>NC_062218.1:142653106-144074295 GCF_902686445.1 Sciurus carolinensis
CTCCAGCTAGAATCCTGTTCAGGATCAGGGTTCCTGATCTCTGTAAGGCAGAGTGGACTGTTGCCAGCAACTTCAAGGTGCATCTGCTGGGAGTTGTGTGCTCTGTGATAATGAGTCCAACACACAGCAGTTATCCATCTCAGAGCCCGAATGTTGAAACACCCTGGATTCAGACCAAAGTCCCTCAACTTCCCGTCACCACCCTAGGAGAAGGGACTAGACAGAAACAAAGATTTTACATTTTTAAACTGTTTCTTCTGAAACATGAACCAGAAGCACCTCTGAGGACAGTAGCCTTGATTTTCCTAGCACACAAGACCCCTGCTCTCCAATGCATAGTTAAGCAGACACTCAACTCACAGGGAGAGTTCCCTATGGGGACACCCACATCAGACTGGGGCCTCTGTTTCTGGAAAAATCCTCCCACTCTGGAAGAGACTTCAGCCTTAGCCAGCACTTGAATTCCCCTCCACAACCCACATTGTCTCCTTGAGTTCTCTGCTGCGATTTTGTTTTGAGTCAGGATGTTCTGTGGTGCATTGTACAGCAGCAGCCGGTCCCTGAGCACACACTGCTGAGAAGAGCCGCCCCCACAACCATCACTTGCACAGTATTTGCCTTGCCAATTATTAGTACAATGGGCCAATTCTCATCCTGTGTCGCTCTTGGGGAAAATATGCAGGCTAGGGAACTGGCCTAGTTTGGAAATGGAACAGCAGAAGCTGCCAATTAACATAAGTTCCTTTTTTGCATCCCCAAAAGGGGTAAGTGTCTAGGGAGAATTTATTAAAAGGCATGATCCCAGTCCCTGGAGGAACTCCATAGGTGCCTCGACTCTCTTGAGGCTGGGACAAGTGTCAAAGGTCACTTTTCCCACTCTAGGGAATCTCTTGTGCTTGAATCTCTTGCATGACCTTGTCAGCTTCTTCCTCAATATGTTCATGTTTGAGGAACTCACCATGATCTATTTATTTGTAAGGTCTTCCTACCGGTAGCTTCCCAACTTTGGTCTTAACTAGGGAGTGAGCCTAGCCAACCAATCAGCCTCCATTTTCCAGGAAATAGTCAACTACTCAAGGAAATCGTTCTTAGGTCAAAAGATAAGTTTGGCAAAGCACAGGAGAAAGGCTGCAGTAGCAGAAAGACCAACGGATAGAAGAGTAGCTGGACGTTTTTTGCTTGACCCTGAAAGGGAAGGTTTTAGATTGGAAGACTTGTAGGCAGTCCCCCTAAAGATCCATATTAGAAAATAAGTGGCATTCCAGTGGAGTGAAGAGAGGAACCAGAGCTGCATCCTCTGCTTTGTAGGAGTTCATACTCTTACCAGAGGGATAAGAAGGAGTGGAAGCATTTGGAGACACTGAAGCTTGGTCCACGTTTACCAACCTTGGGCGAAGAACAGCACCAGTGGGAGGGACTGGTCTCATGCTCAAAGGCCTTGGCCTTTGAGAACTTTCAACTTCTGCCCTAAAGAAAGCTCCAAGCCTCTCTGGTTCAGGCCTGGCTCAGTCCTCTGCAGGAAGACTTGAATCAGCTGAGTCTTGGAAATCTTGAACATTCTTGGAAGAGATGTTGGCTGAGAAACACGGAGGGAATCTGGGACAATCCCCCAATACGTGGGAAGAGTAAGGAGAAATATGGAAAAAAATTTTTTTTTCCTTTCCCTATGAGGGAGGTGGTAAATCAAAGACAACGGGTTAAGGAGAACAGATGAAGGGGGCCTCATCACCATAGCAACAAGCCCAACGATTCTGAAAGATGGGCTTTTTATTTTTCTTTTCACCTGTCACTCTCCTCAGTACTGTCACTCTCTTTCCCTGCTCCTGGCGAGAGACAAGTTGTAACTTTTTCACTCCCACCAACAAGCTGCCTGGCTTTTGAGAAGTACAGCTGCTATAGAATGGGAGGAGAATAGAGGCCCCCAGAGGAGCACTCAGAAGAGTCGAATTCCATCTCCTTTCTTCTTTCCTGGTCCTCCTGGGAAGCTTGTACCTTGCCTCTGAAGTGTCAACATTACTGTTTATACTCAAGACCACAAGGAAACCACCTCTTGCATGGACACTGTGAGCCCCAGAAGGAACTGGAGCTCTAATCCCCAAATAAAAGGGATTTTTGCTTCTGCCTCAGGATGTTCCCCTATATTCCAACAGAGTGAATCAAAGAGAGTCAGTAACAGCAGCTGAACAGAAGACCTTGGACTCCTTAGAAAGTTTTAAATTTGATACTATCAAAAATCTAATGGCCCTCATAAAGGAATCATAAAACCTTGTACAAATGTAAACTCCTCAACTATCTAAACTAAGACTACACCCACACCAGCCCTCCACCCCACTGTAGAGAGTTATGTTCCATCTGGTATTGGTGGTAATGGGGCTCACAGTCTCCCTTCATTACAGAAGTCTTCCCTGCTGCCTGCTGCCATCGAATTGTGTTAGCATAAAAAGGATGAGTGACTGTGTGTCCTATGAGGTCTGGAGTTCCCATGCCCTCCAGCTGACCTCTTTGTTTGGGATGTGTCCCCCCTACATCACCCCGCTCACAGACCACCATCTCTCTGGACCAGAGACCTTCTTCACAAGTGAGGAATGCTCTCCATCTGCAGGCAGGATGAGACATTCAGTCACTGGACCCTTTTCTCTGCACAGTTGTAGAGAACATGCCTCTTCCCACTTCCATTTGAGCATCTGACCCTACTTCCATGTCAAATATGCCAGAAGTATGAACTCCATCTTCTAAAGTCAGAAGACAGGTACCCTCTTAGGGTCCTTGGAAATAACAAAAATATATATATATATGTTCACCACTCCCTTGTCTTTAAAGGCCAACTATAACTAAGATGAACTTGGGAAAGACTATTAGGAAGAAAATAGCTTTCAGTACCAAAGGGGTACATTATTGAAGCTCGACTACTGAACAGCTGATCCCTTTGTAAAGTCAGCAGCCTCCATTCTTCTCATCTGCCACCTCCTTCATCCTCTCCCTTTGCACACCTCTCTTTGCTAAGATGTGAGCAGATGATACATTAAGTTGCCTCTCCACCCTGTCCCCCTCCAAATAGAAGAGTTTTATAGGAACTTCTGTTATCCACAAGTCTTCCAAGGACTGGGAAGAATTACTCTCCATGGGAGGAATTACATAGCCCCTGAACAACAAGCATGGAGACATTTTGAGTGCTCTGAAAATCATGTGAAATGGGAATTTACTTGTTCAGTCAACTCTAAAACCAGGCACCAAAACTATTTTGCACGTATCTCTTATTAGACCATTATCCCAGAGTGGAAGAATTTTTGCCCCTTTGAATAATTATTCCCACTGTTTCCAAAGCCAGACTCTGCCTTGCCAAGTGTAACCTATATTCAAGAGCCATCTGCTTTAGCAATACAGGAAGCCACCAAGGGGGTGTGCTTCAGATAATCCTACAGCTCTGCTGCTTCTGGGGTGGGAAGACATGCTGCTATTTGCCAGCTGCAGTCCCCAGACTTAGGCCTGCTGAATCCTGTACAATGCACCAAGTAGAACAACAGCAAAGGTCACAGACTTGGTCAAGGAGAAATTCCTTCCCACATGACCAGATTATAATAGGCAGATGTCAGAGGAGTCCCTAGGGTCACACAACCCACCCCTTGTGTGGCTTCTTTAGCCCCACCCGACAAAGAACACAGGGAGAGGTATAAAAGCCACACATCCTATTCAGTGCCACCAACCAGACAATGACAATGTGTACTTATGCCAGTGAGACATGCATTTCATTTTAATTTAATGAGACACTTGTTGTACATGAACAAACAGTATAAACAAAGGTTTTAGATGGGGATCCTTCCAAGGTTTAAAGATATTCTTTTGCCTGTGTCAAGAATTTGATTAAATAGTGACCCCCCTCTTCCTGAGCCATTACACTCCACCATGACCAACAGTTTAATTTGGTTGGTCCCACCTCTCAACACTTAGGAAAGTGTTGTCTCTCATTTGCCCACTTTTGAACCCTCTGGATATGACAGGACTCAGAGATGGTCTCTCTAACCAATGGCCTTCCTCAGACTCCTCTGGGTGAGTTCTAGCCCCTCAGATTGGATAATAGTACTTGGCCTTGGTCTTCTAGGAATTAAGCATCCTGCTCTGTGACTCTGTTCATCCAAAGCCAGTATAAGATCTTTCACCATAGGTATCAAAGATTTTTAAATTCAACCACCCAGGGTTGCCTACAGTGTTTTCTTAGCAAACACCTCCAGCAGAAAAATGATATCAATTAAGCATAATTATTGGGATTTAATGGAACCATTTTTCTATCTCAGTGTCTCTCTACTATTGCAAGACTTCCCCCCTCCCCAGGTTTTTCCCCCTAAATTGGGACTGGGAGCATCAAGTTAAAGTTATACATCACTTGGTCTTTATTATACATACAATAACTGTCTTATTAAATTGAAATCAAATGCACATCTAGGGGAAAGTTCATTTTAAGTACCAAATCTCAGAAAAATACATGGAGACATAAGCAATGAGCAATGAATGCAGTGTGTTGCTGAGCAACAGGATATGGGGGCAGACACCAAGCTAAAAAGGAAGGGACATGGTTTTCTGAAAGAATGGGGTAAGCGCAAGTGTTCAAATCTTGAAAGAAGATGTCCTGAATTTCTCATGGCATCTCCCACCCTAGGAAAGGCATTGAGGAGGAGGGAGATGTAATTATAAACTCAACATTATCAAGAATGCTTGGGAAATTATTAAATATATATATACACACACATTTTTTTTCTCTTGGGGAATGTTTAAAACTCTGCCAATGAACAAAAAAAGCTTTTTCCAACTATGACGACTGCTAGGAGGGTGCGGGGTTGAGTGTATGTGTGTAAACATGCTGTTGCTTGGATGGTCTCTGCCTCTTGACTCACTTTTCTCTTTCCCCCTCCCCCTCCTTTCCCTCCTCCTCTCCTTAGGACAAGACAAGCGCTCTGAGCCTCAGCAATGTGGCGGGCGTGTTCTACATCCTGATCGGAGGACTTGGACTAGCCATGCTGGTTGCCTTAATCGAGTTCTGCTACAAATCCCGTAGTGAATCCAAGCGGATGAAGGTGGCATCGTCTTCCCAGGCCTTTTTCCTAACCTGTTCTGTGATACAGCTGTTTTTCCTGAGAGTGTCCTTGCTAGAAAGGGTGGGAAGTAGTGGTGGTTGAAGTCAGACTAAGATAGGGAGAAGAGAGCCGTCAGGAGGAGGACAACAGGGCGAGGCAATCATGAGAAAGAAAGGGAGATGGGTTGTGTCAGGGAAATACAGGGCTCAGGATCACAACTGCATCCTGTGGAGATGGCTCAGGGGGTTAAAGGTTAAGAGGTTAGAGGCCTGACTGCACAGTCAGCAGAGTGAGAGGCAAAAGTGATCTCTCCAAAAGCTGCACGAATAGAAATGTAGCTCTCCAAATAGGGGTGATTATGTCCACCCTCAACTCTGCTGCTCTTGCCATGCTTGGCGAAGTGGGTCTTTTCTTAGCCTCCACATTGTGAGATAGACGTTGGCAAAGAGGATCGTGAACAGAGAAAGGTAAGCAGATTAGTTAGTTGATCCCTAACCACATCAAATATGGCTTCAGGCAACCAAGAAGGGAAAAAGTATGGAGGATTTAAGAGCTGTTGATAAAAACATGAAAACTGTCCAGGTGGGAAAGAAACCAGACTAGTTTTTGGATATCCAAAATAAACAATAAAACTAATGAGTACAAGTGATTGAAAACAGATGTTAATACAATATACAGAAACTACTTTTCTAACAAAGTTACTTGAAAATGGGAGGGACAATCTAAAAAAGGAGCAAGCTCCCCATCATTGAAGGTATATGGTAGGTGAATAATTCCTGGGAAGGATATTGATTCAAGCATTCAAAAGGAGTATGGATTAAATGACCTTCAAAGCCCCTCATATTTCATCATTTAGCCTCAGTAAGAAAATATTTATGGTAGTTAATCATATGACAAATACCATGAGCAAGGAATCATGAGGAAGCAGAGGACAGAAGTGTAATCTGAGACCTTTCACACTTTTGAACTTCAACAAAGAATGAATACAGAAACATTACTCCACTACAAGGCAACCTAGAGTATAGAAAGGAAAGTCTATAGGAATTTAAAGGAATGAGAAATTGGAGGTTTCTGGAGAAAGGAAAAATTAAGAAGGACAATGAAATTTAGACAGAGAAGGGAAGAGAAATACAGTCACTCACAGCCACATTTCAGCAGTAGTAGTCTGTTATGTTGACTAGACTAACCAAGATCCAAGGTAGAATTTGCTTTCCTAGAATGTCTCCTAAGAAGCTCACTTTTCAATGGATGATTTTTCCCAAGTTTAGTGCACACTAAAGGATCACAAAACCTAGCCTCCTGTTCAGCCCACCCCTGCCTTAGGTTATTGGTCCTATGCATACATCTAAGGTCACCCTTGCAAAAGACATTACTGGAAATCCCCATTTGCAAATTCTGTATTCAGTTCTGTACAAGAGGAGGTGGGGGTAGAAAAAGAGGACCTCCGTCCTAGCAATCAGACCTTCCATCCTGGCAATCAGACCTTCTGTCCTGGCAATCAGACCTTCTGTCCTGGCATGAAGCATTTCTACACACATCTCCAGCACGCTTCCTTCACCCCTTGCTGGCAATCGGCTATCTTCACATCCTGCATGCCCCAGCCACCCACTCTATGCTTCTCACCCCTGTGTCTTTATGCAGGCTGATCCCCCACCATGTTCCACAGGGCCTACTTAAAAGGCAAATTCCTTAAGATGTAATAACAAGAAACAATCGAGGGATAGAAATTTGATGGCATTTGAACCAAGGACCTAAGCACACCTCTGTCCTGCCTTTGACCAGCTCACCCATTCCCAGGTGCTCTCAGAAAAGGAAACCACAGCAAAGTCAGGCTTCAGACCCTAAGTCCAGCATCGACCTCCAAGGAGCTGGGCTAAACTTAGAAAAACCTTAACAAAGCCTTCTTTGCCTATTCTATCCAAAGTACAAGCCTAAAGGCTCCACTTTGGAAAGGCTGCTCCAGTGGCAAAGGACAGGTTAAGAGTTAGGTGAACTACAACACTTACCATCCCCCAAAACCTTCACCATGGACCAGAACTGAACCACAGGTCAAAGACAGCAGCACAAACCAATAGGAGTCGCTTCTCATCCCTCCCCTGGGACACAGTGCGATGTGGTGGTCTGGAGAGTGAGCTTGGGAGGCTGAGTTTCTAGGCGTCAATCCATCCGCTTCACTCTTAGCTGTGGCATCTTTTAGTAACTCTCCAATCCTCAGTTTTTAAAAAACACACCCCATAGAATCATGAGGATTAGGTGAATAATGGATACAAAGGACTTGGCAAAATGTCTAAGCCACAGTAAGCCCTCAATAAATGACAATAACAACAATGATAACTAGCATTTATGATAGTCATTATTATTAATGGACAACATCTTCCTTAAAACTTTCCTTTTACTGCTCCTAATTACATGTGCTAGGTGCTTTGAGCTATAGAGACTATGAGTTCCTTAAGTTAAGAGGCTCTGTCTGATTTCTTTTTATACATTCCACCCATCTAGGGTAAGTATTAGTAAAAAAAAATTAATGTGGAATTGTATCCAGAGAAAAATCTGTTGGAGGAAGAGACAAAGGATGGGAGAAAGCCACTCTTAGGTTAAGTAAATGCTACCATGTGAGCTACCCAGCCTGGGAAGTACGAAAAACACCATCCAAGGTAATTTTGGCCCCCATCTGTTTGTGCTCATTAAATATGATGTCACGCACCCTGCCTTTCACAACCAAGATGTTCAACTTCAGGATTTCTTAGAAACGTTAATTCAAGATTGTCCACCATAGTCTTCTTTAATTAATGCCATTGGTTGGTGTGACTTCTGCACAACCCACTGAAGCTTTCTACCTTCCAACTGCAGAAGAGAGGCTTTCTTTATTAATCAACCCAGACCTTAATTTTTGAAGCTCCACCCATTCCTCACCGTGGCCACAGTACTGGCCACAAAGACAAATAAAGTGCTTCCCCACCAGTAGATACTCCTGATCTAGTTATCGAGATGAACCATGGTATATATCCCTTGCTGAGCATTCTTGAGGCTCACTCCTCTTTTGAAGAGTTGAGAAGCAAAGCACACACATGTCACCAGCACTCCTTTCACAAAGACATCCCGAGCCTGCCGTATGTTAAACAAGGCTCGGCACTGAGGATATGCTCAGGAACAAACCACGCACACCTTCTCCTCAGGAAGCTGAGACCTCGATGAGGAAGACAGAAAGTAGACAAACATTTACCTGTTCAATGAGTATTATGGAGAAATGTTGTCAGGAACAGAGCAGAGTTCTAGACTGATGGGAGAATGGGAAGAGGGCAGCCAGAGTAACTTCCCTGAGAAAGCGAGGCTTAATTGACTTGAAGCATGAAAGGGATTAACATGGGAGGAGAGCTTCCAGCAAAGGATGCACCAGGGTCAGACACCCAAGCACTAAAACTATTGCCCAGAAATGTGAAGAAGGCCAGGGAGATTGGACCAGAGAAAGACTGAAGGAATGAGTTGCACTGGAAAGCTGGGGACTCAAGAGAGGAACTTCGGACAGCCCAAATGTTTAAAATAATTTAATTTTTTATATAGTAGCCAAAATTAACAACCGCAGTGCATTCTGTATTGAGCAAAGTCTCAGATCCCCTGTTCTTCTCCTCTGCCAGGGAAAAGGGACAGTAATCTTTATTTTCAACTGATATATATCAAGAACAACCAGGATCTTTATTATTTACCACTTTGCTCCCAAGGAAAATAATTCCCAGCCTCTTCCACCCCCAGGAGAGCTGCTGACCTTTCAAAATTATATGTGGCTATGCTAACATGGGAAGTGTTTAAGCAACGACAATTGAGGACTCACATATTTCCCTGGAATTAATGAGCAGCTGAGAGGCTAGATAACAAGGGGAGCATCCTCTACCGCAGGTGGTCACTCTAGTTTTTTGCATATGTGCCTGGGTGAGGTCATTACTGAGGCTTGAGCTTTTATTAGGATATTCTCTGACATGCTGAGAAGATTTTTCTTAACAAAACAAATGAATGAGAGACTATGATTGCTGCTAGAGAAATAAGTCTCTGAAATGAAAAGCCAATTTGGGGGACTCTGAAGTTGGACTTTTCACTCACCTTTTTCTCCCTAAGTGTCAGTTTCAAAACAACACTAAGGATGAGCTCTAAGAATGGCTGGTGTATCAAAGAGGAAGAGAGAATCATATTTCTCAAGGTCAAGGGCAGGAATTACATCAGCTAATGGCAGCTGAGTTATAGGGAGTAGGAAGAGCCACATTTAGAAGATCATCTACTTTGTCACCAGGTCAGATAACTGTCACTTCAACAAGTCAGTCGTATGTATAAGTCAGTGAATGAGAGAAACCAAATCAGTTCAACCTTGCTTGCATTTAAAAGGTATCAGAGTTTTCCCCCACCAAACACCCCAGAGACTCCAAAGTGCAATGAAGTTTAAGAACTAGCTAGATCTACTTGATTTTCAGCATGACTTCCCATTCCAAAATTTTCACTCTATTCATCTATTCTCCTGAGATTCTAATATACTTATTTATTAGAAAAGAAATCAATAAGAAGGTAGTGCCTGTCTGTAATAGGGGTGTGAAGTCACTAACCTCAGAGAAATGTTCATCTTCCTGTGCCATTGATATTGCCCTTTAAGAAAAATCCATGAAGTTCCACCAACTTTCAATTAAATATTATGGGAACATGTGAGCCTTTTGAGAAACAAAGTCCAAGGTGATCTGTGGGAGCTTTGAACATTTTTTTTTTTGATTAAAGGAATGTGGCAGAGAAATATGGTGAAGAATAAACATTCCGAGCTAAGCTGTAGAAAGTTTCATGTTTTCTGCCCCACTGCAAGAAAGTTACCTTTTTTCCAACCCTTTTTTAGGTGAGAATAAGTAACTATGAGTTCTTCATCTATTCGGTCCACATGTCCCTGTGCAGCATCACAGTGGTGTCTATTTGGCCTTTGACTTAGAAGAACGCAATCCAAATCACACTTCCTCTTCCATGGAGGACTGCCAAAGGAGAATGTAAATAAATCAAGTCCCTGGGTTTGAGGAGGAGATAGAACTAGTGTGGGTGGAGTATCACATGGGGTAATCTGTCTGAATCATGGATTTAAAAAGGAAAGAACATTTTAAAACATTGTTAGAATTTCCAGTAATAAAAGGATAGCAGGGGAAAAAATAGGTCAAAATTGCCCATTATATCTCTTTCCGGCCCCCAAAGATTGACTGATTTCTCTCCAATCACGGCAAGGGAGAAAGTCGTAGACATTTTTAACAGGATCCTAGATTGTTGACTTTTCTTAGAGGAATTCAAGAATATCTCACTTAATGGTAGTCACTCTAGTGAGTAACTGGGGATCCAGAAGACAAGGCATTTGACCTGCTCTGGTGAGCTCTCCTAAAGAGGACAAAGCTTGCATGTCTGAAGCAGAGCCACTACAAAAGAATATAGAGCACGTGAGCATGAAATAGAGAGGCCAACCCCTGAAGGAGGAGGGTTTCACGAGGAAGATGAGAACAGAACAAGTCTTGAAAATGGGTGGGGTTGGTCTTAGAGAAAGAAACCTCTCAACCCAGAGACAACTCTTCTCCTTACTGTTAATTTCTACCAAAATCAAATCCCACTTCATATATTCTGAGTGTCTCTTAATGGGAAATTAGTGGTGGACACAAGAAAGTTTTGCATTTCATGCCACAGTTTCTTTCTCCAAAGGAATTCTTTGATATAATAGGCTGTGATTCTAGACTTTGTTTGTGGGCTTGAATATTCCACTTAACTCAACTAATTCTGGGGTGATCCTTTCAGTCCTTTTCAAATCTAGAATTCCAAAATGCTAGAAATCACAAGGTTTAATAGCACTGGCCTGATGTGTCAAACTAGAAGTTCAAGTGATACATGCAGATGGGAAGGAGCTGAATACAGATAATGATCTTGGAAATGCGTTCTCATTTTCTTCAGCATATGCCCCTTTCCAATTACATTTTTCAGACTGTCTTATTCAAACAAATCCGACATTCCCTTCATATGTACTGCTAGAGGTAGGATGATATTTTTTTTTTGGTAAAAAAATCAGGTAGTTTTGCATTTATTTGAACCCAACAATAACACATCCTCAGTTTCTCTTACATTTCAAACCATTTTTCATGCAGTAGCACCATTATTGAAAAAAAATAAAAATCTGTAGATGCCTAGATATTCATGTTTTATAGACATGGAGATTTAAAAGATCTGAAAAGGTAATAAAGAGATGTACACTAGGTCATACAACTGATTGATGAGTTAATGTCAGAACCAGAACTAGAATCCAGATTTCCTAAATCCCATTCCCGGGAGCTTTTCCAGTTGGTTGTGATGCTGTATTTACCATCATCGATAATACCAAGGAAATACTCCTCCTTTAGGAATCAGAGAACGTTAGAACCAGAAAGGATCCTAGAGCTCACCTGGTCTAACCCACTTCATTAAACATAAAGCCTGATGCACAAAGAGAAGAGAATTGCCCAGAGCCAGCCACATACCAGTTGTGTGAGTTAATGGGAAGATTAGCATTATGAACAGGAGAGGAGCCGATGGGGAGGAGAGTTGGGATTCTAATTTAGGTCCAGACTTGACTCATCCCCCTTACCAACCATTGCCAAGGACCTGGGGAAGAACCCCCGGTCCTCCTGAAAAGGGTTTCTGTTTGATCCCACAGCAATCCATCAATGAAGCCATACGGACATCGACCCTTCCCCGAAACAGTGGGGCAGGAGCCAGCGGCAGCGGCAGCGGAGAGAATGGTCGGGTGGTCAGCCATGACTTCCCCAAGTCCATGCAATCCATTCCCTGCATGAGCCACAGTTCAGGGATGCCCTTGGGAGCCACGGGATTGTAACTGGAGCAGACGAAAACCCCTCGGGGAGCAGGCTCAGGCTCCCCTGGCCCCACCCCAAACCCTTCAGTGCCAAAAACAATGACAACAAAATGAAACACCACCGCCAACCAACCACCGCAAACACGAGAAGGACGATTTGACAGATTTTCCTGAAGAATTAAAAACCCATTTTGCTGACCCCTTTCCTTTTGCAATCTTCTTTCACCCTTTTATGTTTGCTGAGTGAGGATGATAAATAACACTGTACTGCAATAAGGGAAAAGTAACCCTTTCTAATGAAGCCTATGTCTCTGAAAATGGAATTACTGGAATACTAATGAAGAAATCGGACTGTTTTCTTTTAATTTGGTTGTTACGTGTCTTAGTGTGTGCAATTTTTTTCTTATCAATTATCCGTGGTCTGCAGGTTCTGTTAGGCCCCTTCCTTCTTCTCACTTCTCATTCCCGACTCCCCACTTCTCCCTCTTCAGTTTCCAGATTGGAGATTCAAGATTTGTTCCACCTTACAAGCAAGAAAAGGAATAAAGCAACCTTCAAACTAGTTCCCCATGGGGACTCTCCACAGTACCCTCCACTGCTTGGCCCCAAGCCTTGGATGAAGACAGACCTTGGTGGAGAAGTGGGCTGCCTTCCTCAGATGCCTAAGCACTGAACTAGTTAAGATCACATGTGAAAAGCAACTCAGAAGGAGGGCGGTGGAGAGGGCAAGGGCAGATGTGCAGACAGAGGAGGATTCATGAAATTACTGCTGCTCAGGAAAAGGTTCCTTTAATGTGCAAGAGTCATTCCCAAGGCCATAAACAGTATGGTATATTTCTTCAGACTGTCAACTTCAGCCTTGAAGTTGTTCTTCTGCAATGCTCAGGCTCAAAGGCTAATGGGAAGTCAGCTTCCTGAACCAAGTCAAGCCTTGGGAAGAGCTTGGGAAGAGATAACACCCATGATTCTCATTTTTCCTTGACTTGACATCTGAGCAGGAACCCCCTTGTGGAGTAGACTCTCTTTTTCTGTGGAGCCTCTGAGGAGAGGGTTAATGCTATGCAAGCTAAGTGCAAAAGACAGGTGATGGAAAAAATTTGGAAGAGGAAGCCTCATCAAAGCCCACATGCAATGAAACTTTCCATGGAATGTTCTGTTCTTGGTTTGGGAGATCAAATATGAAGTTTTGGGCCACGATGATGCAAAGATTATTTTTTATGTTAATAGACTTGTTTTAGCTTGTGGCCAAATAATATTCTGTCATCTTTAGAAAGAAAGATGGCCAAGGCTGAATTACTTAAAAGAGGATTGGGAGATGGATTAAGTTGATAATGATGACCTTCAGATCCCAGATTCCAATTTCTAATCCAAGGACGCTGATCTTCCCCCTGGCTAAGACAGAAGGAGGACATTGTATTCCAGTGACCAGACTCAATACACCTATGATTGCAACTACAAAACTGAAGCAAAGCAAGAATGGAGAAGTGACAAGTTTCTTGGAGAGAAGCTCAGGCTGCCTAAAATTTTGGTTGCAAGTGGGAGTCCCTGACACCTAGCTTTCTTGGAGACCCCAACTGTCAGTCTTGGTGCAATTGACTTCCAGTTCTCCAGCAGCCACTCTCCTAGGTACATGATTTAGTGCGTGCCATGTGTCATTAGCTTTTATTAATAGCCATATTCTGGCTTATTCCCTTGTCCCTTACATCCATCCAATCTTCTCTGATAGGGGTTACATTAATATTTGCAAGCTAAAAGTTTTGGAACCTACCAAGGGTTAGGTGCAGTGAGATTGGTATCATCTGTGTGTTCTCTTAATGAACTCTCACCATCTCTATGTCTCTCCCATTCTTCTTCATCAGCCACAGCCAAGAATCATTCCAAAACCAATTCATCATCTCTTCAACTCAAGTGGTATTCGGTTTCTCACATGTTAATGTGGGCACAGTACATGAAGCTGCACCCTCAAGGTGGCTTATCACTTTTTATTACAGCCAACTAACATCCCCCTAAACCCCTCCCTCATACAGACTTTCTCATCCCTTAGCCTACCACTGTAGAATCTGATGTGGTCCACCATTAGGGAGTCTGCATTTTGGAAGAATTGGAAATAGCTTTCTATCATCAATGTGCTTCAAAGACTTTTTGCCTTTGTCCTGGCAAGATACTCTCCAGCCACTGAGCCTACCAGTTATGTGATCTAGTAGGAAGAAACTGTCTGTGCTACAAATGAGGGTCTATGCCATGTGGGGGGGCGGGGTCCAAGATCCAGCAGAAGATGCTTTTCATCAATGGATGGGTGATGGGAAAACAAGCAAGAAAAAAGTTAACTTGTATTATGTATTTTTACTATACTTTTCTTAAAAATAGAGCAATGGGAAAACTCTGAAAGAGACTGACATTTTTCTCAACGGGAATCCATACTTAACAGTTCTGGCTTTCATTAAATTTTGCTCTTTGGTACTTGGGCCTTTTATTTAACATCTATATTTGTTTTAACTCTCTTGGCAGATGTGTGAAAGGATTCTTGCTTGATCAAACACTAAACATTTTTTGGTTCCTATTTTTCTTTCAAATAGCCAATTTTTTTTTCTTTTGGTATTTGCATAAAATGAAAATATCACCGAGAATTAAATCACTGTGGATCCATTATCTACTTTTCATTTTTGTCCATTCCATTTTTGTACCATTTCTGAAGCCAGGGATCTAGAGATTGCTATTTTCTTATTGCTGAACCTAAAACGAGTCGGTTTTTAATAATGACCACTGTGCCCAACTCACAAACAGCTCTCAGGTCATTTCAGCTGGCCTAGAACATTGCAAGTTATTCATCCAAATGGAATTTTTTTTTAAAAGTCAAAGAGTGGTATTTGGCATTCAGGGACTTCAGCTCCAATCTCATTGAGAGCTGAGTTTGATTTGCAGTCACCCCTGTACTTTAGGGAACTGGGTGGTTCACAGAGACTGTCTCCCAGGCTTCCCAAACTGCAGTGCAGGTATATTTGTGATGTTCACAGAGTCCCAGCAGGAACAAAATGTAGACCAGGCTTACAAGTAGATACCCTTGCTCCTCAGACCCCATAACCCTTGTTCTTGCCCCAAAATTTTCTTTCCCTCAAGTCATGTGAGCTTACTGTAAAGGATTTGACTCTGTTGATACTTAGATCCCAAAGATTGAGAGCAGCATCAATTATTTTCTTTTTCAAGGAATTGGGCATATTATGAAGGATCAAAGGTCTAAAATAAAGCAAGAAAGCTCTCACAGTAGCAACCGCTGTAGTGGAAAGGGAATGGGAGACGAGAGAGAAACCAGAAGGCTCTTGTGAATCTCCAGTTGCTGCTCACACTCACCTGCAGTCACCTGACAGGATCCCAGGTGCCCCTGGGTGAAAAGGCATGAACACCAGCTGACAGGCAGAGAAACCTGACCTCTGTTGCCTTACTGTCAGACAGTTTAGATAATGACCACAAAGGCTGTGATAGCACAAGCTAACCCATACTGAGCATGATGTCAAGCATATTTCACACATTGTACATTGTGGCAGTGGCTCTCAGAGGAGGGCCTTACAGATGAGGACTCTGAGGCTTAAAAAAAATCATATAACTCGTTCACAAGAGTGTGACAATGCCAGAATTTGAATTAGCTCTGCCCGAATCCAAAACATTTACATCCCTAACTCTCCATCTCCCTGTTAACCAAGTTGTAATGAGTGTCAGCCAGGAAAATACTAGGTAAGCAGTTGTCTACCAGTCTGTTATGCCAGAGTAATCGAAGATGGAATGATTAAAGGTGTCACTACCATTTCTCTGCAGAGAAATCTCTAACTCCAGACAGGATTACAAAAAAAGGGGAGGCAGGGTAAGAATCCCACTTTCAGCCCCTTTAGAATAGATGTAGGCTGGAGAGTAGCAAGTAGACTAGAGAGATTACTGCAAACCAGGTCCTATGAAGAATAACTGATCATCCTGGAGAAGGTTCTCAGGACCATCCATCATGGGGAAAAGGAAGCTATCTTTTTCAGTGTGACAGTTCTGTAAGTTATAGGGTGATATATTTAGTTGGGTTCAACTAATGGTCAAAGTAGCCCCACAGCAGAATTAGGTTATCCCTAGAGATAGGACAAGTCATGTCAAGGAGATGTGCAGGTGTGACCATTGAAATATGTATCCTCTGATGTACCTTCCTTCCCAAATTCCTAGAACTCACAAGACCGTTAATTTCATCTCCCCTGTATGCCACACTGAGAAAAGTAGGGGGTGAAGAAGTCAAGATCAGCCAATGCTTTTCTTGAATCTTTTATATTCCTGTACTTGGGTTATCTGATCAGTAACACCCTGGTAGGCACTAAAATGGGATCAGCAAAGTTCTGTGGAAGTTGGCATGGATAACTTTCACTGAAATGGTATTTTTAAAAACTCAGCCTATCATAAATAACAGACAAGAGAGCAAACTCATTCCTTACCAAATGCTCATGTGCTCTCTAGGAAAAAAAAAAATTCTGTGGTATCCATTTATATCCCACTTTACAGATAAGAAAACTGGAGTAGTTGAAGAAGCTCCTGCCTCAAGGTCACACCACAGGCAGAGAAACAACAGTGGAAGGGGCGTTAGTCCCTGACTGGTACTCCCTATTCTACCTTTCAAGCTTGGATAAGAAAGTGAACTGAATTACCCAAGTATCACTTCACTCATCAAAGACATGCAACATCTTGTCTCAACACAGACAGTGGTTCTCAACCCAGAATACATGTTAGAATCTCCTACAGAAATTTTTAAGTCACCAATGTCCAGGATACAATTCCAGACCAGATTTAGTTGGTCTGAGATGAAGCATAGGCCATATTTTTATTATTATTATTATTATTATTATCATCATCATCATCATTATCATTGTTTCAGGTGTTGTATTTTAACTCCCAGGTGATTATAATACATGGTCAGAAAAGAAAGTACAATTGGACCATCCTGGGTTATCAAAAAAAAAAAGCATTTATTTAAATTTCTTTGAAAACTACAAAGCACTATAATAGGGATACTGATCTGTAGCCAGACCAAGACCTAAACTCAGGTCTCCTGATGTCCACTTTGTTGGTATGCTCTTCCCTTTTGCTCTATGCACACCCTTCATCCTGAGACTGTCTGCGGAGCAAGGGAGCTATATTTTTGTGAAAGCCAGGAATAAAGACTGAAAGATGGCCAACATTGGACCTCTCAGCAGTATCTTATGATTTTCTGTCCTGAATCCCCAGTGAGTAAGAGCCTTGGCTGTAAGATACACTCCAGAGTATCTAATCCCCATGGTCCTGGGCTGGGGGGTGTAGAGCATTTGTAAGCAGTTGCAAGGCCCTGAGTCTGATTTCCAGCAAAATACATACACACACACACACACACACACACATGCATGCACACACACACACACTCACACGTGCACACACACATCCCATCTCCATGGTTCTAAAGGAGAAAATGTCATTATATTCATCTGATATAAGAAAAGGAAAAAATCAAAGTCCCCAACTTGAGCTCTGAATGCTCCTTTATACCCTTTAGGCATGTTTGTAATATAACATTCTGCTGGGGAAAGGAGAGACACAGGACATTGGACATAAGATTGTCATAGAGGTATCTCCTGAGGAAAAGGAAAAAACCAACTTTGTCAAATGAGTCAGCTTTCAACCACAGCCAGTTATTTTCCAATCTGGAAAATTACTTGGCTATTTCCATTATAGAAACCAAATTCCACCACCTGCATTTTAAACATAGTTCACTGGAAGGCATTGCCCACTGGCCTTGTCTTCCACAGGAGCTCTGGGTCCTCCTAGTGACAGCTCCAGCCCCTCCTGCTCCACACTGTTTGCCAGTTCTGCAGCACACCAGAGAACGGGAACCAGCATTGCTCAACACAAACCACATACTGCATAGGTTGCTGGGGTTTCAAATGTATCTCATTCACACAAACAACCCTGCAAGGCAGGGATTTACTACCCTGAGAAGACAAAATGGAGGCTGAGAACCCAAGGCCACATGTCCAACCAATAGCTGGCCTTCATTATTATCCAATTCTGTCTCTCCCCACTTTCGGCTTTTGTGCTAAAGAAAGCATCAGGATGATATTTTACAATAGGAAGTCTGTTGCCTGCATTACTACCGATGTGTGTGACCTTGGGCAACTCCTTTCACTACTCTATGCCTCAGTGTCTTCATTTGTGAAATGAGGGAAGGAGGATAAATCAAAAAAATCTCCAAGGTCCCTCTTGGTTGTAGGCATCTGTCAGTGGTTCTGGACCAGGAACAATTTTGTTCCCAGGAGACATTTGGTTATAAATGGATACATGGTGTGTTTTCAGAACTTGGGGAAGACATTCCCTATTGGCATTCAGTGAATCAAGACCAGGATGCTGCTAACCATCCAACAATGCACAGGGCAGCCCCCCACAACAAAGAAGTATCCAGCCCATGAGGTCAATATGGCCAAAGTTGAAAAACCCTGTCTTATATAATTACAGCACATGAATAGCATTTTGGGAGTGTGGGTAATAGTAAGACAAGGATGGATAAGAAAGAAACAAGGGTCCCACCTCACTGAGTGAACTCTCAGAGAACTGAACCATTGCAAGAAAGGAGATGAGTTTAGGGATATAAGCTGAGGTCAGAAGAGTTTGCCCTAGATCCACTAGAAAGGCCACAGAAGAAAAGGCTACATATTCTATCAGCCAATCTGCACTAGCAACATGACTCAGGAGACCACAGGAGGCTCTGCCTGTAGATGCACTTTATGCTCTGCCCAGTCTCCCTGTCCTCTTTTTGGAAAGTGACTGCAGTAAGAACCAGCTCAGAGATTACAGGTGAGCCTGACCCTCCCCCAGGAGCCTAGACAAGCTTCGTTTTCACCACAGTAAGACACATGTATCTTTCTAACAAATATAGGTAATGCATCCTCATGTCCATAGGTAGATGTCCTGAAGAATAATAACAAATAAGTGACCGTCCTGTCTCTTGGAGAGTTGACAGTCAGGAAGGAAGAACAAGTCACAACAAGTTAAATACAACACAGGTTCAAAGGTGCTTAGTACCTGATGGGGAAAAAGCAAAGTGCCAAGCCATCTTCTGCATACACATTGTCATCTTGTGTCCAGGTGACAATCTAGAACCCTCTTCCCACTGATTAGTTTTCAGCTCCTCCTGTTTTATCCATCCCATTCCTCAAACATGCCAAGTCAAGTCCTACCCCAGTGCCCTTGTACCTGCTCTTTCCTCAGTTTGAAATCTTTTTTGCCCAGATCTTTAGGAAGTTGGCTGCTCATCATTCATCTCCTAACTAAAATGCCATCTACCTAGAGCAGCATTTCCTCTTCACCCCATCTAAGCTAACTCTGAAGTCACTCACTCTCCAATCACTCATCACCATCTAATAACATCTTGTTTACTTGTGTAAACAAGTATATATCCCTATCTAAAATACTTATTCACAAGACCAATGACCTTGCCTGCCTCCACCCAATGCCTGGCACATAATAAATCCTTAATCAATATTTGTTGAATGACTTGATGAATGAGATAGGTAGAGCTGAAAGACGAGTGGGGTCTACACAAGGCGGAGATCATTTCTGCCTGGGGAAATGGAAGAAGAGAAAACAGAACTTGTGTATTTTGTCTTGAGAGTGTTACAGGATGGCCAGAGGTAGAAAAGAAGGTTTTCAAAAAAGGGGATCAGAACAAGCCAAGATGAGAAGGCAGGAATGGATAAGGCTTCTTTGTAAAAGGGCAAGTACCTAAAGTAGCTGGCAACACAGGGGCCAATGAGATCCAAGAAAGAGAGCCTGGGTTGGGCATGGAGAACTGACACTGGATCCATCATGAAATAGGAGAGGTTGACGGTTTTTGAGCTAAGGAGGAAATCCATTTGTGTATCAGGTACTGAGTCTAGCAAAAGCTAGTATACTTTATCTATTATGTGCTAGGCACTGTGCAAAGTACTCATGGCGGCAACTGCAGGAGGCAGGATTACTATCCTAACCTTACACATGTGCAACTGAGGCTCAGAGGTGAAAGTAGACCTTTAGCCACCTAGATTTCATAGAAGTCCTACAATACAGGAATACCCATAATACAAAATAGCCATCTGCCCACATAACAGTTTCCAGCAAAAAGTACCAAAAGGTCATTACCAGAAGCGGGGGAAGACCTGCCACCTGTTGATGGCACTTACTTTAATATTCAAAGAAGTCACCAAATAAGGAGCCAGTGGCACCAACAAAGGCACTGGGATGAGAATTCTGAGTCCCGTCTATGTTCAATAAAAGTGAACTATGACAGATTCATAAATCATCATGAGCTCGTGGCAAAGGGCAGCTTCTTTGCCAAGTATTTGCCGTCCTTGTTATAACAGAACATTCTCCATAATTCCTGAAGGGCTGTGTGTGGGCTTCTGGGCTCATGGGGGATGTTGGCAATAATATCTTATAAGGATCCCATGGCAGGTGCTCCTTGGATGTATGTGAGGGCTCCACCTGAGCCTCGCTATGGATTCTTGCCAGGTAAGGCTGCTATTACCAAAAAGAAAACAATTCACAGAATCAATCCTTGCATCCCACGTTACAGGAAATATGTGGCAGAATAGTTCATGAATATAAGCATTACCACTGACATTTGTTAAACATATGCATTGACCTGGGCATTTTACATACATTGGTCTCATGATCACAATATCTTTGAGAAGAGACAGTAGTATTTCCACTGGATAAATGTTTTATATAAATAAGACTCAGAAAACTTCATAAGAGTCAGACAGAACCTTAGAAATTATCTAATCATTATTTTATCCAATTATATCTTACAAATAAGTGGACTTGAGGTCCTAGAGAATAAATGACTTCCCAGGGTCACATAAGTTCCTGGTTAAAACAAGATGAACTGGAAGGTAGTTCTCCTGGCTCAAAATCCAGGGTACTGGCACAACACAAAGAGATCTTCTTACAGTTAAACCAATACTAAAACTGAATGTGTGACCTGTTTGCTTCTTTCCATATAGAGTTAGTTAAGTGTATTTAGATATATTGTCCCATGATCTGGGAAAAGCGTTTTATAGAGAGGCAACTGGAAGCAGTAACTAGTATGAGACTAAGTTCAGTCTCATATTTAAACAGAGTAGGCAAATGCCTAAATGGAGGGACTTCAGAATCATGCTCAAATTTTCTTCCAACCAAATACATGTCCTTAATATTTACTATGTCGCCCAAATTCCTTATCCTAGAAAAATCTTTTATTCTACAATGTTTCATGAATTTCTTTGTAAGAGCCATTAGCAGAAAAAAATATCTGGCAAAGTCAAACTGAACCAACATACCTGCTACAAGGCGCTTTCATGATAAACGGTCATCATAGAGTAGCAGACAAGCACTTGAAGGGTACAGTGGCATGCAGGGAGGTAAGCAAAGAATTCAGGATGAAAAATGAGAGGATGTCCAACATAAACGTCACCACTTTACAGTTTACAAGGAAAGCCTTGTCTTAATGTTCACATCCAAAATGGTGTCATGAAAAACAGCAGAAGATGGTTATTCAACAAAGAAGCCTGATGTTGAATGTATGCAGAGTTTAAAGAAGATTAAGAAGTTTCTAAACAATTCCAGAAGAAAAATGATTTTTCAAAAAACAACTTATTGCATAGATGTTTTAGACAAATAAAATAAATTATCATTTTCTCTATCTTACCTTGAATCCTAATCAGAAAAAAAAATCATTTCAATATTTTTTTAAAAAAAAATATGTTGTGACCTCGGGGTCTTGTGTTCACACACAAACTCATTTAGGGAGGAATAAAAAAGAAACTGTTAATTTTATTGAACTTATTAGAAACCAAGAAATAATGATATAAAAACTAAATCCGCAGGTAGTGAAAAGCCATGGTGGTGGGGGAGGATACATTACGGATAGTAGATAACTGTGGATTTTGGCAACCTGTCATTCCTTCCTTTGGGGAGCTCCTCCTAATCATGTGATCCTGGCTGTACTGCCAGTTGTTTGGGGAGATTTTTGTTTGTTTATTTGTTTTTGTTACTAGGGATGGCATCCTGGAACACTTAACCATTGATCCCCAACCTTTTTTATTTTTTTATTTTGGGACAGGTTCTCACTATCTTAGGACCTCACTATGTTGCTGAGGCTGGTGTTGAACTTGCAATCCTCTGCCTCAGTCTCCCAGCCAGCTGGGATTACAGGCATGCGCCACCAGGCCTGGCTGTACGCCAGTCTTCATACTGTGCCCTGCCCACACTCCTGGTCAGGCAATTTTAGTCCCTTTTTTCCCTAGCTATAATGACTGACCACAATATTAAATGACCACCAAGTTTTTTTTAAATCTGGAGGAAAGGGTGAGAAGGGGACCTTATGGTGAGAAGGGGACCTTACTTTTGAATCTAAGCAAAAAAGTATCCAAGTTTGCCTTCTAAATCATGTGGAGAAAACCTTTCTACAGGAAGAAAAAGCACAGGTCTTAAACTAAAATGCACAATGCAGGGTCCTGTTATCATGAGAGTCTCTGGACCCGGCTGTCCAAGAGGCCAGCCTTTCATCAAACTTCTGGTAATTTAGTCTAACCAACTGCCTCTCCTGTCTAAGCTACTTTTGTGTTGGATTTGCAACTCCAACAACCAAAGGAATTCTAATTCATCAATCAGTGAACTATGAATGATATTAACCACATAATTAAGAAAAAGAAAGTCAGCATTTGGGTTTAACCAGCTCTTTCCATTGACTGGCAACTGGTTTCAAACTAATCTGCCCAAATTCAAACTGTTCCTATCCAAATCCATCTGCACACACAGAGGGACGCAGGTCACCATTCGACTTTCATTTTCTCCTGTGCAGTTGGAAAAAGCAATGCTTTCCTGCTAACCTCTGGACACTGTGTGTTAACTCATAAATAATTGAAAGCTCTCTGGAAAAGGTTTGGTGGTAAGGAAGCAATAAATAAGTCTTCTAAGAGATTCCTTTCTGTCCATAAAATTTTTATTTTCTTCATCCTTTGGAATAAAGTATATTAGCAGAGGGTCTCTCCCCATACACACTCATTCTCTCTTCCTCCCTTTGAATCATTTCAGGGAGAGAAGGGAAGCTTTATTGTTCATGTTTATTTCTGTTCTGCAGCAGAAATTGGACACCTGCAGTTGGCCATCAATTTGGCATTATCTGTGTTACTTTGGATGGAAAGAAACACACTAAATGCACAGACTCCATGAAGACTTTGGGGAGGTTGCATAGATAAACAATAACATAAGAAAAGTGGCAAATTGCACTATTTCACAGACCAGCAAGGCCCAGCTGTGGTTAAGTCCCTGAAAAATATGTACCTTGTTGGCACACACATAAAATTCCACTCACTGTATTTGATGCTTTTACTTAGAGTCACAGATGTCTGAAAGAAGCATCTTTCAGGTTGCCACAGAATTCTGCAGTCACTAGGCTTTTTCAAAACTATTGTCTGTCTTGATTCTTAGTAATGCCCTGAATGGCAGATAAAGTAGAGATTATTGTTCCCATTTTATAAAATAAAACTCAAGACTTAGGAAGATCAAGAGACATGCTCAAAGTCTTATAAGCAAAAGTGAGTGAGCTAGGACTGGAATATGAACATCCAAACTCATGGTCTGCCCCAGAACAAATGAGAGTGCCTGAAGGTTGCTGGTGGTGTAATAGGAAACCCTTAAGGGGAAGGAAAAAATAAAATCATGCCTCAGCTAGCTTAAGGATGTGATGAACAGAGAGTTGGCCCCTATTTAAAAAAAAAAAAAAAACCTAGTGAAAAGAAAGAAACTGATATTGTTTGCAGGTAGAGCCAAACTAAAAAGGAGCTCCGACAGAAGGTTTTTGTTGCCATCACTAGAAATCTAAGAAGAAAAAGAAAATTCTTTCACCTGAATGTCCTAAGGAGAGCCCTCCAGATGGTTGCAACAAATGCCTTCTAGGGAGTTAACCAAGAGCCTTTTGCATTCCTCTGTGGAAAGTGCAAATAAAGTACTGCCATTGCACCTAATTTCATGTATTCTGTCCTCTGAATAATGGTGGAAAATACACAAAGAATATCAGTAGAGTGTCAGATGATGCTACTGCCGGGGCACCAAGAAGTCTCAGTCAGGTACAGAGGACAGCCAAGCTCTGTGTCTGATGGCAATATATATACTCTCTTCTCCAGCCCCTAACAATGGTCCAAAAGGTAGGTGTGACATCCACAATTTCTCTTATAGTGCTCAGAGACGTCAACTTGCCTCCTGACAACTGCCAGTTCCTGAGGCCAGGTTTGGGTTTCAGAATAGTCTGGCTCGGCTCCAGATTTCCCTTTACCTCAGCTGGCAGAATGATAAATGCTGAATCTTCATTAAGAGTCCAGAGTAGTGATCCATTTCTAAAGCTACAGATTTTCAGTGGAAATCAATTACTTATCATCCTCCCATTTCTGGCATATCTACCAAAGACAGGGTTGTTGCAGGGCCAGTTTGCAAGTTGCCTCATTCTAACCTCAAATTAGCATGAGGGCACAGAGCTGGCACTAGTAAGCCCGTTTTATAGATGAAGAAAAAGACTCAGAGGGCCTCAGTGTGTTAGCCTTGGACTACAGTGCCAGAAATCTTTCCACTCCACTATTCTCATCAAGCTGAGCACCTATTCAGTACGCCATACATTAATGAATTAATAGTGAATAACTCAATTCAAGACTGCTTTCCAATTCTCTACGTAGACCTCCATCTTCCTGCCTGCCACAGGAAATCAAGCCTTATCAAATGGTAACATCTGCAGAAACTCTCCCACAGCGCTTGAGAGAGGTTGTCAGCAACTCCACTTCCTTTCAATTTTTCTTCCCGCCCTCCTGGAGCACAATCCTCCCACCAGTAGGTGAGATTTCATTGGTTCTTTTCTCATGGGGGCTACCACTTGCTCTTTTCCCAGTGACTGACATTCTGCTGAATCTCACACTTCCCTCCACCCCCTGCTTCTCTGGCATTGCCATAATGAGCCATCTCTGCCCATGTCTCTCCCAGTCCAGCCCAGCGGGACCAACAGTGGCAAGAAGTATATTTCGGATTCAAGTCAGAAGATGGTAGGCAGGTCACACTCAGCACTCTGACCCCATAGACATGACTTCCTGTTGCTCCAATCTTATTGTGAAGAGACAGATGAAGAGAGATCTCTGCTGTTCAGGACTCATAGGACTCATTTCCTACCTGTTGAGACAATCATGTGCAATTTCACAAAATCCTGGGCCCTCCTAGGTAAGGCAGCCTAAGGACTGAGCAGGAAGGTCACTCTATGACACAAGCCTGTGACTTGCGTTCTTTCAAGAACATGTAGATCTTTCACCTCCAGGTATCTGTGTCCATGCTTAGCCTCCTCTATCTTTAAAAATGCAGTATTAAAGCCAGGAACATGTTCTCAGTCATTGGTTCTTGATTCAGTCTCCAAAGTATAAACCCCTCTTCCAAGAAATCTGAAGCTAATTTCCACCTCCTCCTATGCCTTACCCCTCAAGATAAACATCTCCATGGGTATCAATAAGTCATTGTGTGACATGGTTTCCTTGTTTCTCAAGGTCATGTCAAGGATAAGCTAAGGCTCTGGGTATGTATAAACTGTAGTGCTGCTATACTAGTTCTAAGACAGCTACTAGAGCTACAGCTATTCCCATAGTTTTGGTTCCTCCTCTGCATTCCAGTGATGCCCCAGCTTATCACTGAACCCTGAAAGTGTAGCCCTCAAACACTCCAATATCACTAACTCTCTGATTTTCCAAATGAGGAGAGCAGCTCACATTTAATGAGCAGTTTTAAGTATCTTGTCTTACCATAACATTTAATCTTCACAAGAATCCTGTGCCATAAAAAGATGGTGATTGTCTTCATATTATAAATGAAGAAACTGAGACCCAAAGAAAATGAGTAACTCAACCAAGGTTCAAAATTATAAACTCAACCAAGGTTCAAAATTTAGAGTCACACTTCGACTCTAAATTTGTGTGACTCCAGAGGCTGACCATCTAACCGTGAGGCTAGACAGAGGTTTTCAGAGGTTATCCAATGTCAGAGGCCATGCATGGTCTGTCCTGTTCTGTTCTATTCATTCATTAGGAGTTGAAGACTTTGAGGAAAGTTTCTGTCCTTAAATGGGAAGTAGGTCAGGAAGTGGCGTAGGGAATCATGGCTGCAGAGTACCTCTGTCATTGTCACCCTCAATGGCCAGAGCTCACACAGGACAGAGTGCACAGGGAGCCTTGTATCTGCACATGACCTGGATGTTTTGTTTTGGGAGTGGTAACTTGTGGACAGTGAAGGTGTGAAGACCTGACTCCACTCTGCTTAGTCACAGCTCCTCCCTGAGGTCACTGATGAAGTCGATCCTGGCAAGAACAGGTCACAAAAGTCTTGGAAATGAGAGCTGGAGAAGGACTGCATGGTAGCCAAGAGTGGGACTATGGTGTCCTGCATTCAGATCCCTGCAGGCAGATGACAGAGTGCAGTTAATCAGTCCCCCTAGGCTTCTGCTATGCATGTACAGCACAGGAATGACCATACCTACCACAGAGGGTCAACTAAATGACCACGTGACATCCCTGGCACAATGCCTAGCATGCTCTAGACCTCAGATCTATTGACCCAATTATTAGGACAAAGGAAGAGTTAAGAGTTCTGGTGCTCAAAAAGCTATTTTATTTTGAGTTAGAGAAAGAAAGACAAATGTTTCCCAAACCTTTCATAATTTTGCTTTTTCTTAGTGGGCTCCCATGAAAAAAGTAAAAATAAACTACCTATCTTTTGTTTTGTCCAAGTCCTTGTTTCACAAATAAGGAACTGAGTCCCAAAGAAAGAGCCGGATGAGTCCAAAGTGACAGAACAAGGTGGTGGCAGCGAGTCTGGAATTCCTACATCCTTTCCTGACATTTATTTCTAAGACCCAAGATCCTGGAAGGGAACTAGGAGGAGAAGAGGGATGAATCTGCCACCATGCAACAGTTGCCACCATGTGACAGTTGAGGCAGTTTGGGCTGGTGACACAGGCTGCTCCTGCGAATGACCAAGACAACCCACAGAGGTCAACACTTACATGGATATGCAGGTTCAGAGTGCCGAAACTGTCCTCTTTCCTCTGGACCACTTAGACAGGCATCAAGGGAAAGTAACATCAAGCCCCAGAAAAGGTGAAAATATTCTTGCTTAAAATCAAAACCTAAAATGAGTGATTTTGTGGGTTAATCCATGACTAAAATTCAGACTTCCTACATATTCCAATCAAGGGACTTGCCACCCTGGATGGCTGTTCTCATTTTTTATTCCTGCATCCACACTTAGTGATTGTCACCCTCAATGGCCAGAACTCACACAGGACAGAGTGCTGAGGGAGCCAATGTGGACAGGGCACTGCAGGGATGGCTCTTCTCTATTCCATGATGTCTGGGACCTCAGATGGAAAGACAGGAGGTTGAAATCTTCTAGTGACTCCTTGACCTGTCTATTGCTCCCTGACCTGCCTGTGGCCTCTCCCTGTGACTTGGCCTTCCCCACCTGCAGCTCCCAGGTAGCCAAGGATGTTCAGGTTCCATGCACACGTGTTCCCAGGAGTAAGTCAGGCTTTTTGTGAGTCACTCTCCCATGAGTGGCATCACCTGACACATGGCATCCCTTTCACCATACTTTATTGGTCAAAGCACTCACAAGCTCACCTGGGTTCAAAGGGAGGGAACATGTCCACATCTCAACAGGAAGAATGTCAAAGAATTTGTCATTTTTAAAAATGACATGACTGCCTCTTGTTTAGCTCACCAGATTAAAAATGCCCTTAAACGTCATAAGATGAGGGCCAAATGTTACACCTCCCTCAACTCTAAGCACGAACCAGGAGCTCTCTACTTACTAACACTTGTATGCAAGTCCTTGACAACAGCTCCCTGGCAGGGTTCTGATCAGGGTGGTTGCTTAGTTCTGTGACATTTCTTATTCCTCTTTATTTTCCCCCAATCTCCTCATCTACTCCATTGCTAAGACCTGTGATCTCTACTTTGAAGACTATTTAGAGTCACCACCGTCTCATCTCCAGTGATGACGGTCTTGCCAGAGCACATCACTCCTCTCCAAAAATACCCTTCATTGACATCTGCTTTTCTTAGAGTAAAATCTACATTTGAACTTGCAGGATAGCTAGTCTGCAGTCCCTAGCTCGGCCTACTCTCGGAACTCACTGGCCTCACTCTGTCCTTCTCCACTGAACTCCAGCCTCTCCAACCTTTCTCCTGCTCCAACGTAGGAAGCATCTCCCATCTCCAGGTCTTTGCAGGAGCATCTCCTCCTGGAACAGTCTTCCCATGGTCCTTTGCACACCTGCTCATCCTCAGGGATCAGCTTGGCATCTCCTCCTCAGAGGGCCTCTCTGAAACCCTCCCTCCAGACTCTGCTGTTCCTTTCATGCCAGTCATTACAATCAGTAATGACTGCGATTGTTTTGTTTTTGTGTTGGTTTTCTCATGAATACAGAGACCTCATTTCTCTTGTTTACTAATCTGCCCTCTGCACCTAAAATCCTCTCTGGCCCAGAGCCTGTCCTCTGTAAGTATCTGTAAAATGAATGAACCAGATGCAATGCTGCATAGCTTCTAGGAGCAGAAGAAATTGAGTTCATAACTTTTTTTACCCTTAAAAAGCAAATTACTGCAGTCTGCTATACTTGTTGGTGATTTGCCGGTCGACACAGACTGCACTTTATAAAATAGAATAGAAAGAATAATACTGTTTTGATAGGGCCCTCAGAGATCATTTAATTTCTCATTTTGTAAGTGAGAAAACTGGAACCCAGAGAGGCCATGGGATTTTACCCAAGATCATATCTATTCCTTCATAGCACAATATTTCTTAATGTTTAATTTCTTTAATTAAACAAGCAATTGTCCACTAAAAAAAATTAAAATTATATAAAAATATGTCTCCTAAAGATTGGAGCTCTTCTGTTTCCACTCCCTTCTCCAAGAGGGACCACTGTTCCTTTCTGTCCCCCTTGTGTGCACTTATGAACACATATGTGCAATATTCACACATCCCTAAGCTTCACCATAACACTTCACTAGTCTGGAAATTTGTTTAGACTTAGAAATAAAAAGACTTTTTTAGAATAACCCTGATCAAAGAAGAAGGATTCCATTCTGTGCTACCCAGGGATAGAGAGAAGACCCATCTCTACTTGACTAGTCGAAAGACCTCTGGGGGACTGACCAGCCAGGATCCACAGGGGACACGTGAATTTTGTGCACTTCAACCACTCAACCTACTGATCTGGGTGCAAAGTGAAAGTCTAACCCTTCCTGATGAGCAAGTGCTGACTTATTTGTAGACAATGATTAGAACAGCTAAATAACCTCCTGTGCCTTTCATTGTGGCCAGTGGAAAATAGAAAAAGGAAAATTTTCATAAGGAAAGTAGTGAAGAAGGAAAAAAAGGGAGAAAGAAGAGTTTAACATTGAGTGGCAGGACCAGAGTCAGACTGTTTAGGTTCAAATCTTGGGGCCTCACCAAGCCTTCATTTCCTCATCTGTAGAGTGGGGATAACAGGGCTATTAATGGCATGGGACCCAATACATACACACTAGCCAAGCTTAGAAGTTTGAACAAATATATAAATAAATACATATTTTTTGTGATGTTGAGGATTGAATTCAGGGGTGCTCTTCCAATGTACTATAACTCTAGCTCCTCCACTCAATTTTTCTGAGATGAGTTCTTGTTAAGTTGTTCAGGCTGACCTCAGACTTTTTGATCTTCTCTCTCAGCTTCATGCAGGTGTGTGCTGCTACACTCAGCTAGTAGTTATCTTTAAATAGATGGTTATGACTGTGTGTTTCTCTCTCTCTCTCTCTCTCTCTCTCTCTCTCTCTCTCTCTCTACACACACACACACACACACACACACACACACATCAGATGAGGCGACATTTTATCTAGTCATGAGTCATAATGGTACAAGGTGCTGAGACCAGGAAGTGGTAAAACAGAACTTGCATTCTTGTTCTCCATAGCAAAAAGAGTGTGGAGAAACCCCACCACCAGCCTCTCTGAGTCCAAGATGGCCCATTATGGATAATAATTCTTGTCCTATCTCCAAGGACCAAGTGGGGTGTGGGATGGTATGGTGTGCTAATATCAACACAGAGTAGGTTTTGCTGAACATGGACTATGTGAGAGAATGATGAATGGAAAGGCATGGGGTATGGAAAGAATGGTTCAGGCTCAGTCACAAATTAACCAAATGACCTTGTAAGTCACTCTCTCATACCCTAAGTTTTCTCATCTGTTATTGGAAGATGCTGAATCTCATGAATTCTAAGCCACACATTTTTTACTTTTAGCATCTCTGATAGGGATTGCAGGTAAGGTAAATTCAATCCGGGTCAACATGTCCATTAGGCACAAAGAACCTAAGGCCTACAATAATATTCAGAGCCACAAAGGTTCTTAAAATATTATCTTTTAAAATAATAAGGAAAAAAAAAACAAATATTTAGGTCAAATAAAATGTTTTAACTTAATATTGACATATTTATCTGTATACCAGTCAATACTGTCATAAAGTATAATTTTTAATATTTCCTAATGAAAAAGTCATAATACCACCCTGGCTTAGCACTTCCAGTCCAAGGCTATGTCCCTGGAGACCCCTGTGACAACCTTGAACTCCACAGCACATGATCTCAGAACCACTACACTTTCCTAAGGTGGTTATATTACAGAAAGAATGGGCTTGTTTTGAATGTCCTCAACGAAAAGAGCACAAACAAACTAGTCAAGATGCTGTAGAGAAACTCCTTGCATCCCCTTCCATTGCCAAAGATTCATGGTTCTCAATAGTTGCTGAATTTTTGTCTAACTTCGAAACACATATCTGTGTTTTTCTAACTACATGAAAAAGAGATGAAAAAAGAGATGAGAGGAAGCCCAAAAAAATATTTAAGTATTCTGAGAAAATTCCCCTGAGCCTTATTTATAAATTAAGGGCAATTGAATTATGAAGCCCTTCTTACCTCTGAAATTCTGGGATCCAAACAAAAAATAGAGAAAAGAAATGAACTATATTAAAATGTCAAAATACATGTTTACATTTTATAAGTTTATTACACTTAAGAAATCAACAAAAATTTATGCTACTTTCTTAATTTTTAGATTTTTTTAAACAAATAATAGACTGCAAGCTGTTTATCAAAATCCATGTTCTTTTTCCTAGGCATACACCTAAACTACATGTCCCAGCATACCTTGCATGTAGCCAAGATATGGCCATGTGACTGAATTCAGCCAATAAATGATTGCCTCGTAATTTTTTTTACCCCCACGTACAAACCCTGCCCATTAAAAACAAAAACAAAAACATGCACAGTACTTATTGCTTTTTTTTTTCAAGGTACTGTTTCACTTTGTTACTGGCATTGAACTCATGTGTTCAAGTGATCCTCTTGGTTCAGTCTCCTGAGTAGCTGGGACTAAAGGCATGAGCCAGCATGCCTTGCCACTCTTTTTCTCATACAGTTAATGACTGGATAACCACAAGGAACCACCACCTCACAATACCCTCAACCATCAAAACTTCTCTTCACAGTTACATGAACCAGAAATCAACTTATATTTTGTTGAACCACTATGTGTTTGGATTTACTTGTAACTATGAACTGCTGTAATTATGCAACAATAGACACATCATTGAGTCAGAAGATCAACAAAGGCACATCAGAGTTGAACCATACTATTGAAACTGGAGTTCTCCACTCCTGCAGGCAGGTGGGGTCTGCCCAGACTGCAGACCTCTGCTGCCAAGAAGTGTGGTGCAGCTAATAGCAGACTGTGCCCTCCAGTTGCAGCAGATACCAGCAACTCATCGCCAACTTCTTTCTGGGTTCTTCTCTGGCAAATCTGTAGAATGAAACCCATGGAAAATGGAAGGCACAAGTGAAAAGAGTTAAGTTTTATTCAATAAAGAAAACTTCATAGGGACGTGGGGGACCAATAGTAGTTACCCTGAGTATGCTAATCTGGGGGTTTATATAGCACTTGGGTCAGTACTATCCATCCAAACTCATGCTAATCAGGGTTTGAAAAGGTACCAACACTATTGGTCCAAAATTATGCTAATTAAGGTTTGGAAAAATACTAATGCTATTGATTACCTCTTGAGTCTGCTCAGGTCAACCCCACTTCCATTTTCTCAATGTTCATCTCAATCCCAGCTTCCCAGGAAGTCAAGGTCACATGAGTTCAGAGCTACAGTGCTGCATGGAGCTTCAGTACTGTAGTGCTGAACTTGCCTGGGTTCGGTTGCCCTAGGATGGTGGGTCAGTGGTCCCTTGGTGCTGACGTGTGGCACCTCAGACCTGCACTGGCTTGGTGGGCTCCACCATTGTATGCACAGCAGCAGGTAGTCCATGATGTGGCTGGGCCCAGATGAGCTCTAGCCCACCCAGGCCACAGTTCAACCACCACTTCTTTAATCCCCAGCTCTACTGCTGCTTCTCAGCAGGGACCAGTGGGCTGGCTACATGACTTGGCAGCCAGGAAACCATGTCACTATAAAGTAAATGGACCTAAAAAATATTTACATATCGATCCATCCAACTGCAACAGAATATGCAATCTTCACATCAGCACATGGAATATTCTCCAGGATAGACCAAAAATCAAGTCTCAATAAATTTTGAAGAATTGAAATTATATATCTTTTTAGGGCACAGTGAAATAAAACTAGAAATCAACAATAGTCAAAAATATACAAATACATGGAAATTGAACAACGTGCCATCAAACAACCAATGAGTGATTGAAGAAATGAAAAGACAAATAAAATTTGAAACACATAAAAATAAAACAACATATCAAAATCTGTGAGCTACAGCAAAAGCATTATTAAGAGGGAAATTAAGCCAGGCACAGTGGCCCATGCCTGTAATCCCAGTGGCTTGGGAGGATAAGGCACGAGGATTGCAAACTCAAAGCCAGTGTCAGCAATTTAGCAAGAAAGACCCTGAGCAACTTAGAGAGACATTGACTCAAAACATAAAAAGGAATGGGAATGTGGCTCAGTGGTTAAGCACCCCTGGGTTCAATCCCTGGTACCAGAAAAAAAGAAAAATAGGGAAATTAATAATAATAAATGCATACACCAAAAAATAAAAAAGGCTTCTATAAACACCCTAATGGTGTACTTCATGTACTTAAGAAAAAGCAATAACATACCTTGCTCAAAATTAGTATTAAAAAAGAATTAAAATCAAAGCAGAAATAAATAAAACAAAAAATAAATACAAAAGATCAATGAAACAAAGCATTCATTTTAAAAAATACAGAATTAACAAACATTTAGCAAGGCTAGCCAAGAAAAAAAATAAAAGAGAGCAGATCCAAATAAATAAAATTAGAGATTAAAAAAAATGAGTCTTTACAACTGATACCACAGACATGTAAAGGATCATAAGAATGACTATAAACAATTATATGACAAACAACTGGAAAATCAGGGAGCCAAACAGATTCCTGAACATATACACCTATTCCTTCAAGATAAAATACAAAATCTGAACAGACCAATAGTGAGTAATGAGACTGAAGCAGTAATTAAGTCTCCTATACAAAACAAATCCAGAATCCAATGGCCTTATAGCTGAATTCTATAAAATATTTAAGGAAGAGTGAATTCCAATTCTTCTCAAACTATTCCAAAAATACGTAAAGGAAGGATTCTGTCAAACTCTTTTAATGAGGCCAGTATTGCCCTTGCACCAAAAATCAACAACTCAATGAAAAAGAAAACTACAAATCAAAAGCCCTAATTAGAATAGATGCAAAAACTCTAAATAAAATGTTAGCAAACCAAATTTAAGAGCATAGAAAAAGATCATACACCATAATCAGTGGGATTCATAGCAGGGATCAAGCATGGTTTATCATTCACAAGTCAATAAATGTGATACATCACATCAACAGAATGGAGAACAAAAATCATATGATCTCAAAAGATTCCAAAAAATAGCATTGATACTACTTAATGTCCCTTCAAGATAAAAAATCTCAACAAATAAGGCATCGAAAGAACATATCCTAAAATACTAAAGGCTGTGTATGAAAAATCTTCAGCCAGTATCATACTGAATGCAGAAAAAAAAGTCATTTTTCCTAAGATCTGGAACAAGACAAGGATGTCACTTTCTCCACTTTTATGCTTATTATAGTATTGGGAGTCTTAGAAAGAGCAATTAGGCAAGATAAAGAAATAAAGGGAATCCTAGCTGAAAAGAAAGAAATAAAATTATCCATGAATACCACTGATAGGATTTTATACATAAAAAAACTAAACACTCCATCAAAAATTGTTAGAACTGATGAAATGAATTCAATAAAGTTGCAAGAAACAAAATTAGCACATAAAAATAATAGCATTTGTATACACTGATAACTTTCAGAAAAAGAAATCAAAAAAGCAATCCAATTCACAATAAATTTAACCAAGTAGATGAAATATCTCTATAATGAATATTATAAAATACTGATGAACAAAATTATAGAGGACACAAGAAAATGGAAAGATATTCTGTGTTCATGGATCATAAGAATTAATATTATTAAAGTGACCATACTATGCAAAGCAATCTACAGATTTAGTGTAATTCCCATCAAAATGCCAGTGACATTTTTCAGAGAAATAGAGAAAAGTTACTCTAAAAATTGCATGGAACCAAAAAGACCCAGAATAGCCAAAGCAAGAGAGAACAAGAAGGGAAAAAAATCCCAGAGTGTCAGATCACCTGACTTCAAAGCATACTACAAAACCTATAGTAACTGACATACAGACCAATGAAATGGAATAGAGAACCTGAAAATAAATCCACATGCATACAACCACCTGATTTTTAACAAAGGCACCAAGAACATGCACTGGAAAAAGGAGAGTCTCTTCAATAAATGGTGCTGGTAAAATTGTACGTGTATGGAGGAGAATGTAACTAGATCCCTATCTCTCACTATACAGAAAAATAAAATCAAAATGAACAAAAAACCTAAGTGTAAAACCAGAAACTGGAAATACTGCAAGAAAACACAGGGGAAACACTTGGAGACATTGGTGTAGGTAAAGATTTTTTTTGGATAGAAACTAAAAGCATAGGCAACAAAGGCAAAAACAGACAAATGGGATTTTATCAAGCTAAAAGCCTCTGCCCAGCAAAAAAATTCATAGAGTTAGGAGACAACCTATAGAATGGGAGGAAATAACCATTCATCCAATGAGAAATTAATATTGAGAATATATTCAGAACTCAACTCAAAAAAATTCACACCAAAATATAACAATATTAATAATAATGCAGTTTTTTAATTATTTTTTTAATTTGTTCTAATTAGTTGTACATGACATAGAATGCATTTATACATTTTGTTAAATCATACATAAATGAAGTGTGCTTTCTCATTTTTCTGATTGTACCTACTGTAGGATCACATGGGTCATGCAGTCATATATGTACATGAGGTACTAATGTCTGTTTCACTCTACTATCCTTCCTATTCCTCTACCCCTTTCCAGTTTTTAAATGGGCTAAATATCTGAATAGACATTCTCAAAGAAGGCATACGAGTGGCCAATAAGTATAAGCCAAAATGCTCATTATCACTAGTCATCAGGGAAATGTAAATCAAAACCACCATATCATCTCATCTCATTAAGAATGCCACCTTCAAAAAGACAAAAAATAACAAATTTTGGCAATGACGTAATAAAGAGGAACTCATATACACTGTTGGTGGGAACTAAGTTACTACCGCCATTATGAGAAATGGTATGGAGAGTATCAAAAACTAAAAATAGAACTACAGATGATCCAGCAATCCCACTGGAATAGGAGAAGGAAATGAAATCCTTGTATCAAAGAGCGACCTGCACTCCCATGTTTATTGCAGTAGAAATGTGGCATATATACTTAATGGATTGTTATTCGACTGTAAAAAAGAATGAAGTGCTGTCATTTGCAGCAAAATGGACAGAGCTGGAAGTCATCACATTAAATGAAATAAGCCAGACACAGAAAGACAAATACCACATTTTCATTCATTTGTGCAAACTAAAAGGTCCAGCACAAAGGAGAACTGAGCAGAATAGTAATCACTAGAGACTGGAGAGGGCAGGAGAAGGGGGCATAGAAAGAAACGCGGTAAGAGGCTCCAAAACAGAGTTAGATAGGAGGAACTGGTCCTGATGGTCTGTGGCACAGTAAGGTAACCACCAAGTATCCATGATATATTTCAAAATAACTAAAAACTGAAAGTCCCCAACACTTAGGAATAATTAATGTTTGAGGAGATGGAAGTATTTATTACTCTAATTTGATCATTACACATTGTATGCATTTATCCACACTACTCCATAAAAATGAACAAATATTAAGTCTCCAGTAAACATAGATAGAATATATGTGTATTTGCAGGACAAATGCATTTAAATAATGACCCAACTTATCCACCAAAGTGAAACTTCTTACATAGGATAAATAGAACTTCAAACTTGGACAAGATCCCTACAATTTTTTTTCATATCTTCTCTTTGATACTTCCAAAGAGCTTCTTATTTGTGTTTTGTGAAAACTGCTCCTAAAGAAAGAAAAAAACACAGTGAACCCCATCTAGGCCATGATTAATGTTTCCCTTATCTGATTCCCAACACCACTGTCTCACCCTTATGGAATATTTCCATGTTAGTGTATCATCTAGTTATTTTGTGCCTATCTTATCTTCCATGAATGCTGATCTGCAGATATCAATCGTTGTCTGTCTATTCACACTCTGGACAAAGAGAATCCGTCCTGCCCAAAGTCTGATACCAAAGAAGCTCTGGCCAACCCATGCGATCAGCAACCCCCCATAGAGTCTCATCAAAAGAGGACAAACTTTGTCTGTGTCTCAGGAACAGGAAAAGGGAAAGTGAAAGAATGAGGGAATTGGCCAGGTATGGCGGTGCACACCTGTATTCTCAGAGACTCAGGAGCCTGAGACAGGAAGAACTCAAGTACAAGGCCAGCCTCAGTAATTTGCCCTGAGCAAATTAACAAGACCCTGTGTCAAGTGAAATAAAAAGGACTGATGATTTAGCTAGTGGCAACCCCTCTGGGTTCAATCCCCAGTACAAAATAAACAAATAAATAAGGAAGGAGGCAATTGCAAGCAGAACAAGATGGTGAATTAGGAGCTGAATTAGGGCAGTGACACATCCAAACCAGGTCTCAGCAGAATTTATCAGGAAATTGCAAGAGCACGGAGGTGAGGAAGGATGGTCCTTGGGGAGACAAAGAAAGAAGCAGATGCACATGATGATGCAAAGATTCAGTCAGAGTAAAAGTGAGCACACAAGTTGGTTTAGGAAGCCCAGTCTTAGATCCCGAACTATTCTCACTGTAAACTACAATCCCTGTTGCTTCTCCCAGTACAAACCGTCTTAGCACAGGGGCAATTTGAGAGATTTTGTCAGATTAACTCGCTGGCTCATCCCTGTTTGCTGCAGTTTCTAGCAAACTGCCCAGCCCATGTAGTGCTACTAATGATTTTCAAATGAAAAGTCTTCCTTGGATATGAATTGACTCATTCATTCACTTGTTTACTTACCCATCAATAAATAGTTGAATTTGTTGAGCACCTAATACGTACCAATTGGGATATAGTTATAAGCAAGATAGCCAAGACCTATGCCTCTATGGAATATGCATTCTGGTAAGTATTAGCAAATTAATAGGTAAGTCAACAAACAAGCAAAAAATGTAGCAGCTTTTCTGAAAGAAATGCTCAGGATCACTTGACACTTGGTGAAGGGAAATGAAGAGGATTTCTAGTTGGGTGGTCAGGGGAACCCCTCTAAGATGTTGTAGGAACAGGGAGCTCACTGATGAGAAGGAACCAACTGTGGAAAGATCTAGGAGCAGAGTTACCTGTGTTGGAGGGGAAAGGACAGCAGATGTCCTGAGGCTAGAACTGGTTGGAGGGACTGAGGAACAGAACAGAGGTCTAAAGAATTCTAAGTAAAACAGAAGAAAGGTCAGAGAATAAGTACTGGGAGAGAGAGTGCCTTAGAACAGTATGGAGGCGTAAGAAAGGATTAAGGTAAAGTGGGAGAGAACTAGCAGGAAATCCATTGAGCAGTCTCCTCATTGGCTGTTTCTACCTCTTATGCACACAGCAGAGTCAATTTACTGGTGTTCACAACAATGTAGCCAGAGGCCATTCTTAAGGGTCTGTGTATAGGCCACACCAGACTTTAAATAGCTTTGAGCATCAACCTTACACCAGAACCAACTATGTGATAAGCATAGAATCATATACCAGGTGCAGGGGAGGAAGTAGAGAGGTATCCCTTCTCCTCTACAGTTCACAATCAAGATAGGTAATAGAGACATAAATGAACTTCTCAGTGATGACACAGCAGAGCCCTTCTTATATCAGCAATAGAGATAATATGCTTTAAAAATAAGGGGAAAGATACTGGGGGGCTGAGAAAGGAATCTTGGCAGAGGTGACACCTGAACTGACCCTTGAAGCTATCATGGAATGATATGGTGAAGGAGGGTAATTTATATGACCTGCAGAGGGAAAAGCCTCCGTATAAATACAGACACTGTGCATCAGGGTCTAGTGAGGAGCAGTGAATATTTGGGATCAAAGAATGGCAGGAAGGGCCAAGAAATGGAGTGCCTGGAGAGACAAGATCAGGGGCCTATGAGTGTCTGCCTCAATTTCCACTTTCTTCCATTTGGCAGCAACAAACATTTGAGAAGGACACAGTACCATGAATAGGTCAAGGCTTTGAATCTCTGCTCCTTCTCTTTGCATCTGTTGCAAGTGGGAAAACTTTTCATCTGAGTCACTGTTTCCTTGTCTATAAAATGGACAAAAGAACAAACTGCAGGGCATTTGACAATGAGATGAGATAACAAATAACAATGCCTTGTGTACAGTAAGTGCTCAATAAATACTGTTATGAAGATGTCTGAGGAGGAGAGTGCTAATGATCAGTTTTGGAAGTTACTAGTTGAAGCTGTAAGGAGGTTGATCTGGAGGAAAGAAAGAGAGAAACAGCAGGAAGATCATGTTTAAGGGAAGGCACTCCTAAGTGCCATTTAGTTTAATACTGTCGTTTTACAGTTAAAGAAAGTAAAATTCAAGAGGTGGGGTGATTTGGTAGAACCCAGGTGCTCGAGTCTCAGTTCAGAGCTCTTGTCTCACATACCGACTCCCTGACCTTTTCTACACCCATTAGTCAGCTAACAACCTGGGTCCAACAAAATGAAATTTATAATGCAAACTGTTTTCATTGACTTGAGACTTGGAATTTAAGCGAAACTAGAACAGAATGTTATTTTATTGACTCAAATTAGGATGGCTAGCCATTACATGCCATCTTTGCCACTGTCAAGGCAACATTTTTGAACCTCAAATCCCGTGATTCATTCATATCTGCATCTGAGTCTTCCAGGGGGCAGGGATGAGAAGAGCCCCTGGACCTGTGACAGCTCATCCCTGTTTGATGCTAATTGCATGTGAATGCTTGAATTAAGAAGACATCATTAAAAGTACATTAAGTTTAATTATGCCAGCAGCAGCAGGCAGGGAGAGGTACAGCTTAATGCAGAATGCATAATTAGATAAGACCTAATCCATTAGATTCTTATTTGTTAAGGAAATGTGTCTCATCTGTAAGTGTCACCACAAGTAGTGGCTGGGAAATGCTCCCGGATGAGGGCATCTCCACCACCCATGCCGTCCTCGGTGGTACATCTGATACTCTGGTACTCAGTGCTACCCACTTCTCCAAAAGAGCCATCAATGAGGGCAGCCTTCAGGGCAGAGGACCCAGTTTCCATCTGCCCCTTGGGTAGTATGACAGGAATCCTGGACTCTGTTTCCACCTGAACCACTTCCTTAGCTGTGTGATATTTGGGCAAGTTCTTTAACTACTACATGCCTTGGTTTCCTCATCTATAAAATAAGGTTAATTATTTTAATCACTGTAACTATCTCATAGAGTTGATGTGAGCATTTAAATGAGAAAATCTATGCAAAGTGCTTAGAGCCACCCAGAATACACTGTGTACCAGTAAAGGCAATTGAGTCTGCTGTCATCATCAGCACCGTCCCTGGACTCACCACCACTGTGGGAGGAAATCGTTTCTCCTTTCAGAACCTCTCCCCCATCTTTTATAGAACAAAATGACCATGCCTAGTCATCTCAAGGGTATGTCTTCTTTGTTTTGTTTGTTCTGTTTTTGCTGGGAAGGTCTCCACATTTGGTCATCTCAATAGGGTCTTTGACATCTTAAGAACAAAGATGCATCTTGGGCTTGGGGATCATGGATTCCTTTGAGACAGTGACTGAAGACTGTGAGCCCCCATCCCAGGAAAAATGCACATGTATACACTTGCATACACACAAACACACACACATACACACACAGCTGAACATTCAGTTTTAAGAAGATTATGGAATCTGCCTGAAATCTGCTTGTTGTCCCCACGGGTGACTATGAACCCCAGGGTAAAAAGCTGTGCTGTAAAGTTCCCTGTTGAGCTGCTTACCTCTGTGAGCTTCAGACCTCCATCTCCTGTCTGTGAGATGGATCTAAGGCAGATGGCACAGCACAACAATGAAGGCCCTGCCGTCAAACCGGACTCAAACCCCAGCTCTTCCTCCTGTGAGCTGTGTACACACAGGCAATGTACTTGAACAACTCTGCCTTAGTTTCTTCTGACTGTTGGAAGGATTAGATGAGATGCAAATGATAAAGAGAGCACAGCACATAGTAAATTCTTGAGAAATTTTTCCATTTCATTACTCCTCTTTCTAAAAACCTTGGAAGACCTATAATCCAACTTCCTCATGTTAGAGATGGTAAACATGAGACCCAAAGAAACCTTCAGAGGACAAAAGTTCAGCACCAGCTACAATGAAAAGACCTTCAATAAATTACAAAAAGAAAAAAAAATCCCTCTGTATATGTGGAAATTCAAACAGAGAGAGAGAGAAATGGACCTTCAGCAGGATGCCAGAGCCCAGGGCAAACTGACAGTAGCTCTTGCCAATGCCAGTCAGATTGCTCAGAAAATGTAAAGGAAGTAGACACTGAAGAACATTGCCTGGGAGCATGGTCTATGTCGAGGTCACAGCTGAGCAGGACCTTCCACAAGGATGGGTTGACTGCTTGGGTTTGTTCACAGCTGTCTCCCTAACCGGCATCCTCTCCTCACACCCTCCATAGCAACTTATCCCTATCCCAAAAGACCAGGCAGGAAAAGTGTGCTTTCCATGTTAAAGCCCATTGGATAAAGGATCTGAACTACCTCAAAGAACTATTACAAAAGTCAAAGCATTGGATGCTTTTTGTAAAATGCCTTTCTAAGAGCCACCTATGAGGAGGAATGGCAAGGAGCCCTGGAGTTTCCTAATGAATGAACCCACATTGGGACCTTCTGAGGTTCTTCAAGAGGCAACGAAAGCAGCCAGGTCAGCACAGATGAAGTGAGCCTGGGTGTGATCCCTCAGGTAAATGTCGCAGGGTTTCTAGCATGAACTTGGGGCCAGAGAGACTGAGTTCAAATTCAAGTCCTTCTACATGTGCAAACTCTACAACCATTTTAAGTCTCAAATGGCTCATCTATGAAGTGGGAGGTAATGGTAAAACCTACTTCCAAGATGGATCATGCTCTTAAAAGCACAGGATTTGGCACAAACTACTATATAAATAATTGCTGTGTTCATTAAAAGAAGTCAAATCCCATTGTTTTAGGCAGCTTCCCATCTTCAAGTTCCCAGAATTCATTCTCAGAGCACCAGAAGATTACATTCTGATGACCAGAGATTCTCTTCTTAAGGAAACTAGAATCCAAAACCTTAAGCTTCTGTCCACTTGTTCTGGCTCCCACAAGTACTATAGATTTTTTCTCTTTGGAAGCACTTTCTCTTCCTGGCTTTCAGGGATGTTGCTCACTTGTCTCGGTTATATAAAACATCCCAATTCTTATTATGCAGTGTCTAAGAATCATTGTTACCAACAGGTACATTTGCAGGGAGAATCAAGTAGTCCTTGCTAAAGGAGGTCTCATGAAGAAATATGCTTAAGAAGAGTTCTGATAGACAAATGAAATGTTTCTTTACTGTAGATCTTCCAGGGGCCTTTATAATGTTTATGTGTAATGATATACTCAAGGAGAGTGTGTTTCCCGATTGACTGATACCTCCTATTCTCTTTGAGGCTCCTCCTTTATCTATCCTGTTAGCGTTGAAGGTCCTGTGTATCGACATACTCTCTCTCTCTGGGTGATCATAACAATCCCATGACTTTAAATACCACTGTCAGATGGCAACCCTCAAAGTTCTACCTCCAGCACTGAGCTGTAGCTCCCAATTTGATTTTGACACAACAGAACCACTTTGATGTCTTATTTATAGCCATCTCACATCTTACCATTCCTGAAACAGGACTCTCAGCCTCCCCTTCCATTACAATTCAGTTTTTCCCTAGTCTTTCCCAGTAAATGGTACTACCATCTAACAGGATTTTTAAGAAACAACCTGAAAGCCATTCCCTTTTTTCTTTAATACCTACCTCTAGTATTTTGAATGCAAAAAAAAAAAAAAAAATGCAGAATTTTTTGTCTCCAAAGCAGATCTCAGTTATGTCACTCCTCTATGTCATCACTGCCACCATCTAATGCACACCATCATCCCCTCCCCAAACCACTAAGATAGCCTCTCAAGGGCCTTCCAGATCCCTACTACTCTTGCTCCCTCCAATTCATTCTTTATGCAGCACTGGAGTGATGAACCAAGAATAAAAGCCAATCTTTTGTTTAAAACCTGCACAACCTTCCCAGTATCCTCAAGATGGGGTCCAAGCACTTTATTATTCCTTATGAGGTCCTTGATGAGCTGTGTCCTGCTCACCTGTCCAACGCCCTTATCAATGTTTGGTGGGATCTCTTATCAAATCCCACCAAAATACTAAGTTTCATGCATGTTAAATCATCCATCCTTTGTGATAAACCCAGTTCAAATGGATTGGATTCCCACAACTTTTGGCATTTTTATAATCAAAGTTCTTTTTATACCAGGTTATAGTTCCTGGGGTATTTTTCTTCTTTACCAACCACACAGGTTTGCAGGACCAGAACCATATTGTTTTCATATTTGTATTCTCATTGTCTTGAACAATACATGGAGTGGATGTTCCTTGGGTGTTATAAAGAAAAGAAAGAAGAGAGGAAGTAAAACTCTCCAGGTAGGAGAGAGAACAGAAGCATAGTTTAGGATACAGTCGAGAGCACCATGAGAGTGAAGCTAATGTTCACACTCTGTGGGATGAGATGGTGTTATCTATATAGAAAAGGCCAGGAATCAGAGATCCATGGATACCAGCCCTAGGAGCAATAACACCATTGTACATAGACCAAAACATGTTTAACAAGATGAGATTAAAGGAAGGTTTGGCTAGGCTTCCAAAAACAGATTTGTGTTCTTACCCTTCTCTTAATTAGCTGGGTGACCATGAGGTCAATTTTCTCATTTGTAAACAGACTTTAGATTAAGGTTCTTTATTTTTTTTCTTTTTTATTTGTTCTTTTTAGACATACATGGTAGTAGAGTGTATTTTAACATATTATACACACGTGCCATATAACTTACTCTAATTAGGATCCCATTTTTGTGGTTATACATGATGTGAAGTTTCGCTGGTGATGTTTTCACATATGAACATAGGAAAGTTATGTCCTATTCCTCATTCATGCCTGATTTCACGGAGCATGAAAGTTTCCAGATCCATCCATTTACTGGCAAAAGTCATAAAGTCATTCATTTTATGACTGAGAAATATTCCAATGTGTATATATACCACATTTTCTTTATCCATTTATCTGTTGAGGGGCACCTAGGTTGGTTCCATAGCTTGGCAATTGTGAACTGAGAAATATTGATGTGGCTGCAACACTGTAGTATGCTGATTTTAAGTCCTTTGGGTATATTCCAAAGAATGGGATTAGCTGGGTCAAATGGCGGTTCCATTACTAGTTTTCTGAAGAATGTACATACTGCTTTCTTCTCTTAAATGTTCCTTTACCAACTTACATTCTAGGTCAGAGGGGCCTATTTGCCAAACATTTTTCATACCTCTGACTTAGTTTATGCTTTTCTTCTTACATATCCTTGGTTTGGCTTCCTGGTAAACACTTCTGCATTTGTCATGACCTGGTTAACTATCTTTTCTCAGAAACCATCTTCTCATTTATCACTAGCCTGAGGGAATCCTTCCTATACTTTATACTATCACACAAATGTTCGCATGCCTTCATTAGCACTTGCCACACCTGGACTCTTTTAGAATGTCATTGTCTACATGATACTTTGTACATATAGAAATAATGGCCAGGAACTTCTGAATTCTAATAAAAACAGAGGAACTTGTGTGAGACTAAACCACACCCCCCTCCAAATGATCACAATTATAAACTTTAAGGAAATATTTTTAAACAACTGCAAACAAAAGCAATGAGAAGAGGAAGGAGACTGAAACCTTGAAAGATGTCACCCTGCTCGGTGGAAAACCACAATTATTTGCACGTCACCCTGAGGGCATTTGCTAGTCTTTGTGGTAAGCTGCTTGGCAGACAAAGTACAAGCAGAAATTTCTAGGCTTATCGGCCTGAGGGGTTGGAAGAGAGAGTTATGTAAAATAACAGCTAAAAAAACAGAACAGAAATACAAGAAACTGCCACCTCTTTCAAGAGAAAAAAGGGTTAGAAATTCAAACTCCACCAAGTTGTAGGACTTTGGCAAAGATCTCAGAATTATCATTGAAATGCTAGATCTATGCCTTAGAAGAAAAGACACATCCAAAGACTATGGTTCCCTTCTAAGACAAAGAGTGAATCCAAATAGATCACCCAAACAAAGCACTAAATGAAGTCCTGAAAAGGCCAATGTACTCCATCAGTAATTTAAACTTCCATTAGCCAAATTCTCTTCAGAAAAAAATAACAGAATACAGAGTCTCTAAAACATATTATCCCAAATATGTAAGATACAATAAGAAAACTATTAGACCAAAGAGAGAATATGACAATTTGGTCAAGAAAAAAAAAAATCAGTCAATAGAAAGAAGTCCACAAATGACCCTGGAGTGATCAGGGTTCTACAGAGAAACAGAACCAATAGGAGATAGATATAAAGATTTATTAGAGGGTATTGACTCACATGATTATGAAGACGGGCAAGTCCCCAAAATCTACAGGGCGAATCAGCAAGCTGAGACTCGGGAAAGCTAAGGATTTCATTCCTGTCTGAGCCCAAGGAGAGCCAATAGTGTAGTTGAACCTGAGGGGCAGCAGGGTCAGAAGAGCCAATGTAAAAGTGAGTGCAAGAGAAGAAAAGGCTAATGTTCCAGCTTGAAGTCCATCAAACAGGGAGTGTTCTCTCTTGCTCAGGGAAGGATCAGCCTTATTGTTCTACTCAGGCCTCAACTGATTAGATAAGGCCCAAACACAACAGGGAGGTCAATCTGCTATACTCAGTATGCCTATTTGCATATTACTCTCATCCAAAACACCGTAACATGGGAGATCTTTCCATCTTCTAAGGTTTTCTTTAATTTCTTTCTTTAGTGTTCTGTAGTTCTCATTGTAGAGGTCTTTTACCTCTTTTGTGAGATTGATTCCCAAGTATTTTATTTTTTTCAATGCTATTGTGAATGGGGTAGTTTTCCTAATTTCTCATTCTGAAGATTCATCACTTATGTATAAAAATGCATTGGATTTATGAGCATTGATCTTGTAACCTGCTACTTTGAGGGGTGGGAGGGGTGGGGGGAAGGGAAAAAAAATAATGAATCAAACATCATTGCCCTATGTAAATGTATGATTACACAAATGGTATGCCTTGACTCCATGTACAAATAGAGAAAACAACATGTATCCCATTTGTATACAATAATAATAAAAAAAACACCCTAACAGAAACATCCAGAACAATATTTGACTATACACTGAGTACCCCATGCCCAGTCAAGATGATACATAAAATAACAGACCCAGAAAATGAATATAGCATATAAAGAGATGTTTTTTAAAAATTGTGATAAAGTTTTTTTTTAATCTATAGGACATTATCAATTAAGGAGTGAATAGTTGAAGAATTTCCAAGAGATACATAAGTAAATTCTAAACAAAGTAAAGAAAAAAATATTTACAACGGTAAAACATAATATCAGAAGCAAAGGATTTAGAGTGAGGTTCCACAGTAGAACACTGGCCTAGTATGTGTTAAGGATCTCCTTTCAGTCCCAACACCACAGAAAAGGAGGAGGAGGAGGAAAAGGAGGAGGAGAGATTTATTTGCATGAGCCTAATGGCAGATTAGTCAATACAATAGAAGGCTCAATAAATTTGAAATAGAGCAATAGAAATCATCCAAACTGAAGCATAGAAAGAAAATGCACTAAAAGAAAACATGATACTATTTGATTATCTGTGAAACACTATCAAATGGTATAATTAGAACCTAAGAGAAGACTAGAGAAAATGAAGCAGAAAAAAAATCTGATAGTAGTTGAAATTTTCCCAAAATTAATTTAAATAAATTCCACATACCCAGGAGGCAGCAAAACCCAATGAAGAAAAGAGAAATAATCTTTAAGAAAGCTAGACAAAATGTACAAAAAACACCCATAAGGAAATAATAATAAAAATGAAAGCTGACTTCTCATAGAAATATGGAGACTAGAACACATTGGAAAGACACCACTGAAGTGTTAGGGGAAAAAAACAATGTCAGCTCAGAATTTTATATAACACAAAACAAAATCTTTCAAAAATGAAAGCAAAAAACCCAACATTTTTTGATAAATAACTGAGACAATATAAAGTCATCAATTTGGACTTAAAGAAATGCAAAGAGAAGTTATTCACACTAAAAGTTCACCTGATATCAGATGGAAATACCTAGCTACAGAAAATGACAGAGGAATAGAAGCTGTAAATATATAAGCAACTTTAAAAGATTATTTTTATTTCTTTCCTGAAACGTTTTTAAAGCCTTTGACTTTTTAAAACATGAATAATGACAATGTATTATGGAGTTTATAACATGCATATGAGTAAAATATATGACAGAACAAAAGATGGAAGTGAATGTAAATAAATGTATACTTTTGTCAAGTTCTTATACGGAATATAAAGTAGTGTATCAATTTAAACTGCACCATGATACATTTTTAAAAGATGTAATCCCTTTATCAAACACTAAAAATATAATACAGATCTAAACCTTAAAAAACAGAGGAGATAGATCATACTAGCATTATTAAATACTCAATACGAAGAAAATGGGCAAAGAAAAACATTAAATAGGACAAATAAAAAAATAATGTCACAGCAGATTAAAGTGTATCAATGTCAATAGTTATACCAAATATAATTAAACACTCCAATTAAATTGCAGAAATTGTCATACTTGATAAAGCAAGAATCATTTTATACTCATTTTAAATATAAGACACAGGGTAGAAATAAAAAGGAGGAAAAATTATCTTAAATGTGTATTCACCTAATAACAAACTTCCAATGTCTGTGAAACAAAAATTGAAAGCAATAAAAGGAATTAGGCAATTTCCCAATCATAGTACAAGATATTACCTCCCACTCTCAGGAACTGATAGAGCAAGTAGACCAAAACATCAGTGAAGATATGGTATATTTGAACAACACAGCCAACCAATTTAGACTGATTATATTTAAAGCATTGCACCCAGCAACTGTGAACACACATTTTTCTCAAGTGCACACAAAACAATCACCAAGATAGAACACGTTCTGGGCCATAAAGCAAGCACAAATAAATTTTAGAGGATAAAAATTATACAAAGTATGTTCTCTAACTACAATAGAATTAACTTAGAAATCATTATAAAATACCTAGAAAACTCCTCCTAAATTATTCATGGACTGAAGAAGAAAAAACAAAAATAATTTTAAAGTATAGCAAAAGTAATTGAAATCACAGCATATCAAAGTCTGTGGAATGTATGTAAAGATGAATTTGTGATTTTTTAATGCTGATGTTAGAAAAGAAGAAATGTCTAAAATCAACAACAAAAGGTTCCAACTTACAGAGTTATGGATGGGGGGAGGGGGGTCAGCAAAATACATTCAAAGTAGATGGAATGCAATAACATATGAGAATAGAAATCAACATAATTTGTTAAAAGACAGAATAGAGAACTAACAGAGAAGCCCAAAGCTAATTTTTCTGAAAAACAAAACTGACAAACATCTAGCTAGAATAACTAAGCAAAAGACAGAACACAAAGGATCTCTAACCGGTCTTATCACCACAGACCCTATAGACATTAAAGGGATAAGAGGAGACTCTTATGGATAATGTTTTGTCAATAAACTTGACAACTTGATGAAATGATAAATTCCTTGAAATGTGTAATTTATCAAAACGAATGCAAGAAGGAAAAAATAGTTCTCCATTTATTCAAGCAGTTAAATTATTGATTAAATACCATTCCCCAAAGAAAAGTCAGACCCAGATAGATTAATAAATTCAATCAAATGCACAAGGAAGAAATAATATTAATTTTACAAAAAACCCTTTAATAAAATAAAGAAGATCATCCTTTCCAGCTAATTTTATAAGGCCACAGTACCCTTGACACCAAAACCTGACAACATTGCAAAGAGAAAATGACAGATGACACCCTCCATGAATACAGAAAAAATCCTCAACAATATAGCAACAAACTGATTCCATAAACATATATGTAAAGGGTAACATAATATGGCCAAGAGAATTTCCAAACAATACAAAGTTGGTTCAACATCCAAAAATTAATTCAATATAATTCCCACACTAAAAACTAAAAGAGGAACCATTTATCATCTGAATCAGGCAGAAAAGCATTTGACAAAAATTAAGACCCATTAAGAATAAAACTCCCCAGAAACTAGAAAGAGAATTGAGGTCACCTTGAAAACAACACACACACACACACACACACACACACTACATTTAATACATTTAATAATAATAAATAATACATTTAATATCATGGTGAAATGGTAAAATACTGGTACTTTCAACTACTTAGTGATACTTTGTAGTACTCTATGAGCAAATATTGAGTAGTCAGCCCTCTCAATCTGTGGGTTCTGCATCCTAGGATTCAAGCAACATCAGATCACAGATATTCAGAAAAAAAATAATGTATATGTACCAACAAGTACAGAATTATTTTTTCTTGTCATTATTCCCTGCATAATGCAGTATAACAACACTTCACATAGCATTTACATCTTATTGAGTATTATAAGTCATATAGAGATTATTTAAAGTATACAAGAGAATATGCATAGGTTATATGAAAGTACTGTGTCATTTTATGTGAGCATAATTGGTACTGGTCCTAGAACCAATCCTCCACAGACAACCAAAGATGACATACTTCAACCTAAGACTCAGAATAAGGAATGGATGTTTGTTCTTGGCCAAACCTATACAAGACTTTACTAATGTTCCTAGTCAGAGAAATAGGAAGAAAAATGTAAAGAAATAAAAGGCATAAAAATTGGGTGATAAAAAGTAAGCTGTCTTTACTCACAATTTGATTACCTAAAGACTCTCAAAGAATCTACAAAATCCTAATTGAACTAGTCAGTAAATCTAGTAATGTCACAGAATACAAAGATGATATGCAAAAATTCAACTGTTTTTATATATTACATCAAAACCAAATGATAGGCGATCCAAGATGGCGGCCTAGAAGGTGACTACACCCCCAGTTGCTCCAGAACCCAGGAGTTAAGAAGGGGAGGCATTGAGAGACTCAGACTGAAATAGAGCCACAGGTGAGTCTGCCCACTGGGTAAAGCTCGGCCCGGGTGGCAGACCCAGATAGAGGTGACTTATCAGAGCTGGGCAGGGCAGCTAGAGTCTTCCACAGGCAGCCTGCGCACTCCCGCGGTGGGCCCCGCCCACACAGCCAGCTTCTCCAGGTTCTCGGGAACAGACCCGCTAGTGAGAGCCTCTCTGACCAAAACAAGCTCGAGTCCCAGAGCCAGCGCAGCGCAGCATACTCCGGCACGCAAGCAGCTTCAGGAAACAGGATAAGGCAGCCAGAGACTTCCCCAAGTAGCCAGGACCCCTGCAGTGGGAGGTGCCTTTCAAGGCTAGCTTCTCGGAGCAGACCACCCAGTGAGATGCTTTCTATATAGAACCAGCCACAAGCCCCCGAACCAACGGAGAGCTTCGATCCGCAAGCAGCCTCTGGGATCAGGGCAGGGCAGCCAGAGATCTCTTCAGGCGGCTCTGCCCACTCCGGCCGCAGGCTCTCTTCACGGGGCGATCCAAGATGGCGGCCTACAGGGTGACTGCACCCCCAGTCGCTCCAGAACCCAGGAGTTAAGAAGGGGAGGCATTGAGAGACTCGGACTGAAATAGAGCCACAGGTGAGTCTGCCCACTGGGTAAAGCTCGGCCCAGGTGGCAGGCCCAGATAGAGGTGGCTTATCGGAGCCGGGCAGGGCAGCTAGGGTCTTCCCAAGGTAGCCTTCCACACTCCAGCAGTGGGCTCCTCCCACACGGCCAGCTGCACAGTGCAGGCCCACAGTGAGAGCCTTTCCGCACAGAGCCAGCTCCAAACCGTGGAACCAGTAGGGGGCTAGGGGCAGTTTTCTTCGGATGCACTGCATTATCAGATTCTTCCAAGACATCAGGCTACTGAAGGCTGGGAGGTGATACACTGGAAATCTACCAGGACACTATAAGCCAATAGCGGAAATCTGCAATATCTCAGGGTCCCACTGACAGCTGACCAATATGAGAAAACAAGGGAAAAAAATGTCCCAAACAAACCTAGATACTACATCAATAAAACCCAATGACAGCACAGCAGAAGAAATGTCAGAAAGGGAGTTCAGAATATACATAATTAAAATGATCAGGGAAGCTAATGAGGAGATGAAAGAACAAATGCAGGCATTGAAGGAGGAGATGAAAGAGCAAATGCAGGCATTAAATGATCGCACCAATCAACAGTTAAAAGAGCAAATACGGGAAGCAAGAGATCATTTCAATAAAGAGTTAGAGATACTGAAAAAAAAACAAACTGAAATCCTTGAAATGAAGGAAACAATAAACCAAGTTAAAAACTCCATAGAAAGCATAACCAATGGGATAGAACACCTGGAAGACAGAACCTCAGACATTGAAGACAAATTATTTACTCTTGAAAACAAAGTTGGCCAAACAGAAAAGATGGTAAGAAATCATGAACAGAATCTACAAGAATTATGGGATATCATGAAAAGGCCAAATTTAAGAATTATTGGGATTGAGGAAGGCTTAGAGAAACAAACCAAAGGAATGAACAATCTATTCAATGAAATAATAACAGAAAATTTCCCAAATCTGAAGAATGAAATGGAAAACCAAGTACAAGAGGCTTATAGAACTCCAAACATACAAAATTACAACAGACCCACACCAAGGCACATTATTATGAAAATACCTAACATACAAAATAAAGACAGAATTTTAAAGGCCGCGAGAGAAAAGAATCAAATTACATTCAGAGGGAAACCAATAAGAATATCAGCAGATTTTTCAATCCAGACCCTAAAAGCTAGAAGGGCCTGGAACAACATATACCAAGCCCTGAAAGAAAACGGATGCCAACCAAGAATCTTATACCCAGCAAAACTTACCTTCAAATTTGACGATGAAATAAGATCCTTCCATGATAAACAAAAGCTAAAGGAATTTACAAAAAGAAAGCCAGCATTACAGAACATTCTCAGCAAAATATTCCATGAGGAAGAGATGAAAAACAACGATGCAAATCAGCAACAGGAGGCGCTAGCCTAAAGGAATAGCCAAATAAAGGAGAAACCAAATCATGTCAAAAACAAATATGAGTCAATTGACTGGGAATACAAATCATATCACAATAATAACCCTGAATGTCAATGGCCTGAATTCATCAATCAAAAGACACAGACTGGCAGATTGGATTAAAAAGAAAAATCCAACAATATGCTGCCTGCAAGAGACTCATCTCATAGAAAGAGACACCCATAGACTAAAGGTGAAAGGATGGGGAAAAACATACCATGCACACGGACACAGCAAAAAAGCTGGAGTATCCATCCTCATTTCAGATAATGTGGACTTCAAGCCAAAACTAGTCAGAAGGGATAAAGAAGGACATTACATGCTGCTTAAGGGAAGCATAAATCAGCAAGACTTAACAATCATAAATATCTATGCCCCGAACATTGGCTCATCCACGTACGTCAAACAAATCCTTCTCAATTCCAGAAATCAAATAGACCACAACACAATAATACTAGGCGATTTTAACACACCTCTCTCACCACTGGATAGATCGTCCAAACAAAAACTGAATAAAGAAACTATAGATCTCAACAACACAATCAACAATTTAGACTTAACGGACATATATAGAATATACCATCCAACAAAGAACGAATACACTTTCTTCTCAGCAGCACATGGATCCTTCTCTAAAATAGACCATATTTTATGCCACAAAGCTGCTGTTAGCAAATACAAGAAGATAGAGATACTACCTTGTATTCTATCAGACCATAATGGATTGAAATTAGAAATAAATGACAGAATAAAAAACAGAAACTTCTCCAATACCTGGAGATTAAATAATACACTATTATATGATGAATGGCTAACAGAAGACATCAGGAGGGAAATAAAAAAATTCTTAGAAGTAAACGAGAACAAAGACACATCATATCAAAATCTCTGGGACACTATGAAAGCAGTACTTAGAGGAAGATTTATTTCATGGGGTGCATTCAAAAAAAGAAGTAGAAATCAACAAATAAACGACTTAACACTACAGCTCAAAGCGCTAGAAAAAGAAGAGCGGACCAATACCAAAAGTAGTAGAAGACAGGAAATAGTTAAAATCAGAGCCGAAATCAACGGAATCGAAACAAAAGAAACAATTGGAAAAATTAACAAAATAAATAGTTGGTTCTTTGAAAAAATAAATAAAATTGATAAACCCTTAGCCACACTAACAAAGAGAAAGAGGGAGAAAACTCAAATTACTAAAATTCGGAATGAACAAGGAAACATCACAACAGACACGAGTGAAATACAAAACATAATTAGAAGCTATTTTGAAAATCTATACTCCAACAAAACAGAAAACCTCGAAGACATCAACAAATTTCTAGAGACATATGAACTACCTAAACTGAACGAGGAGGACATACACAACTTAAATAAACCAATTTCAAGCAATGAAATAGAAGAGATCATCAAAAGCCTACCAACAAAGAAAAGTCCAGGACCAGATGGGTTCTCAGCCGAGTTCTACAAAACCTTTAAAGAAGAGCTCATTCCAATACTTCTCAAAGTATTCCATGAAATAGAAGAGGAGGGAACCCTCCCAAACTCATTCTATGAAGCCAATATCACCCTGATACCTAAACCAGACAGAGACACATCGAGGAAAGAAAATTTCAGACCAATATCCTTAATGAACATCGACGCAAAAATTCTCAACAAAATTTTAGCAAATCGCATACAAATATATATTAAAAAGATAGTGCACCACGATCAAGTGGGTTTTATCCCAGGGATGCAAGGTTGGTTCAACATTCGGAAATCAATAAATGTCATTCACCATATCAACAGACTTAACGTTAAGAATCACATGATTATTTCAATAGATGCATAAAAAGCATTCAATAAAATACAGCATCCCTTCATGCTCAAAACACTAGAAAAAATTGGGGTAGTGGGAACATTCCTTAACATTATAAAGGCCATCTACGCTAAGCCCATGGCTAATATCATTCTAAATGGTGAAAAACTGAAAGCGTTCCCCCTAAAAACTGGAACAAGCCAGGGATGCCCTCTTTCACCACTTCTATTCAACATCGTCCTTGAGACTCTAGCCAGAGCAATCAGACAAACCAAAGAAATTAAAGGGATATGAATAGGAAAAGAAGAACTCAAACTATCCCTGTTTGCTGATGACATGATTATATATTTAGAGGAACCTGGAAATTCCACCAGAAAACTTTCAGAACTCATAAGTGAATTCAGTAAAGTAGCAGGTTACAAGATCAATGCTCATAAATCCAATGCATTTTTATACATAAGTGATGAATCTTCAGAAAGAGAAATTAGGAAAACTACCCCATTCACAATAGCATCGAAAAAAATAAAATACTTGGGAATCAATCTCACAAAAGAGGTGAAAGACCTCTACAATGAGAACTACAGAACACTAAAGAAAGAAATTAAAGAAAACCTTAGAAGATGGAAAGATCTCCCATGTTCCTGGATAGGCAGAATTAATATTGTCAAAATGGCTATACTACCTAAAGTGCTACACACATTCAATGCAATTCCAATTAAAATCCCAATGATGTACCTTGCAGAAATAGAGCAAGCAATTATGAAATTCATCTGGAAGAATAAAAAACCTAGAATAGCTAAAGCAATCCTCAGTAGCAAGAGCGAAGCAGGGGGTATTGCAATACCAGATCTTCAACTCTACTACAAAGCAATAGTAACAAAAACGGCATGGTATTGGTACCAAAATAGACAGGTAGATCAATGGTACAGAATAGAGGGCATGGACACAAACCCAAATAAATACAATTTTCTCATACTAGACAAAGGTTCCAACAATATGCAATGGAGAAAAGATAGCCTCTTCAACAAATGGTGCTGGGAAAACTGGAAAACCATATGCAATAGAATGAAATTAAACCCCTATCTCTCACCCTACACAAAACTCAACTCAAAATGGATCAAGGACCTCGGAATCAGACCAGAGACCCTGCATCTTATAGAAGAAAAAGTAGGTCCAAATCTTCAACTTGTTGGCTTAGGATCAGACTTCCTTAACAGGACTCCCATAGCACAAGAAATAAAAGCAAGAATCAACAACTGGGATAGATTCAAACTAAAAAGCTTTCTCTCAGCAAAGGAAACTATCAGAAATGTGAAGAGAGAGCCTACAGAGTGGGAGAATATCTTTGCCAACCATACCTCAGATAGAGCGCTAATTTCCAGAATCTATAAAGAACTCAAAAAACTCTACACGAAGAATACAAATAATCCAATCAACAAATGGGCTAAGGAAATGAACAGACACTTCACAGAAGAAGATGTACAAGTAATCAACAGATATATGAAGAAATGTTCAACATCCCTAGTAATAAGAGAAATGCAAATCAAAACTACCCTAAGCTTTCATCTCACCCCAATTAGAATGGCGATTATCAAGAATACAAGCAACAATAGGTGTTGGCGAGAATGTGGTGAAAAAGGAACACTCATACATTGCTGGTGGGGTTGCAAATTAGTGCAGCCACTCTGGAAAGCAGTGTGGAGATTCCTCAGAAAGCTTGGAATGGAAACACCATTTGACCCAGCTATCCCACTCCTTGGCCTATACCCAAAGGATTTAAAATCAGCATACTACAGAGATACAGCCACATCAATGTTCATTGCTGCTCAATTCACCATAGCCAGATTGTGGAACCAACCTAGATGCCCTTCAGTTGATGAATGGATAAAGAAACTGTGGCATATATATATACAATGGAATATTACTCTGCAATGAAGAATGATAAAATTATGGCATTTGTAGGCAAATGGATGAAATTGGAGAATATCATGCTAAGTGAGATAAGCCAAACTCAAAAAACTAAAGGACGAATGATCTCGCTGATAAGCGGATGAGGACATATAATGGGGGGTGGGAGGGGTTAGCATTAGATTTAGGGTTAGGTTTAGGGTTAGGGATAAGGAGAGCGGTAAGAATGAAGGAAAGAAGGACTGTATAGAGGGAAAAGAGGGGTGGGAGGGGTGGGGGGGAAGGAAAAAAAATAAACATCATTGCCCTATGTAAACATAAAAAAATAAATAAATAAATAAATAAAACCACAAAAAAAAATGATAAAAGTAAACACCATTTACAATACTGTCAAAGCCTGTAATACATAGGAATAAATTTGATAGAAAGACACTGCACACTGAAAACTATAAAATATTGCTGGATAAAATAAAGACCTAAGTTAAACTATGTTCATAGTTTGGAAGGCAATAATGTTAAGATATCTATTTTCCCCAAAAAAATAAAAAGGACTGGTGATGTGGCTCAGTGATTAATTGCCACTGGGTTTAATCTCCTGTAACAAAAAAAGTAGATTAAATGAAATCTGAATCAAAATCCCAAAGACTTTTTAAAAAGAAATCAACAAGATGATTCTAAATTTTTGAATGGAAGTATGAAGAATCTAGATCAGCTACAATGATCTGAAAAACATTAAAATGTTGTAAGATTTACACTCTCTGACTTGAAGGAAGGCTTATTTACCAAAGCTAAAGGAATCAAGATAATAGTAAAGGGGTAAGGGTTTTTAGAAGCAGGGTTTTGGCAACATACAGATTCAATGCAAACCCCATCAAAATACCAATGACATTCTTCACAGAACTAGAAAAAAAAAAAAAGTCCTGAAATTTATTTGGAAGAATAAAAGATCCAGAATAACCAAAGCAATTGAAAGACAAAAAAAAAAAAAAAAAAGAAGAAGAAAGAAAGAAATGTTGGAGGTATCACAATACCTGACTTTAAATTATATGACAGAGTTCTAGAAACAAAAACTGTATAGTACTGACATAAAAACAGACACATAGACCAATGGTACAGAATAGAAGACTCAGAAATAAACCCACACAGATATGGTCATCTGATCCTTGACAAAGTTGCCAAAAACATACATTGGAGAAAAAGACAGAATTTTTAACAAATGATGCTGGGACAACTGGTTGTCCAGAGGTAGAAGAATGAAAATAGACCTTTATCTCTGACCCTGCACCAAAAAACAACTCAGAATAGATGAAAGACCTCAGTATTAGGTCAGAAACTAGGGAAACTATGCAACTCTTAGAAGAAAATGTGGAGTCAACACTCCAACTTTTAGGCACAGGCAAGAACTTTCTCAATAGGACCCCTGAAGCTCAGGAAATGATGCCAAGAGTTAATAAATGGGATAGTATCAAATTAAAACACTTTTGCATAACAAAGGAAATAATTAGAAATGTGAAGTCAGAACCCAAAGAGCAGGAGAAGATCTTTGCTAGCTACTCTTCTGAGAGAGGATTAATATCTAGAATATATAAAGAGCTCAAACAAAAAGCACACCAAACAATCAAATAACCCAATTAACACATAGGCAAATGAGTTAAACAGACACTCTCAAAAGACAAAGTACAAATGGTTAACAAATACATGAAAAAAAAATGTTCAACATCATTAGCAATTAGGGAAATTTAAATCAAAACTACACTAAGATTTCATCTTACACCAGTCCGAATGGCAATCATTCCAGCAGCTTGGGAGCCTGAGGCAGGAGGATCAGGAGTTCAAAGCCAACCTCAGCAACTTAGCAAGACCCTAAGCAACTTAGCAACACCTTATCTCAAAAAATATTTTTTTTTAAGGGTTAAAGATGTGACTTTGTGGTTAAGCAGCCTGGGTTCAATTCACAATACCAAAAAAATATAAAAAATAAAAATAAAAAGGACTGGTGATGTGGCTCAGTGATTGATTGCCACTGGGTTTAATCTCCTGTCACAAGAAAAAAAAAATAGAAAGAAGGTAGGGTCCAGGAAAACACTTAAACATATGAGACCAACTGATTTTTTTTTTTTAAAGGCTAAGGTAATTCCATGTGTAGAAAATAGTCCTTTCAACAAATAGTGAAAACTGGATATCCATATTTTTAAAAATGAATCTTAACTTTTAAATATGATGTGAAAATAGAGAGTAAACTCACCATAAAGACATAAACTAATACTATACAGTTTCTAGAAAAGAGAATGTTTTCATGAGTTGGAGGTAGGTAAACACAAATAACGTGATTAAAAAGAAATGATGACCTGAATTTATCAACTTGTGCAATTTATCACATAAATACTCAGTAAGCAAACTAAAAGATGCTTAACATCATTAGTCATCAGAGAAATGTAAATTATATCCCTAGCAAGGTTCCATTTCATACTCATTAGATAGGCTAAGAAGAAAAACGTCTGATAATACCAAGTGTTGAAAAGAATAGAAAAATAAAACTCTCATATATATTGCTGGGGGGGATGTCAAATGATACAACTACTTTAGAAAATAGCTTTTTTTGTATATAGCTACTTTCAATACACCTACTCTGTGACCCAGAAATTCAATTCTATAATAAGCAGCCTTTAAACTGACCCCCAATAATCTCTATTTCCTGTTATTTATAGTCTTTTATAATCCCCTGCTTGGATTTTAACAATATAGTCTTTCATAATTACCTGCTTAGAAAACATCATTTATTCTCCAATTATTTTAGTCTCTAGTTTTAGATAAGGGTTAATATGCCCCATAAAACACTAGAAATAAGTAAGTCGTCAATTTAACTGAGATCAATTCTTGAGTAACTTTCTTCTAACAATAACTACAGTAGCTTCGAGGGGAGGTTGCCTCCAAGATTAGATTACAAAGGATGTCACTTTCTGTCTTGCTAATAGGTTCTCTATTGCCTTCTCAGCTTGAGTGTTTTGATAAATCAGGTTGACATTTTGGAGAGGGCCATATGGCAAGGAACTGAGCATGGCATTCAGCCAACAGCCAGCTAGGAACCAAGGCCTCTCAACAGCTTGAGAGCTAAATCCTGCCAATAGCTGTGTGGACTTAGAAGAAGATCTTCCCCAGTTGAACCCTCGGATGAGACCCAGCCTTACCTGACACCTTGATTGCAGCTTTGCAAAAGACATGAAAGAAGGGGACCAGATGAGTAGTACCAAGATTTCTAATCCACAGAAACTGTGAAATAATAAATGTCTGTTGTTTTAAGCCACTAATTTTGTGGTAATTTGCAACTAACATAAACTCATGGGTACTTCCTAAGAAAAATGAAAACATAAGTCCACAAAGGTGATTTACACAATAATTCCTATAGCACCATTATCCATAATCACCAAAAATTGAAATGTTAATCAAAAGGTAAATGGATAAACAAATTATATTTGTGTAATAGAATGCTACTCCACTATGTTAATAGTAAGTTTGTTACTTAAAGTGGTTTGGTTGCTGAAAGGATGCTCAAAACTTAATTGTTACTCAGGCAACAACTTTGATATAAACAAAGGATACAGTAATGCAACAACAGACTTTTTTATTCTTCCATGACTATGTTAGATTGCCCAGAACATGTGCCATCTTCACCTCTCACACCATCACTGACACACATGCAAAGAACTGAGGAATCAGAGAACCAAAGGTCTGCTTCTGGAGGAAATATCTTATGTGAATTGGTCAGATAGGCAACATATAGCTACATGTCCAACTTCTACTGTAAATGGACCCCCAATTCCAAAACCAAGTACAAACCACAATTTAATTATCATTCCTGGTAAACAAGACTGACAAGGTCCTGCATCCTGCTTCATAACCACTCACCTACACCTGCTTGGAAAACAATATTTTTCTCCAATTATTATATCATCTAGTTTTTGATAAGGGTTAATATATCCCAGACAACACTAGAAATAAGGAAGTGATCAATTCAGCTTAGATTAATTCGTGCCATGTACAAGAAATTCAAAGAAACAGGCTACTGATGTATATACAAGGATAGATCTCAAAACCATTATGTAGGCAAAGAAGTCAGATGTGAGGCTGCATACTGTATGGTTCAATTCACAGGAAATTCTAGAGTAGGCAAAACTAAAACATGGTGATAGAAAACAGGAAGTAGTTCTGTCTTTTGGAGAACCAGAAGTGTTGTGAGGAATGGGGAAGGAATTGAAGAGAAGAGCATACCAAGGAACATTCTGAGATTACAAAAAAGTTCTTTATCCTGATGGTGTATATATTCATTTTTCATACTTAAATGTGGAGCTCTCTCTTCTGTCTTCTTCCATAGTGACCACAGAGTCCATTAGTCTGTGGCCCTGAGTGACTGTGTCAAACAGTTTGCCACTGACCCATGTTTGATGAACAGCAATAAATTACATATTCGGTCCATGACATTTTGTAATTGTAACTTTATCATAGCATAGTTTCTCCTACCTAACATACTCTTTTTCTCTGAATTCCCCAGGCACCCCATATACTTTCCCGAAGCGATAGTTTCTCCATGGAGACATACTGAATAAAAATAATCTAGAGAAAAGAATTGTCAACTTGGGACAGGGAAAATGGAAGAATATAATGGAAAAGCTTTAAAATCTGCATCAAGGTCCATCATGTTTTCCAAGTAAAATGGAAGGTTGTACAGTATAAATGAATAAAAGACCAGACCAGTGGTATTCTGTTGTGGCTGAGTTCAAGCCCCAGTATCTCTACTTAGTACCAATGTGTCCCAGAAAAATTAGGTAACCTTCCTATTGACTCAGTTTCCTTGTCTATAAATAGGGATAATGATTAGATAAGAAAATGTATAAAGTACTTTCTTTCGCAATGCTTGGCACATAGCAGGTGTATTATGTCAACTTTCACTGAGGACTGAATTGCATACCCCCAATATCGTATGTTGCATCTCTAACCCCCAACATGGTTGTCTGTGGAACTAGGACCCTCAAGGAGGTAATTAAGGTTAAATGAAGTCAGAAGAGTAAGCCCCTATTCTGATAGAACTGGTGCCCTTACAGGAAATAGTAAGAGATACCAAGGCACAAGTTTTCTCTCTCTCTCTCTCTCTCTCCCACCGACTTTGTCCTGAACACAGAGGAAAGATCTTCAGAAGACATAGAAAGAAGGTGCCATTTGCACATTGAAGAGAGAGGTCTCACTAGAAACCAGCCCTGCTCACATCTTATTCTTGAACTTTCTGCCTCAAAACTTCCAGAAAACAAATTTATGTTTTTCAAGCCATTCACTCTGTAGTATTCTGTTATGGCAGCCCAGAATATATATGCAGTTTCTGATAGCATCATTGACTAGCCTCAATACATGTTTTTAGCTAGAAAACAAATGTGCCTACTATGTATTTGACACACTGTAGGGCACTGGGATTAAAGAATGAAGGAGGCAAAGTCACCACCCTCAGGAAGGTTACATTCTATTAAGAGATCCAAAGCTGCATAAATAATTAGCATATAACATCAGGTAGTGATAAAAGTTGCGAAGAAAATCAAGGCAGAAGGAGGGTACAGGGAGTGAGAGGAACTGATTTCATACTGAAGGGTTGGTTCAGGCACTATAGTGAATGATAAGGAGACCTGTGAGCAGAGACTTGAATGAAGTCAAGGAGACAGTTCTGAGAGTCTATAGGACTGGAGGACAGCCAGGCAGAAGAAGAGCCAGATCAAAGGTTCTGAAAGGGCAATCACTTGTCCCATCCAAGGAATGGCAAAGAGGACAATGTGGCTGAGGCTGAGGGAGCAAAAGGGATGAGGGAGGAAACTTATAAGAAAATGGTAGCAGGAAATCAAATCTCATGAGCCTCGCAGGCTTCAGGAAGAACTCTGGCTTTCCTTCTGGGAGATGGAGAACTGTTAGAGGATCTCACAAACAGTATAACTTGATTTGATTTATATTTCAAACAGTCACTCTTGATTGCTGGGCTGCTGATTGGAGAATGGATTGAGAGCTGGAGTTGAAGAAAAGGTCAAAACTGCAAGACGAGTTTGCAGCTGATAGTGACAGTCCGTGCCAGAGAGAATGGTGGGCTGGCTGAGGGCAGTCCAGGTGAGATGGTGAGAAGAGGTCAGGTTCTAGCTACATCCCCCAAGAGGATGGGCTGCTAGATTGAATGTAGAATAGAAGGTTTAAAAAAGGAGACAGGAATGACATCGGGGATGTGAGTGAAGCAGAAAGGGCTCATGTAAAGACACAAGGAAATCTGTGTTTTGTTCCTTTGCCCTGCTTCTAACCTGCCTGTGAACCCACACCCCTCTCTGTGTTGTATGATAAATCTTCAAGGTGGGATTAACCACACCTGCCAGGTCTTTAAGAACCATGTGAAGCCCAACTCAAACTCAAAGGGCTTTGAAAAAGAAGCAGCACAAATCACCGAAAGTTTATCCTTTATTCATCCCCAAACACAGAACCTCCATGAACTGTGGTTGATGCCTCACTGCTCACCTGGTCTCCTCCCAGGGATGCAGTGATTCTGTAAGTCATAAATAATGTGGCACAGAAACCATTACTATCTCTGGCAGTGGACAGCATGTGGCACACCGTGAGTGATGACAGCCAGGAGATGAGGTTCAGGTGGCTAGGCACAGCATGTCACTCACGTTCCTATCATAGGCACCCCTGAAAACGGTCAAGGGGTGGGCTTAGGGGCTTTCTGAGGACATCACCTCCTCCTCAGAAAGAGGCTCCTTGTCAAGGGGCTACAGCACAGCATGTTGAGTTCCCTCATTGTTCTGTACTCCTGAACTTCAGAGCAAGGAGGCTTGGTCCTCATGGGGAAAATTTAGTTTCAAGTAAAGCAGAAACAGTCTTTCATATCCCCCATCCCTGCTTTGTATCTCTGCATACACCTCTCACCACTGGACATGAAGTCTTTTCTGTTAACTGTCTATCATCTTCACCTGTAAAACACAAGCTACTTTCAGGCGTGAACTCTGCCTGCTCTGCCGACTGCTCCATCCTAAATGCCCAGAAGAGGGCCCGACACACAGCAGAGCACAGGGAATCTTTGTTGGATTCCCTGAGAGATAGCCTTTTTGAAAAGTCCTCCCATTTTGGGAGAGCACATTAAAGAGTTTCTTTCTTTTATTAAAAAAAAAAATGTGTTTAGATAGTCAAAGAATTCTAGCATATAAATTCAGGAAAATTACAGAAATCTTGAAATACACTCCATGTATCAATTCCTCAATTAAAAATCCAAAGGAGAGATTCAAGATGGTGGATTAGAGTTGCTCCATGGCTCAAGATTCAAGCAGCAGGAATACTACTCCTTCAGTGAGGTGAGCACAAAAGGGATTTCACTAAATTCAATATTGGACAATCAGAGCATCACAGAGTCTCAAAAATTTGGGTACATTTAACAAAGGAAGAGCATATTGGAGGCAAGCTGGTTACGGTGGTAGTGCTGGTTCACCACAGAGGGAGGGAGAACACAGAGAGAAACACAATAGGTAACTTTGGTATGGAAAAACCTGAGATCAGAAAAGCAGCATGAACTTGGCCGATCTAGAGGCTGCATTGTGAGTTGGTGTTTGAAAGGTGCTCTCTTTCCCAACTGGCCCCAGAGAGCTGAAGTGGAGCCATCTTGAGGCGGCCATACTGCTACAGCCGGTGTGGAGCCTGAGGATCTGAGCCAACACTGCCACACTGTCCTAGCAAGTGCCTATCACGGGGCCGAGGGTGTACCTAGCAGAATGTGAGTGAAACAGGCACAGAGAAGACTGTGCCCAGGAGGATTCAAGTTGGAAAAATGAAGGGGAGCCCAACTCACTTTCCCTTTGAGTCTGGTGACTCACATGACCAGTTGAAGTGAGACTGAAAATCTGAAGAGGCTGGAGTGAATACACTCAAGGACTGACCCTGGGAAGCCTGTGTTCATGGGCAGCAGAGTGTGTGCAGGATTGGTTCCCCTACCCCATAAGTAGAATTCTTGAGAGGCTCCTGAGATCCGGATTGCTGACACAGATGGGCAATAGCTGGGCGCTAGTGGGCATTGATCTAACCTCACCAGAGCAGATGCCACCCAGCTAAGCTCCCAACCAGACTCATCTCAGGACACTTTGGGAAACTTCTTTGCGGCAACTTCCCTACTGCCACTGGTAGGGTGACTGCAACCTTGTGTTGAATGTAACAAAACCTAAGGACACCCAAATATCCGGATTGATCTCACCTCCTGATGCTTAACTTGAACATGTCTGCAAAGGCTCTCTTTTGTTTATGTTGTCCCAAGAAAGATAACATTTATGAGTTATAGGAATTAGAACATGGACACACCTTTGTGGGTCATTTTTCAGCCTACCATGCTTACATTCAGAGATGTTCACCCAGAATCACTGTCCTAGTCAATTACACTATCCCTGCTGTTACCTGGGTCAGACACATCCTTTTTAATTATTTTCCTTGTATGTAATTTCAGGATGTTACTGAAATACTAGTATTATTATTGTTTTGGAAATGCAGGGAGTAAGAGAAGTGAATGAAGAGAGGCCCCTTCCTTCCTGTTGTCAGAGGAATAAATCCTCAATGCTGGTTGGACTAGATTATTAGAAGTCAAATCTACTGAGTCAAGAGGGCAAACAAAGTGGGTAAATTACAGTTAAAATAAAGTTAGTAAACAGAACATGGCAAAAGAGACACCATTGCCTCCTAGTTCAAGGTAAGAGGTTCAAGTACTCATTGGGTCAAACCAGAAATAGGACAATAGCAAAAGCCTTTAGACCTAACTTTTTAGAGAATTCCAGTGACTTTGAATGGTGTGCCCAGTTTTGCATTGTCAATCTCTCTTTGCATAAAGGGACCCTAATCTCAGGCCAGTCTTCCCTGGTGGACAACTGGGAAGGCCAACAAGGAACATCTTCCCTTCCTCACCCAGGCCCAGCTCAGTGCCTTCTGGCAGGAAGGCACCAAACTGCCCAACACTTGCCTCTCAGGAAACAATGCAGGTAGAAGCCCTAGAGAAGATGCCTAACCATCTGCCTTGACACCACTCTTATGTCCCTGCTAAGTGAGAACCATAAAAAGGAAATTGCAGATGAAATAAGAAAATCTTCAAAGCCAAAAGATGCCCCAGATTTGTGGACCTAGCATTAAATGCACTATATTTGCCAAGCAGGTTCCTATAATTGACTAAGAAATCACACAGCTGGGGCTTTTGCTCAGCTCAAGGAGATGGAAATGACTTGTAGGCTTCACTAACAGAGGTTTTTCATGTCTCTCCCCAGAGTAACCTGAATATTTGCTGCCACACAGAGCATATTACCGCCCCAATTTGTTCTCTTTCCATTCCTCAAGAGACAAGCACCACTGGAAAAGATTCCTCTCTTACAGATGCCATCTGTGTCCTCCTACTGGCCTCCTGCAAAGACTGCATGCCACGTTCTCACTTCAGCTGTGCTCCTTCCCCAACAGTCCTCAGTGCCCACAGCCAAGAACCCCCACATTACTTTATCCCTGGGTAACTGAAATAATCTTCTCATGACTCTCCCTCACCACTCTCACCCCCCACTCCACAAGCCTACAGCTTGTGTGTCCATTTTATCATGTCTTATCCCTGCAAAGGACTCCCCCAGGCCAGCCACCTCAGATCTGTGGGTAGTGGACAGCAGCTGTTAGGTTTAGCACTTACCTGAAAAATACCTTGGTTATTAAAAATGGCAAACTACATCACTTTTATATATTAGACCAAATTCAAAAGTATATTTATTATAAAGTCACTGTCATCAACTCTTCCTAAGTATCCTTTCTCAAGTTAGAGAAAATGGGTGCAATTTTAGCCAGCAAAGTAGTAATTGTTTTTGTTTTGTTGGTTCGTTTGGAACTGAGGATTGAACCCAGGGGCACTTAACAACTGAGTCACATCCCCAGCCCTTTCTTTTATTTTGAGACAGGGCCTTGCTAAGTTACTGAGGCTGGTTTCAAATCTGTGATCCTCCTGCCTCAGCCTCCTAAGCCACAGGGATTACAGTTGTGCACCACTGTGCCTGGTAATCGAAGTGGTAATTTCTTATGATTGGATGGCCTATTACCTGTAGTCTCCATTTTGTGATAATTATGGATTATTGAAATAGAATACATTGATTTTATAGTGGTCTTCATTTTTTTGGAGTTTTACATATATTAAGGTCACATATCTTTACTTATTCACTTAGTATATAGTTGATTCATAATATAGTAATATTATATATTAAGCTGTAATAACAGCTTGAAGGAATTTCACCTAAATAGGAAGTTTGGGATAGTAAGTATGGGAAATAAGGGCAGTCAAGACAACTTAAATAAAAGTTCATTTTCTCACTGAATGGTCAGGAGTTCATGCCATCCACACAAAGCTGCCAGTGACAGAAAATCCACTCTGGCTTCAAATCAAGAGTCACAAGAGAAGGCGTAGACATAGCTGAACTGCTTCCTATGTCAGCAACTCTACACAGCAAGCTCAATACAGGATGTGTGCTTTTTCCATAACAAATCTCCCAAACACAGAGGAGGCAGCTAATTTTTCATAAGGAAAACCTCAGAGAAAAATGAGAGGAGAGTGAGCAGTTTATCTCCGTCTCCATTTCACAGAGATAACAATACTGGAAGAAACATCCGTAGTATCAGCAACACTATTATTACATCCAAAGCAAAGCAATAACAGAAGTAAAATCTGCAATAACATATGCATACTAATGATGTGCTAAAACTGGCCAGTTCTATAGCTTTCATTATTTAACAACGTAATTTATTTATGCCTATTCTTTCATAGAACATTCTTACTTTTAGAAAGTAGAATGGACATCTAAGGGGAAAAAAAGCAGGACTTATTTTCTAAAATGAAATGCAATTATGGAAAGATTAAATTAATCCATTTATATATTTTCCTTGTAAATGGTCTGTTTTAAGAAAATTAAGTGGTTCATTTTCTTGCTTGCAGCCTGTTAAATTATTTTGTGAATACCAGAACAAAAAAGAGTATGGCACCAATTGCTTAATTCCCCTAAAAATGTGTTTTGTGTACATTGGCAGATGATTCAGGAGATAAGGAAAAAAAATGTATATATATATATATACATATTTTTTTTAACTAACAAAAAAACCAGTAGAGAACCATTAGTTGGTTTTTACTGAATAACATGTCTCAGTCACTCTTCCAGTTTTAACATCCATATTCACCAATAGTTCGATGTCCCCAGACAGACCTTGTTCCACACCTCTCTGGCTTTGTACCTGATTCTCCTGAACCTGGAAAACCCTTCCTGCTCCTCTCCATACCTAGCTCAGGTCCTCCCTCCTTCATGAAAACTTTCCCTGGAGCCCGGCAGTTCTCACACTCGGGTGTACCACAAGGAGAGCTTGGAGGAGAATGCAGTTAAAATGCTGAGGCATTTCACTGAGATTCTGCTCCAGTAGGTCTTGAAGCCCAAGAATCTTTATCTTGCAACCCCACTGAGTCTGAACAGGCACAGGTGGTCCAAAAACTCGTTTAAGAATCACAGCACAGGAAGCACATGACTATAGTCCCAGCTACTAGGAGGCCAAGGCAGAATTGCTTGAGTCTGGGAATTTAAGGTGAGTCTGAACAACAGTGAGAACTGTATCGAAAAATAAAAAGCAACTGATCTGGAGACTTAACATTAGCATACTACAGTGATGCAGCCACATCAGTATTTATAGCAGCGCAATTTATAATAGCTAAGCTATGGAACCAACCTAGGTGCCCTTCAACAGATGAATGGATAAAGAAAATGTGGTCCATATACACAATGGAATATTAATCACCATAAAGAAGAATGAAATTATGGCATTTTCCAATAAATGGAAGGACCTGGAGACCATCATGCTAAGTGAAATAAGCCAATCTCAGAAAAACAAAGGCCGGATGCTCTAATTATGCATATGCTAATACATAATGCCAAGGTAAGGGCGGGACAGAAGTCCTTTGGATTAGACAAAGGAGAATGAAGGGAAGGGAGGGAGAATGGGAATTGGAAAGTCAGTAGAATGAATCAAATGTTACTTTCCTATGTGCATATGTGATTACATGACCAATGTAATTCTACAGCATGTACACCCAGAAGAATGGGAAGTTCATATACTCCATATATGTATAATGTGTCAAAATACACTCTACTGTCATGTATATATAATAAGCACAAATAAAAATATAAAATGAAGTAACCATCAATAAGTAAATAAATGAAAATAAAAAGAAAGTTACTGCAGTCACCTGACTGTAGTGATCTTGCTCTCTGATTAACATGTGCAAACATTCCTCAATTAAGCTTCTTTAAATCCAGTCCTGTATTGCAACCCCTTTAGACTTCTCCCTTTGTGTCCACCAGCAGGTCCGACATCCACAATGAATGGAAGAGGATGCGGGTGGGTACTCCATGTGCTGCTGATGTACCAAGTTTGATAGAGAACTTTAGGGTCTGAACTGCCCTCTCCCAACACATGGTATCTTCCCTCCCTCCCTCATGGTCTGGTTCATTCCCTACTGCAGCTCATCACAGCAAGGCTGCTGGTGATGTAGAAAAGAGACGGACCGCCCTGCTGGGTAAGGCTGGGCGTAGATTTAATGATGATGGCACTCTGGTGGCTGAAGGATAATGTCTAGCTGATTTCCCTAAAGGTGGAACACACACACACACACACACACACTCACAGTACTACATTTTCCAAAAAAGGTGATTTAGATTAAACATATCAAATGCATACCCAGCTAGAATGTTCATTGGCCTGAGCAGGATGTGGAGGCCTAATCTCTCTGGAGAATCAGACACTGTTAGAGCTGCGAGGAAACAGGCAGACTATCCATGCTCACACACACAGTCCTCTTGCTGCAGGGGAAACTCTGTGGGTCTCTTGCCTTCTAAGCTAGTTTTTCCCCAGGTGCCCTGGATCCATGCCTATCTGATTTCTGGGACATTGGCCAGCAATTGTTTATGCTTCAAAACTTGAGTGGATTTTCTTATAACACTAAAAATACAGTCTCTTTTCTGCTAGACATGAGCCAGGAGGCTTCTTCCAGCTCCCAAAAGCAAGGAGAGGGACAGCCTGCTCATGAAGGGAGTCTGAGGAAGTTGAGACAGCAAACACTGCACTTACTAGTTAAAATGAACCAATGAACTCTCCTTTGAAAAAGTACAAATTCTCTGCTCAAATATCAGGGGAAAGGTACAAAGATAAAAAAAAAATTAGACTACATTTTTTCAAGTAATTTTTAAGCGGGCATGTGTGTTACAAAAATAATATTCTATAAAAAGCCTCACGAAGCATGATCATTTCAAATTTTGGCAATCATGAATATTTTCTCATTGATATACGTCCTCTACGAATTGATTAACAAACACATAACATTCCAGCAGTGGATGGCCATCATTTAATCCTGCATTGTTGACTTTAACCTTGTTTCATATTTTTCGCTATTCTAAAGTATTTTTTGTTTGTTCATGAACAGCATCTCTGAATGTTTCCTTAGATCAAATTCCTAAAGGCAACACTGCAGGGTTAAAGAAAGAGCCTTTTGTTAATTTTTTTTTTATTTTTACAGACTGCATTTTGATTCATTGTACACAAATGGGGTGCATCTTTTCATTTCTATGGTTGTGCATGATGTAAATTCATACCATTCACATAATCATACATGCACACAGGGTAATGATGTCTGTCTCATTCCACCATCTTTCACCACCCCCCTCATTTCCCTCTACATGATCTAAAGGCTATTGGTGTACCCTTCTCTCTGTTTCCTCTCAGCGTCCCATAGACTACACTTTTTCCGTAACACATATTTTCAAAGGCCAATGTGTTGCAATATGATTGGTAAATTAGGGTATAATTGAAACACAATACAGAGCTCACATTTGCTTATGCATCATTTCAGCAAGAAACACTAGGTGAATGGGAAAACCGGCACCTGATTCAATGGAGCCCCCTGGGAATACATGAAGCGTACACATGAACTCACCTCAAAAATCTACATTAACTGCAACACTTTGGGTGCCTCCTGCCAAAAGCAAAACTCGAAATCTGTTGCAAGATAAAATGACATATTCGCTGAAGTTTTATGTCCTTTTTAACCATATAACATGTATAGAACTGCTACCATTTTTGTAAGATTATTATCTTTTTAGTATGTCACTGTTGGATTTTCAAACGTTGTACCCTAACTCCATTTTTTTCCCTTAACACTGTGATTTTTGTCACATGATTTTGTGTGGCAGTGATTTTCAAGAAGACCTATGTCACCATGATAGCAGAACTCACTGTGCCTGGAACTTAGTATTTGACACAACCTTGATTCGTAATTGTCCCATCACCTCTTTCTTTTCCTTATCATATCAGAAAATCTTAACACATACTCCACTACCAAGCTAGAAACCCAGGAAGCACTCTTCTGTGTCATGATCGGCAGTAGAAACAACCAGTTCTTGTCACTATGTGCTCGCAGTGTGACAGAGTGCAGAGTGTTATTCTCCTTGATTTGTCATCAAATTGATTCTATTACTGAAAGATTCCTTGGGTTCCTTTCATGTTTTCCATTCCCACTTCCTCCATTCTGGCAGACTTTCATCCTCACTGCACAGACGATTGGAATATCCACCACCAGGCACCAAATTCTCTTTGCTCCAATGCTTCCATTATGCTACTTCCTCTGCATGAGAAGTTCCTTTTGCATATATATATATATATATATATATATATATATATATATATATATATATATACACATACACATGATCAATATTTGCTGAGTCCTGAAGCAGAAACTCAAAAGGAAGCACCTCTGAAATTTTTTCTTCAGGCAGCTAGTTGCTACTTCTCTTGGTCTTCACAACACCGTTTTCCTCAAAATTACTTATGTAATATATATTTCAAATGCATAGTCAGCTCTTATTTATATGGCTAATTATTTAATTGGTTCTTCTTAATCATGCAAGCAGTACTCATGATCTTTCAATAAGGGCTGGGATTTTGAGGAAACCTTCGTCTCACCACTTAGACTCCACCTCCTCCCTCCTTCCCTCCCACTCCATGTGACCATCATCCTGAATTTTACCAACAGCCTTCCCTTGCTTTCCCTTTATTGTTTTATTACATCTGTATGCATTCCCTAAAATTGTTCATTTTTATTTTAACTGTATTTAGTATCATAAAAAGTATCATGCCGCATGTGATTTTTATCTTGAGTATCCCTTATCCAGAATGATTGAAACCAGAAGTGTTTCACGTGGTGGAGTTCAGGAATATTTGTGTAGACTTTACCATTGAGCATCCCTAATGCAAAAATCTAAATACAAAATGCTCCGAAATCTTGAGTATTATTTACCTCATGTTGTATTTTAAGGGTTGTCCACACTGTTTATGTCACGATAATTCATTTATTTTGTCTATTACATATACCCATCATATTAAGCTGATTAATCAGGTCATTCACATCTTCTGTTCCTTTGATTAACTGTATGATTCAGACCTTCTATTCCTTTTCTGATACTTTTGCCTCCTTATCAGTAATCAAGAGAGAGGGAGATTGAAATATCCCATGATAATGGTGTATTTATCAATTTCTCTTTAAAGTTGGACCAATGTTGCATCAAATTATTTGAGACAATTTCATTATACTTAAATTTTTATACCTTTTGGTGAATTGGCACTTTCATAATTAGGTAGTGACTTTCTCTGATAAATCTTTGTTTTGTGTTATTTGCAAACTATTATATAACAAAAATCTGTTATTATTTGAAGTCTAACGTGAATATAACTCACCAGCATTTTTAGCTAGTCTGTATGTGCTTTTAATTTTAACACATATTAATTGTACATTCTAAGGAGATTCAGAATATTTACAAATGTGCATCTAGAGAGTGTGCATAGGTCAAATCCAATCTCCCATTTTCTGCCCTTTCTGCCTCCCCCATATACACACCCTTCCCAATCTCTAGTAATCACCATTCCGTTTTCAGGTAGGCATTTTTTAGCTTCCACATAAGAAAAAGAACATACAGTACTGTCTTCCTGTGCCTGACTTAGTTCATTTAAAGTAATGTTCTCCAGTTCCATTTGTTTTGCTGCAAATATTTACTCCCATTCTCTGTGACTGTCTAATACTCCACTGTGTGACTATACCACATTTTCTTTATTCATTCATCTGTTGATGCACATCTAGGATGATTGTTTTTGCTATTGTGAATACAGCCGAAATAAATGGGAATGCCAATTTCTCTTTAGTATGCTGATTTAATTTCACTTGGATATATACCCAGATGTGGGATAGTTAAGGTATGTGGTAGATCTATTTTTACTTTTTTGAGGAACCTCTAGACTGTTGTCCATAGTAGCATAGCTGTGCTGACACATATTCCTGCCAATATTCCTTTGCTCCATCATTTTTTACTTTTTGGCTTTTTGATACTAGCCATTCTAACTGGGTTAAGATGGCATTTCACAGTGGTTTTGATTTGCCTCCCCTAATACTAATGCTATTGAGCATTTTTTCATAAGTTTGTTGGCATTCTATATTTTTTCATTTAAACTATCTATTCAGATCATTTGATCTTTTGTTAATTGGATTGCTTGTTTCTGAGTGTGTATATGTAAGTTTTTGAGTTCCCTATATGCTCTGGATTTTAATTAATGAATACTTGGCAAATATTTCCTCCATTCTGCAGGGTATCCATTCACTCCATTGTTTCCTTTGTGGGGCAGAAGCTTTTACTTTTATTTTTATTTTTTGTTCTATTTAGTTATACATGACAGCAGAATGCATTTCAATTCATTTTACACAAATGTAGTACAACTTTTCATTTCTCTGGTTGTACATGATGTAGAGTCACACCATTCATGTAATCATACATGCACATAGGATAATGATGTCTGTCTCATTCCACCATCATTCCCACCCCTTCCCCCTCCCTCCCCTTATTCCCCTCTGCACAATCTGAAGTTTCTCCATTCTTCCCTTACCATACACCAGCCCCATTATGTATCACCATCCACTTATCAGAGAAAACATTCGGCCTATGGGGTTTTTTTGTGATTGGCTTATTTCACTTAGCAAGATATTCTCCAACTCCATGCATTTACCTGCAAATGCCATAATTTTATCCTTCTTTAAGGCTGACTAATATTCCATTGTGTATAAAAACCAGTTTCTTTATCCATTCATCTGAATGGCATCTAGGTTGGTTCCACAATTTAGCTATTGTGAATTGAGATGCTATAAACATTGATATGGTTGTGTCACTGTAGTATGCTGACTTTAACTTCTTTGGGTATAAGTCAAGGAATGGGATAATTGGGTCAAATGGTTGTTCCATTCCAAGTTTTTTTAAGGAATTGCCAAACTGCTTTCCATAATGGTTGCACTAATTTGCATTACCACCAGCAATGTATGAGTGTACCTTTTTCCCCACATCCTCAGCAACATTTATTGTTGCTTGTATTTTTTTTTTATTGTAAACAAATGGGATACATGTTGTTTCGCTGTCTGTACATGGCGTAAAGGTATACCATTTGTGTAATCATAAATTTACATAGGGTAATGTTTGATTCATTCTGCCATTTTTTCCCTTCCCCCAACCCCTCCCACCCCTCCCCTCCCTCTATACAGTCCTTCCTTCCTCCATTCCTGTCCCCCTCCCTAAACCCAACTCCAACCCCAACACTAACCCCTCCCACCCCCCATTATGTGTCATCATCCACTTATTAGCGATATCATTCTTCCTTTGGTTTTTTGAGATTGGCTTATCTCACTTAGCATGATATTCTCTAGTTTCATCCATTTGCCTGCAAATGCCATAATTTTATCATTCTTTATGGCTGAGTAATATTCCATTGTATATATATACCACATTTTCTTTATCCATTCATCAATTGAAGGACATCTAGGTTGGTTCCACAATCTGGCTATTGTGAACTGAGCAGCTATGAACATTGATGTGGCTGTATCTCTGTAATATGCTGATTTTAAGTCCTTTGGGTATAGGCCAAGGAGTGGGATAGCTGGGTCAAATGGTGGTTCCATTCCAAGTTTTTTAAGGAGTCTCCATCCTGCTTTCCAGAATGGCTGCACTAATTTGCAGCCCCACCAGCAATGTATGAGTGTACCTTTCTCCCCACATCCTCGCCAACACCTGTTGTTGCTTGTATTCTTGATAATCGCCATTCTAATTGGGGTGAGATGGAATTTTAGGGTGGTTTTGATTTGCATTTCTCTTATTACTAGAGATGTTGAACATTTTTCCATATGTTTGTTGATTGCTTGTAGATCTTCTTCTGTGAAGTGTCTGTTCATTTCTTTAGCCCATTTGTCGATTGGATTATTTGCATTCTTAGTGTAGAGTTTTTTGAGTTCTTTATAGATTCTGGAGATTAGTGCTCTATCTGAAGTATGATTGGCAAAGATTTTCTCCCACTCTGTAGGCTCTTTCTTCGCATTGCTGATAGTTTCCTTTGCTGAGAGAAAATGTTTTAGTTTGAATCTATCCCAGTTATTAATTCTTGCTTTTATTTCTTGTGCTATGGGAGTCCTGTTGAGGAAGTCTGGTCCTAAGCCAACATGTTGAAGCTCTGGACCTACTTTTTCTTCTATAAGATGCAAGGTCTCTGGTCTGATTCCAAGATCCTTAATCCATTTTGAGTTTAGTTTCGTGCATGGTGAGAGATATGGGTTTAGTTTCATTCTGTTGCATATGGATTTCCAATTCTCCCAGCACCATTTGTTGAAGAGGCTATCTTTTCTCCATTGCATATTTTTGGCCCCTTTGTCTAGTATGAGAAAATTGTATTTATTTGGGTTTGTGTCCGTGTCCTCTATTCGGTACCATTGATCCACCTTTCTATTTTGGTACCAATACCATGCTGTTTTTGTTACTATTGCTTTGTAGTAGAGTTGAAGATCTGATATTGCGATACCCCCTGCTTCACTCTTTCTGCCAAGGATTGCTTTAGCTATTCTGGGTTTTTTATTCTTCCAGATGAATTTCATAATTGCTTGCTCTATTTCTATAAGGTACATCATTGGGATTTAAATTGGAATTGCATTGAATCTGTATAGCACTTTTGGTAGTATGGCCATTTTGACAATATTAATTCTTCCTATCCAAGAACATGGGAGATCTTTCCATCTTCTAAGGTTTTCTTTAATTTCTTTCTTTAGTGTTCTGTAGTTCTCATTGTAGAGGTCTTTCACCTCTTTTGTGAGATTGATTCCCAAGTATTTTATTTTTTTCAAAGCTATTGTGAATGGGGTAGTTTTCCTGATTTCTCTTTCTGAAGATTCATCGCTTATGTATAAAATGCCTTAGATTTATGTGCATTGATCTTATATCCCACTACTTTACTGAATTCACTTATGAGATCTAAAAGTTTTCTGGTGGAATTTCCTGGTTCCTCTAAGTATACAATCATATCATCAGCAAATAGGGATAGTTTGAGTTCTTCTTTTCCTATTCGTATCCCTTTAATTTCTTTGGTCTGTCTAATTGCTCTGGCTAGAGTCTCAAGGACGATATTGAATAGAAGTGGTGAAAGAGGGCATCCCTGCCTTGTTCCAGTTTTTAGAGGGAATGCTTTCAGTTTTTCACCATTTAGAATGATATTAGCCATGGGCTTAGCGTAGATGGCCTTTACAATGTTAAGGAATGTTCCCACTATCCCTATTTTTTCTAGTGTTTTGAACATGAAGGGGTGCTGTATTTTATCAAATGCTTTTTCTGCATCTATTGAAATAATCATGTGATTCTTGACTTTAAGTCTATTGATATGGTGAATGACATTTATTGATTTTCTGATGTTGAACCAACCTTGCATCCCTGGGATAAAACCCACTTGATCGTGGTGCACTATCTTTTTAATATGTTTTTGTATGCAATTTGCTAAAATTTTGTTGAGAATTTTTGCGTCGATGTTCATTAAGGATATTGGTCTGAAATTTTCTTTCCTTGATGTCTCTCTGTCTGGTTTAGGAATCAGGGTAATATTGGCTTCATAGAATGAGTTTGGAAGGGTTCCCTCCTCTTCTATTTTCTGGAATACTTTGAGAAGTATTGGAATGAGCTCTTCTTTAAAGGTTTTGTAGAACTCGGCTGAGAACCCATCTGGTCCTGGACTTTTCTTTGTTGGTAGACTTTTGATGACTTCTTCTATTTCATTACTTGAAATTGGTCTATTTAAATTGTGTATGTCCTCCTCGTTCAGTTTAGGCAATTCATATGTCTCTAGAAACCTGTTGATGTCTTCGAAATTTTCTATTTTGTTGGAGTATAGATTTTCAAAATAGCTTCTAATTATGTTTTGTATTTCAGTCGTGTCTGTTGTGATATTTCCTTGTTCATTCCAAATTTTAGTGATTTGGGTTTTCTCTCGTCTTCTCTTTGTTAGTGTGGCTAAAGGTTTATCAATTTTGTTTATTTTTTCGAAGAACCAACTATTTATTTTGTCAATTTTTTGTATTGTTTCTTTTGTTTCAATTTCGTTGATTTCAGCTCTGAGTTTAACTATTTCCTGTCTTCTACTACTTTTGGTGTTGCTCTGTTCTTCTTTTTCTAGGGCTTTGAGCTGTAGTGTTAGGTCGTTTATTTTTTGAGTTTTACTTCTTTTATTAAATGCGCTCCATGAAATAAATCTTCCTCTAAGTACTGCTTTCATAGTGTCCCAGAGATTTTGATATGATGTTTCTTTGTTCTCGTTTACCTCTAAGAATTTTTTAATTTCCTTCCGAATATCTTCTGTTATCCATTCATCATATAATAGCATATTGTTTAATCTCCAGGTGTTGGAGTAGTTTCTGTTTTTTACTCTTTCATTTATTTCTAACTTCAATCCATTATGATCTGATAGAATACAAGGTAGTGTCTCCTTGTATTTGCTGACATTAGCTTTGTGGCATAATATATGGTCTATTTTAGAGAAGGATCCATGTGCTGCTGAGAAGAAAGTGTATTCACTCTTGGTTGGATGGTATATTCTATAAATGTCTGTTAAGTCTAAATTATTGATTGTGTTATTGAGATCTATGTTTTCTTTGTTCAATTTTTGTTTGGAAGATCTGTCCAGTGGTGAGAGAGGCGTGTTAAAATCACCTAGTATTATTGTGTTATGGTCTATTTGGTTTCTAAAATTGAGAAGAATTTGTTTAACATACATGGATGAGCCACTGTTTGGGGCATAGATGTTTATGATTGTTATATCTTGCTGATTTATGCTTCCCGTAAGCAGTATGAAATGTCCTTCTTTATCCCTTCTGACTAACATTGGCTCGAAGTCCACATTATCTGAAATGAGGATGGATACTCCAGCTTTTTTGCTGAGTCCATGTGCATGGTATGTTTTTCCCCATCCTTTCACCTTTAGTCTATGGGTATCTCTTTCTATGAGGTGAGTCTCTTGCAGGCAACATATTGTGGGATATTTCTTTTTAATCCAATCTGCCAGTCTATGTCTTTTGATTGATGAATTCAGGCCATTAACATTCAGGGTTATTATTGAGATATGATTTGTACTCCCGGTCATTTGGTTCATATTTAAAATTTTTGACACATCTTGGTTCCTCCTTTATTTGACAGTTCCTTTAGGATAATTCATCCCTTTGCTGATTTGCTTCTTTGTTTTTTATCTCTTCCTCATGAAGTATTTTGCTGAGAATGTTCTGTAATGCTGGCTTTCTTTTTGTAAATTCTTTTAGCTTTTGTTTATCATGGAATGATTTTATTTCATCATCAAATTTGAAGGTAAGCTTTGCTGGGTATAAGATTCTTGGTTGGCATCCATTTTCTTTCAGAGCTTGAAAAATGTTGTTCCAGGCCCTTCTAGCTTTTAGGGTCTGGATTGAAAAATCTGCTGATATTCTTATTGGTTTCCCCCTGAATGTAATTTGGTTCTTTTCTCTCACAGTCTTTAAAATTCTGTCTTTATTTTGTATGTTCGGTATTTTCATAATAATGTGCCTTGGTGTGGGTCTGTTGTAATTTTGTATGTTTGGAGTTCTATAAGCTTCTTGTACTTGGTTTTCCATTTCATTCTTCAGATTTGGGAAATTTTCTGATATTATTTCATCGAATAGATTGTTCATTCCTTTGGTTTGTTTCTCTAAGCCTTCCTCAATCCCAATAATTCTCAAATTTGGCCTTTTCATGATATCCCATAGTTTTTGCAGATTCTGTTCATGATTTCTTACCATCTTCTCTGTTTGTTCAACTTTGTTTTCGAGGTTAAATGTTTTGTCTTCAATATCTGAAGTTCTGTCTTCCAGGTGTTCTATCCTATTGGTTATGCTTTCTATGGAGTTCTTAATTTGGTTTATTGTTTCCTTCATTTCAAGGATTTCTGTTTGGTTTTTTTTCAATATCTCTAACTCTTTATTGAAATGATCTTTTGCTTCCTGAATTTGCTCTGTTAACTCTCGATTGGTGCGATCATTCAATGCCTGCATTTGCTCTTTCATCTCATCGTTTGCTTCCCTAATCATTTTAATTATGTACATTCTGAACTCCCTTTCTGTCATTTCTTCTGCCATGCTGTCGTTGGATTTTATTGATGTAACATCTAGATTTGTTTGGGGCATTTTCTTCCCTTGTTTTCTCATATTGTTCAGGAATCAGTAGGTCATTAAGATATTGCAGATTTCCTCTATCGACTTATAATGTCCCTGAAGATTGCTAGTATATCCCCTCTTATCCTTCAGTACCCTGAAGTCGTGGAGGAAGTTGATGATGCAGAGCTCCACGAAGAAGCTGCCTCTCTAGGGGTGGTGACCCTCAGGTGGCGTATATTCCCTGCTAGTGGGCAGAGGTGCCTCCACTTGTTGACCAATGGTCATCCAATGGGGAACTAGACTGCAGGCTGAGGCAAGGCCTGTTTGTGCCTGTGTCTCTGGTTTTACCGTCCCTGTGGGAAAACCTCCCCCGGCAGGGAAGACTCACTCGGTGGGGACGTCTTGCTGGTCAGTTGCCCTCCTAGAGGTTCCCCTCAATCTACAACTACCGCCTGGGCTGGGCTGTCTTCCTCTGCAATGTTCCCAGGGGCCCGGACCTACCTCCTGGGCCTGGGAGCCTCACCCTTCGCAGGCGAGTCTCCTTAGGCTGCCTCTCCCAGAGAATCTGCCCGCAGCCCTGCAAACTTCGCTCCGCCCCTAGGCGTGTCTCTGTGTGGCTCTTCCAGCAAGAAGCCACCTAGCTCCTGGGACCCTACTCTGCACCTAATCGCCTGGCAATGCGGCCCCTCCTCTGAGCCGCCAACTGGAGTCCCGTACAATAGCTCCGAGACCCAGAGACCCGCCACACACCTCCTCCTCTGGACAGCCGCCCGGTTTCCGACACAGTCACTAGGAGTCCAAGCAACTCACTTCACGTCTCCTCCTCCCGCCAACCGCCCATAGCCCTAGGCAGTCACTCCAAGTCCAAGTGACCACCCCTGTTCCTCCTCCTCCTCCTCGGGGGTGTGTTCAGGAGCGGTGTCTCCGAGACCAAGTGACCCACTGCGCTCCTCCTCCAGGCAGGCCACCGGTGTTCAGGAGCGGTCGCTTTTAGTCCAGTCAACTCACCACTCGCCTCCTCCTCTGGCAACCGCCTGTAGCTCTGATGCAGTCACTCCTAGACCAAGCGACCCGCCGCGCTCCTCCTCTTCCTCCGGGCAACCTCCCGGTGTTCAGAAGCGCTCACTCTGAGTTCAAACAGCTCGCCACGCAGCTCCTCCTCAGGCAGCCGCCCGGAGCCCCAGTGGTTGCTCCGAGTCCAAGCGCTGTGCTGAGCCGCCTCCTCTACGATGATCCCAGTTGTCCGTGTTTACCGCTCCAGCGGGGGGAGGGGCGTCTCGCCGAGCAACTCTACTTCACAAAGTTCCCTGCATTCGGGGCTACTGCCCCATCCGGGACGCCTCCCCAATGGGAGACTCTCCCGGCGGCTTTGAGTTGGTCCCAAGTCTCTCACTATCTCCTCTTTTGAATCCTGCGTCCTGGAGCAACGTGAAATGCAGCCGCCCCCTAGTCCGCCATCTTGAAATCCCCCTGTGTTCTTGATAATAGCCATTCTTACTGGAGTGAGATGAAATCTTAGGGTGGTTTCAATTTGTATTTCTCTAATTACTAGAGATGTTGAACACTTTTTCATGTATTTGTTAATCAATTGTATATCTTCTGTGAAGTGTCTGCTCAATTCCTTCACCCATTTATTGATTGGGTTCTTTGTATTTTTGGTATTAAATTTTTTGTTTTTTTTTTTTTTTTTTTTTTTTTACAGAGTGCATTTTGATTCATTGTACACAAATGGGGTTACATCATTTTGTTTCTATGGTTGTACATAGATTCATACCATTAGTGAGTTCTTTATAATTTCTGGAGATTAGTGCTCTATCTGAAACGTGTGAGGTAAAGATTCTCTCCCACTCAGTAGACCCTCTCTTCCTGTTATTCATTGTTTCCTTAGCTGAAAAAAAGTTTTTTTCATTTGAATCCATCCCATTTATTGATTCTTGCTTTTATTTCTTATGCTTTGGGGATCTTGTTAAGGACTAAGCCAATATGATGAAGATTCAGGCCTACTTTTTCTTCTATTTGGTGAAGAGTCTCAGGTCAAATTCCTACATCCTTGAACCATTTTGAGTTGAGTGTTGTGCAAGGTAGAGATAGGGGCTTAATTTCATTTTACTACATATGGATTTCCAGTTTTCCCAGCACCACTTGTTGAAAATATCTTTTTTCCATTGCATGTTTTTGGCATCTTTGTCCAGTATGAGATAGCTGTACTTATGTGGGTTTGTCTCTGTGTCTTCTATTCTGTATTGGTCTACCTGTCTATTTTGGTGCCAATACCATGCTGTTTTTGTTACTATTGCTCTGTAGTATAGTTTAAGTTCTGGTATTGTGATGCCCCCTGCTTCACTCTTTCTGCTCAGGATTGCTTTGGCTATTCTGGGTCTCTTATTCTTCCAAATGAATTTCATGATTGCTTTCTCTATTTCTATGAGGAATGTCATTGGGATTGGAATTGGAATTGTATTGAGTCTGTATAGCACCTTTGGTATAATGGCCATTTTGGCAATATTAATTCTGCCTGTCCAAGAACATGAGAGATCTTCCCATTTTCTAAGGTTTTCTTTGATGTAACCCCATTTGTTAATTTTTTTCTAAATATTTTTCATGTTTTTATTAGTGCTTTATAGCCATACATAATAGTGGGGTTCATTTAGACATAATCATACATGCATGAAATGTAATTTTCTCCATTGTTATTTTTTTTATTTTGTTTTCTATGCTTTAGGAGTCCTATCCAGAAAATCTTTGCCTATGTTTTCTTTCCCTATATTTCATTTCCCCTGTGTTTTCTTCTACTAGTTTCCAAGTTTCAGGTCTTATACTCTGTCATTTTGTTGATTTGTGTACAGGGTAAGTAATAAGGGTCACATTTCAATCTTCTGCATGTAGATATCCAGTGTCTCTAGCACCATTTACTGATGAGGCCGTCCTTTCTCTGATGTATGTTTTTGGTGTCTTTATCAAGAATTGACTGACTCTAGGTGTGTAGGTTTATTCCTGGGATCTCTATGCTATCCATTGGTCACTGTGTCTGCTTTCATGTCAACAGCATGCTGTTTTGGTTACTATGACTCTTTAGTTTGTCTTGAAATCAGATATTATGATGCCTCTAATTTTTTGTTTTGTTTTGTTTTGTTATGTCTTGATGGATTTTTTCTTTTCTATTTTTTTATTTTTTCTCAAGATCATTTTGACCATTCAAGCTCTATTTGGATTTCATATGAATTTTAGAATTAATTGTTCCAGTTCTGTAGAGGATGCCATCATCACTTTCATGAGTATGTCCTTGAATCTTTAGATAGTTTTGGATAGCATGTGCATTTCAACATTAATACTTTCAATCCATGCACTCGGGAGGTTCTTACATTTATGTGTGTCTTCTTCAAATTTCTTCCATCAATTTTTTCTAATTTTCATTGTAGAGATCTTTTACTTTCTTGGTTAAGTTTATTTCTAAGCAGTTTACTTAATTTTGTTGTAGCTATTGTGAATGGAATTGTTTTCATGATTTCTGTCTAAGCAAATCTGTTATTTGTGTATATTCATTATTGGAAATTTATGTATGTTGATTTTGAATCCTGCTACTTTATTGAATTCCTTTATCAATACTAATAGTCTTTTGACAGAGTATTTAGTTTTTTCTGTATAGAGAACCATCACTATCAATCTTCCTTACCTCACAAAACAACTCTTCATAACTGGGCTTTAACTGCTACCCCACCCTAGAAAATAAGAGTATTAGATCAGAACACTCTTGATATTATTATTCACCCATCCTAAGTCTAGAGAAGGAGATAGGAAAGCAATTGCCTTTGGATCAGTCACCACCAATTTTTCTCAGCTTCTCATAGGCACAGAGCTTCTGTTGTGCCCCGGTTTATTCCTGAGGATGCTTGGACCTGAGGCTTGAACCACTGCAGATATGGTGACAGTCCTATTAGCCCCAAAGTGACAGGTAGCAGAAAGAGCAGAACATCAGCATTTGGGGTTGAACTCTAACAGGACAATTTATTCAATATCCATCAAGTTTTAGGCATTGTGGGAACAAGGAGGTGGACTTTTTAATTTGCCTATTCTATATGCATTATATTTAGCAGCATGAATAACATGAAGTTCTAGTTGTTATAAAATGTAAGACTTCACCCTACAGGAAAGTGAACCTAATTCCCCAGATAGGGCAACCCTCATTTACTGTTCAGAATGTCAGAGAGAAGGCAAGGAGAGAAAGAACTTAGAATGCTGAAGTTTTCGTAGATCCACAAGTACAGTGAGGCATGACAAGGATCTTAGAGAAACACAATACCCACTCTCCATGTTTCTTCCTCATCCAGTCTCATACCTATAGGTGATAGCACTGAATTCAGCAGAGATCAGGGAGTCTAGTGCCAAATGCAATGAAGAAACCAAAGACTGTTTTCTAAAGTGTTAACATAAGTGCATTCCTAGCTGTTCCTTTTCCTGCCATTTCTGATCAACATCTGGAGAATGGGCTCTCCCTCTCAGAGAATAGCCCTCTATACTTTTCTCAGAGAATATCTCTCTATAATTCTTCAAAGTAAATTCTACATCCTTCAAAAAAAAAAAAACCCAGGGATAGCAATTAGTAATTTAGAATTTGGTAAGAATTATAGAAAGATTATATTGAGTAATACATTGGATTAAACATGTATATGAATAAATTCTTCACAATAATCCTAGTAGGAAGGTATTATTGTCACCATTTTAAGTGAAGCTTAGAAGCATAGGTAACTTGCTAAAGTTCATACAGTTATTAAGTAATGGAGCTGGGATCCTAATTCTGAAAGGTCAAAACAGAGTTTGACTTCTGAAAGTCAAGTTCTTCCTATCTTCCCTGAACATGCAACAAAAGTGTGTTGTCACATATTTTAATGTTTAACATTGTGCTTGATCTATTCATTCCTATTGTACTAAAATAATCTCAAACTTCTGATCTTAGCTTCTCTAGTGAGATTATTAGATTCGTAGAAAATAGAAATGGAGCTATTTACATTTATTTGTGCATTTCCCCCGGAGAACCAGACAATTATTAGTTGTTGTATGCATATTTATTAAAATTGAGTCAAATAAAATCAAAATTATATTATGCAAATCAGACCAGTAACGTTGTAGCATGAGCTGAGAAACTGCCTGCCAGTTAACACATGTGTCTCTGGAATACCACAGGGCTTCCCTTTGAACTTCCCCACCCTTATCTCCTTTGTAATAAAAAGAACATTATTAAATAGTTCCAACAATAAGTGAAACTCACATTTACAATCAGAATGTCAGGATTCAGAGAAGTGTTTGGCTAAGTTCATGTATCTAAAAATTAGTTTTTTAGTATAAAAATAATAGAGGAGAGATTTGGAACCCAAAAGAGCTGACCAATGTATTGTCTATTTAGGTTTTCAAGACCCTTGCAAAAGAGACTTGAGTTCCAAGTTCAGTTTCCACATCTTTAAAACAGAAATACCACATTCTATTAATTTGACTTTTATAAAGCAGAGATAATAAATGGCCAAGCACCTAATAGGGCCTCAATACATAGCAACTATTATGATAAAGATATAGTGAGTATGGTAGATAAGAACCTAGTCTTGCGAGTCAGAAAGATCTAGGTTTAAATCCTAACTCTGCCATCTACAAGCTGTTTGATTTTGGGAAATTTACATAACTTCTCTAATCTTTAATTTCTTCAATTAGAACTGAAATAAAGACTTCCAAACCCTACCATAATGAAGCAATTTCCGGGAGAGCTTCGATCTGCAAGCAGCCTCTGGGATCAGGGCAGGGCAGCTAGAGTCATCCACAGGCAGCCCTGCGCACTCCGGCGGTGGGCCCCGCCCACACAGCCAGCTTCTCCAGGTTCTCGGAACGGAACTGGCCCGCTAGTGAGAGCCTTTCTGACCAGAACAAGCTCCGAGTCCCGGAGCCAGTGCAGCGCAACGTACTCCGGCACACAAGCAGCTTCAGGGACCAGGATAGGGCAGCCAGAGACCTTCCCAAGTAGCCTGGACCTCTGCGGTGGGAGGTGCCTTTCAAGGCTAGCTTCTCAGACCAGACCGCCCAGTGAGAGGTTTTCTACATAGAACCAGCCACAAGTCCCCGAACCAACGGAGAGCTTCGATCCGCAAGCAGCCTCTGGGATCAGGGCAGGGCAGCCAGAGAACTCTTCAGGCGACTCTGCCCACTCCGGCCGCAGGCTCTCTTCACAGGGCGATCCAAGATGGCGGCCTAGAGGGTGACTGCACCCCCAGTCGCTCTAGAACCCAAGAGTTAAGAAGGGGAGGCATTGAGAGACTCGGACTGAAATAGAGCCACAGGTGAGTCTGCCCACTGGGTAAAGCTCGGCCCGGGTGGCAGGCCCAGATAGAGGTGGCTTATCGGAGCCGGGCAGGGCAGCTAGAGTCTTCCCAAGGTAGCCTTCCACACTCCGGCAGTGGGCTCCTCCCACACGGCCAGCTGCACGGTGCAGGCCCACAGTGAGAGCATTTCCGCACAGAACCAGTTCCAAACCGTGGAACCAGTAGGGGGCAAGGGGCAGTTTTCTTCGGATGCGCTGCTTTATCAGATTCCTCCAAGACATCAGGCTACTGAAGGCTGGGAGGTGATACACTGGAAATCTACCGGGACACTATAAGCCAATAGCGGAAAACTGCAATATCTCAGGGTCCCACTGACAGCTGACCAATATGAGAAAACAAGGGAAGAAAATGTCCCAAACAAACCTAGATACTACATCAATAAAACCCAATGACAGCACAGCAGAAGAAATGTCAGAAAGGGAGTTCAGAATGTACGTAATTAAAACGATCAGGGAAGCTAATGAGGAGATGAAAGAGCAAATGCAGGCATTGAAGGAGGAGATGAAAGAGCAAATGCAGGCATTAAATGATTGCACCAATCAACAGTTAAAAGAGCAAATACGGGAAGCAAGAGATCATTTCAATAAAGAGTTAGAGATACTGAAAAAAAAAAACAAACTGAAATACTTGAAATGAAGGAAACAATAAACCAAGTTAAAAACTCCATAGAAAGCATAACCAATAGGATAGAACACCTGGAAGACAGAACCTCAGACATTGAAGACAAATTATTTAATCTTGAAAGCAAAGTTGGCCAAACAGAAAAGATGGTAAGAAATCATGAACAGAATCTACAAGAAATATGGGATATCATGAAAAGGCCAAATTTAAGAATTATTGGGATTGAGGAAGGCTTAGAGAAACAAACCAAAGGAATGAACAATCTATTCAATGAAATAATATCAGAAAATTTCCCAAATCTGAAGAATGAAATGGAAAACCAAGTACAAGAGGCTTATAGAACTCCAAACATACAAAATTACAACAGACCCACACCAAGGCACATTATTATGAAAATACCTAATATACAAAATAAAGACAGAATTTTAAAGGCCGCGAGAGAAAAGAATCAAATTACATTCAGGGGGAAACCAATAAGAATATCAGCAGATTTTTCAATCCAGACCCTAAAAGCTAGAAGGGCCTGGAACAACATATACCAAGCCCTGAAAGAAAACGGATGCCAACCAAGAATCTTATACCCAGCAAAACTTACCTTCAAATTTGACGATGAAATAAGATCCTTCCATGATAAACAAAAGCTAAAGGAATTTACAAAAAGAAAGCCAGCATTACAGAACATTCTCAGCAAAATATTCCATGAGGAAGAGATGAAAAACAACGATGCAAATCAGCAACAGGAGGCACTAGCCTAAAGGAATAGCCAAATAAAGGAGAAACCAAATCATGTCAAAAACAAATATGAGTCAATTGACTGGGAATACAAATCATATCACAATAATAACCCTGAATGTCAATGGCCTGAATTCATCAATCAAAAGACACAGACTGGCAGATTGGATTAAAAAGAAAAATCCAACAATATGCTGCCTGCAAGAGACTCATCTCATAGAAAGAGACACCCATAGACTAAAGGTGAAAGGATGGGGAAAAACATACCATGCACACGGACACAGCAAAAAAGCTGGAGTATCCATCCTCATTTCAGATAATGTGGACTTCAAACCAAAACTAGTCAGAAGGGATAAAGAAGGACATTACATGCTGCTTAAGGGAAGCATAAATCAGCAAGACATAACAATCATAAATATCTATGCCCCGAACACTGGCTCATCCACGTACATCAAACAAATCCTTCTCAATTCCAGAAATCAAATAGACCACAACACAATAATACTAGGCGATTTTAACACACCTCTCTCACCACTGGATAGATCGTCCAAACAAAAATTGAATAAAGAAACTACAGATCTCAACAACACAATCAACAATTTAGACTTAACGGACATATATAGAATATACCATCCAACAAAGAACGAATACACTTTCTTCTCAGCAGCACATGGATCCTTCTCTAAAATAGACCATATTTTATGCCACAAAGCTACTGTTAGCAAATACAAGAAGATAGAGATACTACCTTGTACTCTATCAGATCATAATGGATTGAAATTAGAAATAAATGACAGAATAAAAAACAGAAACGTCTCCAATACCTGGAGATTAAATAATACACTATTATATGATGAATGGCTAACAGAAGACATCAGGAGGGAAATAAAAAATTCTTAGAAGTAAACGAGAACAAAGACACATCATATCAAAATCTCTGGGACACTATGAAAGCAGTACTTAGAGGAAGATTTATTTCATGGGGTGCATTCAAAAAAGAAGTAGAAATCAACAAATAAACGACTTAACACTACAGTTCAAAGCGCTAGAAAAAGAAGAGCAGACCAATACCAAAAGTAGTAGAAGACAGGAAATAGTTAAAATCAGAGCCGAAATCAACGAAATCGAAACAAAAGAAACAATTGGAAAAATTAACAAAATAAATAGTTGGTTCTTTGAAAAAATAAATAAAATTGATAAACCCTTAGCCACACTAACAAAGAGAAAGAGGGAGAAAACTCAAATTACTAAAATTCGGAATGAACAAGGAAACATCACAACAGACACGACTGAAATACAAAACATAATTAGAAGCTATTTCGAAAATCTATACTCCAACAAAACAGAAAACCTCGAAGACATCAACAAATTTCTAGAGACAATTACCTAAACTGAACGAGGAGGACATACACAACTTAAATAAATCAATTTCAAGCAATGAAATAGAAGAGATCATCAAAAGCCTACCAACAAAGAAAAGTCCAGGACCAGATGGGTTCTCAGCCGAGTTCTACAAAACCTTTAAAGAAGAGCTCATTCCAATACTCCTCAAACTATTCCATGAAATAGAAGAGGAGGGAACCCTCCCAAACTCGTTCTATGAAGCCAATATCACCCTGATACCTAAACCAGACAGAGACACATCGAGAAAAGAAAATTTCAGACCAATATCCTTAATGAACATCGACGCAAAAATTCTCAACAAAATTTTAGCAAATCGCATACAAATATATATTAAAAAGATAGTGCACCACGATCAAGTGGGTTTTATCCCAGGGATGCAAGGTTGGTTCAACATTCGGAAATCAATAAATGTCATTCACCATATCAACAGACTTAAAGTTAAGAATCACATGATTATTTCAATAGATGCAGAAAAAGCATTCGATAAAATACAGCATCCCTTCATGCTCAAAACACTAGAAAAAATTGGGGTAGTGGGAACATTCCTTAACATTATAAAGGCAATCTACGCTAAGCCCATGGCTAATATCATTCTAAATGGTGAAAAACTGAAAGCGTTCCCCCTAGAAACTGGAACAAGGCAGGGATGCCCTCTTTCACCACTTCTATTCAACATCGTCCTTGAGACTCTAGCCAGAGCAATCAGACAAACCAAAGAAATTAAAGGGATACGAATAGGAAAAGAAGAACTCAAACTATCCCTGTTTGCTGATGACATGATTATATATTTAGAGGAACCTGGAAATTCCACCAGAAAACTTTTAGATCTCATAAGTGAATTCAGTAAAGTAGCAGGTTACAAGATCAATGCTCATAAATCCAATGCATTTTTATACATAAGTGATGAATCTTCAGAAAGAGAAATTAGGAAAACTACCCCATTCACAATAGCCTCAAAAAAAATAAAATACTTGGGAATCAATCTCACAAAAGAGGTGAAAGACCTCTACAATGAGAACTACAGAACACTAAAGAAAGAAATTAAAGAAAACCTTAGAAGATGGAAAGATCTCCCATGTTCCTGGATAGGCAGAATTAATATTGTCAAAATGGCTATACTACCTAAAGTGCTATACAGATTCAATGCAATTCCAATTAAAATCTCAATGATGTACCTTGCAGAAATAGAGCAAGCAATTATGAAATTCATCTGGAAGAATAAAAAACCTAGAATAGCTAAAGCAATCCTCAGTAGCAAGAGCGAAGCAGGGGGTATTGCAATACCAGATCTTCAACTCTACTACAAAGCAATAGTAACAAAAATGGCATGGTATTGGTACCAAAATAGACAGGTAGATCAATGGTACAGAATAGAGGACATGGACACAAACCCAAATAAATACAATTTTCTCATACTAGACAAAGGTTCCAAAAATATGCAATGGAGGAAAGATAGCCTCTTCAACAAATGGTGCTGGGAAAACTGGAAAACCATATGCAATAGAATGAAATTAAACCCCTATCTCTCACCCTACACAAAACTCAACTCAAAATGGATCAAGGACCTTGGAATCAGACCAGAGACCCTGCATCTTATAGAAGAAAAAGTAGGTCCAAATCTTCAACTTGTTGGCTTAGGATCAGACTTCCTTAACAGGACACCCATAGCACAAGAAATAAAAGCAAGAATCAACAACTGGGATAGATTCAAACTAAAAAGCTTTCTCTCAGCAAAGGAAACTATCAGAAATGTGAAGAGAGAGCCTACAGAGTGGGAGAATACCTTTGCCAACCATACCTCAGATAGAGCGCTAATTTCCAGAATCTATAAAGAACTCAAAAAACTCTACACGAAGAATACAAATAATCCAATCAACAAATGGGCTAAGGAAATGAACAGACACTTCACAGAAGAAGATGTACAAGTAATCAACAGATATATGAAGAAATGTTCAACATCCCTAGTAATAAGAGAAATGCAAATCAAAACTACCCTAAGATTTCATCTCACCCCAATTAGAATGGTGATTATCAAGAATACAAGCAACAATAGGTGTTGGTGAGGATGTGGTGAAAAAGGAACACTCATACATTGCTGGTGGGGTTGCAAATTAGTGCAGTCACTCTGGAAAGCAGTGTGGAGATTCCTCAGAAAGCTTGGAATGGAAACACCATTTGACCCAGCTATCCCACTCCTTGGCCTATACCCAAAGGACTTAAAATCAGCATACTACAGAGATACAGCCACATCAATGTTCATTGCTGCTCAATTCACCATAGCCAGATTGTGGAACCAACCTAGATGCCCTTCAGTTGATGAATGGATAAAGAAACTGTGGCATATTTATACAATGGAATATTACTCCGCAATGAAGAATGATAAAATTATGGCATTTGTAGGCAAATGGATGAAATTGGAGAATATCATGCTAAGTGAGATAAGCCAATCTCAAAAAACTAAAGGACGAATGATCTCGCTGATAAGCGGATGAGGACATATAATGGTGGGTGGGAGGGGTTAGCATTAGGTTTAGGGTTAGGTTTAGGGTTAGGGATAAGGAGAGCGGTAAGAATGAAGGAAAGAAGGACTGTATAGAGGGAAAAGAGGGGTGAGAGGGGTCGGGGGGGAAGGGAAAAAAAATAAACATCATTGCCCTATGTAAACGTATGATTAAAAAAAATAAAAAATAAAAAAAAATAAAATACTGACTTTCAGTATTTACGGTATTTCTTGTGACTGTAAGGTTTGTTCTAATTTGTTTTAAAATACTATTCTGGACTTACCTTTCATTACAACTTGTTTTAATATATGATTGATCACAGTTATATAAACATGCAATATATTTAAAGCAATTATTTAATAAAATAATAAAATTTGCTACTGTTAATAGGCTGTGATAATGCTACTCAGGTTAAAAAAAACTTGTTTCTTCATTCAAACACTTTTATTTTGTTGTTGTTGTAAGATGTTCAATAAAGTAAGATAAAAATGGAAAAAAAATAAATAAAGCAATTTCCACTGAACTAGCCCTCCTGCTAAACATAACCATAAAAATTGCTCTAAATATGTTAAAAAATGTCAGAAGCTATCGTAGAGCAATTAATGAAAGCAGAATAGGAGGACCTATGATTTTGAAGAGATTCTAGCAAGCAGCTATCTTAGTATTGCTGCTGTAACAAAATACCCTGGACTGGGTAATTTACAAACAATAGAAATTTATTTCTCATGGTTGTGGAGGTTGGGAAGCTGATCACTAGTTCAAAGCCTGCCTCAGCAACTTGGTAAGGCCCTAAGCAATTTAGTGAAACCCTGTCTCAAAATAGAAAATAAAGGGGTTGGGGGAATGTGGCTCGGTGGTTGAGCACCCATGGGTTCAATTCCTGGTATAAATAAATAAATAAATAAATAATAAATAAATAAATAAATAAATAAATAAATAATTTTAAAAAGAGGAAGGGACCTTGCTGTCAAATCCTCCTAAAGAAAGGAACACTGTGTCCTCAGGGATAGTTCCCTCTGGCTCTTTTGTAAGACATTAATTCATCCATGAAGCAGATCCCTTGCTATGGTTTTGAAATGAAGTGTCCCCGCAAAACCCTGTGTTTCTTCAGACATATTTAGAGGTAGAATGGTTGAACTGTAACCTGATTAGTCCATTCTAGTCTGAATGGATGGGGTGGTAACTAGGTAAACAGATGGGCTGTGGCTAGAGGAGGTGGATCATGAGGGGTGTTCCCTGGAACGGTACATCTTCCCTGTGACCTCTCCCTCCCTCCATCCCCATCTCCCACTTTGCTTCCCGGCCTCTTCATGAGCAGAGCAGCTTTTCTCCACTGGGCCCTTTCCCCATGACGTACAGTCTCATCACTAGGACCCATAGCAATGGAGTCAGTCGTCTCTGGACTGAGACCTCTGAAACCATGATCCCAAATAAGCTTTACCTCCTCTAGGTTGTTTTCATCAGGTTTTTTGGCCTTAGCCACACAAAAGCTGACTAAAACAGAAAACAATAATCAAATCCCCACCTCTTAACATCAGCACAATGATTAGATGTCAACATTTTGGAGGAGATACATAACAAAGTGTAGCAAGGGCTATTTATAGTGCATGTAAATTGAGCCTGAGAAGAAAGGGTAGTCTCATTGAACTGAAAAGACAGAAGTTGGCACTCAGTATTGACAAAACAGGAAGGACTTGAGGGTGAAGTCCCAGAGAAAATAGTCTGGGCACTGGGCTCATATTCCTTAGAGTTTTTTAATTACATTCTAAACTCTGAGGCAGAGAAAGATATCAGACAACCAGTAGAAAAACAGCAAGTGGAAGCCTAAAAATTTGAACATATATTCAAGCCATCAGATGGTACTAAAAAGACAGAACTTGGACTTCTAGCCTCATGAAGATGGACAGGATGTTTCAAAGAACCTGAAGGGACCTTTAGGTCATTAAGAATAAGAGAAGCATCTGAGGAAAAAGGGCAAAACTCAATTATAAGAACACCTATGACCAGATCACTATGATTTATCTGTGCTGTATATGCTTGCTAGGAGAAAATCAACCTCTTTGAAGAAAGATAACTTCACTGAGAACTTCTGTAACTTTTGATCCACAATATCCATCATAAAAAGAATGTACAATGGTTAGAGGTATATAGCTCAGTGCTACAGTACTTGCGTAGCATGTATGAGTTCCCACGTTTGATCCTCGGTACCACGTGCACACACGAAAAGCCATGCTATAAAAAAACAGAACCAAATCTTTATTTGATAATTAATATTTTAAAATTAAGATGGAATATAAGCAAATTACTAAAATTTAAAAGTATCAGTAAAAACAGATGGTCAAGATAGTAAAGGTACACAGGAACTCTAAGTAACTATGATTTATATATTGAAAACAATAAGTAAAAACAGATATTCATCCAATTGCTGAATTTCATTAAATAATCTCATATAGAAAATTTACAACTTAAAAATAGTACAATTGATGTGAAGAATTTCAAGTAAGAGATTAATAGAAGATTAGAAAAACTCAGGATTAGTGGGTTGTTTGTGGGTCTAAAGTATGTATAGTTTAAAATAAATAACAAGATCATTATAAATATGGCTTATTAAATCCAATTATTATGTATTATCATATGTACCAATAAAAAAGAAAAAGAAAAATTATATATATATATATATATGTATGTGTGTGGATATATATATATATATATATATATATATATATATATATCAAGAATAGCACAAAAAGAAGGGAAAATGGAGTTAAATTACTGTCCTGCATCCTTGGAAAGTGATGCAAAATACTTTTTAAAAGGGATCTACAGCAACAGTGAGGTGCTAAGCAACTCAGTAAGACCCTGTCTCTAAATAAAATACAAATAACTGCTGGAGATTTGACTCAGTGGTTGAGTGCCCCTGAGTTTAATCCTCTGTACACCCCCACAAAACAAAACAAAAAAAAAGGTCTAATAAATTCAGGAATTATAATTTCCAATGAGACCAATAAAGGAATAATAAAACAACATCTAATTAAAGAACTAATAGTAGAAACTAATAATAAAAATAATTGATTGAAAAGGAAGAAACAAAGAAAAATAAATAGAAAACAAATAAGATGATATAATTAAATTCAAATATCTTGGTAATTAAATACAAATCGATCAAATACTCCAGTTATATGACATTGATTGTCAGACTGAATAAAGAAGCAAATTCTAATTACATAGCATTTATAGGACACAGGCTTTGCATACAAGGGCTTAAAGTGTTTATTGTAAAGGGAGCATAAAACTTCAAAAGAGATAAAGCAAAATCTGACAAACTAAGAAAGAGAAAACTCGACAAACATAGTTGGAAATTTCAGTAGATCTTTCTTGACAACTAACAAAACTTAGCCATGAAAATCAATAAGGATAGAGAAGTCAACAATGTGACTGTCATAATTAACATATATAGAATGTTCTTTGCAATAACCCAATAACTGCAAAACTATACACTATTTTCATTTACCACAATAGATCAAATAACCTATGGAAATGGTGACTTGAGACCCAGGTTTGTCTGCACAACCACATGTACACACATAGTTTCAACAACTTCTCTGCTAAGATGTTCCGAGACCATGGTCTTTTTATCACATTCTCTTAACCTCTCAACTGATTGACAGCAGCAGGCTCTTAACTGGTTTCCCTGACCACCTTTTCCTTCTGTTCAGTCCATTTTCCACATGCCTGATCATAGCACATCTATGTTTAAAGGTGAAGAACAAAATATTTGTTTGATCTTAAAAGATTCTCTTCCAGCCAGGTGCAGTGGTGCATGCCTGTAATCCCAGCAGCTCAGGAGGCTGAGGCAGGAGGATCGCAAGTTCAAAGTCAGCCTCAGCAACTTAGTGAGGCCCTAAGTAACTTAATGAGACACTGTCTCAAAATAAAACATTACAAAAGGACTGGGGATGTGGCTCAATGTGGCATCCTGGGAATGACACTACACCACCTGTGGACTATTCCATCGAGAAATGCATAGTCTGGTTCTATGAGGCTCTTCATGAGGGAACATCAGACAAACCCAAAATAATAAACATTCGATTAGAGAGGGGGAGTGGATTTATTCTTCAACAAAACCAATATTACCAAAGATAAATAGAAGTTGAGGAACTGTTTCCAGATTAAAGACTAAGGAAACATCATGATCAAATACACCACATGATCAGAGAATGGAATCTGTACTGGAGGGCAAAACTATTATATGAGACATTGTCGTTATATTGGTTTATGGTTACTTGTCAGTTGACAAAATTGGAATATGAGCTACAGGTAAATAAACTTTAGATTAATGATAAATTTACCAAAGTTAATAACTGTACTGTAGTTATTATAAGAGAATAACTGTATTCCTAAGAAATACACAGTGGAATATAGAAATAAGGGTGCCTAGTATATATAACTTATTCTCAAAGAGTTCAGGGGAAAGTGTGTAGGTATGGGTGTGTGTGCAGAGAGAGGTGATGGGGTAAGGGAGAGAGAGAAAATGATAAAGCAAAGAAGGAAATGTCAATAATAAGAAAATGAGAGTATCAAAGAAAGTCTTTGTACTATTTTTCATTCTTTCTAAAAATTTATTTTTGCAAATAAAAGGCTTTATAAAAATGAAAGGAAAAAACTTAGTTGTTCTTTATAATTTAACTGTGCTTTTTTAAACTGAGGTAGGCCTGAGAATAACCTGGACACTTGGAAAAATGCAGATCCTTGGGTCATCCCGCACCATCAGCCCCAAAGTTTCTGATTCCATGAGTCAGTTTAACTTTATAGCTCCAGGTAGCTCTAAAGTTGGAGGCATATTAGCTTAGACCGTGTCCTGAGACTGGGATACTAGGGACTTAAGAGAGTCCACTTTAGGGGCATTCATTCACACCAGGAGAAAGTTATTTTCTTTGCAATACTTCTTCTGATCTTTCTACTAATTTCAACTTTAGTTGAATAGTCAGCTTTTTGTCACTGTGAACAAAATACCTGACTTAGAAGAAAAGTTCATTTTGGTTCATGGTTTCAAAGGTTCAGTCCATGCTGGGTTGATTCCACCACTTTGGACCCAAGGTGAAGTGAAGTATCATGACTGAAGGCAAGGCGGAGGACATTTGCTCAGTTCAATTTCCAACAGTTAGGAACATGGTGGGGCAGGGGGAGGTAAAGGGAAAATGAATACTTCCAGGGCATGCCCCAGTGACCAACCTCCCCCAGCTACATCCCACCTACCTACAGTTGCCACCTGGTCAATCCATTCAAACTAGGATGGATTGATTAGGTTACAGCTCTCATCATGTCATAATTCCACCTCTGAATATTCCTGCATTAAAACAGGAGCCTTTGGGGACACCTCATATCCAACCATAACAGTCCCTATTTGGAGTTGGTGTGCCTCTAACACCTCTTACTAAATGTTCATCTTTCCATAACAAAGAAAGAACAGGGTGCAGGTTATAGCAGGTAACAAGATTGAATTGGAATTCAATAAAGCTGCTGTTATAAATATGATAATTTTGACTTACAATAATAGGTACTGGTGATTTTCTATTAACCCTACTGATAAAGAGTTTCTGTTAAAAATGAACTAACTAATTTAATAGAGTTGACTACAAAAATTATAATAATGCAGGTAGAATACAGATATGACAAAAATTATAATAATGGTACAGCAAATGACTGATGTTTAAAAAACACAACCCAAAAGGGAAATTTCAAGCTTAAATTGACTCAAATCTCCTTTCCAACTTCATTTCTCACTACACCACATATTCTCATGCATGATTTCCAGGCCCCTGAACAAGCCCTGCACTATCGGTGTCTGGAAAAGTTCTCCTGATCTCTCTACTTACTTCCTGCTCTCCTCCCCATCCTGACCCCAACTGGTTCTGTTCTGTGAAATGATTTCATCAATTTAGACAGGATATAAAGGTCTGGCCCTTTAAGAAAGTTAGGGGGAAAATAGAACATTTATTCCCTTGGGCAAAAGATCCCTGAGTCAGTGAGATAAGAATAGCTAAAATGGTAATTTTACTTCTAGGAATGTATTCTTGGGTAATAATCAGAGAGGCACACAAATTATTTTGCACACTGACATTTCTTATTGTATAAATTTATAACAGCAAACTGAAGACCTCAATGTCCAACAAGAGAAGACTAGTTAAATAATGGTCCATAATACAGAGGTACCATGGTTTATTTTGCCAATGAAAACTATACATTTAAAGAAATGTTTTATGCTATGAGAAGTATTCAAGGGTGTAGAAGAAACATTAATTTTCTCTTCACCTTCTAGTTCATCCTTCCTATTTTACATGGTATTATGCTTTAGATAATAAATGTCCCCCAAAGGTTAATGTGTTGAAGGCTTGGTCCCCAGCTAATGGTGCTAATGGAGGAAGTGGATACTTTTTAGGGGTAGGATCTAATTAAAGGAAGCTAGGTCATTGGGAAGCAGTGCCTTTGAAGAAGGCATATTGGGGACCCTAGTTTCTTTCTCTCCCTCTCTCTCTCTCTCTCTCTCTCTCTCTCTCTCTCTCTCTCTCTCTCTCTCTCTCTCTCTCTCTTTTTCCCTGCCTCTCTCTTCCTGGCAGTCATGATGTGAGCAGGTTTGCTCCACCAGGAAGAAGCTCCCACAGGTCCAAAGTAATAGGGCAAAATGACCACATACTAAAACCATGAGCCAAAATAAGTCTACAGTGATGGAAAGCTGACTAACATAATGACCACAAAATATTTGGGGAGAATGAACTCATCTCCCTTTTCAAAGCCAGTGGATCTCAAAGTGTGGTCTCTGGACCAATCAACAATATTACCATCACTTTCAAGCTTATTATAAATGAACATTCTTGGGCTCCATCAATCTACTGAGTCAAAAACATTAGAGGTAGAGGCAAAAACATCTGCTTTTCACAAAAAAGGAAATAATCAAGAACATAAAGAGAGAGCCTACAGAATGGGAAAAAAATCTTTGCTACCTGCACCTCAGATAGAACATTAGTCACCAGGATATAAAGAACTCAAAAACACTTAACACCAAAAAACCCAAATAATCAATAAATAGACAAAAGAACTGAATAGGCACATCACAAAAGAAATATGATCAATCAATAAATATATGAAAAAATGTTCAACATCACTAGCAATTAGAAAAATGCAAATTAAAATTACATGGAGATTCCATCTCACTCCAGTCAGAATGGCTACTATCAAGAATACAAGCAACAATAAATGTTGGCAAGGATGAGGGGGAAAAGGTACACTTATACATTGCTGGTGTGACTGCAAATTGGTGCAATCACTCTGGAAAGCAGTACAAAGATTCCTCAGAAAACTTGGAATGGAACCACCATTTGACCCAGCTATCCCATTCCTTGGTGTATACCCAAAGTACTCAAAATCAGCATACTACAGTGATGTAGCCACATCAATGTTTATAGCAGCTCAATTCACAGTAGCTAAGCTATGCAACCAACCTAGGTGCCCTTCAATAGATGCATGGGGTAAAGAAAATGTGGTGTACATACACATTTGCCAGTAAATGGATGGAACTGAAGACTATCGTGCTAGGTGAAATAAGTCAATCCCAAAAAAAACAAAGACTGAATGTTCTCTTTGATGTGCAGATGCTAACACATAATAAAGCCGGGTGGAAGGGTAAGAATAGAAGTTTACTAGATGAGACAAAGAAGAATGAAGGAAAGGGACGGAGGATGGGTATAGGAAAGATAGTAAAATGAATCAAACGTAACTTTCCTATGGTCATATATGAATACATGACCAGTGAAACTCCACATTATGCACAACTACAATAATGAGATACTAATTAGAATAAGTTATACTCCATGTATGTATAATATGTCAAAATACTTTTTACTGTCATGTATATCTAAAAAGAAAAAATTTTTAAAAAGCAAATGTACAATGTACAAAAAAATCTATGTTATAACAAGTCCTAGAAGGAATTCTGATACCTGCTCAAATTTTAAAACTAGCCAATCATAGAAAAAAAACACCTTCCATTATAGTAGCCTGATTCAGAAATGGGCATATTACTCAATTGACACCAATGAGATGTAAAATAAGGTTGCTAGGAGTTTCTATGAAAGACTTCCCACACTTAAGGAATTCTGTAGAAAGAAGCTTTCTTCTCCTAGCTCTGCGCGTGTTTATGGATGTGATACCTGGGATTGCTAAAGCCACATTGCTTTATCAATTGAAGCAAAATACGATAGAGTTGAGGGAGACAAAATGGAGACAGTTAATCCTCAAGTCTATTCTACCTCCAGATTTACAGTGATGTAAGCTAATCTATTTCTTCATTTACTTGCCAGTTAGAGTTGGTTATCTTATTATTTGTAGCTTAAAATGCTCATCTGATACACAGAATCCTTCCTAGTATAAAATGCACGCTTAGTCTCAGGGAAAAAAGGCTGGGAGAAAACATTTAACATACAAATCTTCATTTCATCTTAGTGGAAGGGTTATAGAAGAAGTGCATTTTCCCTGCATTTCCCCAATTGCAAATAATACAAATTACTTCTGTAATCAGAAAAATATGTTTTAAAAAATAGTAGTCGGGGGCGATTACTTCCAACATGTGCCTTCTAAAAGAGAGTCAAGAACCACTCAAACAACAGAAGAGATCATGAAGACAAGTGGTATGGGACCCTGGGCAGATGGTAAACAAAGGGAACTAAGAACACAGGGTGCTCAGAATTAGTAGCAGTGAGGTGTTAAGGAGACAATTAACACTTATATTCTAAATAGCAGCTGAATATAAATGAGAACAGATGGGGCTCAATAGCTATGAAAAGACCTAGGGCAGCACAAAGATGAAAGTAAAGATAAACAAGCAAATATTTAGAGAAAAGAGACTTATAATTAGTAGCACTATGCTTGGTTTGTACCAGGAGTTTCATTTCCTTTAACCTTTGCTCCAACTCATTTATTCCAGGATTCATGACAAGAAGCTACATGAATTTCTGGCATATATAGCTTACTAATACCTAATAGGTACCGCATGTACCAAACACTGAATATACAATGTCTTATTTAATCATCTTTGAGGTAGGTACTGTTATTACCCCTATTATACAAAACAGGCTGCTGGAGCTGAGTGTGGCTAGGACCTTGTTCAGATTTATATCGGTGTAGGACAGAACTGACTCCAGAACACACAGGTCTACCTCTGTGCTACCATGCAGCCCACAAATATCTGTGGAATACTAAATGTCATTGTACACATTGCCTTGTTTTATGTGCTGCTGTCAAAATAAACACTTTAAACCCTTCTCATTCTTTGTTACCTCTGATATCCAAGCACTGTTGGTCAGAGATAAATGCAATTACTGAGTCGGCATCCCTGATGAAAGGCAATTCAGAGCCTCTCAGAGGACAGGAGAAAGAAAGAATACCTGGGGCTTGGAGCTCTGGACAGATAATAAGTTAGATAAATACATTTTCAGGGTTCAGAGTTAGTGAGTTTCAATGAGGGATCACCTATCACTTAATGGACATGAGGAGAATTGCCTAGAAATGATTTAAAGAATCTCAGCCTACAACTCAAGCCCTATTTATTGATGAGTCTAACTGAAGGACTAAATTGAGCTGGACTGAGATGCTAGGGGAAAAAAGGAGTGTTTTCTAACTAAGAAAGCAATTTAAGAAACAGTGAATGGGGGTAGACAGACACATAAACTTATTCTCTGTCTGGATGCAGTTGTGCCCATCAGTAGCTCCTTCCCAAGAGAATAGATTTTGAATGAGCTCAGGATAAAACATGAGCCATCCAGAAGGGGAAAAAACAGTGAAGCATTATGGTGACCACAGCAAACCCAGAAGGAACTAGCACATTCTGGGCCCACCTCTTCATTTTTAATGAGGCTATCCTCTTCAAACATCCCTCCGCCTGGGGACCAGCACCAGGGAAGAAAGCCTGGCCAGAGAAGCCTTCATCTTCCCATTGAAGCTGCTCTCAGAAGCAGTATGGATGACTCAGAAATGCCAGATCCCCCGGTTCCAGCAAAGACAGGGCTTGGAACCACATCCACTCTAATTGTCACTGAAAACTTCTAGGAGACAGAGCATGCCCTTGGCTGAGACAGGCAGAGAAGGAACAGGGCAGAGAAAAGCCTCATTTGTAGGCAAATAGAAGGTGGAATAAAGGCCCCTGGGAGCCAGCTGGCTTTTAAACAATTAAGCTCACTTGGAAAAACAAAAGTTATACCTTATGATGCTTTCTGTCATGACAGTTCTCACTGGGATCTGCTGGCTTTTCATTTGGCACTGGATTTGGCTCTGATGAATAGTATATCTGAAGACATATTACACCATTTAGGAGCTTTGGTGATCAAGAGCTCTGTGAAATCACAGGGAAGCAAATCGACAACTCTTCCTTCCCACTGAATTTTAAAGTCAGGAAGTACAAGCGAGTGGGTGTGTTTTCCTCACCTATAGATATACTCACCTCTGGACCTGACACGGCGTAGATGATGAATGAAATAATGCATGGATGCATGTTAGCCTTCTAGAAATGCCTCAGAATCTCAAGGTGGAAAGGAATCTGAGAAAACATCTATCTCTGCCTCCATAAAATTCAGGACCTCCCTTAACAACAACAAAGAGTTCATGTCAACCAGGGCATTATTCCCCTAATTCACTCCAGGAAACCTATTTCATTTTTAGATGGCTATGTTTTTTTTTTTTTTTCTCACCCTTAACTTCAACAAGAATCTTTCATCTTTCCTGAAAATTGGAGCCACTGGTCCTCATCCTACTATTTGAATTGCCAAAAATAAGTCAAGATGCAAACAATAAGTCAGACCATTTTTAACACAATGGTCCTTTGCATATCTAATTCTGCCCTGACTCTACTCCAGGCTCAATAAGCCCTGTTTCTTTAACAATAGTTGATCATTTTCCCAGTCCCCTGGCCATCCAATTTCCAGCGTTCCTTAGGTCTAACATGTAGCCTAAGGAATATTAAAGTGTTATCCTACCAGTGCAGAATTGAGCAGGACCATCTGATCCCTGGTGTGAAGAGTCAATTGACAAGATTCCAACCCACAATGAGACAGCCTTCAATCAGTTCAAAGGACTTCATAGTAAGTATCCATAAATGAGCCCCATGAAGCTGAAACATTTATTCCTTCATTTAGCAACCACTTACTAAATGCCTAAAATATGCCAAACACTGTGCCAGTTGAAGGGTACATAAAAATCATTCCCACCCTTACACAACTTAGAGTGTACACTGGGAAGCCAGTAGAGGACTAAAAATTAGATGAAAATCATTCCATCATTCTCCAATTCCTTTCCCATGAAATTACCAATACACCTAGGATACTCTTGGCTGTCCATCTCATTTTTATGACCTTTAATTTTCTGACCCAGGAACCCTAATTTAGGGCACAGTGGTTGAGGAAGCATTATCCTGATGTCAAAACTTGATTCTAGTTGCTTTGCCACTCATTTTCTTGACAGCTTTAGTTTTGTGTATTCTTTATTGACTCATCTGTCCACTAAGAAATGTGGTAGGATGTCTTTAAGACCTCTTCTAGCACATTCTGTGAGTTCATCCAGAGTAGCCATGCCTTTAAGCACCTTCAGGAGAAAACTGCAATCTCTCCTGGGAATAGGACGCTCCCATGCTCATTGATTATCAGCTTAGCTGACTGTCCCACAGTTATCTCTGAAGTCATGCTTTAGAACCTTGGGATAGAATAGGGACATCCTTCACCCTCTGCCCAATTCATCAGTTCTATATTTCTCCCTGCAAACACGTAACTGAAATCCATCCTCTTGGCTAAAACCTAAGTACTGTGCTAACTCCTCAATGGTCCCCTTTCCACCCTGAAATGCATCCTCCACACATAAGCAGAGTGCCCCTTTAAAATTTACACGCCAAACTCCATGAGAATCCTCCAGTGGCTTCCCACTGCCGCTAGAATAAAATCCAAACTCCTTTCCTTGGTTTACAGGATTTCAGAGCTGGCCCTCCCTAACATCCTGCACCTGCTCCCCTCTGTCCAAATGCTCCAGCCTTGGAGGACTCTTTCCATTCGCTTAGCACACCGAGTTCTTCCCACCCTATGTCTCTCTACTTCCTCCACTGCCAATGCTCTTCCCTGGCTCCTTTGCATGGAATGCTGCCTGCAGTAGTTTTTACCTTAGATGACCACCCCCCACCCAGGTTCATGTGCTAAAGGCCTGGTTGCCAGCCTATGGCCCTACTGGGAGGGGGTGGCACCTTTAGGAAGTAGGGACTAATGGAAGGAAGTTAGGTCGCTGTGGCTGCACCCTTGAAGGAGATGTTAGGACCCTGGCTCCTCCTCTTCCCCTCTTGCTTCCCAGGCACCTGAGGTAAAAGAGCCCCCTCTGCCATGCACCCCCATCGTGATGTACTGTGCCACCACAAGTCTAAAGCAACAAGGCCTGGCAACCGCAGACTAAAACCTTTCAAACCATGAGCCAAACAACCCTTCCTCTTTTTAAGTTCTTTATTGAGGGTATTTATTTCACACTGCTTTCTTTTTTAGATTAGGCTCAAATATCACCTCCCCAAGAAGCCTTTCCTGACCATTCCATCTAAAGAAAAATCAATCATTCCAATCTGGCTTTCTTCCTCTCTGTCACACACACACACACACACACACACACACACACACACACATACACACACACACACAAAAAATATGCATGCATACACATACATGCAATGTTCTCAAGACCATTTCTCCTTATTAATTTCTACCTATCAAAATACTTGGTATCCTACAATTATCTTACTGGATTATTTGTCATTTGTCTGCTCCACTATAAAAAAAAAAATTTCCAAGAACAGGAAGCTAGTCTGTCACTCTGTTCCCAGGGCTTTGAAGACTGTCCAATGGAGAACAGGCACTTCAACATTTGTTGACCATGTTGTGGGTAAGTGAAGGAATGGATGGATTCGCCACTGCCACTCTTGTTCCCAAGCTTCAATACTTGTATGGGGGCGAGGCCAGAGGAGAGAAGAGTGCAAATGGAGCAACCTAAGCACATCGAAGAGTGACGGTAAGAGTTGAAGAAGTGATCAGCTCTCAAAGTTGCGTCAAAGTTGTACTTGACATAAAGAAGGAAGTTCTAAATTTCTACTAGGCAGGGATGTCCAACCGAGAAATGAACTGCCTTATAAATAAGACGGTCCCACCGTATGTGCAAAAGATGCTGCATGGCCACTGCCAAGACTATTGCACAGGGGATTTACACTTCCTAAGAGAGATTGGATTGGGTGTCTTTAAACAATGGCCTCCTGGCTGTAGTGGTCCCAAGCCAGGGACCAGTGGAGCACTAAAACCCCGGTGAGGAGCTTCCTCCTCCAGTAAATACATAACCTATGTTCAATTAGTTTCTCTGCTCAAGAAGAATTGTCTCTCAGTGCCCTCAGCAATGAGCTTTTGCTAATTGAAAACACTTCTCTCTATCTGCTTGAGAGGACTGGACTAAAGTAGGCTACTGAAATGTAGTGCATGCCTAAATGGGGCAGGGGAGCCACAGCACAACAGAAGCCCAGGCCTTCTGGGGTGCAGGTGACGAGGCATGTATTTCATTTCAGGCACTACTTCAGAAAGGCTGAAACTCCCAGTCCTTGGAAAATGCATTTATCAGAACATGGGTTCTTCATCCAGGTTAGGGGTAACATTTTCCCCCTTCACCTTGGAATGGGTTCATTTGAGCAAAAGAGCAATTATAAAAATAGGACCTCTCCAGGCCTCTGAACCTGCTTGGAAGTAGATTAGACTTTGATCCAGCGATCTTCCTTCTGAAAGAAGCATCCATTGGTATGTGAACTGCGGTTGGGAATTCTGAGACCTGGACCAGGGAAGAGGCTCCCACATCAGAATTGGAGGTGGCAGCAGCGGCGGCGGCAGCAACAAAGCAACACAACACCCTAGGCCAGTCTCTGTGCTACCTTCTCTGCAGCACTTTCTCCTTCTTTTTTTTAATTGATTCTTTTTAGTTATACATGACAATAGAACCCACTTTGACATAATTATAAAAGTATGGCATATATCATGTTCTATTTCAGTCGCCAGTACCTTCCCTTCCACTCCCCTCCTCCAACCCCCTGCTCCCTGCCACCTACTCTACTGATCTTTCTGCCAGTTACCTATAGTTATTTTTTTAAATTAATTTCTTGTGGATGTGCATGATTCACTGTGGTATAGTCATATATGTACATAGGAATGTTATATCAGATTTATTCCACTGTCTTTCCTTATCCCAACCCTCCTCCCTTCCCTTCATTCCCCTTTGTCTACTCCACTGAACTTCTTTCTTTAATCACCCTCCTTATTATGATTTAGCTTCCACAGATCAGGGAAAACATTCTACCTTTGGTTTTGGGGGATTGGCTTATTTCACTTAGCATGATATTCTCCAGTTCCAACCATTTACCAACAAATGTCATAATTTTATTATTCTTTATAGCTGAGTAATATTCCATTGTGTATATGTACCACATTTTCTTTATCCATTCATCTGTTAAAGGGCACTTAGGTTGGTTCCAGAGTTTAGCTATTGTGAATTGTGCTGCCATAAACTTTGATGTGGCTGTGTCACTGTAGTATGCTGATTTTAAATTCTTTGGATGTATACTGAGGAATGGGATAACTGGGTCAAATGGTGGTTCCATTCCCAGTGTTTTGAAGAATGTCCATACTACTTTCCAGAGTGATTGCCCCAATTTTCAGTTCCACCAAAAATATATATTTTTCTCTCCTAAATTAATAATTCCATGAATAAGAACCATTATAATGCCACATTTTAGATTAGGAAACTGAGGTCTTACAATTAAGGAGGTCTGCCTAGGGTCACAAAGCTAATGGGAAGGATCAGCCCCTGCTCTGCCTCCAGAGCATGGGCTCAACTGAAATGTGCTCACAAATCACCCACAAACCAGTGAAAGTACAGATTTAAAGGCAGCAGATCTGAGGCCTGAGATAATGCCCATGTGCTGGTCCATGGCCACACTTCAAGTAACAAGAGTGCAGGGACCAAATGAAAGAGGACACCTCAGTGTACCCAGACATTGTCTTAATCTAAGACACACAGATCTTAAAGAAAATAAAATCTGGTTCATTTTGTTTCAGTCCTCTGCCTTGAAACATTAGATTTTGAAGGCTGTAACCTCCCGCTTACCTTAGCCCAGAAAAGCTCTGTCACATTGTTCTCCAACCCTGCCCCCTTTTCCTCTTAAAAAGAGACCAGCAGTTGGCAATACATAAGGAGAAAAACACAATTAAACCCCAAAGAAAAAAAGCCCACAGCCCTTCCATTTCAATTAGAATCAGCGACTGTTGGAAACGGGCAAATTTAGAGCTGTAATACCAATGGAAACAGTGAATTCTCAATTGTGATCAAAGGCTTCATTTAGCAGGCTGAAAAGCAAGCATGAGCTTAATTGAACAAGAGAGAGATCGCCTCCAAAGCAGCCAGGCATAATCAAATAGCATTGAATAATATAATGCATCTGATGGAGAAAAATTAGCCCTAGGCTGAAAATACCCTCACTTGACCTATAGATCCCCCAGCATCAGGGGAGAGAGATCCTCAGAGGTCACCTGGTTCAAATCCCCATTCCATGCAGGAATCCACTTTAGGACAGGCTTTTGAAATCTTTGGATGTGATGCACAGTTGGAGATACATTTTACATCTGACTTGGTGTGCACGCACTACCTATACATGTGTACATATAAGTAAAAGCTTCACAAAATAATAGGTACCATTTCCATATGGTACATATGGACGTAGTCCAATACTTTTTTCTTTTATGTGTTTTTAAATGTCAAGAGCCCCAAAATTGATTTCAAGATCCGCTAATGGATCATGATCCACAATTGTTTGATAAACACTACCCCAGGGCATCCCAGTGAAGGGACTAACCAGCCTCCTCATAAACAGGCGGAAGAGGTAAACATTAACTAATACATAATTGATATTATGAATTGAGGTGGGTGTAAAAATGGAAGAACAAAGGGTGATCATATTGGGGGGACCTATTTTGGACCAGAGGGATGGCTGAGATGAGCAAGGCAAAGCCTCTCCTGAAAGAATCTTTCATCTGGGACTAACAGAGGGGTAGAAGGTAGCTAGACAAAGAGTGTCTACTCAAACGCCTCTTAGGCTGGGAAATGCACTGTTATCTATGGAAAAATGAAGTGGTAATAATAACAGCAGCAACCATAGCACCTGCCAAGTTAGGTTCATCAAGTTTCACCAGTTATCAGACTCAGGGCCAAGTGTTCCTCAGTGCTACTAGAGCTGAAGGGAATTGACTGCCTGGTTTAAACCCCAGTTCCACCTCTTACAAGCTAGTGACTTGGGGCAGGTTTGTTTAATTTTCTCATCCGCAAAGAAGGGATTATTCCTGGTGACTGCCTCCTCACATTGCTGCAGGGATTAAATGAGTTTACACAAATTAAGGGGCTTAGAATAAGTGCATGGAAGTACAAAGTAAATTGCTAAATAAAGGGATGTGGATGTGGATGTAAAATCTTCAACAACTAGCTTCAGGCAAGCACCACCTGTCCATGGGCACATGAAAAGAAACCCATTTGTCATTCCTGAATTAGCTGATTTCCAAGAGGTGCTTTAAGAATTTTTTTTTCTTTTACATTTTAATAACCAAAATCCAGTGGGACAGAGGACTGAAGTCTTCAACTCTACAGGGTCCTACAGATGAAGGAGATCAGGAGAAAAAAAATGTTTCTGACTTCTTACCCCTAATTGCCATCCCAAGGCCTGCATTCACCATCACTTTCTCTCATGGCTGATGAATTTTCCAGTTTAGCCCCAAGGGTACGGTTGATTTCTCCAGAGAACTATCATAATGGAATTACAGTATATTGATGCAGAAAACCTCTGGATAGATCGTATTAGCGACCTCGCAATGTTGAAAAATCTTAGAGCTTTCAAGAGGCCTAAACAGTTCCAAAATAACAGGTTCACTTCACATCAATAATTAAAATTAAATTATTGTGCTGAACTGAAAGTCATCTCCAATATGCCATTTTTTTTTAAATAGCTCTCCAAAGATGAACTTGATCTTGGCTTCAGAAAGGCATCTATCATAAACCCACAGAATCACAGACAAAAAAGCAAGCTGTTTCCATTGTGCACAGGCTGCCACTAATTCCCCAGGATGGTGAGAACAGGGAGGCATGGCTGGGCACTCAGAAACACCCTTTGCTAGGAGGAGGTATTGAAAATGAAGAGGACTGATCTTTGCAGTTTTACCTTTCACATCCATCTTCTTGATTTGCCCTCTCACTATCTCTGCAAGGTAGTCAGGCCAGGTATCTGGGTGAGGAAACTGAGGCTTACAGTTGTGCTGGGACTGGAATCAAGAAATATGGCCAGGGAAGTGCCCAGATAGGATGAATGTTGATCCTCAAGTAGGAGAAAGATAGGGATAACAGAAGGGAAGTAGGAAAAAGGAAAATGGCAAGCCTGTCATAATAGTGGAAACATGGAATAAAATTTAAAAGCAAAAGACATGTTTGGGGCAACTCTGAACAAGGAGTGGCTGTTAAAATTATGCTTGCTCCTGTGCACTCTTAGAAGATACCAACAACATTATTATACTGTTACTGGCATAAAAATACCACTAGCCAATAATTTACTATTGGCCAAGGGCTTGTCAAACACTTTACATAAATCATAATCCCCATCTTATCTTCACACCACTTTATAGGAAAGAAGCCAGCATTTTACAGTTGAGAAACTAATGTTCAGAAAAGTAGATTATTTGCTGAAGCTCACACAGCTGTAAGTCTGAGTCTGATTGTCAAATTCAACTCCTAATATTTCAATATGCTGCCTCCCTAGACAGTCAGTGGAAACAGGTGAGCACTAATTGGATCTAACTGTAGGAAGCTGGTGAATTCAAACCAACCAAGGGTTACCCTGAATGCTATGCAGTGCCTGTGCCCAGCAGGCAGCCTTATTGAGCTAATGAAATTCTAACTGCTGTTATTCACTTGACAAATATTTATTAAGCACCAACTCTGTGCCCATTACCGTGTAGACACTGGGAATACGGCAGAAAGTAAATAAATAAATAAACTCCCTACCCTCCCAAATCTTTCATTCAGTGCAGAAACAGATCAAAATGAAACAGAACAGTAATATAAATATTGAGATAGCTGGTAGATAAAGAAACGAGGCTTATGACTTAATGAAATGGCTTGTTTATGTGGCGTGCTTAAGGTCTCTCAGTGAGTTAGTAGCAAATATGAATCTTAAATCTAGTAGGTTTTTATTCCATATCTGGTGCTCACATGCCCTGCGGTATCCACCTCCCATCCGCCTCCTTGCCTCTCTGACTTCTGCAGGCTCAGATGATATCTGTTTGACCATCTCAACCGCATGTCCTGATTAGAAATACTGTTGATATGTGTTTAGTAACTAGCAGGCAGGTGGCAGAGCCCACACATCCCAGGGGATAGAATCCACAGCCGGCAAAGTCATCCAGCTCCACCCTCACAGCAGCACCAGCCTCTCCAAGGGTGCATAATGGGAAGAGAGGGCAGGGGTCTTAGAGCATCAACTGAATGTTTACTCAGCACTTCCCTGTGCCCAGAACAATATCAGATGTCATTTGGGACAAAGAAATGAAATTCTCTGTTGTCAAGGAGATTATAATCCAATAGGAAAAGAAGACAGATTCTTGCAAGTGGGAAAGATGATAAAATGGAGCAGGAGATGGGGTGTCACATTGGAACAGTGTTGAAGGGTTCAGGGCTCACAGAGCTCAGAGGGTTTAGGGGATTAGCGAAGTCCTCAGGGAAGAGAATGAGAGGAGCTTGAGGAAAGAAGCTTCTGGGTGCTTTCTAGAGGCACCATAGTTTTCTGTGTGTTTATAAACCATCTTAGGAAAGCCTTTAAACATTGTTTATAGTTTATGGGGATACCATAGCCTTAGTGGGTTTATTTTTTCCTTTCCATAATTCTTAGTCCTTTGGAGATTCCCAGACATACGTGCTACCAGAAGAGAAATTTTATCATTAAGACCAAGAAACTTAAGCTAAAAGAGGCTCCTTACGAATTTTAAAATGTGCAAACAGTGAATCTTTCTTGTCCAAGGATCAGTAAACTATGACCCACACGCTGGCCTCTTGTTTTGTAAAAAAGGGTTTTTTTTTTTAATTTTTTTTTAAGTTTTAGATGGACACAATACCTTTATTTTATTTATTTATTTTTATGTGGTGCTAAGGATCTAACCCAGTGCCTCACACATGCTAGGCAAACACCTCTACCTCTGAGCCACAACCACAGCCCTGTAAATAAAGTTTTGTTGGCACATAACCATGCCCTTTTGTCAACATGTTATCTATGTTTGCTTATGTGCAACTACAGCAGAGCTGAGTCCCTGCACCAGAGAGCCTAAAATTATTTACTCTCTGACCCCTTAGGAAACACTTGCTGATCTCTGTTCTAGCCCAACTACTTCATTTTAGAGATGGGAAAACTTGGGCCCGGCAGGATGAGGAAATTGGCCAACATTATGAGTTTGAGTATTGTACAGTCTGGAGTAGGGAAAGTCATGGGGGAGTTGTTCCATCTTTTGGTTGTTTACTCCATAATTTTTTATTAATTATGGAGTTAATTTTTTTCTTTTGACAAGAAATTAATATCTAGAATACAAAAAGAACTCAAAAAGTTCACCATCAGAGAAACAAATAAGTCCATCAATAAATGGGCAAAAGAACTAAGCAGACATTTCTCACAAGAAGAAATACAAATGGCGCACAAATATATGAAAAGAAAAAAAAGTTCAACATTCTTAGAAACCAGGAAATGCAAATCAAAACTACACTGAGATCTTTTATCTCACCATGGTTAAAATGGCAATCATCTGGCATACAAATAACAATAAATGTTGATGAGGATGCAAGGAAAAACGTACATTGTTGGTAAGACTGCAAATTAGTACAGTCACTTTGGAAGTCAGTGTGGAGATTCCTCCAAATGGAACCACCATATGACCCAGCTATCCCACTCCTTGGTATTTATCCAAAAGAACAAATCAACATGCCTATTTCTTTAATTGGTCTATGTGGAGGCTTGGGGTTTTGTTGTTGTTGCTTTGTTTTTCTTTTTGCTATTGAGTTGTGTGAAGTTATTAATAATAGTATTTCACACCACTGCCTCCTATCCAGTGACCACACGGCACTTTCAAAGACTGAGGGTGGGTCTCACCTTCCCTGGATCACAGGTAGCCCTCCCTTCTAAGGTGGGAAGGTCAGCTCATTAATTAGTCGGTTGGAATCTTCCCTGCCTGGGTTTGAGTTCTGGCTCTCCCAATATGATCTCGCATAAGTAATTTACAAGTGTCTGAGCCTCCAGGAAATGGGAATAATTATACCTACTTCCTTGAACTGTTAGAAGAATTAAATAAGACAATTGGGTAAAGAGACTAACCTTTGTTCCTGGCACATGCTCACAACTTGATAGATATTATTAGTGAGAGATATGAAGATAAAACTTGTCCACTGGATCTCAATCCCTGTGTGCCAAAGACAGAAAGTTCTGAGCATTGTCAGTTTGTCAGATATTTAGGTAGAAAATCTAAATTCCAAGTGACCAGACCAAGGTTATGCAACAACTAAGAAGAAGAGCCACACAATAAGTCAGTCCTTCGGTGCCCACACAGCTGCTCACTACATTTAACCAACAGAGTGCTCTCAGTTATACTTTGACCATTAACCTCCGAGCAAATACCAGTGCACTTTGAAAACAGGGGTGGGGAAAGGATAAAAGGAGTTCTTTGAATATCCCTGCAGGATTCAATTCAAAAGAATCCTTGTGAAGTACCTGCTATATATCCTGGGTACAAAGATGAATCATGCATACTCTCTGTACCCTTGAGGAATTCATGGGCTTATGGAGAAGACAGTTATGCAAATCTTAGGGGATACAAGTTTAAATAAAGGCATAGGAGGAAAGGATAATTAACTCTGCCCAGGGACACAGGGAAGGCTTTCAGAAAAAGGGGTACCTGAGCTGACTCTGAAAGATATTGAAGAAAACAGAAGGAGTTTGCTTTAGCTGAGCAGAAAGGGCAAGGGGCAAGCTAGGACTGGAAAGGTGGCCACAGCTCATGGAGGATCCCAGACCTCCTGAACCAAGGATCTTGTACCACATGAGCAAGATAGAAGCATTGATCAGGGAAATAAACTTTCAGAGTGACAGCAAGATCACTTTGGTTGTATGGAAGAAAGACTTGAGGGGTCAGAGCCAGAAACAGAATGACCAATTTGGTGCTTTCATGGCAAGTTCAGGCAAAAAGCAACAAAGGCCTGAGGCTATGACAATGATGGAAATGAAATGTATTAGTCTGTTTCCTGTTACTATAACAAAATTCCTTAGACTGGGTACCTGATTTTTAAAAAGTTTTCTTTACCTTGGGAAGTTCAGGAATAACTTCTGCTCAGCTCTGGTGAAGTCACTGTGGTGGATCGTATCACAATGGTGAAAACACATGCAAAAGACAGGAATCACGTGGTAAAAGGAAACCAGAGAGCAAATCAGGGGCCAAACTCACTTTTACAACAATCCTCTCATAAGAATTGCCCAAGATTCCAGGAAAATTACATAAATTCCTTCTGAAGCCAGTGCCCTCAATGTCCTCTTTACTTCCCACGAGGCCCCACACATTAAAGGTTCCACACCAACACCTCAACCCTCAGCAACACACCAAACTCAGGATCCCAATATACGAACCCTTGCAAGAAAAACTACATCCAAAACATAACAAGAAAGAAATCAGGACATTGATTCTGAAGCTCCTAATGAGGAGAATTTGCACTATGAAATGACAGTGGGATGTTGAGTGAAAGAATACAACTGCTGTGCTGGTGCTGCCTTTCACCAAGAAGGGAAATCCAGGGAAGGAACATGTGGGGAGAGGAAAGGGGAAGAGAGTTTGTCACCACAAAGTGATGGAGCAGGCGATTTGCAACAGTGTTATTTCAACTCAGTAGGAGTGTCTTTTCAAACTTTTGTGACATAAAACAGATTAATCAGAGATACACAGGTAAAAGGAAAAACAGACTTTTCTTCTCCTCATAGGCCCCAGAGAAGTGGGAGCCCTTTAGCTATTTGGCATCTTTGGGTCTTCAATTCATTGGGTTTTTGATCCAATGAAGTGGGAGACTGGATGCCTCAGACCAGGAGAATGGAATTTGAAAATCACTGCTAAGACTACATGATCCTATACTTAGAATACCCCAAAGATCCACCAGAAGACTTCTAGAGATGGTAAATGACTTGAGCAAAGTAGCAGGATATGAAAAAAAATTCCACATACAAAAATCAGTAGTTTTTCTATAACCAATAATGAATTTTCTAAGAAAGAAATCAGGAAATCAATTCCATTTATGATAACTTCAAAAAGAATACAATACCTAGAAATAAATCTAACATAGGAGGTAAAGACCTCTTCAATGAAAATTATAGAGCAATGAAAAAAAAAAAAATGAAGACACTAGAAGACAGAATGACCTCCCATGTTCATGGATAGGCAGAATTAATTTTACTAAAAAAACCATATTATCAAAAATGATCCATAGATTCAATAAAATCCCCTCCAAAATATTTTCTATGCTTATTTATGAATACACAATGAAACTACATCATGTACAACCATAAGAATGGGATCTAATTAGAATAAGTTGTGCTCCATGTATGTATGATATGACAAAATACACTCTACTCTCATGTATATCTAAAAAGAACAAATAATAAAATTAAATTAAATGTCAATGACATTCTTTTTTAATCTTTAAAAGTTTGTACATTATAATTATATGTAATAGTGGGATTCATTATTACTTATTTGTACATACACACAGTATCACAATATAATTTGATCAGTTTTGTTCCCTAGTACTTGTTTTTTTCCTTCCCTCCTCCCTCATCCTGGTTCTCTTGCTTTATTCCTCTGGTCTTTCTTGTTTTTTTACAAAGTTCCTCCAACTTTGTTTGCCTATTTTCTCATCAACCTCCACATATGAGAAAACATAAGACCCCTGACTTTTTGAGTTTTGGCTCTTCCTGCTTAACATAATGCTCTTGAGTTTCACCCTTTTTCCTGCAAATTATACAATCTCATGACTTCATGACTGAGTAAAACTCCATTGCATATATCACATCACATTTTCTTTCTGTTCATCTACTAATGGACACCTAGGCAAATTCCAAAGTTTGGCTTTTGTGAATTGTCCTCTTATAAACATGGGTATGAATGAATCACTACAGTAAATTGACTTTTTTTCTTTAAGATAAATGCAAAGAAGTGATATTGCTGGTCATAAGGTGGTTCTTCTCCTAGTCTTTTGAGGATATTCCATATTGATTTCCAAAGTGGATCTACTAATATACAATCCCGTCGCCAGAGTAAAAGAGTTCGTTTTTTCCCTGCATCTTCTCCATCATTTGTTATTATTGATATTCTTGCTGGCTGCCATTCTAAGTGGAGTGAGATGAAATCTTAGTGTAGTTTTTTTATGTTTTTATTGGTGCATTGTAGTTGCACATAATAGTGTAGTTATTTTGACACATTCATAAACTCATACAACATAATTTGCTCCAATTCAGTCCCCAATAGTTACCCTTTCCTTTTTTCTTCTCCCTCCCATATCTCCTTCCCTCTACTATGCTGACTTGCCTTCTATTTATTTATTTTCATTTATGCATTATAGAATTATAGTCATACACAAAAGTGAAATGCATTGTCATGTTCATACATACACATAGTACCGTGCCTCCCCTTTCCCAATGTGACCTCCTTTTTCTCTTGATTTGCACTTCCCTAATTGCTAAGGATGTTGAAAATTTTTAATATTCTTTTGGCCATTTGTATTTCTTGTTTTGAGAAGTGTCTATTCAGTACATTTGCCCATTTATTGAATAGTGTTTGAATTTTTTGAATACATATTATTTTGAATATATAAAACATATATATATATTTTGAATATATAACATATATATATATATATATATATTATCAATGCCCTGTCCACAGAGTAGTTGGCAAACATTTCTTCTTATTCTGTCAGTTATCTTTTTATCTGTTGTTTTCTTTGCCATGTAGAACTTTTTAAATTGGATGTCATCCCATGTATTTATTCTTTCTCTTATTTCCTGAGCTCTAGGGGTCCTATCCAGGAAGTCCTTGCCTGCACCTGTATGTGGAAGTGTTGACCCTGTTTTTTCTTCTAACAGTTGCAAAGTTTCTGGTCTTATACTTAAGTCTTTTATCCACTTTGAATTGACTTTCATACAGAGTAAGAACTAGAGATTTATATTCTTCTATATATGGTTATCCAGTTTTCCTGGCACTATATGTAAAAAGGCCATTTTTTCCCTCCAATCTATATTTTTGGCACCTCTAGTAATGGTCAGATGATGGTATCTATGTGTTTTTACCTGTGTCTTCTATTCTGTTCCATTGCTCTATGTGTTTATTTCTGTGCAGTATCATGAAGTTTTTGTTACTGTATATCTACGGTATAATTTAAAGTCAGGTATTGTGATGCCTCCAGTATTGCTTTTTTTTCCCCTTAGAATTGCTTGACTATTTGGAGATCTTTATTCTCCCTAATGAATTTTAGGACTGATTTTTTCTAATTCTGTGAAGAATGAAATTGGTATTTTGATGGGGATTGTATTGAATCTGTATATTGCTTTTGGTAGTATGGCCACTTTAGCAATATTAAATCTGCCCATCCATGAACATGAAAGTTCTTTCCATCTTCTAGTGTTTTCTTCAATTTCTTTCTTTGGTGGTGTATAATTTTCATTGTAGAGATCTTTCATCTCCTTAGTTAGATTATTCCTTTTTAAATTTATTCCTTTTTTTTTTTGAGGCTATCGTGAATGGGATTATTTTTCTGACTTCATTTTTAGCAAGTTAATTATTGGTATGTAGGAATACTATTTGATTTCGTATGCTGATTTTGTATCCTACTACTATGCTGAATTTGTTTACTAGCTCTAGCAGTCTTCTGGTGAAGCTTTTCAGATCTTTTAAGTATAAAATCATTTAATCTACAAACAATGATAGTTTGACTTATTTCTTTCCATCTGTATCACTTTGATTTCCTTCTCTCATCTAATTGCTCTGGCTAAAATTTCAAGTAATACACTGAATAGGATTGGTAAGCATAGACATTCTTGTCCACTCTTTCCAGATTTTTAAGAAAATGCTTTCAGTTTTTCCTCCTTCACTATGAGGCTGGCTTTGAGTTTGACATGTAGGCTTTATGATGTTGAGGTAACATCTTCTACCCCTAGTTTCTTCAGTGTTTTTATCATGAATACATGCTAAATTTGTCAAAGGGTTTTCTCTGCATCCATTGAGATGAATACAAATGATATTCTTTAAAGAACTAAAAAAAAAAAATTCTAAAATTTATATGATATAGAAAAACAAAGACCCAGAATAGCAAAGCAATCCTAGGCAAAACGAGCAACCGGTAGGCAGTACAACAGCCAATTTCAAATTACTACTGAGCCAAGTAAAAAATCAGCATGATACAGGCATAAAAACAGACACAGAGAACAATGGAACAGAAGACGCAGAAACAAACTCACACAGCTACAATTATCTGATTCTTAACAAGGTGCCAAAAACATACATTGGAGAAAATAAAACCTCTTCATTGTATTTTTTGTTTTTGTTTATTCATTTGTTTGTGTGTTTTTGGTCCTGGGAATTGAACCCAGGGTGCTTAACCACTGAGCCACACCCCAGTCATTTTTTTTTTTTTAATTTTGAGATGGGGTCCTCTAAATTGCGTAGGGTCTTGATAAATTGCTGCAGCTGGCTTTGAACTTGTGACCCTCCTGCCTCAGCTCCTGAAGTGCTGAGATTACAGGCATGTGCCACCGCACCTGGCTAAAAGTGACCCCAGGAAAACCAGATATCCATATAAAGAAGAATGTAAACCTCTAGTTCTTTCTCTGTATGAAAGTCAATTCAAAGTGGATCAAAGACTTAAGTGTAAGACCAGAAACTTTGCAACTGTTAGAAGAAAAAATAGTGTCAACAAATCCACATACAGGTGCAGGCAAGGACTTCCTGGATAGGGCCCCTAGAGCTCAGGAAATATGACAAAGAATCATTACATGGGATGACATCCAATTTAAAAGGTTCTGCACAGCAAGGAAAGCAACAGAAGAGAGACAACTGACAGGGTGAGATGAAATCTTAGAGTAGCTTCGATTTGCATTTCTCTAATTGCTAAAGTTGTTGAACATTTTTTCATACATTTGTTGATCAAATGTATTTCTTCTTCTGTGAAGTATCTTTTCAGTTGGTTTTTTTTTTTTTTTTTTTGCGATGTTTAAGTTTTTTGGGTTCTTGATATATCCTGGAGATTAATGCTCTATCTGAGATGCATGTGGTAAAGACTTTCTCCCATTTTGTAGGCTCTCTCTTCATGCAATTGATCATTTCCTTTGCTGAGAAGAAGCTTTTGTTTGAACCCATTCCCAAATGACTTAAAATCAGCATACTACAGTGACACAGCCACAACAATGTTTACAGCAGCTCAATTCACAACAGCTGAACTATGGAACCAACCTAGGTGCCCTTCAATAGATGAATAGATTTTTAAAAAGTGATATATATATATATATATATATATATATATATATGAGATGGAATATTACTCAGCCTTAAAGAAGAATGAAATTCTGGCATTTGCTGGTAAATAGATGGAGCTGGAGAATATCATGCTAAGCAAAATAAGTCAATCCCAAAAAAACAAAAGTCGAATGTTTTCTCTGATATGCGAATGCTAATTCACATGGGGAGCAGGCTAGGGAAGAATAGAGTTACTTTAGATTAGGTAGAGGGGATTAAAGGGAGGGGAGTATGGAGGTAGGAAGGATAGGAGAATGAATCAGACATTATTACCCCATGTACATATATAATTATATGACCAGTGGTATTCTACATCATGTATAAACAGAAGAATGAGAAATTATACTCTATTATATATGATGTATCAAAGTGCATTCTACTGTCATGTATAATAAAACAAATTAATTTAAAAAAAAAAACAGACAACTGACAGAATGGGAGAAAATATTTGCCAACTACTCTTTGGACAGGACCTTGATATCCAAAATATATATATTAAAGAACTCAAAAGACTCAACATTAAACCTTTTCAATAAATGGGCAAATGAACTGAACAGAGACTTCTCAAAACAAGAAGTTCAACAACTCTCTGGAAAAAAAAATGTTCAACGGTTCAACATCTTTAGCCATGAGAAATGCAGATCGAAATTATACTGAGATTCTTCTGACTCCAGTTAGAATGGCAAACATCAAGAACACAAACAATGATACATGCTATTGCAGATGGGGGGAGCACTTATACCCCTAACTTCTTCAGTGTTTATATCATGAATAAGTTGTAATACTCATGTGTCATTAATACCTATTAATCATTCGTATTATTATTATATCATGAACAAACTGTAATAATTTGCACAACCACTTGGGAAGTCAGTATAGAAGTTCCTCGTGTAGCTAATACTATATCTACCAACTATACCACTCTTTGGTATTTATCCAAGAGAATTAAAGTCATCACCTTTCAGAGATACACGCAGTCCAGTGCCTGTTGGAGCAAAACTCACAATAGCCAAACTATGGAACCAGTCTAGGCATCTGTCAACAGACAAATGCATAAAGAAAGTGTGGTATATAGACACAATGGAGTCTTATTCAGTCTTAAAGAAGAATGAAATTATGTCATTTGCAGGAAAATAAGTGGAACTAGAGACAGAATTTCGAGAGAAATAAGCCAGGATAGGAGAGAAAAGTTTCGTAAGTTTTCTCTTATGTGGGAGTAGATGGGGAAAAGGGACACCAGGGCCACCTCTTCTACTCCTCCCTCTTCCTTTAGAGTAGGAGGAGGAGGAGGAGGAGGAGGGGAAGGTAGGGGTTATTTAGAATTGAAATTGATCGCATTGTGCTTTTTATGTACGTGTGTATGAATGTCCCACCATGAAATTCACCATTCTATATAACTGAGATGCACCAATAGAAGAAGAAGAGAGAGAGGAGAGAGGAGGTAAGAGGGAAGGAAGAGAGGAAATAAACCACAGCTGTGGTACAGGGGACAGCAGGAGGCCAGAAAGGAGAGATCCTGAATTGAAGGGCAGTTGCAGAAACCCCGGTATAGAAACAGGGCCTTGGTGTGCTTTCCACTCTGCCCTACCCAGGAGCACATTGTGTGTCTGCTGTGTCTCTTCCCCAGACTGTAAAAGTGAGAAGATTCACATCTACCCTACAAAGCGGCTGGAGTCCAGATGCAGAGCCTTGGCTGACTGGCTCGACCAGACGCTGCAATTTTTCTGTTCCTAAACAAGCCAGAGCTGGCTCTCCACTTCTCCACCCCCATGCTCACCTTAACTGAAGACACCCCAGGTCCCACATGGCCCAACACCTCCGCTGGCCCAGCCTCCTCCACACAGAGCCAGCAGAGAGGCATTGCTGTCTGCCCATTCCCTCTGCACTAGGCTGCCTTTCTATTTTCCCTGGGCCTGATTATTTTAAGCTGCCTCTGAGGCCCCACCGGGCTGGGTCCAGTGTTATCTCCTATGCACAGTCGCTGCCTTGTTAAAAGGCAATCAGAGGAGCTGACTTTAATAAATGTTAACACCCTCAGTGTGAAGTCTGGCAATTAAAACTCCTCCCCAGGACCTCTGAAACACGCCTGTGGAAAATCCCCCCATCTTAATAAGCTCCTGTCATCAGAGGACACAGAGAAAACAAGGATGAGGAGGAGGCATTAACACTTCCAAAGGGGAGGGAGAATGCCAGGAAAGGCCCTTTCCCCTGTGCTCAACCCTCCCTCTGAGAATCCCACACCAGGCCAATTTCATCCGATAGGCCCGAGATGCAAACATAGGCAATCAGGACTGGAAGACCTTGGAAATCATCTAGCCCTGTGGCTTTCAGACTTTCAGGTACATTAGACTCACTTGGAGACTTGTTAAAACACAGGCTGCTGGGCTCCATCCTTAGCATTTTTGATTCAATGGGCCTGGGATGGGCCTGAGAATATGCTTGTCTGGCAAGTACCTGGGTATTGCTGCCCCTGCTGGTCCAGGGACCACGCTTTGAGAACCACCAACCTAGCCCAATACCTTCACATTGCAGATGAGGAAACTGAGGCCCAAGAGAGACAGAGATTTGCCCAAGTCTCATATCTAGTCAGTGTATCCCCATTTGAAAGGATCAAAATAAGCCTCTTGAGAGCAGTCCATAAATACATGTTTTAAATTCTCTTTTTGTCCATAGGTACATAGTGTTTGTTAGTACTCATCGTCGTCATCGCCATTGTTATCCTGAAGTGAGATCTTTGAAAGTCAAAGGAAAAAAAGAGATGCTGTCTGGCATGCTGAGTAATGGGACCTCCTGCCTCACCAATGCACAAAGAACCAAATTGGAAAGCAGCTCTCCTATGTGAGTTCTTTGACAAGATTGCCTTTGTTTCTTCTTTCTTTAGATCAGATTAGAGGGAGAGATTTTCAGGGCCCTTAAACATTGCCTATTCTAATCCTTTTACTGAGACCCAGAAAAGGCAAGAGGTTTGCCCAGGGTCACACAGAAGAATGATTGGCAGGATAGTTTGCTCGTTCTCAGGCCAGTACTCCCTTAACTCCTTGGCCCATCAAGCAGCAGAATGCTCTAATCTCGAAGTAACTTGCCTTTTTAAAAATTTTTTTAATTTTATTTGTTCTAATTAGTTGTACATGACAGTAGAATGCATTTATACATTTTTATAGATCATACATAAATAGAGTATAATCTCTCATTTTTCTGAATTTGCATGTTGCAGGATCATATCAGTCACACATGTACATAAGGTAATGATGTCTGTTTCACTCTACTATCATTCCTACCCCCATACACCTTCCTCTCCCTTAACTCCCCTCTACCTAATATAAAGTAACTCTGTTCTTTCCTATCCACCCCCTTATTGTGAATTAACTTCCACATATCAGAGAAAACATTTGGCCTTTGGTTTTAGGGGTTTGGCTTATTTCACTTAGCATGATATTCTCTAACTATATCCATTTACCAGCAAATGCCAGAATTTCATTCTTCTTTAGAGCTGAATAATCTTCCATTGTGTATATGTAGCACATTTTCTTTATCGATTCATCTGTTGAAGGGCACCTAGGTTGGTTGCATAGTTTAGCTATTGTGAACTGAGCTGCTATAATGTTGATGTGACTGTGTCACTGTAGTATGCTGATTTTAAGTCTTTTGGGTATAAACTGAGGAGTGGGATAGCTGGGTCAAATGGTGGTTCCATTCCAAGTTTTCTAAGGAATCTCCATGCTGCTTTCCAGAGTGGCTGCACCAATTTGCATTCCCACCAGCAATGTATGAGTGTACTTGCCAAACTCAGGCCCTGTTGAGCAGGAGTCAGGACCATATGCCTGCATCACCACCAGCTTCAGACTGGCTGAGGCAGTGAGCCTGATCTTTGCTTCTACTATCAAAGCACCCTCCCCTGTCCCACCCCGGTCATAGCACCACAGGCTGAACTCCTGCCACCTGCACCTCTTGGTGTCACAAGGAGCTTCACAGGGTTTGTCATTACTCCTTTTGTTTGCAACCAAGAAGTAAAATTCTCACAGCAATAAACACCTATGATTCTGGGAAACAAAAGGCAGTGCCATGGGACCTGGGCTTGTGTGTTAGATCCCTAGGGCTGTCCTAAGGGACTAGAGTCATGTGCCACATAACATTTCTGCCAATGATGGACCGCATAGTAAGGGCAAGCACAATATAGCCTAGGTTGTGGAAGGCTCTACCATCTAGCTTCGTGTGATATTCCCACAGTAACAAAATCACTAAAGGATGCATCCTTCGCTCAGAGCACATCCCCATGGTTTAGAGAAGTATGGCTGGACCAAAAACAGAGGCTTCACAGGAGAACGCCATTGTCTCACAGTTCTGGAGACTAGAAGTCTGAAATAGAGGTGTAGGTAGGGCTGTTTCTCTCTAAGGGCCATGAGTGAAAATCTGTGGCAGGCCTCTTCCCTGACTTCTGATGGTTTGCTGCAGTCTCTGGCATTCCCCAGCTCATAGAAGCATGCACCCCATCTCTGCCTTCCCCTTCATTTAGCGTTGTGTGTGTGTACATGAGTGTTCCAATCTCCTCCTTCTGTAAGGATTCCACTCGTGTTGATTACAGACTTCCTTATCCAATATGACTTCATTTTAACTTAACTAATTACCTTCACAATAACTTTATTTGGGAACAGGGACTGAGACTCTGAGGGGGAAGACTTCAACATATGCATTTGGGAGGGACATAATTTGATCCATCTCAGCTCGGATCACACACGCTGTCACCTCTCTCAACTGCCAGTTATGAGTCCTGAGCAAGTCCTCATCCCTCTGAGCCTCGTCTTCCTCCATTGCAAAACTGGATGATTGATAAAGGAGACATACGGTCAACAAATGACAGCTGCCATACCGACTGGCAGACCTGAGGGGAGGATAAAGATCACAGCCTGCGTTCCAACTCTACTGCTTGCTAGTGTTGTGGCCGTGGGCATTTTTATGTATCGTTAACATCAAAGTTCAGTTTTTCAGGTTTAAAAAATGGAGATAACAGTGATACAGAACTCACAGAGGAAAATGTGAAAAATTTCATGAGAGAAGTACTTTGAAAATCACCAACTGGGCCACCAATGCCATGGTGATCCCCAACAATGCTGTATAAACTCATGAAACCTATCAAGCAGGTGCCATGAGTAGGCAAACCTGTACAGAATGAATGAGAATGGGAAACTCCAACTGCACATCAGCAGCCCCCAGGGCTTTGACAGGGTGCGGGACGGGCAACCCCCACTGGCTCAGGAACTCTAGCAGTGACAGGCACTGGAAGAGGTTAATTCAACTCAGATCCTGAACTGGAGGTGCTATGGATGATGAGCTGGCTCACCTCCTCTGTGATTGGAGAAGGAAGAGCAGGGTGTTTCAGGGTCAGGAGAATTAACTCTACCTCCCAGCCTTACCATCATCCCCAGCAGTTTCCGCCAGTCTGGCTGTGTCTATTAGCCAATTAAAGGAAAACAGAGGCCAGTGTCAGATTGGCAGATGAACAAACCTGGATTACAATCTTGACGGAACCATTCATTGACTGTGTGACCTTGGGCAGCATACCTCTCTGAGTCTCAGCTTCCTTGTCTACAAATTCGGACAATTGCAATAACAATCTCATTTATAAGGGGTTAAAAGATGTTATGGAATGAAAGTCTGTAACAGAGTACCCATTCTATAAAAAGTATGTTTTTAAAGGAAGGAAAGGACAAGAGAAAGAAATGAAAAATAAAATTTTGAATGGTAGATAGTACTCTGGTCTAAGAATTAGGATTGAATCCCAGCTCTTGCCACCAACCTCCTATATGATCTTAGGGAAGCTACTCATGCTTTCCCGACCTCAGTCATCTTTTGTATAATGAAAGGAGGTACTTGCATGAATTTCCAGGTCTGACATCTGTAAATGTGATCCACAACTTACTTGTTCATTATGGAAATATTTCCCAAAGTCATGGAGGACAGAGGAATCCAAGAAGGCAGGAGAACAGAGAAGGAGCAGCTGTCTTCACCTTCCGGGGAGGGACAGACTCTGACCTGACAGTGCCAGGGCTGGGTGGTGCCTTGCTCTGGGAAGTGCCCAGGGTTTAGTATTCAGAATCTGAACTTCAGAGAAAAATAGCTCAAGCTCAAACCCTAACATCAACTTAAGGGTTAGAGCTGGGTCTTTGGGGTCAAATCAACATTTTTTGAGAGTCTCAAATTGCTGGGCACATTTTCAGACTCCGGATATGTACCAGGCAAAATCTGCAAACCAGAATTACTACCTTCATGGAGGCGACCTTCTACAGGAAGAGAGAGGCAATAAAAATGAGCTATATTTTAAAATGATATGTTGGTGGAGAAACTGAGGATTTCAGGGGAATTTGAGAATGTAGGTAGGTAGAATTCATTGAGAAGACTTGAAAGAGATGAAGAAGTTATCCAAGAAAGCTATCTGAGCCAAAGGAAACAGCAAGACAAAAAGTTCTAGATAATAGAAAAAAAAAAAAAAAAAAAAAAAAAACAATGAAAGCATAAGTTGGTTCCTTGAAAGGATCAAAAAAGATGACTAAACTTTAGCTAGACTGACCGATGATAAAAGGGAGAAGACTTAAATTGTCAAAATCAGGAATAAAAGGGGAGATACAACTAATGACTTTACAGAAATTAAAAAGGATAATAAGAGATGATAACCATATGCCATCAACTTAGATATTTTTTTGAAAAAAATTCACTCCTAGAAAGACACAATCTACTCAAACTGACTCAAGAAAAAAGTGAATCTGAATAGACCTACAACAAACAAAATTGACCTATAAAGTTACAGTGATGTCAACAACAAAAATGTCCAGATCTAGATGGTTTCACTAGAGAATTCTACAAAAAATGTAAAGAACTAATACCAACTTTACAAAATCTGCTCCAAAAAAAAAAATGAGAGGAGAGAACACTTCCCATTTCATTTTATTAAACAACTGATGTCAACAAGGCCAAAAAAAAAATTATCTTTTTTTAGACACAGATCAACAACTCTTATGAATACAGATGTCAAAATTGTCAAAAAAATATAAACAACATAAAAAGGATTATTCTCCACATCAAATGTGATTCATCCCAGGAATGCAAGGTTGGTTTAGCATCTGAAAGCCAATCAATAAAAAACAATACATAAAAATCATAAATGTTGAAAACAACAGGATTATCTTTATAGATATAAAAGAAGCATTTGACAAAAATTCAACAATCTTTCATGATAAAGCATCCAGAAAACTTAGAAGGGAACTTCCTCAACCTGATAAAAAACACTGTTATCATAATTTGTGGAGAAAAACTAAATTATTTTCTCTTTTAACAGGAACAAGTTGAGGATGCCACTCTCACTACTACTATTCAATAATTTACTGGAGCCTTAACCATTATAGTAAGACAAGAAAATGAAATAAAAGGCATCCAGACTGGAATGGAAGAGGTAAAACCTTTATATGTCAATTGCAGATGACATGCTCATCAGGATATAGAAAGACCTAGGGCATCTACCAAAAAGCTACTAGGACTAGTAAACAAGTTTAGCAATCTGGCAGGATATAAGATCAATAAAAAATAAATAAAATAAAATGTATTTCTATCTATGAACAGTGCATTTGAAAATGAAATTAACAAAATGATCCAATTTCAAGTAGTAGCACAAAGAATAAAATACCTAGGAATAAATTTCACAAAGAAGTTCAAGACTGGCAGGGCACAGTGGCACATGCCTTTAATTCCAGGGGCTCAGGAGACTGAGGCAGGAGGACTAAAAGTTCAAAGCCAGTCTCAGCAACTTAGCAAAGCCTTAAGCAACTTAGCAAGACCCTGTCTCAAATTTAAAAACAAATAAAAAGGGCTGGGAGTGTGGCTCAGTGGTTAAGCAGTACCCCTGGTTCAATCCCTGGTACCAAAAATATAAAATAAAATAAAAGTGCAAGACTTTATACAACAAAAACAATACATTGTTAAAAGAAATTTTAAAAGCTAAATAAATAGACAACTTCACATTGATGAACCAGAAAACAACATTGTCAAGATAGCAATATTCCCAATGGATCTACAGATTCAATGCAATCCCTATCGTAATACCAGCAGGCTTTTAAATTTTGTTATTATTGTTACAGAATTTGACAAGATGATCCCAAAATTCATATGGAAATGCAAGAGATCTACAGTAGCTAAACACTCTTGAAAAAGAAAAATAAAGCTGTAGGATATACATTTCCCAATTTCAAAACCTACTATAAAACTCTAGCAATTAGGACCGTGTGGCATTGATATAAACATATGTAAAAATCAATCAGTAGGATAAAATTGAGAGGTTGAAAATTAAGACTCACATTTATGGTGAATTGATTTTCAATAAAAGTGTTGAAACAATTCAGTTGAAGAAAATAGCATTTTCACAAATGAGGCTAAAACACTGATCCACATGCAAAGTAATAAATTTGGATACCTACCCCACACCATAAACAAAAATCGGCTCAAAGTGAATTATATACCTAAATGTAAGAGCTAAACTATAAAATATTTAAGGGAAAAAATATGAGTAATTCTTTGTGTTCTCACAAAGAATCTTATAGATTGTGGCTTCTTAGACATGGCATCTAAAGAAAAAGAAAAAGAAAAAAATGGATAAGTTGGACTTCATCAAAATTTAAACTTTTATGTTTCAAAACACACAGTCAAGACAGTGAAAATTAAAAGCACCAGTGGGAGAAAATTTTTAAATTGTGTATCTGACAATGGATTTTTTTTTTTCCTGTACTAGGGATTGAACCCAGGGGCATTTAACCACTGAGTCACATCTCATCTATTTTATTTAGAGACAGGGTCTCACTGAGTTACTTAGGGCCTCGCTACGTTGCTGAGGCTGGCTTTGAACTTGCAGTCCTCCTGAGCCCTGGGATCATAGACATGCACCACTACACCCTGCCTGATCAAGGATTTGTACCCAGAATATGTATAGGATTCTTAAAACTCAACAATAAAAAGAATATTTAAAAATTAACCATAGATTTAAATAGATATTTTTCCAAATAAGATACACAAAAGTTAAGCATGTAAAAAGATGCTCAACATTTTTAATCATTAGGGAAATGAAAATAAACACCACCAAGAGATATGACTTCATACACGCTGAGTTGGCTAAAACCAAAAAGAAAGACATTAATAAGTGTTCACAATCATGGGGAAAAAAATCCTTCATACATTGCCTGGTGAGAGAAAAACTAATGCAGCCACTTTGGAAAACAGTTTAGCAATTCTTTAACATAGAATTACTTGACGTAGAATTCCTTAAACATAGAATTACTTACCACTTCCACTTCAGCTATACACCCTATACCCAAGAGAACTGAGAACATATGTCCACACGAAACTTATATACATATGTTCATAGCCAAAATATGGAAATGACTTAATGTCTGTCAACCAATGGAAGACATATCTATACAACAGAATAGTATTTGGCATAGAATAGAATATGACCTGCTTCCAGAACAGCTCATGTGGGATCCAAGTCCTCCTGACTGAGGCCCAGCCTGTGCATGGTCCAAGGTCTCCAATAGTGGTCTCCATTACACTGGGCTCTACACCTACATACATCCTCATCCTAATTATGTGTTGATTTTATACCAAAACTACATGATAGCATCAGCAGGAAAAGGCACGTGAAAAAAGCAATGATCAGAGAGAACTGTCTCCATGAAGCTCACAGAGTCAGTGAGTAGAGGAGCCAGTTCCAGAGACCATGTCTCCTGAACCTAGTGTAGCCAGTTGATGGAGATGTCTGCTTTCAGACAGTTCTAAATGCTACCTATTCCATCTTTTCAAGAGCCATTACACATTGAGCATCCCTTCTCCAAAATGCTTAGCTCAGAAGTGTTTTGGATTTTGATTATTTTTGGATTTTGGAATATTCAGATATATATATATATAATGAGACATCTTGAAGATGGAACTCAAGTCTAAATGTGATATTCATTTATGTTTCATATCCACCTCATACACATAGCCCAAAGATAATTTCATGCAATATTTTTAGCATACCTGCATTTTGACTGTGACCCATCACATGAGGTCAGGTATAGAATTTACCACTTATGGTGTCAGGTCAGTCCTCAAAAAATTCCAGACTTTGGAGCATTTCAGCTTTTGAGTTTTTGGATTAGGGATGTTCAATTCATACTGTAGATTTTGTTGCCAATACTGTATAAATGCTAAGGCGAAAAATGAGCACAACCAACACCTCCCCAGTCTGCCCAACTACATTCAGTTCCACAAGTGCCTGCAGAGGGCCTACAAATTGCAAGAGATACAGGGGAGACAGTTTAAATTAGAGATTGGCCATACTGTCACTACTTAGTCCTGGAACCTTGGAAAAGTCACATCTATGCTCTAAAGCACAGTCCAATTCCAATATTCAAAGACTAAATGTCATAACTAAATGTAAATCAGACCATGTCACCTGGCAGGTGGATCTGCCCTTTGAGGCCCTGAATTATTGGGGGTCTGCTGCTCTCAGCCTCATCTTGACCACTGTCCTGTCATCTTCTGTTCCTTAAACACAACAGAGCCCTTAGGTTCACAGTTCTTCCTGCCTGGAACTTGCCTCCCCAGAATGATTCTTTCGCATCATCTGGGTCTCAGCTCAAATACCACCTCCTCAGGGCTGATCCTTGGTGACCCAAACAAAACACACGCCATCATTCTATTCCTCCCACTTACCCATCCCTGAAATTCATATTTGTTTTCTTGCTTCCCATCAATCTCCTCAAGTGAAACATAGTTTTCACAGAAGCATCAGCCTTCTTAAAATGGTGCCTGGAACTTACAGGTTTACAATAATTATTTATTGAAGGGATGAGTTTTCTTAACTGAGCAAGAACCATATTAGCTAAGGAAGGATTAATTTGATGAATTTATTAACACTTAGCAGGGAGCTGAGGCCTCAGGCCACAGACTGAGAAAGATGTGACCAGGTAAAAGGAAGGATGGTTACCCAGATCCCCAGATCCCCGGAAGCATTAAGGCAACTACAAGGACAAAGAGATTCTAAGAACCAGTCTTAGCCTCTGTCCTTGACCTCTGCACTACACAAACACACACACACACCCAGTTCCCACATACTCTCTCACAAACACTCTAAACTCTGCCTCCCAAGAAAAACAGCTTAGAAACTGAGCTGCCCAAATCACACCATAAAGATCCCAGGCAGGGGGAAAGATCATCCTTTATAATTACTGTGTAGAAGCTTCCATACGGCATCCTGCAGAGAGCAGGGAAGCAAGACGATCAGAACAGACGGCTTATTAAATTATCCAGTGCATCAACTCAATGAGCACTCAAATGGCTCTATTTCTTTTCCTTCTTTCTTTCTTTCCTTTTTTTTTTTTCTACCCATGGGGTTTTAATGTTTTGCTTTCTTCTCTTCACTATTTAGGACTCCCCTTAGGTGTTCAGATCACTGCTTTCCTTCTGCCAGCTGCTATCTTTTATTACCAACCCTCCTGAACCATTCATGTAGTGTGGGGGATACAGCAAGGGTCATGTGACGCACTGGACCCTGCTTTTGAAGCTAGAAGACCCACATTCGAGTCTTGGTTCTGAATCTGTGTGATCTTCACAAGCCATGAACTTCTCTGAGCTGTGGTTTCCTCATAAGTGAAGTAGGGTAATAGCAGTACTCACTTGCCACACAAGTTGGGAAGAGATTAGAGAAGATGATGTGCATCAGCCTGCTTTGCACACTGCCAGAAGAGAGAACTGTGAGTCCTCAGGATCATGTCCGTGAAGTCTTTGCCCTTAAGACACTAAGGTCTTTGGCAAGTGCCAGGAAGAGGTCCTCTGCCTCTAGGTGGCGCTATCTATATGCTCTACAGAAAATCTCTTCATTTTGACTGGTGGGTTTCCACCTTGAAAATGTAAACAGATTGGAAAGAATGCTTTATCTAGATGCCAGTCATTCTCACTTAAGCTGGAATCTGATTAGAAACAGTGATTTCCTCAAAAGGGCTGGATGAGACTTACCTGGATAAAAGAATTACTCTTCTGGTGGAATTTGGGCAGGTGGGAAGGAAATGTTAGAACCTGGGAATATTACAAAAAGAGAGTTTTGGAGCAGGAACAAATATCACCCCATAGAAACTGATTAACCCTAAGGAAAACTCAAATTCTCTAAGCCCCAGTTCCCTTATCTGTAAAATGAGGGTACTAGTACTAGCTCATCAAATCATCAGTCAGATCAATGAGATAAATGGAAAGAACCTGCTTAACATGGATATAGCACACACACACACACACACACACGCGCGCGCGCATACAAATACACACACACTCACATGCACAATCTTAGTAAAACTTAGCTGGTGTTACAATGACTAAGAATGATATTATTATTATATTTATTTTTATTTCTATTACTATTATTGGCTGTCAATAAGCATAGGGAATTCAGAACCGTTTTTTGGAAAAATATCCGTCTTTGAAAGTCTTTGATATCATTAATCTACTGCTGATCCACAAAACACCCCAAATTTGGTGTTCTAAAACAACAGCAGTTGTTTATTTCGCTCACAAATCTATAATTTAAGCAGGACTTATGAGGAATGGGTCCCCTCGGCCCCACGTGGCATCAACTGCAGTAGCCCATTTGGGGACTACTGTCACAATGACTCACTCAGGTTGATAAAATATTGGAGGTGGCTGTTGGCTGGGAGCTTATCCAAGAATGTGGGTCTCGATTCCCCTCCATGGATTGGTTGGGCTCCCTCAACATGGTAACTGTGTTGCAAGAGTGAATGTTTCAAGAGAATGAGGTAGCATGGCATTTTTATGACTCAGGCTTAGAAGTCACCTTGTATCTCTTCCTCTGTACTGTGCAGGCAGTCATAAAGATCCTCCAAGTTTCAAAGGGGAAGGGGCATGGATGCCACCCCTCGATGCCAGAGTAAGATGCTTTTAAGATTCTGAAAAGCCGGGTGCGGTGACACACATCTGTAATACCAGTGACGCGGGAGGCTGAGGCAGGAGGATCACGAGTTCACAGCCAGCCTTGGCAACTTAGTGAGGCCGTAAGCAACTTAGCCAGATCCTGTCTTTAAATAAAAACTAAAAAAAAAAAAAAAGCTGGGGATGTGGCTCAGTAGTTAAGTACCCATGGGTTCAATTCCTGGTGCAAAAAACAAAAAGTTCTAGAAATGATTTTTTTAATTCTAGAAAACCATGTGGGATGGGTGATATTGTTGCAGGCTTCTTTGGAAAATGCCATCTGCTACACCTCTCAAACGCCACAATTCAAGAGCATCTTCCCTAATTCTTCACCCCACCTCAGTACATGGCCACTCTTGTGACACTCATATCATCCTGAACCTCTCAGCACTATTTTATGTTTTAAAAAAATCCAAAACAAAAGGCACAGAGATGGTGGTGAAAGGAGGGAGTAGAGATGCTTCACTATTTATTCCTGCTATCGCTGCCGGAACTCAGACAGCTCTGGAAAATAACCTCATTCATTAAGTACCTTTGGAACCCTCGTTGTTTTCATCTGTGAAACAAGGAGTAATAGCAAGAGCACCTTGATGAATTTTTAGAAGATGAAATTAACAAGTCAAACTTCATGGAGCATTGAGCATATATCAGTAAGTTGGCTTCTAAGTGTTCGTACAGAAATGTCAGCTGTTCCAATGTCACTAAGTTGGACTTAGCAACCATTCATACAGAAAAGAGATTTGTCTTACTGTAAGAATAACTTTGTGTTTTAACTAGTGAACAGTCAAGGTGGAGAAAACATCAAGGAGTGGTGTTAAGAGAAAAGGTGTTTTAAATATTTAGGGGACAAATCTTTAAACCTTACTCGTGAAGTAGATGAGGCTTGTAGAGCATCTTCAAAGCTGAGTCTGGTTTCCAGGAGAAGGGGAACAGGCACAGCAGGATATGAGTGAGTCCAGGAACATGTGCCTGTCTGAAGCACCTGAAGGGTCCTTGTAGGGAAGAGAGCACCCTGTCTTGCAGCCACAGCTGACATTTCAGGGCCCTTCCAGCCCGGCAAGTCTCAACTCCTCTGTTAGCAAAAGTTCAACAGAATCTGACTTGGTCTGGCTTAAGTCATGAAGGAAACTTAATGGAAAGATACTAGAATATTCAGGAAGATGAGAGGCAGGCGGGCTCTTGGGGGCTGTACTGCATAAAGGGACACATGAGCCTTCTTACCAAAGTGCTGCCATCGTGGGGACTGAGCCCCAGGGACCACCAGGATCGGTCTTCTCATTCCAAGTGTCCAAGTCTCCATGTCTTGTCCTGGATTCATCAGCTATAGCAAGGGAAGCAGGGTCCCGCAGTATTCAAGTGGTTGCTATTTGCTTGTCCCCATAAATGGAACAACTATACAAGAAGGAAATAAGGCCAGCAGTGGCACTAGGCAGCAGTCAGTGGTCAGAGAACCCTGCTATAGACAAGGCTCTCTCTATTGTTACAGAAATTGCTTTGCAAAGGCTGGGGACTCAGAGAAGAAATTAATCACCTATATACATTTGTTGCTAATCTACAATGTGTCAGATGTGTGTTTGGTGCTGCAGATATAGAAATGGCCAGTCATCTGTTCAACAGCAGTTCTATGCTTAAGAGCCCCAACTGGGAATGACAGAGACCAGGGCTGAAACTCCTGTTTGACCTCTTATGTGCAGTAATAATTTCAAACTGCAGTGAAGTTTGGCTAATAACTGCCTGCATTCCAGGTCATGGTAGGTCAATACAAGACTTAAACAAGAGAAGGTAAACCGAGCCCTCATGCAGTGCTACACACGTGGAGAGCCCTGTGACCACATGGTTATGACTGGGACTAGAAGAAAGAGGACTGCCCTGTCACCTGCCAGGTAGCTGTCAGTGCTAGGAGACTTCAGAGATCACTACTCTAGGTCAGAGACTGATTTGAACCACAAACATCAGATTCACCTGGGAAACATGAAAATAATGCAGACCAACACCCAGATCACTTGATTCAGGTGATCAGGAGAAAGATCTGCAATCTACATTTTCAGCCACCCCCCACAATTGAAGTGACTTTGATGTGTAATTAATAAGAGTACCTGTGTTCTAAACCAGAAAACTTTCTTGTTCAAAGGCAAAGAAACTGACAACTATAGACTTAATTTGACTTAAGGTCTTAGGAGAATTAAGGGGCATATTAGTTTTGAATTGCTGTGTAACAAATTCCCACAAACTTGGTGGCTTAAAACAACGTAAATTTATTAATCCTGACCTAATCTCTGTGTGGGCATAACATGGCTCAGGGTCTCATAGGGCTGAAATCAAGGTGTTAGGTGAGTTCAGAATTCAGCTTCTCATGGTTATAGGACTGAGGTCCCCATTTCTTGCTGGCTGTTGACCAGGGGTCACCAAGTTCAGGGGCACTCTCTGGTCCTTGCCATGTGGCTCCCTTCATCTCTGAAACTAGAAACAGAGAATCTTCCTCACACTGAATCCACCTTGTGCTTTAAATCACTCACTTCTTCCATCTTTAACTTCTAGATTCAGACTTAAAGGGCTGCTGTGGTTAGGTGAGGTCTACCCTTTAACTCAAAATCAATTAATTAGCACCCATGGCTACATCTGGAAAATTCCTTTCATCACATGACATCACATAATTATAGGAGTGATAATCACGATACTCAAGTTTTACCCAAATACAGGAGGAGATTATGCCAAGGTGAGGGTCATCGGAGGATCATTTTAAAATGTCACCTATCACACTGGGACTATTATCTAAAACTCTGACAAGACATGAGTTTATCAAATCCTGCTCAAGTCACCAACCCCTCAGATTACAGCAATCACTATCTCCTAAACCAACATCTATGCCTCCAAACCAGATAGTATAAGGAAAGTACATCATCAGTGTAAGACATAGCTTATAATTCTTAATTCTAGGCATTCTAAGCAAGTAGGTTGTAAATTTTTTGAATTTGCTTTCCTTGGTATATCTACCTGAAAAATAGGCAATCTAGCTCACTTACCGTCCCTGACTGATGACCAGCAAACACAGCTGAAATGTACATTAAACTGATGATCCAAGGCAACCACTCACAAATTCAAACACTCAAACAATTAGGCAGGAAGACAAACCAACCTAACCTAGTACCCCTTACCTACAGAACACAATCACAAACTTTCTATCCCAGCCTCGACTATCGGCCACAGGAGACTGCCATCTTGGATGCCCAGCCCAGTCAAACTTTCTGGCAACATTCCCAAATGACCCCAATGACCCTCAGCTTTGCATAATATCCTGCACTGGGGCAAAATTTGAATATTGTGGGTTATCACTGCCATGATTATGTGATGTTATGTGACAATAGGAATTTTTCAGATAGAATGATCCCAATTAAGAGTCAAGAAAACTCTCATGAAATAGATACTATTCTCATTTTATAAAGAATTTGAGATTTTGCTTATGTAATTTGCTGATAAATAAACAAACAGCAGCAAGAGGCAGCACCAGAGTTCAAATGCAGGTCAGTCCAACTTCAAACCACATGGTCTATCCACAGACCCACTATCAATAAATACATTGCTTCTTTTCTCTGTGACTTCAGCCATACAATATATTTACATACACACACATACACACACATACAACAGGGCAGTGTCCCTCATGCATCCTAAAATATAACAAGTACTACATTTTGTTCTTGCCCTAAGTAAAACTAAATCTCTCCAACAGTGTCAGATGTATTACTAATTACACAATTACATTATGCAGTCATGCTGGTAATAAAATTCTTGGAGTGCTTTCAGCAAATTCAAGTTTGGAGAAAATAATGGCTTGCTTTAAAATTATTTACTAAATTAAGCAATTCTTTACTCAACATTGTTTTTAATAATTCAAGTACAGGATATTTTATTATGAGCATTTCCCAAATACAAGTTTTTTAAAATACCATTATTAGTATGTACATGGATGCCCCAGTAAGGTATTTTTTTAAAAATACTTAATACTCCTGTTTTGCCAGAGAGCCAAGCATTATTCACCCTTTCCACGATTCTGTCAACTCAGATGCCTCTTCCTCCTGTCCCCAGGAGAGTTGGAATTGAAGGGGAAAGGTCACAATTTCATTTACTTCCCACAGCAGGTTACCACAGATGTTTGCAAATCCTTTAGAGGAAGAGAGTAAAAATGCCATGTCAGAAGATCTTACCCCTTTCCAAAGATGTCTGCAATATCTCCCATCCCACATACTCTTCTGCAATGTGATTTTGTCCCCCACCCTCTGCTGCTTTCCCAAGAAGTGAAGTCTATTTAATCTCCTTGAATCTCAGTGACTTACAACTGCACAGACCTGGATAATAGGGCAGAGGAGAAGTTGTGTCCATTCTGGGTTCTGCCCTCAACTGGTCTGGCAGCTTCTATTTCCTTCCTTTAGGATCACTTACTCTTAATTTACTCCACCTGAGAACCCAAACAACATACTATAAGATGTACAAACCAAGAGGAGACACCACATGTAGTTATGCTGGTTGACTACCAACCTCAACTGCCACCCACAAGAGGCTGCCATCTTGGATGTCCAGGCCAGTCAAGTCTTCAGATACCTGCAGCCCCAGCCACCATCTGACTGCAACCACATGAGCTATCCCCCAGGGAGAACCCCAAACTGAATCCTCTCAACCCACAGAAACATGAAAGATGATAAATTGTTGTTTTAAACCACTGAATTTAAAGAAATCTTTTACAGCAATAAATAACCAGATACCCCTATTCCAATTAGTCATATATATGAACTAATATCAGACCTGACCACCACGTGAGTGACTGTCTCCATGAAACATCAAGTCAAAGTTCCTGCTCTTCTTTGGGCATCCATTTTCCCATCTGTGGAACAAAGTGATAGGACCAGGTCAGGATTCCAACCTAGAAGTCACCATGGGCTGTCACTGGTTAGAGACAACATTTCTAAAAACCAGATGGAAGCTGCACATTTCTATGTGAGGAAGCCACACTAGCTAACTGAAAACCAAGTTCCCTTGTTTTTGTCTGGAATTATATCAACTCAGTGCATCAACACTGTTCCCGTCTGCTAGTCAGAAGCTGGTTAGCAGTCACATATGGCTGTGATAGCTAAAAATGAGATAAAGAATTAAATGTTGCTTAATTCATGCAGTTTGTTCAGCATAGAAAAAAAATATTTTAAAATGTGAGCTTCTTAGCTGAGAAAGGAGTCCTCAAGGATGAAAAAGATGGTAATGACGAGAAAATGTGACCTATAATAATAGCAATACCTATCACATATTGAGCACTCACCATGGACCAGGTCACACACTGTGTTGAGTGTGTGCTAAGTTCATCTCATCCTCCAGATAACCATCCCCACTCAACAGAGTCAAGAAACCAAGGCACAGAAAGGCAAACTTCCTTGCAGAAAGACACACGAATCATAAATATCAGAACCAGGATTCGAACCCTTCACATTTCAAAGCCCACATAATACTGGCTCCCAAAATAATCTACATTTGTATGTAACTCAGATGTCTCCAAAGGTTGTTCCTTTCACCTCTCTTCCTCTTAGACAATCTGGGTCAGGAAGACTGGTGGTGTTTGAAGAGAAATACAGACCATTGTAGTGTCATGAGTAAGTGGGGTTTCATGGGTCTGAAAGTATCACATGGGAATGAGTTCTTGCACACTGCTTTGTGGACACAAATTTGTACCAATCCTTTGGAGACTTCTCTTAACATTTAATAAGGTTGAAGATGTGACTACACCAATCCTATTCCAAGGTTAAGTCCCAGAAAAACTCATGTACCTATAACAAAGATGCATTTGCATGAAAGTTTATCACAGTGTATTGATTTTAGCAAAAACATAGAAGCAACCTAAAAATCCATCAACAAAATAATGGAAAAGTGATTGCATATTATTGTCATTCAAATAATTTCCATCTAGTATTTTAAGGTGAATTATGTGTTTCGATATAAATAAGTGGCAGAAACAATAACCCAAATCACAAAGTATGATTCCATTTCTATAAAGTTGTACAAGATGTAAATTTTTATATGTGTAGGAAATATGTAGCATATGTAGTATATGTGTAGGAGATATGTAGCATTATGGGAATATTAAACACTTACATCATGATTATGGTTAGCTCTGCGAATGGAAGAAAATGAAGAAAAATCACAGACAAGGCTTGTATTTTATCAGCAATTTTTTTTTCTAAAATTTGGTGATAAATCCATAGGCATTATTTATATCATTGGTTCATTTTGGATGCTTGAAAGATTTCACCCTTTTTTTTTTATTGTTCAATCACTCAGATTTCATATCACATCCTGACTTTTGGCCTTAAGAATCCTCTGCTCAGCCCTTTCTCCCCTCCTTCCACCTGTTCTCTAAAGCCTCCCACACCCTAAGCTCCTAATCTGGGTCCCATGCTTTCTTTCAATCAAATGATGTCATTTACTTAGAGTTTAAAATGCAAACAGCCCTGGAATACTTTGCATTTTAAAAGAAGACTGAAGTAAGAAGAATTTTCAAGGCCTCCAGAAGTGACATTATTATGTGAAAGAATTTTCATCAGGTCCTGCTGGGCATCTACTCAAATCACATTCATCCATCCTGTAAATATTCACTGAGTACCTACTAAGCGCCAGGGACTCGGAGGTTGCCATGCTACACACCTCCAAGAGAAGGAGGCAACCTCTATGGGTGTGCTCTGCAGACCCTAGGCCCTAGGTTCTGCTTACGTAGGTGCCCATTCCAAGTGGATGTGAGAATATTCAGTAATGGGTGATCTCTGTTGCCCAAATGCCTCATTTTATCAAATGGGGGTAACAGAGACACAGAGAAGGGACTGTAGTTGCCTAAAGTCACAGAGTAAAGCAGAGATGAAGACTCAGGTCTCTGGGCCCCTAAACCAGTGCTTATTTCTCTGTCCTATACAGCTTGTTCTATGCTCCATAGGCTATCCCTGAGTAAGCAGATGCAGAAAACATGAGAGAAAAAAAAATTACCTATGCTCCTCTTCTTGAAGTAAAGCATTTCTCTCCCCACCTTTTGATTTCATCAGCCCCTGGCTTTCAAACAGCAGGTGCTAAAAGACTGTAATTGATTCCAATGCATCTCCACCCTTGCTGGGGATCCATGTCATTTAATCACCCACTGCACAAAGCAAGTGGTAGTACCCATTGCGGCAGGACTCAGGCTGGTGCACAGTTCTTCCAGAGGTGGGCTGGGGAGATGGACAGGCATGAAGAAGAGTGGAGAAAAGCCCAGACTGATACTTAGCCAGGAAGTTGCCTGTTTACTCCACCTCTGCAGTTCAAATGCTGGGAGACTTGGACAAGCCTTTCCCTGGGCCCCCATTGATCATTAGGTTCTGTGAATATCAGCATCCTAGCTTTTATGAATGACAAATGCATACAATATAAACTGATCCTCACAAGATGATCTGCCTTGAATTCAGACCCTAGAAAGCAGCAGACATCTGTGACTTGAGATGCACTCCATCCATTCTCCATTATCTGGGGCATGTACCCTGATTTCCCCTCTGAAAACCATCTGTCTACTGCTCTCAAACAAAAGATTTGGAGAAATCCTACTCCTAACTTCAGGTACGGATCACAGAACTGAGACCAAAGCCAATCAGAACATTCTATTTCCCTTTGACATCGTGATTGGTCCAAGAAAAGAAAAGGCCTCTTGCTGGAAATGCCAGAGTGGAAGTAGATGCTCTCCCTCCTGGGCATAAAACTGAGACAATGGAGGTCTTGAGTTCCTGCTCTCATCTTGGAGCCCAAAACCACTCTTAAAGAGCAGAAAGGGGGCCAAGAAATGCACCAAAAGAAAGTGGTCCCAATGGCACATGTGAACCCCAGCATCAAACCAAACCTCACAGCAGCCTTATCCCAAAAAATTTCAATGTCCCCAGTCAGCAAAAATTCATCTTTCATTTACTCTGCATGGATTTTCTATCACTTATAATTGAAAGAATCCTGAATAACACACTGTCCCACACACCAGGAACAGTGAAAGGGGCATCAGGCCTCTCTTGGAATGCCTTCAGCGATAAAGACCACTTCACCTCTTGGTGTCTCCTCCGATCTTTTTCTGTTCTTGCCTTTCTAGTCACTCCAAGGAAGGAATCCGGGGGCAACTGAGAGAAGGGAAAGGAAATGACAGATGTGAAGAGCGAACCCATACACAGCTGCAGGGCTCGCTGACATTTATGGGAAGTGTTAAATCACTAGAGTCCTCCAGGTTGTTTAATATCATATATTGATTTGCTTTTGTTTCCCTGAAGGGAAGAAGGATTTGACTAACAGCCAATGTTCCCATGAGAGCAAGTGCCAGAAGGGTCTCACTGAACGCAGAAGGATGGAAAGCTAAAAGAGAAAAGAAAAGGGGAAGAAGAATGGTCTGTGAAATTGGAAAATAATATGTACTTCACTGGGCTGACATGGCCCTGAACAAGCCGGTGAAGAAGGTGAAATTTATCAGGGACATCTTGCCAGTTTCCTCTAATAGCATCCGTAACCTCTTTCCTGCTTCACTGCTTCTCTCCCCCAGGGGGCGCCGTCTTAATAGGTTGAGAAAACAAGGGTAATTAGAGTTGCTCTTAAGCAGGTCTCACACATTCAGCACTTGGGCTACTCACATACTCTCTCATCTCTCATCTCACCTACTGGTTAGGTGTCTGTCATATGCCAGGATAAGCTTTCCTTCTTGTCGTGTTGTTCCTCTTAAGACAAAATTTGAATTTATAATTAAATTTGTAATTATAATTCAAATGGCTAATCCCTTGGATTTCTGTGTACATGAAGCCTCTAGTCCTCAGAGAGTCACCATGCAGTGAGCACCCCAGAAACTGTTCTGCTGGACACCGAGGGAGAACCAGGAGGTCCCCTGTGGCTCCATACCTAGAGCAAGTGCCCAGCAGCAAGTGGGTTCCCAGTTAGCAACTTACAAATGAATCACGCAAACATCCTTTTCATAGAGTATGGATCAGAGATGCGAAGGGGAGAAGAAAGCTGCCCCAGGGGAGGTGCGATGAATTAGAACTCTGAGTTTTTACCACTTCCTTAACCTGTGTGCTCTCTCAACCCACCCACGTGCCCAGCATTCCACTCTACCAAGCCACCAGCTGCAGTTCGACAGAGTCTCAAACACCGACACCCCAGGCCAGCCCAGCCCGAAGCCTCTCTCTCACCTCCAACCCAGCCACAGAGGAAGCAGCCCACCTGAGAGAAGATAGGCATCAGCATTCTCTAACAAATCCACCTCTTGTGAACACCACACCAAACAGGGAAATGACAGAGGGACTGATCATGGCAACCGGCTCCTGGGCCCACGCCTGCTTTCCTTTTCACCTATTCAGATCTAATTTTCCAAATGCTATCGATGTCATCATCATCGTCACTGCTGAGGTTTATTTGTGGCTTACCTATCAGGCACTGCCCCAAGCCATATCACATGGCTCATTTAACCTCATTTAACTCATTTAACTCATCAGCCAACTTATGAGCATTTACCATCATTAATTTTGGTAACCGAGGCTCAGAGATAGCTTCAAGGTCATGTATCTTACTAATCAGCAGTCTGGATCTGAATTTGGGTCTCTACAGTTCTCCCTCCCATAATGAGGCCCTCAACTAGGCAATAAACAACAACAAAAGACATCATATTTTCAAATGCAGGCAGCCCTTGACTCCTCACCTGCTTCCTTTCTGTTTCTTTGTAACAAATTGCTGTGTGACTCTGGACAAGCCACATAGCCTTTCTGGACTTTAGTCTCTACCTATAGAAGTCAAGAGTTGAACTAGAGCTAACTGGCATGGAAATGCCCCATTTTCAAGTTTCTTCCTTTCTCTGACATGTAAGGTATGTTCACCAGATTCCACCAACTACTTTTCAGGAATGAGTAAATAATGCGGTAAAAGTGAAGAATACTCAGCTGGGGACATAGCTCTGGGGTAGAATGCATGCTTTGCAGGCACAAGACCCAGATCTCAATCCATAGCACCAAAAAGAAAAGAAAACAAAAATACCTCATGTTGCCTTTTCTCAGAAATCCTTAAGTGAGAGTCCCTAAGCATTTTGGTGTAGGAAATAACAGGATCCTGGAGAGTCAAGAGAATATTTTAGTTGCAAATTAATTATAAAAATAATCCAATAGTTATTACTTATCGAGGGGTCTACTCTGTGTCAGGCACTTTGCTGAGTATTCCATATATTATTCCACTGAATCTTCAAACAAGACTGTAAGGTCAGAGGTCATATCATCCACATTGTACAGAGGAAGAAACTGAGGCACAGAATAGTTAAGTCATCTTCATAAAGCCCCACAGCTAGTTGGGTCAAAGATCAAGTAATCTTTATTCTGAAACCTCTCTCAGAGTCAAACCCAGAGCAGAAATTGTCTCTGAAAATTCCAACTAAAGGACTCTGCCAGAAGATCTGCAGTAGTGAAGAATTTCTAAAATGGGCAGACTTTTAAAAATGAAAATCACCAGGCATGGTGGTGCAAGCCTGTAATCCCAAGGGCTTGGAAGGCTGAGGCAGTAGGATTGCAGGTACAAAACCAGCCTCAGCAACTTCACAAGGCTCTAAGCCACTCAGCGAGACCCTGTCGCAAAATAAAAAATAAAAAGGGCTGGGGATGTGGCTCAGTGGTTAAGTGCCCCTGGGAGAAGGAGAAGGAGAAGGAGAAGAAGAAGAAAGAAAATCAGAAATGTTCCACCAAACACAGTCTGTGCTCTTCCTTCCTCTTCCCCTTCCTCACAGTGTTGCCTCTGCTTATAGAAAAAAAGGTGGTTAAAAAATAATAATGATAATAAAGGAAAAACAATGTTTTGAATTCAGTCTTTCGTGCAGTGTCAATGTCCTTATCCAATCAGCGATAAGAAACCACGCCCGTTGTTATCAGGATAGCCATCCATGGTCACTGCCGCCTCCACACAGAGTGGCATTTCCGGACTCCAAGCAGAGATTGGCATGGTGGCAATGATGCCCTGGCTGACACCAGGAGGACACCTCCGCGGACACTTAACCACAGCAGCTTTTGGAAGACTCTTACTTCAAAGATCAGGCTTGCAATTCTCTCCTGACTTTGAAAATATGTATATCACTAGCAATACAGCTCTCTCTTCTCTCCCCACCAGTCCTCTCAGGTCCAGCGCGTTCCAGTTCCCAGTCTCCCAGCTCCCAGTAGCTTGACACATTGCTGAAATCTGATTCTCCTGCCGAATGGTTTTACCTTCTACGCTAAAGAATGCTCGGTTCCAATTCTACCTCAGTCCTATGACTGTTGCCTAATCACTTTCCCTATTTGAACCTCAGTTCTTTGTCTATAACTTAGTGGTGGGATAAAGAACAAATGATCAGGGCTGGGGGTGGGGCTCAGTGGGAGAGTACTTGCCTTGCTTGCATAAGGGCCTGGTTTTGAAGCCCAAAACCAAAAAAAAAAAAGAAAAAGAAAGAAAGAAAGAAAGAAATCTGTCTTGTCTCATGAGCCTTTTCCATTCATTTGGCAGTAGCTGAGAATACCTGAAAATGCAATGCTGAAAAGGATTATGGAGCCAGCCCTGAACTCAGCACAAAACACTCTCAAGGATGACAGATGATGCCTGCCTTGGGCATAAGAGGGATGAGAAAGAACCCTGTGTTATGTCATTGCCATGCATGGACTAGATGGTATCGGAGGTTCTGAGACACTAATGGTATATAGCTTACTCCTCTTCTCTATATCTACAGTGTAAGAAGCACACTCAGACAAACTCAGAATCTTCCAGGAAAATATCCTAAGTAGCAAAGGAGACTTAACTAACATACTTCCAGGAAACAAATGGAATGGGGACATAGAAAAAAGCAGAAAGGAGCTTTCCAAGTCAGCCCCTGTGAAAGCAGCTCCATGGTCTTTCCTACCTCTACCTGCCTTCGAGATTGCCTGTCATATTTCTACAATAAACCTGCCTTAGCTGAGCTGGACTGAGTCGATTGCCATTGCTCACAACAAAATTTACTCTGTTCTTACCAAGAGTCTTGTCGCAGTCACCACTTACCAAGTACTTATGTGTACCAGGCCTTGTGCTAAGAGCTAGGCTTGATTTCATTTAGTCTCCATTATAATCCTGTGAAATAGGTCATTTGCCCCTATTCCATGCTGGCAAAATTGCGTTTCAGTGAGGCTGTCATTTGCTCAAGCCCGTATGTGCCAGAGCCAGGATCTGAGGCAGTTTTTCCTAACCACAAGTCCTGTGTTCCTAGTCTCTATACTCTTGCAAGACAGCTCCCAAATTATATTCTTATTAATTTTAATCATTGAAAAGAAGTCAATGTATACCACAGTTTCTTTATCCATTTATTTATTGAAGGGCATCTAGATTGGTTCCACAATCTAGCTATTGTGAATCGAGCTGCTGTAAACATTGATGTGGCTGTGTTACCTTTGGGTATAAGTAGATGATGATACATAATGGGAGTCGTGGGGTGGGGGTGAGAGAAGAATGGAGGAACTTTAGATTATGTAGAAGGAAATGAGAGGGAGGTGAGGTGTGAAAAATGGTGGAATGAGACAGACAGACATTATTACCTATGTACATGTATGATTACACGAATGGTATGAATCTACCTCATGCACAATCATAGAAACAAAATAATGTACCCCATTTGTGTACAATGAATCAAAATGCAGTCTGTAAAAATTTTTTAAAAAAAAAACAGAAAGAAAAATAAATAAATAAATGTTGTGCTACTGTTTTCTGAAAAAAAAAAAAAAAAAGAAGTCAAAGTCAAGACCAACTGGTGCCACAGGATGTGGCATTACTTTCTGTGACCTCGCATGCCTCCTAGGCAAAGCACCATAAGCCCCTGAGGACATGTATGGGCCAGCAAGAGAAACAGGAAATGAAATAGGTCAATTAAAATTTCCTAATGACAGGTTATGCTGACATCTTTTCAGGGAGCATTTTGGATGATTTTCCAAAATTGCCAGCTCCCCTAGGCTGATGACCTTGGTCACCTACTTGGTCTCAGAAGCCCAACCCTGGATGTGGCAACATGACTGTAACTTGCTGCAAAGCAACTTCCTGATCCAGGTCCTCTGTTCCTGCCCTCGTTCTCAGAAAGCCTTTCATTTTCCAAAGGGACAGCCAAATGTATTTCATATGCTTATTTATTTGGGGATGATTTAGAAGTTTTAATATTTAATTCCTTCTTCCATTTTTAAATCAAGAGCTTGATTTTAAAACATCAAGTTGGTCAGTTGAGCAAGAATAACATGACTGAGAGTGGAAAAATAGTATGCTATTAACAAGGGGCTTCAAATTAATCTGAGGATATTTCCAATGTGGAAATGCACTTCCTAACACCCTTATCTTTTTGGACTCACACACCTGGCTGTGAAAGAGATTTACACTTGCAAATTCTAAGCTCTAACAGTAATATTTCTGCTTTGAGCTGTTCTTTAAAAGAAAGAAAGAAAGAATAGTCTTTTTCATCGAGATTTGTTCAGTACAGAGGTGGTATTTGCATGGATAAAGAGAAAGGAGTATTTAAGGACTGGCATTAAAAAAACTGGACGAGCTGATGGTCCATGGGACTTTAGGACAGCCTTGGTGGAGGGAAAGACGCAGATATCAAAAAATTTAGCTCAAGTTTACTGTTTTTGTTTGGTAGAAATGAGCTTAGGTTTGACCAAAAAAGGTCTGCTTGTTCCCTCCAGGTTCAAGGAGGAAGCATAAGAACTATTGTTTATTAAACATGTACCATATTCTGGGCACTGTGTTAAACTCGCCACTTCGGATCCTTTTGTTTAGCTTTAATTCCCTCAACAACCCCAGGAGGGAAGTTCTGTTATTTGCAAATGATGAAAATGAGTCAAGGCTCAAAAACTTGCTCAATGTCACATCAGTACTAAGTGGCAAAGTTGGTGTGCTCTGAGTCCCAAGGCTACATGCCTACTCACTTTATAATGCTGCCACTATGCAATGGTCCTCCAAGCCCCAGAAGCCACCTGACCAAGGTGATCCTGACTGAACAAGATCAGCTTCCCCAGCACTTTAAAGGCACCCCTAGCTCCTGAATGAGGCTTGCCTTCTCTATAGCATCTTCAACTATCCCACAGACGCGCGATCCTTTACAGCTAAAAGAGAACCGAAGGATAATCAGCTTGTTTATCACAAGGTCACTGCGGCTCAGAAGGCAAAATAACCCACCCAAGGTCACAAACAAGAGGTAGTGTCTCCAGGATCACCCTGTCCTCATTTCCTCATTTCTGCTGCTTACCCAACACCCTCCCCCCTCGGACCAGAGTGTGTGGCTCATCTACATTCAACAGTGCTTCCCTTACACACACCTCCCTGATCAAGACTCGTCCTTACAGCATCCCAATACCAAACACCAATTAACTTTTGCTACCTCAGCCTCTTGTGTTGTAAAACCAAAAGAATCCTAGAATGTTGGGTAGGAAAGTCTCAAACATTTAACCCGTCCATGCCTCTCATTGTAAAGATGGGGAAAAGGGGCCCAGAGAAGAGACCTGATAGGGCCCGTGAACCTCAAGGGTGTGCCAGGATTGGAGTACTGGAAGAAAACAAATCAGAACCTCTTTTTATATTAATTTTCATAGTAAAGTTGAGACATAAATTCAGCTTTAGTCTTACATAATACACACACTGGAACTGGTTCCCTCAGGTCGATTCTTAGCTAAACAAGGTGATGGATCCTGAAATAAGAGTGGAATTACACAGCTCAGAGGTGAAAGTGTGCCTCTTGCTTGCTTGGTTTTAGAGTATTACAACATATTGGCATTTATGAGCTCCAGGATCTCACTAAGGTGGTTAATTTATTAAAGAAAAGAACTGCTAAATAGTGAAATGTTTATAATACTATGTAATGAGGTAGGAAATAATCATGAAAGTTTTTGGTACCACACTGAGATTAGCTGATTAATTTATAGGAAAATAATACAGGCTTGTTGAAAATAAAGTTGAGTTAAGCTGCTCATCTTTTAATTAAAAAATTTAGAATCTTCCAAATTTGAAATTTTCTGGGATGACTATCAGTTTAGACCACCAAACAAATATTTTCAACATAATCCAAAAAATAAAAAAATAAAAATCTACCTTTCAAGGTCAAGGTAAAATTTGAAAAATGTGTTTTAAAAAATTAGTTGTTTTTTTTTAATGAAAATTGCTACAGATGGGACTAAGGTTGTGGCTCAGTGGTAGAGCGCTTGCCTCGTATGTGTGAGGTACTGGGTTCAACCCTTAGCACCACATAAAAATAAAATAAAGGCACTCTGTCCACCTACAACTACAAAAAAAATTCTTTTAAAAGAAAGTTGCTACAGAGAAAGCATTTGGAAAGCAGTCATTATAAATGTTTTCCACTTATATATTTTCTGCATATTGTCATGTCCTGAATAAAAAATTCCACTTCCTAACCTGTATTAAGAAAAAATATTCCAAATAAAAAATTTCAATAGTTTTAACCCAGTTTTAAATATAAACCAACAACTAATTGGTAACCAGTAAGGCAGAAGCTTACTAACTTTTAACCAAAACTCTTACATAAATTGGCAGAGGGAATTTTAAAATGAACATCATGATTTACAAAGTACATCCAATTATACCCTCCTCCTAATTAGATCAACATATCTCTGTGCGGTAGCTTTTTGATTTGGATAGTCATTAAAAAGCAAGTATCAAAATAAACCAGACATGGACAAGAATGCATAAATATCAGTGTTAAACCAAGATTTAAAAAGTAATGAAGCATAGTTCAACCATATTGGTATCCCTAAAATATTAATAACATAGAACTACTTTACATTCTATGTGAAAAATAATATGTAGCTGAGTCAAAAAATGATTGTATCTTAAAATGTTTTATTTTAGCTCTCATTCTTTCAAAAATTTCTATTTGCTGTTTTATAAAATACCAAGTACCTAGTATGGTAAAATTTTAATATAATTTTAAATAAATATGCATATATTTTAGATGCATGTGTAACAACATTTTACTGAAAGACTGATTTAGAAAGTTTGATTGTCTCTCGTCTAAAAGCTCACAGTTGGAGGTTTAAAAACCCAAGGCCCAGAAACATTCCTGGCCTGCAGTCATCTTGGCCAAAGTCATAACAGTTCAACCTCAGATGCCAAGTTCCTATCGTGGCAGCAGGCAGATAAGAACAACTAAGCCATTTGGGTTCCCTGAATGCAGGAAAAACCCCAAGGGTCACCCTCCAGTCCTATCTCCAACTTAACAGGCTACAAGCTCATTGAAAAGCTTCACAGAGTTTGAAATTTTGTGCCAAGTTGGTATTCAGCCATATTAATCCTCTCCTTGAAAATCATCAAAATTTTCCCCTTGGCCAAAGTTAACAGTTCATGGACCTTTCCCCATTTTACACTGAGTTTCTCTTACCAAGTACAGAATAAATCTTAGAATATGTTTACATTGCCCTTACATTGAAGACTTTGGAGTGCCTCAAGCCAACAGATAGTCATTAAAATAATGAAGTAGTTACCTACTTATTGATATGATTTTGAATGATATTTATGATATAAAGCAAAAAAGCATATGTATAGGAGACATACAAAATATATGTGCAGATATGGACTATCTCCCTGCAACACACACACACATGCACACACACACTTCTAGTTATAGTGTCTTTGATGAGATTAGGAGGAATTTTTGTCCTTATTATTCATCTATAATTGTTTTCTATTATAAACCTGCATCACTTAGAGTGGGGCATGGAGGTTGTGTTCTTAATAGGTATTTAAATGGACATTTCCACTGAAGAGCCCCCAAAAGGTTTCACTTACAACAATAAAAACCACCTCTTACCATAGGATGACAACTTTGTTTAAAAACCCTTTTTAGTCCATCATCCCCTTGTACCCACGCAACACAGCAATATTCTCAAAGCACCATCTGAAATTGTCTGTCCCCTGATCGAAATCCTTTCTAAAACTCTTCTGTCCACTAGTACAGAGTAATATCCAAAATCAATTCTATGGCATTCAGACCTTTTATATTCTGCCCTTATCCTACTACTTAAGCTCCACTTCCTTGCTCTTCTCACTCCTACATATATTCTAGCCACCTTATACCTGAATTCATATTCTTCCCTTCTTCTTTTTATGCTTTTATCTTTAGAATGCCCTTTCTGTATGTTCTGCTTTATAAACTCCTGTCGATTCTTTAAAACCCAGATCAAATGCTTCTCTATTGAGAAATCATTACTCAAGCATTATATTTTCTCTAGCTCCATAGCCATTTCTTTCATTTTTCCTTTATAGCATGCTTCCCTGAAGGGACAGAAACCCCTCAAGAATAAGGGCCCTGTTTATTCAATTCTGAATCAATAGAGAGTGGCTGCCTTAAGGAAAAGAAAGGCACCTTTATACAAAACAGAGAGAAGAAAAATTTCAATTAAGGTAGCATTCCCAGGAGAAATGGCCAGACTTGATAAGGGAAATCTCAATACAGGTCAGCAATAAGTGACAAGACAGTTACTATTTTGATCCATCCCACCCAATCAGGACACCTGAAGATCCCAACTTCTCAGATGATCTGTACTAGAAAGTGACTCCTTTCATCTTTAGGTCTGGGACGCTAAGATTTGTTGGGAGCTTCCATGGTCCTGAAGCTGATGAGCGCCCATCCACCCCTTTCCATTCATTCATTCAATAAGGAACATCCGATGCCCAGTGTAATAAGTCTATTCTTAATAGATTAGAAATACAGTGATCAACGAGATAGATTATAGCGCTATTGGAACTTACATTCTAGTTATTGACAAAGATAGAATGAAAGTCTTTCTTTCATTCAACAACCAGATCCTGATAGATAAAGGGCATGCAGAGCATCAGAATAAGATGATGACATGTTAGATTTTTTTAAAAATCTACGTTAGACCGGTAGGTAAGGAAAGGTCTCTCTGAGAAGATAATATTTAAGATGGAGTCTAAAGATAAGAATCTGTCAGCCAAACCAAAAACATGCCAGGCAGATAAAACACCCTAAGTGGATAATGAGCTTATGTTCAAAGAACAGAAACAAAGACAGCATAAGTACAATATGGTAAGTGAAGGAAATAAGGTTGAGGGTGAGGCTGGTGCATAATGTTTAATTGGACTTTTGTGCTTGTATAGAGAATTTCAATTCTTTCCAAGTGTGATGAGATAACTTGCTAACAAGGATTTTCCAGGAAGAAACTACAAATGGATTGAGGGTTTCCACCCTCCTCTGGACTAAGCCTGAACCTGAGTTCTTGGGACTAACCAACTTTGCAATTTCCCTGGTTATAAATTTAATCCCTAAAACCAAACTTCATCCCTAAAACTTAATGTAGAGTTTGACAATAGCCATAGAGAATGTAAGGTGAGGAGTATACAGAAGTAAGAGAGTAGGTAAGTTATGATTCTCCAAGAGACAAACATAAAATCCAGTAAAGTCAATTGGGAAATTAGAATCAGACCACTGGAATGAATGGGAGTTTTGTGAACACAGGGAACCTATCTTATTTATTACTAGGTCTCCAGTGTCCATAATGGCCTCTGACGCTAATTAATTATTCAACATACACCTACTGAATAAACAAGTGAAAATGAACAAAGATGAGATGTGGTAGCCATACAAATGTGCCTCACACAACTCTGATCTCAAGGAACATAATCCACCAAGAGCCACTGATAATTTCCACCGAGTTTCCCAAGGACTGCTCCCAACCAATGCCTGAATATGGCAGGGATACTAGATCAGGTCCACTCCTGGAGACCTGGGACAGCCTGAGAGTCTTGTTGAGTTTTCATTTGACTGCACAAAGATCTGTACTGTTTTCACCAACTCTTCCCACCTTCTCTCCACCAGGAGTCTCACTTGTATTGCCATCTACTAGCTCTTCCAGCCTCTCTTGCCTCCCTCCCCATTTTTTTCCCAGTTATTTCCCCTAACAATAATACCATCTTGGCCTCTGCTTCTTGGAACACCAAGACTAATGCAGAAGATTTAGAATACCTCCTACTGAGCTAGATGTTAATGAAATCACTTGCTCCTGTGAGTGTACTTTCTTCCAAGGCAAGAATTAAGCAAACTGGAAGCCAAAGGGAAGGATAGATAAAAAAAACTGTTCCTAAAATGGAAGAGAAATCAAAAGGGAGACATTGAAGGAAGATTCTAAAAAGGGTTTTTTTTCCTTTTTTCTATTTCCTATTCTATAGGATCTAATTCATATAGCTAGTTTAAAGCCCTAATAAGTTCTATTTTAATGTCCTCAAAAATTGTGTTCACCATAGCTATAATTTCCATAACTCAGAGTCTTGATCATGAACCAATTATAGTCATTTGAATTTTAATTGGTCAATAAGGGAAGTGGCGATTGTGAATTGCAAAATATTTGTGCTGTACTCTGAGATATACAGATTTCTCACATATCCTTGATCAAAATTTATCTTCCCATCATACATGTACATTAAGTGGAGCAAGAAATAGTCTCCCCACTCCACAGGGGACAACACTTAAAAATGCAACATATTTCTTAATAATTTACAGAATGTAGAGTGCCCAGACCCAGGTCTGACTTGAAGCACTTTATTCACATCATGCCACCTGTCATAGCTGGAGCTATGAAGTGAACACCTATTGGTTTTTTGCCTTCCATTATCCATTCTACTTTCTTCTGATAACAACATCACACTTTTGTTTTTAAATATTGTGTTACCTGTGGAACATATTCTACATCTCCAAAGATGAACATGTAACTCAAGAGAGGCCAACCATAGCACTAAATCCCCCATGGACAGGCACATAACCCATGCAGGGATACTGGAAGCTACCTAGTGATGAATCCACTAGGAGAGGATATTTTCACTGGTGTTCCTAAGTTAATAAGCTATAAACCATCATGCCCCATGTGGAAATTCCCGACCTAAGAATGAAGTAATGCAGTGAACACTGGGCTGAGACACAGAGCAACATGAATACCCAGTGACTTCATTTGACCACCTGAATCCTTCTATGTCTGACACTGTACATTTTACACTGTACAATTTTGAGAATCAGTAAATGCCCTTCTAAAATGTTAGATAGCTTGAGTTGTGTTTTAGCCGATTGTCAAATGTTTTTTTTAAAAAAAAAAAAAACAGTTTTACATAAAGTGATAGAACCAAAAGTGCCTCAGGAAGAAAAGAATAACCCCAGTGAATAATTTTTATGATTTAGATCCAGAATATCATGGGGTTTCATGCAAACTAATGACGGTACCATTCATTTTTATTTTTTCTTTCTATCAGTGATCAGAGAACAGAACTGAAATCAAGAAACTTCAAAAGCATTTTTCCTTGAACTTCAAAAAGTCTGTTGGATAATGTTAATATCTGCACCAGAAAGAATAAAACACGGTGTCTTTAATTCCATAAGCTTTAGATTTGGGGAGGTAGGAAGGGATAGTTCCTCACTGAACTAAAGAGATAAAAAGTGGGGATAAAGCTATCTCAGATGAAAAAGTTTCTCAGAGGAAAGAGAAAAGACTTTAGGTAAGACTGGAAAATGTCAGAATTTACAAGTAAAATCTCACCCCAGCACTGTCTATCCCTCTTCCTTTATTTTGGTCCATAGCACTTATTATCTAACCCAGAAAATATTCATTTTATTTATTCCCTACCTTGCCTACGGATTGCACATAGGCAATGGTTCTGTCTAGTTTGTTCATTGCTCTATCCCCAGCTTCTAGAAGGGTGCAGGCACATAATGTGTACTAATAAATAACAGTTGAATATTTGTTGAAAATGTATTTGCACTTCTAAAACCTTTAACTTAAAATTATGTATCATGAAAACATTTTAATATTAGAGCAATACCAACTGATGATTATGTTCAACTATTTAAGTAGAATTCTATATTCATACAAAAGGTAGAAATGTGTGCTATAAACCCCTCTCCATTTACCACAGAAATTGGAACCACAGTTGATTGAATCATGAATCATGCCAGCATCACTTTTGCAGCTAAAGTACCTCAGTGAAAGCAAACAGGCTGAATTGCTGAGCTGTCTAAGGCACTTGCCACTAGCCACACGTGGGCCATCAGGCCTTCAAGTATGGCAAGTCTGAACAGAGATGTGTTTTAAGAATTTAAAAAAAGAAAACACAGGACTTCAAAGTCTTAATGCAAAAATAAAACAATTTTAATTATCTCATTAGTAATTTTACCTTGATGACATATTGAAATAACTTTTTAATAGATTGAGTTAAATAAAATATATTTAATTAATTTCTCCCATTTTCTTTAATAGGACTACCAGAAAATTAAAACTCTGTGACTTGTAGGAAGTTTGTAGCTCACTTCCTACTCTTGTTGGACAGATTACTATAGAGTGCTAGTTTTACAAGTCCAAACCTGGAAAATTAAATGATAGACACTAATATCCCTTTCTGGCCTCCAGCTTGATCATTCCAGGAATGATCAAGAGCCAATATTATAATAAAAACATTCTTTTGGCTATTCTCTTTTTCTCTTGAGCCAATTGTTTAAAGTCTTCATGAGGTGATGCATTTTCTTATGCCAAGGATTTCCAGTAGTGGAATTCCTGACAAAGCAAATGCCACAGAGAGTAAGACACAAAGTGCTCTAGGTACGTGAAATTTCTAGTTTGATATCTCCCATATCAAATCAGCAACCTTGAACAGACTGGCTACTCAGTTCTTGCTCCCTTGCTACATGCAGTTCATAATGTTCTCCCTCCTTGGGATTTCTATTTCATTTCTCATCAATGTCAAATGTTTTCTCATCTAATCATATTAACAGAAACCCTTAAATTGTTGCTTAACTACTTTTGGTATCTATTTATTTCATTTCTCATCACCCAGAGTGGGATTAAAGTAGGGCTCATATTGCCCTCTCTCCAACCCAGCCCCAGCCTTAGAGACAGGGCTTCTAATTCTTTCTTCAGTCCTCCATCTCAGGAGACAATCGTCAGGAAGAATGAATAAACCCCCTAAACTCCAGGAATACATTCTACATTGCTCAGCTGGTTTCTCAAAATGAAAAGAAACCCAGAGGAACTGCTCTAATTTCCTACAATTCAAGGTCTAGATGTCACACACGAACCCTTTCCTACTTTCTTATGGCAAGTCCACTGGTCAAACTTGCTTGAAAGGCATGCTGCTTTTTGTACAAGGGCCAGGTGTGGTGGCGCACTCCTGTAATCCCAGCAACTTGAGGGAGTGAGGCAAGAGGATCACAAGTTTGAGGCCAGCCTCAGCAACTTAATGAGAACCTGTCTCAAAATTTTAAAAAGAGGGGTTGGGGTGTAACTCAGTAGTAGAGTACCCCTGGGTGCAATTCCCAGTACTACAAAAATAAATAAATAAAAATAAATAAAATAAAACTAGGAGGTAGAGATACCAGATAGTGGAACTTCAGAATCACCTGGGATCTATTCAAATGTAACCCACTAGGTCCCATTGCATAACCACTTAATTGGAATTCCTTTTGGTAAGCCTGCATTTCAGCAAAATTCCCATTTACATACATCCTAGAGTTTGAGACCCAAAGGAAAATGAAAGAAAAGCTATAGAAGGGAATAAAGAGGGAGAAGATTAAGGAAGAGGCAGGGAAAAAGGCAGGCATGGTCTTCCAGAAGATGCTATTACCATAATTTATAAGATGAACCTCCATCTCCTTTACTACTGGGTAAATTTTCCCATCTCAAGCATTTCTCTTTATAACACAGTACACAACACTCATGAGACATTGTCTCCCAAAGACAACTGAAATGTTGTGACAATGTTTATGGAAGATAAATAAGGGTAGGCCATGTCTACAGAGAAGGTGTTATGAATTCTTGTTAAAAGGAAAGGAGGAACTACTGTAAGATTTCATCTCACTCCAATCAGAATGGCAATTATCAAGAATACAAGCAACATAAATGTTGGTGAGGATATAGGGGAAAGGTGAACTCAAACATTGCTGGTGAGAATGCAAATTGGTGCAACCACGATGGAAAGCAGTATGGAGATTCCTCAGAAAACTTGGAATGGAACCACCATTTGACCCAGCTATCCCACTCCTTGATTTATACTCAAAGGACTTAAAATCAGCATACTACAGTGACAGAACCACATCAATGTTTACAGTAGCTCAACTCACAATAGTTAAACTGTGGAACCAACCTAGGTGTCCTTCAACAGATGAATGGATAAAGAAAATGTGAGATACACACACACACACACACACACACACACACACACACACACACACAGAATATTACTCAGCTTTGAAGAAGAATGAAATTCTGGCATTTGTTGGTAAATGGAGTTAGAGAATCATGCTAAGTGAAATAAGCCGCACTCAAAAATTCAAAGGCTGAATGTTTTCTCTGATATGTGGATGCTAATTCACAATAGGGGTGTGGTGCTAGGGAAGAATAGAGTCACTTTAGATTAAGTGAGGGGAGTGAAGGGAGGGGAAAGGGTATGGGGGTAGAAAGGATAGTAGAGTGAAACAGACATTATTACCTTATGTAATAATATGACCACATGACTGATGTGATCCTACAATATGAACAATCAGAAAAATCAGATATTATACTGTTTATGTATGATTTATCAAAATGAATAAATACATTCTACTGTCACATATAACTAATTAGAACAAATTTTAAAAATAAATTTAAAAAAGGAAAGGAGGAAAATAACAAAAAAGAAACAGTAAGGACCAAGATTCATGACCTTGGGTATAAAGATACTTGGAAACAGCAATCAAGCTGAAACTCATGTAATATGAATCCAATGAGAGGAGAGGGGAAAAGAAAAGAAAAAACAAATAAGCTTTAGGGGAGAGGATGGAGACACAATAAAGGGGAAAAGGAAAAAAATTGCTCATCTTACTTGGAAGAAATCTATCTGTATTTTGAGACCTAGAGAGGGAATGGCAGCTATGGCTGAGAATGTGGAGTCATCAACAAGTTTAATATTGTAGGAACTGGTGCTTGGGTGGAAAGGTCCACTCTGAACCCTGCAAAGAAAGCAGCCACAACTCTTGCATGGTTGTCCCTTCTGGATGTGACCCAGGCGATTATTGAGATTGATAAATCCATAGCTAAAGATCTGGGAGAGTTGACAGTTGACCCCTAGTTCAAATCCAAAGAACTGCAACCCAGTAGAGATGGTGGTTTAGTTTTATTCTGAAAACCAATTGACTCATGACTCAGGGAGAACCAGTATTTCAGTTCAAGCCCAAAGGCAGGAATAGACCTTTGCCCTGGCTCAGTCCAGCAGGAGGTCCCTCTCACTCTCCAAAGGGTCAGGTTTTTGCTCTATTCAAGCTCTTGACCCATTGGATGAGGCCAAACCACATCAGGGAAGGCAATCTGTTTTACTCTGTCTACCAATTTAAATGTTAATCTCCTCAAGAAACACCCTCACAGACAAACCTAGAATAAGGTTTGACCAAATATCTGGGCATCCCTTAGCCTAATCAAGCTGATCCATGAAATAAACCATCACAGGGACTCTCTCCCAACCTGTTGCACAGATACCTCACCAAGACCTCTACCATAGCTCCAACGACAGACCTCAGAATAGATCTTTGATTCATCAGCCTCATTAGTACCTGCCCAATAGAAACTTGTTTTTGTATAAATATAGCACAAACATTAATCAAGGTATCTAAACATCCCACTCATGTAAATCATAACTGGAGTTATTTGAAAAGTTAAATAAGGGTAATGCTGCTACCACACAACCTGCACTGGGGCCTTACATTTCTTACATTGTCTTACATTGCAATATTACCTGCAATTCATGGACAGATGTACATGTGGAAAGTCTGGTGCCCCCAACTGAACAAGCAGTGTGTCCATGGTGCGGGAGGTCTCTAAGAACATTCCAGGTTTGATCACAAGACCTCCACACAGTTTTACCCAACAGTGCAATTTAGTAGAGCGAAAGGATTCAGATTAAATAAAAATTCTTTTTTTAAAAGGGAAAAGCTCATGAAGCAAAGTACAATAAAACCAGGAGCAAGCTTCCAAGGTCCTCACCCAGTGGAGTCACATGGAATGTGCCACCATCACACTGTGACAACACATGGCAGCATTGTCTACCAGAGAAGCTTGCACTCAGCACCCAAGATTCTTGTTAGTGACTGCCCACGTGGGTACCCTCTACTTGGCACATATCAAAATTCTAGACTCCCCACAGGAAAGCAAATATGCAGCATAAACCAGATAGGGAGAGTTGAGGCACAGTGAAGGAGTCAGTTTGGGAACCCTCCCATAAGCCACAGTTCCAGGCACCAATCAAAGGTCAATCTTGCAAGCAAGCCTTTCTTAAAATAGTAATCTCAAGACTCCTATGTTAACATTTTTCAGCACATGCAGGAGACTATTCCTTTCCCCAGTCACTGGATTTGGTATGAGAATGAGAACGGAGGAAGATACCCACTTCAGAGAGTCACCCACTCAGTCACAAAAGTTTGGGCCAAGAACTGGACTTTCCTTTGTCAAAATACAAGGATCTGAAAGATATGTTGTCTTTGCCAAAAGCACTGATCCTTCCCTTTGAGTCTACAGATGCCCAATGGGTAACCAAAACAAAGTAAAAGCTTGACATCTCTACCTTCGAATTGCATCTGTCTCCTTTTACTACATGAACCTCCAAGTCAGATTCCTACTCAACTCTGCACAGAGACATGTTAATCATTTAAGGAATATTCATTAAAAATCTGAGAATAAATGGTTAATTAGTCCTTAGCTTTCCTAATCTCTCTCCTCATCTTTGGGTGCTGTTTGATTTACTGCATTTGCAAGAATCATGTCAACACTATTTATGCCAGCATGGAAATGCCTCTATTATAGTCCCCAGAAAAGACACATAAAACTACGTTTTCTTACTCTACCTGTGAAAATCTTTCACTCCAAAATTCCTACATCAGCCCCCATCCGTAGGAAAAAGTTACAGAAGAATCAACCTTTAGCCCTCCTCCCATAAAAATGGAACGGTGACGTGACAGTGGGGATTTGAAGGAGGGCCAAATCATTAACTTAACTAACTCCATCTTGCCCTTCCAATTTGTTCTTTCTCTGAGTCATTCTGTCCGACAGTCACCTTGGATTCCAGGAACAACAGGCCTGATCAATAAACATTTTATGACAAAAGTTGAAATTACCCTCCAGGCAGCAGCAACTTTCTTCTGACAAGCCCTCACTTGATCAATTCTAAGATAATAGTCAACCAGACCACAGTCTAATCAATACTGCCAGCTATGCAAGTCCCAGACCCTTGCCTACATAACCCCAAAGCTCTTGTCGTCACCCCCAAACACAGGCTAAAGATATTGATCTTCTGTTCCTTCCCAGTATGGCCACACCAAATAAACTCCTTTTCTGCCTTCAATTCGCTCCACTCTTCATTTGGTCCCTTGGGACAAGTGATCAGACCTGATGTATTGGGCCTCCAACCTCTAGAGTCAGGCCTCTGGCCTAGAACTCAGGTAATATAACCAGCAGAAATACAAAATTCAGTATGCTCATATGGAGTGTCTACAGTGGGTTGAGAAGAACTGAGCTTCACAACACAGATAAAGGAGAAGTGCAGAGGTTGCAGTCTTAGCAAAGAGAAGGAATACAACTACTGAACCCTCGAAACTGAATGAACTGATCTCCAGGATGTTGCTATTTAATTATTCATTGCACACAATTCCTAACGATGCTAAATAAAGTAGAATTTACTGTTACTAGTGTTTCTTTGGTTGCAATACAATATTCTCTTTTTGTCATTCAGGAAACAAAATTAAAAACTCATCTCTGATTCAAGGAGGATTGCAGAAATATTTTCACTTTGGTCATGAGGTTAACACTACAGATATGTATCAGAGCAGAGATTGCAGGAGAGGAAAAAAATTCTCTGGTGGTAGGCAACTGCTCTTGCCTTAGGATTGGGGTTATGTGTATTTAAATATACGTAATATTTTGCATTTTTTTTTTAAAAAGTGATTGCCTAAAAATTTCTTTGCCATCATCTGAGAATAACTTTAAGGTTATCTTAAGGAAAATCTAAATGCAAAAATGCCTTGGATAGTGGTTGGCAGCTCTTCATCAGACTGAGAAACTTAGCTATGCATATTCACAGTGGTCTTTGCATTTTAGCTAAAGGGACATTCTCTTTAACATGTAAACAGTTTTAACAATCATAAGAATCCTCAGACACTGACCCCAGGGAAAGACTGAAAAGCAAGATGAGACCATCTGTCAGCTTGATAGAAAAGATCCAGAGCATAGCAAGGCATAGACAATGTCTTAAGAGCATCTTTCTCCCCCTCTCTAATTCTATTATAGTGATAGTCACCTATTAGTAATTTACTTTCTAAAAGACTAAAATGTTGAGTGTCTAAAGTTCAGAGGAGCTTCCATCTTTGTTTGGGTTAGACAGGATCTAGGGAATTGGGAAGAAAACATGAAATTTCTACCTCCGCCTATGAATGATAAAGGAGTCTGTCCAGAGATATAATCATCCAATAAATAGTGCTGTATCCTGCACTCACAGGAAGGATGATCTTAGGGCTATCGCCAGTGGGCGTGTCTTTCAGCTTCTTCCATCTTCCTTATCACTAACAAATGGTAGAAATCTTTGTATTTGATATTTACCTTTGGGGGAAAATCTTTTTATGCTGAAAAGTACTTGATGATTCTATCTTTCACATATCTGAATGTAAAAACGCAAAACAGGAAGGAAGAAAACTAGACTGTGCTCTTGCTGAGAAGCAGTGGGTGGACACAGAGACACTGACCAAGTTATCTTCATCCTTCAGTCAGGTTGCCAGATGATGGTATTTCCCTCCTGGTTCCCAAAATGCATTAGATATCTTCCCAGGTGTCTGTAATTTCTCTCCCACGCCCAATTTCTAAGTTGCATCAGAGATGAAACGGAGCAGTCCTAGCACACTCTCATGCTTTAGAATGATGAAATTGATTGGATTTCTTGTGAAAACAAAAAATTCAGGGTCAGAGTTAGAATACAATGTGGGATAGTGTGGTGGTTATCCAATCAGATTCCTCTCTATCCTATAGTTCTGTGGAGGTACTCCAAAGGAGGTGAAAGGGAAAACACAATGGTACAGGTGGCCATTGCCCTTACTTTGGTCAGAACTGCTTTATCCCTTTCTGTATGTGGAACATACATGCGTATATGTATGTAACCATGTGTACGCATGTGCATAGGTATTCCTCATATGATCAATTTAAAAAAAAAAAAGACTCTTGCAAAAACTAATTTTAAATTCTGGAAATGATGAAGTAGTAGGCCAAGAATCAAAAGATTAATTTCCTGTGTGACCTCAGGCAGTTAATGTCACCTCTTTTACCCTGATCAGCTAAATAAAGGGGGTAGTTTTTCTGATGTCCATAGCTATCTCTGGCTCTGGAAGTTCATGATGAGAAAGGGAGCAGACGGAAGGAGTCAAATGGTCACGATTGTAGAAAACTCTCATCAGGTCATTGCCACCTTCAGAAAGGGTGAACTGCCTCTTCCTATATTGTATCAAATGTAGTGCATGCCATAATGCCTCTCTAAGCTGTGTCGCAGTCCCCAGATGACAGCTTCCGAGACAGCTTCTGGGCTAGAGAAAACAGCAGTTCAAACTCTGCATTAAAATTAATGGTTCTTCCTTCCCTGGAGACTCTTTATTTCCTACGCCTCCCCACCCCGCACCCACACTCCCTCACACACATTGTTCTCTCCAGCATTAGTCTACCATGAGCAAGGAAATCCAGCATCCTTCTGGATCATGTCAAAGGGACTACGGACTGAGATGTAAGAGTATTTGATAGCTAAGTCCCTGGAAAGGGTCAGACTATCAGGAAGCCATGAATGGAGCCAAAAGTATTTTCAGTCAATCCACCCACATTTTTTGAAACCTCTTTTCCTTGAACTTTTCCAGCATCAGGTTTCAGTTTGGCACTGTGTGAGGTTATGCTGGAAGCCAAGGTGACAGAGATGGGTAGGGTATGGTCTCCACTTTGAGGAGCCCCTGGCCTATGGGTAGGCAGAGGCTATCCACTATAATATACAGTGTTGACAACCGTGATAGGGGAAGACAGACATATCTTTGGCGTCATTCTCTAGTTAGTGTCTAGTAATATCTGGGACTTAGTAGGTGCTCAGTAAAGGTTTGTAGAATGAATAAATGAACCTATGAAAATGTAGGTGGGAAAGCAATTAGTTTTCACTGGGTTGTGAGTAGGAGAGAAAGCAATTGGAACTATACTACTAATTGATACTCTGATAAGTAAGGTGTGAAATGCCTGAGAGTCTCATTGCTGTTTTTTTAGGAACTTACTGATCCTACCAAAATAGAGAAAATGTTCAAAGAAATAATCTCTGATTTGAAAATAAAGATACAACCAAGTGAGGTTTATGAGAGTTGGTTGATTTGTTCTAGGTAGAAAGAGTAACAATGAGATGTTTAGCCACATGGATAATTATTATTTCCCTTTTTTCATTGCACACACTCCTGCCTCCTAGGAATATGTACCAAGGCAATAAATAATTTATAATTTAATGCACTAAATAATTAATTAAGAAGTGCCCAAACGCTGGAACCTCAAAAAATACAATTAAAATATTTAAACTTACTTAAACCTTCCTCTCCACTTATAATTAATTGAAGACAAACAATGAATAATTTTTCAGTGTAAGTATGTCCTTAACATTGCTAGAACATACATAACTGAAACAGACACCAGTTAAATCTGGCAATCCTAGTTGAAGAGAACACTTAAGGCAAACAAAGTAGAGAGCTGTGTCCTTAGTAAAAGTCACCACTAAGGCTGGGCTCAGTGGTATAGCACTTGACTAGAATGTTCAGTACCTGGGATCAATGATCTCCAGCATCACTGTATTAGGATTCTCTAGAGGAACAGAATCAACAGGAAGTATGATTATAAAAAGTGGGTTTATTAGATAGGCTTACACGACCAAAATTTGGATAGTCCACAATGGCCGTCTACAGTTGGAGAGCTGGAAGAACCAGCAGCTGCACAGTCCAAGACACAGAAGCCCCAGAACAAGAAGGATCAACAGTGCTACCCTAGTCCAAGACCAAGGCTTCTGGAAACTACCTGGAGAATAACTGGCAGAGTCTGTTTTGGAAGAGAGAAGAAGCGAGAGTCCAATAACCTCAGAGGATTGAAGCAGCAATCAAGAACCCATTCAAGAAGAGTGAAGCTCGCATCTGCATCTGCTTCCTTGTTCTTCCAGCTTTTATTCCATCCTATTGGGCGGTGCTGCCCACACTTCCACATTCCAATCATTCCACATGCCAATCATTCCTAGACACGCCCTCATTGACACAACCAGAAGCCTCTTAATCATCAGCATCTCTTAATCCAATCAAGCAGACAATTCAAATTAACCATTACAGTCACCAAAAAAAAAAAAAAAAAAAAAAAGTTAGCACTAATTCCAGAGTTCATGTATTAACATTTTTGCCCAACTCCCTTATTTCCTTATAGTAGTCCTGTCAACATGTACCTTCTTCTGGATATCCTTTGTGAAATCTTTGACCAAAATGAATGGAGTCCCGACAGGACATTCTAAGGGTGAAAAGTCAATAGAGCTTGACTGACAAGGACAACTTGTTCCACCCCATCCAAGGCCAGGCTGCTTATAGTAACAGTAGACACCTTCATGGTATCTGAAAAGCCCCCCACCACCCACAATCCACCCTTCAACAACATGACCCTGCCTCCAAGTCACAGTTGGCTGGCCCTTTCAGTTGAGCCTAGGGGGTTCTCATTCAGTTCAGAACAGCCTCTTGGGTGGAGCAGATACTAATTCAAAAGCTAAGACATGACTGCATTTTGGCATCCTCTATCCAAGAAGAGAAAACTGGTCTTGGGGTAAATCAGAAATAATCAACAAGGGCAGACATTCAAAAAGGAAAAAACACAGAGACTGAAAAGTCTCACCATCTTCATTCTAGTTCTTTGCTAGCACCCAGTTGCACCTCTGCCTGTGGTTTCCATGAAAACAAGCAATATCTTATAAAAAGTTACCCCATTTACTCGATCTAATTCATGTCACCTTCTATTACTTACAGCTACAATCCCAGCTATTACTACAAATAATTCATTTTTTTAATCTGCCTCTCTTCACAAGGGGTTTCAGGCACCCATGCATAAAGGATGAGAGACTGACTTCTTCCTCGAGTGCTGTCAAACCACCCACCCTTTCACATTAGTCCATCTATTCATTTTAAAATATATCACATACATTTTTAAATATATGACATATTTTAAAATATATAAACTAGGCATCTGCTCTATTTGAGGTCTGTTTTGGATGCTAGGATATGCAGTCCTTAAGGTAAGCAAAGGCTTATGTCCTCCAAGAGCTATTTGTGTGTACACACACACACACACACACGTGAGAGTGATCCAGATCTAGATTCTGTTGGGAAAACAGAAGAAAGTTCAAGTCCAAGATCCGTTTCAAAGGAAGAAACTGAACAAATTGCTGACCCATTAACATATGGAATGCAGAGATGACTGTCATGTCCATTATTTGGGATGATGGAAGTACCACTTAAAAAAAAAACCAACCTAGAAATCAGAAATTTGATATATGCATGATCTTTCTTTATGCTTCATGCACAGCTTGATATTTTCTACCAATCTTTTTCTCTAAATCATCAGCCATTCTCCTTCTTTCAACTAATCTATGTTCTAACAGGTAATTCAGAAACTACCATTCAGATTCTCTGATCAGACAATCAGAGGAAATAAAAGATTCATACAGATGAAAATTGATCGAGTTGACTATTTTTAAAAAGAACAATATATGGAAGTCATCAAAAAGATGAATATCTCAGTATAAACATTTCAAGGGAAAACTGGACCACACACAGACAAGAAAATACAAAATAGGTTATTGATTCGTTTCTAGATCTCTCCAATAAACAAACAAATGTAAATCAAATAAAAACAAAACATTTTCACCTGTCAGATTGGCAAGGTTGATAGAGAACAGTAACATCCTGCATTAGTAATGTAGATTGGAAACGAGGTGAGGGGATGGAGTGAGGGGTCTTACCACTTTAAAGACAGCAGTTTGGTGATACATATCAAAACATTAAATACATTTACCCTATGACTGGGCAATTCCACTTCTCAGATGTTTTCCTTAGGAAATAAGGGGACAATGGCAGATCGTTATAATTGCAATGTATTCACTAAAGGTATGTTTAGAAGAAAATAGTGAAAATTTTCAACATAACAATTAATCTGGGGATTGATCAAATAAACAAGATATAGCTGTATAACAAATTACTATCCAAATAGTAAAGATAGCAATGTAGGCCTATATTACATTCATTGGTATAGAAAAGATAACTATTATCTAACACATGAAATAAAAGTTAAAAACTTATATGAAAAAGTGGATGCATTTTTCTTTTTTGGTCCCTATTTTACCCATAGATATATATGATGAGAAGAATTCTGGAAGTATATTCACTACAATATAAACAGTGTTTAATTCTAGATAATTGGATTATGCCTCATATACTTTCTTTTTAAAAATGCATCTTACTTTTTTGATTTTTTTGAAAGAAATCTTATCAGAAAAAATAGATATTAAAGTAATATTATATTAAAAAATCTCACTCAAGGTCCTGGGTTCAATCCCTGCAAACACCCACACACACTCACACAATAACTTAATAAAAATAAAATACCATAATTCTAATGTAAATAATTGGTTAAGAGCTATTATTAAGCAATTCATAGAAGTTTAAATTCATATACAAACATGTGGAAGAATATTCAGATTTACAAGTATCAAAGACATGAAAACTAAAATATTTGTATTTTTCAATTTGGTGAAGATACTTCTTTTTAACCTAGAGTACCCAGTACAGGTAAGGGGTAGCTAAACATGATTAAACACTGTTAATAGACATGTTAATAATAGATATCACATACTTTGATGCAAACAAATCTAAATACAGGTACACTGAGAAAATTCACATTTATTATAAATAAAAAAATGTTTAAACCAAATATCTGTCTATTAGGAAATGATTTAATATATCTTTAGAATATCATGAGACAGTAGATATTACATTTATGAAGAGTTCATGATAATGTAAAGCACTTTTTAAAAAAATATGTAAAGCTGAATATATATATATATACTTTACATATATATATATACTTTACATATATAGGATATATATGTATATGTAAAAACTAAGTTAGGGAAAATACATTTTAAAAAGAAAAACTATAACAAATTCTTCAGAATATCTATGAATACTAGGACTAAGTAAATTTTTCCTCCTATACTTTTCTATATTTTCTAAATGTTAAACTGTGAATATAAATTATTTTTAGAATTGAATTTTCCCACCAATTTTCTCCTAATGTTTGGTAGATTTTCTACTCCATGAAGCTACAGCATTTAAATATTCAGTGTGGTATATATATAGTCTTGCTGAATAGTTCATTTCTGTCATCCCATCCCCTTGACAAAACCTCCTCTAGTTCCCCTTTGCCTAGGACATCAAGGTCGAATGCCACATTGGCATGACTTCCAAGGACCCAGGAAGCTCCCCCAACCTCCTGACCCAGCCTCACCTCTGATTCCTCTCCTACATGGTACCCATATGCTCACTCCTAACCACTGATTCATTCCTAGCTACAAGTTGTTGTCCCACCCAATGACCTCTTGCTGCAAGCTTTGCCTCTCCGCTAAGGACTATAACTCAGACAATTGCCACTCCTCCAAAAAGCTTTGTGTGGTTACTCTGGCTGTTCTGATCCCACCCTTCACCATTAACCACTCACTTTGACCCTTACCCTGCCCCATCCTCCCTAAGTAACAGGAACAGTGTTTTTCAGGTGGATTGTCTATTGGCAAAACACACTCTGCACACTGACATCCACTGAAAAATTCTGCTAAAATTTAATCTGAAACACAAGCCAGGACAAAGTGACCATTCAGAGAGATTGCCAATGTATCATCTCTCAGATGTGCCCCAAATTACCTAAGGGGTGGCACTTAATTGACCATGACCCTCTCCACCAAGGTAAGCACTTCCCTGATCTGAGAGGTAATTTTAGCTATAGTAGAGACCTTTGGTATAAGAGCCCCACATAACCATTCAGGAAAAATATACCTATGCCTCTAATGGTCCCAAGTGAAAGGATATTTCTAGACATTAAGCTCTCCTGGTCCTTGAAATAATTTTAGCATCAGTGATATCATGTTTTCTCCTGGGAGGAAGGGAAGTAGACTCCATGCCCAGGAATTGCTGAGGAGCAAGACTCTTTCATGCACCCTAGGTAGACAGACCTTTCCCTTGACTGCTGGGCCATTTACAAGCATAGAAATTCAACCCCAGATGAGACCATAAGGGCAAGGAATTGGGACCTAATACTTATCACTTAACATCATCATCAGAATTGCTAACTCATCATCATATTAAGTATTACCCATTGAGTCCCTTAGTTAGTCAGAAACATGTCATGCATTATCCAGTTCTCCTGACTATGCTGAGATAAGTATATCATCTCCACTGTTCAAACAGAGACACAGGGTCTCAAGGTCAGCATTTTATCAAAGGTTGCATGTCTCAAAAGTAGTGGAACAAGATATATAACCTGTGCCTTCCAAGTCTGTTCATCTTTCCACCACACCAGGGGCCATTCTGTAAACCCTTTACACCCACTGTAATGTGTTAATGACCCAGCCAATCAAGAAATCCTTCTTGATGTCTAACCTACTTCCTGCAAGCTGCAACTTTAAGCCCTTTCCTCCTGCTCTCTTCTTGGAGGAATTGGTCCCCAGGCTCTGAAACAATCGTTCTTCTGCCAGAATTGTTAAATCACCCCTTGGCCATCCTTCAGGATGAATCACTCCAGATCTTCACAGACCTGATTTTTGGAACATTATTCACTTCCATTCTGTTCTCCCAAACGTTCTTCTCCTCTGTAGTTTTCTGACATGCCTCTCCCCATTTTGAAAAGTAGTTAAGACTTTTCAGGGCTGTTTGGGGCTTTTTGGTTTTTATTTTCTTTGAGTAGGTTAGGAAAGGTTTAATTGTTGGGGGCAGGGAACCTTTCCATCTGTCCAAGTATAATGCCTTGTTTCTGAGGGAAGAGAGATTAGAAGAAAGCTCAGAGGGCAAGGGGCAGAGAAACAACTTAGAACAAAAATAGATGAGTTCAAATGAAGATGAATCAGAAACGTGGGATTAAGTTTCCCTGAGGCTTTCAATCTTACCAAGAAATGTGCTGCATAAACTGGATTTGGATCTGATTTATTAAATGCAAAATGATTTTTTTCTTTTAAAAAATGGGTAAAATGCTGAGTATATTCCCAGCCCTCTCCCTAATAGAATTAAGTACCACCAAAGACCTGAATAGGTCAAAACTGGGTGCCTGTCTGAGTACCCCCAGGGTGGTTAGTTTCTGACAAAGAAGCCTCCAGCAGGGAAGCAGTTTGAGAAGTAAGAACAACAGGCTCTCTCACTCTTTCTCTCTCTCTCTCTCTCTCTCTTTCTCTCTCTCTCTCCTTCCCAGCTGCCATGAGTGTTATGGGGCGCAACTTAAGAACACACCGATCACCACTGAGAAGTTCAAATTTGAGAGTCTTTATTAAGTCAGCCAGCTGACTATTTCACACAATACCCAAAAAAATGGCAATTAGGAGAACAGCCCCGACCATAGGGTTGTAGGGGTTCTTATACCAAAAAATCACATCAATCATAAGTGTCTATTGCTATGATTTGAAATTACAAACTAACATCATGAGATCATCAACAGAAGGGGAAGTGGGTCAAAACTAGGTAAGGGTACCTAGGTACAAACTAAAGAATGGTTACTAGCATCCACACAATCACCATTCATATGGTACATTGTTTAGGAGCAATAGGAATCAAAAAGAGCAATTTTTCATTACATAAGAATTGTCATTTTGTATTGCTAAACATGTCACACTAAGTAACTGATGATGGGTACAGAGGCGGGGTATTCCCATGGAAGAAGCTTATTTCCTACATAACATGGAGTCTCAGAGCAAAATGGAGTCTGTTTAGTCATTTCCCTTATAGTCTGGCCTATAACATTCTCATGGAGCCAGATCTGTCAGCCTATCGCAATGAGGTGAGAAGCTTTCCAACACAGCCTTTCACCATGGTATTCTGCTCTGGAACAATGGAACTGGTCAAACATGAACTGAGACATCTGAAACAATGAGCCCAAAATAAACTTGTCCTCCTCTAAAAAAAACTTTTAAACTACCAGACTGAGCTGGGCACAGTGGCACACACCTGTAATCCCAGCAGCTCAGGAGGCTGAAGCAGGAGGATCACAAGTTCAAAGCCAGTAAGCAAAAGTGAGATGCTGAGTAACTCAGTGAGACCCTGTCTCCAAATAAAATACAAAATAGGGCTGGGGATGTGGCTCAGTAGTCAAGTTCCCCTGAGTTCAATCCCTGGTACCAAAGACAAAGAAAAAAAAAAAAAAAAAAAAACACCAGACTGAAAATCAGAAGGCCTGGATTCCAGTCCTGGCTCTTACTGGATGGCCTTGGTAAATCCTTTTGCTTTCTTGGGGCTCAATGTCTCCAAATTTAATTGTATTTTTGTTGTTTTTGCAGTGCTGGGGATCAAACCCAGGACCTTGCCTATTCTAGGCAAGTGTTCTACCACTGAGTTATATCCCCAGGCCAATTTCCCCAAATTTAAGTCAAAAGGTTTCAGACTGCACCATCTCAAATAGGACTCCTTTTCTAGGTCTCATATTCCCATAATTCTCCAATGAATATCAATTTCCAGAAGGTCATCCACCAAACACTGATCCTACAAGATACTTACTGGTCTCAAACAATCTGTGAAGTGTCACATGTGTGAACCCTCCCCTTAAGATTTACAGTGGACATTTGCATATTAAAGATTCTATGAAGATCTGCAAAAAATGAAGACATTTCAATTAAACCCAACATTCCCTTAATTTAATTCCATAGAATCATTTTATGATGATGATCATGATGATTGCTACCACATAAAATTTATTTTCATAAACACTGGCAGTAAAGCCTATACCTCCTTTCTTCTTACCTCTGGGGTTTTATCATCCATTGTTTCTCCCTCTCTATTATGTCAGGACTTGGAGAGACCACCTCAGAGCTGGAGACACAGCACTCAGTGTGCTCAAAGGAACAAGTTGGACAGTATTGCAGACTGACTCATGATGTCTGTTTGCACACAGAACCAAGAATAAAATGGCAGGGTAATTAGCTACCTAGCTAATGGTACTTTGTCCTTGGTGCTGAAGGTATGACACAGGTATGTCCTCTCTGGACATCACCAGTAGATCCGGACCGCACAGTACTCTCCCTTTTGTACTCTTGGGCATCTCTAAACAAATAGAAGGAACAGCAAGGCCATCAGCAGACTCTTCCCTTGACTTCTGGTTTTGGAAAAGTCTAACCTCACTGAGAGGCTATCGTAGGCTACTAGGTTGCCATAGCAAACTACCACAGCCCAGGAAACTTAAACAACAGAAGATTATTTTCTCAGTTTGAAAGGCTCTAAGTCCAAGGTGAAGTGCCATCAGGGCTGGTTTCTGCTGAGCCTTCTCTTTTTAACTCGTAGATGAGTAACTTCTCAGCATGTCCTTACATGGCCTTTCCTCTGTGAAGAGAAAAAGAGAACTTTGGTGTTTCTTCCTCTAGTGATAAGGACACTAATTCTATCAGATTGGAGTTCCATCCTTTTAACCTCATTTAACTTTAGTTACCTCCTCTAAGGCCATATTTTCACATATCGTCACTTTAGGGGGTTAAAGGCTTTGATATTGAAATTGGGGAGGGGGATAAAATTTAGCTCATAACAGGGAGAGTCCTCTAGATTATTATAAAGCGGTAAAAGGAGAGATTGGTTTGGGAGTTTAAGAAATAGACTCAGAGGAAGAAGCAGCCCTCCAGGCATGAATGAAGATGGTCTGGGGGCCATCTCCTGGGAAGATGATAGAACATCAGGGGGTTTGGCTCACGGCACACCTTGAAAGGATGCGCCCTGGCCCATTCATGACTGCATGGTCCAGCTTGGCAGAGTCACCTGCCTTCAAGCCCATGCAGACTCCAACAAGGGGTTATCAGCAGAAACTTGTGTGAACACAAAATCCAAGCTGCTCACCAAGTACACAAGACTTCAGGACATTTCCCTGTGTTCTGGGACAAGGAAGAACCTCAGGGATGACAGAGAGTGATTTCTCCACCACCCAGAACAATAAAATCTTGTAGCAAATTAAATTTTTTTTAAAAAAATATAAGATATATATGACACATACAGTGTTTTGAAGGAAATTTCACAGATATATATACACATATATTTCACTGATATAACTATCATAGACAAGGGTAGAATCCATGCTGAGCAGGTAAGTGAAACAAGGCCACTAAGACCTGACCCAGGTATATTAGTTTCCTGTGACTTCAAATCTCCACAAACTTAGTGGCTGGAAAAAGAACTGAAATTTATCATCTCGCAGATCTGTAGACAAGAAGTCCAAAATCAAGGAATCATCAGGGCCCCGCTACCCACAGAGGCTCTAGGGGAGAGTCTGCTCTTTGCTCCCCCACCAGGTTCTGATGACCACTGACATCCCTTGGCTTGTGACTGCTGAGTATAATCACAGTCTCTGTCTTCATGTGCCCCTCTTCTCTTCTGTGTGTCAGGTCTTAAAACCTCCTCTGCCTCTCTCATATGTGACTGCATTTAGAATCTGTCCAGATAATCCAAGATAAACTTCTCCTCTCAAGATCCTTAATCAATCTTTTGCAAACTAAGGTGATATTCACAGGTTCTAAGGGTTTAACATGGATGTCTTTTTTTTGTCAATTTTTTATTTGTTCTAATTAGTTGTACATGACAGTAGAATGCATTTGTACATTTTGATAACTCATACATAGGAGTGTAATTTCTCATTTTTCTGATTGCACATATTGTAGGATCACATCAGTCATGCAGTCATGTATGTATATAAGGGGCTACTTTCAGCCTCTACAGGAAGGTGGGAGCCATAAGAAGCTTGGGCAAGTGCAACACGTTCCACCACTAGAAAAGCCCACCACCAGAGCACCCGAGACAGGTGTGGACAGAGAGGGCACTGGATACTTGTCTAATGAAGTCTTTGTTGAATAAGGGCTGCTCTAGTCAGCTTTTTCACTGCTGTGACTAAAAGATCTCACAAGAATGATTATAGGGGAGGAAAAGTTTATTTGGAGGCTCACGGATTTAGAGGTCTCAATCCGAAGAAGGCTGGCTCCATTTCTTGAGGCTCAAGGTGAAACAGAACATCATGTCAGAAGAGTGTGACAGAGGGAAGTGGCTCACATGATGATCAGGAAGCAGATATAAAATATATGCCCTAAAGGCATGCCCCCAGGGACCCACTTCCTCCAGCCACCTTTAATTACCATCAGTTAATCCAGTCAGAGAATTAATTCACCTATTGGGTTAAGGCTCTCATAACCCAATAATTTCTCCTCAAAGCATTCTTGCATTGTCTCACAACTGAGGTTGGGGGATACCTCATATCTAAACCATAATAAAGGCCATGGGCTGAGCTAACATTTGAGAAGCCTTAACCCAGTGAACCCTAATTTTTTATTATTGTTGACTAGATAAACTTACAAAGAAACACAAAATGGGGTGAAGGAGACAGACATGCACAGAAAGGTATCAGCTGAACCCCCAGGTTTAAAATTGCCAAGAGAGGAAAATAAAAGAAAATGTCATTTACTTTCACAATCATTCCATAAGAGAAAGAATATTTTAACACCAAAAGGAAGGTCATTCTTTCAGAATAAAGGACACTATTTAAAATTAAATAAATCTAGCCTCATTAAAAATTCATTTCACAATCCTTTTTCTCTTTTTCTCCCTCAGTTTGCCACAAATGAAAATTGCATCATCGACCTATACCAGCTTGCCAGTGGGCATCTGGAAGAAACTGAAGAGAAAAACTGTTAGAAGGGGAAAACCACTTGATTCTAGGGACTGAGGAACTAAGCATCCACTGAGAACCTCCCTCTCCCCACACAACCAAACTTGACTTCAGAACTCCCAAGTATTGTCTCATAACCCCTTCCCTGACCTTGAGGCAGCCACTGAAGACTTCTGCCAGTCCCAGCTGAGAGGGAACATGCAGGAGCCCCATTAGACTTGTATCAACCAGAATCCTTCCCTCCTGCCTCTACCCTCCAGACTTCTTCCCTCTCAGGAACCAATTCAACCTCAACCCACTTCTGCCTCTCTCAAAACGGTCCCCTCCATGACCCTGACATGATGTCCCTGAGGTCTTTGCTATTTCAGTGTCTGCTAATCTTCACCTGCCAGCCTCACCAGGCAGGCCTGTGGAGCATGTTCTCATGCGCCTCTGCATGTGGATACACTCTCCAGAACACTCTTCCCTCACCAGGGAGCCTCCCCAGGCCTGTGCAAGCAGCGTCCACCTAAGGACCTAACTGTCCCTGACTTGGGATTTGGACAATAGTCGAGAGGTAAAAAAAACCAAATGCCTTAAACACAAGCTCGATACTTTGACCCAGTAAAGGTTCATTCTAGAAATCTGAAGAAAGCATCTGCAATTCATTCACATTTTAGGTAGAAGAACTTACTACAGTTATAGATAATAGCAAAGCATTAGAAAACGGGAAATATCAATATACTGCAACCTCTTGGAGCTAGTAAAGGTCACCCTGCAAAAGAATTTTTAATGACATTTTTAAAAAGTCACTGTGTAATGTCCACTGTACAATAAGAAGTTGAGATAATAGCTAGTGTTAGCTGTCACTATGTAGAAGAAGCAACCTCCTTTCTGGATTTCTGTTCCAAATTCTAAACTCATAGGGGCAATTTTCAAGGAAAGGGAGAAGCTGTTGATTGGGAGAGACAGAGGAGAGAAAAGACAGGGAAAGAAGAAAGATTTGTGGGAACGGTCCCCTAGGCCCCTCCCATCCGTCCACTCCACATTCACTTGCACCACAGGCAGCTGGTGGTCCTCAGGGGAATGGCAGCAGCGAGTCCCAAGGCACTCACTCTAAATCCCAGTCCCCTCTTCACATTCTGGCAAACACCCTCTTGGCCAAGCCCAGCACAGAAACCGCAGCATACCCAAAAGCAAGAGACCTGGCACTTTTGGCAGGGAACCCACACGATGACACACACAAAGGACAAGACTTTCACTATTTCTAGGCTAGTTCTAGAGAGACACAGTGAACAGGGAGCCAAGTGGTAAGACAGAGTAGGTACACAGAACCAAGTAATATTTGATACAATGACCTAACCTTTCTTTAAATGCCTATATTTGTGGCATAAAATTCATACTTACTGTAGGTGCAAAATGGAAAAAATGGGTTAGAAAATGGCATTGCCTCTATTCTCCCAATTTTGTATTTTTAAAAAAATAGATGTGCTTGTATGGATAGATATAGATCAAACACACACACACACACACACACACACACACACACACACACACAGGTTAAGATGTATTGAGTGTTTTACAAGGTGCCAAATAGTATCTACCATAGACCTCACTCTGCAGACAGCCCCCTGAGGGTTTATCCTTATTTTGCAGATCAGCAAACTTGTCCAAGTGTGATGACTTCCACCACTAGAAAAGTCCCCCACCAAGGTAACCAAGTAGCATACTCAAGATTGTGCAACTCACAGGCATCAGAATAAACTGTTCAACCAGGACTTCCCACTCTAGGGGGCCCCTCACTTTCTACTACCCCCTCTGTCTGTCTCACCTAAGGGAGTACCACTCTGTGGAATAAATACCTGAAAGTAGGAAACTGACCTTGTTGGTGAAATTACAAGTAGTATTAATTTTTCTCTGTGTTCTAGCCCCTATTTTCCTATTATTTGTGAACAATTAGAGAAAAATCGATTGTCATTAGACCCACATGAAAAACTCTGTGTTCCCTGAGAGGCCCCCCAAGTTCAGAAGAACCCTGGGAAAAGTAAGTCCTCCTGCAGTCATCCCAACCGCAGCTGGTTGAGGACCCACTGGCTGGCCAGGCTCTGTCCCCTGGGGGCCAGGGCAGCTTCTCTGTCATGCCCAGGTGAGGTAACCACATAGAAGTTAGCTGAGCAAAAAAACCTTCTCCCTCTCTGAACAGAGTCTAAAAGGGTGTACTAAAGAGTTCCCTGTGGGTGCTCTGTCTCCCTCACACTGCCAAGCTCTGGATCTGCTCACTCTCTGTATGGTAGGCTCCTCGGGGCTATCAGGCTGCAGAAGGGTGGGTTGTGTGGGAGTTGCCCTCCCAGACCCTATCCTGACCATCACATCAGGTCCCCAGTCAAGGGGACAGATGCCTTCCCAGATCAGAGCTGGAAAAAGTTGCTCAGACTGCTGAGTAAGGCTGCCCAGGGCTCCTTGGAGAAGATGGGATAGAAATTTCTCTGATGGTCACAAGATGTGGTCAGAGCCTAGCAACTTCCCATCCCTTGGGATCCAGGTCAGCCTCAGGACAGAGAAGCCTTGGAAATCTGAGCTACCCCACCCCAGTGGCCTTTGAGAGCTCTCCCCATGGCACACTGGTCCAGAGGCTTCTTCTCTATCCTGACTGGAATATCTTTCTAACTTGTCTCAGAACTTTCTCTTTCCTCTTCCCAATGAAGATCTACCTTGAGCACTCCATTCCTGGAGTTCCAAGAGCCTAGGAAGTCCCTTTCTGCCTCAGAAACTTTGCAATGGCTACACCCTCTGTCTGAAATACTGTTCATAAGACAAGCTGGGCCTTCTGGTCTCAGCTTCGGGTTATCTCTTCCACAGCCACCTGACCACCCTAAGTAAGGACCGGATCACTGAGCACAGCCTTCCCAGACCAAAGGTCAGAAACCCAAAAGATGATATGGTCCAGGGTTGCTAGATGATGGTCATTGGCACTGGGCTTCTGGACTTGGAAAATGCTGATGTTGCACAACTAGGGAAGCAAAGGGGAATGTATCAGACCAGAGAGGGGGTGTCCCAACCAAAGTGAGCAGTCACTGTGCAGCCCCAACAGGGTACTGCCTTGCAGGAATATAAGCTGTTAGCTGAACGGTTAGTTTTCCAAGAGAAGTCAGAAACCTGGAATTCCATGAGACCCCTCCAGGTTATTTATATCTATTTCCACATGCTTCCATAGGCACCTTCAAAGATTGTTCCACTGAGTCCCTGGGGCTAAGCGCCACTATCCTCAGCCTGAGCTTCCCTTCTGGGCTCACATCCTTTGCCCCATGCCTTTAACCAGGTCTCACCTCCTCTCATTCCTTACCCCCAGGATGTCCCTGGTATCTTGACTCTGTCCTCGCTGACCCCTCTGCCCAAGGGGCAAAGTGATGGCCCACCTCTAACCCAGCAGACAGAAGGAAAGAGTCTGGGGCCCCAGGAGGGTTTTTCAAAATCCCATATGAGTGCCCAGCAGCCTACATTGCCAAATCACCAGGGAACACAGACAAATGCCACCCCCGCCCCTCGAGTTGGTGAGCTATTTCCCACCACATCCTGTCCTCCCACCCACAATCTGCAAGCCAACATGTGTGCCTCCATTTCACTAATTGCAGGATGACTGATGGGCTTGGAACAGCATTCTGGTTTCTGGGTACCAGTAATCAGAAAGCAGACTAGAGCCTCAGAAAGGCACTGCCCAGACCCAAATGGAAGCTGATGCCTCCCCATAAGCCCTCGACCCTTTACCCTGGGTTGAAAGCTGATTCTAACATGTTTCCCAGCTCTGGAGCTTAGCTTCTAAATTCCCCAGGCAGCAACTTCCAGTTACAAAACAGCTGTCAATCCTCCAACCTCACCAGGCCTTTCTTCCAATATCCATAGAGACAGAGAGAGAGAGAGAGACAGGATTCCAGCTGTGGAGGAGATGGGAGGGTAAGAGCGCAACCTTCACTGGTCAGTCAAGTGAAGGGAGGCCACCTCCATGATGCTCACTTCCAGACAAAATTCAATTGCAAAAAAGCAGAGATTCATTTATTAGTTCATCAGCAGCAACAAACACCGCTGGCATGGGCTGAGTGACTCCCAGGCACCAGGTGCTCTATATATATTTGCTCATTTAATTCTCAGCAGCTTAACCACATATGTTTTATAGACATATGTGGCATTACCACATATGTTTTATCAACAGGGACACTGAGGTACAGAGCAGTTGAGTGACTTTCCTAATGTTACACTGTCCCTGGATCCATTCAAGGTACTATAACAAAATAGCAAAAATTAGGTGTCTTGTAAACAACATAAATGTATTGCTCACAGTTCTGGAGACTGGAAAGTCCAAGATCAAGGCACCAGCAGCTTCAGTGTCTGGTGAGGGCCCACTTCCTGATTTCTATATGGCTGTCTTCTTACTGTGCCCTCAACTGGCAAAAGGGAAGAGGGAAAAGGAGCCACTTCTACGTGGGCTCTCTCCCATTTGAGAGGACTTGGTCCTCATAACCTAATTAGTTTTCAGTGTACAAATCTGAGGGGGGACACAAACATTCAGTCTATAGTGCATGGCTAATAAATGATAATAGGTATTTCAACCTCATCAGTCTGGTTCCAGAACTCATACCTTAACTACCACCCTGTTCTTATCAAGAATCTACTATAGATACTGCAGATGGACGCTAATTCACAAGGAAACATTAACATTTATTACTGAATGAAAAAGAAGGTGGCTGAAGAATGTATAAAGTAGGATCCCTTTGTGAAAAAAAAATTATATATATATATATATATATATATATATATATATATATGATGTAAAAAGTCATATAATATAGCAAGATGGTAGTGAATCTCTGGGCTAAGGGTGGACTTGAGAGTCAGACAGACCCTAGCTACATCCAGATAACTCTACTCACTACCTATGTGGCCAATGCTGACAAGTCACTGACCCTCACTAACCCTCAGTCTTCTCATCTATAAATGAATAGAACAGTTCATGGATTAAACACAGAAGATCACCTGGTATATTGTCCCATTTACATGACATGTCTAGAAAAGGCAATGCCCAGACACATGAAGTAGATCAGTTGCTACCTGGGGCTTAGGGTGGGATACAGGACTAATTACAATCTGGCCTGAGGGATTTTACTAGGGTGACAGAAATATTCTAAAACTGGATTATGCTGATGCTGCACAACTAGATGAACTTACTAAAAAATCTTTTCTTCTACATTTTTTATTGGCACATTATAGCCATGCATAATGGCGGAATTTGTTATTCGTACGTGCACACAATATAACAATATAATTTGGCCAACTGGGTTCTCCAGCACATCCCTCTCGCTCCTCTCCTCCCATCCAAGGCCCCTTTCTTCTGTTCTATGCATCTCCCTTTGCTTTTCATGAGATCTCCCCCACCTTTCTTTTCTAAAAATCTTTTAATTGAAGTGATGAATCAATTTAAATAGGTGGATTTTATGATATATGAATTATATTTCAATAAAGTTCTAAAACAATTATGTAAGATTGTGAGTACAGAGTAGGCTCTCAACACATTAGAGGTAGTTATTACCATCACCATCGTGAATAGAATTATTTACAAGTTTGTGAAGTGGTAGTCCCAGTAAATTAAAATTTCGTACTGTATAAATGTAAAAAACACAGATATGCCCAAAAAATTAATTCACTGGAAATGCCACTTCATAAGCCTGTTAAGAAATATGTATTTCTTGTACAATAAAAAAGAAAGAGAAAAACTCAATTCCATTAAAATATCATGGAAGAAAGGGATCCTATTATCATGGGGGTGATTTTAATTTTCTTCCTTGGCTTATTCTCAATTTTGCAACAATGAATATGTACTACTGGATAAAACAGTAGATAGTTGTTTTCATAAATGGCTTATTTTATACTCAACCTTGTGCTAGACGCTGTGAAGCATGTACAGTGACATAAAAGGTTGTTCCCTAGGGTCTTTCCATCTGGAGTGGAGGCAGGTCAGATAAAGGACCAATCTGGAAAGCTGAAGAGCAAGCAGACAGTTAATGTTAGAAACCAAATGCATTGCCCCCAGCAGAAGTAGGGGACCCCCAGGAGGAGGAACCCTGGCTGTGGGCCAGGGAAGCAGTCCTGCTGTGACAAATCCAGATTAAGGCCTCAGAAGGTAAAGAGGAGGAATGTCTATACACTTCATAATATTAATTGAGCCTCATCTCTAGGCTAGACCTTGTGAGGTGCCAGGATGCATAGTGACTGAATGGACAAGTTGCAAACTCTGTGGGTAAGAAGGACATCTCTGCACCCTGCCACTTTCAACCTGGCTCTGAGCGCCAACCTGGGGACATGTTGGCACAGCCACTCCTGAACACAGCACACACCAATTATCCTGTGCTTTGGTCAGTGTGCCAGGGACTGGGGAGGGTGGGAAGGTGGGGACTTTCCCCTGGGACCCCTTGCTGCCCAGGTCCTCATCCACAGCTGGGCAAGAAGAGTTAGAGAAGGTCCAGAAACATAAGACCTGAGTTCTTCTCTCAGCACTGCCACTAATTCCCAGGAGTAAACTCCTCCCATTTCCAGATGTTAGTTTCCCCATCTATAAAAATGAGAGTTGTGGATTATGTCCCACATCTCTATAGACAGAACTAGCTTCAAGGCTGGCTTTGCCACTGAACCATTTTCTTGAACTCTGCCAACTTAACCTCGGCAAGCTCCAGTTTTCTCTTCTGAACAAACGGGGAAAATGATAGCGCCTATTCAGAGAGGTTTGGGGGAGAGTGAGGACTGAGCACAGGAATGCGTGGAAAGCTCCTAACAAGGCATTGAGCATATACTTGGCAAATGTCAACTATAGCCGTAGCTTGTTTCCTAGTCTAACAGTGGGAGGCTGTGGGAGACTGGGAAACCTCGGGGCATCTCCACCTGAAAGAGTGCGAAGTAATGAACAGAACCAGCTCAGCAAATGCAACTCTAATAAATGAGGATGGCTAGAATGTGTCAAGGAGCTGGGCTAAATCCGTGCAAGGAAAACAAAAGATGATATTCTTGGGGTCATCTGGTCCTTACTCATATACTTGGTCCAGCGCTGCCACCTGCTGGCAGGAGAGGAGCTGTGGAAGGAAAGAGACCTTTCCCATCTGAAACAAACCTTTAATCCCAAAGAGAGAAGGTAGGTGGGAGGTTCACAGATGGGGATGGAGGGGACATGGGGAGTGTTCCTTGGAAAGGTCTGAGTGGAAGAGATTTGGGGTCTGAGCTACAAGACCTGAATTCAAATCCCTGGTTTTCTATTTACCAGCTGGAAGACTTTGAATACTGCTTAACCTCCCAGGCCTGTTTTCTCACCTATGAAATGGGAATAAATGGGTGATAATACATGTGTAGTACCTGAAGAGCTCAAATATTTTCCCTCTGAACCTCTCTCTCCCTCCTGCATCCCAACTCTGAAATTTCAAAGGTGAGCGTCAGGGCCGGGGTTCTCATGCTCTGGTTTGCATCATCATCCCTGAGTGCTTGTCCAAAATTCAGGTGCTCAGGCCCCGGTGGCGACGTTCTGAATCAGCTTTCTGGATGACCACCTGGAGCACACATTGGAACGAACTTCCATGTGATTCTCATGTCCCTCTGGATTCAAGACCCCCATAACAGTGCCACCAGGCCAGGATTCTAGCCCTGACTCTTCCAGAAATACCCTCCCTTAACCTTTCTCATTCTCCATTTTCCCACCCATAAAAAAGGGCTGAGTCCCACCTGGTGTGCCTCAGAGGGGTATGATCTTGGAACTGCAATGCCAGCGCTGACGTGAGAAGCAGAAGTGTCCAGATTAGCAGAACGCCTGCTCTGCATGACTCTCTCCTCAAGAATGAGAGGCTTGGCAAGACACAAAGTCACTGGAACCCAAGTGGGGATGGAAAAGGGTTATGGGGAAAAGACAGGGAGCAGTTATGGTTTCCTCAGGCCACTTCTGGAATGGCCAGGGTACCTAGGGATTGGCTATGTAGAGCAGATAAGCAAAAGCAGGTTTCCATGAGCTTTGTAACTTGCCCTGGCAATAAGGGTCAGGAGCCTGAGAGAGAATTCCAGCCTGCGACTCAAGATCATCACAATGGGCTGGTCCTCCATAAGGAGCCAGTGGGGAAGCTGGGCAGGTGGCATACACCTGTAATTCCAGTGACTCAGGCAGGAGGATCAGTCAAGGCCAGCCTGGAAAACATAGGGAGACTCAAATAAAAAGTAAAATGATCTGGGGAAGGAAGGAATGAAGGAAGGAAGGAAGGAAGGAAGGAAGGAAGGAAGGAAGGAAGGAAGGAAGGGAGGGAGGGAGGGAGGGAGGGAGGGAGGGAGGGAGGGAGGGAGGGGGCTGGTGAGGACAGTAATGAAGATTCCTGGTTTTGCCTGGATCAGCTGCCCTCCATTTCCCTGGGCCCTGCCAGTTCATCTGCCTCTCCCTTCGTGGGTGCCTACATCCTAGCTAAATTCACAGCCTCCCTGCACCCTGCCTATGTTGTAGGTAATAAAAGCAAGGCCAGGTGAAGAGAATGTAGTCCCTTGCCGGGCATCAGTTAGTGAATCTTCAGCTCAAGTCTCCCTAGATTTTTGTGACAATTAGAGTAGACAAGGACTATCATTCCTATAACACAGAGAAAAAAATCCAGATCAGAGATGCTATGTAATTTAACTGAGAACTGACAGCAGACAAGACTCTGTGGTCACTTCCAAATCATACGTATTTATTCCCATTGCATGTAAAAGATTGGGTCAGATGATCCTTTGGGCTTTTTAAACTTTACTTTTTATGATTCTAGAACTTCAGCCTGTTCTTTCAGATTTATTTCTCTCTGGTTCCCTTAATGAACCAACATCTCAAAATAAAATAGCCTCCTCTCAATTCCCTGAGCAAAACTTGTGACTTCCCACTTCTTTTCATCTGTATCTTCCCCACCCCACCCAGTCTCATCCCTACTCTTGCATATTTGGGAACATTCTCTAGTTCTTAAAGCCCAGCTCAATTCTCACCTGCTTCAGGAGCCCTCTCTTATTCCCCCAGTGAGAAATAATATCGACCTTGGTGTGAGCGCGGCAATGGAATCCACAACGCCAGCACTGAAGGGGCATCTCTGCTAGGCACTGGGCTGTGGCATGCATGTCCCCGTGTCACATGCATTCTACACCTGTGCATCACATGCATGGACATTACATGCAGGAGACACATTATTTCATTCCACCCTCAAAACTTTCCTATGAGGAAAGAACTAATAGTACACCTGTCTTCCAGGTGTGGAAACCAAGTCACAGAATTAAAGCCCAGCCTAACAAGCAGGGATCTGTAACAAGGAGACAGGTTCTAGAGCAACATAAAAAGAATGCAGGAAACTAAAACTCCGTGAGAAGCTGTCGTCAGAGGGCTCGGTATCCAGAACACCACTGAAGGGGTTGTTTCCCTCCTGTGAAGTCAGCTTGTTACATAATACAGGATTCTCACAGCCTGTCTCATTTAAAACACTAATCTTCTTAGATGAATGTCATTCTACAGAGAAGGAATCAGAGTAAATCCCAGCCAAGCTCACATGGTCCATGGTGGGGCCAGGACATGAAACAAGCTGGGGTCCAGAATCTGTGCCCTTTCTAAAACATGATTGATAACTTATTTACAATATTGCTTAGAACCTTCCTCTGCTTCTCATGTGGCCCTTTGTCACATTGCCTGATGTGCCACTGTTGTGGATGTCAGCCTGACCTCTGATGCTCATTCAAACTCTGACATTCCAGGGCTCTATTGAAGCTATGAAAACTGGCTTTGTGGATGTTCAAGTCTTTTTGATCTTCAAGACCTCTGAGTGAAAATAAAATGATTTCTAGAGTGGTTCGCCCTTCAGTAGACTCGTGGATAGGTGCCAGAGCAAGGTCACAGAGAAAGGGAAAGCTGAGTGGGAGACAAGGCTCAGGGGTGGGGAGGGGAGATGTCCACTAATTCAGCAAAGGTCCAGTGGGACATAGTGACAACAATCGAGCAGCTCCAAGCACAAATACTTCCTCCCTCCCAAGTTCAAGTTCATTGATGGTTAGTCATACAGGAGATCACAGGAGGGCACCTCCTCCCTGGGGTCCTGAGGGTCAAAGGAGTGGGCACATCCCAACGCTGAGAATCTCAGCAGCTGCTATGGGCTTTACACCACCATTGGAGAGGGGCAAAGGGGACAAGGCACCGGGCAGGGGTTCGGCTAAGGTTGCCACTGTCCACAAGTCCCATCTGTTACCTCTTGTCACCTTCCAGTGCAGCTCTGAATGGATCTTCCCTAGAAATTCCACCTTCCCCACCCCACCCCACAGTTGAAAGTGGGCTTCTTTATCCCTTTCCCCACCCCTGCCTCTCCATCTGATCCCAAACATATCCCAGTCCTGGCCAAGGTCTGATTCACTCAGGGATCTCTCCAGGATTTAGAACTTTAGAGGGGCTAATAATATGTTCTAAAAAAGTGAGCGAGTGAGTGAGTGAGTGAAGAGGGTCCCTCAAGGACAAGGGTCCTATAAATGCAGCTGATTGGTTGACAGAGCATCCAGACAGGAGAAAGTAGGAAGTTTTTGTCAGTCAAACTTCTTTACCGAGAAACCACTCCACAGACGGGCCTGCCAAATGCTAAGGAAGGGTAGCCACAGAAGCCCAGAGAACACTGAGTGATCGTAGGTGGCAGTGACTTGATTTGCCAATGGGTTCAGGCAGTCACAGAAGATTCTGTGCAAGAGGAACTAATTTTGACAAGTAATCTATAAAAATAGAGCCCTGTTGTCAAATGTGTTTGGCGAGTACAGCACATTTCTCTCCTTCTTATGGATCCGCAGCACCCCAGCATGTTGTCTCTAAGAAGTCATGCTACAAAGACAACAGCTTAACCTAGGCCTTCCCACACTTACTTACAACAGTCTGGGAGATTTTTTAGTAAACACATTTAACATCCTAAAGAACTGGTGTTCCTTTGCTCACAGTTACAGGAGGAGGAGGAGCTGGTTGTTCAGACATTCCGGTGGTCAAAGAGATAAATTATGAGAGTCTGGGAGATCTTCCCTTCATTCTTCCTCCTGCCAAAAAATACCTATAATTTATAGGAGTTATAACCTTAGATAAAAGGATAAAATTCCAATGGTGAACTTTTAGGCCCTGGTCAGCAACATGGGAAAGGGGAGGAACATGCCATTGAATCTTTGCCCTCTATCATTTACTGAAGATGTGAGCTTTAGCAAGTTTCTCGATTTTTCTGGACCCTAGTTCCCGTTCTTTAATAGTGTAAAGATGGAATGAATTACTATGTAACAAGTGCCTAGACCAGCACCTGGAACATAAATAACCTTCTGTATTGTTAACGATTCTTATCTGAAACAATATGAATTTAGTGATTTCCTTCTCCACTCACACAGTAAGTTTAAGGGGCTTATAACCTAGTAAGATAGCCCTTTATGTGACATAATTATGGAGCAATGTGCACTAACCGACAAAAGAGAGACAATAGGTTCTAGGAAAGTTTAGAAGAGGTGGGACTGGAGCGTCCAGGTAGGATTCCTAGGGGAGGCTGAAGGTGAGTTGGGCTGGGCAGGAGCAGGAAGGCGGCTGGGCAGTTCTGGAGAGGGGTGGCGGATTAGCAGCAGTCAGCAAAGGCCTGCAGGTACGGGGGAGCACAGCCTGAGCCTTATTAACTCAGCTCCATGTGAACAGGGAGTTTGTACCAAGAAAGGCAACAGAACAAACCAACCACTGGGAGTTGGCAGCTCTGTTGATATTTTGTGGAAGAATAAAGTCATCTCCCAGTCCTCGAGGTGACCAGAAGTGACAGATGGTCTGTTGAACAGAAGGGAGCATTTGCTTCCCCGTCTTGTAATATTTGCTTCCCTTGCAGAACTCAGGAGGCTCCCTCCCCAAAGCCCTCTCGCAGGGCCTAGTGGGTTGGGAACCATGTCTTCAAAAATAACAGAAACCCACTGAAGCTTGCCTCAGAGTCAAGGTGGTTGTTGAAAAGATTTAGGGGATCTTGGAGAAGATGAGAGAGGAAGTTGGACCTTGAGAAAAACTGGAAAAATACTGTCTGCCAGGGCAGGGGCTCAGGTTCTGTCTTCCTTTTACTCTTTCATTATCTGTGTCTCTCTCTCTCTCTTTCTCTCTCTCTTTCTCTCTCTCTCTTTCTCTCTCTCTCCCTCTCTCACTCTGCCCCTCTCTCAATGAAGTCTGTATTGGGAGCTCAAGACCCAAGCAAGAAGAAGTTTCAGTCTCTGCCTCCTTCTCTGGGCCTCACTCTTTAAACTAGAGATTGTAGATTTAACTCCAGACAATGAAGAGGATACTAGGGTGAACTGATCCTCCTTGGCTTCTCCCATTATAGCTCTTGGGTTTTTAAAAGCTATCTTCTGGATAGTTTCTGGACTGAAAGATAAAATCCTGCCTCCTCATTGAAGCCTTTCAAATTACTCCAGCCCTCCTCTGGGGTTCCATAGCATTTGGGTTAACTGGGTGTCAATTAGCAACTGGGTTTCTAGGAGGCTTTGGAAGACCCCATGCTTGTTGAGAAATTTAATACTTTAACAGTGAGCTATTAAATTCATAAAGCACCTTTATACCCACCATCCATTTTGCCTGTAAGCAATCCCACAGAGCTGATTGGTTGTTTATCAGATAGGAAAACTGAGGTTCAGAGAGGCTGAGCTGAAGGAGAAAAACAAACCGGAGGAGAATGCAGGTCCCTGCCTCCCTCTTCCTTCCACATCATCATCCCTCAGGAAAGTTCTGGCTTGGAGAGACAGAAGAACCACTCCTAGTGGTTGGATCTAAGAACAGGAGGTAGGCTATCATGACAGTAAGTGGACAGAAGAGTGTGCTTACTAATCAGATGACTTTGTCTCAGGAAGAATGGCAGAGGTGATCAAACGTGATAGGAATTTTGGAGAAAGAGGAGATAGCAAGGAGAAGGTTGTGGGGAAAAATAGTACGAATTTGGGTGTCAGGAAACCTGGAGCATACGTCCCTGCTTCTCCACAGGTCTCAGTTTCCCCAGGAGGAAGTTAATTCCCATGGTCTCCACTGTCCCTTCCTATTCTGACATTTGGAGCTTCTCCATCACAAGCCACCTCCGAGTCTCCACCAAGCCACTAGGAGCAGAAGTCTGCATAAGAAGCATCGATGCTACCCAGAGACCACAGCAATTTCCTGACTTTCAGGACCATTCTGTTGCTGCCCTACCATACCTTCAGCCCCCTATAGCAGACAGAAATTTCCTAGAAGCCTCAAAATGCCCTAATGGCCTCAGAGAATGACAATACTGCAAAAAGCTGTAGTGATCAAAACTGACCAGATGATGGAGCCAGATGCCCTAGAATTCTAATAAGTTTTATTTCTACAGTTCTTATTTTCAGGAGTTTTTATTTACAGGTGCTGAACTCAAGCAACAAAGGAAGTAAGAGAAACACTCGGGTTTCCCATCTGATCATTAGCAGGGCTGAAAATAAGCGCCATCTTTTCAATCCCATTCTCCTCTGCTTCTGCTGCAGGACTTTGGCCAAGCTGAGTTTGTCTCAAGATGATCTAATCTGATCATAGCTCACTTGTGATAGATTGATGGAGACCAGGGAAGGGGGTCACCGGTCAGAGAATCCAGGTTAACCAATCAGAATTTCTCAGTTCCCATAACCAACTTCACAAGTCCCAAGTCCCTTCCTCACTCTTCATCTGCATCTCTGAGATGATAAAGTACCTGCCCTACAGTGGAGAGCCCTGCACCAGAGACATCAAACCTTTAAGCAAATGGGATTGGAATTTTAATGAATTTGTGGCATGTGGACAGGCAATATGGTCAAACATATTGCTGCCCTCTCCCCCTTCCCTAACTCCCACAGCTGGGCTGACTTTGGGTAAGTCTACCTTAAGTCAGTTGGCTTATCTGTAATTGACAGTGATAGTTTTGGGTCATTTTGAGGATTGTTTTAACAAATGAGAGTGAAGCATCATAATCATCATATGCTAGGTGCTCAAAGAAGATTCACTTAAAAGACCTGACTAGTGTGTAAATGGAGTTTTACTGGGTGCAGGTATACGTTTCTCTATAGAGACCCAAACCTCTCTTTTGGGAACAGAAGTTAGTTTCAAGGTCTGAACCCATGCTGCTCAGAACAGTGGAAGGAGGACTGTGCTGGAAGTTCAGGGACCCTGGTTCAAAATCTGAACCTGCTCCGATGCCCCATGTGACAACGAGCCTCCTTGCAGTCAGCCTTTTGGCCATAGCTCATCCTGTACTTTCCTGTCCAGTTCACTTTTACCCCGGGATTTGGCAGCTCTGGGTCCCAACTCAGCTCTAGTCTGACTCCAGGTGTGACCTCTGGCAAGTTCTCTGATAGTACCCTGAAGGACATGTCTTGGATACAGAGAAATTCCATGTAAACCATGACCTCACACTTCAGGACAGAATTCATCTGGACAGAGATTTCGTTCTTTAGTACTCATCAACCTGAGACAAATAGAAGAATAACAGTGGCTGGCATCTTCCTGGCACATTGCAGAGCACCAAGTGTTTATGGACATTAGTTTACATGACAAGCACATAAGCACTAGGAGGCAAATGTCATTAGCACATCTGACAGATGAAGAAATGGAGGCTCAGGGAAGTCAGAGGAATTTCCCAAGAACCCACAGTCAGTGCTTGCATAATCTCCTCAGATATGTCTTGATGAAAGAAGATGAGTCACACACAGACCCATGGTGTGTACAGAATAAGGATCCTTGGACGGTGCACAGACCCTCCTTATTTGCCTATTCTGCATCTCGTTCATCAAGCCTTGGCCACAGGAGCCCACAGGCCTTAAGGACTCCACTCCACAAGGAGGACTTCTTCATGGTTCTCCTCAGACAGAGGTCCCTCCAGCCTGAGGAGCACAGGCTCGAGAGATCCATAGCCCTAAACATCTTGTTTCACAGCAGGGATGCCAGCCCCCTCCATTCCTTCTAAATCCATCCCAGCCCTGACCTTTAGCAAAAGTAGCTCTACTAGGTGAGCAAATTTCTCCTTCTCAGCCTGGTTGTCATGATTCTTTCCTGAGACCATGACACCTGCCTCGTCCTGCCCCCAAACGAAACTTGCCAGGATAGCAAAGAAAGTAGCTTTAAAATCGGAAGATTCCAGGGCTTTAAAAATGGGATTTCTGACTGTGAGGACTGGAAGTGATGCTTATGTACAGGAAAACTGGGGTCCAAAGGAGCAAGGACCTGCCCAAAATCTACTGAAGAGTTGAACAAGAACTGAGGTTCCAAACTTACCATCTTGTCCTGCCAAGAATCTTCTCAGTCCCCTACCATCTCTGGGATCACAGGAATCCATTTTCACCATCCCCTACACTTTCCCAAATTTTCCTTTCTTCCTCCCCTGTGAGTTTTCCCACTGATTTGAGGGCACTCAGCCTGAGTCTAGAAGGAGGCATCTACCCCGATAAGAAGGGGAGGTGAGTTTCTCAAAGCACAGCCCTAGATTCTCTCTACCAACATACTTCCAGATCACAGATTATCATGGTGCACGATCATCAAGTCTCACTACCCATCCAAGGGTGGACTTTCTCTATAGGGTCTTAGTCAGTAGAATTAGGACCAGGGGGTAGAATTTAGAGAGGGACAGATTCCAGCTCCACATAAGGTTGATTATAGTCAGGCCTGTTCTGAACTGACACAGGTTTTCTCCTGAAGTGATAAGCTCCCCAACAACAGAGACAATCAACTTGCTGGGGATCCTATGGGACAGAGTTCTTCAAAGTATAACCCACTTACATTAGAATATTCTGTGGGAACTCTTTAGGGGGCAGTTTCCTAGAACTTATCCAAAACCCACTGAATCAGCCCCCAAGTGTGGGCCCAGAAATTTACCTTTTTATGCCTCCAGGTGATTCTGATGTAAGATTCTGACTCACAAATGAATTTTTGAGAATTTCTACTCTAGAATATCAGATGGAATTTGTTCACTTCCATCTCTGAAACTCTTATGATTCTATCATCCTATGAGATACGTATCTTTCCTGGGTATTTGCACTGTACAAGGGACATCCGAAAGACAAATTACTTTTAAGTCACAAATTCATAATAAAAGACAGTTGACAGAGGGAATAATTGAGAGCAAGCAGATCACAAAAGCAGCTGTCAATCCTCCCTGTTGCTATACCTGAAAGACAGCCCTAATATCAAAATCCCTGGCTAATTAAGATTTAGTGGTCCCATTCAATTTCATCTCAACTCCCTTGTGTTCAAAGCTCAAATTCCTTACTTATAGCAGGAACCAAGAATAAAAGGAGAAAAAGACCCACTTAGCATTCTGGAGCTGGAGGGAGAATTTCTCTGTCTTTCTCCTCCAGGCTATCTAATACTTTCGGGGGCCTTCTTGAAGCTTATTATGCTCTCTACCATTCCTAGGTTCAGCACTAAAGTGGGAAAAGTTGCTGACAAAATGTCTTTAAGCACCAGTCACTTCATGACAAACATTTCCTGCCAAAGCCTGGGGATCAATCCCCAAACCCACCCTGGCTTCTAGTCTCTTGGATCTCACTGCCTATGCTGGCCTTAAGAATGCTCACCCCTCAGATCCAGCATTGCAACTCCCAGGAAAGAATCAGCTATACATTGAAAGATGTCTATAAAATGCTCTATCAACTAGAGCATTATCAAAGTAATAATTAACAGAATAATATTAGCTAACTCATATATGGCACATACTTGTTTGGTTCTTGGTTTGTTCAAGTTTATTTAATCCTCATAAAACCTATGTGCTACATACTAAGATTATGCTGAGTTCATAGGCAAAGACACTGAGGCTCTAAGACACAAACTAATCTGCTCAAATTCACATAGTTGGTTGGTATAGACTTACACCCAAACAGTTTGCCTCTAGGAGGCAAACTTTTAAAATTTGGTACATTGTCTTTCAGTAACTGAAAACTAATTGGAAACAACCTGAGTGTCCAAAAACAGAGAATTGGTTGAATAGGTTATGTAGCTCTCCTAAAATAGAATGCCATAAAGCTATGAAAAAGAATGTCCATAGAATGCTTATAATGTTTAATAATATAAAAAGCACAGGGAATAAAATTATATTCTGCAAGCATTGTGGTGCATATCTGCAATCCCAGCTACTTGGAGGCTGAGGCAGAGTTTAAGGATGGGAGTTTAGGACCAGCCTGGGCAATTTAGCTGGACCCTGCCTCAAAATACCTTTTTGAAAGGCTGGAGATGTAATTCAGTAGCAGAGCACTTGCCTAGCATGTGCAAGGCCCTAGGGTCAACCCCCAAATTACAAAATAAAATAAAACAAAACAGAAAGCTCTATTCCAGTGCATACAAAAAATATAATAAAACAAGAAGCTATACTTCAGTCCCAGCAGCTCAGGTGGAGTGGCACTCAGGAGTGGCAGTGCCAGGCATTGTGGCCTGTAGCACCTATACACATCCTCCAAGCCACCAAGATGCACAAGAGAAAGTCAGCTCAGGTCAAGGGGTGGCAAAGGAGGAGCCCAAGAGGAGATCATCAAGGTTGTCAGCAACATGCCCCTGCAAAAGTACAAACAAAGCCAAAAAAGGCAGCAGAAAAGAATAGATCTTTTCACAAAACAGCATAAACAACAGGGAACACAGGCTAGCCAGGCTAAGTGACTAATGAAGAAAGTAAAGATTTGCCTGCAGAAAAAAAGAAAAACTAAAGTCCAGGAGAGTCCAGCCTCTGATGGAGCAAAAGATAAATAAGCCAAATGTGATTAATCACAGAGCTTGTCTTACCAGTAATCCCATCTCCCCTCTTGAAGAATCCAGAGAAATATGTTTAGCACCTATTTTGTGAAGTTTTTTAGTAAGTATAGAAACATGTTTAAAAGGAAGGAATTTCACCTCATTTCATCTTTTTAATGTAAATTAGTTTTTCAGAGGTGAGATCATTCACTGGTTGCTTATTTTTTGGTACTACCAGAAAATCACGGATACTGAATTAGAAGAGGCTTCGACAGTCTTGGGTGTTGGCTTAACATAGCATAGGTAGGAAGTTAGTTTTATATTCTACAATACAATACATACTAAGCAACTACTTGGAGTCAGAGTACTGCATCTGATGTCTTGAATATTTTTAATTGCTTCTATCTCCATGTTGTTTTTAGTAGAATTTTTTCCTAAAGAAAACCACTCCTTGATCATTGCTCTGTGTACTCTGTGACATCCTTGGTCATGGTAGTCTAGTTTCTCAATAAGTTTGCTAATGTACTGTGAGAGATTTAAAATGAACTTCAGTATCAAGTGTATATGATATAAAATTGTGAGTTGGTGAAACTTATGTAACAGCTTAGCAGCATTTGAAGATATCGGTACTTGATATCCTCTTAAAGAAAATTTGCTTCCAAAGTTGAAACTGGAAAGTCACTGAAGTAACTGTTTGAAAAAGAATCATAATACAAGGTTCTTAGATTTTTGGTGCATGTATTAAGAATTGTATACAAATTGAAATGTCTGCATACATTCTCTTGTGTGATTCTCAACACAATCAAAAAAATCTGAATTATGAAAAAAACCTATATTTCATATGAGTGAATTTTGGATGAATATGCCTATGAAAGAAAAAATACTATGGGAAGGTTCTTAACAGGAAAGGCTTTCAGAGGCAGCTCACATTGAACCAGGGTTTGAAAAACTACATAAGGGGTTGGGGCAGGGGTTGCAATCCCTGACAAAGCTATTGCCACTCATGATCCCCAGGTAACAAGGTCAAGAGCAGGCTCTGAGCTCCAATGCTCCAGCATTGACAGGGAGTTTAGAGATCACCATTGAATTCTGACTCCGTTACTAGTGACGAGGCTAACAACCAACCTCCATTCCCTCTCTGGGCCTCAGTTTCCCCATTTGAACAAGGTTGATAATAATTCTCTGACTCTTCCATGAGCCAGGCTAGAAATGCAAATCTCAAGTGAAAGCTTGAGTTGTGGGATTCTTAAAAAAGTGAGCAAAACTGGCTCTCTACTGACCATTTACTGAATCCTTAGGGTAGGCCAGAGATACTAAATGCTTGGAAGGTACATTCAGGGCCAGCTTCACGGGCATGCAAGCAGTATTGTCACAAGTCCACAGTCAGAAAGGCCTTATTTAAGGATTTAATCTCTATAGTTCCATCTCGTAATGTTTAATAATTTCATCTTTGAATTTAAGTGAAGTCCAATAGAACAATGACTAGCTGAGGACCTGGAACTCTTTCATGCATGGTTCAGTACCCTTAGTCTTAAGGTGGGGTCTCAGGCACCCATAAGGGTCTGCATTTACCAGGCACGTATCCTTGTGCCTGAGGGAGGACATTAAATAGCAAATAAAAAAAATAGCATGATGGGACAAGAAAGAGACCATGGGAGAAAAGTTTTTTTTTTTTTTTTCCTGCTTTTGAACAGGAGCCCCACATTTGCATTTTGCACTGCAGTCTCCAAATTGAGCAGGAAGCTATATGAATAGTAAATTCATAACATCCCTGTAAAATATGTGCTCACTTATTCCATTTTACAAGAAAGGAAGTGGAGTCCATAAAGCCTGCTGCCCCGGAAAACACAGCTGGAGGTGGCTTAGTCAGAATCTGAATCCTTACCAACTTGACCTCAGAGCTGGTGGCCTGACCACTGTGCTACAGGAAATCAGACAATGACATGAGAAATCAGCCTCTTCAGAGCAGTGTCCTGATGTCCTCTAACCTCAATCAAAGACTGTCACTATTTGCACCACAGCTGGTCTCTCACCTGGATACAGGAGGCAGAGCCCACTCGGGTTTGCAAGGAAGTCAGGAAAGCCCTGAGACCTGGAAATAACTCCTGTCAACTGAGAGATGTTTGCCTGATCCAAAGAGGAGGGCTTCGTCTTCTGTGTGAGACGAAGGTGAGTGCCCCTCCCCCCAACAAAAACGCCACAGGTACATATTTCAGCATAGCCACCTAAGGGTCAAGTGACTGTGAACACTCCTCCTGACTTCCACAGCCCTCAGTTGCCCCATCCTAAAATGGGAGTGGAACTACTTATGTAAAAGTCCCTTATGAATCTGATAAAAATGGAAGGTGACATCACTGTTTGTAGACACTGTCTGGCCTTGCCTGCATTGGCAAGGACCAGATGATGAGACAGCTCTATTCATAACTTAAGGAAACAGGATCAGAAAGAAAAGCTAAAGGACTAAGGCAAGAAGCCCAGTTTTCTCACTCTCAGCCATCATATAAGACAGAGCATATCTGGCCAGCAGAATAGCAGAATATTTTTTAAGCTGAAAAATATCCCCTGCCATCTTGTAGTCAGAATCATCACTAAAATGGAGTGAGCACTATGGCCAGGCACTGGCCAAGAACACGTGTACATCACCTCCCCCAACCCTGTGAAGCAGGTGCTTCCCCATTATACAGATTAGAAAGGTGCAGAAAGAGTGGACATGTAGGTCAGTCAGCAAGAGATGGAACCAGGCTCCAGAGTCACCCTCACTTAACATTTTGCTGTTCTGCCTCCCTAGGATAAGTAAGCAATGAGGGTTTGAAAGTCACTGTAGATTTTCAATGGTCTCTGACAATGGTCTACCCACACTAAGTGCCAACAGTCCCTCACCCCAATCCCATCTGAGTGTCCATACAAACCCTGAAGATATGAAAAAACCAAGAACCTCCCTCCCAACATCTCACTAAACCCAAACAATTGTGAGATGCAGAAGATACAAACTTCAACATTTGTTTTGTTTGTGTGAGTTTGCATTCTCTCCTGACTTTGGGTCTTGGCATCTCTCTTCCACCTTCAACCTTTAGTGAATCCTGGGTTTCCTTTCTGTGGTTTCTGAACAGCACCAGTTTCTTTTTCAGGTGAGCTCTAGTGAATTTTATGAGCCAGCACACAGGTGTTTTATTTTCCCACTGCTTGTATTTTAGGTAATCAAAAGAGACAGGCTAAGAATATGCATTCATTCAACAGGACTCTTCAGAGAACCTAAACTCTATTGGAGAGAAGGGGCTTATTTTTCACAATCAGGATATACTGGGAAGTTCTAAGTAGGTCACATCCCTTCCAAGGATGACCAATTGTTCCGTTACCCTCTCTGTGATGGCTGCTTCTGTCCCTCAACCTGCCCAGTCTTATCCTCTCTCCTATAAGGCAGGATTGGCAATTCTTATTTCTTTACTAACCCCTGTACCTCAGGTCAAAATTAGCTGTCTGTTTTCATTCAAGCCATGGAGAATCCAAAGCTCTTGGCCCAATCTCCTCTTTCTGATGGCTGAGAAATGAGAAGCCGTTAAACACAAGCAGAACTAGTGTTGAAACCATTCCACCACCTGGACACTGTGACCTTAGCCTAATATCTTAACCTCTGCAGGCCACAAGGGTCCTCATCTGAAGATAAAAGAATAGTTTTAGCTTTGAAGGATTATTGTGAAGACAATATAAGTGCCTCAGTACAAATCCTGTGAGATAGAGGCTAAGCCATGGACCAAGCCAAAATTAGAACCCAACCGTCCTGAGTAGCTGCTGTTAAAACCTTTGTTTACACATGGTTCTTTTTAATTTGAAGAGCTTTCATCACCTGTTTGATTCAGGATATGGCTTTAATGATAATAGAAACAATTCTGCAAGGATCTTTTCTATTGAATCAGGGGATTTCAATAAAAAATGACAGGAATTCATTACAAAACCCCAAACCCCTCCTGCACTATCTCATCCCACTTCAAACCCATTACCAAAACGCTTACCTACTGAGAGGCAAATTGAGCTCACTTGCCACCATTTCTACAGCTGAGTCCCTATGATGAGGACATGAACCACTGGGTTCAAAGTTAAAACCCCAGAAAGTGGGCAATGCTTCTTGATTCTTTGGTTCCCTTGGTCCAAAGCCCTCCTTTTTTTAAAGTTAAAAATATTTATTCGGATAATTGTAGATTCCCACGTAGTTATCAGAAACAAATAATCTGTGTACCCTTTGCCCAATTTCCCCTGAAGGTCACATCTAACAAAACTAAAGTAGTTTCACAACCAGGATATTGACATTGATAATGATCCACTGATATTATTCAGATTCGTCAGTTTTCCTTGTTCTCATTTATGGGGTGCTTGTGTGTCTACATTTATGTGTAGGTTTGGGTCCATCACAGTCAAGACACTTCATCACCATAGGGATCCCTCCTATTGTCCTTTTAAAACCACACTTACTTACTTACTTTCCCACCCCATCCCTAAACCTGGAAACTGTTACTATGTTCTCCATTTATATAATTTTTTCTCATTTTAATGTTATATAAATGGAATTATACAGTACGTAACCTTTTGGAATTAGATTTTCTTTCACTCTACATAATTCCCTTGAGTCACCCAAGTTCTTGCATGTATCAATAGTGTGTTCCTTTTAATTGCTGACAGCAATCCATGGTATGGATGTAACACAAACTGTTTAACCATGTATGAGCTGCATCATTTCCAGCTTAGGGCTATCATAAGAGTTGCTATGCACATTCATGTTCTCCTCTTTCCTTTCTGATCACTAATTGGTACAGATGCTCCTATTTCACTTAGGTCTTTGTTCTGTTGTGGCAAACATGACTTGTCACCCTGCTATCTTTTCTATGCCAAATCCTAGTGGTTCTGAATAATCCAACCAGATGCTTCCATATGGATATTATCACTAGATAGGCACCTCTGAGTCTTTTACCTTAAAGGCATAAAATAGAACATGGGTTTGGGAACCACACAACCAAGGATCACACTGCAGAGGCTCTCATTATAGTTGTAAAACCTGAAAAAGTCACTTAACCCTCTGAATCTGCTTCCTAATCATCATAATAAAGTAATTAATAGTTGCTAAGATTTCTTCACTGGAAGTTTATGGTCAGTGTAACATAATGGTTAGAAGCAGGAACTCTGGTACCAAGCTGTCTAGGTTTGAATTCTGATCCCATCACTTAAGGATCTGTGACCTCGGGCAAGTTACTTAACCCTCTGTGTGCCACGATTTTTCTAATTGTAAATAGCACATTAACAATACCTGTTCTGAGGGCTGGTTATGAAGATTAAATACAGGTGATCAGTACAAGTAATACATGTTCAGAACAGTGGCATGTAGTGCTCATTAAGCATTAGCTCATATTGCTATGCAGCAGGCACTATTCTATACACTTTGCAGATAACTTAATCTAAGAATGCCTTCACAATGCAAGTACTGCTATGAGATTGATCTCACAGATAATAAAATTGAATTTAAGAAAGTAAGTCATACTGGACACGGTGGCACACACCTGTAATCCCAGCAGCTCAGGAGGCTGAGGCAGGAGGATGGCAAGCTCAAAGCCAGCCTCAGCAACTCAGCAAGACTCTGTAACATCAAAATTTTATAAAAAGGAAAAGAAAAAAAAAAAAAAAAAAAAGCTGGGGATGCACATCAGTGGTTAAGTGGTTCAATCCCTGGTACCAAAAAAAAAAAAAAAAAACCACAAGAAAACAAAGTCACTTCCTCCTTGGTACAGGGCTTGGAAAACAAGATTCATTTATGAGTGTGTCTGCACCATCCTGCAGCCCATAAACTGGGGGTGCCATTGCCCTGCCTCCCAGAGCAGCTATGAGGATTACAGAGAATCTGTGGGGCTGGGACTTCAAACTGCTCCGTAAGCTTTGGTGGTGGATGAACAGTAGATGGTTCTGTAGTGCCATACACTGCAGAAATTGGCCCTTTAAAACATTGTAAATCACAAAAATAAAAGTAGTAATTTGAGAATACTGATGGATGCATCTGCAAACATTTGCTGTGCTGACCTAACTCAAACAATCAGGTTCAGATTTGTGACAAGTTCATCCAACAGAGCCAGAATTAATTGCAACAGCAGTTGCCTCACTTCCTTCCTCAGAGGACATCGCAACAAGGTAGAGTCTGCTCAGACAGTAGCACCAGTGTAAACTCCTACAGGACAGGAGCCATACACTGCATTCTGCTTCCCCAGCATCAAACCTAGTGTCTGGGAGGCTGTATCTACTCCCCAACAGAGGCTCAGACTGGGATCAGAAAACCTGGGTGGAGATCCCAGCTAAGTCTACCAGTAGTTGTGTGACTTCGGGGAGTTACTTCCTCTTATGAGGCCTCAGTGTCACTAGCTATGAAACCAGGAGTTTCACAATGCACTCCAGAGTCTCTTCCAGCTCTGTTTTCTCTGCTGGTACAAAAGTACTAAGCTATCTTTTTTATTTTTCATTTATTCTTTTACTTCCTTCCTTCATCACAGCCTCCCTCCTTCCATTTCTTCCTTTTTTTCCTTCCAGCCAAACAACAAATACTTCCTACTGCAGGCCAGATTCTAATGCCTGAAAGTTGGGAATTCAATGGTGAGCAATCTGAATACAAAAGTCATTTACATGTCTGTTAATTTACTGAATGCCAATAATACGTAGTAATCGATCCTTTTTTTGAAACTTTAGTTTCAACATGAGTTAAACTATGCAGTTTGAATAACTCTCAATGACATGTGGGAGAGGTAAAGGAAGATCTAGCTGTATTAAACAGTGGTCCAATTCTGACAAAAACAGTTATAATAACTACGTAGACTATTTAGGTTTAATTCGGTTTTGTTGAAATTGCCAAGCAAATTTCAACAGTTATTCAGGTGAGACTGGCAGGTAAAAACTTTATGACAAACTACCTCCATTCCAATTTACAAACGTACTTAAAACTTTTTAGTATACTGCTGCATTCACACTCAAGTTAGGAAAATGACCTAACTTCAGAACTAGTTTAAGAGCACAGCAATGGCCAATATGTACCGAAAAGGACAAATGTGGGGCTAAAACGTAGAAACAGATGATAGTTTTTTTGTTTATGCTGTTTTCACTCAATTTGCAGTCTCTGTAGAAGGGTAAGCCTGTCAAAAACTTTCTAGAGAGTTCAACATTGATCTGTGAGGGTAAAGTGATCAAGGTAGCCTTTTTTTTTTTGCCTTTAACTCAAAGAACAAGAGAGATAGGAGACTATTTGAACTTTTCTTTTTTGGAATTTTCCTGATAGGAAAAGTGATAGTGACACATGATGGGACTTTGGTCAGATGATATAATAACAAGCACTGATGGGGTCTCAAGTTAAATGGAGAAATGAGCAGACTGGTGTTTGAGGCGACATAAGATGGGCAAGTCAGTGGGCAGGTTTTCAAAATTCCTCTTACGTATTCACCAGAGGTTTTGATGACATGTTAACTAAGAGGCTTGAATTTTTAGAACTTCCTCACTTCTTGAATGTTTCATTTTTAAGCCTTTTATGAAAATGTACATCATATTATATCAGAGTACATAAACGGATTTCATCCTTGATGTTTGTGAAGTATCACACTTGTGAATAGATACAATTATATTTTATTTTAAACCTTTTATAAGATGGGGGGCAAAGTTCACAAAAAAGTTACCTGAATCATTTAAAATCCACAAAGTTGGAGAACTTTTTTTTAAAAAAGAACAGATACCAAAATATATTTCAGTTGCTGAAGAAAGCAAAAATGGCATAAGATCTACAGGATAAAAGTTGTATTTAAAAGCATGCTAAAGAATAAATTAAAACAAATAAAGAAGAAAAATGTGTTAGAAGTTAAATCTTGTTTTAAATGAATATCATCTCTATGGGACTCTATGACTCACTTTAATAATATTCAAACAACAAAAACTCTACTAACAAAAGAGCCTCAACACTCCTTTTGGGTTGGTTGTGACAGAATTTACCCTGCTTACAGGGTGTGCATGAAAACCAACCTAAAAACAGTATCTAAAATATGAAACTGTTTCTCTAAATTGCACTTACTGGTCTTAAATCCTGTTGAGTAGGGATCAGCTATGACTTGAAGCTTATCTTCATGGGATGGGGGAGTCATTTGACACCAAAGGGGACTTTGCTATATAGTTCATTCATGTGCCTGAAAAAGTATAATACTGCAAGTTTCTCCTCAATGTCAAATATCTACCGAGAATTTAAGAGTAGATGAAACTTCCTAACCATTTCCAAGAATTCACATGATGAAGGGTAATCATTTTAGAGTTTATACATGCTCAGTTTTCTTAAAGCCACAGATTTTATTCTAGAATGGAGAAAATTCATAGCATTAATAAAGTTAAGTATGTTGTAAATTCTAGAATGCCAAATTAAGTTCCTTTTCTCCTGTGTTATCACCAATTTTATCCATGGACTACAAATTATATTCGTGACAAAATTGTTAGTGTTTTGCAACATGTTAAAAATAGATCCATATTTTTTGCCTGAGTGCCCCACTAAATTTTATCTAGAGCTATTATTCTTGGACTTTCTACAAAAATTTCTTTTCAAATAATTTATTAATTATAATAACTGGAAATAGTGTAAGGACTTGAATACTTCATCCAAGTGAAGAAACTAACTTCCTCTTTAAACCTGTTCTCCTGCCTGAATTTTTATATATTAAAATAACCTTTCTCATTCATTTCTACAGGGGTACCCTGAAGAAAGTGGCACTTCTCAGCCATCACAAATCCCAGGCCAAATCTTCTCTATTCTTCAATGTCCTGGCAAAGGTCTCTGAACTTGTAGCTCCTGCCTGGGTAATTCTGTCTTGTTCTCAATGAGAGAGATCTGCAGCACAGGTAAGAGTAGTTGAAAGGCATCCTGGATGTAGGAGGCACTATTTGATGCCTGGAAGGATTGAGAAAACAAGAAAAAGAAAATAATCACAGCCATGTAAAAGAATGTAATACAACAGATTAATATTTGTAATCTAAATGAATTTGTAGCTTGCCAAGTAAGATCACAGACCTGACTATTGCAATAAACTTTATTTTAGAGAACAAAAAACCTAACTATTGAGATGATACAACAGTACCAAAATAGAATGTTAGCATTTTTTTCCCCAACTTGCCCATCAGAAATGGTAGCTGTTCTTTGACACTGTGCTCAAACTTGGCATGCAAGGTTTATTCATTCCTTAATTGAGTGGGCAGTTTGTTATAGCATTGTAGTCAATTACTGAAGGAGGCTTTCAGAAGACTATGAATCCTGCACCTATGGGATTTCCAGTCCATTATGATAGCTCTATTCGATGGCCTCAATGCAATCAGTGAACACAAGACAGCTGCTCACAAACATGAACAAGGAACAGTGCTTCAAAGATGAAACAATCTAGATATATTTCTATCTGGCACAACAGACGTATTTGTGAGAAGTACTATGGAATCATTATGCTCAGAGTTTGCCAGACTTCGTTTACATCTGACAAACTCTCACTTTACAGAAGAGTAACAACAGGTAAAATTGTATTACTTCAAGAACAAAAGTGTTTCATATCTGTAAGCAAAGATCAACTTTAAAAAAAAAAAGGCAACCCATATCAAGTGTATTAAGTGAGATCTTTTCTGAAATTATCAATGGTTAGTACTCTGATATAAACTTGTGTGACATTTGACAATACATTTTCCACCAGAAGACCTCAAAGATCATCTAGTTTAATCTCTTATTTTGCACTTAACAATAGTAAGATTGCCAACAAGGGCAAATTTCTAATCCAATGTTATATAGCGAGTCAAAGATGATCAAGGACAGGACTGTGATGCTGGTTTGCAAAGTTCTATCAACCCTACCACTCTGCCATCTACTAAATCACAAACTTACACTTTAAAAAAAATTGTTTAAGTGCTCAAGAGTTCCTCAGACTGCTGAAAGAAAACTGTATAGTTAAGAAATTAAAAGTATTTCTTTAATGGTAATTTTTAAATAATTTAAAACTAGAGAATAGTCTAGCAGTATAAAAAATTCATATTTAATACCTAACCAATTATCAATATTTTTGTCCCCCCAAGACTAAGATAAATATGTTTTAAACAGATCATCAAAAGTATAAAGTTGTCTGTACAACTGATTTATAAGACAAGAGTTCTTCAAACATGGTATCCAGAAACCATCACATATGGAGGCAATATACTCAACCATGGGATCCTTGCACACCACTCTTTTCCAGGAACTTAAACCCTCCACTCCAGTTTCCACTCCTTAAATCTAACAGACTGATGAGGATTATATAAACATAGGCACCTATTTGACCAAAAAAGTAAGATTTTTTGGAAAGGAAATGACAAACTGTTTCGTTTTGTGACACCTCTCCTTCATAAGCTTTAGTCCTTTAGAAAGCAGTGCTTGCCTATTTGTAATTTTCAGCCCTTCATGTTTACCAGCTTCTGGTCTCCAGAAGGTATTTCACTCCTGAGAATTGTACATTAAGTTGTCAAGGGGAAGGGACTAAGTAATGACAGTCAATTGCTCCTTCTAATCCACATTACCCTACTGCTTCAACTTCTATGCTGTGCAATTAATAAGCAGGAAATACACCTCGAACATACACCATTTTGTTCATATATGCACCAAGCCACTAATTTGGTGAAAAAAACAAAAAAGTCAAAAGCTAAAGACTTAATAAGAGTTAATTAATACATAATGTCTTTGGAATCAAAGACTTAAAAACAATTACTACTAACCTCTAAAAAGACTGCAGTGATTAATGGATTCAGGACATCTGCCTTTTCTTTGATCTAGAATAAAGGATACAATGTTTTCAGAAGAGAACCTTAAAAAACAACAGGTAGAATATAATCTCACTTTGAAACACACAAAAATATAAACATAGGATGTCAGGATTGAGAGAGACCAAAATTTCATCTCTGGAAACTGAAATTTTAAGTGCTTTAAACTTTCTCTATACTTCTCTGCTATCCAAATTGGGATTATTCTTCTTTGTAGTTTTTTACAGACTTTAAAAAGTATCCCTCGTTTTAGATGAGGCAGTGGGAAAGGTACATCCTTGACCACGAACTTTATAACAATTTTAAAACAAAACATGTAGATATAGAACATGTGCTCAAAAAATGAAATGTTTTTTTAAGACAGTCTATTTGGAAAAGTCTCATTTCATGCAAATTAAGCATGCAAATGTAATACATGTGTTAGCACTTCATAGATGATTCATTTTGTTAAAGTACAATATATGAAAAGGCTGTGCCTTATAAGATTAATTTTAGGAAAACAGAGATCTTTTAAAGAAAATACTAACTCGAGTTTGCACATATACTCTTTCAGGAAATTCCCCTATGTCTTAAGTGCCAAAATCCTTCATCTCCCATCACTCTTATCTTCACAGGACCTCTGGTTAAATGCTGCCTCCCTCCCGCAGTTCCCTCCTCTTCCCTCCTCTCTCAGACCACAACAGCCAAGTAAGGAACATTTTTATTCCATGACTTAGACCCCAAGGAAGCCAAGTTTATGGTTTCAAATATATTTACCAAAAATACTAACATTATCTGGAACTTACACACACACATATGCACACATAACACACTCATACACACCACACATTTTCAGAGTAAATCCCATTAAGCAAATTTCATTCCATATTCAATGTTTTACACTGCACAATTAAATGTTTTTAATTTTTCAGTAAATACAGAATACTAAAAAGAGAGAAGAGTTAAATTCTAAGATTACCCTTTATATGAATAATCTAATCTCAAATTTAAGAATTTGGGCCATGTTCTTAATTTAAACAAATTTAGGGCCCCAGAGTAACTCTGCCACCACAATTTATACTTACTATAAAGTTATTTTCATTTACCTGATTAAAATGCCCTTGGTAAGTTATGCAACCAACCCACGTATCTATAAAAGATGAATAGATGAAGGAAATGTGGTGTATATACACATTTGGTAAAGAAGAATAAAATTATCAGTAAATGGATGGACAGAACTGGAGAACAACATGCTAAGTGATATAAATCACTCAGAAAGTCAAGGGTCAAATATTCTCTCTCATATGTGTAAGGTAGAGGGGAAAAAAAGGAATAAAAAAGGGATATCATGAAAACAGAAGGGAGATCAATACAGAAGGGGATTGAGAAGGAGAGAAAGAAGGGAATGGGAAGCAAAACTACCCAATTATGCTATGTTCATTTGAGTTTACCACAATCCAGCTTTTATATGTAATTATAATGCACTAATTAAAAAATAATAACAGAAGGGAGAACAGTAGAATAGAGTAAAGGGATCAGGGAGATGGAGGAGGGGAGATACTGGGGAGTAAGACTGATCAAATTATGTGCCTATATGAATATGACAAATGAATTTCAGTATTATATATAATGATAACGCACCAATAAAAAATCCCTTCGTTCATCCTAATTCATGATTACTGATTTCTCATCACCTTCCATAACTCACAGGCATTCAGTAAATTTTTATAATTCCAATTTAAAAAAAAAAACTTTAGCTTTAATTTCAGCTCTCTCACTGACTAGCAACTATATAATATGAATGTTACCAGTGTCTAATTAAGAAGCTATGCTTCCAGTAAGATTCAGCAGAAAAGTGTTTATAATTTCCTTAATTACCAGATTTTTTTAAAGGTTGCTGACTAACAATGACATTTTTTCTCATTTTATTTCTTTATTAATTTATTTGTTCTAATTAGTTACACGTGACAGTAGAAAGCATTTATGCATTTTGATAAATCATATATAAATCGAAGTATAATTTCTCATTTTTCTGATTGTACATGTTGTAGGATGACACTGGTCATGCAGTCTATGTACATGAGCTAATTTCACTCTACTATCCTACCTACCCCATACCCCTTCCCCTACCCCCTTCACTCCCCTCTACCTAATATAAAGTAACTCTATTCTTCCCTAGTGCTCCCACCCCTTATTGTGAATAAGCATTCGAATATTCGGCCTTTGGTTTTCTAGGATTGGCTTATTTCGCTTAGCATGATGGTTATATTTAAATTAGCCTTGAAAGGTTAAGTACTCATATTCTATCAATAAAAATAGAATCACCCCACTCCCCCGGTGCTGCATTCCCTCTTTGGCCCACCATACACATATGAATATTGCCAACAGATCTAAAGAACAGGGATGGGGTATAGCAGGAGATAATGTCATATTCACCTTTTCAAGGTCTAGTTTTTTTGATTTTGCTAATGGAAGTAGCACTTTTTAAAAGTTGTAAAAGTAATGCCTAATCACTGTTAAAAAAAAATACATAGAATATAGAAATTCATTGAAAAAGGAAAAAAAAGTCAAAATTTGGGGTTTTTGTTTTATTAAGGTCTATATTTCCAATACAGGTACAGTGAAAGCACAAAGCATAGTGAAGGCTACATAAAAAAAGAGAACAAGAGTCTGTGAGAATAAGTTAGACACAGAAAAGCTGATTCTAAAACTCATATGGAAATGCCTGGGGCCCAAAATGACCAAAATGTCTTGAAAAAGAAAACACATTTTTGCAGGGAGTGAAGAGGGAGTGGTATTGGGGATTGAGCCCAGAGCCTAGCACAAGCTAGGCAAGTGCTCTACCAGTGAGCTACATCACCACCTCTTTTTATTTTATTTTGACACAGGTTCTCACTAAGTTGCCCAGGCTGGCCTCAAACGTGTGATCCTCCTGCTTCATTCTTCTGAGCAACCAGAATTATAGGCCTGTGCCACACACCCAGCTAGAATCTTACTTTTTGATTCAAAGTTACAATAATTAGGACAACATAGTAATCACATAAGGATATTCGCATAGAAATCAACATACTATAAATCAGAATCCAGAAAGGGGCCAAGACAATTCAATGGGTAAAAGAACAGTCTTTTCAACAAATGGTGTTGGGACAAGTGTCTTTTCAACAAATGGCATCTGGATATTCACATGCAAAAGAATGAAGCTGGAACCCTACACCTCATATCACACACAAAAATTAACTCAAAATGGATCAGACACCAGAGCTAAAACAGAACTTTTAGAAGAAAGCACAAAAGTAAGTCTTCATGATTTCTTACATACTATAACATCGAAAGCACAAGAGATAAAAGAGAACTGAGAAGCTGAATTTCATCAAGAATTTTGAACTTTTGTGCAAAGGACAAGAAAAGTGAAACAACAATCCATGGCTGGGAGAAAATATCTGGTAAGAAACTTGCATTCAGAAAAGATAAAGAACTCCTATACATTAATAATAATAATAAAAAAAAACAGTCAAATTTAAAAAATAAGCCAGGTGAGCACAGTGGCACCCAACTATAGTCCCAGGTACTTGAGAGGCTGGGGCAGAAGGGTCACTTCAGCCCATGAGTTTAGGTCAGCCTGGGCAACATAGTAAGACCCCATCTCTTAAAAGGAGGGGGAAAAAATGGGCCATGGACTTGAGCAGACATTTCTCCAAAGCTGCCCAGGTGACCAACAAACACATGAAAATACACTCAATATCAATAGCCAAATCAAAGTCACAATGAGACGCCACTTCATACCCACTAAAATAGCCAAAATCAAAAAGATAATGACAAGTGTTGATGAGGATATGGAAAAATTAGAACCCTCATACATCACTAGTGAAAATGTAATATTGTGTGGCCACTTTGAAAAGCAATTAGGCGGTTACTCAATGAGCTGTTATCAACCATATGGCAGAGCAATTCCACTCCTAACTGTCTACCCAAGAGAAATGTGAAAATAAATTCACACAAAAGCTCATATGTTTGTTCATGACATTATTCATTACAGTCAGAAAGTAGAAACACATCAAATGTCTATCAACTGAAGAGTAGATTAAAAAAATGGGTATATATGTATGTATGTGTATACATATATACTTAGGTATATACATGTAAATGAGTGTATATACACACACAAATACATATGTATCTACATATAAAATGGAGTACTGTACAGTAATAAAAACACTGATTGATATGCTAAAACATAGACCTCAAAAACATTACACAAAATGAATGAAATCAGACACAAAATATCACATATTATGATTTAATTTACATGAAATTGTCCAAAATAGGCAAATTTACAAAGAAAGAAAATATATTTGTATTGCCTAAGATTGGGGGAGTGTGTAAAAGAAAGAAATGGGAAACTGCTAACATATTAGGATTGAGAGGGGGATGATGAAAATGTTTTAAAATTCTATTGTAATAATGACTGCACATTTCTGTAAATATACTAAAATCCATAGAACTGTATACTTGACAGGTGACTTTTATGGCACATCAACTATATCTCAATTAAGCTGTTTTAAAAACCCATTTATAAGACATTAGCCCATAAGAGGCATGAACTCTTACCCCAGCAGTTGTTAGGCAAGTGGTGAACTCTTTAGACAGAGAAGACAACTCTTTACACAACGTAACTGTCATCCTAGAAAATAATGGAGAAAATCAGGAGGGTTCTTTTCTTTCTCTTTATTCTCTCTCTCTCTCTCTCTCTTTATTCCTGTGTTACTTCTACTGTCTGAAACTAAGACAAACAATTCTAAAAATTTTGGCAATAAATTTCATATAACTATCAGGCACCAATAAAAAAAAAAATCTGGAGGGGAAAAAAACTTTGGAAATTAAGCCAAGAAAACTCTTTCAGCAATTTGCATCATTTTATTTATTTATTTAGATACCAAGGATCAAGCCACATTCCCAACCCTTTTTATCTTTAAGAGATACTCATTAAACTTACTGGGAAAGAGTTTGGCTCCTTTCTATGGCTGTCACTTCCTGCTTCCCACCATGCAGAACCAATGCTGCTGTTTTGTGAAACAGTTCAATTGAGCAGGCAGTCAACTCTGCTAGGCTGCGGATTGCAAATGCATGGATATCCTGAATGGAAAAACAAAAGAAAGCATAACAAAATAAAACATTAGGTTTTAGTGTTTTGTTTTGTTTTGTTAATCTGAGAGGCAATGACACCATCTTGCTTCTCTCATTCTAAAGAATTCAATATTTTGAAAGCAGAGTTGCCCTTTAATAAACTTTCTAGTCTTCTTCCACAGTAGTGATATAGTTTTACAGCTGGGCTGATAAGTAGAAAAAAAAAAAACAGGCTCCCCTGCAGTTGGGTGAGACTAAGTTTTTGCCAAAAGATTTACATGAAGTATCTGGTAGCACCTCCTGGGAACCTTCCTTGGGACCAAAGACACATGCACCCTTTTGTTATTTCTTGTGAGAGTGCACTCTCTCTCTCTCTCTCTCTCTCTCTCTCTCTCTCTCCTGTGTTACTTCTGCTGTCTGACACTAAGATACTACAATTTGGCTTCACAAAGCTGAAATGTCTGTTCAATAAAACAGAAGGAGACTGGGTTCTCAACTGTCATATCTACATCTCAAATCTATTTTTAAAAAAGAGAGAGAATGGGCTGGGTTGTGGTTCAGTGGTAGAGTGCCTGCCTCACATGGGTGGGGCACTGGGTTCGATCCTCAGCACCACGAAAATAAATAAAAAAGAGAGAGAGAAAAAGAGCTTAGTTGCTTTAGTTACCTCTATTGAATTTGTATTGACTTCTTCAGTATTTTCTGCCTCCAATTGTTTTTCTTCTTCTTTCTCTGCTAATGGTGTGGTCGGAAATGCCATGATCCATTTGTAGGCAGTATTTCTTGCCTAAATAAGGAAAGATTATTTCACACCAGCAATTCAATCCAGCTCACTAAGATTATTCTGTGCCTATGAAGAACACATTAGCATCCAGAAAGTCAGCACTCTTTGTCAGTTGAATACACCACCTAGCGTTTCAGTCCTTATCTTACCAGACAAGAACTACTGACACTTGACACTATGTACACTCATTTCTTTTCAAAATTCTCTTGATTCCTTGGCTTTTCTTTTTCAACTGAGGTGTAACTTACATATAATAAAGTGTACAAACCTTCAAAGTACAGTTCAAAAAATGTTACATGTGTGCTGGGGATGCAGCTCAAGGTCCTGGGTTCAATCACCAGCGCGCACACACACACACACGCCTGTGAAACTAACATTCCTACACCCTCAAGAAGTTTATTTATTCTAATTTGTATGTAGCTACTTAATGCATAACAAATATCAATTATATTTATCCATGCTGTTGCACATATTTGCAGTCCATTCTTATTTATTGCTATGTAGTATGTCATTTTATACATACACCACAATTTATTCATTCTCCTGATTTCTAGTTCTTTGGTTTTTGTAACACCACTATCATCTGGTTCTCCACCTATCTTTATAATCACGACTCCTCAGTCTCTTGTATGCATAATCCTACTTGATCAGTCCTTAAGTATCATTAGCTGGAGTTCTTTACTTTCTACGTCTCTCACTCTACTCCCTGTCCTTGGGCATCTCCATTTATTCTACTCCAGTGATTTTTTAACTATTCCTGACTTGCTGCTGACTCCTAGACCCTTCCATCCTTCCCTTACCTCTGCTGAAAACAATGTATTCCAAATGACTGCTGGAAAGCACTCTTTCTGTTGAAGTTATTCAAACAAGGGCAGGTTTGAAACTGCTAGTGGTTATTTTACCACCATGTGGGAAAGCTTCCTTAAGCATTCAGCCAAAGCAAAATAAAGCAGAGCCAAGATACAGGTTCCTGAGTAGAGTCATGCCTGAAGCCAGTCCTGCCTTCCCCTTGACTGTCTTTGGCAACTGAATTCTCCTCTTTCGGCAGTCTGACTTGACTTTCTGTAATTTACAGATGAAAGTCTCCTGGTTTCTCAAGAAATGTTTACTATCATTAAATGAAAGCATTCACTTGATTTAACTTTATACAGACAGCATACATTCAAGGATATAATCTAGAATAGGAATTTGCAGACAACCTTGAGATTTATTCTAACAGAGAATCACAGGTTTTATCATTTAGCCTTTAAGGACCTTAGGTAGGGTTGCATGCAAGCTATAAAACAAATGCATATCCAGATATTTATTTCATGATTCTACTCACTATAGCATAGAACCTCTAACAAGAACTTACAGGAACAATCTGGCTCTAATCTAAATCTTCCCATTACTTAAGCATTAACCTCTCAGGTTCACAAAACCAAACAGAATGAACAATACAAAGGTTCAGAATCAGGAAAAGTCAAAGTGCAAAGCAAAGTCTGAGATATCTAGCAAGATCACAGTACACAGGACACAGGCATTTATTCATTCATTTATTACAAATACATACTGCATACTGTGCTGGGTTGCTGCAGATTCACTAATAAATGATCCAAACTAGGGATCTGCTCTTCTTTATTCATGAGAGGGAAGACAGTTAGTTAACAAGCAAGCAAATAAATATATGCATAAAGAAAATAAAATGGGGTAATGGAGAGTGTAGGATTGGGTAAGCAGAGGGTGGCTTGAGTTTGGGTGGTTAGGAAGGGCCTTTGAGGAGTAAAATTTGAGTTGCACTTTGGAGGGTAACAAGGGGTTGGACATTCAAATACCTATGCAAAGACACCTGTAAGCACAGGGAAGGCAGTTTGGTATATTTTAGGAACAGAACAAAGGCCAGTATGGGAAGAACACAGAGGATAGGGGAACATGAAAAGAGATGAGGTCAGAGTGGTGAGTTACAGAACAGTGAGTGACACAGGAAACTGGAAGGAATCCTAACAGTTAACTAATAGTCCAAACGGTATGTGACATTTTTTGTAATTTCTTTGAAGAGATAAAATGAGGCAAAAAAAACCCTAAGGATTAATTTATCTGAGATTTTAAAGGAAAGAAAAATAGGGAGCAATAAAACCACATAAGAGAAAACTGATATCATACATTTAATACATTGAATGAGATATTTTAGTAGGCATAGTACATACCCAAAGTGACCTCTCTTACAGTACATTAAGTGAAGTCATGAACTACTGTGCCAGCTTAGATCATTTATCAGTCTTTTCCAAAACTGTCATCCACTCCCATGATTCAACCTAGAACTTCCCACTGGTGAGATCTGGAATCTTAGAATTAAAAGGCACCTTTGAGCTTAGCTTTTCCAACAACTAATTTTTTTCCAACTGAGAAATAATACATATAGCCTGAAGAAGGAACAGGATTTGCCCAAGGCCATAATATATGTGAGTGTCCAAATGAGAAATGGAATCTTAGTCCCAGACTTCTACTTCAGTGCTCTTTTCCCTGTATCATACATACAGGGACAATCAGGTCTTGGTTGATCTTTAATCATCCTACATCTCAAATCTCAATGCCCCTAAAATTTAAATAGAGTGCTTTCAGATAATGGCTAGAATTAACACACAGATAACTGTTCTTTTAAACATATTTGCTTATTAGTGTGATTTACATGAACATGGAAATTGTCTTTCTCATTATTATTTCCTTAACACCTAGCAAAATACCTAGAGGTTAATTGAACATATGCTTGTTTATTGGACATCTATATGTATGGAACATCAGCTGGCTTCTGTGATGCCTTCAAAGTGAGCACTTACAATGAAACATGCATTTTTAAGAGTTCTGTGTATATTAACATATTTAATTCTCATAAGAATTCTATATTACTCCACCTCATAAGAGAAATTGAGGCAAAGGGAGGTTAAGTAACTTGCTCAAGGTCATAAAGAAAATAAGAGATATAAAGCTGGAACTTTAAGAACCAATTATGTGTAGATCCTGACTTCAAAAAATTTAAATTTTATGTTAGAGGTAAGATACAAATATTTTAAAAAGCTATGAAAAGCTGGATGCAGAGGTGCATGTCTATAATCCCAGCAGCTCATGGGCTGAGGCAGGAGGATCGTAAGTTTGAGGCCAGCCTCAGCAACTTAGCAAGACCGTGGGCAACTTAGTGAGACCCTGTCTTAAAACTTAAAAATCAAAAAGGTGTTGGAGATGTAGCTTAGTGGAGAAGCAACCCTAGTTTCAATCCCTAGTACGTTCCTCCTCAAAAAAAAAAAAACTATGATAAATTTAGGGAAATGCATATATACAATGTTAAATATACTGTTAAAGAACCTATACAGTATGTTAATTTTTGTGTGAGAAAGAGATAAAAAAGTATATCTGCTTATCTTTACAAAAAAGAAATAGGGAGGACAAGCCAGAAAAGAAAAGAGAAGGCAGTAATAGGGACTTAGGAGGTAATGACACTTTTCTGAATATATTTTTTGTATAGTTTTGACTTCTGGAAGCATGTTAATACTATATTCAAAAATTAAATTAGTATAGGGGACAGCAAACAAATCATAAATTCTTTTTGTAGGTTGATTTTATAATAGTATGGGCAAAATAATGAAGTTATTTCAAATGCATTATATGATTAAGGAAATGTACTAATGTTGGGAAATAATGTTCTTACCATAAACAAAGTATAGGGAAAGGCAAGGAAGAAGGCCGTAGGGGCAGATTAAAATTGGGGTTATTGGTGTGAATTCAATTTCTAAAATATGTGTATGTGTACACATGAGCATATTTATTTATCTACGTATATACACGTGTGTGTGTACCTAAGTATATCTTCTAGCTCTACTGACAGAGTCTAGAGACAGACACCCAAGTAGCAATGAGGACACCTAGTACCCAGGTCTTGATCTGCAATACTAAAAAGGTTTTCTTGAAAGAATTGCTAATTCCAGGGCTGAGAAACAGAGGGCACAAGATGAGTCTATACTACTTTATTATGCCAGAAAATAAAGAATTGCCCCCAAGTAATGGAGCGTGTCACAGAGGAGCCAGTCTAAAGGACAATATGAACGTGAAAATAACTGAGGGCAGTGATGAACTACAAATCAGTGGAGAGAAAATCATACCAACAACAAATAGACCCCAAAAAAAGGAAGGAAGGAAGCAAAAAAAATGGGGACAGAGCTCTTCATTAAAATGCAGGAGAATGCTGAAAACCAACTGGTAAGTGTGGTGAGAGTGCTGAGGCTAGAAAAAAATCATTTTGCAATCCTCACAGTAAAGATTGTTGCAACAAGAACCATAAATAGAAGCTAAATTTAGGAGGAAAATTATTATGATAAGTAGGAGATTTGTGGGGTCTTACAGTGTATCTCCACAGAAAGCGTACTGAAAGCAAAGAAAAATAAATAATTCTCCAAAGAGAAATCAGATAACACATCACTAATAAGGAGGAGATGGACATCATAAGTCTTTAAATATGATACCCTGGGCAAGAGAGATCAGCTCTTATAGAGCATTCTGGCCTTAGGAATACACATCCTAACTTTAAGCACAAGAAAGCATCAGATAAACCCCAGAAATAAGGAATATTCTATTTTCAAAAAGAAGAGAAGGAAGTATGTATTTCTCAAAAAATGTTAATGTCACAAAAGACAAGGAAAGGCTGAGGAAATATTTCAGATTAAAGGAGACTAAAAATACACAACTAAATAACAATTTATGATCATGCACTGGCTCCAGTATTAGAGGAAAATATTTGATATGAAGACCATCACTGAATCAACTGACAAAACGAAACCAGAACAAAGGATTAAACAAAAGTATGGTATTAACATTAAATTTACTGAAGATGGTAACCATACTGTAGCTATGGAAGGAGACATTCATATCTTTAAGAAATATATACTGAAATATTTAGGAGTGAAGGGCTATGTTGTTTACAACTTACTTCCAAATGACTACAAAAATGGGCAGTATGTGCATGCACGCATATGTATGTGTATGTGCAAATAGAAATGAGTAAATAAATGAGATAAAATGTTAACAACAGTAAATCTGCATAAAAGATATATGAACGTTGTTTACACTATTTCTGCAACTTTTCTCTGTTTCATATTATTTCAAAAAAAAAATACTATAATATAAGATTGAAAGTACTATGGTAAGGCACTACAATTGAGATGAAGAAGATGGGCTGCTTAGGAATGGTGCAAAAAACTTTCTTGGAGAATATAACCTTTCCACTGGGCATGGGAGACTGAGATAAAACGCTAAGCATCACATTCCCTACCCCGGGGACGGGAAAGAAGATGACTATGCTGAAGATAGAATAGCTATCAGCTCTCTGTCCAGGAAGCAATGTGTGCCCACTGCTGATTGATCCTGAAATGTTAAGACTGGGAGAGGTGGATGTAGAGGCAGGAAGAAGCCCATGATTCACTGGAATTGGGCATGATCCATTCCAAGGGTATTTTGGTCCTAGGAATGTACAGTCTAACTTTAAGCATGAGAAAGCATCAGATAAGCTCCTGAAATAAGGAATAGTCTATTTTTATAAAGGAGAGAGGGAAGAAATGGATCTCTCTGGAAACAAGACCTCCCTATTCACTCTGAGCTTTGACTAAAGTGTATGTTCCAGATGTATGAAGACAGCTCAGAAGTCATTACCAAAGACTAAGATCTTGGCCTGAGACTGTCATTCCCACATGCTAAATGGTCACTATCTGAGTCACTGGCCTTTGGAAAATGACAACCTCAAGCTACACCTCATCATCTCTGTATCATTCAAAGCCCTGAGATCAATGAGACCTGAATGGAGCCTGGCTCTTTGGTATAATGAAGTTTGGTCATAGTGCCAACTTCAAATTACCAACACTGTGGCCTAAATTAAGCTTTCAGATAAGCAAAGCATTCCAAATGAGAAAAGGTGAGGACAGGACATGTGTTGGGGGGAGGACAGATATAGGTTCAACACACCAACCTGGGGGAACAGAAGGCAGGAAGGTGTGGAATCCCTTTTCTAGGTAGATTAATAATATATCCTCAATTCTGATGATACCCCTGACCAGAATTTAAGATCTTATGCTGTTTGCCTACTAAATTCTTTTAGATAAAATAATGAAAATTACCAAGAAGTAACAACTTACCCTGGCAAGTTTCTCTGGTTTGGAGGAGACGTGCAGCTGGGAAAACAGTTCTGTTATCTCTTTGGTAAAATCTTCATCCCCTAAAAAACCAAGTCCCATGTAAAACATTCCAGAAAGACTGCTGGGGACCATGTGGAGGGTGAGGAGGACAAAGAGTGGTAGCAGCAACAGTAGTCTTAATAACAACAGTAGCAGCAGCAGCAAGTTACATTAGCTTGGAGTTTCAGTGCTTACACAGACTCTTTTTATGTATATTATATCAAAGAATGTTTTCAATGAGCTTATAAAAGAAGAGTCATTACCCCATTTTAGAGAAGAAGAAACGACACTTGAAAAGATTTCTCCCAAGACTGCAGAGCAATAGTGGTCAAACTTTGGCCCTCCCCCTCCCAGAACTCTGCCTTAAATCCCAGAATGAAGAAGTGGTGAAGACAGAACACCGAACAGAGACTGTGCATGTGCTTCCAAGGAAACAGAATTTAAGTTGAGTCACGAAAGATGAGCACAAGTTAGGAGAATGGAAAGAGTTTCAGGGAGAGAAAACAAGTGCAAAGATCCAGGAGTATAAGAAAGCATGACAAGAAGTTTAATATGGTGAAAAGTGTCTAACAGGAAGAGTGGAAAGAAGCTAGAAAGGGGAGCAGAATCCAGATAATAAAGGACCTGTATGCCATGATGAGGAACTCAAACTTTATACTGAGGGAGTGAAGAACCTCTAAGTGATTCTAAGCAAACAGATATGATCAAATTTAAATTACTGGATTACTTTGGCTGCTAGGTGAAGAATGGATAAGAAGGAGAACAAAAAGGGAGACAAGGCTGAGGTAATAACATATGATCTAGTAAAGAGATAATGGTAGACCCTGAAAAAAAAGAAAAGAAAAAGGGACTCCAGAATGTTGGAAAGATGGTTAAGGAAGAAGTTGGAGTTAGCCTGGTGAGAGCTGATGGGAATACAGAACACCTACGCTTAAGAAACAAACAAATGGGTGAGTCAAGATGAAGATATCTAAATGAATGGCAAGAATCTCTTTCCCTCTCTACCCACCAAATTTCTATTCATTCTCCCCTTTGAGGTCCAGCCCAAGTCCCCAAGCAACATGAAATAAACTCTTTATAAAGAGAACTCTTGTATAAAGAAATCTTTAGCACTTAGAATCTATATGAGCATTTCCAAAGCACCAGTCAATGGTTTAAAAGATCAAATTATTACCAAATTTATGCCTGGTATTTCTCCCCAAAATCCCCGGTGGGGAGTATATCTTGGCTCTTCTCTCTTCATCCACTATTATTTTATCCCTCATTCTTGGCATTTAAGGTAGAGAATTAAATTGATTTAATAATCTCAAGTACAACATGGTTTGGGAAAAGCTGATCTCACTGATACAACTCTGACCTACATAGCTCATCTAAACCCTTAATCATATCCTACCATGAAAAATCTAAAATCTGACTTTCAGGCATTGTGTTTTCCCAACTAAGCTCTAAATTTTTGGGGTGCTGGGAATGAATCTGAATCGAGGGGTTCCGAATCTGAATCCAGGGGTTCCGAATCTGAATCTTAAAGGGTTCCCAAAATAATCCCAAGGCACAGAGGAAAAAAATTATGGACTTTTATTTATGGATATCCATCTTATGCTATTAAAAATTCTAATTTAGGATATAATTTAGGATGTAAATAATATGGTAGTTATATGTATTTAATTTATAAACATTTATACATATGTATCTTTATGTGTGTAAAGACAGATATTATGTCTATGAACTTTTATACTGGCAAGATTTGTGATCAAAAAGGGTTTAGAGATCACAGTCACATACTCTCCATAGAAATGAACACAAAAAAAGTAGTTGTTACATTGGAATAAAATTCTGTAAAGATGGAAAAGAGACAGGGCTGGTGCTTTGGAGGAACTCATGAGAAAGGCTGGACTCTCCCCAAGCAAGATGACTCCTTTTTATGTAAAGGGAACAGACACATCAGGGGCAAGGGCTAGGGATGCTGATGGAAAACAAAGATGACCAACATCACCAGAACCAAATTCTATGATTTTTCTCTCCTATATGCAACCTCCATTATTTCTAACAACTTCATTAAGCTATAATTAAATACAAAAGACACTATTGCATTCTCAATCAAAATTAATGAGGAGGGCTGAGGCAGGGTAGGGGACGGGGTCCTAGAATTCACTGCTGTTATTTTCAAATATCTGATCTCTGGCAAACAGGCAGGGATAAGTATCATAGATACAAAACCATCTGATTATAAAACTCCTTAGAGTCCTCTGGCATATAAAGATTGGAATTTCTAATTTTATGTAAAGCCAGATGTTGACTAAATTGAACAACTACTGTTAACACATGTGCAAATAACTTAAAAGTTTATAAATAACTGGGAAATGTCATACAATGGCTTGGTTAGGAACATTGGAGCAAATGGAACAAATCAAAATTAAGCTATTGCTTTCCTGCTAAGTGAGACTTTTAAAATCCTTTTATTTATATCTTCCTAATAATGAACATAATAATAGCCATCACTTACTGGATACTTACTAATATGCCACACATTAATGTAATATTTATAACAACCTGAGAGGAATTAAATCCTATTCTTACAATCAGGAAAAAGAAGTTCGGTGTTAAGTAATCTCTCAAGGTCACATGGCTTAGTAAATTCGAACTCAAGTATAACCCAAAAAGTCATTCTTTTATTCATTAAGCTAAACCACCATCTCAATATCTCAGCACAGCTTTAAAAACTTACATTTAAAAACCATTTTCTAATCAGTAAAAAAGTACCTTTATATGGAATAAGGTATGATTTAGCAAGATGTTACATAACCAGCCACCTTGACCTAGAACCCAATATAGAACACAAAAAGAAACAAAAGAGAAAAAGTTCTTGTCTATGCAGAATCTACAGACTCAACTTTTTGTCCTCCTCTCACAGACAAGACCCTAAGACTTACACTCAGAGCTCTTTGCTCTCAACAGACAACTTGACAAGACTACTTGTTTGGGTTCCTACTCATATAAGTTAGAAATAAAAACCAAATGAGACTCAGGCAAGTTCACTGATAGTGAAGACATATAAAAGATGGACAGACTAACACAATGAAGGAAATAAAGTTGTGCAACTCTAAAAAGCATACATTATTAAAAGCACTGCAGTTTAGGGTAATTTAGTACAGCAGTTCTCAAACATTTTGGTCTAAGGACCTCTTTATATCCTTAAAACTGAGAATTCCAAAGGGTTTCTTTCAATATAAGTTATAATAAATAGAGATAGTATCATATTAAAATTTAAACAAATGTTTAAAGTATTAGTTCATTGATAATCACAATAAACTCACTACTTGTTAACATACTTTTGAAGAAAAATAATCACATCTTCCCAAAACAAAAAAAATTAGTGACAATACCATTATTTTACATATGTATCAAATCTCTTTAATGTTTAGCTTAAGAGAAGATAGCAGTTTTGACACTCAGTCTGTTGTGATATATTCTTATTTTAATAGCTTTTTCAGATAGTCTAAAGATTAACTTTAGATATTCTTTAATACTACAACAAAATTCAAGGGGTCATTTCTTAAAGGATCGTAGCAATTACTCATATTGCAATGAACCTAAAACCATATCATAAAATTTTGTACTTATTTATATTAAATTAAAATCCATTAGTCTATCTTTTGCCCATATGTGATTTTATAACATCACACATTAGTCAATAGGAAAAATACTGGTTCTCTGATTTATGTAGATTTTCCAAATGCCGACACACTTCATTGTAAAACATTCAAAAATTATTAGACTTATAACTATAGATTTCATCAGAGGAATCCGTAAACAGCACTGGAAAGTTGTCAAACTCAACAGAGAAACATTTTACAAAATTCTAACTTTGACTTAGTTTGAGTTTTTATCATGAGTCATAAATAGTTGGTTTCCTTGAAGTAAAAGCTAATTTTATTAATTTTCAAGAAAATAGTCACCCAATATTGTGTTCTGAACAATCTGTGTGACTATTTACACTTCTAAGTAAAAATGGTGTTCCATGACAAAAGTAGTTCAGCTCAGGGTCCAAGAATCTGCATTATTATCAGTAGCTCATGTGATTTGGGACCTGTGACTCTTGGATTGTGCTGGTTGCTTTGTAAAAACTTTTTTCGTAAAAAATAACCTGAGTCAAAAGTTAGCATGTATTAAAATTAGAGATTTGAGTGACAAAATACAAACAAAATATTCTGCTAAAAAGAATAGTTCAGCTTATAGTTCGAACAATACATACGCTTTTCCTGAGAGGACCCATCATACTTCAGTATGCATCAGAGAATATTAAAATAAGTATACTTCAGGGTTAAGATTTAATAAAATTAGTAATTTTATCACTTCACTAAACACAAGGTTAAATAAAACTGGCTTTCTTTTTTTTTTTTTTACAATGAGTACCTGACTTTGAAAATCTTAGTATAGTTAGATGCGACTATCTTGATCCATGTTTTGGCACCAGGAATTTCATCCATTTTTGCCTTTCATTGTCAGTAAAAGTATCAAAACACAGAAAAGTAAAAACAAAAATTTGTAAAATTAAGTTACATATGATATCATTATGCCATTTTGACTCATGAACTCCCTTAAAGGGTCTTGAGGACTTAAGAATGCACAGCCCATACTTCGTGAACCACTGATTTAATCTACCACATGGATAATTGGCCCTTTACATTTTGATGAACCATGAGGGAATTTTTCTACTCAATAATGTTTATAATTAATTGCTTCATCAAGAAAAGACAAAACTGTATTAATTAATTCCAGTTTCTAAAAGAAGTCAGTGCAGTTTATATCTTAGAAATATTTCCAGTTAAAAATGTTAAAAATGACAGAGTTTAAGATTCAGTTACCTAGAAATTGTGCTTTATGTAAACTATTGCATTTCCTGATAATTTTGCAATAATGAGTAGTTTCAACATTTATATTTCCCTAGGAATGCAAATACTAAAATTTAAGACAAACTTTGTAAAAATAAAAAAAAAAATCCTCATTTTGGATAACTGCCACCTTGCAGGCTTCAATTCAAGATGGGGACAGGGGTCACAGAAGTCAGAGAAGCATAGGTAAAGTACCTAGAGATACAGATGCTCATAAGGATGGGCCTGACAAACTGAGGAGGGAATCTGACAAAGGCATCTCTAATTGTTAAAAAAAAAAAAGAGAGAGAGAGAGAGAGAGAGATGTGTTCTGCCAGCATAGACTTGGAAGGACCAGAAACATAGCTCAGCATGCATGAGGCCCTGTGTTCAATCCCTATCACACACACACACACACACACACACACACACACACACACACAAAAAAAAAAAAAAAAAAGATTTGGAGAAGCTCCAAAGAGTCTGGTAGTGAGAAGAGAAGGCCTGGACATGAGAATAACTTGCCCATTTCAATGCCTAGTCAGGGAAAAGGCTGCAGAAAGGAGTTTGCATGAAAATTCTGACTGAAAAAAATCAGACTAATAAAATTAGAGAGTAAATATTTTATCTCGAGGGCAAAGCACTGCATACAAACACACTGTATCCTCTACATTCAGGTAATGAATTTTCATATTACCTTTTTTCTCTTCTTCATCTTCCTCAGAAAACTCTGCTAAGGAAAATGCTTCTTTGAGTTGCTCTAATTCAAGCTTTAGTGCCTCTAAGTCTTCTCCACTTAAAGAATTAAGAATAGATTTCACCTAAATGGATATAAGATTAAAAATTGTAGGAATATGAAGAGGACAAAAAATTCTCAAAGGGAGAAGACACAATAATTGAGCTCACCAGTCAACACAAGCTATTTCTTAAGAAGCTTAACACAAGAGGCTAATTATTACAGGAAGGTAGGGAGAATCTGTACTTCCAAAAGTAACAAAGGCCAGAGATATCTGGAAGTTTAGTTAATAAAAACAACTTAAAAATCAGGGAGGAAAAGGAGATCATTTTGAATCAATTAAAAGTTATCAGTAACTGTATACAAATTAGTTTTAAATAAGTTAAAAGCTAAAAGGTAACTGTATACAAATTAACAGCTTAAGTCAATAGGTTTTTGGCAGCTAAAGCCAAAGAAACAAGGTTAAAAAAAAAAAAAAGATAGAAAGAAAGAAAGAAAGACTGAGATATAGGAAAAATAGCAGATGTGTTATTAAGACCTCTTTATCAATATGCCCTTTTTCGTGTAATTTTACAGAAAAACACTGGACTCATCCAATTTCTTTCTAGCAGTTTGTTCAAAATCAGTTTTTTGTTTGTTCTGGTATAGTATTTCCAGAGAGTCTCAAGTCTCCATTGGAAACACATTTCATCTTCCTAATGTGCAAAGAGAAAAGAAGCTATGTAACATTCCTTTATTTGAAGACTTTTCTCAGTTGGGATTTTTAGTTTGGATTTACCTTTATTTCACTTTCTTGGGAAAGCATCTCCAGAGCTTCTAGATGTGAAAGGCCTTGAAATTCATCAAAGAGTAGCCCATAATGAGTTTTCTTGTCTGTTTCCATGGTAACCTCATTGGAGGTCCATAGCTCTTCTTTCTCCTTTGCCTCTCGTAAAACCTGAAAAGAGATGGAGGCGTTACACTGCAGCAAATGAGAGCTCAAGGGTGAGTTCTGAAAGCGGAGGGAAGCAAAGCTGAGTACAGAGCACTGCCCTTTCATTCTTAGCATTGCAATTCAAATCCAACAGGCTCAGGAGATGCTGGGAAAAAAAACATAATTTGATGCTAGACAGTGTAAATAACACCCAAGGAACAGGTGTTTCTCCAAAAGTGGTTTAAACATTAATCTAATAAACAACTTTGACAGGGCTTAGCATTTCACTGACAGGAGAATGAAAAAAGGAGGGAAAAAAAACAGCTGGGCATTTTTCTAAGTATTCAAGCTTTCACTGGCTGCCTCCCTACCCCAGTAGCTTTAATTTTAAAAAAATCACTGAAAATTCTTCAAAAGGAAACACTAAAAAGGCCCCAGGTTAGCAAAAGCAAAACGCAAATCAAGACAGAAACAAGAATCAAACAGGTAAAGAAAACAGTACCTGAGATAGTGTAGAATTCCGGTTCATCAGACCCTTGGTTCTTTTAAACCCAGGATCCCCTTCTGCTATGACATCCATTGTCTTTTTTCCAATGAATTCTAAGGCATCCAAACCCCCACTAATAACACTCTTTCCCTAGAAAACACAGAAACTTCATTACAGCAATGTTATGAAAATATATTTGCATATTTCAGTATTGAAAAGTAGTGGATTGAGAAGACTGTGGAACAAGGATTGAGACGAATGTGGAACAAGTGAAGCAATTATACACTGCTTGTGGAAATATAAATGTGTGTAACAATTTGAAAAAACTATAGCTAAATATCTACTACAGCTGCATGAACCACCAATTCCACTCACGGTTATATACTCAATAGAAATATGTACAGAGAAGCATCAGAAAATATGAACAGTGATAGTGGAGTGAAACAGACATTATTACCTCATGTACATGTATGATTGCATGACTGATGTGATCCTACAATATCTATAATCAGAAAAATTAGAGATTACACTCTATGTATGATCTATCAAAATGTATAAATGCATTCTACTGTCATGTACAACTAATTAGAACAAAAATAATTTAAAAAAAGAATGATGATAGCAGCACTATTTGTAATAGCTATAAATTGGAAATTACCCCAGTGTCTACCATGATGGAATTGAAAAACAAAAAAGTGACAGTCATACAAAGGAATACAGCAAAGAAAATCTATACAAACTGCAACATGGATAAAATATACAAACATAATATTGTGTGAAAGAAACCAAACACAAACAGGTATACTCCACACTTCCATTTCTATAAAGCATAAAAGCAGGCAATATTAACCTATGATAGTATAAGACTGTGATTACCTTGGAGGGGGAAAGAGCACAAATTGGGGCGGGGGACTGGGTATGTTCATAAGGTGAACGTTCACACTGAACACTTACGATTTTATTTTCTGTATGCATGTGATATTTCAACAAGAAGTTTTTTAAAATGTACTAGCTATCTACCCTCCTATAAGAAGCATAGTGTCCTATATTATTCTTTTTTAAATGTTTTTTATAATCTGTAGTTTTACTAGTATCTACCATAAAGATCACACACTACCTCCAGTCCCCACCCCCACCCACTTAAGATACAAATATGAGAAAAATTATTTTTGTAAAAGCAGAGACATTTCCTAGGGTCACCAAACTAAGAATTCCTGGTCCATAAAATATTATGTACAAATAAAAAAGAAAAAATAAATATCATGCACATTGCATAACTCTTCATCTTATATTCCTTTATTTCTTTAAAGAAAGTCTTCACATAGCTCTTACTCTATTTTGGACTCCCTTAAGAATAATTAGTTCTCAAGGTTTTTCAATGAAAAGAAGAAGATAAGCAAACCCATTATAAAAATAGAAGACAGTAGGCCACCATGCACTTTTTACTCACTGTGCTCTGAACAGCTGTAGAAATGGTCGAGAATACACCAAACGGCCCAGTCACTGGGGAGGAATTTTCATTCTCTTTGGCATTTGTCTCTCCTAAAGAGAGGAAACTTGTAAACATGAAAGGAAGGTTCGCTAATTGTTTTGGCTTTACTAGCATCTATATGACTTTTTAAAATGTAGACTCAGTTTCCTAAACTCAAGACCTTAGGTCTTTTCATTATTTTAAACAATTTGCCCATTTTAACTGAAAGTTAAATAGGTATCTACTTTCGAATAGGTATCTTTTTTTTTAATTTTCATTTCATTTTAAAAATAAAATCCAATCTTCTGAACAAACTACTGATCTACATAACATCAGACTACATACTGAATAATCTCAGCGACACGATTTTCTGGACAAGGTAAAACTATAGGTTCAGAAAACAGATTCCTGCTTGCCAAGGACTGATAGCAGATGGAAGGGAGTGACTACAAAGGGGCATGAAGGAACTTGCTCATTGAAAATATTTTTATATCTTAATAGTCTATGTTGACATAGAAAATATTCTATATCTGTATAACCACAAGGTACCATGATTACATAGTATACAAACATAACTGTATCTCTCAAAGCACAAAAATCTACATAGCTAAAAAAAGCAAATTTGTATGTAATTTATAACTCAACTTTATCCTAGAAAATCATGCCCATTAATAGGAATCACACATGGATTACAAAGATTATGTTTCAAATAAACTGTTCTATTTTATTAATTTTAAAAATCTTATAGGAGAGCAGCTACATCAAATAATCTAACTATATCAAATACTCTATTATAGGGAGGACTTCTACTTCTAGCTACAATGAATTAACTGGTACTAGACTTGCCTTCCTACCACAGCAACTAGAAGACTGCACAAAACATAAGAAACAACCTTTTGCAGATACTGGACAAGAGGCAGTACAAGACTTTGGTACAGGAGGAGAGAGAAACAACGTGAACCCTATAATTGGGTTGACTGTCTAGAGGAACTTTCTAAACAAACCACAACACAAGGAGAGGAAAAGTAAGCAGAGCACAGCAATCACAACAAGTGGAACAAAGACTGGAGCCAGAAAAGACTGAAGTAGCTGGAAACTGAAAGTCAAAAAACTAGAGAGGATGCAGCTACATATGTTAAAGAGTTACAAGAATCTACATAGGTGTGCCCTGTGTCTTCAGCTGAACACTACAATGCTCAGGCACTAGGAGACTCCACAAAGTTGGGGGGGGTGGGGAGGCGGGGACTGCTATGGAGTGGTAAGTTAAACCATCTCAGAGTGCATGCTGAGCAGAGACATTTGAATTTCAACCAACCAAAGTAAAAAGACATCTTTAAACAACTGGGGATTGAGTAAAAACCTCAGAAGTCAGGCCTTAGCAGTAAAGTTAAAACAACTTTACTAGAGTAAAGGCTACTCTAACTCACCCTAAACAAGCTTAATAGTGCCTTGAAAGTATCAGTCTAAGCTACCTGTAACTACCTGTCAACAAAAGGACAGCCAAAGACAACCTTTAAAGAAACAGCAAAATCCCTAAAAGATGAACAAATAAGATTCACCTGCAGCCTCTGCTCAAAGTGACAATATCCTTAACAGTGGAATTCACCTCCTTCCTTAGGAACTTTAAAAGATGGAAAGGACTTATTGTCAAAAAGCAGTCCATTCTAATTTGGGAAACTTCTCACCATCAAACTCTAAAACTAAAACTGAAGTCCATGTAATGTTCACTGGATGGTACTCATTCCCTCCCCAGGAGCCACAAATAAAAAACATAAGCCCTCTTCTCTGCCTTAGTCTTCAGAGATGTAAAAAGAACCACGATATTCTTTCAATCTCTCTTCCTGAGATTTTCATATTTAATACCCGTAATATCTTCAACTTTCCAAGACAGTAATTGTAGATATTTCATCACACAGTTCAAACTTTTCAGGATTCACTCCAGTTTTTCATGGCCCTGTGTGGTAAACCTCTTTCAGGTGTTATGAAGACACTGCTATTTCCATATCCAAAGCCACTTATAACTCTTATTTTCCTTGTCTGAACCCAACTACTGATATGGAAGTTTCTGATAATGGCCAAAACCCACTCTCCACTACAGCATGAACATCAGACGCTGTTCTAGTCAACAGTATCTGAGAAGTAGTATGCTCAGAGTTGCTGGGAAAACTACTCATTTAAAGAAAGAGATGCAGGAGGGGAAATGATACTTCCTTTCCACTTAATTCCTGACTTTGAGAGCATTTTTGTTTTAGAAAATCATACTTTGAGTTTCAGTGTTATCTGGCAGCCATTAAGAAACCAACAAAGAAAACAGGAGAGAAGCCAACCCAGACCCTAACATCAATGAACTATCTCTGCAACAGAGTATTTCTGGAGTTCTTCAGTGAGAAAAATAAACGCACTCTTAGTCACATATTCTGTTATTTTCAGCAGAGTAGTCTTAAGAACACCACTAAGAACAATGCCTCAAACTCACACACACAGTCCTTTGTAGACACGTTTGTATAATGTGACCTCATCTCCTGGCCATGGACAACTGACCCAAGATTAGGCCAATCTAATTGCCTCTCCTAAGAACTCAGAAATAACTAATGCCAGCTGGTCTCTGATGGGCATAAATAACAGGATTCATTTATAACGTTGGAACTGGAGAAAACAAGCACAGAGAATCAGTTTGCTTCGAAAGAAAAATGACATATATGAGCAAAGAGAATAATGAGAAAAAAATAAGGTCCCTGACAGATGGAGAAAGCAAACTAGGTATTGAAAACCTTTCTATTTTTTGGTCCCAGGCCCTCCTGGTTCCTGGTGATAATCCTGCCCTTTATGGTTTAAGTAAGAGTATGTTTCCCTTTGATCAAGGCAAGTCTCCAGAATAAAACTTCACCTTCATTGAAGTCCAAATGCAAAAAAAACTCAACCCCAAACTAACCATTAAAATATTTTTCTCTTGCCATTGCTAGATTTAAATTCAGCCAACTCTTTGGTCACTTAACTCAAATATACCAAGAAAAATGCTAAACAATTCTCATATTCTATATTCATGGCTTTATTTATTAAATGGTTATAACAGTCTTTTGAAATCATTTTGTAGATGTGGGAAGTGAAGAGACACATGATTGGTTAAAGGACACAAGCAGCTAAAGATTCCAAATCCTCTTTCATGCCACAGTCCCATTATGCCCTGAGCATTAGATGTTCAATAAACACTACTGAAAAATTAGTTCAACTGTTCCATTTTAATCCAAAATCCTAGGCTTTAATGTTTCTGTCTACTGACCTGCTGCGCACTTGACTTCAGTTGAAATTTCACTGGGACTAGGGATCCCGAGAGAAGTCTCTGCTTTCTCAATGACATTTGAAATACCTTGTCCTAACAAGAAAAACATTTTTTGCTATTTGTTACCAAAACTGAAGAAACAAGCCAAAAATCATACCTGCATATTTATAAAATTATTATAGCCATAGGACATGCTATTTTAACAATACATAACAATACAAAACTAATATAAAAAAATTAACTCATATATTTACATTAACAATTCCCAGACTTCAACTTTCTAATGAGAAAATGCTTCAAATTCTAGTGGCAGTATGTACCAAACCATCATTCAATCACCATCAAACTATAAAGTCTCTGAGTAATCATGGAAGGAAGGATTATTATCAAAATCATTTGCAACATAAATCTGTAGCAAAATGCACATATAAAATAATGAAACTACTGACAACTTACCTACTGTGGCTACTGTAGCTGAGGCTGAAGAAAGTAAGGACTTGCCCCAACTTCCCCAATACCCCCATCCAGTTTGGGGTACATCTTTGGAAATGGGCTCCTATTTTTCCCAGTTAAGAAGAAAAACAAAAGAAAAAAATAGGAAAAAATAAAAAGAAAAAAATAAAATAGGAAAATTAATGAGAGTACAGACAAGATATCTAATTATTAGCAAAAGTATGAGTGAACAAATATATTGCTTTACTAACAGATGTATATTATCACCATGTAAGCACCAAGCAGCAAAGACAAGAACTTTTAAAGGCATTTATACAATTGAGAAAAATGCACTTTATGGTTCTACAAAGAAAAAGATAAGTGCTACCTTAAATTAGCATTAAATCCAAGTCGCTTTTAACCTCGACATTTTAAAATCCCAATATTTTAATAGATATTCTACTTCGGCTATAGACTGTAATACCTGAACAGGGAGAACTTCAGAAGTTTCAAGGTCACTAGAAGGTTTGAACTCTGGCCTTTTCCGAGTGGACACTACAGGTTCTGATTTACTCTCTGGCTTAGTGCTTTGGTTGACAGACTCAGAACTCTTGGCTGGCTCACAGTTTCCATCTTCAAGGATGGGGGTTGCTTCAGTTATCACTTTACTCTCAACATCATCTTTATCCGACATGATTAGAACATCACCTAGTAAAAGAAAAGCCCAAGAAAAAGTGTACTTATATATGATGTTTTGATGTAAATTACTTATTTAGATCTTTTGAGATTTTCATAGATTCACATGTGGTGTAAGAAATAAGATTCCATATGCATTCATTCACTTTCCCTAGTAACAACTTGTGTAAGTGCAGAATAATATCAAAATCAGGAAACTGATACTGATACAATCCACCAATCATGTTCAGATTTCGCCAGTTTTACAGGCACTAATTTGTGTGTACAAAGTTTTACAAAATGTTATCCATATACAGTCATTCCTTAATGTCCTTGGAGAATTGGTTCTAGGACCCCCAGATGATAACCCAGATGATAACAAAGTAAAGGTCAAGTTCCTTATTTAAAATCGTACATTGGCATATAACCTACATACTTCCTCTCATATAATCATCACTAGATTATTTACAATAGCTGATATAATATAAATGCTATTAGTAGTTGTTAAACTACATTGTTTAGGGAATAATGACACGAATAATCTGTACAGGTTCAGTAGAGATATATTTTCCCAAATATTTTCAATCTATAGATGTGGCACCCATGCATTTGAAGCATCACCTGTATAGATGTTTGTGGCCATTACCCACAATCAAGAAACCAAAAAAGTCTGATCATTAAGAATCCCTTCTGCTATCTTTTAGTCACATCCAGTTCCCATACTTCTCCCAACCCATAGTAAGTGACCAATCACTGATTTTTTTCTCTGAAATTTTGTCATTTCAAGATGTTACTTAAAGGGAATCATAACATGTTCTTTTGAGAATTTTTTGACTCAGCAATGAGTTCCTCCAGATCCACTTAGGTTGTACCAATAGGTTGTTCCTTTTTATTTCTGAGTAGTATTTCATGGTATCAACATATCACAACTGAACTATTTACCAACTGTTACATGGGCCATTTCTATTTCGGGGCTATTACACAAATAAAATGACTATGGAAGTTCACATACAGGTTCATAAAGGAACATAAGTTTTCTTTTGTCTGTGATAAATGACCACGATCATAATCAACTAGGTCCTACAGTAAGCTCACCTTTAGTTTTTTATGAAATAGTCATACTCTTTTCCACAGGGGTATAGCTTTTAACTTTTCTACCAGCAACATATAAGTGATCAAGCTCCTTCTGTATGCTCACCAGTTTTTTGTCATTATTTTTTATCTAAATCATTCTAACAGGTATGTGGTCGCATCCCTCTGTGGCTTTTAAAGTGCATTTATTCAACAGTTGAGGATGTTGAATATCTTTCCATGTGCTTACCTGCCATCTGAATATCCTCTTCAGTAAAATATCTATTTCTATCTTTTGCTCATTTTCTAATTATATTTGTTGCTTTTACTGTTGTTTTAAGAGTTCTTTATATATTCTAGATTCAAGTCCTCTAATATATGGTTAATGAATATTTTTATCCCAGTCTGTAGATTTTGTCTTTATAGTCTTTCACAGAGCAATTTTTCATTTTGATGAGGTCCCAGTTGTCAATTTTTCCTTTTACTGAATGTTCTTCAAAAATCCTATCATTAATCATTCCCAACTCAATTTTTCCTGAGTTATTTAAGTCATCAGATAACATTTTTGTTAGATCAGTTTTTGAATGGCAATGTTACCCAATTCAATTCCTTCTAGAAGTAGAGCTCTTTGGCAATTAAAGCCAAGATACCATTGCTACTTCTACAAAGAGCAGACACTAGTTTCCAGGTTAACCAAATATCATCACACACACACACACTCACTCACTCTCTCTCTTACACACCACCCCCCCACACACACTCCACTTGGGTACATATTCAGACTGAACACTATAATTGAAGTGCATGAAAATTCTAAAACAGAAAGATGTCTATAAGAATCAGGGAATCTAGATTTTTCAACAAAATATCTGAAATGAGCCTACAGCAATGGTTACAAACTGAGTGCCAAATCCAGCCTATAGATGTTTTTAATTGATCTGTACAGTGTTCAAACTTTAAAAACAGGAACTGCTAACATTTAAAACTCAGACTTCATGTAAAAATGTTTCCAATTTCTCTTGTAAAATTCAAAGTTCTGGCAACACTGGGCCCACATTTGATGGCATAATAACTGCCTCACACTAAATAGCTGTTAGGCCCTCTGAGACAGGGCAGTGCTTTCCTGTGCCCCACAATCTCCACCTAAATTCACTTCGCTCACTTACGTTAACATGGTTAGCCCCTGTAGACATTTGAGTTTGCAATACCTGACATAAAAGGAACTTAGGATTTTTGACATACGAAAATGCCAATGAGAGAATTCGAGGTTATAGAAACAATATATGAGAGAGCTCAAATGCACAGGGGATACAGTCAGTTACCTGGAGTAGTTAATATATTAAGAACGATAGGGAAGTACAAGTCTAGAAAGGGTAGATCAATGCCATGGAGCCTAGGATATGCAGGTATGAGATATATTTTTTTTTTCCCAAAAATAGAGAAAAAACAACCCAGAAACAACTACCAATTGACATTCAACTTAGAAATATTCATTCACTCACTCACTTGCAAGCACCTTTTGGGTTCCCACTATTTACCAAGTTCTGGAGAAAAAGAAGGCAATTTATCTGGAAGTAAGTAAGGCAGTTTCTGCCTCATTTGTTTCAGGGGCCTAGTAGGAAAGACAACTCAGGGCTTGCACAAACGTCAATGTTTTTGCAGCTGAATGTCTTTTTTAGTATCTTTTCCTTATACTGTCTCCAGGTTACAACACATTAACTATTATAAAGCATATTATAAGTAGTGACATACATATTGCATAAACATAATTCATGTAACAAAAGACTAAGGCAAAATATTAAACGCAGGTTATCCCTAGCTTCTCATTTGTGCAGCAAAGATTTAATGAACATGTAGAATGTGTCAGACATTTAGGCTAAGCCAAAAAATAATGTTTTTGTGGTGATGGTTGTTTATATTGTTACTCTCATTGTTAAATGGCCATACCATCCGGTTCTCAATAGATTCAAAATCTAGCAGGAAAAGCACTCGCGTGCGCACACACACACACACAAGAATAAACACGGAATTACACTATTTAATGTTTTACTAGGTTTTCCAGGTATAAATAACAAGTGTGTTATTTTCAAAATTGGAAGAGAAACATCCCAGCTAAACAGTTGATCCACATTTTTAAGAAACAGAAATACGTGCTCGCATGTATACGCGGCCCCCACCTCCGCTAACGAAATGGAGAGCTGCAAAGCTTAAGAGTTAAGAGCCCTGGCTCCTGAGTTCGACTCTTCTAACCCTGTCCAGAGGTAACTTCGCTTCTCTGCACCTCCGTTTCCTCGTCTGTCAAACGGGGCTATGCACTCCTCTAAAGACTCCACGACGCAGGCGAGGGGCCTGGACCAGCGACTGCACCCACGGGCTCGCAGATTAACAGCCGCTGTCGGTATTCGCGGCGGACTCGGTAGTTTGCAGCCTTACTATCGTTGTTAATGTGGCTGCTCTAGATGGACAGACAAGCTCTCTCCCTCTTCCCACATCCAACAGCAGGTCCCAAACCAGAGAGGTTCTGTAAACTTGCGCTCCTAAGTTTCCCGACGCCGACGGGAGCGCTCCCACCAACGCAGCCAACCCAAGCCATTCCGCGGCCCCGCACCCGCCGCGAGGCGCCCGCCTCCCGCCCTCGGGCCGCCTCCACCTCGGCCCCAGCGACCCCCGAGAGGGACCAGGCCCAGGACCCCAGGCTGCCTGCCTCAGCCCGGGAAGCCCCGCGCCCAGCCCGCCGCCACTCTCACCGCAGCCACGGCCGCCAACTCGCCGCTCCTACTGCCCCGGAAGTACTCCCTCGGCTCGGAGGCGGGCTCGCCTGCCCGAGAACACTTCCGGATCACTATCCGCTCAGGCGGAAGGAGCTCCGCTCGGGTTCGGTGAGTGAGGGGTCGGACCGGATAGCCTGGAGGGAGGTGCTGAGGTCGCCGCGTCGTGGGTGGTAGCTTGTGCGTGGTGGTCCGATGTGACCGAGTCGGGGATGTTCGCCCTTCTTTTGAAGGCCTGGCCTGGGTGCATGAGTTCGGCCACCGAATATTTACTGAGCGCCAAATACCTGCCTGCACTACCCTGGCGCCGGGGACCCACTGGTGAACTAGCAAAAGCCCCGCAGTCAAATCGCTCCATGGCATTTTGGTGGGAGAAGCAGAGCATAAACAAGTCAGCAAACAGATTGCCTAAGATGGTAGTAAGTGCTTTAAAGAAATTTAGATAGGTGATGGAATGGAACGAAGTGAGGGAGTAATAAGCCACTTGCAGACCTAGGTAGAGCATTCCAAGCAGAGGAAATAGCAAGTGCAGGGGCCATGTGCATGGGACAAACTTAGCCAAGTCACGGAAGAGGAAAAAGGCCACATCCTGGAGCAGAACGAGCAGGATGAGGAGGAGGGAGATGAGATCATGGAGTTAGCGACCAAGTCTTGTAAGGCCTAGGAGCCAGGGTAAGAAGATTCACTTCTGTCCGGAACTCAATGGAAAACGATTGCAGGTTTCTAAGCAGAAGAGTGACATGCTCAGATTTCTGTCTTTAAGATTATTCTCACCCTCATCAGAAAGATGCAGCTCTTCATTTGCCCTTGAGCAGTAGGAATGCATGAAACCCTGATTGACAGAGCCAGAAATGCATTAAAGTCATCTTTATTGCAAAGATGTGGAAAACTGAATACCGGGTGGGGACTCGGCTTTTAGGAATCCAGGTCTTCCACCTCCACTTAGTGCCTTCAGAATTGTCTTAATGTCCAGATATAATAATTGCTACTTCCTAAAGTCCAGATATTTTCGTTTGCTTTTGGATGACGGTTCTTTAAATTTAGGTGCATCAGTATCACCTGGGAGCTTGTTACAAATCCCTGCTCCAAATTGGAAAACAAAAACCATATAAGTATAAAATGGATAGCTGCCTCTTATTTTTCTGTTGTAATGCAAAATGAATAGAATTGGGAATTACCTTATCTTGATAAATGGCTTAAGTATATTAATCTTTAAAATATTGGTGTTAGTCTGGCACTGGTTGTAAAGTTGTAGAACTCTTTTTAATAAATTGAGAATTATTAATAAAAAAAATGTTGCTGTTACTTATAACTGCAGTTATCAAACATTTTGGTCTTAGAATCTTTTACACTTTTAAAACTTACTGAGAACTTCAAAGAGTTGTTTTTTGGGGGAGGGCGGGGATTATAGCTATCAATGTTTACCATTCTAGAAATCAAAACAACTTTTAAAAAATGTTTCCTTTTAAAATAATAAACCCATTACATAATAACATAACTAGCATTTTTATAAAGGATATTTTCCAAAACAAAAATATTGAGAATGGCAGTGTTTCACATTTTTACAAATTTCTTTAATGTCTCTCTTAGTAGGAAATAGCTAGATTCTCATTTCTTCCGCATTCTCTCAGTATCAATCATCACAAAACCTCTGGAAAATTGCACCATGTTATGAGAATGAAAGTGAAAAAGGCCAACTTTGTCTTGACAAAGTTCCAGGGACAGCCAGCTAGGCATGATGGCACACACCTGTGATCCCAGCAACTGGGGAGGCTGAGACAGGAGAATCACAAGTTTGAGGCCATCCTCAGAAATTTAGCAAGGCCCTAAGCAACTTAGCAAGACCCTGTCTCAGAACAAAAAAGTTTTTTAAAAAGGGGTTTAGAATGTGACTCAGTAGTTAAGCACCCCTGGGTTCAATGCCTCCCTGCCCCCCAAAAAAAAGTCCCAGGGACACCCAGAAGTTCCTGCATGATACTTCAAGGATTGCTAAATTATGATATTGTCATAAGAAATATAGGACAATCGAATATATGATTGACTTTTAAATCACTAAAACTATATGCATGTTAAAAATGCAGATGTCCAAGATGGGTGCTGCCAGTAACCCCAGCTTCTTAGGAGGCTGAGGCAGGAGGATTGCAAGTTTGAGACCAGGCTCAGCAATGTAGTAAGGCCCTAAGCAACTTGTGAGATCCTGTCCCAAAATTTAAAAAGCTGGCATTGTGGCTTAGTGGTTAAACAGCCCTGGATTCAATCCCCAGGCCAAAAAAAAAAAAAAAAGAAAAACATATATATATATGTGTTTGTGTGTGTGTGTGTATATATATATTTATACATATATCTATCTCCAGATCCTCCTAGCTAGAGATATCAAGTTAGTATGTCTGAGTAGGGCCAAGAATTCACATCTGTAAAAACAAGCACCACAAATTAATTTGATGTAACTGATCTAAAAGTTGCAGTTTGAGAAACCAGTTATAAATCATATTCTCTAGAGTGTTCTGCATACTATATTTTTTTAAAAGGCTGGGTTTCTTTGCCTTCAAATCTGTTAATTAACATTCCCAGAGCCTGAAACTCTGGGATGTTAGTAAGAAGTTTGCCCCAGACACCTTTTTGACTACAAAGTTGCTGAGTATCTGAACTCAAAATGTTGAGCACTTGACACAGGCCATGGCCCTCTGCTGAAGACTGAGAAAGGTTTCAGACTTACAGTCTTTTTGAACAGATTTAAAAAAAAAAAAAACTGTTAAAGAGGGAGACTGCAATAAGTCTTCCAGTAGGGTACTCTCAATGTTCTAGAAAATTGACAGCAAAAGAAATTCATCCAAAATAAAGAGGGCAAGTGAGAGTTTAGGTGAGAGGGCTTCCTGAGTAAGGTGAAAATTACATATTTTAGAGAGAGTAGAATTTTCACAAGAAGATATCAATGGGGAGGGACAGAAGGGTTTTTAAGCAAAAGGAATAACTAAAAGCAGAACTTAATGTGAAAAAGTATTTAAAGACTAGACCAAACATCGTTGTGACTTCCTGCCTAGGCAAGAAAGCTGAAAAGATTATAGGATTTGAGTAAAGAAAGAAATGATAATCAACCTCCAGATGAGGAAACTGAGGCCACAAGACAACATCAGAGCTGATTAGTGATAGAGGTGCAACTAAAGTCCTTGTTTAATTTCTAAATCCATGTATTAATGCAACAAACAATTTTCACCCATGTGGACATTGTTGGGCTCCTTCCCATCACTTCTGATGTGCCACCTGAATCTGTTCCTGAGAATTATGGATGACAGACTGGAATTTTAGCTTTTCTCATACACTGAGGAAAAATCTCTAATAGATTTTAAAATTGTCTGGATTTGCTTGAATTTATCTTTAGAACCAATCTGAGAAAGGCAGTATTTTAATATATCAGATGGATAAGATTAGAATTATGGAGATTCATTTAGAAATTAAAAAGATAGTGTGATACCCAGGTGAGATGAAAGGACTATGACCTAGGGCAAGTACAGAAGGACTTAATTGAAAAACATCTAGGAAGTGGAATAATAAGGACATGTATTTATAATTTAGTCACATCCATTTATCTAAACCATACAACTACCCTGTAATAACCTTAGTCAGCAGCTGTGAAAATTAAGGCCTTTCAAACTCATGGATTCACCCAGGGGTAGGTACTCTGAGACCTGTTCTCATAACCACTGAGCCTAGTTTCTATAATTTTGATATTATGAAACTGGAAGAATTGTGTGCTATCATCCAAGCTATGCATATGTTAGAAAAGTGGATCCAAGGCTAAGAGTGAGGATTTCTGTTCAGATACACTGAGTTTAGGATACTGAAGGATGTTTCAGACTATAAAGAAAAAAAGTTGGGGCAGAGAGATCCTAAATCTAAGCCTGCCTCTCTCTATTTCTGTCATTTACCTCTAGGAACTGAATATGCAAATGTTTATGGCAAAAAGGATGAAAATCTCAGGTATAACTGATGTAATTCTGGGTTGAAAGCAAAACTCTAAATAATATAATCAATCCAGAAGATACAGTCAGTACAGAAGGTGTTTTTTAGTGTGCCAGAAAATATGTGGAAGTTTGACCTGAAACTGCCCAAATGGCCAGTTATGAGGTGTGTGATGGCTCCAAGAGAACTACTAGAAGCATAAAGCCTATTTGAATTCGAAATTTGTAAGTAAATGGCCCCCAAAATGGTGATTTCTGTTTTAATACTAGTAACTTGTAAACGTTACACATCTCTATAACAATGCTCAAGTATAAGCAAAACAACTTTGTGTTTGTTCTTTGCATAGGATAGAGTAGTGCTAACAATCTGCTCTTCATTTGTTCTTTGTGCTCCTTGCCAATTCAGAATGCCACTTTGCCAATTTGTGTGCTAGTTTATAGGAACTCCTCCATTTTCTAAGTGTGACAGTGCAGGCAGAGAAGAGTGGATAAGCTGTAAATACAGCCTGGAGCACACTTAACTATGGGGAATGAAGCATTAATATCCCAGTATAATTGGAGCAAAAAACAATACCATCTGGGCATCGGTATTTTTCCTCTTTTGAGTTATCCCAGAACTATTTCTGCAAACAGTTTCCTCAGCCAACTTAATATTGAGCCACTAGAACGGAAATCAGCCACATTACTTCCTTATTTACTTATGTTGAAAATTGGAACCAAATGGAAATATTTCTTCTCTCAGAAGTTGGCAAAAGCAGCAACAAGGCAATCTGTTAGGGATGACAGCTATAGGCACTTTTCTTTCACTTTTTTAGAATAATATAGTCAGTTTTCAGAATGGTTTTCTAGGGTAAATTCATCTACATTTGTGATTATTCATGATCCTAGCAAAGCTTAACATTTTACATACCAAAAAGTTGAAAAAGGAGTTGTATTCAGCTTGAGCATTGTACTTATTTGTTACATTCTTATTAATGTTGAAGAAAGGTAATATAGAATTCTACCAAGTAACTTCATCCAAGAGCAGAGTATATACCCTTTTTTATTATTCACAGGAAGGTGACACTTGATTTTCCTTTTTGAACTCTTTATTCTTCAGCTTCAGCTGCATTGAGAATAGCAGGCATGATATATTACATGTATGTGTTTATATATGTATATATATATACAAAATAGGAAGTCTCAAACTTAAAAGTGAATTGCACTCCTAAAATTCATAAATTCCTCCTTTCTCTTGCAGTTGCAGCATAATTACACTTCTCTTCAGGACTTCTCACACTACCTTGTATCTAGTTAGCTATTTCTACCCTTACCTCCCAAGCTAGTTTGTGAATTCCTGAGCATCCTGGTGGCACCTAGTACTCCAACATGCACATTATGGGTCCCTGATTTAACTGATTTTTTTTAAGTCAAACTAGAATTAGCAGAAGGGTCATAGTTGTTTAGCTTTATCAGTGCTGCTGCAGAGAGCAGGGAAAAGGATGGTTATAGTTGATGTAATTTTTGTTGCAAATAACAGAAACCTACTAAAGCTGACACGTAAAAAGAGATTTTGTATGAGGAAATAAGCCAAGGGATCCTGATTCCAAGGATGGTTTATTTCCTCTTCCTTTTTGTTTCTGTCACCTTGGACACACACTTTGCCAGTTTTTCCCTCCCACCTGCTCAGTAGCCTCTTAACAGCATATGGGTTGTGAATCTTAACAGCAAAAGTTCTGTTTGTTCAGGATGCCTGTGGTGCGAACCTGAGGTGCCTAGTATTGACAGGACATATAAGACTATCATCACACCTGTTCCTCTCCTGGCATGAAATCAGCATAACAGGCTGCTTCTGCCCACCTTTAGCCTAAGAGCAGTTTCAGGGTATTTGTAAGGTTTTTCTAGACTCAGTCTTGTAGGTTTCTTTGCACTTCTGGAAGAGACAAATATTGCCACATAGGCAGTTTGTCTGCACTACTCCAGTGTGTGAAGAGATGGTTAGAGATCCTTGATAAGGATTGCCTGGTAGCCAGATGCACAGTTACTTTTCAATTACTTTTGGTGAAGTTAATCCATTTTCCCATTTGCTTCCTTGTTTGTACACTCAGTCTTCATTTTTGTAGGGTGTATTATTTTAAAGAAAATTGAATAAAGATGTTTATTTCTTTAAAAATAATTTTAAAAAATTAAATCATTGGAGCCAGGAAGTTGAATTCTGTCAGGAGCCAGCTCAGCATGTGTGAATCTCTCTTCCCTGCAGCCCTTCTCTCTCTCCCACACTGTTAGCACTCTCTCCCTTCTATCAGTGCTATCCCCATTGTCCTATCCCTAGGCTTCTCCTTGTGTATGTGATCCAGATGTGACTGCCTTAGCCCCTTGTGTTCCTCCTCTTCCTCAAATGACCCTAACCCCCAAAGAGAGAAGCAGGACTCACAAAAGGAAGCCATAGCCTGGGTAGATCACAAGGAATGTTCTGTACCACAAACACAGGACACATAAAAATTAATGTAACATCACGGTTGAGACCCAAACTCAGTTTATAATGCCTGTTTGTGCCATGTTATTGCAGAAAACTTATTTGCATTGAGAAAAGGAAAAAATATGAAATTTAAAGTTAAAAAATGAAATTGCATGATAGTGTTCCCCCACACACACAAGATATTTAAATGGTTACGTGGTATCCTGAGTGAAAGTGCTTTACAAGTATAACTAACAGGTGTATATTTTAACACAATATCTGAACAAGACAATAATAACCAGAGCATATTCAGTAGTTACAATTACTACATTTATATATAAACTTCATTTAGATTTCACAATATCCTATGAAAAGAAGTACTATTATTTTTACACTTTAAAGATGAAAGCACAGGGATTAAACCATATATGAAAGTTACAAAGCTGGTTAGAGTGAGAGCCAGGATTCAATTCTGGAAAATCTGGCCTCAGAATCTGCTCTGAACCTCTGTGCTACCCTGCCTTTATCAGAGACTTTGAGTTGCACCATTCCTTAGTAATTAAATTCAGAATGAAGTGTGACTGATTAGTTCTCTCTTACCAGCATGTTCAAACAATCTGGAGCACCATTAGTCAGGGTTTCAAATAGGAAATATTGTAGTTGCCCTTGGATGCCATACCAGTCCATGGACCCACTCATTCAGAATTACCCAGGGATCTAATTGAAAAACAACAAATTCTAAGACCCAGTCCCAGAGGTTCTTACTCAGTAGGTCTGTAGTGAGACTCAGAATCCTTTGTTTTTAACAAACTCTCTAGGTAACTGTGATATTCATCTTGGTTTGGAAACTCTGAACTAGTGATCTTTTATTCCCACCATAATCTTATCTTCTAGGACAGGATAATAAATGAAGACTTTAGGGTTTGGGAGTCAGTTTGAAGAAAGCTTGTAAGTAGGCACCTTTGAGGTCCTTTGAAAGTTGTTGACATTTGCTGTTTTTGTCCCAGGGAATATAATAGGTGCTAGTAAAATATGTCAATTTGAGTGATTATGATCTCTGTTGCACAAAAATATTCAGTTTATAAAAATCTATCACATACTTTATCAAATTTAAACTAATATCCATCAATAAATGTTTATTGAGCATGTGCCATTATGAGACATAGTAGTAAAAAATATATAGTCCCTGTGTTTAAGAGGCTCAGGGGTGAGATGGGTAAGCTGCCTAGCAGTACAGAGCAGCGTATACCAGTGCGAGGCGAGTACTGTGGGTGTGGCATGCTCCAGGGGTTGGGTGTGCTGTGTGGCTCCACGTGGAAAGAACAGCCAGCTTCTGAAGGATCTTCTATATCACTGCTTGAAGAGAGTCTGCAGCGGAAATGCTGTGCCAAGCATTCTGTTTGTGAGGACACTGCTTGCCCAGTAACCCTGTGCAGAGGCTCTTCATCCTCCCAGTGCTCCTGAATCTCACAGCAAGGAGTCCATGTCCTTTACTTCAGTTTCTTCTACACTAGCTGCCTTGATTGTGAGGGTACATAATCATCCCCACGGTGAGCTCCCCCACTTCTGAACACTCAGTTCTTTGACCTCTTCATCTTGGACAAGATGCTCCTTTATTCACTTCAGTCATTATAGTTCCTAAAATCCAACTCTTACTTCACCGTTAGCCCAGTACATTCCCCTCCAGAATCAGGTTCCAAGCCCAGCATTCTCTGGCCACCTGAAAGGTGGGTAATGAGATCTGCCTGTCTCCACCACAACTCGTAGCTCTTCTTCCTGAATGCGCCCGACCACTGACCCCTCTGCTTTTTCCCTGTGCCCTGGCCCTCAATCTGAAGCACTTCCAGTCTTGATTTCTCTGTATCTCTCAGGTCCTGTTGTACACCTCACTTTCTCAGCGAGGCTTCCTGCAATGAGGTTTCCCTTCACGTTAGGTCCTCCTGTAGTGTCTGTATTTCCCTTTGGGTAGCCTTAAGCATGTTTTGTATATATTTAGTTAGTGTCTATATCCACTTCCAGACTGCGCTTTGTGAAGGCAGAGATGATGTCTGTAGGATAATAGAGTGGCACGTAGTAGGTGCTCACCAAGATGTTACTGATATTTCTCTAGTCTAATACTGAGTGGTGGGGAAAGGTAGGGAGGAAGAAGATGACAGGATAAGGAATGAGGTGGTCTTAGAATTTTTGTTCTGTTTGGTTTTGGTTTTGGTGTCCCTACAAAGAAGGCACGCTTCCAGCTCAGGAAGTATCTTTTGAGGTGATAACACTATTTGCTTTCCTTGTGCTTGTTTGTAGAGTTACTCTTATCCACAAAAATGATATAGAATTTCCTTTTTTAAAAAATGTATGATCATAAAATAATGTTGATTTAAAGAAAAGGCATGATTAGTAATGATTTGGTACCCACCCAGATGTAGCAAAAACAGTAGAGGGAGAAAATTAATTTTTTAAAATCCTGTCTTGAACCACAGGAACTTCTTATCAAAGTCCCAGGAGAGCCTCAAGCACTTTTTTAGCACAATCACATAGCCTATTGCTATTGAGAATCACTACTCTAGAATAAGAGGCAAAATCATGCCCACTGGGTATTGTATATTTTGTGATGAGAAAGAACTTGGGAGCTTGCTTGTCACGTCCCTAGCACAGTGCCTGACTTGTGGCCATCTGTCAAGAAATGTTATTTCCATTGTTTCTGCCCATCTCCCTTCCTAAAAAGAAAATACCAGGTGCTCATCTGGATTCTCCTACTAACTTCTAACTTAATCTTAAGGAGCAAGTCACTGTGAAGTTTATAGATTAGATAAAATCACCTACTAGGCCCCCTCCAATACCCAAGTCTTTGTTTCCTTCACTGTCATTTAGTGGGGTTTTAAAATGAAGTGGAAATAAACACGTATGTTTAATCTATCATGTAGAGCTAAAGTCTGAAATTTTTTGTTTTATTCTAAATAATCCATCCTTAAATTTTAAAGATTTGGAAGATTATTTGTAGTCATTATTCGACCATTCTTTCAAGGGCTCATAAAAAATTAAATGTCATTTACAACTTCTTGTAATTCAGACTTTGAGGAGTTTATTGGCAAAATACAATGATCCATTGCTTTTTATGTTCTGTGATCAAGCAGTCTTCATGTGAGTATAAAGGAGAGTAAATGTCATTTCTAAAACTAATTATCTTGAGCCTTTATAAGAAATAAAACTAGGCATTTCATCTGTATTTTATAGAAGTATAAATTGAAATTTTTCCTTGAGAGTCAGTAATTTAAAAGCGGAATCAAATTAGCAGGAAGATAATTATAAATACTAAAACTCTTAAACTGAGCTTTTGTTTTGCTTTTTATTCATGATATTTTGCTCTTCTTTTAATTTGTCTAATATTTTTCCCCTGGAGTTTTTTAATTCATTTCTACCAACCACACATTTAAAATGTCAGTTCTCCCCTTAGCTAATTTTACTAGAGTTTGAGCTAGAAATTTGGTATTCTTACAAACTACTTAATACACTGTATTTTGTCTCTTAATATTGAGGAAACTATTAAAGGAAAATTCTTTCATGTAGCATTTTTGCCCAAGAGAGAGGTTCTATAGCCTCAGAGATCCATACCTCTGAGATTTATGTATATGCAGTTAATGCAGTTTTCTTTCAAATATGAAGACCAAAAAACTACCTCAAGTATTTCTGCATTATTTATATTTAATATATGTATGTACTTGAATTACACAAATTTGGAGCCCTGTGTTATGATTATGATGTACCATTTGATTTACATTATTGATATAACAACAGATGGCAGTGGTACAGGTTGAAATAAAGGATCATTAAGCTAAATATTTTAGCCTTCATTGTCTCCCTGTTGCCTAGGATTTGTCAAAGTGAAATAGAATCATAGCATTTCAGAACTGGAAGAGTCCTTAGAGATTATCTTATGCACTCCCTCATTTGACAGATGAGAAAACAGAATCCCAGAGAGAATGCTGCTTGCCAAGGTCGTACAGCTAGTTAGTAAGCAAAGCTAGGACCGGAATCTTGGTCTGCTCTTTCAGTGCATTTTCTACCATCTCTGTGTGAGATTTTTAGGCAGTTTTCTCTAATCACTCCCTGATGTCAGCAGCAATTATTTTAATCAATTTCATGTCTATTCATTTCGGGAACATACCGAGCTTCACCCCATTATGAGTCTCAGTTGGTTAAACTTTATATTTGTCTTTCTTTTAGGTTGATCTCCACTCACATCTTTTTAATCTTGAAGACTTCAAAATATACTGGGATCTACCACTTTTTTGGAAAACTTTTCTACCAAGCAATAAATCACCCACTGTGCTCTTGTTATAGCATAGCAACTTTTGAGTTTTCCGTGTCTAAACAAGATTTTCTTTCATTTTCCCATGAATCCACATTGTTGCTTATTCACTTTAGTGGTGATTGTTATTGTGCCAGCTGCTCTTGTTGTGGAAGATGTGGACTTCAACCAAATGGCCCCTCTGGGAGCAAATCAGAGTACTTCCAATGCATCATTTCTCCCAACCTTTGAACTCACAGCAGGTTCCCACTCAGGTGATGATGTCATCATAGCCAAAGAGGGAACTAGCATTTCAATTAAATGTCTTCTCACAGCTGATCACTATGAAGATGTCCGTTGGTACAACTCAAAAGGACAACAACTGGATGACAGAGGCAGAGGTAATTGTGTCGAGCTGTAATTTAATCCAATTACTTGTTTCCTATCCATTCTTCCTGATTTCATGACATATTTAACAAGAAATATCAAAGATGAGATATGAGGGTGAATAGCTTACAATTTTCGAAAAGCCTAGACTGTTATGCCTATCAAAAGGAGCAAAGTGCCAGGGACAGTGGTCCACACCTGTTACCCCAGCACTTTGGGAAGCTGAGGTAGGAGGATCTCAAGTTTGAAGCCAGGCTCAGCAATATAACAAGACCCTGTCTCAAAAAATAGAAAAGACTGGGAATGTAACTCACTTTAAAGCACCCCTGGGCTCAATCTCCAGTACAAAAATAAATAAATAAATAAATAATTATAATTATTTAACCAGAAGAATAAAAATGCAAAGAATAGTTATAAATTTAAAAGGTGTACACATGATTGCCATGAGCTCTTTTCCTTCCTCTTGGTGAGCTGGTTTCCTTCATTGACAATAGATGACATGAGTACTGCTACTTACAACTGTGTAGTTGTATATGTACAACTCCAGGGGTACCATTTGCCTACACTTCATTGTGACTAGACCAGTGAAGTAGCCCCATGTGAATACCTCAGGAAGGATTTTGACTAGACCTATAAAAACAAAAATTTCTTGTTCCAGAATGAGTTACTATAAATATTAGAGGAAATCCAGCATGTTTTTTAAATGAATTAAGTCATCCCTAGGTTTCCCAGGGCATTGGATCCAGGAATCCCCACAAGTAACAAAATCTGCAGATGGTCAAATTCCTTAACTACAAAGGCTAGTATTTTCATATAACCTACACATATACTTTAATCATTTCTAGATTACTTATAATAAGTAATACAATGCAATTGCTATGAAAGTAGTTGTTTATGAAATGGCAAGAAGAAAATCAGTACAGATATAATTTTCCCCCAATTATTTTCACTTTGCAGTTGGTTGAATCCAAGAATGTATGGATACTAGAGACCTACTGTATTCATCTGTGCATAAAACTTGGAGTACCTCTGAGAATTAGAAGGATACTGTGAAAATCTATAAGCCTTAACAGTTCTTTCTCTTTCTCACTTTATTTTTTTTTCCTATTCAATACCTTAATTTACCTGAGTTTCCTCAGTCTTAAAAATCACACAAACAAATGATAATTAAACTTAATTCTGCTTTTTAATATGTTTTTACTTAATTTTGCTCTTTGTGCACAAGCATTGCCCCCAAAAAAAAAAGATGAAGAGTATATGTAGTGTATATATATACTAGACATCTTAACCTACTGCAGATAAAATAACTGATCACCAAGGAATTAAAGAGTTTATATCGTTAGAAAGAACAGAGTATTTTTAATCAGCTTATTAAAAATATAGACCTATTAAATCAGAATGTTTTTTTTTAATGTGATTTAGGTTTCTCTATTTGGACCCACTGAACTAGACTCTTCTCCTCTGGGCTGTCCTGAACAAACACATCTGAGTTTGAATTATTCAGTGTGATCATTACAGACTGACTGCATAAACAAAGCCTTAGGTTAGGACAAAACCAGCCAAGTGGAATCGCAGTTTCATTTTCCTATTTTCCCTTTACTTTGATGACTACTAACATCTATCATTGATGCTTTCAGTAGCAGCTCTGGAAAATTGTATTAAATTTTATGAATCTCAAGTGAGAGGAGTTTAAAGAGCATGTCAGTCTAATATAAGGTTCATAAATCTTGAGCTATTATCAGCAAGTGAGCTAGAGAGTTTAGATTGTGTTCGTAGTGCATTGGTTGATTAATGGAGTCTGTGTAGTTCATCACACCTTGGATTCAAAGGGTGTCCTTTTCATAGCTCCAAGTGCATAGAACAGAAGCTTTGGAATAATGGCAAAGCTCCTAGCTACATATTTTCTTCTTTTACATTAGTGAAGTAATGACTCCTAAAAATAAATATAGCTGTAGAATTGAAATCAGTTTTAATGATGATAAAAAGGGTCACAATCCAAAGTGCTTACTAATTTATTTGCTACTATTTTAGTGGATTATTTTAATCCAGAACCATAGAAACTCAGGGATGAAAGCAGTTTTGAATGTTAATCAGGTGATACTTAACATACACTCACCCAGTCTCCCCAGGACACCACCTGTAGTCATTGGGACACACACACAATCCCAGTTAGTCCATCCATCTTATATTTGAGGTAAGCCATGTTATTAAAGGATGTTGAATCAGTGCAAGTGCTCAGTATGGTTTGTTTACTTGTGCACTTTTATTCTTTGCATACACATTCCCTAAAGGAATATATCTTCATGCATGGACCAGAGGCAGCATGTTGTAGGTTTTAAATAGAAGCATACGCATTCTAAGGGCAGCTTGATTCTCCTTGCCAAGCTGCTCATTTACCCTGTCTTGTGAGATATATCTCTTGGCTTGTGCTTTAGTTCCTTTTGCCAGAAAATCAAGATGTCATCAACAAGCCTTTCCTAAGAAAGCAAGTTAACATGTGCAAGGTTTGCCAGACTAGCCAGTTAGCAATTGAATAAATGCATTAAATTGCTAGACTTTTTAAAAAATATAACTTTTGTGTTTTGTCGTATAAGTTCATTATGAACAAACACAGTTAAATAAAGAGAAGAAAATAGCCAGGCATGGTGGTACACTATAATCCCAGTTACTTAGGGGACTGAGGCAGGAAGATCACAAATTTGAAGCCAACCTGGGAAACTTAGCAAGATCCTGTATCAGAATTTTAAAAAGATATGGAAATATAGTTCAATCATAGCATGCTTGCCTAACATATGTGAGGCCCTGAGGTTAATCCCCAGTACTGAAAAAAAAAAACAAAAAAGAAAAAGAATAAAAATTATCTATAACCCACTATCCTGAAGATAACCATTGTTTTATGTTTCTGAGGCATATCCTTCTAGAATATAGAAAGTATTAAAAAAGTTTATAGACAGTGATTGTGGTATAGACATGTTACATATAAACATCTTTTTAACGAGTAGTCATTTAGTACTATTTGGACACACCTGTCTGCCTCAAAGATATTTTATGGCAAGCAGTGAAAAGGAAATGATGGCAGTAGTCATTAGCATTGGAAGAGAAAATCTGGATTTCTTTTTTGAAGTTCCAGATTAAATTCTGGCTCTGGATATAATAGTCTGCCCTTTTTTTACATGGTTTAAACAAACAGCAAAATCTCACAGTTAAGTACTTTCTTGAAGTGGTAGAATATTGATAAGGCAGTTGGTTTATTTAGTAATAATATTTATTGTGCTGTAATTGCTTTTATTTCTGTTGAATTATCAGGTGGAAAATGGTTGGTTTCTGATAACTTCCTAAATATCACCAATGTAGCCTTTGATGACCGTGGGCTCTACACATGCTTTGTCACCTCTCCGGTTCGTGCCTCCTATTCTGTCACCCTACGCGTTATCTTCACCTCGGGAGACATGAGTATCTACTACATGATTGTGTGCCTGATTGCCTTTACAATCACTCTCATCTTGAATGTTACACGGCTGTGCATGATGAGCAGCCATCTCCGCAAGACTGAGAAGGCCATCAATGAGTTCTTCAGAACTGAAGGGGCTGAGAAATTGCAGAAGGCCTTTGAGATTGCAAAACGCATCCCCATCATCACCTCAGCCAAGACTCTCGAACTCGCCAAAGTCACTCAGTTTAAGACCATGGAGTTTGCTCGTTACATTGAGGAACTAGCAAGAAGTGTTCCTCTTCCACCCCTTATTCTAAACTGTCGGGCCTTTGTTGAAGAGATGTTTGAGGCTGTAAGAGTGGATGACCCTGACGACATGGGAGAAAGAATTAAAGAGAGACCTGCCTTGGATGCTCAAGGTGGCATCTATGTCATTAACCCAGAGATGGGGCGGAGCAACTCACCAGGAGGAGATTCAGATGATGGCTCTCTGAATGAGCAAGGCCAAGAGATAGCAGTTCAGGTTTCTGTCCACCTTCAGTCAGAGACCAAAAGTATTGATACAGATTCTCAAGACAGCAATCATTTCATCCCACCTGATGATACAGGATCTGCAGAATCCAGCTCTAACTACAAAGATGGGGCATATGAAAACTGTCAGCTATGAACTGTCCCAGTACCTACAAAACTTCTCTCAGGAGAGGACCTGTTTCTTGGAGGAAATAACATTTTAACCAAAAGATGACTGGGATTTTTCCTTTATATTAAGCACATCAGAACATGAATTGCCAAAATCTTTGCAAAAAATGCAGCATTTTCCTATCTGATATATCTCAGTTATTTTTCCTTGAGCTTAATTAGATGATGCATGTTAAGATTTAAAGGAGCCTGAGAGATAAGTATAATGGAAAAAGACTGAACTAACTGTCCCATGGCTCCTCTTCCATTGGCAGATGTGACACTTGAGTTCTCAATTCCCATCAGTAAGATGAGGGATTTGCAATAGATAAGAGCACCTTTAAATCATAAAAATCTTCACTACATCACTAGATAAACCTTTCCCTAGACTTTTAGTCCTCCCCACCACCACCTTTTCTTTTGGAAAGGACCAAGCTGAGAGTTTATGCTCTAGATTTCTACACTGATCCCATAGTACACAGAAGTGTGGACATTTTTCAACTGTTCTGCCTTGTGGATGTACAATTGTATGTGCCAGATTGAATCTTTTTAATGTATCACGTGGACTGTTGTACAGATATTGGGGAGCTAACTGCTCTTTAGCAAACTGCTTGCCACGAGTAAATTGGTCCTTCTTGTGGCCATATCATGTCTTTTTAACTTACTGAGACGACATTTAGTTCATGGAGGCTGGCAGTGGTTTCCCAACTGGTCTCCCAAAATGAGCAGTCTTTTCCTAAAGAATAATGTTTTCACTGCTTTTAAAATAAGAATAATACCACATTGTCTCTGTTAAATCATGAATTTTTATATTTCTGTTGAGAATTTCTCAGGCTTTCCCTTTTTAAAAGTATTGGACTCAAGAAGTAGGTTCTATCTTTGGGATACTATTCTAGAACTTATATTCCTCTTTAGACCTCTGTCAACACTCCTGCACTCTGTGGTCTTAAATATGGTGCTAACGGTTGCATGCCTCGTTATTTTACTTATTTGTATATATTTTATTGTTGATGTTTTTGTGTATTTCAGATGTGTAATTTTGAGCTAGGTCTGCTTTTGTGGCCTTTCTAAGAAGCATTTACCTGAAATAAGATTAGAAAATTGTGTTTGGTGTGTTACTGTATTAAGACAGAGAGAGAATCTAGACAGAGGGAGAGAAATGATGAACGACGCCACCTGGTTCAACTGTGTACAATAAACACTGAACATGGCATTTCTTGCCTGGCTAAGATCTGATATAATGGAATTGTAAATACTCTGCAGAATAATTTCTTCAGCTCCAGGAAGCTTGGTGCCGAATAATTTTAAGAACTTAGTAGTGGAGCTCCATTTGATGCTTCACATTTCTTCATTTGGTTTCTGGTTATTGAAGCATTCCTTGAACTAGAAGCTTCTGAGGGAAATGTTCAAACAGGGTTTTATCGAGATTTTAATTTAAGGTTTCAAACAAAAAGACAGGAAATGTAAAGTGTGACCTGTAGAACCCATGCCTCCCTTTGTCCAGACTTAACCAAAGTAATATATCTGCTCTGGACAGCATGAATGAATCAATGTGCAGCTTTATCAGATGGCATTATGGATAAAGATGATAATGCTGCCTTTTCTGTCTCTCAGGCTGTTTCCATGGAAACCTCCAGAGCCAAACAAATGCTACCAATCAATTAGCCAAAGCTTACCTTGGCCCTTAGAGGTGTTTTCCTGAAGTAAAACTGTTTTTGGACATTTGTCTAGGACAGCAAGGGCTTTTAAACATACCCTAGTTTATGAAGCACTTTTTTCTTTCCTACAATGTTTCTCCTGAAAAATTAAAAAAAAAAAAAAGTTTAAAGCCCCTGTGTATGTCAATCTCCTTAATATCCCTCAGATCCTCAGATCTTCAGCTAGTTCCTCCAGCCCTGCCCTGTATTATTTCTTAGGATGTAACTTGCTACATTAAGGAGAGGGGTGTCATCCCACATATTCTCAGAGTAGACATTAGTGTTTGGAACCCTAACAAATATTCTTAATGATCAGTGCCCTAGGAAACAACTTTGGAAAAACATAGGATTACTGAAAAATATCTGTAAGTTTGCACAATACCATATAATAAATAAGCATAGGCTACTCCAGTGTATCCTAGATACTTTTTTTTAGAAACATAATAGTTATCTAATTGGTGGCAAAAATAACTGGTTTGCTTTGAATCTTCCTGGTTATAGTACCATTAAGTAGGTCAAATTTTAATAGACGCTGGTAAAGCCAGATTTCAAGAAGAAGAAAACCATACACTAATATTTTCTGTATCTAATTAAGTACTCTTCATGTATAACCAGCAGTCTGGTCTTTTGTAATGTCCTTAACCTTTTGAACTTGAACTACAGTCTCTGTCTTTTGATAGTAGCTGTGGTGTTATCTTTTTGTTTACCTAATTTTGTAGTTAGTAAAGAAAATACCTTTACCCAACAAAATGTATTTAAAATAGTTCTGTTATCTCATTTGTAAATTTTGTATTGTCATTTAATGAACCATATTGTTCTTAAGAAATGAAATCAGAGCTTTTTTGACACATAAACATCTATATAGATTCCCTGTCGACTGAAACCAGATGGGCATCCTCTGAGTGACTCTAGGCAGTGTGATAGCCCCCTGTCCTCAAAGTTTTATCTGTTATGATGGTTTCATTCTTGAGTCAGGCCTACTCACTAGCTTGACATAAACATCGTTCAGCTTGCTGATTTGGGATGGTTGTGAGAAGGCTCCTGGCTGCTTCTTTGCTTCACTCAACTTCTGTTTTAAGGTCAGAGCACTATCTGCATGCTGTTTTCCCTTCCAGCCATAGTGAGCTCCTTTAGTCCAGTCTGATCCTGCATGTAGTATCACCCTTGATCAAACTTTATCAGGTCCCAGAGTGGCACGGAAGTACTGCATGCTTGTTTTCTAGAGTCCAGCTAGTCATGGGTGCTAGTCTTGTCTCCACACACCAGCCTTGGTAACGCAAGTGTATTGTATTTCCAGAGTTACCAATAAGAGAACACAATCTTTTCTCATACAGGCCAGGAATGTTGAAAATGCTCAGCCTTATACAAAAACTCCTGGGTTCTCATTATCATACTTTGCAAACATAAATGGTATTTGATATGATTCAGATGATGTTTAAATTCTCAGCATTTTAATAAACAGTTGCATTATAATTTTGTCTTTTAGGAAAAAAGTTACACTTTAATTTATTAAATGTTCAATGGAGTATATGTCATTTGAAATCTATGGTATATTTCATTTTTGTGTGATGGAATTTGATGTTAATGATTTTAAACAGGATTAAATTTGAATTCAACTTAAGATTCCATTACAGCTATCCATTTCAATATTAAATATACTTACTAAGCATCTGTGTATTTTTAGTCTATGAGCTCTACTGGGATGGGCATCCTGCCCACAACAGTCCTTACAGATAACAGACTGTCTTTCCTAAGCCCAAACATTATGGTGTCCTATTTTTGAAATAAAGCATTCCTGGCAAAGACAAGAGCTTGGGCAAAGGCTTAGAGATAAGAAGATTCAGTAACATGTTTCAGAGAGCATGTTAATTAGTATATAAAAGTTTTTGATGAGCTTTGGCAGCCAGGAGTCCCATACGTGTGAAAGTTGGTAATAGAAAATGAGTGTAGAAAATCTCAGGGTCTTAGGAGAAAGGCAAAGGGAGCAAGTGGGAGGTGTGACTAATAACTTAAATGCCACAGACTCCTTAAAATGAAAATCCTGCTCCTGTCTTTTAGTGGCAGGGGATTGCTGGACTTGGAGTCCTAACTGTACCCCTTGCCTTGTGTGATGGAATTTACTACCCTTATAATCATGAACAAGTAGTGACTCAGCTTCTCCAGGCCTCTCTGGGCTTTAGAATGGAATTGATAATACCTACTTCACAGAATTGACATGAGGATTAAATGTAGCAACAGTTAAGGAAACAATTAGTTGTAATGTGCCATGTGGTGTAAGGGGGTAGTAATGCAGCCTCAGTGTCAGCTTTGCTAGCAGCCAAATCCAGCTGATGATTGGTGTCATCTGTATAAACTAAAAATTTGTCTACACCTCTTGGCTGTATACCATAGAAACCTGATTATGGTGGCTTACCCAGATAAATATATTTTCTCAATACAAAGTCCAGAGATAAGAAGTCCAAGCCCTGGTATAGTGGCTCAGACCGGGCTTCTAGACTCCTCTCTGCCCTTAGCATATGGTTTTCATTCTCCTGATTACAGGATGTCTTAGGTTGACTTCCCCTGGAAGGAGTTCCTGATACAAGGATTTTTGTGCAAGTAATTTATTTTGGAGGTGATCTCAAAATGGTAGGGGAAGTGAGGCTGGAAAGAGAAGAAAGACAATCAGGATGCATTAATGGGTAGGTTACTGCCATGAGCAAGTAGTCTTCCATCCCACTGGTTACCTCTCATGCCTCAGAGTTGTCCCCCTGGAGGCCAGGGAGCTAGGATTGTTTTCCTTTGATTCTCATCTGGTATTAGTTAAGGTTGCTCCCAAGGTCACTAAATCCCTGGCACTTCTTGCCTTCCATGAACAGACTAAGCATGATCGTGTAGCTAGCAAAAGCCCTCCATAGAGATTTACAGGAGCTCTGTGTTGGAAGCTGTGGTAAATATAGGAATAGTGAGTGTCAGGGAGCTGCGGGCAGAGCACGGATAGCGCCTGCTACACATCCAGCATCGAATCCACACTCTAGGCAGGGAGAACAGTGGAAGGTCAAAAGACAGAAGACACGTAGCAGCTGAGTCTGTACCTTTTTATCAAGAAAGCAACAGCTTTCCCAAAGCCTCGTCCAACTTGGGCTCCTCAGCACCCAGAACCAGGTTACATGGCTACCTGCTGCAGCCATTAGAAAGCATGAAGAGATAAGTGGGTATTTTTGACTGGATACATTTTTTTCTGTTTGAGTTTCCATTATTAAGAAAGGAGGGAAGAATGCAAATTGTAGGCAACAGGTTGTATGAAACGAGGTCAACTTCACACAAATCTCAAGAGCAAAATGTGATTCTGTGGTGGATAAAATCGCCTCCATGTTCCTTGAGGATAATCACATGCATGAAAAACAGAATCAGAAGCAATGAGTCATAGGCTAAATCTTCAAACCATTGCTTAAATTGTTCCCAACTTTTCCACTGACTTAAACAATGGACAAGTTATGGAATTCTGCAGGGCATAACTGACTTATCTTGCCCTATTTATTCTTGAGCAGATATTTACTGACCACCCACCATATGCCACATGCTCTTCACAAGACAGATTGCACAGTGATCCAGAGTGGCACAGGGTATGTCTTTACCAGAAAAGCCTCTCCAAGGAGGACATTGTGTTACTGACTCAAATGATGAGCCAGACATGGAAAGATTCAAAGGAGGGGCACACCAGGCAGAGGAAAGAGAAATGGCCAGTTTGACCTATTGAAGAAACAAAAACAAAAGACATAGGCTCATGGGTGGATAAAGGAGACAGAAAAGCAGCTAGAGGTCAGAAATATGGGTAGAAGACTTCAAATCTCTCCCTTTTTTTCCTCCCGCTGATCCCAGAAATATATTTCTTAGAAGAAATACTAGAAATGCCTAATTTAGAAAAGGAGATTTACGTATTTAAGGGAGAAAATATCATCACTCAATAATACTATTAGCTTTTTCCTGAAGTAACCTGCAGCCAAAAAACAATTGTGCTAATATTCTTTGAGGAAATGAACTCCTTCAAAGCCCCTTAAATTCCAGTCGTGTTCTTGAGTTTTCATGTTTTTGCTGGAACCTATTGATTAGGAAATATATATATATGTAAATATACATATGTCACTCCATCTGCCTAGAGGATCTGTGGCCGCTGCCAGCGTGCTTATTCTTTTTGATCGTTGAGAACATTCTGCCTCCTACTCAGCTTCATGAAAGGGAGGACTCAAGTGTCCTAAGTGATGACAAATCAGTTTTCAAGGGGCCTCCTTTGGATAGAAGAGCCACCCTCTGGGATGTAGTTTGTCCCTAAGCAGGAGGGAGGTATATCCAAAGGAAATCCCTGTGTGGTGTAGTGTTGCAGTATGAATTTCATTGCCCTTTCAGAAACCGCAAGCAACAGATCATTACTGAAGCTACTTTGCTCGTAAAGTCTTCACACCTAAGGGAAGCTCTATTCATTCAATTTTTTTAATAAATGTCATACACAAAATAGGAACAGTTCCACAAGCAAAACCAGAGATGGTCTCTGCTCTTTGAAACTTACAGCCTGTGAGGAGATAGATCAAATTGAAATAGTCACAAAGACAGTGAACAGTTAAAAACTCAGAAGTGTGCTGAAGGTTCTATGAGAGCCTAGATCAAAGGAGCCTGATCTGATTGGAGATGGGAAAAGGTGATACTTGAAACAATAGGCATTGCTTGAGGGCTTACTATGTTCCTTGCCCTGAGCCAGGGGCTATGGATTTAAGTCACAGATCCTGCTTAGAAGGAATCTAAAGACCAGTTGAAAAAATAAGATATTATTAACCACCTGAAAGAGATCATGTATCCTAAGTGCCAAATGGATTCGCCCTAGATAATAAAGGCAGAAGGACTGAAAGATAAAAAATCACTGTGTAGGAGAATGGACAATACAGGTGGACTAGGTGCTAGACATGGACGGATGACTGAGACATGCATGGGGAAGGAAAGGTGTTAATCTGATCGGGAAACTCAGGAATCTTCAAGAGTGTCCTGTTGTCTCAGCAGGGAAAAAAAAAATCCAGTTTCTTGACCCTCCAAGAACTGCTCCCTCCCATCTTCCAGAGCTTATGTTGATAATCCCCTTCGCTCTCTTAGAAATATTTTAACATATTCTACCTTTTATATTACAGTTGCTCTCTGCTTACCGGTTTGTGAGCAACTTGAGGAATGGCGTCAAATTATATTGGTCACCTATCTTTGTAGCTTCTATTCCTTAGGATAGCATCTTAAAATATAGAAGATATTAAAAATATTTGTTCCAGTTAGTGGAACAGAGGAGTAGAATTGTGTTGTATGTGACCGTGTCTGTTGGTCTGTGTGGGGATTAGGAATGAGGACTTGGGAGTTGTGGCCACCCTGTTTCCTTGGTGACATCACCCACTTTCAAAGTTTTAAATACAATCTTCACCCAGGTAACTTCCAAATCTCTATCCCCAGTTCCAAATACTCCCATCCAGACTTGGGTATTTAACATCTCCTTACTTGGCAATTCCAGTTGGTCAGACATCTCAATCTCAAAATTAAGATGCCTAAAAATGGAAATTTTTTGCTCCTTTCCCTGATTATAAAAGAATATGCCAGTTTCTCCCCCTGCCATCTTCTCTCAGTAAATCGTCCTACTCATGTGCTCAAGCCAAAACCCTGAATCATCTTTAACTCTGCTTGCCTTATTCCCCATGTCCAGTAGGTTACTAAGTCCTATTCCACTTCAAAAAAATATCTACCCAATCCATCAACTACTTTGCTTCCAGCATGCTGGTGCAAGACAGTATCATCTCTCACTTGTATTATCTGATGGCCACCACCAAGCAGTCAGCTTCCACTCTTCTCCCCAGGTCATCCGTGCTCCACACGGCCACCAGAGTAAACTTTCAGAAGCATAAAGTCCCTCGTGTTACTCTCTGCTAATAAATCAGTGCTTACCCTCACTGGAAGAAAATTCTAGAAGAAATCCACATTCCTTGCCATGGCACACATGACCCTATGTGACCTGGCTCTTTCCTCTCTTTTCCATCACCACTCTTCACCTCACTTATTACATCCCAGCCACACTAGCTTTGCTGTTCCTCTAACACACCAACCAAGTCTGCTGCCACGTCAAACCACTTGATCCTGCTTGTTACCTCTGCCGGGAATGATCTCCCAGATGTTCCCTTTGCTGGCTGCTTCTTGGCGTTCAGAGCTTAGCTCAGTTGTCACCATTTCAGAGAGGCCTCCCTGAACACACTAAAGTAGCTTCTCCCAACATTGGGGTGGGGTTGGGGTTAGGGTTAAGGTCAAATAACCCTGCACTTCATGTCCCTATTAATTTCATCATAGCATCCATCACGACTTGATTTTTTGGATTATTTGTTGGCTTGTCGATTTGTCTATTTCCCTCATCTAGAACAACAGGCCCATGAAAAAGGAGCCCTTGTCCATCTTATTTCCCATTATGTTACCAGCAATTAAAACAGAGCTTGACCACAAGTTGGCAGTCACTGAATATTTGTAGCATCACTGATGAAGATGGATGAGTGAATCCTGATTGTGTGAGCTTAAGGAAATCATTTAGCATCTTTGCCTCAGTTTACCTCCTTCCCTGGTAAAAATGAAGGTAATACACTACTTGACTCTTACAGAATGCAAAGGAAGTGGTTCAGACAAATGGGAAGGCTGAATGCTTTAGCAATGATGATGAGAAAAATATGGGAATCTATGGGCAGAGAGTCATTTGAAAATAGCAATGACAAGCTAATATTTTCTTACAAACCTCCTGAGGACTGAGTGAGAGAGGGGAAAATAAAATGTAACCATTTACAACATAAAAATTCATAAGTGTAGTTTACATTAAATCAAAGTAGAGTAGCCCTTTCTCTGGCATCAATAGATATTTTGCTAAGTGATTTGTTTTTTCATGTAGTTAATATTCCCATTGTAATAAGACTTTTTTAATGTTTAAACATTTTAATGGAAGTAGTTTTCAAATAAATTGTAGTGCCACCTTCTCTGGTGGGCACACTGAGCCTTTTATCAATAATGTGGCAACATCGTCATAAGCATATGTTATCATATTTGGATATGAAAGAGTAATCAGCTCTGAAATTATAAGTGTGCAGAACAGTTAGGTTTACTGAGTTCTCCTTGTGTATTATATAGGTTTTTCTCTCTTCTCACATATATCTAATCAACAACTATTTGTAGGGCATCTAGCACAAACTAGGCTAGCTGCTGAGCATTATATTCAAAATGAAAAGACAGATGTGGTCCCTACCTTCCTAGAGCCCAGAATCTTCTAGGGGAACCCATGGCATGACCAAGTAAGAAGAAATGTGACAAGAGTCTCAAAGACCTACCCAAGGGAAGGCCACTGCAAAGAAATGGCCTTTAAACTGATTCCTACAAAGGAGTTATTCAGGGGGAGAATGTTCCTGGCAGATGGAAATGTACATGCAAAGACCATGAGAGCCAAGGTGCATTTGAGCAGACAAATGAGAACAGCGTCGCTCCTGATGATGCTGTCGAGTCAACCAGGGCCAGATTACAGAGTCCCCTGCAAGCCCAGCCTAGGAATTTGTCTTCATTCTAAGCACAGATTAAACGGTTTTAAAGAGGGAAGTGACATGATCAGTTTTACACTTCAAAAATGTGTTAGAAGAAAACAACCAACAAAATTGTGCTTTCACACATATTTTGGGTCTAGATAAAGTAAGTGATGCCACAGTAATCTGCCTTGCACAAACTATTGACAGATGATGTTCAGGGGAAGAGAAAAAATGCAAAAATCAAAAAGTGGATATTTAGGAATGAAGAGGGCAGCTTTCAGAAAGGAACCTTATTATTGGAGACCTGCTACATTTTTGTAGCTTAGCTTAACATTATCTGAGACACTTGCTATAAGAACAGGGCCTACAGGGAAATTCTGAGAGCAGAAGTACAAGCACTAAGTTCCAGTGTCACCTTGGCCACTATCTATAGACTGAGATAGTACTTGAGGAACCCTCCCCTCTCTAGAATACTGAGGTGCACTTACCATAGCAAGTAGGAGGGTAGAAGATAGACCCCACCACCCCCTACTCACCAATGGCCTTGAACAAGTAACTTAACTTCTTTGCATATCAGTTTGCCTAATTATGAAAACCCTATTTCATCAGGTTGCTGTGGGGCTAAAATGGTCTGGAAAAAACCATCAGTAAATATTAGAGTCACTCTGTGACTTTCTAGCTTGATATTTAATGGCTCACATCTTACCCACTTAAAGCAAGAGGAAAAAAATTACACACGAATGTTTCCTTACGAACAAAAGGGGCCCCTTTAAATTAGGAATTCATGTTAAATATTATATTTTTCTGTATCATTTGGAGACTTTGTAACATTTGGGGGAAGCATCTTGAGCCTCCATCTGCCCAACATTTTGTGCTCTGGAATATCTTTATCAGCTTTTGAATATGTTCAGTGCTACTATCTTCAGTCTATTCTGAGCACATTAACCTGAGCTTTCATGATGCTAAAAGCCAAATTTTTCTTAATATTTGAGCATCAATGCAGAAATAAGCTTCCATGGTTTCTTTTTGATCTCTGCAGACTCCAGGGGTGTTAATAACAAGTCACAAGCCCTATATTTTCTTATTATCTTTAAATAACTGGGTTTTAAATTATAAGTTTAATACATGCATATTGTTTAAAAATATGAACAGTTACAGAAGGTCTGTAGGTTAATAAAGAAACAATCTTTTATTTGCCTCCTACTTCCTTCTCCACATTCATACTCCCTGTATATTAGCAGTATTTTATACATTCTTGAAGAAATTTTCTCCCTCCATCTTTTCCTTTATTTCTCCATATAGTCCCCAAAATTATCTTTATCTTACACAAATATTGTACCATCTTTCCCATCTCCCTTTCTATTCATATTCTATTTAATTGTGTATGTTTAGCACAAATGGGACCATATGTTCAGATCCTATATCTTGGACATTTTTCCATACCAGTACTTATAGATCTGCTTTATTCCTTTGAGTGAATTTCTGGCTTTCTATTAATGGAATGTATCCTTTAACCAACCCCTGTTGATGGACATTTTAGATAATTCTATCTTTTGCTTTTATAAACATTTCTGTAACATACATCTCTGAACATATGTCTTAGCACACTTGAGGACTTTATATATAAGATAAGTTCTTAGAAGTTTTAAAACCTGGAACAGCATTGTCCTATATGTTCACCAAACCATCATTTTGTCCCTTCTGATGTCAGCCTCCAAAAAGAACTTCTTCACAAGGCATAGTAGCGCACACCTATAATCCCAGAGACTCAAGAGGCTGAGGCAGGAGGATTGCAAGTTCAAAGCCAGCCTCCACAACTTAGCAAAACTCTAAGCAACTTAATAAGATCCTGTCTCAAAATTGAAAATAAAAAGGGCTGGGGATGTGGCTCAATGATGAAACACATCTGGATTCAATCCCTGGTACCAGAAAAAAAATAAATAAAAAGGAGGAGGAGGAGGAGGGAAAGGAGGAGGAGGAGGGGAAGGAGAAAGAAGAAGGAGGAGGAGGAGGAGACGACAAAAAGAACTTCTTCCAAGATTAGTGTCTGCCTTATTGGACAGCAGAGAAATAATCAATATCCTGAAAGATATCATTAATCTTTATTGTGAAGATTGGTGATAATGTAACAAATGTAACAAAGTGTTTAACGAATATGTGGCATACCACAGTTGCCTGATGAATGGTGGCTATTAGTCACATTGCCTTTATCCTTGTGAGCAACCAGTCAAGAATTTATCTCCAATGCCTGAGGGGAAATAAAACTGAAGTCAAAGGGTTGATATAATATTAGTACATTTTAGGTGGCACTCTTTTTAGAAAGCCCACTTATTTATTCTAGAGGAATGTCCAATGGGACAGGAAAGTCCTTTTCTAGGTGGTAGGAAAACCTACAAAGCATTATGCTTCAGTATTAGAAATTTTCTCTTACTAAATCTCCAAAAAACCTTGACATTTCAACAATATGAAATCAGTCCATAGCTGGGAGGCATTAACCTAAGCATCTGGAGAAAAGTAACTGCCAACTTAAACAAAGTAGTGTTGGTTTTAATCTTAGCAAGCCATGAGCACATTATTTAAAGGAAACTGGGCTGGAGACCAGGCATTTGCATTTTATTCACTTAATTCATTCAACAAATATTTACTGAGCACCTGCTAGGGACCAAGAAGTATTCCAGATTACAAAGGCTATAAAATGAGCTACAGAGATATGGGGCCTGCAACTAAATAGCTACGTGACTTTGGACCAGCTCATTGCTCTTCCTGGACTTTACTCTCCCATCTTTAAAATAAACTGCTGGCTTGAACATGGTGGCACACACCTATAATCCCAGCAACTGGGGCGGCTGAGGCAGGAGGATCGAATCACGGTTCAGGGTCAACCTCAACAACTTATTGAGACCCCGTCTCAGAATAAAAAAGAAAGGACCGGAAATTAGATCAAGGGTAAACCACCCTTGCATTCTAGTCCCAGTACTGGGGGGAAAATGCCAAGGACACTATCTCCAAAGTTCCTCCCAGAAGTATTATTTGGTACTGCTCCTGAATGAGTTCTTTTTAAATTTTTATTTATTTGTTTATTTATTTACAGTCCTGAGGGCCCAACCCAGGGCTTTGCACATGCTAGGAAAGTAATGAACCACATTCCTAGCCCTCATTGAGTTCATCTTCCTTTCTTCTTTTCTTTCTTTTGTACTGGGCATTTAACCACCCCCCCCCAGGGAGAGGGCGTTACCACCGAGTTACACCCCATCCTTTCAGTTTTATTTATTTATTTTTTATGTTGAGACAGGATCCCACTAAGTTGTTTAGGGCCTCACTAAGTTGCTGAGACTGGCTTCAAACTTGCAATCCTCCCGCCTCAGCCTCCCAAGTTACTAGGATTCCAAGTATGTGCCACTGTGCCCACTTCTCTGAGTTCTTTTTTTTTTTTTTTGCGGTACTGGGGATCGAACTCGGGGCCTTGTGCTTGCAAGACAAGCACTCTACCAGCTGAGCTATCTCCCCAGCCCTTGCTGAGTTCTTAATGGTGATTGCAGTCCAGTGCAGCTGACTGATGCACATGGGGATACCACAGTCCTTCTCAGATATACCGTCCAGTTCTGACCAGCAGATATTCTGCTCATTTCCTTGGGCTATCGTAACAAATTACCACAAACGTGGGGACTTAATACAATAAAAATTCATTCTCTCGTAGTTCTAGAGACTAAGAATATGAAATCAAGGTGTTGGCAAGGCCATGTTGTCTCTAAAGTTTGTAGGGAAGGATCCTTTCTTGTCTCTTGGTAGCAATCCTTGATGTTTCTTGAGGTAGAATGGCATCTCTCTAATCTCTGCCTCCATGTTCAAGGGTCTGTCTGTGTCTGTTTTCTCTTCTTCTAAGGAAGGATGCCAGTCATTGGAACAGAGTTCACACCAATTCAATAAGGCTTCATCTTAACTAATTACATCTTCAAAGACCACATTTGATTCTAAATAAGGTCACATTCTGCAGCTCCAGGTAGATATGAAGTAGGGGGGCACTATTTAACCGAGTACAGATACTACCTCTTTTTGCTTCCACCAGCATATGGACTGTGCATAACAGTGTCTAATCAGCAAACCCTGCATGGAAAGATCATGCAGCCTGGTACAGAGAGGGCTGTGATGGTGAGGAAGAGGAAGGAAGGTTGTTCAATAGAATCTGTGAGATTGCTGCCTGCAGAAACATACAAAAGCAGTCAGGGGAGCACCCTGGATGTTCCCAGTGGTACAGAGGTCTGTGCAGCAGCAACAGAGGGAGGGATAGGGCAGGAGGACAGAGGAAAGGACTAGCTAACTGGAAGCTTTTCTAAATTCTGGAAAACTTTAAAAGAGTGTTGTATTCATGATGGTTTTTAGTTTGTTGCTCTTTGGTGCTGTTTTGAGTTATTTCATACCTTCTAACTGCATAACAAAAATTCAAGTATTTAAATGGGCATCCCAAATGCAGGAAGGCTAAGGACTGGACTGTGTAAGCTGGGCTTAAGAGCTCTAGTTCTTCTGCCCTCCTGTCTTATTGGTGATGCATCTTTGGGAAAGTTAGCTCATTTCTCAGAGCTCTATCTATAAGTTGGAAATAATAGAATCTTTTCATAAGATTGCAGTGAGGAAAATAATTCCTGTACAACATTAAATGTAGTTCCAGGATCATAAAAATATGCTTGATAAATGTTTGCTTTTATTAATGTATCTATTCGTTTTCCCCTGAGTTGGAGGATCTTTCCCAAAAAAGTAGAAACTTGCTAATATTTTCATATTTAAAAAAAAATCTTCCAAAAGAACTGTTTGTCCTGCCTGTCTCCAATTCCTCCCTCTGATTCTGCAAAGGGACTTTTGCTTCTCTGTTCTCTGGCCTTCAGATCCTCGTGCTGCTGAGTCTACTGGATGCTTCTCAGTCCTCATCTTAGCTGAATGGTGAGCAGTTTTGGTACTTGATCATTTCTTCCTCCTTGAAACGCTTCATCTCTTGGGTTTCTGAGATACCACTCACTCTTATTTCTCTACCTACTTCCTTCCTGCATTATAGCGCCCCATAGGCTCCCTCGGAATTCTCCTTCTATCTTTACTTCCTTTCTAACTGATCTCATCCCACCTTAAGGCTTTAAACACCATCCAACACCAAAGGCTTATGATCTTACACATCCAGCCTGGACATCTCTCCTGAACACAGCCCTCTCAGTCTCTCCAGCTGAATCTCAGACTTTTACATGTTTAAAATCAAACTCCTGATTCCCTCCCTGGTGAAACGCGGTCCTCCCAGTCTTCCCATTGTAGTAAGTAAGTACCTGAGAGTCATTGTGAATTGCCACTTTCTCTTATACCCTGCATCTCATCCCATAGCAAATCTGGATAAAGCCTTTTTCAACCTCAGACTAGATGCAGAATCTGAGTACTCATCACTGCAGTGATGCCAGTCTGGGAGAAGCCACCTGCATTCCTCACCTGTGTTCCAGCGTCAGCCCTTGACTCAGCTGCCTGCCCCCGCCCTCCATCTCTTCAGTCTATTCTCTACCCACAAGCCAAAGTGCCCCACAGGTGACTTCACATCACAAACACCTGGAGAGTTTCAGAAGCTCCAATATCCAGGTCACATCTCCAACTGATAGAATCTCCAGGTATAGAACCAAGTGTGTGTGTGTGTGTGTGTGTGTGTGTGCGCTGCAATGCTAAGGATTGAACTCAGGGTTGTTCTACCACTGAGCTAAACCCCCAGCCCTTTTTATTTTTTATTTTGAGAAATATCTTCCTAAGTTGCCCAGGCTGCCCTCGAACTCGTGATTTTCCTGCCTCAGTCTCCTATCTGGATTACAGGTGTGTGTGCCACCATGCCCAGCTAGTGTGTAGGCTTTTTAAAGTCAGGTCATGCCACTCTTCTACCCAAAACCTTGTGCTGGCCTCTTATCTTAGAATAAAAGCCAAAGTCCCCACAAAGGCCCTTCAGGCCTCATGTTAGCTGGTGATTCTCAAACGCACCCCGAGGGCTTTGTTAAAATATCAGTTGCTGGCCCCACCTTCAGAGTCTCCAACTCAGTGGTCCTGAGGCATGGCATGATCCCTTGCCTTTCTAGCAAGTTCCCAGGGGACACTGATGCTGCCTGACTGGGAACCACACTGTGAAGCCAGCTGCCTTACAGGATCTGGCCCCACTAACCTTCAGCAGCATATTCTCCACTCTCCCATGGCTAACTCTGTTCCGGCCACAGTGGCCTCATTTCCTAAACAGTCAGCCACTGTGGCACTCCGAAGCCTTTACCTGTGCTCTTGCTCCAGCCTGGCAGCCATCTCTCACCTCTCTTCAGTCACCTTAGCAAGTGAGGCTGTTCTGATTCCTCCTTAAGGCTCCTTTCTGCTTTATTTTTTCCATACGTCCGACTCTCCAGCGTGTGTGTGTGTGTTTTCATTTTCTAACCCCCACACACGGAGTAAAGTATAAACCTTATGAGAGTGCGGAGTTTGTTTTTCTCACTGCTTTGTCCGCAGTGTCTAGAACCACACCTGGCACACAGTGGAGTCTCAAGAGATGGAAGAATGAAGAAAACCCTGGAACCTACAGGCCTTACAAGAACACCTGTAGCTCCGGGGATGACCAGGAGAGGCCGCTGTAACGTCACGCAATGGGCAGGAGGCCGCGCAGCTGCTCTTCCTCCCCAGCAAGCGGCCTCCACTCCAGCGAGGGAAACAGCCCGCGCCTTCGCGGCCAAGTGGGCCCAGCTGGGACGTGGAAACATGTTTATTGTCGCCTCTTAACGCCTCGCGCTCAACACCAAGTCCTGCGGCTCCTGGAGATCGGCTGTAACCCAGATTCCAGCGTTCGGAAGTGAACACACCAGAGTAAGAGCTTTCAACAAGTCCCCCAACGGGGTTCAGTGGACACCAGCTCCCAGGGAAAGGCACAGGGGAAAGGCGTGGTCCAGGTGGACGCAGCCCAGCCAGCGTCTGAGTTGGAGCGGAGTTGTGGCGCTCTGAGATAGAGTCCAGAAAACAATTTCCAGAGAATTCCAGAGGAGACCGGCTAAAAACCTAGCTCAAATGTCTGAGGCTGTTCCACTGCCCCCTCTGTGCCCTTTCCTCTTTCATAGAGCCATCTATCTATTCACATGCACATACATACCTCTGAAGGCACCAAGGATGCTTTTATTCTTTATCACACAGTAGATAAAAACTCTGGGGTTGGAATTGAAAAACATCAAGCTTTTGCCCCCATGTCAGCTGAGGGACTCAAGTTTACCTGAAAAGGGTGGTCAGCACCTCTGAATTCCTACCTCAAGGTCACTTGTGTCGATCAAGTGAGGAAACACTGAATGCTTCCTGTCAATCGTCCCAATGTCAAATGGCTTTCTGATGATGGTGGGGATGACTTCTTAGTTTTCACGAATGGCACTTAAAACCAGCAGGTATTTGTCAGAAGACCCAACCTAGCTGTAGACTTCAGGGGAGTCACAAGCTTATTTGCATAAAGTTTGTGTGCAATTGAAGAATAATATACCAGGCACGGTGGTGCATGCCTATAATGCTAGCTAGCTTGGGAGAATAAGGCAGAAGGATAACAAGTTCAAGGCCAGTCTCGGCAACTTAGTAAGACCCTGTCTCAAAATAAAAATGAAAAAGACTGGGGATGTACTCAGTGATAAGGTCCCCCTGAGTTCCAACCCAGTACCAGTAATAATAATAATAATAATAATAATAATAATAATTAATAATAATGGCTAAAAATTATGAACTCTTGCCATGGGCCAATTACATACTAATTTCTTCTCATTCTCACAACAAATCTTTGAGGTAAGAAATATTCTAATCCTCCATTGTATAGATGAGGAAACTAAAGCTTGCAGAGATTAAGCAACTTGCTCCAAATGACAGGCCAGTCAATGAGACCTGGACCCAGGTAATCAGGCTTCCTTTCCCATCCTCTGCACCTGTGCCACACCTTCCTTCCCCATGCACCACAGCCTGTTGAGTGAGCTAGAGCAACAGTGAAATTGAACTTCATAACATGGTTGCACAGTGTGGTGGACCAGCCTTGGACTAGAGGATCAGACAGACCAGGCAAGCATCTCAGCTTTACTAGCTGAGCTGCATTAACAGGCAAGTGATTTATCCTCCCTAAATTGTTGGTTTTTCCTACATAAACTGAAGATAATGTTTCTCTTGAAAGGTTGTTGAGAGGATTACATGAGATAACACTTAAAGCACACATCCTAGTTCCTGTCAAAGTAGACGTCCATTAAATATTAGACACCGAGAGACTAAACATCTTAACCTCCATTACACAGACTTTATGGTCAGTCCTCAGACCATCCCCAAATAAAATGTTAGTCCTGCTACAGTTTGTAGTCTAGGATCTTGACTTTTCCCAGTCCTCTCAACCAATTTTTGATCCATACACCCTCTGCCCAAGGGTACCAAGAGATAGGGTCTATCAGCAGCCATTGCTCAGCCACCTCTCCTTTTGCTGGCCCTTTTTTCCTGCCTCCCCTGTAGATTAAAGAAAGAGAAATGGGATGAGGAGAGGCTAAAAGCTCCCTTGGTCATCAAGAGAATTAAGGCCAGGAGAAGGAATAACGTGGAGGGAGTGATCAGCGGCTTGGGTTATGCCTACTCTCCAGTCAAGAGCCTCTTAGCTCTAAGCCACCCACTTAGGCCCAGTGAGATTCACTTAATGACGTGGTCTAGAATCACATCAGTATTAGAGCTGAAAGGGCTTTAGAGATTATTTCATTTTCAGCCAAGATTCATGCTTGGAAGAAGAGGTGTCACAGGGTGATTAACTTGCTAGGAGGCTCACATTAGCAGAGCTGGTCTCGGCACCCCAGGCTCCTGGCTCCCCATTCTGACTCCTGTGACCTTGCCATTCTCTGAAGGTTGGGTTGGCCCCAGAGCATGGCAGAATTAAGACTGCAGTGGGGCCTCAGCCCCTTTGGCACCATCTTCTCTCTCAGAACTCTTGCTCTGCTAGGCGTCATGTAGCCAGGCCCCCCTCTGAGATATCTTCCTTGGACAAACACTCATGTCCTGAAGCTGTCCCTCTGCCATTTCTCTATCAAAATTTACCTTTCCGACATCCTAGCCAACTGTAAAACTGAAAAGAAATCCTGCTATGTAATAAGCTCCTTCATGTTTATGACTGATAAGGGACTCAAATGGTTCTGTGGTTATTTATTTTTAAAACTGGTCTCCGAGAGAAATGAAACCCTTTCCCAAAGGAATAAGATCCTTAAGGTAGAATTCTGGAGCAGAAAATTCTCCCCAGCATGCCTTTAGGTGTACAGTGGAAATGGTCACCAATGTCACCCCCACGCAACTGTGGTTGATGTATGTGTGATTTCAAGCAATAACCTGATAAGATCTGGTCTCTTTTGGATCTAAGAAATCCCTTTCTTACTAATCATGCTGAATCTAAAGTCATTTATCTTTACTCCCTTGGAGCGCTCTTTTCATCCATCTCTCCTTTTTACTCAAACAATGCCTATGGTCAGAGGGAGAAGGAAAGGTGGAAGGTGCTGGCTATCAGCCCCTCTGGAAACAATTAAATTCACCCCTTACCTAAAAATCTCAAGCACCAAATCCCAAATGCCTCATTTCCACAGGACTTCTTTCCTACAATGCTTCCTAAGTTAATCATAATAGTAAAAATGGGGTGGTCGTGCCAGCTATGAAGATTACTTCTCCATGCCCTGATTCTTAGTTGTCTTGAAGGATGAGAAAAACCCATTATGGAGAAACAGTGGTCAAGAGCTTAAGAGACCACATGTCCCTGTTTATTCCTGCTGACCTGGCATAATTACGAGTAGTGCCTTTCATTCTCAAATGTGTCCTGGCTTGAATGACAAACTATATGATCACCCAACGAGGAGCACAGATTTTGGAACTGGAGTCAGCCTTGCTTCTTACTGTCTTAGTCAGCTTTTGCATCAGTGTGACGAAAATACTGGACAAGAACAATATTTTTAAAATTTTTAAAACAATTTTAAAATACTGGACAGGAGGAAAAGTTTATTTTGGCTCACAGTTTCAGAGGTTCAGTCCGTGATCTCCGTAACCAAATCCATCACTCTGGGCCCAAGTGAAGCAGAACACCATGGCAGAAAGGTGTGGCAGAGGAAAGCAATTTAGGAGATGGCAACCAGGAAGCAGAGAAAGAGAGAGCTCTGCTCATCAGAGACGAAACATAAATCCCAGTGACCTACTTCCTCCAACCACACCCTACCTGCCTTCAGTTACCACCAAGTTAATCCATTCAAGTGGATTAATTCACCAATTAGGTCACAACTCATAATCACTTCCTTTTTACACATTCTTGCATGGTCTTACATGAGCTTTGGGGGAGACACCATATCTGAACCACACTAGCTAAGTATCTTTAGACAAGTTACTTACAGTCTATGAGCTTCAGTTTCCAAATCTGCACAGAGAATACTATTAGATTGATATCTGTTCATAGATAGGACCATTAGAAAGACAGGTCTTGCGGTACCAAGCTCAGGTTAAGACTGCAGCATGAGTCAGCTCTCATTCTAGATACAGAACATCCACATACATTCTCCACATGTGTGGACTCACCTAGGCAGGTATGTAGACTCTTTTTTTTTTTTTTTTTTTTGCAGTGCTGGGGATTGAACTCAGGGCCTTGTGCTGGTGAGGCAAGCATTCTACCAATGGAGCTATATCCCCAGCCCCTAGACTCTTTTGAAGGCTATTTTGCACTGGAAAAATCTGGACTTGTAACCAGACAGACTAGCATTCAAATGGCAGTTGTAATACATGTTAGTTTTGTTACCCTGGAAATGCAGATGCCTCTCCTTGCTCATCTGGGCAACTGGGATAAAATCTCAGAGTTGTGAGAAGAAAATAAGGTAAAGGGTTGGAAAATCTCATGCCCTGTGTATGAACTCAATGCATGCTGCCTCTTATTACTACACTCGGGGAGGGAGGAGAAGGGTGCGCTCAGATCCACAACTAGGTTCAACAGTAAGGACAGAAGAGATCTGCATTCTTCCCGCCATATCTTATGGTCTCTGAGGGCTCTGTCCTTCTTCCTCCTTGGGTCAGAATTATGCCCTAAACCATCAGTACCATTTCCAGCTCTAAATCCTTCTCAAGCTCTCTCCTTCTTTATCATGGAAATCAGTAACAGGAAGAGGAAGCATCATGATGGCATGCAGCTGGCCCTCGGATTTTTGGATTAGAACCAAATTTAATGTTTATGGAACTGATATCAATCTGCTGGTTATGTGACATTGGGCAAATTACTCCATCCCAATGAGCTGCAATTTCCTCGTGTGCAAAACAAAAATAATACCTCCTGTAGGGTGAATGGCAAACCCAGTTGTTCTCACTCCCAGCCCATCTTTAACCTCCATTCCACCTCAAGTTCACAAGCTGCTCAATCCCATGGTCATTGGCAGGGAGGATGCTGGTAAGACAGGAATTTCTAGACTAGAACCTACATTTAGGATATGTGGTATTGAATTCAAAAGTTTAGAATTTGGGCTACAGTATGAGATGTGGTGCTATATCATGGGGATAGGTATTTTATTAAAATAGTCTATGAAGCATTTGTCCTATTTTTGTTTTCCATACCTGTAACCCTCTAGCACAAATAGTGGCCTGCCAAACAAAACCAACCTGCCACTGCTTTTTGTAAATAGTTTTATTGGAGCATGGCTATACCCATTTGTTTATGTATGGACTTCTTGATTCTATGGCAGAATTGAGTAGTTGCAACACAGACTGTACAGACTGCAAAATATTTGACACTTTACCCTTTATAAATAAAGTTTGCAGCCCTACCATAGGACTTTAAATATATTTTTTTAACTTTTAGTTTTTTTTCATATTTTTAGTTGTAGATGGACACAATACCTTTATTTCATTTATTTTTATGTGGTGCTGAGAATTGAACCCAGTGCCTCATGCATACAAGTCAAGTGCTCCACCACTGAGCTCCAGCCCCAGCCCAGGCTTTAAGTTTTAATAATGATAATTACAGTAATACCATATGCTATTGTGTGCTTATTCTGTGAAAAGTGCTATTCTAGGGCTCTATATGTACTATCTCATTTAATGTTTACAACAACTCTGTGATACACGAATACTGTTATTCCAGGTTCATGAGTGAGGACACAGTCAGGAAAAGGTTAAAAATTCACTCAAGGTTCAATGCTAGCAAGTGGCACAGTTTAGATTTTAACCCAAGTAGTGTTGAGGATTAGATTTGCATAGAGACTTTCACACGCATTTTCTTTCCTGATCAACTTGACCATTCATGATATGAGAGGCAATTTTCTGTGGTCCACAAACACATCATTAAGAAAATGTCCTCTCTTACGGTGAGAAAGCTATTTGCTTTAAGTTCTCTTTAACATGATGAATCTCCCTTTTAACGGGGAGAGTGAACTGTCTCTTTGCACACAGCTCAAATTTAACTATATTGCCTCATTTCATAGCATTTATTTTTATGGTTACCTTCTTCATGTGGCAAATGATCCTTGCTTTTCCCTGTATAGTGGTTTCCTTTCAAAATAAATTTATTTAGGAATAAAAGGTTGAATTGAGTCAAGTGCTAAGGAAACCATGTTAATGATGGTACATATGGTGTGTAAATATGACACAAATCAAATCATGACAGTGGTGCAGAAATGACTGACAGAGGTGGGAAGCCCTGCCCAGCCATCAGGTGTGACATTGGGCAAATTACTCTTCCAACCAGCAGCAATTTGAAACATGACTGGGGACAGTCCCCTCGCTGAGCTCAGTTTCCCTACCTATTGAGTAAGGAAGTTTGAATTAAATGATCACTAACATTCTGTGGTATTCCAGTTTATTTTTTCTGACCTTGAATTCACTGTTCTTTAACCTGAGCTAAGATTAAATTAGACTTGTTAGAAATCCAGCCTTTCAAACCTTGTAAAAACAAAGGACTCTCTTGCACCCCCCATGTCTTTCTCTTAAGAGACTCTAAGGAGTGAGCCTATTAATCCCCGTCTGGTTCTTGCAGGGGAAAAAAAAGTGAGGAGATAAATGCATGCAGTCCAGGATTCAATTTGCGCCTCTTGCCTTTAAATTAAACAGGTCTGGGTTGGTCTAGGACATTTACCGGGAGAAAAATAAGTTCCTTGACATTTCCTCATTCATAGTTATTCCACCTGGACCCAGCCGGCCTGGCCCGATGGGGTTTCTCTCTCTCTGGAGAGCTCTGTGTCTGCTCACCCAGAGACAACTGTGGTTATAGCTCACCCTGGCTGGAAGGAAAACAGAAGGATTTTATTAGAAAACACAAGATGCAGCAGTGCAAATGGGTTCCAAACCTATGTGAAATATATCCTGACCAGAAGTGGCAAGAGTGCAGAGATCCATTCTCATTGCCTTTAAGGAAACTGGGGAGCAGCAGGGCATCCAGGATAGGGCAGGGAGAATAACCAGTGCTGTCAATCTGCTCTATCTAGTTCTCTGGCCCCCCTGCAGTCCTGAAAAGGGTTATTACCATCATCATTTAATTTATTAATCCTATTGCACTTTGTAGCATAGAGGAAGAAACTGAGGTCACCATCTTTTCTAACTTCAACCTGCTCCTCATAGGTGTAGGTGTTATCCTTCTCTATTTTGTATGTAGGCAATTAAGGGTCAGAGAGATTAATTCGTGTAGCTGGTAAATGGTCGAGGGAGCATTAGAACCACGTCTGACTCTCTGTAGGTCTTTTCACTATGTTTCCTTTCATGGAGCCTCAGGGAAATGCTAGCACCCAACCAGTAGAACAGGAGGGCGAGCAGGAAGGAAGCAGGTCTGGTTCCAATGGAGGGAACAAGAAAAGAAAGCAAGGGGAAGGAGAGGGGGATTTCTCTGCAGGTCCAGTCTTCATAAGGGCACCAACGTCACTCAACAACAGGTCACTTTTCATTCTTTATTCACTGTGTGTCAAGAATTCTTACATGTTCATTATGGTGATGCACCTTTCCCTCGGCCATCTATGTACATCTGAAACCATCTACCAGCCCCTCCTAGGGGCAGCCAAAGGAGGTATTTGGGGCCAAAAGCCACCACTGCAAGTAAGGAGCAGGCTAAGAGCCTGTTTCCTATCTTGATTAAAATTCCTTCCCATGGGCTCTTTCTCTCACTTGGGCTCATCACACAGGCTGTAAAGCTCAAGTTATCTGCAGAGCCAGCACCTCTATCATTAGGAAGTCTCCATCTGTAATGGGCACTATCAATGCCCTACCCAGCATATCCCCCTCATATCCCTCTTACCATTTCTGTGGTCCCTTGGCTACCTTCTGTGTGCCCTGCTCCTAACAGCTTACACATGGGACTTTCTTTAGAAGTTCGCACTCTTACAGAGCTGAAAGTGTCTGGGAGCCAATCCCAACCAGGCAAGAGATAAAAGCTCATCGCTCGTGCCTTAGGTCGGGCCAGCTCCAGGGTATGGTTTACACTCCAGAGTGTCCCAGGAGATCAGGCTGGGATGGAGCCTGAAAGCATGTCTTTGCTTTGCCCCCTTCCCACCGTGTTCTGCCACTCCACTTTTCAGGCCACTCCTTGGTAAGTCACATGCAGTCCCCTCAAGGTCGCCTTCTGGCAAACCTGACCTAAAACATTGTTCCTTATCCACGAGCATCTTTCTCCCTCCGTCCACAGAATATCTTCCCCAGAATAGACATCCCTACCCACCATTTCTTGAATCAACCTCCCTATGGCCATGGTAAATCAGCGTGCCACTGATTCAAAGTTGTCTGCTCTGTCAGCAAGTTTCTAGGCAACAATAAACTCATTCTGGTGGCATTCACTTCCATCTTCTATGTAAAGTCTTTTGGATAAGAGATTGTCACTACACGTGATGCTGACCTGATAACTTTCCTTTCATAGAAAGGAAAAAGTAAGACACTTAGAATTCAGTTCTTTCTGGTCCATCCACTTAGCAACTTAGGTAATCTTAGAAAACCTTGATTTAACTTAAAAGAGGAAAAATCAAAGATTCTCTCCCTAAGTATTTAAAGTAAGATGTGTCCTTTATGGGAAAATTTAGGAATGTTTAACAATCCAGGCACCTAACATCAACTAGAGCTTTTTGGTAAATTTCTCTCCAGTCTTTTTTTCTATGCAGATATTCTCAAACAATTGTAATAGACATTACTATTTATGCTCATCATCTGGCTCTTGTTCCTTCTGTGTACAGTAGCCACTTACCCTGCCTTTCCCCCTGGATACTAGGTATGGTTACATGACTTACTTTGGTTGGTGAAATGCGAGTAATGTATCTAAGAGCCAGTGTGCTGTTTTCTATGCCCTCTTCGCCATTTCTGTGGACCACAAAGCTTCAAGCCACTGTTGGTGGGTACTCCATCTGGGTCTAGGTACCTTAGTGACTATGGAAGCGAAATCCCCTGCCAACTCAAAATGGGCATGGAACATGCACAAGAAGCAAACTGTTGTTTTAAGCTGTTGGCATGAAGTGGATGTCTTAGTTTGCTAGGGATGCTGTAACAAAGTTCCACAAATCAAGTGACTTACTGTCAGAAGTGTATTGTCTCACAGTTCTGGACCTTAGAGATCCATGACCAAAGTGCCAGCAGATTTGGTTCCTTCTAAAAGGTGTGATGGAGAATCTGTTCTGCCTCTTTCCTGACTTGTGATGATTTGTTGGCAATTTGTGGCTTTCCTTGGTCTGTGGAAGCATCACCCTAATCTCTGCCTTCACTTTTGCATAGTATTCTCTGTGTGTGTGTGTGTGTGTGTGTGTGTGTGTGTGTGTGTGTTTGTGTCCAGATTTCCCCACTTTAAATAGATAGAAGTTGCATTTGATTAAGGCCCATCTTAATGATCTCATCTTAACTAATTATATCTGCAATGACTCTATTTCCAAATAAGGTCACATTCTAAGATACTGGACATTAGAATTTCAACATAGGAATTTTTCGTGGTAGAGGGGGACACAATTCAACCCTTAATAATGAATGTTTATTACAATAGTGTCTTTTAGACTCTATTGATCAATCCCATCCTTTTCGTGTGATTTTTTGATACATTCCTCCTCCATTTTTACTTTATGTGGTTAATTAACTTACCTATTGTCACAAGACCAATAAGAAGGAAAAATGGAATTCTCATTTAGGTTTTTCTGATTGAAGAGCCTGAGCTTTTGACCACTCTCCAGAGATTGCTACATAAAGTACCTGAAGTCTAGGTGCTTTACAACTCACCACAGTCCCCTCTGCTCCCTATTGACTCCCAGACTGAGGTTATGGACTATTTGTCTTTAGGGTTGTGATGTTGACTTCCCTGTGTATGGCCCAATATCCTTATTTATATTGCCTGTATTCCTCCTGTGGCCTGACATTTGCAACCACACACTATGCTATGGTTCCTCTCCTTAGTTATTAAAAAAGAACTCATGCCCTTCAATTCACCTTCCAGCTCCTTAAAAGCCATTAAGACAATCTGGGCCACTCTGACCTGAATCCAACCTGCCCCTAACTCTCTGCTGTTGCTTCCCAAGAACAGACCCATGGATTAGGTTCCATCCCCTATCTTGTACCTGTTTTCTGCCCAACAAATTTCTCCTTCAAAGAATAAGAAAGGAATAAGCATATTTGAGGGTTTAAAGCAAATGGGTTATCAGGAAATGCCAGCTCCTCCTGTTACATCTTTTTAAAAAGCTCTCCCAATTACAAAGGACTCAATCAAATGGCAACTTGCCCTCAGTCCCGACGTTCGCATTTCCCAGTGCACAGAAAAGAAGAAACCCCACTTTGTGCAGCGCCTGCCCAGGCAGTGAATCACAGGAGCTGTTCAATCACTTACTGCTTTCTCCCACTTGCCGTTCCTATTGTGCATGATGTCTTTTTTATCCCACACCAAGGGACTTTGTGTGTGTGCTATTCCTCATTAATTTGATCACAGAGGGCAGATCTAAGGTGTGATCAAGTAAATGAAAGGTTCTCCAGAAGCTATCCAGGTGGAGGCTTTCTCGTCTAAGCCCTCATCTGTGACTTTGAATTCATTAGCTCAGAGCACGTGGCACCACCAGGGACACCGACACCTAGTATACCCACCCTGCAGGGCCCGACTCTGCAGACTGGCACCAAGTCACCTTCTCTCAAGCCCCAAGAGACATACGTTGTGTTTACTCCAATTTTATCATTCATTTTGCTGGCTGCCTGACAGCCTTTGACTCCCCAGTTGAGATTTCTGGAATTGGACTGAGCTTAATGTTGCAAGAGAGCAGCAGATAACCGCCCCCCTTCCAGGCAGAGACCCCACCCCCATTTTGCCAATTAAGGCAAGTGAAGCTCTGCCAGGAAAGATCTCTCTAACTGACAAGTGTTGGGGAGAACAGCCCTCATGTGAAGCCTCACCAGAAAGACAGCCTGCCTTGCCATTATGCTACAGCATACCGCATGGGGCCAGGTTTGGATGGGGTCTTTTACAATGCAGAGCTTACCCCGAAGGGTTGCTATAATAAGCCATTAATGCTTTGGTGCAAATGAATTTGATCAAATTGACTTTGGCCACCTGACAGGGTCAGGAGGGACACAGAGAGATAAATACTAGTGGGAAAGGGATACAAAAGGCAGCAAAGGCAGAAATAAGAAGGTCTCAGAACTCCAGGAACAACAAATGGACACTGGGTACCAGGTGGGGAAACGGAATGAAAAAAGACCAATAAGGTGCAGGGAGACGGAGCAGATGACTTTAAACAGCCCAACCTTCTTAGGAGTACTTGAGATGATGTTCAATTCTGAATATCCAAGGTGAATGACCTTGAATGACCCCCCTGCCCCCAAATCTCTGGCCCCATTAAAACTATCAAAAGGAGATGATAATGGCTTATTTACCCAAAGGCAGACAGTGAATCAAAAGATCCCTGGAAAACCCTTCCTCCAGGAAGTTTCTGTAAATCAAAGTGAACCCCCATCAGTAAAGAAATCCTCTGGCTTAACTCTTCCTAGTCTTAGCAGCCTCTTCAAAGCCCTACAGGTTGTTTCAGCTTTGAGCTCAGCCACTGTGCTGACTCACTGGGGGACCTCGGAAGAGTCTCTAAATACCTGTGGGACCTCAAGTTTCCCATCTACAATAAGTCATAGGGGCTGGGGAGATAGCTCAGTCAGTAGAGTGCTTGCCTTGTAAGCACAAGGCCCTGGGTTCGATCCCCAGCACCCCCCCAAAAAAAAGCAATAAGTCATAAAACTTACCTCACTAGGTCATTGGGATGTTTTAATTAGACAACGGATGTGAATCCTTTGATATAGTGTTAGGCACAAACAAATGTTGAATAACAGTTTAGCTACCACATATTATCTTATCACTATCATAATCAACATTGTCATTGTCATCCCATACCCACCAGTGATCCTGTGACTCCTGGTAGGTGGCAGTGCAGCAATATCAGGTGAATGCAATGGATTCTGGGATCAGACCATCCAGGTTTCAAATATGGTAAACCAGGCATCTGACTTTGAGCCAGGTATTCTGAACTCCAGTTCCCTCATCTGCAAATGGGAAGGATAAAAATGTGTGCCGTTTGCTGAGAGTGATAGCTGACACACAGTAAGAGCCTAATAAACGGGAGACAGGCACCCCCAGACTCCTCCTTTGCTTCCCTTTCCCCTCTCTGCTGACAGATATGGTGGAGTAGAGAGAATGAGATCCACTTCTGCCGATGATCAGGTAGATGCAAATGCCTTGGTTGCAACCAGAGAGACAAAGACCGGTCTCCAGCTCCAGGGGCCCAATATGGTTTCATTCATCTCTCATAGTAGTGTTCTGATTTTTGGACTGCGGTACAGAAAATGAGTTCTCCTGAAGTCGCCCCCTTCTGAGTGGAACTGGGGAAGATAAAGAGTGGCTAAAGAGCTCGGAACAATGGCTAATCCTCTAATTAGCACTTCAGAGAGAAGTGATAACCGAATCCACTCTCAGCTCTAAGCTCCAGGGAACAGTAGGGTCTGATCGATGTTTTCCTGGAATCATATGCAAAGTCACTGGGTTCTTTCTTCTAAGTTTGTGTCTCTCTCCTGAGGTGTTGCCTTCTTTACCTCTCTTGTGACCTGTTGCTCTTTCTTTCTCCCTTTGTCCGTCTCTTTCAGCACCTCCCATTCTTCCTCTTTCCCTCATAACTGCTGTAATATGGGAAGTATATATAATGCATAATTATTCCTTCATTTGTGAAATATTTACTGCAGATAAATTAAGAAGAGCTCCACATTTTTAAGGAGATGGACTAATCGACAAAGGAAAGATACTTCCAGACAATGACAATGTGCTTCAGCAAATGCTTTCCCAAACTATCCATAGAAGGGGTGTATCTTCAAAGTGTCAAATTCTGGCTGGGTTGGGTAGAGGAAGCTATTCCAGAGGAACAGATGGTAGGCCTGAGACGTGAGGGATAAGTCTAGGGTTTTGTTGTTGTTGTTGTTTGGTTGTTTTTCCGAGATGGGGTCTTGCTAAGGTGCCCAGGCTAGGCTTGAACTTGCAGTCCTCCCTCCTCAGCCTCCCAAGTTGCTGGGGTTATAGGTGTGCTCTGGCACACCTAGCTCTAGGTTTCTAATACAGTCTATCCTTCAGTCAACGGTGTTGTTCCTCATCCATTCCAACAGCTGTGATTTAAACAGGCATTTGTCAAACAGAAACCAACATTGCTAAATTAATTGAGTTGCTTTTTTTTTGTTATTTTTATTTAGCTTTTAATTTTTTACAGACTACATTTTGATTCATTGTACACAAATGGGGTACATAATTTCATTTCTATGGTTGTGCACAAGGCAGATTCATATCATTCGTGTAATCATACATGTACATAGGGCAATGATGTCTGTCTCATTCCACCATTTTTCATAACCCCTCCCTCTCATTTTCTTCTACATATTCTAAAATTCCCCCATTATTCTCTCATTCCCCACCCCCACCCCCATTATATATCATTCTCCACTTATCAGGGAAAGCATTCGGCCTTTGGTTTTTTGGGCTTGGCTTATTTCACTTAGCATGATATCCTCCAGTTCCATCCATTTATTTGCAAATGCCATAATATTATTCTTCTTTATGGCTGAATAGTATTTCATTGTGTGTATATACCAGAGTTTCTTCATCCATTCATCTGTTGAAGGGCATCTAGGTTGGTTCCACAATCTAGCTATTGTGAACTGAGCTGCTATAAACATTGATGTGGCTGTGTTACTGTAGTTTGCTGATTTTAGGTCCTTTGGGTATAAACTGAGGAGTGGGATAACTGGGTCAAAAGGTGGGTCCATTCCAAGTTTTCTTTGGATTCTCCATACTGCTTTCCTTTTGATGTACATAGAACCCTCATTTTTCCTCCTATGTGTCAGTGACCCAGTAAGAGAAGGGACCTTCCTTTGGTGCTCCTTAAATGAGTGACTACAGTGGGGATGGATGCAGATTGAACCAGAAAAGGCACTAATAAGGCTCCTCCATAATAGCTTTAGAATTATAGAACGAAAGCTATGCTTTATAATCTCTAAGCTTTAGTCTTAGTATAAGTCAGGGTTTACAAGTAAACCAATGCCTTCTATTCCCCATCCCTCTCCCAAATGCAGAGCCAATGAGTAACATGGACTTGGCCTTGAGAGCCAGACCTCTTCGTACCCAACCACTGGTTAGTCTTTACTCTGGACAGATCACTGTTTGGAGCACTTGGAACAATTCCTGAGTGACAGCTCATAGAGTTAGTATGCTACATTTAAGCCACTTATGTTTTGAAGCCTTTTAGGTCTGTCAAAACAATCCACCTTCTGCTGTGTCTCTGGCAGAATAACTGACTTGAGCAAGGCAAATCTTGACTCAGCCTTCATGTAAACATGTGAATGTGGTGATTAAAGGGGAGAGAGGGAATGACAAGGGGGAGGTTTTGAATCCTTAACAAATATAGGTCCAGTTTTCTTTCTGATTCAATGTCATGCACCAGGAAATCTGGATCTGAGAGTATTAAGGATTTAGTGAAGCAAAGAAAATTCATTCCCATGGTTTAGAGGAAGTTAAAGCTTATCACATTACCTTTATCAGGGTGAAGATCCTAAATGCCTTATTCACTGGTGTATTCCAGAGATTTGTCTGATGAATAGTAGATGATTAACAATAATTGTTGAAGGAATCAAAATTTTCAATAACACGGTGCCTACCACCCCATCCCCACACCAGGCAAGGATTTTCCTGTGGGTCCTCTCCTCCTGTTCTTCCCACCTCCTCCTGTTCCCTCAGGGGTTACTTGGGATGATCCCTTCTCATTTCATCTCTGAGTAGATTTCCATCTTGCAGCTGAATGAATTCATTCATTCATTCATTTATCAATCTCTTTTTCATGCTTCAGTCTTTTGTCATGGAAATTCTGTATGGACCAAGTTCCCAATTACTGACAAGAATGAAAAGATGAGGGAGAGATGGGAGGTATCCTTGAAGAGATTACAATCCAGAGAAGAGGCAGAGACAGGGACATCTAAAATCAAGGGTATGATCCTGGGCTCAGATGAGTAAAGACAGAGAATAGAGAGAATAAACTCTCAAGGAAGCCCCACAAAGAAGTTCAAATAAATAAAAGACATCTGGTTTTGTGGGTTTTAAGACTGAAGCAGTGCAAGAGCTATGAAAGTAGAGTTTGGTACGTGTAGATGGGACAAGCAGAATTGTCCAAAAGTGACCTCAGAGTTCTTTCTAGGTTGCCTGGAGACAAGTTAGTCAGGACCAGAAGCCCCACTCCCTCTCCCAACCAGAAGAACTGTACCCAATCTCAGCTTTTCATGGGACTGATGGCTTCCTTCACCTGGTAGGGAGGACTCGAACTTTCCATGCAGTTCAGATCAAGTGCAGAGCAGCTGGTATCCTGAGAATATTCCTATAAATGATTGACAGCACAAATCTGAACTAATACACCACGTAGACTCTCTATTCCTATCTCTGCCAAGGCTATTTTCTGACTATAAGCAGGTGACAGGGGCCCACTGTTAGAAATTAGATACTGTGAGCACAAAAGCAACTTCTCTCTTTTAAATATGGAAAGCACCAGCTTTCTAAGTTTTCTGTTTCCTTCTCCCCATAAACCTATTTTTTAACCCACATACAATTCAACCAAAACCTTGATGCATGGTAGGCAGAGACCCATAAGGCATCCACCTGCATGGAGTGGGCTTGGCAGCCATGCAGACTTAGGCAACAAAAGCATCTCAGAGTTTGAGCAGGGCAGGACATGGTAATTTAGCAAAGAAGAGGAGATCATATGCTCTGGGAGTCATGGGAAGTGGGTCAGGAGGGGTGACCAGAACTGGTTTGTGCAGGGCTTTTGTGATAGATATCTGCTATTTCTCCCTGCCTGTCTTCTTCCTTTTGGGGGTAACAGTACAACAGTATTTCTTTGGGGAAACCACCTTACCCATAACATGCAGTCTGATGAGTCTGTCAGTCTTAGCCACCTGTTGGCCAAGGAAAGTGTTGATCCATGCCTTCAGAATCTCTCAGGTATTTAAATCCTAAGTAGAATTATACAGAGACCAAAAATCATGGTATAGGCTTATCACATGATATTGCTAGGGAGCAAGTCCTGCCCTAGATCCCAGGGCTGCCTCCTCCAACCCTGTCCAAGCCTTTTCTTTAATTCTGTCAGCCCCCAGTCTTCCATTAAGCCCCCTTTGGACCTGAATCAGACTGGCAGCTTGCAAACAAAGAAGTTCATGGCTAGTGTAGAATTCTGAAGTTGACTGAGCAAGTGCCATCAAGAGTAATACCAGAATTTCCACCTGTGCTGAATGGGGCTGTGCCAGTCCTCACACTCTTCCCTGCCATTATTAGGAATATCCAAATCTGAGATTTGGAGAATTGGGGCCATCTGGCCTAGTATTGTGACTGATGTTGGGGACGTTCAGTTAAAGGTGTGTCAGGAGCAGGGATGGTTCTTAATCTTCTCCACTCCATACCACCTCTGAAGTTTGTCAAAGAAATCAAAGTTTCTGTGCACACGAGCGTGTTTCTGTGCCCAAGTATCCAAAAAGCCATGACATTTATTTGTCATGGTCATTTGCAATCATTCCTGTTGGTTGATAATACTTAAACTCCCCTCATTCTCCAGAGCCCATTTACAGCCACTCTTTCCTGGAGTTCTGCCTAGGATTTGCTCTGACCCTGCTTTGTGTTTTTCCATGTAAGGTCCTGGAAGTGGGAGCTACCTAGCATGGGGCCCTCAGAGGAGGCTCTCCTGAGCAAAAAACTTTGATCTTCAGGCTCATCTGCCTACAGTCAGGCAGGGAGCTGTACAGGCCCATCCCCTCCCCAGATTGTGCACCAGTGGGGAGAAAGGAGGAAAGAACTACACCTGGGTTTTCAGATACAGAGATATCAATTCCAAAATCCTCAGAGAAAAGAACAAATTGAGCAGATGCTGGGTCTCTAATGTCTTGATTGTTGAGGTTCTAACCCCTGGAGGTTGTGCATAAGTAGCAATAGGGGGCCTCTTGTTCCTCGCCTAAATGGCTTTTGCCATCAAGCATCTTTATCTCAGAGCCTATTGTCTTCTTCTCCAAGATGCATTATGTGCCATGCATATTGGATAAGGAAATTAAATCCAGGCTAGGGAAGACAGCTCGAATCTTGAGCTATTAAATATATGGACTGATTAATGAGGACATTTTTTTTATCATCTTAGAATCTTAGAGCCAGAAGCAATTTTAAAGGTCATCCATTTTCAAACCTTCATCTAATCCCCTCAAATTAAAAAACATATATACATGCATATGTGCATATTGAATGCTTACGGGCACCATGCTAAGTATTTTATTTGGAATCTTTCATTGATGTTCTCTGAATTCTCACAACTCTCTGTGGTCACCACCATTATTCTCTCCACTGCACAGACCAGGAGCCTGGGGCTCAGAAGTTTCCATCCCTCATTCTAGGTCATGCAGTGAGCATGAAGCAGAGCTTCTTCAGCCCTGCAGTTCTTGGTAAACCTGACCTGCATGTATGCTTTACATTTTTCCAATATAGTGTCAATAATTTATAGCTGGGAGTTCAACATTAGAAATGTCCAGATTTTCAGCTTTCCCTGGAAAGTCAAAAGACCTGGCCACCCTGGACTGGCATTTCTATATAGAAAGTATGAAGTTAAGTCAGTAGTTACTCCTTCAGACACAAAGCAGATCATGTTAGTTATCTCATTTTGATTTTGCAGTGGCAACAGATCACACTTATAGAAAACCCAAAGACACAGGCTCCACGTGTCTGGCCCCTACCTGTTGCTACACTCTTGTCTTCCCTGTCTCCCTATGCTCCACCATGCTGGAATTCTCTCCAGATCTTGAAATTATAAGCCCTGCCCTTTTTCAGGGCCTTTTCCCTTGCTGTTTCCTCCCCTGGAAAGTGGTTTCCTCTCATCTTTGCATGTCTGATCTGTGCAGAACCTCTAGTTTAAATATCACTTCCTCAAAGAGGGTTTCTTGATCTCTGTTTTAGATAGACAAATAATGTCTACTTCCTACTTCCCCCACCCAAAGATGTCCATAACCTAATCCCCCAAATTTGTAAATCTGTTACCTTATCTAGCAAAAGATGGGATTAAATATTTTGAGATGTGGAGATTATCCTGGATTATCCCAGTGAGCTAGATGTCATCATAAACATCCTTAAAAGAGGAAGATGGGAGGATCAGAGTCAGAGAAGGAGATATGAAAACAGGTTCAGAGGTGGGCATGATGTGAGGAAGGGACAATGAGCTGAGGAACCCAGGTGGTCACTAGAAGCTGGACAAGGAAACTGATGCTCCAGCACAGTCTCTGGAAAGCGCTCAGCCCTGAGACACCTTTGGTTTAACCCAGCGAGACTGATTTTGAACTTCTTACTTCTAGAACTATAAGAGAATAAACTTTTGTTGTTTGAAGCTACTAAGTCTATGGTAATTTGTACAACTGCATGAGGAAATTAATACAACCACATATTCTAAAATAACTCCCTTCCCCTTCATTAGTCTCAAACTCAGTCACTTATTAGTATCTTCCTATGCACTTATCACAACTTAACTTATTGTATTTGATTCTTTGCTTAGTTTTGATCTATTTGGTTGCCAGACTGAAGTCCCAAGAGAACAGTGCTACATTTCTTTAGTTCATCGCGGGAAAAAGCAATGTCTAGGAACTGTAGGAGCTCAGCAGATATTTTTATTAAATTACAAAATTGATTATTGAAGAGTTGACCTCATTACCCATCCCAGGTGTCCTCACCTGAGCATTTGTAGGTTGAAAATGTCCCTACTAATGGTAGAACTTTTAATTGAAATCAGCCAGGTGCAAGCACATTTCTGAAGCATAAGAAAACAATCAGTTTTTAAGGAAATTAGGTAGCAATTCCTAATTGCAAAACAGGCAATGCCCCCAAGATAAATTCATCTCCCGTTTCCTACATTCTGCTACTCTCAGCGTCACCTGGTAGCTTATTAGAAATGCAGATTATCAGGCCTCACCCCAGAGCTACAGAATCTGAATCTGCATTTTAACAAGATACCCAGGAAATGTTAAATGCATATTAAAGTTTCATAATTGTTTCAACACATATTTGGTTAGGGGTGGAGCACAGGCAAATGCAGCAAACACTGTCTACCCCATCACAGCCTGAGCGAGCCCCTGACCCAGTAGTTCTCCGCTGTCACAACCCATCACTGCTCCCCAGGCTGGATTCTTTGATGATAATGCTTCTCTCCCATTTCTCCACCTATCACCTGTCAACTCTGGGAAGCCAGACAACCAGATAATGAGATTTTAGGCACCCCCAAGTCCAGTAATAACCAGGTGTGATCAGTAGAAGAGACTCTTTTCTACCAATGGTGGTGGTGGAATATGGCTTTGTAGAATCCTCTCCTGCATTATTCTGCAGAAGAAGCTAGAAACTACTCAGTCTCTAGACATCTGGATCTGGTGTGAGCCTGCTCAGTGAGCTATCACTGCCCCTGTTCCTCACCACATCCATGCATCTTGAAATAGACATTTGCTAAAGAAGTGTGCGAGTCTCCCATTTGCATGGATAGCAAATTTTAATATCTATGTGACTTCAGAAAGTTCTTCTTAGTCCCTTTCTGGGCCAACACCTAGCACAGCATCTGGAACATAAGAGATATATAATAAATATTTGTTGAATAAAGAATCTCTGGATGGTCTATTGAGAAAATATAACTCTTGTGTCCTCATAGTTTCTACCATTCTCCACCTGTGTAGGCAAGTTTTCTTTTAATAGCAAGTATCAGAAAACCCAATAAAAACAGACTTAAGTGAAAAGGAATTTATTGACTTACATGAGTACAATTTGACTGAGGGTGCAAATTATATCCTCAGGGCCTAATTTCTTATTTTATCCCTCATGTGACCTTATTCTCAAATAGAGTCCCTTTTTGCCCAATAGAGCTGTAACTGCTCCAGCTCTCCCCTCCTTTCAGTTTCAGATTTATGAACTCAACACGAATCTCACTGGTTTCAATTAGGTGACATACTCATCTCTAAACCAATCCCCTGGGGAAAGCAACTCAAGGATTGACTTAGATCTCGTCTTGTGCTCCCTCCTGCTCTAAGGGAATGATGGCTGACTGTGCTGAACCTCAAGGGCCAAATGTGGAAGAGCTGATTCTTCAGGAACTGTTCCTGAGGTTAGGTGCTAGAAGACCCAGGACAGTAAAACTTTCCCTATCAACCTTCCACAGCACTTGTGTATAGGAAGATGAGTCATTTACAGTTAGGGTAGAGCACACCAATGTAAGACTTCATGAAAGAGGTATCACTTGAGCTGAAACTTGAAACACAGAGTGCCAAGATGGAGAGAAGACATTCCTGGAAAGAGCAACAGTCTGAGCCCAGGTTTGGAGCAATGAAAGTTATGTGCAGAAACCAGTGTTGTCAACAGAGTATAAGAAGGAATAAGGTTGGGAAAAAAAAAAGAAAGAACCAGATTAAAAACCAGATCTGAAACTTCAGCCCAGGTCATCTGCTCTCAAGGAGGATGTAGATTGTATTTTAAAATGTATGCCAGCATTTTAAACTGTGGTACATCTGTCCAATGGAATATTACTCAGCAAATAAGGAAATGAGCTATCAAGTCACAGAAATCATAAAGGAACCTTAAATGCATTTGGGAAGTGAGAGAAACCAATCTAAAAAGGTCACACTACTGTATGTTTCCAACTGTAAAACACTCTGGATAAGGCAAAACTATGGAAACAGTAAAAATATCAGTGATTTCCAAGGACCCAAGGGAGGCAGGAACAGATGAATAGAGGCAGCACAGGCGATCTTTAGGGCAGTGAGCCCATTCTGTACTATAATTGTGGACACATGTCATTATACATTCGTCAAACCCATAGAATGCACAACTGTAAGATTGAAACCTAATGTAAACTATGTACTTTGGGTGGTGATGATGTATCAGTATAGGCTCATCAATCATAACAAATTTGCCACACCAATGTGAGATATTAATAATAAAAGAATCTGGGGCCAGAGGGCATGTGGGGACTCTATACTTTTGGCTTAATTTTTTTTTTTTTTTGTAAAATTGAAACTACTGTGAAAATACAGTCTATTAATAGTAATAATAAAAGAAAGAAAAATTGCAGACCACTTTGCCTTTAAATCTAGGTCAGGTACTTACAAGTTGGGAGATTTTAGACAGGCAGGTTATTAATCTCTCAGTCTCATTTACTCAACTATCATAGGAAGCTATTAATACCCCAATATAGCTGTTGCAAAAAAAAAAAAAGTCTGTTAATGCATGAAGTGCTCAGTGCAGTTCCTGACATCAGGTAGCAAGCATTCTTAACTTCTAGCTTGGGGATTGGAGGTGGCATAAAAGTGTTGTTTACTTGTTTCCTGTTTATTTGTTCCAGAAGCCATTGAAATTTTACATCCTGGGAAGCTATTGCTCAGAACTCTCCTTCAGTAGCCTTCAAATGGCAGCTACTTACAGAATGAATGGTCATACAGAAAAGTTAGAGACAAAAAGATCAGTTTGGACATTCTTTCAAGATGGGGCCCTGGTAGTAGAGATGGAGGGGAGGTAGTGATGGAGGAAGTGTTTCTCTATCAGGAGAATGAGACAGGGTGCCTTGACTTAAGGACATGTGGGGGTGGGAAGCACACAGTGGAGTCTTAAACTGAGGGGAAGAACTGACTGAATTACTGAGATGTTTACCCCTTCCTCTTTGACTGCAGATAGTCCTTATGTCCAACCACAATCAAAGAATCTTACATCACTTCCTGGTCCCAAAGCAAAAGATGGATTTTTACACAAAAATTTACCTGCCAGTTGCACCGTTGCCTTGACATTTTAAGTGGCACCTGAACTTTTGTGCCAGACATTTTACAAAAATAAGAAAGTGACCAAAGCTTCCCTAATGGGTGTTCAAGTGTTCAAAGAAGAAAGAATCCTGCTAGAGGTGGGGAAATCTGGTGCCTGCAGAAGACAAAGGGAACACCAGCCACCAATATATATTGAGCAGTTAGCTCAAGGCCCTCCCACAATGTCCTGGTGTTCAGTCAAGCAGGGTCCTCAGGAGAAAGGCTGAGGGATTGGGGGCCTCCTCCCATCCTCCTGCTCAGTCACCATACCAAACCACAGCAGAGAAATAGAGATGCCTCAGGATCAGCAGCACAGGGCCCCAGGAAGCACAAGTGTTGGTCTTTTTTATTTGAAAATAGGTGAAAAACATACTGGCATCAGACCATCCTAGGAAAACAAATGACAAAGGTCATATGGACCGATCTCACCATCCTATGATTGAGTCCCTGTGTGGCTTTGTTGCCATTGGTTCCCTAGCTGTGACTCAAGTTCAGAGCCAAGGAGAGGGAGCTCACCACTAATCCAGGGCTACTGGTAAAATGAAGACCTCAGAGCTCAGCCACTAATTTCACAGCTGGGGGATTCAAAGTCCAGATAGGAGAATTGACTTTCTCTAAATAATCTAGTGAACCAAAGACTAGTCTTCCCATGTCTAGAACCCATTCCTGAGCAGATTCATTATTCATAACATGATAGTTAAAAGGGTGGGTGCTGATCTTATCAGGTAGGCCTATCACCAAAGCCCAACTCCTGTCCTGAGTCAAGATAAGTTTGTCTTTAAGTTCCAGTTTTCTTGACTTTCATACAGGGGCAACATTGTGCCTAACTTACTGGGTCGTCATAAGGATTACTTGAGAACATGTATATTGCATATCTGTCACTGTGCCTGGCACACAAGTGTAAAATAGTAGCAGGTACTAAATGTATTTAGTACTGATTTATGCTATTCCCACCAAGCATTAGGTAATCTTATCTACTATCCTGACTCTGGACTGCTGATTGTTTAGTTAGGGGGGAAACAGCTCTCAGAGAGAGCCAAGAAAAATGACTTTCCAAGACGATGAACTAATGACAGGCAATGACTCCAGGCAGCCAGAGGTCTCCCCTCCCCACCAACTCTTGCAGCCTGTGACCCCAGCCCTAAATTCTGATTGTGCACAGTACAAACTTTAAACGAAGCCAAGAACACTCCGCTGCAATTTCCATAAGAAAAGCACTTGTCAGCACCTTGGACAGCACACAAATGAGTTTGCATCTCCAGCTAAAGGAGGTATCAGTTCCTTGACACAATGCCACATTGATGGGAGCTAAGATGCTTAGCAAGAAAGGGTGCAAAATAACCTTTCCCTACTATCTAATTCCTGGGGAGAAATGTGCAGAAGAAAACATCCCATTTGTGTGGTTTTTGTTCACTTCCCACAGAAATCCCACTGCCTTTTAAAAGTTTGGGATGGAACATACAGTACCTATGATACCTGTTCCAATGATAGTGATTGAACCAACTGGGCACATTATATGGAATTGGATGATGTACCAGTTCCCTCTCTGGACATTGTTACAATTACAGCTATTCTCAGGGATGTAACTTATTATGGACCCATTATTCCCAAGAAGCAAAGAAAAGCAAATAATCAAAGGTTTATCATCTGACAATGGCTTATAGAACACAGCAGACTGCCTCCTGGGTACAGCTGGAAAGCAACAGGAAGCTAGAGCTCAGTGACAAATATACATTCCACTGAGCTGTTCCATCTACCTAGAAGAAATGTTGCTACTGGCCTTTCTGCTAACCTCCTGGGAAATTCTTAGACATCTGACCAACAAAGGATAAACTGCTACCCAGAAAGAGAGGAAAGAGGACAATTACATCTATATGCCAGCACCATGTTAGATGTACATGTTTAGGAGAGGTATTATTAGGCTCCATTTAACAGAAGACAAAACTGATACTTACAGAGGTAGTTTGGACATTTTCAGTGATAGAAACTCTATTTCAACTGACTTAAATAAGAAAGGAAGTCAGGTGAAGCACACCTGTAATCTCAGTGACCAGGGAGGCTTGAAGCAGGAATATCTCAAGTTCAAAGTAAGCCTGGGCAACATATCAAGAACCTGTCTCAAAATAAGAGTAATTTTAAAAAATAAGAGAAGAAATATATTGTCTCAAATAACTAAAAACTAAAAAGTCCAGAAGTAGATTGGTGTTTTGGTTTCCATATGAGGTGCTCCCCAAAAGCTCATGTGTGAGACCACATAGGGATGTTCACTGGTGAAATGATTAGATTATGAGAGTTATAACCTAATTGGTGGATTAATCCATTTGATGGATTAATGATTTGAAAGAACTACTGTACTGGGTGATAGCTGGAGATAGGCAGGTGTGGCTGGAGGAAGTAGGTCAGTGGCAGTGTACTTTGGGGTTCCCCCCCAGCAACTTCCTTTCTGTTTCTACTTCCCAGACATCATGAACTGAGTAGGTTTCCTTCACCATGCCCATCTGCCACAATGTTCTGCCTCACCTCAGGTCCAGAGCCATGGAACCAACCAAACAAGAAACCATAAGCCAAAATAAATTTTTCCTCCTCTAAGTTGTTATTTCAGGTATCTGGGTCACAGCAATGAAAAGCTGATTAACATGTTTGGTCTTCAGGTCCAACTGAAGTTGAGCTCAAAGATATTCATCTTGCCTTGGTCTTTCTCTGAGTTGCCATCTCCTGCCTGCCACCACACCCAAGGCAGGCTCTTCTTGATACCAAGGTGATGACCATAAAATCTTGGCCTTATCATTCTGACCTAGCAACTGCAGTGGAGCAAACTTTTCTTCCTCAATGATTTCAGCAGAAGTCCTAGAGCTGATATCCATTGGCCTGGCATCTCCAAAGCAAGCCCTGTAGTGGGGGAGATGGAATGAGCACTGACGGTCAGGCCTGATTGGAGGGCAGCGGAAGTCCAGCACTCCAACATTGCATTGACTGAGAGGCAGAGGAGGGGGACTCATGAAGGAAACTGAACATAGCTTTAAAAAGGCAAAGAAAGGATGCAGGCAGTCAACAAAAACCAGTGTCTATTACAGTCACCCTGCTGACAAGGGCTACATGCTTCTCACACTCATACATGTAGGTCACTAAGCACAGTACCTGACACACTCCTGTGCTTTATTGCGCTTCTGCTTTGGAACAAAGCTGCACTGCTAGTGGAGAAAATATTTTATTTTTTACTAGGATCCAAAGGAAAAGACCAGAAATGATGCTAGGTAATTAAGATTCTAACCTGACTTCCTCTCAAAATTGTGCAGTGTCCTGCTTTGGGCTGATTGTATGACCAAAATAAAGTGATCAGCATGGGTCCGTTGAAAAGACATGCTTCTTGTCACTTTGCCTGCAGAACCCACATAAAAAAGATGTGCACCTCCTGTATTTAAAGTCTTCAGCAATATGTCAAGAGTGAGGGGGAAAAAAGACATAATAAGTGAGGAATAAAGGACTAATTAAGCCACTATTCTTGCCATCAGAGATAAATGGTTGAATTTGTGATAATAGCAATTGTTAGATGTGTACCAAGTGATTTGCACATGCAGTTCTTCATCTGATCTTCACAAGAATCCTGTGAGATGTGTGATACTAAAGCAGCCATCCAGGGATAGTTAAGTGACTTGCCTGGCATCCACAGCTAGCAAATGGCAAATAGGATTTTAACTCGGATGTTTCTAATTTGAAATGACTATTCTTGACCATTTGCAAAAAGTCTGTACAAAACTCTATTCTTACTAGAAAACAAGTACTTTCTTGGAAAATGTAGAATTGGGACAGTATATCCATTAGAAATTTTGTTTGTAAAAGACTGAGATTCCATTTGTACAGGCTTTAGTAGAAATACAGAATTTTTTTTTTGTAACTGAAAAATTCAAGAACAGATGGGACCTCAGGCACAGCTTGATCTAGCAGCATGCTGATGTCTGCAGGATTCACTCTCTAACTCAGTTATTCTCTACCCTAAGTTGGCTCCATTCTTAGGCAGATTCTCCCCTCAAAGTGGCAAGACTACCGCCAGGTGCTAGAAACTGACATTCTCCTATCTTTGCCCTCTTTATAGGAAGAGGGCATCATTTTTCCAAGAATTCCAACAAAAAACTCAGACTTGAGTCTTACTGAACTGTCCCAAGTCATGTGCCAATTCTGGTGAATTGGCTGTCCCTGGAGTCAGAGACTGCAGGTTGGATCATCTTCACCAGAATTATATAGCATAGACTATAAAAAAGGACAGGGGCATTTATCAATATAAAATCTGGTTGCTGTTACCAACAGAGGGGCATCAGACATCAGACCGAGTATAGCTGATGACTGCATTAGTTATCTGTCTTGCTTTACGAACCACTCAAAATGTGTAAACTGAAACAACCATCATTTATTTAGCCCAGGACACTGTGACTGGCAACCTTCTGGGAATCTGTGAACAGATGCTGGGTCAACTTGGGGCTGATGGGCCTCAGTTGGAATGGCTCATCTCTGCTTCACAAGTCTTCTCAGCCTCCAGCAGTTTCCCTCAAGCTCATTCATGTGGTGGCAGAGACCTCAAAGAGAAACAAAAAGAACCCAATCATCTCCCTTGCCTCTGCTGCATCACATTTGCTAACATCTCACTGGCTGAAGCAAATCAGATGAGAAAGCCAGAGTCAGGATTGCAGGGTGTTCAAATTTACAGAGCAAAGGGGTCACAGATCCAAAGAAGAGAATAATTTGTGACCTTTTGAAATCTGCTACCATGGCCATTCAAACAGAATGGCATCAAGCACAGAGAAGGCACACCAATCAATAAACTCTTGTCATTTATATGAAAAGGTTAGGTAAGGGAAGAGCAAAGAAGACCCTCATGCCAAGGAAACAGAACCCATCAAGGCCCGGATGGTGAACAATGGCCTGTTGGTAGACTAGTGAGCTTGTGTGCTGTGGGTGAAGCATGGAGGAGAGTGGTGGGATTCCAGGACTACAGGGGGGAGGCCCAGGATGCTGAGTTTAGGATTGGGAAGTGGCTGAGGGTCTTTGAGTGAACCCTCAAATCCTGTGCAGGGTTTCAAAGGGTAGCTTTATGTAGATGCCTTCTCTAGAGGACAAAATCCCAAGGAGGGGGAGGGACAATGACATCCTTAATGGCACAGAGAAAGAGCAGCTTCAGGTCCTACTATGCTCCAAGGGGCCAAAGTTGAATTTGAAACTTACTCTTGTTTTGGCACGGCCCAGCTCCAAGCCTCCTCCTGCCTTCCCTGGGTTGCGAGGGCTTGAAGACACTCTGCCTGCAGACAAGGGCTCTTGCTCTCCTTTCTCAGCTTGTATGCAGCCACCCCTGGCAGATGGGACCAGATGACTGTTGTTTCTGACACTCCCAGGTGTTTCTTAAGGGGCCTTTAATGAACTAAAACCTCTTTTTGAATAAGATTCTGGTTTTAAGCTCCCATCTACTGCTCTGTGGTGAAATCCAAATCTCTTCTCACAGTTGACCTCTCCTGATCTTTGCCAAGCCCTCTCTGTGGTGCCAAGAAGCAGTTGGCTCTGCTGGTTTCCCAGCAAAGGCCAGAGGCCCAAGCTCTTCTCTCTTCAGGGTGTCATTATTTGTGTAGGACCTCTCCAAGCTCAGTCAGAAGCCCCGCAGGCTTTGGACAGAGACAAGATGGATTAGTTTTGTCCCCTGGTTTGCCTAAACATGCACCTCACCTCTCAATAGGAATACTTTGCAGTGTGAACTTCTTTGTTGGTTTATTTGTATGTGACTTTTAGTAAACGAAAAAAACGATAGCCTGTGGAAAACAACAAACCCATGAGTCACAGGGTTGCTTTTTGAAAAACAATAAGTATCATATTGACAGATTCAAATGATACCTCACAACAATCCTCCCAGTGGGGCTGCAGAGTTTACTGTGGTACAGGATTCATCCATAGAGTCCAGCCCACTGAGACCAAAAGTGGCCACTGCAGCTCCCAAGGGCAGAATTTGGAGCTCGCCGGTGTCTGAATTTCTGCAATTGCTTACCCAAACTCAATTTTTATCTAGTGGTGTTCTCTAAGTTGGAGGGCAAGAATCAGAACATATTTCAGAACCCTGTTCAAATAAGTTACATCTCTTATAAATTATTATATGTAACTCATTCAGTCTTCCCAAGAAACTTTAAAGATACTGAAGCACAGAGAGGTTTAGGTTCTGCTAAAACTCACATGGGTTAATGGTAACGCTTCCTTCATGATTAAATGTTCAAACTTAAAAGTGAAGCCAAAATAAGAATAAGTATTTTGTGAAATGAGTTTCAGTAAGTGGAAAACTAATAAATCTTATTAGAAAGAGCAGGGAACAACTCAAGCATTACCTTGGGTGTGTTTCTGTATTTCTTGGTAAAAGTGAGGTTTCAGCACTCTGGACAGCGCCCGGTGCACAGCAGACACTAACTTTATAAAAAGAGAAGGTTTATTCAGCTCTGTTTTGTAGGTTCAAGGGCAGGCACCTGCATTGGTTGGGTTCTGGTAAAGGCCCTCCTGACTGCAGTCATATCATGGCAAAGACACATTAACATATAAAAGTTTACATTGCCAAACAAAACGGGGTGGGGGGGGAGGGCGGGTAGGGAGCAGGCTGAGGGGCTGAGATTCCACTGTCTCTTCTGAGGGCAAGTCCTCAATGATTAAGAATCTGTCAGTAGCACCTCCTTGGAACCAACCCTTTAACTGCAATTGGCTCTTTGGGGACTCAAACAATTAACCACATCCACACAATACTAGGTCCCTAAGTCCTAGTCAGACATCATAATTGCAAGGTCTATGAGTAAGCAATTGCCTGATCTATGCTCTGTTACACCATAAAGCAAAACTTTAGACAGCAGGCACCACCAGTCAGTTGCCTGAGCAGTAAACTTAAGAGTCCTGAGCTCAGAATCTGAGGCTTGGATAGGCATGCATGCTTGGCTGCATGCAGAAATAAGCCTTCCCAGCCTGCTGCCCATGATTGACAGTGTCTGGGAGTGAAAGCCCTCCCCTGGTGCCCATACTGTGGATCTGGGACTGCTACATGCAGCAGGGAGGTGTGATTGAGCTTGCAATTGTACTTCCTTGAATTGCTGCATCATCCAAAGTCTGCCAGGTGGCAGCTGTCATTTTTGGCTGCCATGGTGGACCAGGCAGAGTCTGTTGTTCCAGGCACCCAGCTGGCTTTGTTGGGGAAAGACTGGTGAGGGCCGCCTTCCTCCTGCTGTGTGTCTTGGCTAGGAACACTAGGCAGGCAGGGTAGGGAGCAGTGGGAGGTGCTTGACTTGCAGTTGATCATATCCCCAACCCTGGAGGCTGGGGGTGGTGTGGACAGAGTAATCATCTGGATTTCTAACACCCTCATCTGAGGTCTTCTGCTCAGCACCATCTGGATAACTTCCTAACAACTAGTTTCAGGTCATAGTTCCTTTCTCTGCAAACTCGGTTAAGTTACTGAATTTCCCTGAACAGCAGTTTCCTCATTAGGGGAGAAAAAGTAGGGGCAGGGTGAGGAGGAAGAAGACTAGGTGCCTGGAAAGATCCGTTTAAGATTCCAAGATAAAATGTATCATCTCTATACTCTAAATGTAACAGTGACTTAGAGGCAGCTTTTGCTAAAAAGCATTGACTCTTCACTTGGGCTGCAGAACCCATAGATAACTCAACACTGGATAAAAGCTTGGCATCTCTGCCTTCATTTTATATCTGTCTCCTCTTGCTACTTTAAGCTTTGGATCAGTTTCCTGTTCAACTCTGCATGTAGACATGATAATTATTTAGGGAACTTCTGTCTGAAAACTGATAATACAAGGTTGATTAACCCTAAATTTACCTAACCTCTCTTGTCCCCTTCAAGAAGGCACCAAGATAAGAGTACCTAAGGTATTTTTAACATTGTTAGGGGCATCATAACCAATAGATTGACCGTTGCCAGCTTCTACAACATCCAGTTCCAGACACCCAAAGCAATGCCTAGAAGTCTCCAGCCATTGCCCTAAACCTGAAGTCCTAACTTAACTCCTTCTTGCCTTTCTGACCAGCCCTTTCTCTGAGTCATTCTCTTCTGCAGTCACCTTAGATTCCAGGAACAACAGGTATGATCAATCCTGTAACCACAATCATGACTACCACCCAGGCAGCACAACTTTCTCATCACTGATGATGACCAACCAGATCACAGTTTGACCAGGACTATGCATATGTCTTGCCTCCTGCTTTTGTTCCTTCCTCTATTTAAATATGATGCTCACATCACTATCCCTAAAGACAGGGCTGAGGACGCTAGTCCCCTTGCCTTCCCAGTATGGCTGTGCCAAATACTTTCCTTTCTTGCTCTTCATCATTACTTTTTCTAGGGGGCCAGTGGACAGACCCAGTCTGTTGGGACTCCGTGAAGTCCCAACCAGGTCCACCTCTGGTTTAGGACCCCAGGATGTAAGTACTAATTCCTGGCTGCCTGTTCTCCCTGCAATCACTGGTCCTCGATCACCCATCTTAAAATGTGTCCTGTAGTTTTTCCAATTTTCTTTGTAGCACTTACCATCATCTGGTTAAAATCTTACTTAAATATTTCCTTCTAAAAAATGTATATTTTAAAACATGTGTTTAGAATATTAATTAATTTAATTATTTCATTTGAAGTTATGTGCCACTTCTCCACTAGGACCTAAGTTCTGTGAGGGCAAAGACCCTGCCAGTGTTGCTTCCTGTTTTTCTCCTACCACCCTGGCCAGTGACTGGCATATAGTAGGCATTTCAAAAATAACGACTGCATGAATGAGTAAGTGAGTGAATGAATATTAAATTATTGTATAAATTCTAAAATGCTCTTTAGAAGTTACAGGTTGACGTTACCATCAAAACCAGACCAGAGGCTGCAAGTAAAATTGTTGCTTGTGAGTTTAGGTGTTCAAGAAAGAAGAGTCTGCTAAGATGATTCCTGCAGAAGAATGCAAAGTGCTCCCCAGCAATAGTGGACAGAGACTCGACTTCACCAGATTTATCATCATCCTGCCACATACTGAATGCTAAATATCTCCCTGCAACTGCATTAAGAGACAGGGAGACTATAGTTCATAGCAAGATATTTACTTGTTCTTAATACAATGTATATGTTCATAAGCATTTACACATTAAAGTGTGCACTCATGCATACCATCTTTTTGAGACTGAGTTCCTCCAGCAAAAACTCTGATATGAAGGTCAGGGTCCTCGTAGCCAATTAGGGAGTGATCCTGAGAAGCAATGGGGAGAGAGGGGGGTTAGGAAAGATAGGAAAGGAAAGGAAACCAATTTCAGATTTATTACTGAAAGGATGACAGTTGTGGGCACCTGAGACTCAAATATGCTAGAGTCCCAAGAGAGACGGGATGTCTCATCCAAGATGTGGAAACTGAGGTGCTTATCCATCAACTTCTGCCCATCACCCAACCCAATCAGCTCCTGGCATTTTTGACCTGCTCATCTATAGGTTGCAGAGGTCTTCAGACAAAAAAGTCCTAGGTATATTCATAAAGAAGCAGACTGGCAATTTGGGACAGTGGATACAAAGGAGATATAGACAAAGCAAGGGTAACATTCACTATGCCTTCTCAGGAGATAATCTTAACAACTGAATTCTCTTACTGTTGGACTTGCATTCACCTAATAGGTGTGGTATGTGAGACTGGAGGGGGCAGGCTAAATCCGACTTTAGAGTGTAGACAGAGATGAGGAGGCTCTCAGAGGGACTGTGGGATTTAGAGGCAGATAGAGAGTAATGATCAGATGGTTGGTAACCCAGGACAGTCTTTGAAGGGGGAAGGAGATATCTATAAATGATTTGAAGTACAATGCTGTAAAGGAAATAATCAAGAGTATTAAGAGAGGGCCTACAGAATGGGAGAAAGTCTTTGTCACCCATACCTCAGATAAAGGCATTAATTTCCAAGATATACAAAGAACTCAAAAAGTTTAACATCAAAATGACAATAATAATAACCCAATCAATAAATGACCAAAAGAACTAAACAGACACTTCCCAAAAGAAGAAATATAAACAGTGTATTAGAGTTCTCTAGAGGAATAGAATCAACATGAACTGTGATTATAAAAGGGAATTTATTAGATTGGCTTACACAACCAGAAGCCAGAGAGTCCCCAATGGCTGTCTGTAGACTAGAGAGCTGGAAGAACCTGAGCTGTGCAGTCCAAGATGCAGAAGCCCCAGAACAAGAAGGATCAACAGTGCTACCCTAGTCTGAGACCAAGGCTTCTGGAAACTACCTGGAGAATCACTGGCAGAGTCTGCTTTGGAGGAGTGAAGAAGTGAGAGTCCGATATCCTCAGATGATCAAAGCAGCAATCAAGAACCGGTTCAAGAAGAGTCGAGCTCGCATCTGCATCTGCATCTGCTTTCTTGTTCTTCCAACTTTTATTCCATCCTATTGGGCAGTGCTGCCCACACTTAGGGAGGGGCGCCACTTCAGTTCCTATCCTACATTCAATCATTCCTAGACACGCCCTCATGGACACACCCAGAAGCCTCTTAATCATCGGTATCTCTTAATCCAATCAAGTTGACAATTCAAATTAACCATTATGGGCAACAAATATATGAAAAAGTGTTCAACATCTCTAACAATTAGAGAAATGCAAATTAAAACTACTGAGATTTCATCTCACTTCAACAAGAATGACAATAGTCAAGAATACAAGTAACAATAAATGTTGATGAGGATGTGGGAAAAGGGTACACCCATACATTTCTGGTGGGACTGTAAATTAGTGCAACCACTCTGGAAAACAATATGGAGATTCCTCAAAAAACTAGGTATGGAACCACCATTTGAAACAGTTATCCTGCTGCTTGGTATATAACCAAAGGAGTTAAAATCAGCACACTAGAGTGATGCAGCCACATCAATGTTTATAGCAGAACAATTCACAATAGCTAAGCTATGGAACCAACCTACTTGCCCATCAGCAGACAAGTGGATAAAGAAATTGTGGTATATATACACAATGGAATATTACTCGGTCATAAAGAAGAATGACTTTATGACATTGCCAGTCAATGGATGGATCTGGAAACTATCATGCTAAGTGAAATAAGCCAGTCCCAAAAGACCAAAGGGCTTTCTGATATGTGGCTACTAACTCACATAGCATAGAAAAGAATAAAAGTTCCATGGGTTAGATAAAGGGGAACAAAGGGAAGGGATGGGAAGATAGGAATAGGAAAGACAGTGGAATGAATTTTACATACTTTTCTATGTATATATATATATATATATATATGAATGCACCACAGTGAATCTTAACATCTTTTTTTTTTGGTACCAGGGATTGAACCCAGGTCTTAAACACTAAGCTACATCCCCAGTCTCTTTTTATATTTTATTTACAGACAGAGTCTCACTGAGTTTCTTAGTGCCTCGCTAAGATGCTGAGGCTGGCTTTGAACTTATGAATCCTCCTGCCTCAGCCTCCCAAGTGACTGTGCCAGGCCAAATCTCAACATCATGTATGTCCACAAGACTGGGATCCTAATTAAAATAAGATATATTCCATGTTTTTATAAATATATCAAAATAGATTCTACTCTCATTTATAACTAAAAAGAATAAATTTTTAAAATGATGTACAATGCTGTGCATTGCATGGCACAAGCCTTCTTATTCATCTTTCCAGAAAAATTTTTAGTAAGCTTCATGTTGCTCCTTGAGGTCATGTGCTAGATTTGGAGTAGGTGGGGGACCCTGGGAGAAGTCTGCTTTAGAGCTGGTGCAGGCTGAACAAAGCAGCAGCAAACAACATCTGGGTACACACAAGCATATTCTCTTTTAATCCTCACTGTGGTAGCTCCTCTGTGTTAGTCAACAATGACCACAATAATGCTGTGTGACAAACTACCCCCAAGACTTGGTGGCTTATAATAAAATTCACCTGGTTGTCTCCAGGCTGATAATTAGTTTCCAGAGTGTTCCACATACGTTCTTTCTCTTTAGACTAGACACTAGAAAGTATATGTTGTTCCAATGGTAGACCACAGGAGAGAAGAATCCAATCAAACCTTAGAAGCCCACTTGTGGCTTCTGCTCACACTAAATTTATAATGTTCCAGTGACCCAAACAGGTCACATAGGCAAATCACATACCAACGACTTTCATGGAGTAAGAAAATACACTTGTGCACAAGTGTGCAAGGTCATGTGGAAGATGGAGAGGGTGAAGAATTGTGAATGACAACCCCAGCTAGTACAGCCCTACTTTACCCCATGGGAGATGGCGTCTTCACACAGTTAAGCTATTTGCCTGAAGTCACAGCGCTGCGTATGATGCAGCTGGGCTTTGGACCAGCTTTGACAGACACCAAAGTTTATAGCCTAACGTGTTGAGTTTCTCTCCTGGGATTAAAAGTGAGCCCAGACTCTCAAGCAGGGACTCCTCACTCACTCAGCAATGTGCAAGGCACCCAAGTGAGGCCAGGCCATGCCACCGGTTGGCGACAGGCAGACGCGGGAAACTTGTTCTTTCTGTTGCTTGCACCGCTTTCCCCAGATAGAACCATGTGCCCTTGACTTTGAAACACTGCCGAGGAGCTTCCTCCTCTCTGAGGATGACTCATTGCAATCTAGACAGAGGTTTTTGAAGCAGGCCCAGGGGACCCAGAGGTGACAAACAGTTCCTTTTTCACTTCCTTGAAATTTCTCCTAAATGTGTCTGCTCTGCCAATAGTATCTGCAAAAAGGAAAGAGGGGAAGTTCACACCATTCAACTCCCTGGCTGTTGCCATGGAGCCCAGGCAGACACCACCAGGCCAGCAACTCTGGCTGCCTCTGCAATGGAATCAAAGAAGGGGAAAATAATCAGCAGGGAAGCAAACTCTTGTTTAAATGCAAATACCTTTGAGAGGAAGCAATTGAGGGAAAAGAAATTACAAAACCGTCAGTGAGGCACATGGGGTTGGGACTCAGGCAGATAAGCTGTTCCATTCCCCAGCGAGATAATCCCTGCTCCATCTCCTGCCAGAGTGGGAAACAGGTTTCCAGAAGCGATTTACCCACAGTACACATCCTAGCCACCCCTAACAAGGTCCTTAGAATGAAGCAGAGCCGACTTCCTGGTGCGCAGAGAGCCTGTCAGAGCAAAGGGACGCCGGCGGGAGGGCTGAGCTGGTTTGCAGTGGAATTTAAAATGAAGGAAATGAGGATTGACAATTGGGGCCCAAGTGGGAGATTTTAGAAGACAATATCAGCCTCTTCCCAAAGGGAAGGGTGCACTCGAAAAGTGGATAAAAAGTGTACGGGCTGGGCCAGGGGTATGAATATCACCGTTAGACCCAGTCATGATTTAGGTCTTTCTGAGAATTAGAGTAGATTTTCAGTTGCTATTCTTGTTTTGTTAAAAATAAACAACCAGCTTTTTTGTTGTTGTTGTTCAAAATTTGCTAAAGCTAAGTATTCAGCCACAAAGGCGATTATATCTTATACCATAATTATATTGGATTGAGGATTATTTTGTCCTGTAACCTCATAAGGCACCCTGCAACGAAAAGACACTCTGAGACTCTGCCTCAGGAAAGTGGGCAGAGCTGGAAGATTGGGGGGAGGGGAACTTGGAGTCAATTCTGGAACCTGGAAGCTGCGAATCACCCCCCAGTTCCCTGTCTGGAGCCACCACTGAGTGATGGAAGTTTCATGTGGGCACAGGGAGGGAGGATATGTGGATGCTCTCCAACTGTTTTTATCTGCAAACCCTATAGAAAAGAACTTGGGAGAAGTGATCACTGTATCTCCAGTCCCTGAGCTCCTGCCCGGCTACTAGTCAGCTCCAGACAGCGTAGCACTGAGGCTGTGAGCTGCCACAAAGGTCCTGTGGCTTGGCAGGAAAAGTTACCAAAGGAGTCAAAAGACCTACTTGGAATCCTGGCTCTCATATAAACCCAACCATGTGGCAACAGGAAACCCTTCTACCCCTTCCAGCCTTGGCTTCGGTTTCCATATCTGTTAAGGGAGGTTGCTGAGAGCTCTGAACTTCAGGATGGAGGTTCCCCTCCCATCCCTGGGTTCTTAACTTGGATGTGCAGACCAGATCCTGGCTGCAGCCATGTTGTTACTTTGACCTGCACAGTACTACATAAAAAAAAAAAAAAAAAAAAAAAAAAAAAAAAAACAAACAGGTGATTTCACATAAAAATCAAAGCTTCTGGTTTCTCATGAAAAAGGTCATCTCTGACTACACTGGGACCTACAGGGACACAGTAGCTGGGGTCAGCCGCCACACTCAGAGGGAGTGTGTGTTCTCTGCTTGACCATAAATCCCACCTTCTCCAATTTATGTAACTCTAAGGCACATTGGGAGTCAATTGCGATTCAACAGAGAAACTGTTTTGTCTTATAGTAAAATTCCCTGGAGAACACTATAAATTTAATCCTTGTAACAATTCTAAGCAACAGGCAGTTAGCATCCATTAGAACCGCAATAAGCAGTCCTGACTCCCACTTCACAGGTAAGGAAGCTGAGTCTTCTTGTGTTTCTCCCTAAACACTGTACATCCTTCACATTGATTGGCGCTTGCTTAAGGTCACACAGCTGGCAAGTAGAGAGACAGGATCTGATCCCGGGCTGCCTGCCTCAAAGCCCATGCTTGTAACTACTTTGTTATTCTGTTGGTCTAGGAAAGGCACCATTAAGCACGTGACTTCATTCAGATCACAACAGGAGGTTGAGGGAAATGGTAGCCCATCTGGGTTGATTTTCCATGTTTCACTTGTTTCTGGAGTTAAGTGACCTGCACAAGGAGCAAGGTCATGAATAAACAGGAGCAAAGAAGGTGGGAGCTGAAAGGAGCCACAGAAAGATCTTAGTGGAAGGTCTTCATTTTAAGAAGGGGGAACAGAAACATTTAATGACTTGTCCATGATCATATATTTCTTAGAAATATTAAGCTAGGCGCAAAGGCACACATCTGCCATCCCTGGGACTTGGGAGGCTGAGGTAGGAGAGTCACGAGTTTAAAGCAAGGTTCAGCAATTTAGTGAGGTCCTAAGCATCTTAGTGAGACCCTGTCTTAAAATAAAAAATAAAAGGGGCTGTGGGTGTAGCTCAGTGGTTAAGTGCTCCTGGGTTCAATTCCTAGTGAAGGAAGGAAGGAAGGAAGAAAGGAAGGAAGGAAGGAAGGAAGGAAGGAGGATCCTAGTGTGGTGGGACACACCTGTAATCCCAGCAACCTGAGAGGCTGAGACAGGAGGATTGCAAGTCTGAGGCCAGCCTTAGCAATTTAGTGAGAACTTGTCTCAAAATTTAAAAATTAAAAAGGACTGGGAATGAAGGCATCCCTAGGCTCAATTCCCAGTTACAAAAAGAGGGAGAGAGAGAGAGAGAGAGAGAGAGAGAGAGAGAGAGAGACAGAGACAGAGAGAGAGAGACAGAGAGAGAGAGAGAGGTGGAGGGTGGGGATATCCATGCTGAAGCTAGATTGAGGAAAATGAAGTGAAGTTGAGTTGCTAGCCAGATATCCAGATATACACAACACCTCCAAAAGAACTGAAGTTTTAAGTGTATAGATTTTCCATGCAAAAAGGTTTTGGGGGAGTCAGGTTTACATGGAGAATTGCCCCCAAACACTTGCTCCTGTGTTCTGTTAGTGAAATTGTCCCCCAAATCTTTGCAGGGGAGTAGAGTAGCCATTTCACAGTTTCCTTTTAAGAAACAGAATTTCAGGAACAAATGTCATCAGAAGTCATCTAGGCCAAGTCTTTCACTTCACATGTGTGAAAACCAAGGCCCAGAGGTGCAGGATCTTGTCCAAGATTGTTCTACAAGTCGGTGCAGAACTCAGTGGGAACCTTGTCCCCTCTCAGCCGCAGCCCCGTCTCTTCCCCAGCTGCTCACATCGCTCTGTGCTGTCCTTAGCATCTCCCCCGCCCAGCTTTGGTCTCTTTCTGGGAAGCATTTTAATGATGTTGTTCCCAAGCTCCATGCCTCTTTCCTTGGGGACTTAGGGATGGAGGACAGCTGGTCTGAAAAATGCTCACAGCTGGATTAATAAGAGAAGCAACACCTTCGAGTTCCTTCGCTTCTGCAGGAGGGCAGAGAACACAGCTGTTTCTCTCTGCTTCCCAGATGCTCCCCGGGAGGCAAAGATGCTCCTTGCTTTCCTGACTGACTAGAATTATGCAGGTTTCAAGTGGCTGTGCATGCAAAGCCTCCCCCTCCGAGCAGCCTTCGCCCGCTCCTGCAGGGCCTGCAAGGACCCTCCCCTGAGCACACTCCAACAATCTCAGCAGAGAAACTCTCAGAGCACCCCGATGGACTAGCCTTTGCTGTCCTCCCCAAACCAGCTAGGGGCCAACCAAAGGCAGAGACTAAATCTGATTCGCCTCTCCACCTACCACCGCCATCACCAGCTCCAGATAACAATGCATCTTGTACAGATTCATAAAACCAGTTGCTGACATTCCAAGGATTGTCACAGACCAGGTCCTGGACTGAGTGCTTTGTATACTTCATCTCAGTGACTCCTCACAGACATCCTGCAAAGGAAGATATTAATGTACCCCATTTTATAGATGAGGCCACTGGAGGTTGACTTAGTCACAGACATTATTGCAGAATTTTAAAATTCTTCACTTCCCATTACGTGTTGCTTCTCCCTCTTTTCTTCCTTCACTCTCTGAATTTCTCCATAATTCTTGAACTTGCTCAACTTCCTCCTGCCTCAAGGTCTTTACCTGAGCAGTCTCTTTGCCTGTATAAGCTCCACAAGGACAGGCCTCTTGTCTTATTTGCTTGTTTTTTGTCCCCAGTGCCTGGCACAGCACCCAATCTAAAGTAGATGCCTAATATGCACTTATTGAATTAGTGAACATCTAACCTCAAAGCATACCGACTACCTTGCAATTTGGAAAAGTAGATGCTAGTAAATGATTATATATATATATAAAAGAATGGATAGAGAAGGAAATCAGCCAGAAGATTCAACCACTTGGGAAAGATCAACCACTTGGCTGCTAGAAAATATGGAGATCCAACAGGCTGCTGGTTCACTGTCCAGCAAAGCAGGCTTCCTGTCTGTTCCCTGCTTTGCAGGAGCTTTAGGGAGCCCATGGCTTGAACAGCCATCAAACACAAATGAAAGAACAGGTCCATTCATATCAGAAATGAGTAATTAGGACATCTCTATTACTTCTTCCCCTGTGCTTAGTACTCAGACTCCTGAAAGAGCTTTCTCTATCAGCTCAGCACCTGAAATCATGTGGGCAATCTCTCTCTCTCTCCCTCTCTCTCTTTTTTCCCCTCTCTCTCTTCAAATTGGGTTTTCAAACTTCAACTTAAAGGAAAATTGAGAGTGGGAGGGTATGAGTTGAGGAGACTGAAAAATCAATAGCAGGTTTCAAAGTTATTCTAGATGAAAGGCCCAGAGGCCATATGATGGAAAAGAAAGGAGGGGACAATGGGGGCTCTTCTCAGAAGGCAAACTCCCTTTTCCCCTGGACTGGGAAGAGATGGGCACATGCAGATAAAATGTGTGGCTGGGTAGAAGTCCAAGTCTAAAGCTCGTCTGTGAAATCATACAAAGCGGAGGCTGAAAGTCACCTGAGAGATGGAGCATCTGAACCAGCCTTCATTTTTATCTACCCTAAGCCCAGAGAGCCCACAGCCCCACCACAAGTCCACACAGGATCCAGAATAAAATCCTGGGCTCCTGATTCCCACCCCAGGCTCTGTTCATTACATCAAGATTCCTTGTTCAGTAGATAGTCCAGCCTCCCCAAGATGCGCTCATCCTAATACCCAGAACCTTCTGTGTCAAGAAAGGACTTTGCAGGTGTGATTAAGTTGAGGATCTTGAGACGGGGGAGATTATCTTGGATTTTCTGGATGGGCCCAATGTCATCGCAGGATCGGTGTCAGAGGAAGGCAGGAGGGTCAGAGTAAGAGAGAAGATGTGATGACAGAAGCAGAGATAGAAGTGACACAGGCGAATGTGGGAAAAGACAAAGGGATTTCCCCCAGAACCTCCCGAAGCCCCATTGCCCCTGCTCAGCCTTTCCTTACCTTAAACCACTGAATTCTCAGTAATTTGTTACAGCCCCAATCAGAAACAAATATACTCAGTGATATTGCTCAGCCCACAGTCTCAGGATGCAAATCCCTCAGAGCCAGGAAGACCCAGGGAATCCCACCCATACTTGAGTGACTGTACCTCACAGTGATTGTGAGCATGCTCTGTGGAGACAACCCCAATGACTATACTTGGAAGAACAGGTTGATACATTGTAGTATATCCACACACTGTAGAATACCATGTGAGAGTGCAAAAGAACGACTGTGGGGAGAGCTACCGGGGATTGAATCCAGGGGCACTTTACCACTGAGCTACATCCCCAGTCCTTTTTATTTTTTTATTTTGAGACCTAGTTTTACTAAATTGCTGAGGCTGGCCTCAAACTTGCAATCCTCCTGCCTTAGCCTCCCACGTTGCTGGGATGACAGGTGTACCCCATGAGCCTGACCAGGCAAGGTTTTAATTGGAGCAGCAGCCAAGGCAGGTAATTGGATCTTAAGCTGGAAGGAGACAACACTGATCAAGGGAACAGGCTGCTCCCTGAACAAGAGGAGATGCAGACTTCCTTTGGTTTTCTGGTGTTGACTCATTTTCTATACATCAGAGGTACAGATCCAAAAGATGTTTCTTCTAGCACAAGATTCAGACCGCCAGGTGCTCACAGTCCACTTGTCCAAGCAACTGCTGCGCGACTCTTGCAGCTGGCACCATCATCCTGTGCCCCCATCCTGGCCTTCTGGTTCGATTTTGACCTTGCGATAGGGCGGAAGGACTTTGGGTTCTTGCGCTGCCCTAGCTGCTGTAAAAACACAAGGGCGGGTGGAAGGAAACACACACCAGCCGCAGCAGGCGGCCCACACACCTGCAGGCAGAGCAGAGTGGAATCTGACCCATAAGTGAAGGCAGCTAAAGGGACAGACAAGATGAAGACAGAGACGCCAAGCCGTTTCGCCCCATTCCAGCCACCCATCAGACATCTGCCAGCCCCAGGGAAGTCGTGCTTTCAGCAAAAGTGGCCTTCAAGTCCCTGAAAAGTATCTCAGGCAACCATAACGATCATAACCCCCAAGTCAGAGGAGTTATCTCCAGCCAAGCTACTGGGAAACTAATGACAGGTGACCTCCAAAATTAGTGATTGTTAAGTTGACTAAGGGAGGGTACAAGGTTTGTTGTTTTCCCCGGTAATAATTTCATTTTGTGCAAATATTCTGATTCTGTGGTTTTACCAGGGTATCATGATGAATCAAGAACTCAAGGGAATAATGGGGGAACTTTAGAATATGTAGAAGAAAATGAGAGGGAGGGGGTATGAAAAATGGTGGAATGAGACAGACATCATTGCCCTATGTACATGATTACACGAATGGTATGAATCTGCCTTGTGCACAACCATAGAGACGAAATGATGTACCTCATTTGTGTACAATGAATCAAAATGCAGTCTGTAAAAAATTAAAAGCTAAATAAAAATAATAAAAATTTAAAAAAAAAAAAGAACTCAAGGGGAGGGCTGAGCCACATGCCATGTTACAAAGGTCAATGGTTTATGACAACCAAGGTTTATTCTGCTGTTCCAGCCTTTGTCCCAGCATGGTGGCCCCTGGCTCACATTCCTACTCACTCCCTTTTCCTTCTCTGCCTGGAGACAGCTGCTCTTAGATCCTCTTTGAACCAGTTCTTTCTCATCATTAACGAATTAACTTAAATATCACCCTTCTTGAGAAGAGAAACCCTTCCTGATCACCGTCAGTCACTCCACAGAGTACTGATCACTGACCAAAATTCTCATGTCTATGACTGCTTCCTTATTCAGTGTTTATCTTCCTAATCAGGACGGAAATTCCAGGATATATGCTATTTTCATCATCCCTATTCTATATATCAGAGAAGGTGAGTGACTCACCTATGGTCGTAAAGCCAGAAAGAAGCTGGAATTTGAACCCACACAAGCCAAGCTTATAACCACCTTGTCCTGGTAGATTGACTACCAGCTGTGGAGGCAGCTGGTAAGTCCGGAGAGAAGACAGCTCGCAGGAGCCGAGGGATGCCAGGAAGCAGGGGTGGGGTGGGGGTGGCGGGTTTGGTAGAGTCTGACTGACTGAAAGTTTGAAGCTGTAAATCCCAAGGCCAATGCCACGCTCGGGTGTGGGGAGCAATAAATGGCACAAAGGAAGCAGTAAAGCTGAGCATGCAGAGCGTGCCTCTACTCACTTATTTATAGAGGATGAGATATTAATCAAGGCCCCATTCTTTGAACTGTCAGCGCCTTCTCCTATAGCAGCAGGCGTGAAGAGCCAGGGCTAGGGAAAGAAGTCAAATTCTCTGCTTTTCTCTAAGACTCATGCCATTCCCAGACTCCCTACTGCAGGACCTGCCCCAGGCCAGAGAAGCAATCCTCTGGCTAGAGGCTCCATGCAGGAAATCGCAAATCAGGAATGAGAGTGTGGGAAAGCCAGCTGGGGCAAGAGACAGGGGCTCTCAAACCCCAGAGGACTGTGAAGAAATCTTAGCACAGTGCCTGACACACACACAGAAACGTGTGCTGGTGGTGACTGGCGGTGGCCCAGGCTCTTAGGCAAATCCCCAGTCTTTCTTTGCCTCCCTGCCTTCATTTGCAGAAGACAGATGAAAGAATTGCCCGCTGAGCTCTCTTCTCAGAGCAGGCAGGAGGTCTGGTACCTTGTACAGTGCTCAGCTCAATGGGAGGTACTTCATAAATACTTAATGAGTGCTGTGTATGTTAACCACAAAGTCCTATAAAAACATAACTCATTATTATTTCAAACGCCATCTGAAAATGAAATAAGAAATCTGTGCAGGTGGCAAGTTCCCCATCACGGCATTCATGAGACAGTGACTGAGAGAGGAGATGCTGGTCCTGAGCAGAGCCGCAGCCGAGGCCGCCCTCTGAGGAGGGGTGCTATTCAGTGATTTAGCTTTAAGGCCCAACGGTGAGAGTTCAAATCCTAGCTCAGCTGTTGATTAGCTGTGAAGTTTCGATTAAATTCCTTAATCTCCTGGATCCTTGGTTCCCTCATCTCTAAAACCAAGATGATAACAGGATCTGCCTCATTTGATTGAGGATTCAGTGATATAATGGATGAGTAACCGACTTACTGAACCATGAAAATGGCCTTTTGCTCCCTTCTATTTCCTGTCTCCCCTTGTACCCAGTCAAATCTACTACCTCAGAGTAATGATGACTTTGGCAGATGCCAAAACATTCTGGTCATTAAAAGTCCAGCCCAATTTAAAACTCCTGCTTGATGTGACTCTCATTTCTTCTCTTGTCTACATCTCCGTCTCCCTAGGACTCTCCTTCCTCTTTAGCATCCACTGTCCAAGGCCAGCAGGCCGCTGATGTGCTACCCCTCTGGTCACCTGGTGGAGGTGAGGAGTTGTCACTAGTCTTTCAAATGGCCAGTATCTGTCCTTGTGATCCTGGTGGTTTCTGCTGATGTGATATTGGTGTGTTTTGGTGTCATGTCTGCTTTTCTGGGGATGGCACTTGACCTAGCTTAATGACAGCTCTGAGGACCACCCAAAAAGGCACAGCGTATGCATCCTTCGACCCGCCAGGAGCCCATGATAGTACTTCTGTCAGGGCGCACTGAGCTTCCCCTTGGTCAGCTGAGTCTCTTTTGGAACCTGCAGCCTCCCTCATGGGCAGCTGCAGCGACCGGAGCACCCAATCCTCTGGGTTCAGGCACGTTCTACACACCAGCTCCCTTCTCACCCAGCTGGCCTGGGCAGCTCCAGCTGTCCTCCCTGCCTTCCTCAGCATCAGCCTCCAGGTTCACGTCCAGCTTTAAACTGCGGGGACCCAGGCTACAGGCTGAGCCTTTGGCCACATTCCGTTCCCATGGCGGTGCAGACTCGGCCTGGAGACTCTGTGACTGCAGCTGTCCAGCTGACGTGATGCCTTGTCAATCTGCCCTCCTTGCATGATTTCCTGCACATGGGAGAGATTGTCCTGGAGCCTTACAGTGGCTCCCACTCTACCCTCTTTGGCTGCTGGGGGCGTGATGAAGGTGAGGGGGCGGGAAGGGAACTCTCCCTGGGAACTGCTGACCCATGAGACCTCAAAGCTGCATCTCCGTAATTTTCCAATCTGTATCCTAAAGGGGCATTTGGGGCTGTCTGGGGGTGACAGGTCTCACTCTGCTGCCTTCCAGTTTGCTCTGGGGAGAGTGTCTGGGCACGGTCGCTGGCAGTTCTCATGAGAACAGGGAGACCCTGTCCCAGGGTAAAGGATCCCATTATGCAAGAAAACGTTTAATGCAGCAAAGAGCAAGTGCTTGTTGCAATTTACCTATTAGCTCCTTGACTTGGCTTCTACATTCGTTCCTGCCTTCTCTCTGCCCTTTTCCTCTAAGCTCAAGCACACAGCTGCTTCCTGCTCCCCAGATCTGCCTCTGGGGCTTCTCATAGTCCATTCCCTCTCCCTGGGGAATCTGCTCCAGCATTGTTAGGGTCTCAGCCGGAAGCCCTTGCTGAACATCCTGCGTTGGTCAGCTGTCCCCACAGCCTGGGACCCTCCCTTACAGTGCCTTTTTCTTGCAGCCTCTCCCACTAGAAGGCAGTGACATGTCTGCAGAATTATTGAGCCCTGGCAAACAGCATGGTGGCTGACACAGAAGCATGCCATTCTTGTTTGCTGAATAAAAAAAGAAAAAAAAAAATTAACTGTTTTTTTTCAAGGCAATTATCCCAAACCCCCGAGGGATTCTGGAGGAGTGGGAGCCCGAGGCCTGGGAGACCTGGAGCCTCCCCATCTTCCTCCTAAAAGCGCAAAGAAAGCCCTGAGCCTCGGGTGCAGGCCCTTACCTGACCCAGGGCCTTCCCAGTGTCCCCCCAGTGCCAACTGCCATTAGCTCTGACGAAGCCTAGGGGAGCTGTGTGGAGAGAGAATAAAAAGGGAAAAAGACTCAGACTTGACTCTATGAAGCTGCAGAATCACGCAAGTCCTGTTTCTCCCTCAGGGCCCACGGCCTCTTTCCTCAGGGCCTGTGTTAATGGGGCAGTTCCAGCTGAGAACAACCAAGACCGTTAAGGGCTTGAGACCAAGTCCACCGCCATTAGCCAGCTAATAGGTGAGAAAGACAAGTGGGCAAGCCCTTGGTCGGTGGTCAAACTGCTAGCCTGGACTAAGCAGCCAGGCAAACATCTTTGGATCCCTTTCTGTGCCACCTATGGGTCATGTGACCTTTGCCAATCAGCCCAGCTCTCTGAGCTGCGTTGCTAAGGGGGGATTTATCCACTCCACAAGTATTTGCTGAGCACCTGCTCTGTGTCAAACTCAGGGATTTCATTCCTTCTTTTTCCGGTGGTTTGAAGGAGTGGAAGTCAGGCCCAGGCAGATAAAAGAAATGAAGCCTTGGGGGAGCCCTGGGGAGGCTGGGGAGAGTATGCCTGGTCCAAAGGATGCAGCAAGGCCTCCATGCCTGCTGGTGGCTAGCACGTGGGAAGGTGACCCCATATGGCCAACGCTTGTATCACTTTTAGATAAACCAAAAATCTATATTATAATATTAAATCTTTCCATGTTTAAATGCCAATAACTAATGCAAATTTTTTTAATAAACCAAATTTTTTTAGATAAACCAAAAATCTATATTATAATATAAAATCTTTCCATGTTTAAATGCCAATAACTAATGCAAATTTTTTTTAAATTTCCAGGCTGACCAAGACTATGGACTAGATTTCACTTGCCATGTGTACTTAGAGACCGCTGGGAAAGGCAGTGAGGTCATTTACGTGAAGGGTCCAACTCAGCCACTACCTTAGCTGAGATTTTATTAGTATTGTGATGTACAATACATACCCACTTCCCAGAGAACTATTTAGCCTTGAAAGGGAAATGGGGCACACATACATACAGGTAAAACTAGTGATCAAAAATGTTAATGTGAACCACAAGGTAAGTGTAGGGAATAGAAAGATCATATCCCTAGAGAGCAAGGCAGTCTCCCTGGAGGAGGTGACACAGGGATGAGCTCAGGAGGACTTGCAAGACCCAGTGTCCTCAGCCACATGATTACACAAAGTATTTTATCAACTCTCTAATCTGATGAGGTCTTAAAAAATGTCATCTGATACTGTCTGTGTTCTTGGATGGGAAGAAGTACCATAAAAATGGTAATTGCCCCTAAGTTAATTTTTAAGCCCTAAGCAATCCTAATTTAAAAACCATCAGATTTTTCTGCAAGTTGAAAAAATTGATTATAAAGTTCACTGGGAAGAACAACAAACCAGAATAGTAAGGAAAATCATGAAAAAGAAGTATAAAGAAGAGAGCCAGTTTTAATATCTAAGAAGCAGTTCTAAAATCTGCCATGGAGCCTCTATAATTGAAATGAAACAGAAAAGGAAAGTCAGGAAAAGACCTAATTACACATGCAAATTTAGTAGAAGGGCAACAGCTGAAATCAGTGGGAAAATATGGACTTTTAAATAATGATATTTAGAAAACAAGAAAGTTGTAGAGAAAAGATAAAATTGAATCTATTCCTCACGTCATTCACCAGGACAAATTCCAAATGGGTAAGAGATATAAATGTAAAAAAAATATAACCATACAAGTACAAGGAGAAAACATAGATGAATGGAGAAATCATCCTTAACTATGACTCAAAAACCTACATGTGGGACTAGAGATACAGGATATAACTCAGTAGGTAGAGCTTTTTTCCTCGCGTGCACAAGGTTCTGAGTTCACACACACACACACACAAAAAAAAAACCCTACATGTGGACTGGGGTTGTGGCTCAGTGGTGGAGCTGCTTGCCTAGCATGCACTAAGGCCCTGGGTTTGATTCCCAGCACCACAAAACAACAAGAAACCCAAAACTGATGTGTTGCATTAAAAGAAAAAAAAATCTGCATGCAATAGGAAATATATAGATAATTTGGTTTCATCCAAAGAAAATGTTACAATCAAAGGGAAAAATAAATGACAAACTAGGAACATTTACAACTCATATCAGAAAGACTTCATATGTGTGTGTGTGAGCTTTTACAATTAGATAAGAAAAAGTCAATAGCCTACAGAAAAATAGTCTAGCACATTCTGATAAACTACAAAGAAAGAAGTGTAAGTGGCTCTCAACCTTTTGAAAAGATACTCAGACTTGCTCATAATAAGAGAAATGTAAATTAAAATGATATCAGTATATAATTTCTCATTTATTCAATTGTGGGAAAAGTTTGACAAATTTTCTGTTAACTAATCGTTAAAGAAACAGACTCACAAAGTCTGGTGGCACCAATGCAAAATTGTATAATCCCTAAGGAGGATAATTTGACAAAACCTTGATATACTACATATACATTTACCTTTAAACCAGCAATCCTATCTTTAATAAAATACAACACAAAAATATACTTCCAAAAATGAAAAGATGTATGAACAAAGACATTGAGGACCTATTTGCAGTTGTAAAAGATTGAAAATAACCTAATCCATCCAAGGAAAGCTGATCCAACCAACTGGTACACTCATAAAATGACAGGGTGACCAACTATCTGGTTTTCCCAGGACACATGGAACTTTCAATGTTGAAACAGGCAAACCAGGATAAGTTAGTGACTCTTACCGCTGAGAACCATGCAATTGTAATGAAGGAATGGCCACACCTCTTTATACTAGTTTGGACTGATCTCCAGAATAGTTGCTTGAAAAAAAAAGTGGGCTAGGGGCTGGGTCTGTAGCTTAATGGTAGAGCACTTGCCTAGCATGTGTGAGGTACTGGGTTTGATCTTTAGCACTGCATAAAAATAAACAAATAAAATAAAGGCATTGGGTCCATCTACAACTACAAATATATACATATATATGTAACATATATATGTACATATAGGTATAAAGTGGGCTAGAAGAAAGTATGTAGAGTTTGTCTAAGTAAGACGTGAAAACAACAACACACACAACACACACACACACACACACACACACACACACACACATACACACCTGCTTATATTAACAAAAGAAAGAAAGGAAAACAAACCATAACTATTATTGTTAATTGCTACATATTAAGGAGGTGAAGGGAAAGATGTGGAAGATACAGGTATACCAGATAGACTTCTATGAACACATCTTTTTTTTTAATTGTTCTTTTTAGTTACACATGACAGTAGAATATATTTTGACATATCATACATACATGGAGTATAACTTACTCAAATTAGGATCCCATTCTTTGGTTGTACATGATGTGGAGTTACACTGGTGGTGTATTCATATATGAACATAGGAAAGTTATATCTGATTCATTCTATTGTATTTCCTATTCCTATGAATACATCTTGTTTTGTAGATTCGATCTGAAGTCATGTAAATATTCTATGTAATTACAAAACAAAACAAATTATAAAAAGCAACTCCTGAAGATAACAACTATGACTTATGCTTCAGGTTATAAGATAACTGGGACTGGGTCAGTCTTTCCACCATGGAAAAATATATAGTTGTTTTTAAATGTTGTACGTAGGCAGTAGAGGTCTGTGACCCTTACAGAAGTTGTTCTGGCTCTCTACTTGGGGATACTGGTCCAGACCACACAACACAGGCAGAGCACAGTAGTTTTACTGAACTGAGGGATCAAAACTTAGAGTTCAAGGGTTCTGAACTGGCTGGAGTTGCAGGAACCTGTGCATGGAAAGAGCTCTGAAATCTGCATAGGGGTCTCCTTAAATCTTTAGTCAAAGAGTAAATGCATAGAACTAGATTGTGCAAAGTCTGGCAAAGAACAGCTACAAGGGAACTGTAAGCTGAATGCAGATTCCAAAAGTTACAGTTCTAGGAGAAACATGAGTCTTGATCATTCAAGGTGGAGAGACCTGCTGAACACCCTACACATTCACCTGAGATGTTGGAAAAGTCACACCTTAGGGTACAGAACTTTTGAATCTCCAAGGAAAGACTATCCTAGACACTCACAAAGTTCAAAAATAAGACTTTAAAGGATGATGTTGATCTACCAGTAAATTAACTGACTGCTAGGGTGAAAAAGAATTCAAACCTATTTAAAAGAAACTAAGTCCCAGACTCTGAACAATGTAGCACTCATATATATTCATATATCTGTCATATGATCAAGGTATTCAACATGTGATCCACAAGCAAGGTAAGACCATAACCAGGAAAAATAAGTAATAAATAAGAATCAAGAGAGACAGACCCAGAGATGATAAAGTTATTGTGATCAGTAAACAGGAAATGTTAAAACATTATCAATATGTTTTAAAGATTTCAAGGAAAAGATGGATGTAATGTTTGAACCCATGGAGGAATATCAGCAGAGAAGTAAAAAAAATGGAAATTCTAGAACTGAAAAGTATAACATCTACAAAAATAAAATCACTGGAAAAATTAAACAGCAAATTGTACACTTGAGAGAAAAATTGACATGAAGATATGACAATAGAATCAGTCCAAAGAAAAGAGCAAAGAGGGAAAAAGTCTTTAAAAAATGAACAGTCTTAATGTCTGTGGACATCATATCAAAGAGTCTAACATATGCAATTAGTTTTAGCAGAGGAGATTGGAAAAGAAAAATACTTGAAGATATAATGACCAGTTTTTTCCCAAATGGAATGAAAATATCAATCTACTGGTTTGCATAGCTCAGTGAACCCCAAGGAGGGAAAACACAAGGAACATAAAAACGTATCATGGCCAACTTACCTAAATCAAAGGTGCAAAAAATATCTTAAAAGTCCTCAGGTCCAAAAGATGCATTGTGTACTAGAAAACAGAAAAAAAATCCATTCACTTTTTATTAGCAACAATGTTAGGAAGAAGAAAACAGTGTATAGAAAGTGCAGAGAAAAGGAAAGAAAATCTGTCAACTTAGACTTTTACAACTAGGAAAGTATCCTTCAAAAATAAAGGCAAAATGAAGACATTTTTCAGAAGAACAAAAGCTGGAAGTATTTGTCATCAATTAATCTGTACTGCAGGAAATAATGAAGTTCTTCAGATGAAGGATAGATTTAGCTGAAGAAATGAAGAGAACTAAAAATATTAAATATGTAGGTAAATACAAAATATTTTCTCTGTTGTTTCTTAATTTTTAAAAATATAATTGGTGGTTAAAAGCAAAAGCAATGATATGATATGAAGTTTCAAACAGATGTGGAAATAAAATGTACAATAAGAAAAGATGGGTGGATATAAATGAAAATACAATGTAAATTTCTTGCATTTCATGAGTTGTCGCCATATTAACTCTAAGTAGACTGTGAGAAATTGAAGATTTATATTGTTTCCATAGATCAACCATTAAATATGAAAGGAGGAAGTATAACAAAAAGCCAACAGAGCAGTTAAAATGGAATATTAAAAATAACTGGAATGAAGGCAGAAAGGATCTACAAAGAACATGTGAACAATTATAAAACAAATAGCAAGATGGTAGACTCAGAGTTAAGGATTTTAATAATTTCATGACTTGACATTAAATTTAAATAGACTAAACACTCCCCAAATCCAAGGCAGAAATTTTTTGACTGGATAAAAAAGCAAGGCCATATGCTGTCATCAAAAAAATGCTCTTTAGATAGAAAAACATAGATAAGATTCCAAATAAATAAATGTAAAAAGATATACTATGCAAATAGTAGGCATAAGAAATCAGGAGTAGGCAAATTTGTGTCCTGTCCAGGACACAGAAAGCATTAGTCACAAAACAGTGATAAATTTATCTTCCTCAAAATAAAAAGTTTCTGCTCCATCGAAAGACAACATTGAAAGAATAAAAGGCAAGCCATAACTAAGAGAACATAGTCACAATACATATGTCTGACAAAAGACTTTTTATCTGAAATACATTAAAAAACTCTTATAACCACCTCTCCTGAAAAGAAGTCTTATAACTCAATAATCAAAGGACAATTCAACTTTTTAAAAACAGGCAAAAAGCATTGGACAGGCACATTCCAAAGGAAGATTGACAGATGGCCAATAAACAACCGAAAATGTGCTTAACATCAAGGAAATGCAAACTGAAACCACAATGAGATACAACTCACCCTGCTCAAATATGTAAAATGTAAGATTGTCAACTTCAAATGTTAGCAAGGATGTGGAGTTACTAGAACTTTCATAAACTGCAAATAACAGTGTAAAATTGGTCAACCAACCAGGGGGGAAATGATGTGGCAAGTTCTCCTAAGTTTCACTGGCCCAGCAATTTTACTCTTACATATTTGCATAGGAGAAATGAAAACATTCTCATAAAGACTTGGCAAAAAAATGTTTTAACAACTTTATTTTTAACCCCAAAAGAGAAACAACCAAAATGTCCATCAAGAACACAGACAAACAAATAATGGTACAGTATTCCTTCCTTATCATTAAGGGAACACAGGCCAACACACCCAGTGAATGCTTGAAACAATAGTACAAAACCCTATATATATTATGTTTTTCTTATAAATACATAACTATGATAGTTTAATTAACAAATTAGACATAATAAGAGGTTGACAATGATAACTAACAATAAAATAGAACAATTATAACAATATGCTATAATAAAAAGTATGTGACTACAGTCTCTCTCCCAAGATATCTTATTGTATTTTCACCTTTTCAGTGAAAGGAAGAACTTTATGACTTCTCTTTGGCATATCTGAATTGCCAACATCACTGCTCTTGTACTTTGGGTCCATTGTTAAATAAAACAAGGGTTACTTGAATACAAGCACTGAAATACCATGATAGGCAATCTGAAAACTGAAAAAGCTACAAAGTGACTACCAAGAGGGTAGTATATACAATGTGGATACAATGGACAAAGGGATGATCCATGTCCTGGGTGGGACAGGAAATGAAGGCATGAGATTTCATCAGTAGTACTCAGAATGGCACACATTTTCAAATTATAAACCTCTTAGTTCTGGAACTTTTCATTAACATTTTTAGACCACAGTTGACTATAGTAACAGAAACCACAGAAAGTGAAATCAAGAATAAGATTGGGATATGATATTCCTAGTGAGATAAGGAGGGAAAGGGAGACACCTTGGCACAATTTCAGAAATGCTTCAGTCTAACAGTAGTAATCAGCCCTGCCTGCCTGGCTCCCAGTCCTGACTCTTGAGTTATCAGTGAGTAAGAAGCAGGATCCCACAGGCAGAAACTCAGATTTGGAGTTGAGCTTTCAGTTTGTTTTCCTTAACACTAACAATACCCCTGCAGGTCCCCCACTTCAGAGCCCTGGGGGTTTAGGAGCCAGAGGTCCTGCCGCTAATGCAAAGAGAGATGGCTGGACAAAGAGGGGAGTTTTGTTGTTTATTTGTTTTTACCACCAGCACCAAGATGTAGTGCTTTAGCCTCACAGTTAGGGTTTTGGGCTGTGGCTTCAACTCCTAGCTCTACTGTTTGCTTACTTTGTAACCTTTGGCAAGTTTCTTAAACTCTCATCTATAAAATAAGGTTAATTCAAGTTCCCAACTCACATGATCCCACTGAGGATTAAAAGAGCTAACGTATGCAAGACACTCTCTCCATGCTAGCTGTTGGAGAAAGGTTTTTTAAAAACCTCCATAGTCTGACATTAAGGAACTCATAACCTAATGAGAAAGATTAAACTGGAGATGCAAATAACAATATTATAAGGCACAAATGCTAATGTCCCAAGGGTGGAAAAGACAAAGCACCGTGTGAGTATGGAAGACAGAACCCACCATTCCTACAGACAAAGTCAGGACAGGTTCCAGGGGCTGGTGATGCGCTGGACTGAGGATCAGTAAGTGTTGGAGAGCAGGGACCAGGTGCCAAGAGCAAGAGAGCAGAAGCTCAGGGAGCTCCTGGGTGGAGGGAGGGATGGAGAAGACAAAGAGGAGTCGGGTGGGAGACAAAACTGAGAGGGGCCGCAGCTGGGTTCTGGATTGGGCTCTTTGGGAGCAAAGAGGCATTTAAGCTGACTTTGAAAAGCAGAGTTATTGGAAGGGACAGATGCAGAGAGATCCTGGGAAAATGAGGATTGGGATTTTAAGAATGCTGAGTTTTGCTGAGGCGTGGGGGAGGGGGAACTGTGGGGTGTGGTTGACTTAGACATTCAACAAATAATTGCTGGCTATCTCTGGGTATCCTTGCTGTGAGCAAGGTCCCTGCCCTTAGGTGTTAATGTAGGGACGGGCAGACAAACAGTAGACATGAAAACAAATCAGTAAGATCATTTCACATAGTAATAGGTGGTGTAAATTCAGAGTAAAGGGATAATGACATGGGGGTCAACTTGGATTAGCAGACAAGGGGGAAAGGGGTAGGGGGCAGAAAAAACTCTCAGAGTTGAGAACTGAGTGGTGCAAAGGCCACTTGCAAAGATCTAGGTGGCAGAAGTGGCTGGCAGAGGAAATGATGAGGGCAGATATTCTGAGTCAGGAAGGAATGAGGTTGGACCAGCAGAATCAGGGGTCAGGGAAGCCAGGCAGGCAGGGCCAAATCATGCAAATATTAAGCCAGTGGTAAGTAGTCTGGACTTCACTGTGATGGGAAGAGATTCAAGGGTTTTAAGCAGTTTTAAGACCCCATCTGATGGACATGGTTAAAAGCCAGCTTTGGCTGTCATAGAGGATGGATTGTCTGGGGGAGGCCTGGAAGCAGGATGGCTGGTTAGAAGGCCGTCCGCAGAGGGGATGATATGTTCTGGGTCCAAAGAAACACTGGGGACCTTGACATGGGGATTGTGTCTGTCTTCACAACAGAGGACCAATAAATATGTATGGCACATCCAGGAAACACTCTGCAACCACAGCCATGGTGCAGATCTGAAGGCACTTCAGGGAAAGACCTCCCCGGACACGTGGTGTGAGTGAAAAAAGCATATTGTACAACTGCACAGATACCTTATGAGCCCAACTATGTAAAATTAAATATCCATTTCCATATTCATTTATCTACATATAAAAGACATCTGGGGAAATACTGAATTCTCAAGATTTTCTGGGGAGCAGGGTTTTCAAATTTGTTTTTGGTCTTGTTCTTTTTCCTATTGGAACTTTCCTCTTGGAACTTTCCTGAATTATTTTTCCCCCCATGGGTATGTACCATTTCTAGAAAAGCTTAGCAACTTTTGTAGAAAGAAAAGAAGAGGAAGAGAGGAAGGAAGAAATAAAGGAAGGCAAAAAAGTAAAATCCTATGACTTTGTGACCAGCCCACCTCTCAACATCCATGTATATACACAAGCACACACATGTACACACCCACACCAGCATGTGGAAGTAAAAGGTATCTGGACCAGATCCAGATGTATATCTTCCAAGGACACTGCTGGAGCCCTGGAGAGTTCCTATTGAGAGGATGATTAATCTGCCACACCAGGGCTCAGACAGAGATCCTTCAGTCTTTGAGTGAATTTAAGACTCAGGAAATAGAGACAGTGCTTTTGAATCTATGCACGCCCCATCCCATACACACATGCTCTAAAGCTGAACCATCTTTAACCCACCTGAGGAGAGTTGCCCTGGGCATTCCTGGGCAGGTGGAAGTGTTCAGGAGGAAACAAACCAGGGCATAGGGAGGGGCTTCTAGATTCCACATGCTGGTGTGGGTGTGTATGCTTGTGTGCTTGTGTGTACATGGATGTTGGGAGGCAGGGTTGGTGCGCACAGCCATTGGTTTTTACCTTTCTCCTTCCTTCCTTTTTTTCCTTCCTCCCTCTCCTCCTCCTCCTCTTTCTTTTCTTTTAACAAAAGTTGCAAGGTTTCTGTGGAAATGATAGACAGCTGAGTGCACTTGTAAAGATCTCTTCATCCTCTCAAGGAAAGCTCACAGAGCTCAGCAGGTAATGGGATGGGCAGGACAAAAGGAAAAGAGAAGGTGGAGGAAGTTTCTAGAGCCTAGTAAGCAACTCCTAAGCCTGTCATTGTCACTTGGCATCTGTGGTCACCAGCACCAGGCCTTCCAGATGTTTGACCCACATGGTGCTCAAAAACTGTGAATTAGTTACCAAGATTTGACACTTGGAAGTTTTTATGTAAAAGTCTGATTTTCAGTCTTTTCTAGGAAAATTGGGAAAACGGCACTCCCTAGGCCTGCCTTCCTACCAGGAATGCTCAGCTGGGGCTCAGGGGAGGTTTCCACATTAGGAAAGCACTCCGCAGCCTGCCAGTTATCTTGATTTTGTTCCTGGGCCACATAGGCACATGCCTTTGCTACCCTTGGCATCTAACGACGCCTCTACTCCTTATACAAACCTGTGATGTGGGAACTATGACTATTTTATGAAAGAGATAGCAGAGACTCAGAAAGTTTAGGTGACTTGCCTGAGATCCCACAGCTTTAAATGGCATAGCAAAGATTCAGCGTCTGACTTTAGAGTCTATGTCCTTGATATGGGTCAAAGTCATAGAACCAGTAATTAGCATGTCATCTCCTGGCTGCTGGGCCCTCTGGACGTTTCCTTTTTCCAGGAAGAGTTGGTTCTCCAACATAGAACAGGCCAGAACCCCAGGTGGTTGCCCACTGGCCCCAGATGAGGACAAAGAAATCTAGGGTCTGTGGTAGAGGACTGGGGGAATTCTCCACCTACACAGTGGGAAAGGTGAAAAACCTCCAGTTCTTTAATCTGAACGGAGACTTGTTACCACATGGGCATCCCCTGAGCAGGTGGGCCTGATGCCCCTGTCCCTATTTCTATCCTTAGAACACAGCAACTTGTTTTTCTTTCTCTTTTCTATGTCAGGGTTTCATTTAAAGCTTCCTTTGGGCAAAAGAAGATTTTGTTGCTTAAAATAATTCAGAAAAAAATTGACATTTTGGGTTTGTGTCAAAAAGTCATAGATATGTATTTTCTTGTGACTAAGAAGCTATCACCAGGAACCGTCAAATAAACCCTGTGGGCTCTGGCCAGCTTCTTATCTTCAGCTTTCAGGAGGGGCCTCCTGCTAGGTTCTCCTCCCCTATGGCTCCTGCAATGGAATCGGTCCTCCCAGGACTCCATGCCAGGCCCAGAATTTGTTTGCATGGATTTGCATAAAAAGCATCTCTGAGCAAAATTCACTGAGATTCACTGAAAGCAGGTGAGAGTCACAGAGTCCCTACAGGCGATGATGTTCTCTTTGAATTTCATTTTCCCTTGAGAAGCAAACATTTCACTTCTCCGGCTTTCTTCTCTCACCAGGCCTGTGCTCCTTCCTGTGCCCGTGTTCCTCCACATCATGCACCTGTGTGCATGCACACACACATGTGCATACCCATGAACACTTGTGCACACACATACAACAAGCTGTGTCACTGAATAAGTGACTGTGTAGTTCCCATCATAGATAAATCCTGGAGTTGGATTCTGGCCTATAATGAAGTCCAGAGGGGGTGAGAAGAGAAAACTCCCAGCCCATGCTTTCCTGAGAAGCTGAGGCCATTTATTTGGGCCTGGCTGTGTGGAGTCCAAGGAGACATTCATGAGACCCCACCCTGTGTTCCTCAGTCAGCCCAGGACTGTGGTTCAGGAGCCTGCACTGTAGTTAGCTCCTCAGGAGCTGTAACACCCAGCCAGGCTTGGGACCCCTGAGGAAAATCCTCTCCCCATTCCTGGATTGCATCTAGTTTCTTGACAAAGACCTTTTGTCACATGTCACTTGTCACCCAGACATTGTCACCCTCCCTGTAGAAGATTAGAATGACCCTCCCAGCAGCCCAGGCAAAACGTGGTGATACCTATAACAGAGATTTCCTTCTTAACCAAACTACTCAAACACCCCTGGACTAACTTCTCAATGAGGCCCAGTTCTGGAATTCCATGTTTGTCTCTGCTTTGTCCATTCTTAGCAAGAATCCTGGGAAGTCAGTTTAACCAGAATCCTCCGTGCTCCACATCCGATCAGCTCTCTCATCCTCTGCCATGCCTAGTGATGTCTGAACACTCTGGCCTGTCTTCACCCAGAATCCTGCTGGGTGGATTCAGTTAGAATCCTCCTGCCTGAGGTTTCCTCTCAATCACTTTCCATTCACACGTCTCACCCTGCTCCTTGGTTATAAACTCCCTCTTTCCCTTGTATTTAGAGTTGAGCCTAAGCTCTCTCATTTATTACAAACCCTATCACAGTAATCTCTCTTGAACAAAGTCTGCTTTTTCTTCTTTAGTAAATGTCAGTATCTCTTTTTTCTTTACCAATTGCCATTCTAATCAGAGACCCATACCTGCCAAGCCACTGTCCTAGGGCACTGAGAGTGGAGTAAGTGAGCTTCCCATTTCACCAACACGTACCCTACATTTCCCAGTTGGTGTAGGGGGTGGGGGGTTCACATGGGGATCATTGCTGCTAAGACTCCAAGCCCACTTCTCTCTTCTGGACTGGATCCTTTACACCACACCCCTCCTTCCATAGGCCACCACTTGTCCCCAGCCGGCCCTTCTTGTTCACCTCTTCCTAGTGACCCCTCCTGCCCTAGGTGTCTGCTCATCCCCCACTCCTCCGATCCTCCTTTCATAGTTCCTGGACACGTTCACTCTCCTCCAGACTCTGTCCTCGCCACATTCACCACACAATAACCAACACTTGCTAACCACCTGCTATGTCCCAGGTACTGTTTTTCACTTTATTTAATTTTTATAATCATCCCATGAAGGAGACCTTATTAATTACACCATTATATAACTGAGGAGACCAAAGATCAAAAAAGGTAAAGCAACTTACATAAGTTCAAGCAATTCACAACTGGCAAAGCCAGGCTTTGGACTCAAGTCTATGTGCGTTTCATACCCCTTATCCCGAATTGACTTGATATATTTATTCATTTGATGGCTATCCTCTAGAATGCAGGCTTCCTAAGGGTAAGCACTATCTTATTTACCACTTTCTCTACTGGTACCTGCTATATAATTGATGCTCCATAAATATTTGTTAAGTGAATGAATGAATTGATGGCAGTCAACACACTATTTTTAAGATCACTTATTACTATTCAAAGTGGAAATATATATGGTTAGAATACTAACGAGTACACAAAGGTACAGTGAAATTTAAAAACCTCCTTCCTAGTCACCCAGTTCCCTTTCTCCAAGGCTCTAAGACTCTTTTGTATCTTCCAGAGGTATCTGGATACTCTAAGCTTGCGCATACATGTGTAAGTATGTATGTAACATATATATGGCATCTTGCTATCGCAACTGTCTACAACTAGATATTTTCCATTTTATATGTCTTAGGTAAGTTCAAACACACACTTGAATGTACACCTCTGTGCTATTAACCGTGATGCTCAAATTTCATAACTGCGTATGGGTCCCAGAGTAGTTCCTGGAAACATTTTCCGACTGGGGTGGTAAGTTGAATGAGGCTAGTATCATCGAATGGCCCAGAATCATGGGCAGGGAGGGACCATTGAGATGGTCTGGTTTGACCCCCTTGTGTTCCAAGCAGAGAAACTGAGGCTGGAGGTAGGGATAGTGGCCGTGGGAATAGATAGTCCCTGAGTCACATAAGGAGCTAATTGCAGCTCTGGATCAAGAACCAGGCCTCTGGAATCCTTGGCCAGGCTTGCTCTGCCCTGGTCTCCTTTCTGCTTGGCAAGCTCAGAAGAAATCCTAGCCAGTTCCCAGCAGGGAGAGTGCTCGGTTGGGTTTTATCGAAGGCAGTGCCCTCCCAGGCGGGCTGGGGTGAGAGTGATTATGTAGGTCGCTTGGTAATCAGAAAAGAAAGCCCCAGCTCTTTAAATGCAGGCTGTTTCATTTGGTCCCAGAAGATTGGATTAGCATTGACTGTCTGCACTGAGCTAGTAGATAAAAGACCCACACCAAAAGGAGCATCGGCCTGAAAGGATGAGCCAAGACTCCTCGCTCTCAGCACAGCTTCCCCTCTGGCATCTGGGACTTCCTGAGCCCATCGGCAGCTTCCAGGACTCTGCGCCTTCCCCTCTAGTTGGCAGGAAGAAGCATGAGTCAGGGGAATAGAACCGAGAGGCAAAGCTGGGAAGCAGAATGCAGGGAAAGCTCTCTGTTGGGGCAAATGCCCTTACCCGCACGTGGCCCCCTTCTTTAACTCACTTTCCCTCACTGCCAGCCACCCACAACACACCCATGAGGACAGGAACCCAGGCTGTCTTCTGTCTTCTTGCCTGCGGTTCTCCAGTGCCTAGCACAGTGCCTGACACATAAGGTGTCCAACAAACATTTGCTGAGGCAATCGAAACATGCACACAAGTGTGTCATTTGCATGCATACGGATGTCTATGCATACGCACTCCCTCGGTGTGGGGTCCTGTTTAATCCACTCCTGAACCTTCCTGTGCCCTTTACCATCCCAGTTATGGAATGTTCAGCCTCTTCCAGGCACCTTCCCTCCTACTCCAGCTCCAACAGTCGCTTCTTTCCCTGCAGATCTTGTAGGCTCTGTGGGCAAAACAACTGCGTCTTCCCAAGCCCAGGAATGACAAGACGGAGGGCTTACAATCAGGACCATCACAAAAAAAATCTGTGTTGAAAACATGTAATTGATATCATGCATCATGGCTGATTCTGGGTTACCGTTAAGAGGTGGGCTGGGTTGCAGAAGGAGCTTGGGTACAACATCACATGGACTGGGTGTGAATACTGCCTCTTCTGCCTACTGGCTTCGCCATCTTGGCAAGTTGCTTTGCTTCTCAGTATCCAGTCCTCATCTACAAAAGAAGGGCAATAAGACCCTCCTCCCAGGAGTGTATGTGTGCAACAAGTGAGCGCCAAAAAGTAAACTCCGCAGGAACAAGGATGTTGTCCGTTTTCCTTACTGATGAATCCCAGAGCCTCTAATAGTGCCTGGCACATAATAGGTGTCCATTAAATGTTTGTTGGATGAATGAACCTGAGAGAGTAATAAAGGTAGCTGGCTGTGGTTAGGGTATGGTTGAGCATATCCCCCTTGGGCTCATGGGCAGGAAGCTTGGTCGTCAGTGTGCAATGGTGAGGGGTGGTGCAACCTTTAAGGAGTGGGTGCCCAGAGCAAGCAATTAGGTAACTGGGGACATCACCCTGAGAAGAGAATGTAGTTCTCAAGTGACACTGGTCAGTTCTAGTGAGAGTAGGTTGTTAAAAATTGGGGCCACGACATGCTCTTGGCCTATTCTTTGGGTAGCAATTAACTTTCTGCTTCTTTACCATATTGTGATGCATCAAAGCAAACCTAGCAAGTGACCAAATAGATGGAGTACCCCAATCTGGACTTTCAATCTCCAAACCTCTTTTCTTTATAAAGTATCCAGTCTCTGGTGTATTGTTACAGCACCAGAAAACAGACTATAATAGTTACAAGTTATTAATCACTCAATGTGTGTCAAACTCCATGCTAAGTATTGAATATACTGCATTTTATTTTATTTATTCCCACTTTACATATGGAAAAACTGAGGCTAAACCTTAAATTTCACAGCAAGTTTCCAATGAGGGCTTATTCCTTTCCCTCCTCCCATACCCCATTGCTTCTCTATTTTCTCCATTGTCAGCTTTGTTCCCTTCATTCAACATTTAGCTCTTCAGATCTTGTCCCTTGAAGGCCTCAGACCCAGGCCCTCTTCTCAGGCTGCAGCATCGGACCTATACTTACATGCAGACAAGTAAGCCTAAAGTGGCTAAATGAATGGCTGCCTATTTTCCTTCCTTTGCCTCTCCCTCTGGCTACAAAGCAGCTGCCTATGTTCCAAATCCAGCCCTCACTCTCAATCTCCTCTGCTCATCCTTCCAACAAGTCTCTGACATTCAATACCTGGACATTTCCTACCTAGATGGAACCTATGCTTGAAACATCCTTCCTGTCTTCTTCACTTGTGTCTATCTATCGCGGGTAAAGGATGACATCCTCCAGGTAGCCTTCTCTGGTCCCTCCTGCACCATGACCTAGGCCCTTTTATGGTTCCTGTAGCTCCGCACACCTCCCTTCCTACCCCCATCACTCTGTGCTGTTACGACCTGATAGAAAGCCTGCCTTCTCCCACCGGAGTCAGATTTCCTGAGACCAAGAACCTCTTCCATCTGGCCACTGCCGTGCGTCCCACACCTAGCTCAGTGGCACAGAGTGGGGCTCCTTAGCATTTTGTGGATGGATGACCTGCTCTCTCTATTAGCTGACTTCACACCTTGCCAGGCACCATTCTGCTTTCTCTGTCCTTCTGTCTGCAACCCTGCCACCCTGCTAGCAACCCCTTTCGTCTGCTGAGCCAATGGATTTGGCCATTCCTCAGCAGCCCAGCCTACGCACTACCCACCCTGGGAGAATTCTTCCTCACTAGCACTCATGGGATTTTCCGGGCTGTTGCGGGGAGGTGGAAATGTCTTCCATACAGAACTTAAGTATCCTGTGGTCCAGCCCTCTGACTGTACAGGACCGAGGTGCCCTGGGGTGGGGCGAGGGGAGCTACTCAAGTTCACACAGAGTTGTTTAGGGCAAAGACGGGAACAAACCCCAGATCTTCCAACTCAACATGTGAAATCTCAGCATGTAGCCCATGATGCACACGAAACCAAACACTGAGGCTTGTTGACATGCTGTTTTATTTTTAATTTGTTCTTTATAGATATACCTGGCAGTAGAGTGTATTTTGACATACTATACATGCATGGAGTGTAACTTATTCTAATTAGGATCCCATTCTTGTGGTTGTACATGAGGTGGAGTTACACTGGAGGTGTATTCATATATATGGACGTAGGAAAGGATATCCGATTCAAACCACTGTCTTTCCTGCTCCTATCCCTCTCCCTCCCTTCATTCCCCTTTGTCTAATCCAATGAACTTTTATTCTCCTCTCCCCCTTCCTTTTTGTCTGTTAGCATCCACATATCATAGAGAACATTCGACCTTTGGTTTTTTGGGACTGGCTTATTTCACTTAGCATGATAGTCTCCAGATCCAACCATTTACCTGCAGAAGTCAGAAAGTCTTTCTTTTTTATGGTCGAGTAATATTCAAATGTGTGTATGTGTGCATATATATAATATACTACATTTTCTTTATCCATTGTATTTTATAGTCAGAAAAATCAAGAACACAACTTGAGTTTGGAATTTTATATATCATGGGTGTTATGTCTCCTGTCTGGTTGCATGTTGGGAAACAGGATAAAGAATACGAGCAGGACTTAAGCATCCCCACTCTGTCCCCAGTCCTACTACTAATGGCAAGCCGTCTCCCTCCCTCTTTTGTTTTTTCGTTTTTGTGGTGCTGGAGACTGAGCTCGGGGCCTTGTGCATGCTTGGCAAGTGCTCCACCACTGAGTTACCCGCCCTGCCTCTTTTATTATATTTTAAGGTCAGCCTGGAATTTGTAATCTCCCGGCTGGTGATTCTCAGGGTGCTGGGATTACAGGCATCTGCCACCACACCTGGCTGTTTCCCCCGTTTCTTAGAGAATAGTGAATTTTACTGTAGCATTAGTATTGAGAAAAATAAGGCTAGAGAGGAACCCTGCAGCCCAGGCAAGAAGAGCAGGGAGGGAGTCTCTGAGGAGGAGCTGGCCTGCCCTCAGTCTGAGGGCACCCTTGGTTAATCCAGGTGCAGAAGTGGCATTGGCCTGAGGCTGTCACCTCCCTTCCCCACTGCAAGGCCACAGCCTCAGCATCTCTACTCTCAGCTTCCCTAACAACTCTCAGTTCACAGGCTCAGGTTTCCTGAGGGAGAGATTAGAGCAAAGCAGAAAGACTCCCTGGGTGAGTCATTAGTGGGTGGCTGGAACCTGCATAAAATAAAAGCTTTGATGAATAAATCTGCCCTGAGAGGCCAGTCTTTGGCCAAACCTGTCATGAGGCTCCAGGGATCTCACCTGGTTTGCGCTGCAGAGCCTGGACTTCCAGGAGGGAACAGTAAGTGGAACCACAGAAAGGTCCCAGCAGGGCCATTTCTTTAAACAAGTCCTGGCTTCGGGGGGGAAAAGAGATGATTCCTGCTGGGAGCTCAATCCAACCAGAACTATATTACCACTGAGGTTTCTGCCACCAACCTGGACCCTTGAAGGCCTGACATAAAGCCCTTCATATTCAGCCTACCACACTTGGCATGAAGGAAAGACGCCTGGCCTGCAGGACACAGCCCTGCCATTAATGCACTGTGTGTGTCCCCAGGGAAGTCCTTTCAACTCTCCGAGCTCCCATTTTCCCTACCCATTGAAAGAAATATTTGGCCCTGCTCAGAGATGGAAAATAAGTTCCCTCATCCTTTTCCAACTCCAACCAGTTGTTAGTGCCTGCTAGGTGCATTGTTAAGAATAATTCTGAGACTCCATCCAGAAAAGAGTACAACATTCTATCAAGCTGTCCCAAAGAGGGAGTAGCAGCCCCGTGTATTCGTTTTCTATTGGTGCTGAAGTAAATCACCATGTGCTTTATGATTTAACACACAGACCTATTCTCTTAACAGTTCTAGAGGTCAGAGGTCTAGAATCAATTTCACTGGGCTAAAGTCCAGATGTTGGCAGGGGTCTGTTCTTTCTGAGACACTGAGACTCTCAGAGTCTTTTGTAGTTTGTGGTGGCCTTTTGTCATTTGTGGTGGCCTCTTAGGGGCTTGTGGTCCCTTCTTCCATCTGCACAGTCCATCAGTCCATCCGGGTATCCATCATCCCATCCATTCCTCTTCTGTAGTCCAGTCTCTCTCTGTCTCTTATAAGGACCCTTGTGCTTTACACATGGGGTGCACCCAAATGGTTCAGATCATCCCCGCTTCTCAAGATCAGAGCTTGATCACATCTGCAAAGTCCCTCTTGCTTTGTAAGGGGACACTCAAGGCTTCCCGGGATTAGGACCTGGATGTCTTTGGGGGACTGCCACTCAGCTTACCTCACTTGACATGTGGCACTCACTCGCCATCCCTCCAAGCAGCCTAGAATTAGAATCAGAATGGCTAACGAAGCGGCTCCACGTGGCGTGGAGGCTGGTGTGTGCGCGCTGGCACAGAGGGAAAGATGACACATGGCATCTCCTCTGTCTCAAGAACCACTCCAGCCTCATTGAAATTCCACATCCCGTTGCCTTCTCCCGACCCTGTATCATTTACAATGCTCCCGAGGCTAGTACAGTGACTCATTATTATTAGTTAATGAAGCATCTAGGCCTAAACCCACAGTTGGCAGCTGGGATAAAGAGGATGGAGCTGGACCACAGGGAGGCCGGTAGCCAGGATATAAACTAGAGGAGAGAGAGGCCACGCAGTCCTCACACACTCGTTTCATAAACATTTACTGAATGCACAGTGTGTGTTCCAGGAACTACAGATACAGCAGCGATAGGGCCATGGGGCAGTCCTCGCCCTCGCAGAACTCAAAGGGAAATGAGAGAGGCCCGTTCAGGAATCTAACAAGACGCTCATGAAAAAGACTCCAAATGTGTTGGGGGAGCACAGAGGACAGCCTCTGCCCCAGGGAGCTGGGGGTGGCTTCCCAGAGGGAGCGGCAGCTGAACTGGGTCTGCATGTTCTGAGGCTGGGAAGGGCATTTCAGCAGCGGAAGCCACGGGTGCTGAGGGGCGGTAGCCACTGAGTGGAGCTTTTCACAGCAGCTTAAGTGAAATGGAGAGAGGTTCAGGCAGGAGGAAAGAGGGTCTGGGAAGTTTGCTCTCAGACCAGAGCGGTGGTCAGAAGGCCATCTTGGCTGGGACGTGGGAACACAGGCAAGCGCTTGGGAAGACTGGTTTTTTGGGAGCCCAAAGACAAGCCAAAGCCCTTTCCAAGGGACTGGGACACTTCAGGAGAGGCAGCTGCTGGAAGGGAGAGGCAGGCCTGAGCTCAGACCCCAGCTCTCCCACCTACTAGTTTGGGAACTGGGAAATTCCTCAACCCCTCTGGGTCTCACTTTCCTCCGCTGTATAATAAGGAGAATAATCACCTGTTAGGATCATTTTGAAGCGAGGGCCTCGTCCATCTCGTTTTCTGCTGCATGCTCAGCATCTGGCACAAGTTTGTAAACAGAATGAATAATGTCTGAAAAATGCCTGGCAGGGTATCTGACAAATAATAAATGTTTGATGAATTAATTTTCAGGAAAGAAGTTCCACGATCATCTGACTAAGTGTTAGGTTTGGTGCCCGCCAACATTTCTGATGGTTGTCCCTTCCTCTGGGTCCGTGCCACCCTGGTGTCACAGGAAAGAGCTCTGAGTCTGGAGTTGGGGGTGGGGAGGTTTCAGCTGCAGTCCTGACTTTGTGGTTCTGAGGACGCCCACATCCTGCTCCTGGCTACGCCCAGCCCAGCTCTACTGCATCCCCAGGAAGGTCACTAGGGTCTGAGGAAGGACACCAGGACATTGGGCCTCTTGATCAGCTCCAGGTTCTTTCCCTTCCTTCCTGGTCAGCAACTCCACAGAACCTTTGGAATTTTCCACGTGGCCTCTACCATAGACAGAGCATGGTCTCTGGAGCTATATGGCCCGAAACACCCTTAGCCTCTCTGAACTCCATTTCTCTACCTGGATTTAAATTCAGGGCCCAAAGCTCTTCAGCTGTGTTTTAGTCAACTTTTTCGCCACTGAGACTAAAAGGACCCGACCAGAACAACTGTAGAGGAGGAAAATTTTATTTAAGGGCTCACGGTTTCAGAAGTCTCTATCCACAGACAATGGGCTCCATTCCACGGGGCTCAAGGTGAAGCTGAACATCATGGCAGAGTGTGTGGCAGAAGGAAGCAGCTCACATAGTGATCAAGAAGCAGAGAGTGAAGGGCTGGGGAGATAGCTCAGCTGGTAGAGTGCTTGCCTGGAAAGCACAAGGCCCTGAGTTCGATTCCCCAGTACCACCACCAAAAAAAAAAAAAAAAAAAAGCAGAGAGTGAGACTCCACTTGTCAGATACAAAGCCACGCCCCAATTCCCACCTCCTCCAGCCACATCCTGCCACTTCAATTGCCACTCAGTTAATCCCATCGGGGGATTAATTCACTGATTGGGTTGAGACTCTCACAACTCAGTCATTTCTCCTCTGAACCTTGTATTGTCTCACACTTGAGCTTTTGGAGGACACCACATCCAAACCATAACAGGCTGTGTGACTTCGGGAAGAGGATGGGGCTGCTCTTCACTAGTCCATTGGGTGAATGGCACCTGGTTTCCTCACATCAGAGACCACTGGACCCACAGGGATAAATATTTTGAAAAAAAGGATATTGAAGGGAATCTCTGAATCCCTGTCCGTCTTTAGGTTTCACCTTAATAAGCTACCACTAATTTTTGTGGTTCCTCAAATAAATGGCAGCAGCTTTCCCTTCAGCTGTCTTAGAAACTGGTCATATCATCAAGGGCAGCGTGAGGGGAGAAGAGGGCATCAAGGAGAAGACTTTAAGGAGAAGGACTTGGACAGCAACAGCCCCACCAGCAGTCAGTATTCTCTCTCTCTCTCTCTCTCTCTCTCTCTCACACACACACACACACACACACACTCATTCTTACAATGGGTCACATCTCCCGAGTTGTGCATGACCTCAAGCCTAAGCCAGAATAATATAATGATTGAGGGTCCAGACTCCAAGCCACCCAGCTGCCAGCGGGAATCTCAGCTCTGCCTGTTCTAACTGGGTGACCTTGAGCAAAGTCCCCTCTATGAGTTTCTGGCTCCTCGTTTGTGAAAGGGGAAAGTAAGAGTATCCACACCATGAGTCCTGGGTGAGGACTACATGAAACAAGACAGGTACATCAGGAAGGGAGCAAGAGCAAAGTCCGCTTTAGAGGCTGCCACCCTCCCAGGCCGACAGCAAGGTGGCACGTCACACTACCGCGCTGTGATCTTTGTCATCATTCGATGAGAAGCTAAGCTCTGTAAAGACGAAGCCACTGTCAGTACCTTCTTCACCACTCTGTCCCCACCACCCGGGACAGTGCCTGGCACATCATCACTAATCAATAAATATTTGCTTTGTTTTCTTCAATAAATATTTGGAGAACCCATTAGTGACCTGGGAAGCCTGGCTTCTTCTCCCCACATGTGACCTCGGGCACCTCCTCTGGGCTCCCACGACACCGGACACAACAATTCGCACAGGAGCGAGTCCCCGAGCTGACTGCCTCATCATGGATGGATGTCCTTCCCTGTGCTCCACCCTGGCTTCCTGCTACCAACTGTGAGCTCCTTGAGGAAAACTACTGGGTGCTGTAATTCAAAGTGCTTGGCAAGCATTTTCTTGAAAAGTAGATAGCTGCCTCTTTCACACGTGAGATAACTGAGTCCCAGAGGGCTTAACACACTTGCGCAGAGCGAGAGGGGAGTCCTGGTCCCCAGAGGGCGAGAGCAGCACTTCTCTGCCCAGCCCCCCACTGCCCGCTGCCAGGAGATGACTCAGCACGACAGGTCCACTGTCGCCAGCAGCTGCCAGGTGAATGGAGTCAGGAGGATCCAACTGGGTGCTCCCACATTAATTCCACAGCTGCCTGCCTGCCACATGGGAGGGTTACCCATGCCACCATGATGTGCTTTTCATTAAGGCAGGGCTCCCGCGAAGGTAGTCTTTGAAATGTCAATTTTAATTAAAACCCTAATTCTAATAAGCACACCACAGATTAAAGTCAGCCAGAGCAGATTCCTGCTGGGTGAACTTCTCACATGCTTCAGTAGACAAATGTCTCCAGTTAGAGGGTCTGCGCGGGAACACCGGCCCATCAGGCAGCCTCAGCCAGAGAGGGCCTGACTCCAGGCTTCCAAAGACACGGTCCCCAGTGGACGCAGCAGGATGCCAGTCTCAGGTCGGCTGCCAGGATGGAGCTGGGAACTTGACCAAAGAGGGCTGGAGAATTGTCGGCATAGGAAGGGACTCTGAAATCATCCAGTCTATGTCATTTTATAGATGGGGATGTCGAGTCCCAGAGAGAAAAGGAGACAGAGAACTGTTCAAAAGGACCCAGATCTCCTACACCTCCCCACTCTCTCTCCCCATTGGGGCTCTGGTTTTGCCTTGAAGTCGCTGCATGTCGGTGGACACACGTTTGCTTTCTGAGCTCCAAAGCCCTTACCTGTAAAATTGAAGGAGATGGACTAGAGCAGGAGTTCTCAACTTTGACCCCACATCGAACTCACTTGGGGGGCTTTTAAAAACCCCGGCGCCTGGGCCCACCTGAGACCCATTCCTCAGAGCCTCTGAGCGGAACCTCACATAAATGTTTTATAAAGCCCTGCAGGTAATTCCACTGTCCCAGCTTAAATACTTGTTCAGGGAAGTGAGGAGGCATTCCCTGTGGCCTGGACCGCACTTCACGGTAATTCTATTTTACAGCTGTCTTCCCTGTAAACAGAGTGACAGCAGGGCCTGCGTGTAGTGGACGGACTCCAAGTGGACACCAATCATCCCGCCTGCTGCCACCCACACCCATGTGCAGTCCTCGCCTCCTTCACCGTGGCCAGGAACTGTGACTCACTCCTAAAGTACACATTTCGCCAAGGAATGGGGTGTTGGCTCCATGATTTTATCTGATAAGGTGGCGATGCTGTCTCCCTTGCTGTCTTTGAGGAAGCAAGTGGCCGTGTTGGGGAGGGTCACGTGATAAGGAACTGAGGGTGACCTCCACCCTAAGAACTAAGGCTCTTTGACTTCTAACCTGCAAGGGCCTGAACACTACATTAATTTGCAAGTAAAGTCACGCATTGCATAATGACATTTTGTCAAATCCAGACTGCCTATATGACAGTGGTCCTATGGCCGAGTGATGTCATAGCCACTGTAATGCCATAGCAAAATTTATTATTCATGTGTTTATGGAGATGCTGGTACAAACAAACCCACTGCACCACTGGTCAGGTAAAAGCATACCATATACAGGTATGTACAACACATTGCACTTAATGAAAATAATGCTATGGTTTGACTATGGTTTGAGTGTGTGCCCCGAAGTTTCATGGCTGGAAGTATAATAAGTGGGAAGTATAATAGGTGAGGACCAGTGCAAGGTGAACAGGCACAGGGACTCTGCCCTCAGGAGGAATCAATGATGGTTGCACTGAGTAAGCTGGGTGTCACAAGAGTGACTCAGTTCTTGAGAGACCAGTTTGTTTACAAAGTGAGTTCAACCCATGTCCTGGGTCCCTTCTACGCTTGGCTATTTCCCTTTCTACTTCTTTGCCATTTTGTAATGCTGCCAGGGAACCTTCATCAGGATGCCAAAGTGAACCATTTGAACCCTCTGGCCACCAGAATTATGAGTCAAATAAACCTCTTTAGTTTATAAGTTACCCAGCCTCAGTCATTTTATTAGAGCAACATAAAATGAATTAAAAGTTAACACAGTACTATGTTACTGGTTTATTTATTTACCATACTATACTTTTTGTTATTTTATTTTATTATTGTTATTATTTTGGTACTGGGGATTGAACCCAGGGGAGCTTTACCACTGAGCTACATCCCTAGGACTTATTTTCATATTTTGTATTTTGAGAGGGTCTAAGTTGCTGAGGGTCTTGCTAAGTTGCTAAAGCTGACCTTGAGCTTGTGATCCTCCTACCTCAGCCCCCTGAGTTGCTGGGATGACAGGCATGAGCCACCACACCTGGTTATTTTCTGTTATTTAGAATGTACACCTTCTACTTACCTAAAAAAAAAAAATAGAAGTTTCCTGTAAAATAGGCCTTATTCCACCCCCGCAGCCCTGTGCACCTCCTGCTCACCGGGCCTCTCAACTGCATCGTTTTCACTGGGGCTTGATTTAGCCTCACGTTGTTTTGTTCAACACGACCCTAAGCTGCACCCTGTGTGTGCGCCCTCGGGCTCAGGCGTGTGGTAGGCCGCAGCATCGAGGCTGGCTAAGTACACGCCATTCTCTTCTCACGACGAGGACTCACCTACCCAAGATTTCTCAGAACACACGCCTGACCCTAAGTGACGGGTGACAGCAGAGCTTTCCCCAAACCTTCCAGTGAGAACCCCTCCCCGGCTGACACCTCCACGGCAGCCTTGGAGAGGACCCTGCTGACCCCCGCTCAGAGTCCAGGTCCACGGAAACCCCGAGCTCACACGGTGCCATCTTAAGCTGCTCAATTCATGGTCATTCTGTCGGATGACAACAGATGAAAGCCAAACACGCTGACCCTACCTCTTACACCTACTCTGTTCCCGGCATCTAGAATGGCACATAGCACATAGTAGGTGCTCAAAGATAATGGGCAAATAAATGAATTCGTTAAATCATCAGGGTCGTGGCATTAAGTCTTTGGAATCCAACATACGGCCGCCCGTCTTTCCTTTCTCCCTCCTCATCAGAAGCTGACAGCTCCAAATTCAGCACCAGCCCATCAGGCGACAGCTGCCCTCGAAAGCTGTCCCTGTGGGAGAAGAGGGAAGCGCACGCTGCTGTCATGAGGATTGCGGGGACCCAGCCTTCATGAAGTCAACGTGTGGTTCAATAACAGTCCGCGGCGTCAATTGTCACTGTTTTTGATAGGCCCTTGCTTTACCCGAAGAACGCAGGGAGCGCTCCAGGCAAAGGGAGCCATCCTGGCTTCACGGATCTGCAATCATTGCAGAGATGCAGAAGGTGCCGCTGACCACTGTGGGTTGGCCCCGCTCTGTCTGGCTTTTAGGCTGCTGAGGTCAGTCACTCAAAGCCGATGGTCGTGAGGTGCAGCTCTGCCTGGGGCGTTTGCTGCTGCCTTTTGTGGTCTGAACAGCAAGGGCGACTTCTGAGAGTAAAAGGCAGAGCATGCGTCCACTCTTCCTGCTGAGGCTGTGGCCAGTGTCCACCACGCCTGGACAGGGCCAGGACTCTGCAGATTCAGGAGCTGCTCTCTGAGACTATCGGACTTTCCAAGGTCACTTGGGGAGTCACTGATATAGAGCGAGACAGGAGCTGGAGGCAGGACCTCCCTGCCCTCTGCGTGGCTTCAGGCCAGCTTATCTAGAACTCTGCTGACTGGCCCTCTAATAAAATTCAAGTAAATTGAATGGAACTGGGTCTTGAGAATTAGCTGAAGTCCTGCGAGGAAATCCCTAGGAAAGAGCAGAGGGGCTTTCTTAGAGAATATCTGCAGCTGATCCTGGGAAGTGTGCAGGCTGAGCCCCAGGGGCAGAGAAAGCTGCCTGGGCCCCTTCTCTCCCCTCACCCTCACCTGCACCATGGTCTCTCTTGGCTCCTCAGTTTCCTTATCTGCTTACTACATCACAGGCTGGCCATTTCCCTCACCTACCCAAAGCTCGCTGCTAAAGGTTCTGGATCCAAGTGACTTTTGCTCCTTCTTCTCAACAGCTGGGCCTGCTGGAATCCCTCAACAGGGACAGGAAGTACTCACGACAATGACAATAATAACAGAAGTTACCATTTTATGACCACATACCACACGCAATGTGCTTGGTCCTTGTGAACATGAACTCAATATTCACAACCATCCAAGGAGAGAGGACTCATTCCTGTTTTATGATTGAGGAAAATGAGGCCTGAAAAAGTCTCAGCATTTGCTTCATGTCACTCAGAACACTTCTATGTCTATCTATCCTATTATCTGGGGCTGATGCCTAATTTAAAACTCCCCCAATCTTCCTTTGTTCTCACCTGTAAAATAAGAATCAGGCAAGGAATGAGGACTGGCACATTCATTCATTCATGCAGGAAGGGTTTACTGAGAATGAGGTAATGTTTCAAGTGCTGAAGACCTGTATGAGAAAAAGAGACAAATTACTTCCCTTGTGGAGTTTACAATGAAATTATGTAAGTATGTGTACTAGGTAAACTGTAAATACAATGAATGATATGGATATAGTACAATAGAACAATATATGTGGAAATTGACCAAGAAAAGGTTATTAGGAATAGAGAAGTTAAGCCTGAGCTGAGGAGTTAACTATGTGAAGTAGGAAGGGAAAGACTTTCCAGGTAAAGGAAACAGCATGTGCAAAGGCCCTGTGGTGAGTATGGGGAAAGTAGAACAACTAGAAGAGCAGTGAGAGCAAGGAGCAGAGAAGGCAAGAAGAATGTGGTATAAAAAGACATTCAGGCAAGAGACCCACTGTGTGCCTGTCAGGGCTGGCCTGGCCTACCAACTATGAGCAAGACAAATCCTCTAATCTTGCAAGGTTTGTGACCTCCTAGGACAATTCAAAACATAAAATAAACGAGCAAATGAATTAATAAGAATTTTTCAACTATCAGTAAAAGTGACGAAGAAAGTAAAATGAGATGGTCTGACAGCGTCGGCAGTGCCGAGCTAAGGAATTCAGACCAACCCTCCAACCGAAAACAGGAAGAGAAGTTGGACTTGTTTTTGTTTTGAATCTGCTTCAGAATGTGACAGGGCTCAGAAGGGTAGAGAGGATCCACTGGAACAAGAGCCAGGAGTGGGGTCCTTGAGGGAGGTGAGTTCAGAATGTTGTGCCCGAGGACTTTGTAGACCCAATGCAGCCAGGAGGCTGAGACACTGTCCTTTGAGTCTCTCCAGGATGTGAAGACCCAAGTCGACGTCCACGACCCGTCACTGCTGAGTAAAACTCAGAATAGCTACTGAGACAAAGTTGAACCTAGAGCAAGCCAGCTCTGCTCTCAGCGCAGCCTGAATGAGAGAGTTTTTGTCTTAAAAGCAGCCTGTGAAAAATGATGCATCACTTTCAAAGGAGCAAAAATTAGACCAGAAACTCACTTCTCAGAAAAACCAGGAAGACAGAAAACCATGGAATAATGTTTTCAAATGATGAAAGAAAGTATCTGCCAAAGTAACAATATCATCCAACCCCCTCCCCCGCAAAAAATCCTTCAAAACTGAATATAAAGACATTTCATATGAACTCAATTTTGTCTGAAAAAATTACCAGAAGACCTACACCAAAAAAAGAGTAGGGTTGGGGATCTAGCTCAGTTGGTAGAGTGCTTGCCTCGCATGCACAAGGCCCTGGGTTCAATCCCCAGCAACAAAAAAAGAAAAAAAGAAAAGAGTAATGGGTGTTTTTCTAGGCAGAAGAAAAATATCCCAGATAGAAGGTAAGAGAAGTTGGAAGCAATGAAAAGAAATGCAAGAAAAACAGAGTAGAAACAATCAAAAAATGGGGAATACATATTATAGAGAATTAAAAGATAATAAAATGAAATGTGTATTAACTTACACCAATGAATCTGAAAATATGAGGCAAAATGAAAACATTTCTAGTAAAACATAGTTTAGCAAAACAGACACAAAAGGAAATACTATGTCTGAGTAGACTATTCATAATTCATAATTAAAACACTTTCTTAAAGAAAATTCCAGGTTTAGCTACCCAGGCAAATTCTACCAAGTGTATTATATAAACCCTTTCAGAGAATATTTAAAAAGGAACTATTTCTCAATTAATTTTGTGAGACAAGTTATAATCTTGATACTAAACCTTGACACAATGGAATATTACTCAGCCATAAAGAATAATAAAATTGTGACATTTGCTGGTAAATGGATGAAGTTGGAAAATATCATGCTAAGTGAAATAGGCCAAGTCCAAAAAACCAACTCTGATAAGTGCATGTCAATATATAATGAGGGCGGGTGGCAGAGGGAAGAGAAGAATGAAGGAACTTTGAATGGTATAGAAGAAAATGGGGTGGGAGGGGATGGAGGACAGAAAGATAGTCGAATGAGACAGACAGTATTACCCTATGTATATGTATGATCACTTGAATGGTGTGAGTCTACAATGTACAACCATAGAAATGAAAAGTGGTACCCCATTTGTGAACAATGAATCAAAATGAAGACTGTAAAAATAAAAATATTTTAATTAAAAAAAAAAAACGTTGACAAGGATAATACAAGAAAGGAAAATTACAACCAATCTCACTAGTGAATATAAATGCAAAAATCTAATTGAAATATTAACAAAATTATTCCAGCAATAGAGAATTAGGATATAAGTGACCGATAGCTCATCATGTAGAGAGCTCGCCCAGTGTGTGCACGGACCCGGGTTTGAATCCCCCAGCACCTGGGAGAAGAACCAATAAGCCAAGAATTAGGATATAAACCCCAATATATACAGGGGTATGTATAAGGATATAAGGGAAGCAGAGGATATCTGTTTCTTGGTGAGGCAGTTTTGCTGCTTATTGCTTCCCTGCTGTTTACCCCATTTGTCTGCTGTGATCGCCTGCAGTCAGCCAGCATATCGACACCTTTTTTGAGTGCAGATTGCTCACTGTCAGGCGCCTATCATCCACCATTTGCCTGCCTCTCGCCTGTCCATCGCCTGCCTTACACCTATCCATCACCCAACGTACGAGGTTCACCTCCTGATCGTCCGACAACAGTCAGCAAACTGATCACCGACCCCCAGTGGAGCACCAGCTGCCTGCTGCTGCCTGGAAGTTCACTGTTACTGTACCTGCAGGTTTGATTACACGTGGCTGCCGCCATTTTGAGACAACAGCCAGGCCCCGTAGGACCCCTGGCCAGACTGACTGAGCCCGGTCTCCAGGATCCCTCAGCCCAAACGATCACTCCCTGCCTCTGGGCCCTCACATCAACTGACTGATCCCTGCCGCCAGGACCCCCAGACCAACTGACTGCGCCCTATCACCGGGACCCCAGACTGACTGATTGCACCCGGCCTCCAGGATCCCACAACCACACCAAACACACCCGACCTCCAGGACCCCTGCCTGACCAACCGCATCCCACCTCCAGCTGACCACATCCACCCCTGAGCTGCAGCTCCCCATTTACCAACACATTTCAAAGCCAGAGCGGCCATCCTGGATAATCCTGGAAGCTGTAGCTCTGATCTTTAGGTGAGGCAAATCCCATCCTGCGACGCCTGCTAGAGGCTTGAAGCTCATTGTCAGGTACCTCTTATGCATCAGGCTACTGAACTCTGGGAGGTTTCATTACTATATGATTGTTAGACTGTAGATTTTCTTTTTTCTCCTTATTGAAAAATTTAAGTTTTTATTTCTTTACTTTTCTTGCTCTCTTTTCCTTTTGTTTACCTGTTCCCTCAGAGTCTCTTTCTCCCTTTTTGCATGCTAACATCCAATTTCTTTTGATTACACTCTCACCCTTTCTATTATCTATAACTTCTGTATATTCTTTTCTTATCCCATTAGCAGCCACATTCTACATCCCTCTGCATCCTCTTTGTCCTCCATTTGAAACTGCAGACCTTATTATTGCAAATCTGTTTGTTTTACTGAAGATAATATTTGAACTCATTCTGTTTATTATGACAATTTTTTATTGTCCTCATAGGGGCTATTTGGTCTAGGATTGCATAGTATCTGAATTGGGCACTGCTAATATTGATCTCCCCTTAAAGAAAAGGTTTTGGAAACCTATAGGGCCACTATAAGCCTATGGGGGGAAATCTGCAATACCCCAGATCTGCACTGCTAGAGGGGAAGATACATGAACAACATGAAAAAACAAGGGAAGAAAATCATTCAAACAAATCTATATTCTATATTAATAGAATCCAAGGACAGTATGTTAGAAAAAATGTCAGAAAAGGACTTCAGATACATGATTAAGATGATTCGTGAAGCAAAGGATGAGATAAGAGAGCAAATGCAGGCAATGAATGATAATACCAATAAGCTGAAAGAGCAAGTGCAGGAAGCAAAAGATCATTTCAACAAAGAGATAGAGATTCTCAAAAAAAAAAAAAAAAAAAAAAGAATGGAATTCCTTGAAATGAAGGAAACAATAAACTAAATAAAAAAAACTCAATGGAAAGCATCACCAAAAGACTAGACCACTTGGAAGACAGAACCTCAGACAATGAAGACAAAATATTTAATCTTGAAAATAAAGTTGCCCAAACAGAGAAGATGGTAAAAAATCATGAACAGAATCTCCAAGAACTATGGAACATCATGAGAAGTCCAAATTTAAGAATTATTGGGATTGAGGAAGGCACAGAGATACAAACCAAAGGAATGAACAACCTATTCAATGAAATAATATCAGAAAATTTCCCAAACCTGAAGAATGAAATGGAAAATCAAATACAAGAGGCTTATGGAACACCAAATGCACAAAATCACAACAGATCCACACCAAGGCACATTATAATGAAAATGCCTAACATTCAAAATAAAGATAGGATTTTGAAGACTGCGAGAGAAAAGCATCAGATTACATAGAGGGGAAGACCAATACAGATAGCAGCTGACTTCTCAACCCACACTCTAAAAGCTAGAAGGTCCTGGAACAACATATTTCAAGCTCTGAAAGAACATGGTTGCCAACCAAGAATCCTATACCCAGCAAAACTAACCTTCAGATTTGAAGATGAGATAAAATCCTTCCATGATAAACAAAAGTTAAAAGAACTTACAAATAGAAAGCCTGCACTACAGAATGTTCTCAACAAAAGATTCCATGAGGAGGAAATGAAAAACAACAATGGAGGTCAGCAAAGGGAGGAACTACCTTAGAGAAAAACCACTCAAAGGAGAAACCAAGCCAACTTAAAAGCCAAAAATAAGCCCAAATGACTGGGAATACAAATCATATCTTAATAATAACCCTGAATGTTAATGGCCTAAACTCATCAATCAAAAGACATAGACTGGCAGAATGGATTAAAAAGAAAAATCCAACAATATGCTGCCTGCAAGAGACTCATCTCATAGAAAAAGACATCCACAGACTAAAGGTGAAAGGATGGGAAAAAACCTACCACACACATGGACTCAGTAAAAAAGCGGGGGTTTCCATCCTTATATCAGATAAAGTGGACTTCAAGCCAAAGTTAGTCAGAAGGGATAAAGAAGGACATTTCATACTGCTTAAGGGAACAATAAATCAGGAAGACATACGATAGTAAATATTTATGCCCCAAACAATGGTGCATCCCTGTACATCAAACAAATCCTTCTCAATTTCAGGAATTGACCTGAACATAGACCACAACACAATAATTCTGGGTGACTTTAACACACCGCTGTCACCACTAGATAGATCTTCCAAACAAAAACCAACCAAAGAAGACATAGAACTCAATAACACAATCAATAACCTAGACTTAATAGACATATATAGAATATTTCACTCATAAATGAGCAGATTCACTTTCTTCTCAGCAGTACATGGAACCTTTTTGAAAATAAACCATATGTTATGCCACAAAGCAGCCCTTAGGAAATGCAAAAAAATAGAGATACTACCTTGTGTTCTATCAGATCATAATGGACTGAGAATAGAAATCAATGACAAAAACCAGAAATTACTCCAACACCTGGAGACTAAATAATGTTATTGAATGAAACATGGATAACAGAAAACATCAGGGAGGAGATTAAAAAATTCTTAGAGGTCAATGAGAATGATGATACAACATATCAAAATCTCTGGGACACTAGGAAAATGGTACTAAGAGAAAAATTCATTGCATGGAGCGCATTCCAGAAAAGAATGAAAAGTCAACAACTAAATGACCTAACATTACAGCTCAAAGCCCTAGAAAAAGAAGAACAGAATAATAGCAAAAGTAGTAGAAGACAGGAAATAATTAAAATCAGAGCTGAAATCAATGAAATTGAAACAAAAGAAACAATTCAAAAAATTGACAAAACAAGAAGTTGGTTCTTTGAGAAAGTAAACAAAATAGACAAACCCTTAGTCACACTAACAAAGAGAAGGAGAGAAAAAACTCAAGTTACTAAAATTCGTGATGAAAAAGGAAATATCATGACAGACCCCACTGAGATACATAACATAATAAGAAGCTACTTTGAAAATCTGTATTCCAACAAAATAGAAACTACCAAAGACATTGACAAATTTCTAGAGACATATGCTCCTCCCAAACTGAACCAGGAGGACATACACAATTTAAACAGATCAATATCAAGCAATGAAATAGAAGAAGCCATTAAAAACCTACCATCCAAGAAAAGTCCAGGACCAGAAGGATTCTCAGCCGAGTTCTACAAGACCTTCAAAGAAGAACTCATTCCAATACTTCTCAAAGTATTCCAGGAAATAGAAAAGGAGGGTACCCTACCAAACTCATTCTATGAAGTTAATATCACCCTCATACCCAAACCAGGCAAAGACACATCAAGGAAAGAAAATTTTAGACCAATATCCTTTATGAATATAGATGCAAAGATCCTTAACAAAATATTGGCAAACCGTATCCAAAAACATATTAAGAAAATCGTGCACCACTATCAAGTGGGGTTCATCCCTGGAATGCAAGGATGGTTTAACATCCGAAAATCAATAAACATAATCCATCATGTCAATAGACTTAAGGATAAGAATCATATGGTTATTTCAATTGATGCAGAAAAAGCATTTGACAAAATACAATACTCCTTCATGCTCAAAACACTAGAAAAAATAGGCATAGTAGGAACATAGCTGACATTGTAAAGGCTATTTATGCTAAGCCCATGGCCAGCATCATTCTTAATGGAGAAAAACTGAAACCATTCCCTTTAAAAACGGGAACAAGACAGGGATGTCCTCTTTCACCACTTCTATTCAACATTGTCCTCGAAACTCTAGCCACAGCAATTAGGCAGATTAAAGAAATTAAAGGGATATGAATAGGAAGAGAGGAACTTAAGCTGTCACTATTTGCTGATGACATGATTCTATATTTAGAGGATCCAGAAACCTCCTCCAGAAAATTTCTAGACCCCATCAATGAATTCAACAAACTTAATAGCAGGCTATAAAATCAACATGCATAAATCTAAAGCATTTTTATACACAAGCGACGAAACAGTTGAAAGGGAAATGAGGAAAACAACTCCATTTGCAATAGCCTCAAAAAAAAAACAACAACAACAACAAAAAAAAACACTTGGGAATCAATTTAACCAAAGAGGTAAAAGTTCTCTACAATGAAAACTACAAAACATTGAAGAAAGAAATTGAGGAAGACCTTAGAAGATGGAAAGATCTCCCATGTTCTTGGATAGGCAGAATTAATATTGTTAAAATGGCCATACTACCAAAAGTGCTATACAGATTCAATGCAATTCCAATTAAAATCCCAATGATGTATCTTACAGAAATAGAGCAAGCAATCATAAAATTCATCTGGAAAAATAAGAAACCCAGAATAGCTAAAGCAATCCTTAGCAGGAAGAATGAAACAGGGGGTATTGCAATACCAGAACTTCAACTATACTACAAAGCAATAGTAACAAAAATGGCATGGTATTGGCACCAAAATAGACAGGAAGATCAATGGTACAGAATAGAGGACACAGCACAAACCCAAATAAATACAATTTTCTAATAGTAGACAAAGGTGCTAAAAATATGCAATGGAGAAAAGATAGCCTCTTCAACAAATGGTGCTGGGAAAACTGGAAATCCATATGCAACAGAATGCAACTAAACCCCTATCTCTCACCCTGCACAAAAATCAACTCACAATGGATCAAGGACCTTGAAATCAGACCAGAGACCCTGCATCTTATAGAACAAAAAGTAGGTCCAAATCTTCACCTTGTTGGCTTAGGATCAGACTTCCTTAGCACGACTCCCATAGCACAAGAAATAAAAGCAAGAATCAATAACTGGGATAGATTCAAACTAAATAGCTTTCTCTCAGCAAAGGAAACTATCAGCAATGTGAAGAGAGAGCCTACAGAGTGGTAGAATATATTTGCCACTCATACTTCAGATAGAGCACTAATTTCCAGAATATATAAAGAACTCAAAAAACTCTACACCAAGAATACAAATAACCCAATCAACAAATGGGCTAAGGAGATGAACAGACACTTGACAGAAGAAGATCTACAAGCAATCAGCAAACATATGAAAAAACGTTCACCATCTTTAGTAATAAGAGAAATGCAAATCAAAACTACACTAAGATTCCATCTCACCTCAATTAGAATGGTGACTATCAAGAATAGAAGCAATAATAGGTGTTGGAGAGGATGTGGGGGAAAAGGTACACTCATACATTGCTGTTGGGGCTGCAAATTAGTGCAGCCACTCTGGAAAGCAGTGTGGAGATTCCTTAGAAAGCTTGGAATGGAACCACCATTTGACCCAGCTATCCCACTCCTCGGCTTATACCTAAAGGACTTAAAATCTGCATACTACAGAGATACAACCACATCAATGTTCATAGCTGCTCAATTCACAATAACCAGACTGTGGAACCAACCTAGATGTCCTTCAATTGATGAATGGATAAAGAAACTGTGGTATACATATACAATGGAATATTACTCAGCTATAAAGAATGATAAAATTATGGCATTTGCAGGCAAATGGATGAAATTGGAGAATATCATGCTAAGTGAGATAAGCCAATCTCAAAAAAAACAAAGGACAAATGATCTCACTGATAAGCGGATGATGACACATAATGGGGGATGGGAGGGAGGCAAAAATGGAGGAAGGAGGGACTGTATAGAGGGAAAAGAGGGGTGGAAGGGTTGGGGGGAAGGAAAAAATAACAGAATGAATCAAACATCATTACCCTATGTAAACGTATGATTATGCAAATGGTATGCTATTACTCCATGTACAAACAGAAACAACATGTATCCCATTAGTTTACAATAAAAATAAATTTAAAAAAATAAATAATGTAGGAGAAGAGCAAAAGAAAGAAAATGGAAGGACTTTTAGCCTCTGCTCCCATTAAATGAGCTGTTCTATAAGCTCAAGCAGTCAAAAAAAAGGATACGAGGATACTTTGAGTTTATCCTGGATGCCAGGTTAGTATAGCACTTAAAAATCAGAAGAGTTCAGTATGTTAACTGAATAAAGGAGAAAAGTCAACTGAGAATCATAACAGGTACAGAAAATGCATATGATAAACTGCATTAGTCATAATATAAAACTCTTAGAAAATCAGAAATAAAGAAATTTCCTCACTTGTATAAAAAGTGTCTAGAAAAATATCTTAGAACAAACATCTCACTTACTGGTAAAATATTGTTTTCTTTGAGATGTGCAATACAGGAAAGATGGCTGCTATTCCCATTTCTAGTCAACAGTATACTGAAAATCTTAGCAAATATAGTAATACAAGAAAAGTTAACAGAAGGACTGGGAAGTACAAAATACAATTATCATTATTTGCATTTGATATAACTATTCTGTATATAGAAAGAGTTCCTAAGAATCTGTTTATCAATCACCCATGCCAAAACAAAACAAAATAAAACTGATTATCAGGTGTATCACAGATCCAAAGCTGAAAGGTAAAACAACAGAGCTGTAAAAAAGGATACCATGAGGCCAGATGTGGTGGCCCAGCCTCAGCAACTTGGAAGGCTGAGGCAGAAGGATCACAAGTTCAAGGTCAGACTGGGCAACTTAGTGAGATCCTGTCTCAAAATAAGAAACAAAAAGGGCTGGGATATAACTCAATGGTAGATCACTGCTCAGCCTCTATGAGACCCTGGGTTCCACTCCCAGTACTGAAAAAGAGAAATAGAAGAATTTCCTATAAGAGAAAGAATTTTTTTAAAAAATAGTACACTAATCATAAAAAGAAAAAAGCAGAAATTTGATTACATATGCACTGAAATTTAGAACCTCTGTTCATCAAATGAAATTGTTTAGAAAACAAAAAGGCAAGCCACTGAGTGGAAGAAGATACATGCAAAAATTGCCCCTGACCAAGGGTTCACAGTCTGAATATATAAAGAACTGCCACAAATCAATAAATTAAAGAAAGACAAGAGGTTTGAAATAGAATCTAACTAAAGAGAGTATCCCAATGACTGAGAAATAAAAAGTTCTCAACCTCATTAGTCATCAGGGAATGCAATTAAAACAATAATGTAAGACCACTGGGTACTGTATATGTGATACCACTGTCTACTTACTAGAACAGCTAATACTAAAAAGACCTACAATACCAGAACATAGTGAGAATGTGCCATAATAGGAACTCTCGTGTGTTGCTCATGAGAGTATTATCGGAACAACCATTTTGGAAAACTTCCATCTACGTTCCCTATGACCTAGAAATTCCTTCCCTATATAACGTGCCCAATAGAAATTTGTGCACAGTGGCACCAATAAGTTTGTATAAAATTTTCACTGTCATATTTACTATTTGTAATAGCTTGAAACTGGAAACAACCTAATCATATATCAAGAGAAGAATGGATATATAAGTTGTGACAGATGCATATAATGGAATATTATGCAGCCAATAGAAATGGATAAACTACAACATGTACAGCAAATATCATGTGGAATTAATGAAGCTGGACACCAAAGAGTAGGTACTGTGGGATTCCGTTTGGATAAGTTCAACAGTGTGTAAAACCACATTTGAGTGCATCTTCAGGTGGTAAAAATACTGTATAAAAAACAAATTATATTAGGGAGTTTCCATCCATGAGAACGAAACCAACACCCAAGTTATTTGAATAGTTAGTATTTAATTTAAAAATCATTAATCAGAAGTTAAAGGACTGAGAAGATGGCCTGGGTTGGTAGCAGTAGGTACTGCGGGAAGCAGCGGGGGCAGGGGGAACAGAGGCAGGGCTTTGGAATGACGAAAGCTTGCTCTCTGGAGCTGCGCTGACACATTTTAGAGGCGGGTGCTGGTGTCTCTGAAGGGGCATCAGGAGCTTGTTCCTGACAGCCCTGGAAAACCACAAACTGGAACCAACTTCTGCTACCCAAATAAACTGCTTAGTGGTGGCAAAACTGACAGATACAAAAAAGCAAATGGGAAAAACCACGTCCTTTTCCTGTCTCCAGGCTGGTCATCTCCCCATAGCGCCCCCTACAGGCAGAGTCTAAGAGGGTCCCAGCCTTAGCATCACCAAGCCAAGATCAGGAGGGCAGGCTTAAAGCCTGAAGACCATAGCTCAGTGGTCAGCATGGACAGGATTACCAACAGGTCAGGCAGTGGTCATCTTCAGGAAAGAGGCAACCCTGGGAGGAGACATTCAGGGACAGAGGAGATCTTTCCAGGGTGCAGGCAATGTTTTATTTCTTAATGATGGAGAAGGTGATAACGCAGGTATAGGGGTTATAATCACCCGCTATGCTGCACACACATGATCTATGTGCCTTGCTCTTTCTCACAACTAAAAATGAAATACAGCTGCTAGTGGAAAAGTTGGGCATGGAGGACAGTGGGACCATAGACTGGAAGGCCAGAGAGACCTCTCTGAGGGTGGACTAGTGGAGCCCAGCTTGGATAAAAGGAGGGACTAACAGGGCGAGGTAGAACATTACATCCCACGAGCGCGAAACTGGTGGCAGCATACAGGGTAAGGAGCAGAGGCAGAAGGCAGCTGCGGCAGAAGTTACAGGAGCAAGATGAGGGGGGCCTGGCTTTGGGGGTGGCCAGGTGCAGGTGAGGCAAAGCAGCCAGAGACACAGCGGCCCCTCCCCCACTGGAGGGCCAAGGAAAGGCACCGAGCACCTTGCCATACTGAACGCTCCCCTCTTCAGTCTCACTCTCCTGGAAAACATCCCTAAGCAAGAGGCGATTCTAGGACAAAGGAGCGCGCAGATGGACTGGCTCCAGAGAGAGTCCCTGAAGTTTCCGAGCCCACTGCAGCCTGCCTTCCTGCAGCTGGCAGATGTTTGTGGAGAGCACAGAAAGCTCTAGGCTCCTGCTGTCTCATTCCACTCTTTCTCTCTTTCCTTTCTGCTTTCCTCTTTCAACCTTTCTTTTCCTACTAATTCCTTACTCTCCCTTTTCCTTTCCTTCTTCCCTCCACACACTTACCATCCACGATCAGACAAAACACACGTGTAAATAAACATAGGTACCCACGTGTCCACCTCTTACTTGTACCTTACTCACCCCACACACATTCCAATACACATAAGTATGTAGCTTCATTCATACACAGCTCTGGAATATTCCCCTTATGCTTGCCACAAGTTCAGCCTTCAAGTTCATAGCCTCCTTGCAAGTCATTGCGGCCCTATTTTATGGGTAAAGAACTTGAGTCTCAGAGATGTTGAAAAATTTCTTCAAGGTCACCAAGCTGGGAAGTGACAGAGCTGAGACTAGCACTCAGGTGTGCACGGATGGCTCTGACTGTGCTGTGGCCACACCCTGCTCTCCCCACACTTGCAAACATGGCACACACAGATACATGCAGCAAACACACCTATGTACATTCATAGTTACCTCCTGTATACTCTGGTTACCCCACCTTCCTTCTTCCTTCCTTCCCTCCCTCTCTCCCTCTCTTCCTCCCTCCCTTCCTTCCATCCTTCTTTCCTCCTTTCCTTCCTTCCTTCCCTCCTTCCTTCCTTTGGGAAGGGAGTGCTAAGGACCAAACCCAGGACCTCATGCATGCTAAGTAAGTCCTCCATCGCTGAGCTACACTCCCCACCTTCATTTCTACCCACGTGGGTTCTTATGCACGCACCCAAACATGGAAGTTCATTGACATGCAGTCAGTGGGTCTAAGGAGAGATCTGTCTTTCTGGTCATTCTTTGGCTTTCCTGTAGCTAAGGCTTGTAAATTGTACATCCTAGTTCCTCACAAACGCCCAGAGGACTTGGTTCAATAGATCTGCCTGACAGGTAGAAGACAAATGGTAGACGTGAGCACTTCTGCTGTGTGTCTGGTTTTCGCAGGTCTTTCTACCTCATCTCAGGTCGTGGGCCCTTCTCGCAATACCGTGTGAGTAGACCTGGAAGAAACTATCGTTCCCATTTTATAGTTGGGGAAACTGGACACCAGCATATTCAGACATCTCATCCTATCAAGGCCTTCACTTCCTTTCACTACCAAAAGAGACAAAGAACAAGCTCCTTCTACCTTGACTTTAGAAAGCCCACTACCCTCTCCCAAGTGATTTTATGAGAACCTGAAAGGAGGATGTAAATGTCCATCAGTCCTTCCTGGCTGCCCCATGTCACATCCCACCTCTAGCAGTATCTTGCCTCTGCTGGTTATCTCTACTTCCTTGTAACCTCTGGTCCAAATTTCTGGCATTTGTCTTTCTGAGAAAAGATACCAGCCCTCCCTTAACGGACAAAGCACATCTCTTTAGATTTTCAGGTTACAGATCAGAGAGCACCTATTTCAAATAAGCATCAAAAAGATTGACGTCGTATTCTACCCCAAAGTAGGGTACCTGCAGGTGAGCTAATTCAGTGACTCAGCAACATTACCTAGGACACAGGTGCGCCTGCTTTCTCCTTCCGCCACCCTCAAGGGCATTGGTTTTGTTCCAAAGCTAACTGTTTCCTCCAGGTCATAAGATGCTTGACACTATTCTAGACACCACTCCAAGAAACAACACCCAGCAAAAAGAAGAGGTCTTTTCTTCTTGTGCCTCTCTATGTAAGAGCAAGGAAACCCTTTCTAGAAGTCCCTTACATCTCACTGTACAGATTGTAGTCACACGAGGAAACTTTGTGTGCTACTGATATGTTCCTTATTTTTATTGTAGTGATGACTTCACAGATGTGAATCTGTATTATATTGTATATTTTAAATATGTGCAATATATTGTATGTCAATTATGCCTCAATAAAGCTGTACATAAAGTATCAATTAGCAAATATATGAAAAAATGTTCAACATCTCTAGCAATTAGAGAAATGCAAATCAAAACTACTCCAATCAGAATGGCAATCATCAAGAATACAAGCAACAGTAAATGTTGGCAAGGATGTGGGGGAAAAGGTACACTTATACATTGCTGGTGGAACTGCAAATTGGTGCCACCGTTATGAAAAACAGTATGGAGATTCCTCAGAACTCTTGGGATGGAACCACCATTTGACCCAGCTATCCCACTCCTTGGTCTATACCCAAAGGACTTAAAATCAGCATACTACAGAGATATAGCCACATCAGTGTTTATAGCAGCTCAATTCAAAATAGCTAAACTATGGAACCAAAGTAGGTGCCCTTCAACAGATGAATGGATAAAGAAAACGTGGTATATATACACAATGGAATATTACTCAGTTTTAAAGAAGAATGAAATTATGGCACTACAGGTAAATGAATGGAGTTGGAGAATATCATGCCAAGCAAAATAAGCCAATCCCCAAAAAATCAAAGACTGAATATTTCCTCTGATATGTAGATGCTAATTCACAATAAGGGGGAGGGGCTAGGGAAGAATAGAAATACTTTGGATTAGACAGAGGGCAGTGAAGGGAGGGGAGTGGGGATGGGGGTAGGAATTATAGTAGAATGAATTGGACCTTATCACCCTGTGTACATATATGGTTTCATGACCAGGGAATTCTACATCATGTACAACCAGAAGAATGAGAAGTTATACTCCATTTATGTTTGATGTGTCAAAATGCATTCTACTGTCATGTATAACTAATTAGAACAAATTTTAAAATGTAAAATAGTTAAAATATTATTTCCCACTATCCCTCAGTCTTTCCAGTTTTCAGATTCACATGTATCTGTCTTTTTCTGAACATTTACAGACATTATTGTACCCATAGAATGAATGAACACATATATATAGAGAGAGAGAGAGAGAGTATTGTTACCGGTTTGTTGTTATATAAAAGTCGCATCGTTTGTATTATGTTGCAGCTTGATTTTGTTGATTTTGGAATAATTCCTGGAGCTCCTTATTCTTATGAACCGCGTGGTATTGCAGGATCCTGGTATGTCATGATTTACTCCCAGCTTTTCTCTATTTCGCACAGACCTGCAACAAGCAACCTCAGGCCTCAGTACAGTATAGATTCTAGAGCAGTAAGGCTCGTGCAAACCTCCGTGCCCTCCAAAGTGGCTGCACCCACCAGCAGTGGCTGAGAGCACACGTATTCCCACACCCTCCTCGACATCTGACATTATGAAAGGTCTCTTTGCCAGCTGATGGGTGAAAAATGCTATGTCATTATTTTAATTTGCATTTGGGGGAGGGCCTCCTCAGCAGAGGTTCCTGAGCCCCAGTCTCAGGCATTCTGACCTTAGATCCAAGAATGGTCAGGATTTCCCCAGGAGATGGGAGTGAGGCTTGGAGAACTGGTGTCCCTGCCAGCTCTGCCCTGTGTCCCTGGAACTCACGTTTCCTCCTGGGACGAGGACTTGTTCATGCCGCGTTTGCCACCTAAAGTGCTGTTTTCTCCACAGGAGAAGAACGTTAGGACCTCGGAAGGCCTGGCAACTCGTTTGACCCATGGAGCCACATTCTTGCTGTCACATTGAGGAATTCCTAATTCCCAGGAAGAAGGGTTTGAACAGTTCTGCAAATGTATTTGTTTGCTGGGCATTGAGCCGCTCTTTTTGGTCATGTGACCTGCTGGCTCCTTTACACCTCACAACCACCTTGGGAAGTATTATTGTCCCCATGTTACAGTTGAGGAGGGAACTACAGCCCAAGAGACAACAATTTGTCCGAGGTCACCAAAGAAGCCCTATCCCTGATTTATCTGGCTCTTTGGAGCCAGGCATTATACAATTACATATTATGCCACATATCATTATATGAGCTGCCTACAAATTCGGGAGTCTTAGGTGTGACCATAAGCTCAGGCCAGGGCCTCCTTTCCACAGATGCCAGAGAAGCCTGGTCACCTTAGCTCCCAATCCTCAATTCCTGCCTGAACTACTCAGGTTCCTGACTCCTGGAAGCCTCTGAAAGGTGAAAATATTTCCTGGAAAGAGTCCTCTTTTGTCTTACTTAGCATCCGATAGCTTATTTGAGGCAATCCTGGAGAACTGTTGACTGGGAATAGGAGCTGGCAGGGAGGCGGTCGGGGTAGAGGGAGAGAATGAATGAGCGGAGCCCTCTGACCCTTCCTGCGGCTCCCGTCTTCTGGGACTAACGTGGAAGAAAAGAGCAAAAGTGACTTGTCTCCCTGCATCCCAATCAGTTTCTCAAGTCTTTTTTTAAATTCTGAGAAACCTTAAAAGGACAGTATCCACCATCTAAAAAAATGACCATTCAAAAAAAAAAGAAAAGAAAAAAAAAAGATCAGATTTCTTTTACTTTTTAAACAAAATAAGCAACATGTTGCTTATATAAAGATGAAATCCTCTTGGTTCCTCTTCCGGGTCTCATTTCCTTCCCACCTCCTTCCTCAGCAACCTCAGTTACAAATTTAGATTATTTTTTGCCCAAATCACTTTACCCTTATCAGTATCTATTAAGTGCGTGTATCACAAGCAAATACAAATAAAATGTAGTTGAAATAAATGGTGTAATACTGTACCGGTTACTCTGCTGCCTGCTTTTCTCTTCTTTTGCTACGCCGCAGAGAGTTCTTTTAAAGTTAAGAATTGTGTCTTATCTCATCTCTGCGTCCCTGGTTGTCTTGTACACTGTGCATGCTTAATAAATCTGGAAGGGAAGGAGAGTGGGATGGAGGGAGGGAGAGGGGAAGGAAGGAAGACCAGTCCACAGGGCCCGCCTCGCGTCAAAACTCCTTGTGTGACTGCCAATTAAAGTGGGGCGAAGGAAGACCAGTAATGACAAAGGTGCAAGTCCTCCCCACCGCTGTGTCCCCGACTCTGAGGACCGTACCTGTCGGCCTCTGCAGTGGAGAGATCCGCCCCCAGGGAGCCCCAGGCCTGACTGCGAGAAGTTCCAGGCCACACAGCTGCCTAATGCGCTTAGCTCAACTGTGGCTAAACTCTCACCGGTCATAAATCAACCAGCCAAGGCTGAAGCCTGCATTACTCTCTATCTCTCAAAACCCCTCAAGGATTTGGGAAATTAGCTGCCAGTTCAAACACTTGTCTCCCCTGCTTTCCTTCCCTCATTCCATCTTTGTCTCTGTCAACCACGGGGCGGCCCTGGCTGTCCGTCTCTGCCTCTCTGAGTGTCTTTCTCACTGAGTGTCTCTCTCGCCTCGGCCTCTGCCTCCCTTTCCTCAGCTCCTGCTTCTACCTGCCCCTCTCTCCCCATTTGCTCCCCAGAGTCCTGCTGAAGTCATACCTCCAGGATCCCAGCTGAACCATCGATCTCTCCATTACTGCTGTTCTGTCCCTCTTGCTTTTAAGAATGCTTTTTATGGTGGCTTCTAGCACAAACAGCTGTTGGAGCTTGTTTGAAAAAATCTCCGGGAGCAGATGCTCTGGCATCCCTTTAGATTCTTCTTTCCTCTGCAGTTGAGATGGGCTGGGGAAGAAATCCATCCATTCATTAGCTCATTAAACAAACATTGACTGAGCCCCTATTATGTGCCAGTCACTGAGGGGGCTGTTGGGGAGATAACAATAGGTAAACAGCCCTTAAAGAATTTATAATCTAGGGTGGGGAGAGAGGGATACATAAATCGAGTAACCACTCAAAATAGATAGTAACAAATGGTGATCAGTACTATGAAAACCTGGCTCATGGTACTCTAATAATAGTGCAATTATTATATATCAGTTACTATTCTAAGCATTTCACATACTTTTTTTTTAAATAAAAACTTCCATGATCTATTTTCTATATGATGAAACTGAGGAACAGAGAGGGTAAACACTTTGCTCATAGGCACACAGCTTGTGAATGTAGAGAAGTCAAGATTTGAACCCAACCTTGAGGCTGGGGAAGCAAGAGAAAGCAAGCTTCCTTGAGCTCAGTTTCCTCCCATAAATGAGTAAAATCTTCTTTTCCAGGTTCCCATAGAGAATCAGAGGCAGAAAAAAGGACTGGAATCTAGCCTCATGAATCCAATTCTAAAGGGAAATAGGCTAGAGTCTAATGGTTGGCTCTGCTCCTCAAACTACCAAGCCCGGTGGGATTTCATGGAACCCTGAAGAGGAGGGTGGAGGCGGGGAGACGGGGGGAAGAGGCACTTGGGGCTAAGATGGGCACTGGGGGCGTGGGCAGCTTGAGCTCCTGGGAGGCAGGCGGTGCTGTACTTCCTCTGCACACCAGCACCGTAACACAGTCCTGATGCGCAGCAGGCGCTCCGCCGTTATTTACTGGAAAATGAATGAATGGATAAGTTGAATTAAATCTAAGTGAATTAAGTGAAAAAGATGGAACAGATGGAAACTCTGTGCTTTTTTTTTTTTTTTTCAAGCTAAGGGTTTACAATTCCAATAACTTCCCTTCTCTCTACCCCCAACCAACAGTGCAGACATTCTGCCAGGTATCTGGCTCCCTTTCGCTCCTGTTTTTTTTTTTTTTTTTTTTCCTTCCCCAATCTACATATTGAAAATGTTTTCCTGCTGTTTCACAAAACTCTCTTTTAAGACAGGTTCAGTTTTTGCTGATTCAATTAAGAGCTGAGTTTGATCTAGAAACTTTACCTCTTCTAAAGTTCCTTTTGATAAAACAGTCCCCAGAGGCGCCATCTCTTTGAAGCCTCTTTATGAGTTTTGGAGCTGAGTAAAATGCCAACCAGTTTCAGGATAATTACCCTAGAGCAGACACAGTGTTCCTGGAATCTGTTTCCCTATCTGAGTCAACAAAGCCCGATCTTTCTGTGTTCTTGTAAGCAACATAGACTGTCCTCTGTATCATTTTCCTCTCTGCATAGAGAGCTGCCTGTGGGTTATTTCATCTCAAGACCAGAGAAGAAGGAAGAAATGTTTGGGAGTGCGAGAACACTTTCCACAGGAAATTTGGTTAGAAGGGGGCTTTGGCCTGGGGGAATGGTTCTTGGCTGCTTCTGGTACATTCAGTTCCACCTGCCTATTATTGTTTTTTGTTTTTTGTTTTTTGTTTTTTTTTTGCAGGTGTATTAGATAAGGACACACACCTGGGAATCATTTAAATTAGCTGGGTGACCTGGGATGGGTGACTTCAAGTCTCCTGGCATCAATTTTCTCTTCTGTATAACATGAATGATAATAGTTATCTCAAGTATTCATTGTGAGGGTAAAATGAGACAATGCTTTAGAACGCTGTCTGGCATACAATTACAATTATCCCCAGTGCTACCTGTGACACACAGAGCACTTCCACACGTAGGCGTACACTCCCTGCTCTTCTAGAAGTCCTACATTGGACCCAGGTTCTGACTCCCAGTTTCTATGCTCTTCTATTCTGGGCTATTTCAAAGGAGTTTGACTAGTCCTCTGGGACACTAAGGACAAGTGTGGAGAAGCTACAGAAAGACAGATTCTGACTTAAAATAGAAATATTTTGTTTTTAATAGTCAAAGGTATTTTTAAAATGTCTGCCTCAAAAAAGGAGTGTGTTTCCTGTCTCTAGAGGCCCACACGAGGCTGGCCAACCACCCAGAAAAGATGCTGCGAAGGGAAGGAAGAAGTCAGACTTGAGAGCCTTCCAGCTCTGAGAGTCTGGGTTTTTCGTGTTAGTAGGAATTGTCTTTTCTGCCAGACTTCTACCCACACTCCTCATTTTCTCAGGAAATCCCATGGGAGCAGCTTTGGGGGCAGATACAGCTCTTACCCTCCAGCCTCTGTGAATGATCAGATTTCTTTGGGATTCAGGAGGCTGGTTTCTAAGTGTGTTTCTGCCACCTCTTCTCTAAGTGGTCTTGGGAAAGGAAATTCTGTAGTGTGTGCCTGCCCAGCCTTTCCTCCCATCCTCTGGTAACAGCTTCTCCATGTCCCTTTGGGGACTGCCGCTGTCCTACACAGTCCATGTGGCTGCCTCTATTGTGACTATCTCATCATGAGCTGAGTCCACCCCAAGCTAGTTAAACAAGCAAGTTAAAAACAAAACCCTCCTTTCTCCCGCCAACAACTATCTCAGACCCTTACCCCAGCTGTGTTTCAGCTCCCTGGCTACAGCGACTGGATCAGAAGCAGGTGTGTAATTCAAGTTAGACCAATCAGAAGCCATCGGGACTTCTGGTAAAACTGTTGAGAAAGAGATGCTCTTTCTCTTCAGGTGGTTAAGCTGGTCGCATTCAAGTTCCACCCCTTGCCTGAGCCTGCGTGAAAGTGAGACCAACACCGAAGGAAAAGCAAAGCAGAGAGGTGGCAAGTGATCCTGGTGACTTCAGTCAAACACCTGCATCCCCACAGGTCCTGAAGATAACTCAAACAGCTACATTTTTATCTTAGTTACACTTGTCAATAAAGTATAGTTGTGTTTGGTTTTTAAATTTTTGGTTAGTGCTTGCATTTATTTCATTAGTCCTCCCTTCTTTTTCTTTTTTTTGGCTCAAATGCATCTGAGTTGATAATCTGCAACCAAGAGTTCCAATGAACCCATAGTGCAGTGCACCAGAGGGAGAAGGGAAGATTACCTAGAGAAAGTAAGCCTTGAGCTGCTCTCTTCTCTGTGCCAGGGTATACCTAACAAAATACCGGGTAAAGACTACTCATTATTTAACGTGTCACTCCATGCAGAGAACTATTAAGGTCTTAACCAGAGCCATCAACGACTTAACAAGAGTGAAATGTGGGGCCACCTCAATTACTGTCATGGTTTTTTCTTTCATTCCATTTGCATTGATTCTAGTTCTCCCCACCATTTCTGGGGAGCATCCCCTCTTCTTGCCATGAATGAAACCATCATTTTCCCATCAAATAATGACAGCATAGACTCTGGGCCAAGTATTAGAACACATTATGTTCGGAATACAAAGAATACAAAGATAGATATTAAGAAGCTCCCAGTAAAACCAGGAACCGATGTTGATAGTGAACTTTTATACAAGCAACCCAACATGCTTGGCATTTTACTGGTTTTAAGGGAAAAAAGAAACCCCTCACAATAATACTTTATTAGTTTCCTATTGCTGCTGAAGCAGACTATCACAAACTTAGTGGATTAACCATTACACATTTATTAGTTTATAACTCTAGATGTCAGATGTCCAAAATAAGTCCTACTGGGCTAAGATTAAGGTGGCAGCAGGGCTGCCTGCCTTCTGGAGACTCCAGAGGAAAGTGTGTCCTTGCATTTTCCAGCTTCTGGAGATGGCTCTTTTCCTTGTCTCTATGGTCCCTTGCCCTGCTTCAAGGCCAGCGGCGGAGTATCTTTGGCTCTTTCTCTGGCACACCTGCCTCCCTCTAGAGGAACTCTTGTGGTTATGTTGAATCCACCCAGATGATGTAGCATCATCTCCCCAGTGGAGATCCTTAACCTAAGCATGTTTTAGAATCCCTTTTGCCATATAAGGTAACATGTTCACAGGTTCTAGAGATTAGGATGTAGACATATTTGTGGGACTATTACTTATAAATACATAGACTTAGGTAGCATTATTCTATTTTAAAGAGAGGGGAAACTAAGACTTAGAAAAGTAACCTTCCCCATCACTAATAAGAGTCAATCTTGATTCATCCCCCCGGGGCTCTGAGCCAGAGTCTACACCCATTGTGTTATTCACTCTCCAGCCCAAACCACTATGGATGTTAAGGTCACACAGACCTGGGCAAGTGACCTAATCACTCTGTGCCTCACTTTTGTAACCTGCCAGGTGCAACTAATAATTTTATGTTTATGAACATTTGAGATTAGACACGTGGAACTCTTAGCACTCTCTCATGTGGTAGGTAACTCAATAGGTGGACACCAATCTTAGAAATTATTTGAGGTGCAAAGATGACAGGTGCCTGAGGAGACAGACCCATTGCCCTTGCATGGAGGTAGGGGTTGGTCCAAAGAGGAAATGTTCACTTTTGGCTCAGAGGAGTTGGGTCTCCAAGGACAGCTGTGGGCTGAGGTGGGATGGGATGCTTTCTACCTGCTATTGGAACACACGTGAGAAGACACATGGGAAGTTTCAGCAACCTAGCGGAGCAACCGTAGGGCCAGAGAAGGCTGGGTTCTGGGCCCTGTTTGTTGATTGGTGGAAAAACAAGCAAGTTAAAAAACAAAACCCTCCTTTCTCCCGCCAACGACTTTCTCAGATCCTTAGTAAATGACACATCAGCTCATTTACTCAAAACTCAAGGAGTGAGGCCCCCACGCCTTGAGAGACATGCTTGGGAAGCAACCACACGCCCCAGTCCTGAAGAACTCCGCCCCTGAGTGCACCCTCGAGTCTGGGCCCCTGCAGAGCTGGTTGGCTGCATGGGGCATCTGACAACAGAAGGGCAGCAGGATTTATCACTGTGCTAACTTGTCCATTTGTCTCCAGCCCAGAGGGTCCTGACAGGGGAGTTTCCAGGGACTTCACTGAAGCGTACTCCGTTCTTGACACAGACACATGGTGGTGATTACACGCGGCGTTAGGCACAGTTACTGTAGGATGTGGCAGCCCCAAGTCCTCTCCTGAGCACAGTCTGAAACCATCCTACAACTGCATTGACTTCCAAGTTCTTTTATCAATGAGGTATAGGAGAGAGGGGCTCACAGAGGGCTAGAGACAAGACTTCTCTTCCCAAACAGTCAAGGGGGTCCTGTCTGTTGATACAATTGAGTGACATGGCCTGAAATGCCCTTCTTCATCACCAGGCTCTAGCACACAAAAGCATTCATTCCATTCTCACACATGAGACTCAAATGAAGAATCTCCCTAGGGAAGGGACAGTATGAATAACTGATAGCATTTCCTGAGAGGTGAAAGGTCAAGGAAAAGGAAGATGGAATCCCAGCCATCTTCAGTCATGAGGTCCCTCCTAGCTCAAGTTTGAGTCCTCTCTTATCTCTGCCAGGTGTTGACCTAACATTTGCATAACTACCTCCTTGGGCAGGAAGTCACTACTTCCCAGGGAAGCTATTACATTCTTGGGCAGCTGTGATTCTTAGGAAAATGCTTTAGATTGAACAGGAATCTACCTCTCAGCAACTCCTCTTGATTCTGCCAGCCAAGCTGCTTCCTCAGCCAGGGGATTTCTCCAAGAGTTGTCTCTTACATGAAAATTGTCTGGTGAGATCATTAAAATGCAGATTTATGGGCTCAGCACCAACCCAGTGAATCAGAACCTCTGAGCCAGGAACCCAGGACTCTGCCTTTCAATGCAGGCTATCTGATCTATAAGATGAGATGCCTCGGATCGGAAGAATGACCACAGCAGGGCCAAAGAGAAGACCAGGGACTCAGGGGACCAACTTCTCCAACTTGTTTAGCCTTGCCAGGGGAGGGGTTGATTGAGGAGGAAACCCTGTCAGATAGAAACAAATTAACCAGGAAATCACAAATAATGGCACTTGGTAAACACCCACCCGGGCAGTCATAGCACAGAGGCTTTGGCATAACCCTCTTTGTGCAGGTACTACATTCACCTCCACCTAACAAACAAGGAAACTGAAGTTTGGAGAGCTCATGTGAATGTCCCAAAGAAATACATCCGGGAAGTGGCAGCACTGAGGTTTATCTGTCTCTCACCCCACCCCACTCCCTGCCCACAGCCACCACCACTGTCTGACAACTAGCTGGGAACCTCAGGGTTAGGCCTTGTCCTTCATACCAAATAGGCAGGTACAAAGTTGTCGTCGCTTAACTGGAACCAGTTTTCACTCTACTCCCAGAAGAGTGGTCCCAAAGTGTATACCGTGTCCCTAGGAAGGCAGGGCTACCTGGGACTTCCCGGATGATGATCCTCACCCTGGGGAGAAGCAAAGACCCTCCCAGACCAATCTCGCTTCCCTACATTACTGCTCACCTCCCCAATCACTCCAGCAATCAGCTCCATCCCAAATATTCACAGGATTTGAGCAAGAGTATAAATCGAGACCTGCCTATCACCTGTCTCAATAGTCAGAAGTTATAAATTAACACATTGTAAATAACACATGTTCTATCTTCCTATCTCAACAAATATTCTTTTTCCATGGCCTAGGAGGGTCAAGTTTAATTTAGAATTTGAAGGAGCTCCTCTCTGGATTATGGTGGTTCAGGGGGAGCTGGCCCCTGCCCTGGCTCCACGTATGCCCCTCTGTTTTCTTCCCATCCTCAACTCTGCCTCCAAATCCTGAAGGTCTCAGGTGTTTGTGTGTGGACACCACAGCCTGCATAGCCCAGCTCTGTCCACATGCCCTGCAGATGGCTGAACCTTGGCTTTCTCCAGGCTGGTTCATTTTGGGGAGCTCTGTCTTGCCCTGCCTGCTCCAGCCCTGACTCCTGTCTGGGTGTCTCCGCCCTGAAATCCATCTGCACCAGCAGCTAATCATGAGGTCTGAGATGGGCGAGGGCTCAGGATGCTGCAGGTCCTCAGGTCACCTGCATTAGTGTGCCACTCAGCTGCCTGGGGGCCCACGGTCCTTGCTCTCAGTTTGGCAACAGGCCTGGCAAAGGGGTGTTGGAAGGCAGCCCCTCCCACAGCAAATGGAGCAGAGAAAGGAAAGAAGCCTTGAGCTGTTGTCACAAATGAGAGAGAGGCAGAATGGAGCATATTAGGAGGAAGGAGGTCACCTACGACATGAGATCATATCTGCTTCACTATCTCACCTGAAAGTTGCCTGTTAAATCTCATTATCTTTGGATTTGAGAAGTATTAAGATGCATATCACTTGGCGATGATATCAGATGTAATCCTTCAGGGCGGTGATTATCACTGTGCAATCCGAGACCACAGCAAAAGTATCACCTGTTGTTAGGCAAATTCTTGGGTCCCAGTCCACCCTCCTGAATCAAACCTGAGGCAGGGTCCAGCCATCTGTGTTTAATAGGCCCTACTGGTGATTCTGATCACAGTGAATTCTGAGAACCACCATGGAGGCCATCATTGATTGCTTCAAAATAGAGTAGCAATTCCAGGAGAGGCATGTTCATCAATATGTGTTCATTGGTCACAAATCAGTTGAGGGCCCGATGCTGCTTTAGGCACCGGGGTTTCAAAATACACCTTCTGCCCTCAAGTTGTGCACTGCCCAGCAGGGTTGCAGGCGAGTAAACAGATCACAGCAACAAGATGTGACAAATGCTAACACCCACAGGTGGAGGGCCCCAGGTGGAGTAGTGTCCCATGAACCACTGAAGCAGCTCTGGAAAGAGCTCCTGGTTAGAAGATTCTGTCCTTGACCCAACTTCCTTAGTCATGCTCCTCTGAGCCTCAACTCTACTAGGCCTCCAGCTTAGCCCTCATCTCGTCTTTGGTCTGCCCAGGCCAGTCTTAGCCAAGGCTCCAGCCAAGTCACCCTCACCCTTGAGATCTGATCACCTTTGTTATCTGATCAAATCCCTCATCCCTTATCTGATGTTCAAGACCTTGATCTGCCCTTAGCAAGAGTTTCCCTACCCTGATGTCTTCTCTTAGTAATTTTCCATCCATTCACCTCTGGCTCTGCTCCTTGGCTATAAATCCCCAGCTGTCTTTGTTGTACTGGGAGTTGAGTCTGATCTTTCTTCCCTATTACCACAGCCCTGTGGCAACAACTCTAAGAGTCTTTTTTTTACTGTTTTAACGAGTGTCAGAATAATTTTTTTTTTCTTTAACACTGGCCGGGGGAGAAGATGTGCAGAGACCCAGAGGAAGAAAAAAACGTGGCCAAGCCCCTTTAGACTGAGTGTCTCAGAGGTTTTAGTGAGGTGACTAGAAAACAACTGGAGGGATGGGCCTGAAGAAGCCAACAGGGGCTTTGTGGGCCTGAGAGTCTGGTTTCTTCTGAAGGCAGTGGGGTGTGGTGGGAAGTTTCAAGTGGAAGAATGACAATTAGTTTTTATTCTAGAAAGGTCTTTCTGGCAGGTTGCCTTGGGACAAGTGGGTTGAAGGGAGATGGTTCACCCCACAGGAAGAGGTGGAGGATGAACTGGAGAGGGAAGGGGGCTGGAGGTAAGTAGGCATCTTTGAGGTCCATCCAAGAGTGGCCACACATCAGGGTCACCTGAGGATCTTTTTAAACACACTCTTGCCCAGGCCCCCATTAGAATCCCCGAATCAGGAACTCACGCATCTGTGTGTCTGAACAGCTTCCTTGGTCAGTGAGCTGCAGCCAGGGCTGATAATCGCCCAGGTAGAAGATGAAGAGGCAGGACTTGGTGATATTGACAGAGGAGGGCAAGACCAGGGGAGAGGAAGAAGAGTGTGTGTTGGGGGCAGGGAGTGTCCCCTAGAGTCCATGTGAGTCATCAGGAATCCCACCACTGCATTTTCAGGTGACTCACAAGACTGGAAAGGGGAGTTCAGGGATGGAAAGCTTCACCTATATTTTTTCCCAGGTGCAAAGGAGATTCTGGGATTTGAAGAGACTAAACCTCACATATATGAATCATTTGATTAAAGAGTTTCACCAAGACCCACTCATTCACCCTTCCTTCGTTCCAGATGTTTACCATGTGCTAGGTACTGTGCTAGGTGCTGGGAATACAGTGGTGATCAAAATCAGAGATGGTCCCTGTCCTCCTGGGGATTACAGTCTAATGGGTGAGGTTGGCTTTATGCAAATAATGACTCTCATAAGTGTAAAACTACAATTGTGCTAAGTGCAAAGGGTAAATACTTAGCATTTAATAAGGGATATGACTCACCTTGGTGGGGAGGTGGGGGGTGGGGTGGGGGGGGAGTTCTGAAAGTCTTCCTTAAGAGAGTGTCACCTGACCTGAGGTGCAAAGGATGAGTAAGAATTACCTAGCAAAAATGGTGCAAAAATGGTGAAGGGTGGCACAGGCAGCGGGACAGCATGCACAGGGACCCTACAGTAGGTGGCCTATATCTGGAATGTTGGGCCTCTCACAGTTACATGGGCCCAGATACTTCAGCCCAGGGAAGAAGCCTTTCCAGGTGGACCCCTTTCAAAGCACTTTGGAAACCCAAGAGTCCCACAAAGGGGGAGATGGTCAGAGATCTGCATGGTGTGAGCTCCCTGGTGGCCTCCCGGAAAGCTGAGGGGACAGGCCCAGGTGTGTGAGCAGAGACAACCTTGCCTCGAGGTCGTTCTGCACATCCGCTCTCTCCGCTGGGGGAACTGCTTCCTGACAGCTGCTCTGGAGCGATTCTCCTTCAATTTCCATTTTATTGCATCTTGTTCCCTCCTCAGCGGGAGGCTGTGTCTCTGAAGGAGTCAGGCTGACATTGCAGACTGCAATTGCCATGCCTTCTGCCTGCCTGAGACTTCTGGTCAACTCTCCCCCTGGGTGCCAAGTTGCTCTGTGTTTGCTTTATCAAACAGATATTTATCAAGTACCTGCTGTGTGCCTGGCATGGAGCTGGCTGCTATGGTGGATGGGGAAGGATAACCAGGAAATTTGGAATGTCTTTTCCACCATCCGACTCATGGGTGACCCCACATAACCAATCAATAAGTGTTTATAGAGTAGAAACAAGGAATTGAGGTTTGAGTGAATTATTTAAAGTCCCAAAGATACCCACAAGAGAAGGCTATGTTGCCATGTATCTATCTAAAATCGGTGGGCAGAAAGCAGTGGGAATAAGTGAGATAAATCCTCATCAGTCATACTAAGAAGTCAATAGATAATGTCGAGAGTTGATAAATCAAGGCGCAGAAGTAATAAATCTTTGACAGAAACCACCAGAGCGTAATGATTAAGAGCACCCGAGGATCTGGAATCAGACCTCCCTGAGCTGAACTCTCATTTCTGTTTCTCGCCAGCAGTGTGACCTTGGATGGATCACTAACGTTTCCCCAGCTGAACATGGCAACGGTAGCTAGCTCATGGGCTCCTCAAGGAAGCAGTGCACGTAATGGGTTTAGCACAGGCCTTGGCACATAACGCATCCACTTAATAAACGTTCGCTGAGGTTAAAACAAAACAGTTAAAAATCAATGGTCTCAGCTGGGCGCAGTGGGTAGGGGCTCGGGAGACTGAGGCAGGAAGATCATGAGTTCAAAGCCAGCCTCAGCAACAGCTAGGTGCTAAGCAACTCAGTGAGACCCTGTCTCTAAATAAAATACAAAATAGGGCTGGGGATGTGGCTCAGTGGTTGAGTGTCCCTGAGTTCAATCCCCAGTACCCCTCCAAAAAATGCAATCGTCTCTGAGGACCAGGAAATGGGGAAAGAGAGTTACTTTTTATTATAAACAGAATTATTTAATTTCATAACCATATGCATATATATCACATTACTAAAAATGAAAAATTCTAAATATACATACAAATTGGGTGATTGGAAAACTAGACGCTGAATGAGCTCTTTGTCTGAGCCTCTCCCTCCAGCTCCATCCAGAGCTCCGCCCTCTTCTCTGCCCCATCTCCATCTTGGGTTTCCCACCTCCACTCTGCTCGCTTGCTCTGCTCTCAGTAGAGCTTGGCATCCGTGAGTCGTTCAGCTCCTAGGGCCCTGGGGCCTGATGTGATGCTACATGACACCTAGGCCAATGCCAGGCACGTGTCTGGGGTAGACAGTATGGCATCTTGGGGAGTGGCATCTGCCACCCCAGCGAACCCAGGGGTTCCTGGAAATCCCCATATTCCTCCTCAGGGGCTCCTTGTTTCCTCAGATGAATGGCTGCTCACTGCACAAGAGTCCCAGGGTTCAAGGCACTGGGACTTCTCCTGGTCTCCGCTGCTACCAGGTTATATGCCTCTGACATCACTTTCCTCTTATGAACCTTAATTTCTTCTTCAATAAAATAAGTTGTTTGTTCTAAAATTTCCTGTTTCAGTCAGCTTTTTTGATGTTGCGACTGAAAGACCCAACCAGAACAATTTTAGGGGAGGAAAAGTTTATTTAGGGGTCCGTGGCTTCAGAGGTCTCAATCCATAGACAGCAGCCTCCATTCCTTGGGACTTGAAGTGAGGCAGGACATCATGGTGGAAGAGCGCGGCAGAGGGAAATAGCTCACATGAGGATCAGAAAGCAGAGAGACAGATTCTGCCGGCCAGATACAAATATATACCCCAAAGCCACACCCTAATTCCCACCTCCTCCAGCCACACCCTACCATTTCAGTTACCACTCAGTGAATTCCATCAGGGGATTATTTCATTGATTGGGTTAAGACTGTCACAATCCAATCGTTTCTCCTCTGAACCTTCTTACATTGTCTCACACGTGAGCTTTTGGGGGGACACCTCACATCCAAACCATTACAGTTCCTGCTGCTCCTCCTCAATCTTTGCCACTCTAGGAAAATTGAGCTCCTGCCTTCTGGGCTCAGAAATAACAAGGCACAGACAACTCTGTTATATAGAGATACCTCCCCTGGTCACTCACACTCCTGAGGCACAGATGTACTCTTAATCCACCAAAACTTTGGCATTTGATGGTCTTGACTACCCAGCGTCTATCCATTCTTCCTCTGGACACAGGACTCCAGTTTTCCTTTAGGGTTTACTCTTTCTCACTCTCAGGTCTTAAGAATGCAGATGGAGCTGAGAGGCATGCAAGTGACCCAAGCCTATCGAATGAGACGTGGTGTGGCATTTTTAGTGAGATTGCTGGGAAAGGGAAATCATTTTTCCCCGGCATTGCTCGCCCTAAGAATAATTTAAATCTGCAGCGACCCAGTCATCAGGAGGGAGTAGCCTGCCTGAGGGCAAGAACATAAAGAAGCAGCAGAACTGAGAGTTTCTGTGGCTTGATGGCACCCTTTGAACACCTGGAGCTTGCTATCTCTGAAGGCATCCTATCCTAGAATTTTCAATTAACTAAGGCAGCAAATTACTTTCATTTAAAAATTTTTTTTATTACCCAAATCTCTTTTGAACTGGTTATCTGTCAGTTTCTGAGGAAGAATTTGTCATGGAATATCATTTATTTTTAAGAAATTCTTTCCCATAATCTTCTTTTGCTTAGCAAACTCCTATACATCCTCCAGGATGCCCCCAAACGTCACCTCCCTGTGACCTCTTCCATGTGACTTTTAGCAGAATCAGAAGTTCCTTCCTCTGGGCTCTCATGGTCCCTTGTAAAACACTCGTAAAACACTCCAATAAAACACTCAGTGCACTGTGTCAGGTTTTGTCTGTTCTGATCCCTCTGTTTAAGTGCTTGCTTGTGCTCGAATCCCAGGTGCCTAGATCAGGGGCGGGCACACAGTTTCTGCTTGATGAACGAGGGAATGAAAGAGTAATAACCTGAATCCTTCGGCTGCGGCATTACCCCACTTTTTGTTGTTGTTGTTACTCCAAAGAAATAGGAACCCATTTGTCAGTCTGCTCTCTGTGGATTAGCCACAGTTCAGCTGACTCCGGGGTGGCGTGATACGGGAATTGAGCTGGGTCAATGCTGAAAACACTTCCACTTTTGATGCTGAACTCTCTTCCTACTTGTCCCTTTTGTGCTACTCTAGAGGTGGCATGGTACCATGGACTGGGAGTCGGGAGATCTGGGTTTTCGTTTCCATTCAGCTTCCTCTGTGAATTTAGGGTGCCTCCTTATCCTTATAATGAGAGAATGGACCAAATCTGTAGAGACTTCTAAACTCCACAGGCCCAGGGTCACCACTCGGCCCCAACTCGGATGGACAACTTCAATGGCCATGCAGGAAAATAGGTCCAGCATTGCCCAGATCTTGTAAAAAAAAAAAAAAAACAACAACAACAAAAAAAAACTTCATCTTCATCTCTGGAAAAAAGAATGGGGCAATCTCTCTGTGTTGATATAAAGTGATCTGTTTACTAAGCAAAAGCAAGGGGCAGCCCAGGGTGTCGAAGAACGCTCTTCAAATATGAATCCCCCAGTTGAGGACAGGGGGCATCTGCACAGCCAACTGCATTTGTTGGCTCTCTCCTGGGGGAGCCCTGCAGCTGAGGGGATGTGACAGCAGAGTTCCCACTCTGTATGCATGTGTGTACTTGCATGCACATCAGTAAGTGGCAGGGCCCTGCTTCAGGGACAAACAGAGGTCAGTGGTAAGCCCGATGTACCCCTGGGAGAACAACCTAGTGGAGTCACGACTGTGGAACTTGGCTGAATGTTGAACTTGGATTCCAACAGCATTGGGTTCTAACTGTAGACCTCTGTCTAACAGCCACGAGGTCCTTTCTCCTTCCTCCTACCTAAGACAATCACTATTCCTGTATTCATGTGTACAATGTCTTTTCCACTACTACAGGGTAAGCCCTGAGACTGTTATCCATCTGTTTCCTTCACTGAATGCCTAGCATCTCCTGTAGAGTCTGATGTGTGATTGGTTCTTAATAAATACCAGTTGAATGAATGACTGCATGCGCCAGTGAGGTAATGTACATAAAGAACTTAGCGTAGGGTCTGGGAATGGGTCAGTTTCCTCTTCTGGAAAATGGAAATAATCATAGAACCTATCTCACAGGGTTTGGGGAAAGATTGAAGTGCTATCTTCTTCCCTCTGTTACTTGTTTCCAATTTTTGAGAAAGTTGGAGTAATCCAATTCATCCTTTTGAGTCAGACAAGTCATGGTCAAGGGCCAGCCGGTAGATGAGGATGCGTGCTCGGCCAGGTAGGGAATTTAGCATTTGATGTAGTGTTCTGGTCAGGGAGTCTTACAGGCGTCTGATATATGTCCTACAGAGCAGGCCTGGAGGGGAAGGGATACATTTAAAATTTATTAGGCAATATAATCAGCATTATTAGGTAATTGTTTGAATGTGGGAGGTGAGTTGGAATAGAGGCCTGGATGACATCAGGGGTTAGCTCAGGTGACCTGGTGATCTCTCAGCTCCCCTTTCCTGCGCTGGGCTGTTCTCTGGAAGCTTTGCCTTGACTGAGTTAGTGTCTGTCTGGAAATGAATGGTGCTTCCATGCCAGAAAATTTGAGAAGAACTTAACAGAACACTGGGGGAGGGGAAGGGCGACCACCTAGGACGGTGCAGTGTCCTGCCGCTGGGAAAAACATGTGCAGTTCAGCCCTAGGACTGCAGGATAAGGGGAGGGCCAGTTACCAGGACCCAGAGAGGGAGGACTGTTTCAAGGAGACTGTAACAGGAGCTGTGGCCCTTATTAGTGGCAGACACCCAGTAGCCTGTGGAATAGTTCCAATAAAGACGCTGGGGGAGAAAACTTGACCTGGGTCTTCTCCCCACCCTGAGGTCTTGCCAAGAGCTAAGCCCCTCAGGAAAAAAAGGAGCATAGAGAAGCCCATGAAGGTATTCTATATAGCTTCCCTGGAGCAAGGAGGAGAAGCTTCGGGAGAGCAATGGCCACTCTTCACAGTCTTTTACAAAGCTGACCTAGAACAAGTCAATGTTCCCGTAATAAAAACCTCCAAACTGAACCCCATTGGTTCAGTCTTGCTTTCTGGAGATCAGGTACTCACCCCTGGACTAATCGCCAAAGCTGAAGGGGATAGAACGCTCTGATTGGCCAAGCGGCAGCTTAGGGTGGAGTCAACTTCCCACCTGCCAAGGAGTATAAATCCTCAAGGAAAATCAGGGTATTTTTCAATAAACAGATACAACAACAACAACAAAAATGTCACTACTCCAGTCTTGGGGATCCTGGAGGACTTTTGAACTGGAGCTTGCTGTTCCTGCTGGATGAACTGGGAAGGAAAGACCAGAGTACATCCATGAATGGGTAAGCCCAATAGTAAGGAATGGAGTCGCCCTCTCTCCCCGCCTGTTTCCCAACAGGGACAAATCTTAACATTCGGTAGCTCCAGCACTTAGTAGGAATTATTAACCAACAAGTTCTTTTCATCAGGATTACGGACCCCAGCCAAGACCACCAAGCCCTGCTTTATGAATTCATTCTTTGAATCTGCTGGAAGGTGCCACCTAGTGGAACATCAGATGACCTACAACTTAGGCCCATAAAGCCACTGAGCAGTGATGCTTCTAAACTTGGCTACTCTAAGAATCACTTGCGACGACTGAGTCCGACTTCCAGAGTTTGGCTAATAGGTCTGGATGTGGGGTGAGTGTCCAGAGTCTTAAAACATCCCCCAGGTGATTCTAATATGCAACCAAGATTGAGACCCCTGGGTTATAGAGTACCCAAACTCCTTATTTACAGAGGTGCTCCCAGAAGAGAGTCACTCTTTTAAGGGCCTCAGTCTTCTAGAAGTACCCTTTGCTCTGAATCCTACTGTCTGTGTATCTATCTATCTATCTATCTATCTATCTATCTATCTATGTTTTGTACTGATTTTTTTCCTTTGTACAAAAATAGAAGTAATTAAATAGGAAGGACTTGCATTTCCCAAGCCCTGATATTTCCATGGTAGTGTCAAGAGGATGGCTCCCTCTACACCTAATATTTGCATCCGGCCCTAGTGATTGATGCTCTGTTTGAGATGTATCCAGTGACTTAGTATATTTACTGTTTGAGATTTGTAGCCTTCTGTTTGCTCTTTCAAAACTTCTCCTGCTTGAGGCATCTCCCACATTCACTGTCTTGATTCCACAACATTCCTTTATGTTGGCAGGATTGGTTGGTTTTGTTGCCATCTCATGGTGGAAATGACAAAGTAGATTCTAAGAGAATAAGAGAGGCAATGGTCTGTCTAGAGGTCACTTCAAATAGATGTCCTGCAAATCCTTTATTCTTACTCAAACTGGGAGCTAAATGCCACTAAATGTAGACACTGGAGAACATGGAATGGTGCTCCATATCTGGTCCCCCTTCCTCCACCCTTTGGTGCAAGACCAAGTCCCAGAGTTTTAAAGAAGACCTCAGAGAACATCTGGTTCAACTGCTTTACCTAATACAATCATATTCTAGCTAGACATCTCTAATTCCTGACACTACACATATACATTTGTGGACCCATACAAGAAAAACCTGATGCTCAGAGAATTTGGGTAGCCTCTGAGTTTACACAAGAAGCTAGGGTCACCAGATGTGATGGTGCATGCCTGTAATCCCAGCAACTCAGAAGGCTAAGGTAGTAGGATCCCAAATTTGAGGCCAGCCTTAGCAACTTAGCAAGACCCTGTCTCAAATTAAAAAATAAATAAATAAAAGCATTTGGGATGTGGTTAAGTGGTTAAGCAAGCACCCTTGGGTCTAATCCCTGGTAATAATAATAATAATAATAATAATAATAATAATAAGTAGTAGTAGTAGTAGTAGTAGTAGTAGTCATTAGGGCAAAGTCTAGACTGATTCAAGGTGACCAGACACAGGTAGGGAAATTTCAGATCCAGAATACTTCTCTTTCTCTATATGAGAAGTTTGAACCTTGTTAAATGACAAAGTTAGTAGAGGCAGTAATTTGGATTGTTGATACTAGCATTTGTGAATTTCCTCAATATAGGTTTTAGAGAGTTGGATGCTTGGGTGCTTGATTGATTAATTGATTCATTCATTTTCCAAATGTTTCTTGAGCATCTCCTTGTGTCTAGGTATTGTGCTAGGCATTGAGGGGATATTGGGGAGAAAAAAAAAAACAGGGAAATAAACATCTGAAAAGATGTTCCATATCATATGTCATCAGGAAACTGCAAATCAAAACAATGAGATGTCTTCTCTGCACTTGCTAGAATGGTCAAAATTTAGAACCCAGACACCAAGTGCCAGCAAGGATGTGGGGCAATAGGAACTTTCATTCTTTGCTGATAGAAATGCACTTTGTATTTTCCACTCTGGAAGACAGTTTGTTTTTTTCTCAAAAAAACTAAACACACTCTTAATATGTGATTCCATAATTGAGCTCTTTGGTATTTATCCAAAGGAGGCAAAAACTTATGTCCACACACAGCCTTGCATGTGGATGTTCATAGCAGCTTTATTCATAATTGCCAAAACTTGGAAGCAATCAGGATGGCCTCCAATGGGCGAATGGATAAGCTGTGGGAGAGCTAAATAATAGAATGTTATTCATTGGTGAAAAGAAATGAGCTACCCAGCCTCAAAAAGATATTGAAGAACCTTAAATGCATATTGCTAAGTGAAAGAAGCCGGTCTGCAAAGGTACACACTTTTTGGTAAAAGGCAAAACTCTGGAGACAGTAAAAGATCAATGGTTTCCAGGGGTTTGGGGGCAGGGAGAGAAGGTGTAGCAGAGGATTTGGGGGTTGGGAAACCACTCCATCTAATTCTGCAATGGTGGATACCTGGGTCCAAGTCCATAGAATGTCCAAACCCAAAAGTAAATTCTAATGTAGACTACAGACTCTGGGTGATGATGATGTATCAATGTAGATATTAAAATCAATTTTAACAAAAGGGCTACTCTGCTGACGGTGGTTGATAATGTATACAAGTGTGGTGGCAGGAGTATATGGGAAATCTCAGTAACTTCTGCTCAACTTGGCTGTGAACCTAAAATTACTCTAAAAAGCAAAGTCTATTACAAACAAACAAAAATGTCAAAAGCTAATGTGGTCTCTGTCCTCATGGGGCTTACATCCCAGTGGCAGGACTAATATCAAATAATTCCCCCCAATCATAAACAGTGTGACCAAAGGAAAGGCAGTGCTGAGAGGTCAGACAACTGAAGGACGGAGTCTGTTTGGGGAGATCAGGCTTCTCTGAGAACATGTCAGTTGAGCTTGGTGATCACCAAAGACAGGAGGAGCAGGAAGGCTTTGGGCTTGCAGGAAATACAGAAGCCAGCATCTATGGTTTTTTGAGTTTTTGCTTTTGGTCTTTCTCACCAGCCTGGAAATCATTCATTAGAGGCAGTCTCATTTCGCAGCTGAGAGCAGCTAAAGGATTTGGCTAAGATTAAAGGGTATTAGAAGCAGACTATCACAAAGACCAACCCGCCTGACTTTCTGATCCAGTCTACACCCTCTCAACTCAGAGTGTGGCCAGTCCAGCCTGAGGGTACAGTTCTTGACAAATGGGGTCTGCAACACGGAATCCTAAGAGAGTCAAGGTGAAGATATTCAGTAGGAAAAGTTCTTATGTCCTCATAGGAAGGTTGAAGGCCTGCACCTGTCACCTTTCCTCTGACTGAACCTTCCTGTTACTGATGACAAGATAGAAAACTGAAGAGTGAGTCAGAGAATATATGCTTTATTACTTTAAAAAGGAAGTAAAGATGGGAAGATGGGGACAGAAAGGAGAGATTCCTCATTTGTCAAAAATATTTCAATCTCTTCCCATGTTTCAGGCACTAATATTCCACGATGCAGGGATATGGCAGGATACAAGGAAATTGCCATGTGTGGCTGATATTCCGTTTGGAAATGCTCAATAATAAGCAAGTGAATAAGCAAATAAATGAGACTGTGGCAAAGAGGGAGATGCGCTATGACGAAAATAGAGCAAGATATAAAGTATGAAAGAGAGTGTTTTAAAAAGGTCTCTGTGAAGAGGTGCCATTTAACTGGGACCTGAAGGATGAGAGACTGCCAGCATTTGGTTGGGGGGTTGGGGTGGGGAGGGATCTGGGAAAACAGCTGGCAGGCACAATAGCCGATGTAAAGGTTTCAGACTAGAATGAGCACAGTGCATTCAAGGGCCAGGAAGGTGTTTGTGGCTGGTTTGGAGTGAGTGAGAAAGAAAGGATAGAAGATGAGATCAGAGAAATGCAGGCCACAGCAGAGGGTTTTGTCCTGCAGCTGAAATCCTGTCTATCCCTTTTCAGAGCTTCTGTTGGTGTGAGCTTTTATTGCACCCCCAGCTAATCATGCTTACATTTGACCAGCATCTACCATAAGCCTTTTATGCACATTATATCATTTAATGCCACAACAGGCCTAGTAGGAGGGCTCAGTCTCAAAGTAACATTTCTTGTGTAATTTCAGTCAGTGCAGATCAGTTTTCCCAGGAAATGGTATTGTCTCTGTGAGTAGGATAAAGCCCCAGGAGCCCTATCCCTGCCTGGTGCATCCCACGTTGTAGAAAGTGATCAAAGAGTCCTAGGATTAAAGCCGGGTTCTCAAGCTTGAGTCCCCATTGGGGGCAGACTGGGCTGGTGTGCAGCTTTGATCCACAAGTGACTCTATAAGACATGAGAAAAAACTCAAATCCAATTTCCTGCAGAATCCTCTATGGAGCCACAAGACGGGGCGAGAAGGACAGCCACACTGAATATTTTCTCTCCTGTCACGATCTTAATTGCTATATTTCACTCAACTGGTAATTATTGAGCACCTACTATGTGCTGTACCTGGGAGGGTCCACAGTTCAGCACCATACAGACAACGAGGGCATGAGCCGAAATCTTTGTACCTTGGCTACTTTGGCTCAGAAAGAGGGGGAGCCTTTCTGCAAATTCCTCTGTCCAGAAGGAGCACTGGTTTTTGGACTCACAATAAAGGGAAGTATGTCCTGACAGAGGCAGGAGGTACCATAGCAGACAAAAAAAGCACCAAGTTCCAGCTTTACTGATGCTCACATCATAGAGTGGGAGACCCAAAATGAGATGTGCTTTGAAGAAAAATTAAGCGAATGGAGACGACTGGGGTACTAGGTGATATTTTAGATCAGCTGGTCAGAAAGAACTTTTGATTGGGTCCTGAGAGAATAGAGAGAACCATGCAAAGGTTTGAAGGGAGATATTTCCAGAGAAGAACAGAGCAAATTTGCAAAGGCCCAAAGGAGATCATAGCTCGGTGTGTTTGAGGAATATGGTAAGATCAGTGTAACTAGAAGGAAAAGAGAAAAGGCAAAAGCTTGAAGTTGGGTCAGATCATTTAGGCCTTGCAGGCTGGAGTAAGGATTCTCATAGTCTAGTCTAATGTGAAGGGAAGCCATAGGTGAGTTCCAGCAGTGGATGGAGTTTGTGCTTATGAACGATCACTCCATACCGGCACCGTGGCGCAAGCCTGTAATCCCCAGAGACTGAGGCAGGAGGATCGCAAGTTCAAAGCCAGCCTAAGCAAAAGCAAGTGAAACTGCTAAGCAACTCAGTGAAACTGTCTCTAAAATAAAATACAAAATAGGGTTTGGGATGTGGCTCAGTGGTTGAGTGCTCCTGAGTTCAATCCCCAGTACTCCCCACACCAAAAAAAACATTCCAGATGTGCCATTTACCAGCATTGTGCTCTGTGCTATAGCAGCACATGAAAGAATTTTGAACATTATCTGATTTTATAAATACTGTAAAATAGATACTGTGTATCTAAAATATAGTAGATACTGTGTATCTACTGAAGTAGAAAAGATATAAGCCTATTCATAGCAACATTATTCATAATAGCCAAAAAGCAGAAACAACCCAAATGTCTATCAATGGATGAATGGCTAAACAAAATGTGGTATACACATACAATAAAATATTATTCAATATTAAAAAAGAATGACATTCTCATCCATGCTACAACATAAAGGAACCTTGAAAAAATAAATGACATAAGTCAGACACACAACAACAAATATTTTATGATTTCACTTATGGAAAATATCTAGAATAGTCAAATTCACACAGCAAAGAATAACGGTGGTTGCTGGAGGCTTGGGGAGTGGGAAATGAGGATTTAAGTGTTTAATGGGCACAGAATTTGAGTTTGGAATGAGGAAAAAGTTGTGGAGGTGGACAATGTCAATGGTTGTGCAACAACCTGAATGTACTTAATGCCGCAGAACTGTATATTTTAAATGGTTCAAATGGTAAAATTTCCACTGATGTATTTTAGCACAATAAAAACATTTTTTTAAAAGGACACAGGGTTTGAATTTATAAAACAGAAGAGTGGGCATTCTAGGCAGAGGTAATAAGTGCAAAGGTCCTGAGGCAGGAATGCATCTGCAGAGCTCTGAGGAACAGCAAAGAGATCAGGTGGTGGAAGCACAATGCAGAGAGTAAGGGGTAAGGGGTACTCATATGTGGGCTTGTCAGATCTTGTAGTTCCTTGTAGGGAAACCAGAGACAGGTTGGAAGCGACTGGAAGAATTTGAAGAGAGGGGTGATTAAATCTAATCTTTGTTCAAACAGGATCATTCTGGCCTCATCTGCATATAGGTGTAAGAAAAGCATCTACCACAAAGGGTAACCATGAGCATTAAAAGAGGAAGTGCATGTCAAGCATTTAATACTTTGCCTGGTGCTAGGAATTCAATTAGGATAACCATTACTTTGATAGAAATCCATAGCCCCTGAGGAGGAGTTTTGGAGAATTTTGTGGCACTTCAACTAGATGTGGAGGATGAACAAGATTTCCACTGACAGGAGAGGAGAGGTTTTCTGGGTGGAAAGATCTGACTGATCAACAGCACATAAAGAGAAACAAAGCCAGCAACCTGGAAGAGAGGGGGAGCAGTTTGATCTGCCATAGTGGGTCACCAGGGCAGTGTGGACTCCAGAGCCAAGGTGACCCAAGTCTTGAAGATTTTGTGACAGATGTCAAGGCCAGAGCTATAATATCAGAAAACGGCACCCTCATTGCTCAGTCTGGCTTTGGAAAAACTGGGAGGCAAGACTCTTCACCAGGCTGGTCCAGGGCTGGGAGCAACAAGGCTCGGGGGACTAGCCACCGGGTTGGAGGGGTTGGGCAGGAGAAGCAGAGAATCAAGAGAGCGCACGTGGGGGTGGCACAGAGGAACGAAGCCAAGAGAGTTCTTCGTTCCTCCCATCAGGGAGGAAGCTGTTAAGTGACAAGCACCGAGCGCCCCAGGGAGGAGCCACAGGCTTCGTGGTCAGAGTTAAGAGTGCTGTCTCGTCTCAAGCTCCGGGGCTGAGCCAGCGCCCAGGCAGCCCGACCTCTTCAGAGCCCTCACCAGTTATACACACATTACCTGTCCAGTGCGATTACGTGTGTAATGTTTCAGCGCCCAGTCGTCAGGGAACTGCTTTCATTTCTTCCCAGAGCCTGACACAGTGTCTGCAACACAGGTGGCTCTCGCTGATGGCTCGCTGAGTGGCTGAATGGAATCAGAAACCCACAAGAGGTTTTAGGAAAGGGCTCCGTGCGCCGAGCGTCCAGAAGCACACGTGGGACTGGAAGCCATTCCAACTCCACAGGGATTGAACTTGCTTGAGAAAAGGTCCTGCAGAGTCTCTCCGGTCACCTCCCCGCCGGTTTTCAGCGACAACAGACAGGTGGTGGGCGGACATATCATTCCACAGTTTACAGAGGGAGTTTACACTTAACGTCAGGGCCCACCCGTGGAAGGATGCTCATGCATAGCTATGGCCCCATTTCAGCACCGAAAGCACTGAGTCTGCCGAATCTAAGTAGGTCTGCTTGTTCTCGGGACCGAGCCCGGGCGAGTGGGAAGGCACAGCCCCGAAGACTGCAGATGCTGAGCCTCCGGGGCTCCAGCACAATTTGCACGTCCATCCCCAAACTCTCGGCTGCAATCCGCCACAGCGGATGTCAAGGCGGGCACTGGGGTCCCGGGCGACCCCCAGCCCGGGGACACGCATCCCGCCCACCAGCACCCAGCCCGCACCACTTAGCGCCCAACTCCCCAACTCCGGGACTTTCGCAAAGCTCCCGCGGGCGGGGGAGCGCCGAGGAGCGGGACGCACCATCGCGGCCCGAGAGGGGGAAGCGGTGCGGCGCCGGCCCCCACCGAGCCGGGGCGGACTGGACCGCAGGCGAGAAGGCCGAGGTCCGCGGCGCGAGGCTCTCGGCAGCGGATCGGGGACAGGGCGGCGCGCGGCGCGGGGCTCGGCGGGGCGCGAGGGCGGCGTCGGCAGTGACGATCCCCCCGCGGCGGCGGCACGGTGGCGGCGGCCGGCTCCCCGGCCGGCGAGCGGCGGAAGTGCCGCGGAGTTGGAGCGGGGCCGGCGCCGCGACCGCGTCTGCTCGCCGAGCTGCTGCCGCCGCCGGGCGGACGGGCGGACGCGCGGAGCTGGGGGCGGCGCGGCGGGCCGACGGGTCGCGGCGGGGCTGACCGGCCCCGATGAGGCGGAAGGAGAAGCGGCTCCTGCAGGCGGTGGCGCTGGTGCTGGCGGCCCTGGTCCTCCTGCCCAACGTGGGGCTCTGGGCTCTGTACCGCGAACGGCAGCCCGACGGCACCCCCAGGGGTTCTGGGGCAGCGGTGGCCCCGGCGGCAGGACAGGTAAGTGCCACGGTGGCCATGGAATTGGGAACACCTTCCCCCGAATTCACTTCTAGCCTGCGGTTCCTTCCTCCACCTTCCCCTGCCTGTCTCCTCCAAGACTCTACTCTTCCCATTTCTCGGACTGGGAAATTTGAGGCTCCGGGGACAGAGACTTGCCCAAGGTCTTACTACACTCAGAGCCAGAGTCAGAACTAGAACCCAAGACGCTTGGTACTTAGTCCGGGCTCAGTTTGTTACATTTTCCTCTCCTTTCTGTCGCTGTTGCTATTCCTTGACCTCTTCCAGCATTCTCTCTCTTGGAAGATCCTACCAGCATCCCTGTTTTATCGCAGTGATTCCTTCGGCAGATGAGAATGAATTGCTGGTCCTTCTATAAGATGTCCAAATCTATTCTCACTTCCCCCCACCGCCACCTGCTGATCCTGGTGTTTCTACTCAGATCCATCCCTTCCTGTTGTGCCATCTGCACAGGGACACCTGGGCCTCCTGACTGTCCTCATTTGTTTGTCCCCCTCTCAGCCTATTAATTTCTCAGGTCCTGCACATTTCTTGGGGATGCAAAAATCATGCTCCCTGGAGGTGGGGGTAAGTTCCTGGTCTTTAAGGAACTTGCCAACTTTGACCCTCCGGGAGTCCAGAAGGTGGATGCTGTGAGGTAGGGACTACTGACGCCCAGTGCCCTGAGATTAGATCTCCAGATGCTGTCCATGTCTCTTCCGAACTGATTAGATGCGTGTTAGTTGCAGCCAAAACAGGGATCTTAATTTCTGCTTCTTTTGAACTCACCCATGTACATTCCTATGTGTTTGTGTGTGTGCATGTGCGTGTGTATGTGTGTGTGTCTGTGTGCTGTGTGCATGAGTACATACATTTAGACTAGCAGCTTCCTGATAGAGAAGCTCTGTCACATCACTCCAAACCGACCAGCTCTTGGCAAGCATATTCATGCTTGAACTATTTCATACAGTGGGACTTTTCAGATTTCCTTATGGAATTTCTCTGGTCCCACGGGAAGTGGTAAGCTGTGCATCAGGGTCAGTCTTTACTGATTGTTGGCTGCCCTCCAGGGAAGAGGATGACTTTTTGAGGTTGATGGTTTTCCTTTCTCTTCCCAGTATCAGGCTGCTTTCTGGGCATTCTGGCATCTTGAGCACAGAGGGTTCTTTGCTGCAGGGCTGATCAACTTAAGCTCAGCCTGTCACTCTGGTGATTGTTGCAAGCCATCCCAGAGGGTCTGCTTAATTTTTCTGGTAGATATTACTGTTTAGAGACTAAGGACCCAATTCTTTTCCTAGAACCTGATTCAAGCCCTGTCTGACATTCTCCCTTGAATTCTGCATCTATGAGTTTTTCTTTCATGAAATCTCTTTCCTCTGTCCCTACCTGTACCAGCATCAAGGTCAGAAGACCAAGGTTCTAGCCTCAGCTCTACCATTAACTTGTTGTGTGTGTCCTAGGTCACCTCCAGTCTCCCTCTCTGAGCCTTACCTTCTCCATCTGTAAAATGTGATGGTTGGGCCAGTACCAGCATTCTGTGATACTGTCAATGAATCAGTGAGGCACGCAGTGGGTAGCTTTTCTCTTTTCCTCAGATAGGAGCCCCTTGTAGCATTCCTCACTTCTGGAGGCTCCATACTGGACGGAGGTCTAGGCCAAGGGGGAGTGTCCCGGGAGAGTGCAAACTCTCCTTTGGAATGGGCTGGAGCCACTTCTAAAATAGGTCTTGACATTCTGTCACGGCCTGGAGAAAGCCCTTGTATTTCATTTGCTGTAGATGCCAGAGTTGTCCCGATTTTCATTTTCTACACACCCAGATGTGTAGAGAGAAGGTCAAGGTTAACTGCCAGTTTGGCCTGAGCTTTCAAAGTAAATTACTCACTTGTGCAAGAGGCTATTGATGGAGTAAGGCAACCTTTTGGGCAGAGGCAGAGGGGAGCCACAGCTGGGTGCTGCCGGAGCCCCTAACTGAAAACAGCAGACAGGCTCATCTGGGCAGATCCAGGACTTGTGCACTTCTTTTTCCCTGGTCTGGCATGAAGAGGGGGAGGAAGAAGTGGTGAAGGGGTTTGTTAGGTGTGGGAGGGGCTTGCCAACCAATTGTCCTTGCTTTAAAGACCATTTCTTTGCTTCCAGCAAGCAGCAGAAGGGAGCTGTTTGCCCAGTCCTAAGTTCTCTAGGTGCTACAGGACTCAGCATTCATCTGCTGCCTTTCTGGAACACCCTGCCAAATTTCCACACAGCCCTTTTGTTTCATTCTCCCGCAGATGCAGAGCTCTGGGCTTGGCCCCCAGGCCCTTGTTTGAATGTCAGCTGGCCTTGAGGGAAGAAGCTGACTTCTCCCAGCGGTGCTGTTCCTGCCCTCATCCCAGTGTCCTGGAACATGCACGTAACACATTCGGCTGCTGCTGGGAAATCTGGCATCTTGAGCACAGAGCTTTTTGGACAGGGCTGACCCGTTCTGAGATCAGGCTGTCACCCTTTGATTGTCGAGAACCTTTCCAGAACACCTCGTTGATCTTTCTGATCCAAACAGCTGCAGAGAGTCTGGAGGGAAGTCTTGACAGGATTTTCCCCAAATGAAAAATCGGTTCCTTGTGGGTTTGAGGGAAGTTTCTTTGAGGGTAACATATCCACTGTTTGAGCAGTCCTCCAACTTCACCACTGACTTGAAGAATTGTTTCAAATTAAGAGCATTTGTCATCTGCTAGAATGTAAGTCTACGTAATTGCCACACTAGCTCATCCTGGGTGTCCCTCTGGAGGTGGGTAGGGCATCTGATATGTAGGGACACATAGTGCGTCTAGGATTTCAGCACTCCTCTGGTCAAACAGTTGGTTTTTTGGAAAGCTACAAAGCCAAGCAAGAAAAGCCAATCTTGAAACCATCTTTCTTTTAATTTGGGGGTCCTTCTCCTTCCTGGCCCTATTCTGCCTGACATCTTGGTTTAATTCTAGAGTCTGTTTCATATTCCAGGCTGGGAAACTGATTATTAAAAACCCGTGTTAGGAAATTTGATGCAGTCCCTCCCCTCTTTTGAGCCTTAATCCCTGGTGAGAAATGACTTCATTGGGTAACAGCGTCTGCAGAATAGAGACTGGTGGGATAATGGAATACCAATAACTTTAATTTTCAAGTATCAGGAGTTTTTCTCACTGTGTCAGAGCTGAACTTTATTCTTAGAACATCCAGAAATCAATACTTTCTCCCCCTGGTTTTTTTTTTTTTTTTTTTTTCCCAGTCTTTCTGGTAGCAGAACCATGCCCATCAGAAAGTTAAGTACCATGAAAATGTAACCTGGAATGATTTCTTTAATTTTCCACAGAGGGGCCGGTGTCCTCTAGGTTGCTAATCACTTCTCTGTCTGCTTGCCCAGGTGAAATTTGATGCCACTAGGGAAGGTCTGTTGATTTACCAGAGCAAATCTACCTCCCTGCATTCTTCTCCTGGGCTTACTGCCTCCCAAGGAGTCTGCTGAGGCAGGCCTGGGAAGAGAGGCCTGGTTTCTAGTCCCCTCTACTGCCCTAAACTCACTGTGTGACCTCTGGAAAGTGGTTTAATCTCTCTGGGCCTTGGATTCCTTATTTGTGAAGTTAGTTTAGACTCTGAACAGGGAAAGGCAAATGTGTATGTATCATAAGGGTGATTCTCCTTCCATGGCTAGGGCAGATATTACTAATCAGTCTTTCTTCCCAGGAAACCCAGACTTGGCCTCAGACTGTTTCTTAACATTGTCACTTAAGTGGAGTTAATGACATTGAAATTATTTGTGATGTAAGGAACAAGTAGTTTGTTAAGGTTTTTCTAATTTTAACAACCTGGGGTTCTGTGAGTTCGGAAGTGATGAGGCCTCAACTTAAGGGTTTGTTCACATTCTGATGCCTTCTCTCAGGTTGTCTTCCAAAGATGTTCAGCCTTTAATTTGTTGGCTCCAATGACATGATAACAGATAAAGGAATCAGAACAGAAAAAGCAAAGGCCCATTTAAAAGATAACCATCTAGCCTGCTAATTGTACCTTGTCTGTAGTCAGCTCTTTACCAAATGGCGCCAAGGTCTCAAACACCTCCAGGCACACTTGGCAATTTGAAGCATTTCCCATGGCAGCTAAATGCTTCTGATGGTGTGTGCAGTAGTTTCTGTATTTTGCGTGTATCTGACCCTCTGCAGCTCATGAATGTGTTAGAGCAAGTAAAGGAAGGACTTGTGTAAGAGTCTTGCTTCTCCTGAGCCCATGGAGTGGGGAAAGGAGGTAGCCCACATGTCTGAGCTCCTGTGGGCCAGAGGCGCATCCTGGCTTGGCTTTGTCCCCTGGAAGTGAACTCTTCTGGCACATAGCATGAGGTCTTGCCCTTGGAGGACAGTCAGGATGTGTTTGCTGGACAATTGAAACGTGTTAGAGCAGGCATAGGGCTTCAGAGGTCATTAGTACAACCCCTCATTTTGTGTGTATGAAAACTAAGGTCAGAAGAAGGGGAATCACGTAAACAAGTTCCCACAGGGAGGATGCCCCCCAGGACACAGTGCTCCAAGTTCTTGCCGGAGCTCCCCATGAAGATTTTTTTCCCTCCCCATACCAATGTTTGATCCTTTTCTATCCTTATTTCCCTCATGAGCCAAGATGATCATGCCAAGTTTTGAAGGCCAGTACTTAATGAGACCAATTATCTGCTGGAACTTACCTGGCTTTTTTTGCAGGTCCACTTTTGTAAAGTTTCTTCCCAATGTTTTATACTTTAAAGTAAGTAAAATGGCTTAAACTTTAAGGTGGTGCAGGGATCCAGCAGGGGAATAGAGGAATTAAAAGTGTGCGTGGCACATGGTGCTCTTTCTGCTATTGATGGCAGACAGCTAACTGAGCCTAAGAGCCAGCCCAGATTCTGTATCAGTTGCAAGTAAGAATGAATTAAGCAGGCTGACTGAAGTGAGTTTGGGAATAGATGGGTCCTGGGACTGCCGTGGAGTTCAGGTACAGTGCGATCTTATGGTATTATTAGGACTCAGCTCTTTTCCTCTCATGTCCCTTGATTCTGACTTTCTCTCTTTGTTAGCTTTGTCTGAGCCCCCATGGTAGCAAAATGTGATTCCAACCTTAATTCCATACTTAGATCCTAGAGGACAGAGTCTGTCTCCTCTGGTAGCTTCTACAGAAGAGAGAAAAAAAATGTCTTTCCTGTAAACTCCAGCAAGGCCAGTTTGGATCTAGTGTGCTTAGAACCACTCCCATCCACCTGTCCGGAGGAAGAGTCAAGTTTTCTCCTTCAGGTGGAGTGGGGTGGCCACCCAGATTGTAGAGAGAGCAGCTCCCTAGAGGAGACTCTGGGGGCTCTGTGGGGAGGAGGAGGAAGATGTCTCCAGAAGAGGCAGTGGGTGTCCACTCTGGAGTCCTGCAGACACGGCATCCTAGGCAGTGGTCACTCCCTAGAGATCAGACTTGGTAACAGAAAACCACTCTGGCCTCATTGTTGATCCCTGAACCTGCTCTGCCACCCTTGGGCTGAGATGCCTGCTATCTGGGCCCATGTGCTGGAGCTTGCCAACACACCGTGGAGGGTGGCAGGTGATCTTAGTGGTTCCGCCGCTGCCTGCCTTTCCCCACGCCGATGTCCCAAGAACTGCCTTCCCCATATACACAAAAAGACAATTCATTGAAAATTTCTCTCAAGCTAAAAAAAGAACTTCTGTCTCTTCAGCTTTGACTTTTTTCTGCTTGGCCCTCTTAACTGGAGGAGGTGGAGTGTTCATGCTGTGGAAGCCAGAGGAAGCTAAACAATTCCGCTGGCTGCGGTGGGTGGGTGTGTGTTTACGTGTGTGTCGCCTTCTCTCCATGTGTCTCTCTCCTCTCTCTTATCTTTCCATGGTTCCTGTTTGCTGCCCTCTGCTGAGTGCAGATAGGAGAGGGAAGGGGAAAAAGCAGACCCACCTTTTCTCCCTTTAGGTTCTGAGAGAATTCTGAGCCCCCAGGGCTGACTTTCCTTCAGCCTTCCTGGTGAGGGAAGCCCCAGCATAAAATGATGTGAATACACAGAATGATGTGGCTGTGGCTGGTGGGAGGGAGGATGTCAGTGGTAGTAATAGCGATTCCTATTTATTCAGCACTTATGCTATGAAGCCTGTGACTCTCCCAGCTCGTTGAAGACCCATAGTTAAAACAGGTAGGGAAAAATGAGGGAGCGACACTCACAGAGATGTAGGTGGTTGATACTCAGCCTGTGGTGTGGGGCTGGCTTTGCACCTGCGGGCCTCAGACTCAGCACAAGTCCTTAATCACTCTGTTCCTCCATATCTCAGTAGGACAAGGGACCTGTCCCTCACACCTTCCCCTCCACCCACTCCTCAAGATGGCTACGGTAGCTCGGATGTCTGAGCAGAGGACAGAGGCTGTTGCCCTAAACTGACCCTCTTCAGTGGTGTGAGTCACTTTGCTCCACGCCTCCTGGGGTCCCACGGGCAAAGTGACTCACCCCCCCTGCTCGTTTGAGTGTATAGGGCTTAGCTTTGGAGCTACACTGCCTGATTACTGGGCATGTCACTTGACCTCTGTGTCTGAAGTTCTCTGTCTGTAAAATGGGACCGATCTTAACTCTTTGGGGAGTTTCTTGTGAGGGTAAACAAGTCACTGCGGGTGAAACCCAGAGTGTAACACTGGGTACAGAACAAGAACTCCGCAAGTGTGACTGCAATGCTGCTGCCTCTGGCTTACAGGGAGGGCTTGACTTCCCTGGGGCTGGGACAGGGAGGGTTACATACAGTGTTTGGAAGGCGAGCTCTCTGAGGTTAGCGGTTGGCCAGGCTTGGGGTTCAGAAGCAGAGAGAGCGAGGCGGGTGCTTCGCAGATAGGGAGAAGACCATGCATGCAGAGGTCTTTTTCTACCCTGCTCCCTGATTCTTTGGTACCTGAAGCAGCTGTTAGGGGCACCTTCCACTTCCTGCCCTGGGAGAGGACCCTGAACCTCAGCCTCCCTCTAGATTCAGCTCATAACCTGCCGCCTCCAGGAAGTCCCTCACTGTACCTCCAGGAGTCACTTGGTGGTCTTAGTTCTTCCGAGCCTCGGTTTTCTCATTTGCCTACGTAGATCAGAGACCCTTCCAGGAAGACCCTAATGCCCTTCCTCCCTGCTGCCTTCCCCTAGCCCTACTGCGTCCCTGCAGGCCAGCCTGGGTAACTGCTCTCTTGGTGGCCCAAAGCCCTTCATATAAATCTGCATGCAGCATACTAATTATTTTCAACCTTTGCTTCCTGGAGACAGGAACTAACCTCTACCTTGGTCACTCTTGTTTGCCCAGCGTATTTGCTGAAGGTCTGAGAGAGGGAGGAAGTGTGTGATATGGCTTGTACTGAATAACTGCTGGCAGAGGGCAAGAAGCTTCCCCTTGAGGACTGGTTCTTCTTGAGCTTCGGGGTACTTCAGAATCCTCAGGGAGCCTGTTAAGGATGGAGAATCCAGAGCCCACATCCAAGAAGCATGATCGGGCTGGCCTGGATCACATACTTAACAAATTCTGTTGAGGATCCAACAGAGAATGCTCTTCTTTCCCCCCACACCCCAGGAGACAGACCTCTTGTTCCCCAGGGGCTCACTCCATTCTCCCCAGGAGGCTGTGGGAGTGCTGCCTCTGAGCCTCCATTGTTGGGGAGTACCTTTATCTGCAGCTTCCTTTGTTGCCAGTCAGCACCTGCTGGGGAGCTCAGTGGTGCCTATTAGTAGTGGCACGTATTAGATGCCAGCAGATCAGACTCGGAGTCTGCCATCCAGTCTGGGCGGTGCTCTTTGGAATCCCTCTGCTGTGGGCTGTATGAACTGGCTGGGACTCAAGAGCTCAGTTTTCTTCTGATGCCCTTCTGGGGCAGTGGCTGGCAGGGTTGGGGGTGTGGGTCTGCTTTCCTGCCAAGGGGGCAAGCGTGAGGCACCTGTTAGCATGTGAGGGGCTGGGTAAGAGCCTCCTGGGAAGGGGTAGCATTATAGAGACCCTGTGAACCTCTCCCCAGAGCAGGCGAGAGCAGAGGGGAGAGCATGGAATCGGGACCCAGGCCCAGCTCTGCCAGTTGCTAGCTCTGTGCCAGGACTCTGGGGCTTCAGGTTCCTTCCGCTAAAATGAGCACTGTTTTCACTACTTCCTAGTGTCCTGGTGATTAAATTAAAATAAAAGTGAGATGAAAGAGTGTGAAGAGATGAAGTGGCACATCCAGGGCCACACAGCTAGGAAGTGATGGGAACAACTCCAGCCCGGCCGAGATGCTTCCCTCTGCCGCTCCCACCAGCTGCCCACTGTCCCATCTCAAGATGAGATCCCCAGATCATTTGATCTCATGAGGCCGCGAGTCAGCCCCCTTCCCTGGGACGAGGTCATCGCTAAGGACCCTGTGAGCCTGGGTCTCAGCTCTGTTATTGGCTCTGGAAAGCTCTGCTTCAGTTGAACGCCCGGGCAGCAGTGCCAGGGCAGGGCGTACAGCTGGTACCACGTGCCGCCTGCGAGCCACACGCGGGCAGTCTCCCAAGAGCCCAGTTCAGCAGGGTTGTGTGTGTGGGTCTCCCCTGTGAGTCACAAATGTCAGCCTCTTCTGAGAGCCAGCTGCTGAGCACTGGGAACTGCATGACTTCTGGAGGAAGGGGTATTAAAGGGAACAGGTTCGAAAGCTGGCAGGGTGTGTGTGAAAATGGCTTTCTGCTGCTGAAGCACATTGTATGTTCTCAACTGAAAACTGTTATTTTTTGCATGTTTCCTCCTGAGTATTGATCAGAGTCAGCTGCTGACAGTTAAAATGTGTATGTGTGTCTGTGTCTATTTGTGAAATAACTGGTTTCTAAATTTGGCACCCAACTTTAGCAAAAAGTTAATGATTCTGTTCTTAGAGCACCAGGGTCTGTGGTTTGGATTCCCGGTTATTTTACTGGGAATAAGCCTTCTGGTTGTTTTATTGTTTAGCTTTTGTTTTGTTTGAAGAGCTTCTTTTGTTTATTTGGCCTTTACATTAAAAAGAAAAAAAGAAACCTTACATGGATATTTTAACAGAGGTTGCACACTTCAGATGTATCCCAGAGATGCTTCTTGGGTTGTTCACCCAGTGTTGGCCCATAGATGATTGGATGTCTTTATTTTTGCCAGTACCCAAACATTGGAATATTTCATATTTTTAGGAAACAAAATTCTAATTTGGGGTTGGGGGAGCCAAAATAAAAAAGTCCGACAGCTGGACCCAGGTTCCACTATCATAAAAAATTTGCTGAATCTGGGAAGCAGCTGCCTGCTCTAGACTGGCCCAGCTCTCCAGTTGGCCAGAACCCCTGCTACCCTGTGGTCTCAAACCTGGATGTTCCCCCGCTTTCGCATAACCAGGCTGGCCTCGGGAGACTTGAGTGTGGAGCCCTGCTTCACAGTCTGCGAGCTCCTTGTTGGTTCTCTTTGTCTCCTAATGGAGGTGAGGCAGGGCCTGTGGTCTCCACTCTAGATTTGGAGACTGAAGTTCAAAGTGACACAACTAGTCACAGAACCAGTATGTTGTTGGAGACTGAAGTTCAAAGTGACACAACTAGTCACAGAACCAGTATGTTGAGATTAAGCCCTCTCTCTCTAAGACTAATGGACTTTTCAGAAAGAAAGTAAAGATTGCTTGGAAATATAAAATATATTATCTTTGGGCTCTTGAACTCCTTCACTCAAGTTTATATTCAGATGGTTCCTGCTCTGTTGTGGTCCAAGAAACCATTTATTTGCTTCTGTCTCTAGGCTTCTGGTTTTTTTTTTTTTTTTTTTTTTGGTGTGGTGTTGGGGATTGAATGCAGAGGTGCTCTACCACTAAGCTGCATCCCCAGTATTTTTTTTTTTTTTTCTTTTAATTTTGAGGCAGGGTCTCACTAAATTGCTGAGGTTGGCATCAAACTTGTGATCCTCCTGTCTCAGCCTCCCGGGTTTCTGGAATCATAGGTGTGTACCATGGTGCCTTCCTTAGGCATTTGAATTTAAGGTCCACCCTCAGTAATAAAGCTTGTTCCAGTGGTGCCTGGGGCCGCTGTAGATTTATGGGGAATGATTGGATACAGATGCTACTTTGTTTTCTTCCTTGTGCATGCCAGTAATTGGAAGAATGTTAGGATCCTGCAAAGTAAGGGTAAAGACAGCTTTCCCAGCAGAAATCGCTCATGCTATGTTCCTTCGTCTGAGCAAACCTCAGGCATCCAGGACATTTCTGGAAAAGAGCTCCCATGTGAGGCAGTTCAGGTGAATGCGGTCATTCATGTCTCTGGGTATAGGACCTTTAGCCAGGGCGTGGTAGCTGCAGCTCTAGCCAATATCCAGGAACCTTTACTGAGAGGTCTCGGGGGTCTTTGCCCTGCAGTGGGCATGGGGTATGAGGCACAGCTGTGTATGGCAGCCAGTCCTGGGCTTTGGGTTGGCTCCAGAGCAGCAACTGCAGAGATCACTTATTTATTGAGCTCTTACTACATGCCATATACTGTGCCCTCTCATTTCATCCGGCGACCCCAGGAGATGAGTGCTCTGACTGTTGTCATTTTTCAGTGGAAAGCTAAGGCTCAGAAAACTCAAGTAACTTCCCAGGCCTGTGCAAGAAACAAGTATTGGAACTCCCACTCAGATTTCTGACTCTCAGACATGCGCTCTTAGCCACCATGTTTGGTTGACTCCTGAGGCCAAGTCGTTTAACCTCTCTTGGCCTCTGTTTCCTGGCCTCCAAGGTGGGATTATTCCTTCCTGGCCTGTGAGGACTTTTCTGACCCATAACTCTTCTGCCGTCCCACCATGAAGCAGTTGCCAGATCCTATGGCATGAGGTGAGTAGTCTTCCCACTGGGTGGGCCCTTCTGCTTGTGGGACAGAGTGCCCCAGTAGAGTCACCCTGTGGGTTTGGGGTATGCTTCCCTGCTCCCTCCTTCCCCAGCCTGGATCCTGCTGCTCTCCACTCTGCCTGGCAGCAGAAGAGGCAGCTGAGGGCTCCCTCTGCCAAAGTCCTGCCAGGGAACAACGGGGCGCTTTAAGAAGGCTGCCAGGTGCCAAATCAGAGATGTTAAAGGGGCATTTGATTGGTTTTCACCCTAATTGTCAGGCTTTGCTCTTTTTTTCTCTACAGTAGTTAAAGGGCACAAAAGCTCTGGTGTGGATTTCCTCCCTCCATAGCTTGTGTGGCTTCTCTTTGCCTTTCGGGTGTGAGTTTGCCTCTACACCTCTCCTGTTCTGGGCCCTCCCCTCTCCCTGTGTGTTTCTCTGCCTCTCCTTCACCTCCCCCCACCCCACTTGTTTCTGTGCTGTGTGTGTCTGTCTCAGCAAATAAAATGAAAGATGTGACCGCAGAAGCCACAGGCCTAACCACCCCCACGGTTTCAAGGGATTATACCTTTCATCTTGTCCAGCCTCTCTTAATCTGATCCTGCCAAATGGGCAGTCATCTTTGACTCGAACACCCACAGTGATGGGGAACTCACTCCCTTTAACTCACCTAGGTCCTAGGTAATCTACCATGTCTCAGGGTGACTTAAGTCTCAGGGTGACCTAAGTACCCTCTACTCAGATTTTCTCTCTCTTCTCAAATCTTTCCTTTCCCAGAAAGCCCTCCCTGATCTTTCCAGTCAGGATTAATCTCTGTCTCTTGGAATTGTTTATAGAACTTAATTTGTACCACTGTAATGGCACGGGTGCCGTGGTGCTGTGCCTTGCCCTCTTCCCCAGGCAGAGGCAAGTACTTGAAGGAGCCCTCTCAGCAGGACAGCCCTGTAGGTGAGGCTTCAGTGGAAGCAGGGGACCCTAGGGAGCTACTATGTGAGCTTAAGCTTCCCCCTAGCTCTAAAACTTCCATTCTTAAACTTGGCTAGTGTGTTTTATGTGCTCTTTTCATCCAGAGAATAATCTAGGCTCTGTGGACAATATGGTCTCTACTGCAGAAACCCAACTCTGCTATTGTGGAGTAATGTGGCCATAAACAGGTGGATGAAGGTACTGTGTTCCAGTAAAACTTTATTTGCAAAAACACGCAGCAGGCTGGATTGGGCAGACTGGTTGCTTGTCAATGCCTGCTCTGGTCTCTTCCTAATGGAAGAGCCTGAACCTTAGATGGGAGCTGCCTGAGGTTCTTGCGTGACCTTGGGCAGTGCCCTTACCCACAGTGCCTCTGTTTTCTCATGTGCAACTTGTGTTGGTTGGGAGATGAGTTCCAGTGGTCCTGCCAGTTCTTGGCACTCGGTGAACTACTGAGTTCTCCACTGGGTCTGGCGTATCTGACTCCATGGTCCCTCTGGCCTGTGGTATCTCACCTGGATTCCCTCCCCAGCCTCAGGGCTCTTCTCCCCACTTCCTCCATGAAATCACAGTCCATTCTTCATGCACAGCCAGAGAGTGCATTTACAAGTGTCAATCAGAGGTTCCTGTCCCTTCTCTGAAGCTCTTCAGTGGCTGGCCACTGCTGTGATGACAGTACCTACCGTTCAAACTCCTGCCGTGTCTGGCGCCCGCTTCCTCTCGACTCATTCTGTTCCCTTCTCCTGCTCCTTCTTCACATCCAGTTCTTACACATCACGTGTGCTCTTCCCTTGGGACTTTTGCACACAGTCCTGCCTGGAGTGTTCTCCCTGAAGGTTGTTACATGACTGGTTCCCCATCACTTTGAGGCCTCAGCTCCAGTCTCACCGTCTCAGGGAGGCCTTCCTTGAACCCGTATGCTAAATACATCTTCTCCAGTCACCCTGCAACACGACCAGCTGTGAATTGTACATGCAGCAACTTGGCAGGGTCTGGAATTACACTGCATATTTACTTACCTGTTTATTTCTTTGCTTCAATAGATACTAAAGGCTCAGGGGGACGTCATCTGTCTTATTACTATGGTATCCACAGTGCTGGCACATAGTAGGTGTCAGTGTATGTTGAATGAATGGATGAACCAATGCCTGTGTACCTGAGGACCCACCCGGGTAGGACTTCTTGCTGTCCTATATTCTCTTCTTGGTGCTGGAATAAGTTGCACCCTCTCACTCTCAGGGGGCCCTGTTCTCATAGCATGGGGAGAAAATTCTCCCCTGTTGAGATCAAGAGGGCCTCTGGCCAAAGGACATTGGCCAGAGCTTCAGCCCCTGTCCTCAGCCCACAGGGATCCATTGGTGGTATCTCTGAATGAGGATCCATTGAGTTCTCTCCTTTCAGACAGTCTTTAGCATATGAAGCAAATAACTTTACTGGGATTGTACTTTTTCCCTTGGTTCTTGGGAATGTAGGCCCCTGCTTGCTTCTTTTTGGGGAGGTGCTTGCTGGAGGCGAAGCCCGAGTGGCCCTTCAGTCAGGAGAGGTCTTTTTTTTTTTTTTTTTTTTTTTTTGCGGTACTGGGGATCGAACTCAGGGCCTTGTGCTTGTGAGGCCAGCACTCTACCAGCTGAGCTATCTCCCCAGCCCAGGAGAGGTCTTAAACCCAGCCTCACACGTGCTAGGCAAGCGCTCTACCCCTGAGCTGTTTCCCGCCCGGGAGAGGTGGCCTAGGGAGAAGACTGCTGGCTAGGGCGCCAGTCGTCCCCAGCACCAAGCTCCCATCAGGTGGATACATGGATTTTTATGGGTTGAATCATGTCCCCAAAGAAGACATGTTAAAGTCCTAAGCCTGGGTCCTTCAGAATGTGGCCTTATTTGGAAATAGGGTGGTTATAATTGTAACTAGTTTAGATGAAGTCACGCTGGAGTGATGTGTGCCCTTAATCCTGTATGATTGATTGGGGTCCTTATAAGAAGAGAAGAGGCACCAAGAGGGAAAGCGACCCTGTCAGACAGAGGTGGAGATTGGAGGCGTGCTAATGTAAGCCTCGGAACGCTGGGGGCAGCCAGAGGCAGAGGTAATTGTCTTAGTCTCTTCTGGCTACTTCCTTTTTAACTCATGGGAACCATCCTTTCTTTCTATGGAGGATCAGCATATCACTGTGCATAGGTATTCAAAGCCACGCTCCTGATTAACAGATCAACTTCTGCTTTTCTTTATTTAAACTCCTTCATTAGTCTTGAATGCCGGTGGAATAAACACACTGCCTTTTACTTTACTGCATGGTCTCTCATTTTGTTCTGAGTTCCAGCTACACTCATTTCAACAAATTATTTTTGTTCTGGGTCCCAGTTAAATTGATATGGGGGACTGCTGTGTGGTAGATACAAAAAACAGCCAGTGTCCTTGGAACTCTGATTTTTAAAGGGGCCACAGGCAGCTTCACAGTGGTGTAGCACACAGGCCGAGCACAGAGTGGTCAGCAGTGCGGGAGGGACCAACAAGTGTGTGGGGCACCAAAAGAGGTCACAGATCGTGCGCACGGTTGAGGTCAGAAAGGACCTCTGCAAAGTGGTGATTTTTAAGGTGATCCTGAGGACGGTTAGGACTTCAGCACTGTGTACGCGGTAGGATGTGGGCCTCTAAGGTGGCAGCAGGTGGGGGAACTTATTCCCATGATAGTGGGTTAGCCAGAGCCACTGAACTCAGGTGTCTGCCAGAGAGGAGCTGGAGAGGTGGGTGAGGGTTGATTGCTGGGCTGGGGAGGCTGAATTTTGGGAGGCAGGGAAGGGAGGAAGGGTTTTGAGTAGAGGATGGCTTGGTAAGAGGTATGCCTCGGAAGGGGAACCATGGCAATGCAGGAGGCACTGGAGGCAGGGAGACCAGTTTGGAGGCTACTGAGGTGGAAGGAGTATAAATCCATTCAATCATCCACTGTGCCCTGTGCTGTCCTGCTACCAGGGTAGGTAGTGAGGCCACCAAGATGTGCAATCTGCTGCCTCTGAACTCAAAGTGTTCATAATAGTAACAACTGTTGCTGGCTGTTCTTGCCAGGCAGTGTTAAGTCCTTTGCGTACATTATCATTCTCAGGCCCCACAGCAACCCAATAACATACATGCCATAATTATCCCCATTGTATAGATGAGGTGCTAAGCACTGGGGAGATGAAATATTTCACCCAGGGTCACACAACTGGTCCCTGAAGGAGCTCTGACTGGCCTGCAGCACCCTGAGCCTCACTTTTGGCTCCACATACCAAACAGGTCAAGCCAGAATACTCAGGTTGCTCTGGCAGCTGTAGGTACCAGGCTGTGTAGGCTGATGTGAGCCTGTGGAGAGCCAGGGAACCTGGATACCTTGGCAGGGAGGGCTTTCCTGAAGGGGGATCCTGGCCCAGTCTTTCAAGGGGAGTGGGATGTTGTAACCGAACATTGAATTCTGGGGGTGGGGTGGGGAGCAAGGGGATTTCAGATAGAGGGGACAGAAGTGTCAAAAATTCAGAGGGGGGCCCCGGACACAGTGGTGCATGCCTGTAATCCCAGCAGTTTGGAGGTGGAAGCATGAGGATTGCAAGTTCAAAGCTGGCCCCAGCAAAAGTGAGGCACTAAGCAACTCAGTGAGACCCTGTCTCTAAGTAAAATACAAAATAGGGCTGGGGAATGTGGCTCAGCAGTTGAGTGCCCCTGAGTTCAATCCCCAGTACCAAAGGAAAAAAAAAAGAAAAAGAAAACAATCCAGAATGGGAAAACTGCAAGGGCCTCTAGTTTTAGTGTTGCTGGTCCCAAAAAGTACAGCCAGGATAGACTGGAAGGATCTGGAATGCAGGTGGGACCAGGCCCATGATTTGGACTCCACCCACCTTCCTGTACTTGGGACCATGAGGGTGTCTGATGGTGATGGTGAAGCCATGTGATCCGATTTGCTTTCTCAAGGGTCCTGAGGTACAGTAGTTGAAAGAGGGAGGCCATTTTGTCAGCCACAGTCAGGTGTTTGCATCCAGGCCAGGTGAGGCAGAGAGACTCCTGGGACAGGCCCCCAGAGTCCCGCATTCCAAGCCTGGGACCTGATCTGGAAGGCTCAGCCTGCTGAGTTGCTGGCCTTTGGGCCTGTATTTCTTCTTCACCCAGCATATCGTTTATCCATCAGTATTTGACAAAATACTGAAAGTGCCCCACACTGGCTCTCTGCTAAGCACTTGACTTTCTAAGAGGAAAAGATATGGTCTCTGCCCTTGAGGACCAGCTGGACCACTGGGCACACAGTTCCAAGGCAGGGTGTGTGTGCAGTTGAAGGAGTGAATGTGGCCTGAGGGCGCAGTAAAGGACACAGGGTAGCCTTCAAACTGGCTTCCTTCCTGCCACCTCTCTCCTTGCCCCTCCCTGCCTTAGCCCCTGGGCTTTTGAGGCCACAGGTTTGCCTGGGTTTGAATCTCAACTTGGCCCTTTACTAGCTGTGACTTTTGGAACATTCCTTAATCTCTTTGTTTGCTCATTTCCTCCACTTAAGGAGGGGGCATGATAACGACCCCTATTTCAGAGACTATTTACTAGGATCACGTGAGTGCACATGCAAAGCACCTGGACTAGTGTCTAACACTTAGTAAGTGCTATGTAGATGCCATTAATGTTATAGGTCTGGGATGTCTTAGACTAATCTCTCTGTGTTAGGCACATTTTAGAATTCAGGATTATGTTAGTAAGGGTTCAATCAGGAGAGAAAGCACACAGAACTTTGAATACAGAAGTTTAAGGAATTATTAACTATAACAGGAGATTAGAGTAATAAAAATTGACTAGTTAGAAGTAGAAGGAGCTGTAAAGAACATAGGAATGTCAGAGACAGGAGCAGCCACGTGGGGCTGAAGTGAGTGCCTAAGGAGCACCAGCCGCCCGGTGTTGAGGTCAAGTCCCAGTGAAGTCCCTTCCAGAGCTGAGATAGGGTGTCCAAGGAAGAGGCCCTCGGGCTGAGACCCTGACCTTTGAGAGCGCTCAGCTGTGCTTACTGACCGGCAGAACAGCTGCTGCAGTGCCCACCAGTGAAAGTTCATGGCAAGGTGTCTCATGGAAGGCGTTTGCTACAAAACCATCCAAAAAATGGGCACTGTGAGGAGCTGCTGGCCTGGGAGCTATTGGTTGCTGCAGCTGTGGGAGCTGGGCAGTGGAGGGGGAGGGACTGGGGGACTGGGCACAGAGAAGCTGCTCCCTGCAGGAGCCTAGCGCCAGTGAAGCCACCTCACTGCGAACATCAGAAGCAGGACGGAAATCCCTTCCCCTGCATGTCTGTCCACATCTTCCCCTGACCACTGTGAACACCAGATTAGCTGGTAAGAAAAACAGGTTTAAGGGCCCAGAACCATTTTTGTGTGGCAGGTAATGAAGGTGGCTTTGTGACTGAGAGGTAATAAATTGTTAACTGACTGTCGTAGTCAGTTTGGGCTGATAGAACGATACCATAGAGACCGGGTGGGTTAAACAACAGACGTTATTTCTCACAGTTATGAAGCCTGAGATCAGGTGGTCAGGTTCTCAGTGAGGGCCTCCCTCTTCCCGGTTGACAGCTGGTTGCTTTCCTGCTGTGTCTTCACATGCACACACAAGAAACTTCTGAGGGCGCTAATCCCACTCATGAGGGCTCCACTCTGGTGACCTAAGTACTTCCCAAAGCCCCAATCTCCAAACCCCGTCTCATGCTGGTGGGTAGGATTTCAACATATGAATTTGGTGAGGCGTGGGGCGGGTACCATTGGGTCTCTCACCCTGGTGCAGGGTCCTTCTGACTTGGGGACGTTTGTCCCATGGGTGTACCCTGTTGTGTAGTAGCCTGGTGGGGTAACGGCAATAGTCAAACACATTTTTTTCTCCCTGTGGCAAAAATGTATTCACACTAAGTAGCTAAATAAAGACTATTAATAGCCTCATATCTATTCAGGTCAGGCTTTGTCACTAAATGAGTTATTAAAAAAGAGTTATTAAAAAAAGCTTTTTGGATTTTGGAATTGAGGCTGAGGGATGGTTGACCTCATTACCTTTCTCCACACAGCAGTCAGATCTTTTGGAAATGTAAATTATGCCACTGGCTCTCCTGGGAACCCATCAGTGGCTTCCTGCCCTAGGATGAGGACTACACTCCACTCCAGGACCACACACTGTCTTCCCCACCCCTGGTCTGCCCTCCAACCCCACTGACCCCAACTCAACAACTTGTCCTGCAACAAGGCCTTTGGACACTTCCCTCTCACTGCATGTAATGCTCTTTTAGTTCACACACACACACACACACACACACACACACACAATATGTGCTGGGCTAACACAGCCTTATCCTTCAGACCTCAGTACGGGTGTCCTTGCCTGAGGGGAGCTTTCTGAGCCCCCTTTCCTAACCCTCACCCCATTTGGGGCTTTGTTCTTTAAAGCACACGTCTTAGTTTGTGATTATGCAAACTTATAGTTAGTACGATTATTCGACTAATTTGTCCTCCTATTAAACTATAAGTGCTCCGAGGACAGTGGCTGTGTCTCTTCCTTCCCCCACTACTTTAGCCCTGGTGTTCTACACAATGGCATATGACATTTTATGAATGAAAAAAGGAATTGCCATCTTGGATCTTGAACCAGGAAAGAAAAAATTTAGGCATAACAGAAATTACTGGAACAACTGGCAAACTTTGGACTTTAGATTTGATAGCAGTGTTGTATCAGTGTTAAATTTCCTGATTTTGATGTCATTATTCTTAGGAAATAAGCACTGAGGAATTTAGGAGTGAAGTTTTACCATATCTTCAACTTTCCCTCAAATGAGAAATTAGACATAAATAGGGGAGAAGAAGAGAGAATGAAAAATATGAACGTATGTGAAAGCTATACAGGAAATCTTTGTACTTCTTGCATCTTTTCTGTAAGTTTGAAATTGCATGACTGATGTGATCTTGCAATATATACAATCATAAATGGACATTACACTATGTATGATCTATCAAAATGTATAAATATGTTCTACTGTCATGTACAACTAATTAGAACAAATACAATAAAAAAATGTTTTTTAAGTATTTTAAAGTTCAGTGACTAGAAACGAATAAACAAAAGGGGAAAGGAAGGCTTCATGAGAGGAGACCTCCCCCCAAGAGCAAAAGCAGGAGGGTAGAAAAGGGGACTGCCAGGAGGGCTGTGTGCTTGGTGCTTGGCCCCGAGCTGGGGAAGGAAGAGCGAGGGATGAAGCTGGAACCCTCCTGGGGGTGTCTCTTGAGGGAGTGGGGTGCTGTGCTGCTCAGCTTAGCTTGAGGGTCTCTGTTCCTTGTAATTTTTGATCACATGAACCCAGACCATCTCCAGTTCTTCCAATTGATTTCTTTTTTCACTTAATAATAGGGAGCTGGCATCCAAGAATGCAGATTGCTCTTTCTGTCCTAAAATTACAGCTTTCCTGTTGTAGAGGTTTACTCTTAAGTGCACCATGTGTTTCCTGTTTTAGTTATATGTTGCTGCATAACAAATTATCTCAAAATGTGAAGAATTAGCACAACAAGCATTTATTATTGCAGTTTCTCTGGGTCAGGAATTTGGGCTTTGCTTGGAGGTTCTGGCTCAACGGATCTCATGAGGTTGCAGTCAAGATGTTGGCCAACTCCACTGCATCAGGAGTCCCAGCTGGGGCCCAGCAATCTGAGGACTCAACAGGAGGACTCAGTTAGTCAACACGTGGACTTCTCCACAAGAAAGCTTGAGTGCCCCTACAGCATGACAACTTGCTTTCCCAGAGCAAGTGATTCACGAAACAAAGGGGAAGAGAGAGAGTGTGCACTCACAAATAAGAGCAGGTGGGCACAAGCGGAAGCCACCGTTCCTTCCATGACCTAATCTAGATTCTGAACTTGTATGTCATCCTTGATGCTTTACTCTATTAGTTAGAAGTGAGACGTGAAGTTCAGCCCATGTGCAAGGAGAGAATTAGACTCCACCTCTTGAAGTGAGGAGTGTAAGAGAATTTGGAGACATTTTAAAACCACCACAGGTGCTAAGAGCCTATTGTGTGCTTGACATTAAATGATACACGGAAGGGATCCAAGGTTCAGACCGACATCTGCCTCCGGAAACTTACATCTGGTAGGAAAGTAAGAAATGTCTTGAAATTGACCATAGGAGCCAAGATATTCCATGGTAGACTACTTGAGAGAGGTCTGGGAAAGGAGAATTCAGAATGAATGGTTCACGGGGAAGCTCTCGGGAGGAACTGATACCTGCCTTCACAGATGAGCAGCTTTCCCCTTGGTTCTTGACCCTGATGATTGACATCATCATACAATGATAATGAATAACCATGGTGGAACTTGGACATTTTCACTGCAGGAGGCCCGTGCCAGGCAGGGCTGCCTGCCTCGTAGCACATCTCTATTTGTGAATAACATCCCTTGGAATTATACAGTGGACCATCCAGCTGCACAATTATTTAAGGCTTTGAGCTGCCTTATAGGGTCAGTGCCATTACACAGATAACAAAGTGAAGCCTTAGGAAATTAAGTAACTTACACAGATGACACGGCTAGTAAGTGGCAGAGCTATTAGACCACAGGCCCCTGAGACAGACCTGTAGGTTTAACTTCCAGCTTCTCTGCTTCAGGTCCTTGCTCAAGCAACTTAGACTTCTCTGTCCTCGGTTTCCTCATCTGTAATGTGCACCTGGTTCAGCACAGTGCCTGGTTTGTGACAAGCATTGGTTGCTGTTGCTGTAGTCAGCTCAGAGGGGCACACACTGCTCTGCTGTCCTCAAGTTCTTTGCCTCAGTTTGTTATAAAGGGTTGAGATGAGAGAAGCAAGCGGTAACTACAGCAACCTGCTCTTGTGTGCGGATTAAGAACTGGAAGGGAGAGACAGCATGTCCAGGATGAATATTCCAGCAATGTGCTGTCAGAGTCTGCTATTCCCTGTTTCTGTTTTATTCCCATGAGGATGTGACTGCTTCCAGGGATGCCTGCCAGTTCCATCCTCTGTGCAGGCCCAGATAGTGGCTGACCTGGGTTCTAGGAAGCTAAACATGAGTTGGCAGCTTTCTCTGAAGTGCTGTCCCTGTGGAGGAGCAAGGAACCTGACTTGGATAAGTCAGTTTAGCAAGCAGTGTAAGCAAGTTAGGATACAAGTCTGTGCTGTGTGTCCTTGAGTCAGTTACTAAGTCTTTCTGGACCCTGAGAACCTCCTTTATAAAACGGTCTTGGCAATCCCTCCCTTCCAGAGTTTTCCACTAGAAAAAAGAGGAGGAGGGAGTGTTTTTGAAAGCATGCAAGTGCAGTGCGAGGTCTCAGGACTCTTCATTCCTTTCCAGCCATTTGAGAAATATGGGTTCTTCAAACAAGTGGAAAACACAAAGGTTGTTTGATGGACATCACTCCTCCCTACCCCTGCCCCCCACACCCTCTTTGCTAAAGCATTGTTGAGAAAAAAACGGTTTTGATCTGAATTCTGAGGATGAAACAGCCCTCCAAACCAAAGCAAGAAGCAGGTGGTTCTCCTTTTGAAAATGTAAATCCATGAACCAACCTGGGGACTTGTCTTCTAGAAGTAACCCTTTTTCTTCTTTAATGAATTGGCATTTGCGGTCTGTGCTGGTTCACTGTGGAATTCAACCGAATGTCTCATTGTCTCATTGACTGGGATCACAGAGGTGGCAGCCCTCACCCTGTGGGAACAACAGAGCCTACTTTGAGACAAAAAAAAAAAAAAAAAAAAAAAAAAAAAATCCAAAACCTCCTCCCTTTTATTTCCTCACTTTAGACTAAAACACTTCCTTATTTAAGCTTAAAAAAAAAGTGACTAATTTTTTTTTTATTTTTAAAATTGGTTTAGATGTGCGTGAACCATTTTTTTTTCTTAAATTACTGCACATCTCATTGTATTTATTACACGTTGGGGTTATGAGTATATCTGCTTTGGATCATGTGGCATAGTGACGGGAGGAGATTCCACCAACTCCCTGTGCAGGAGGCTCACAGTTTCTCTCCTCCATTTTCTCTTTGTTAAACTATATTTCCCTGAAGACAAAAAGGAAAGAGGTAATAGAAAGGGGAGGAGAAATGTCAGAGGGAAACCTGGGGCTGTCAGTGATTTCTGCTCTCTAGCAGTCTGACCTCGGAGTGGTTAAACTTGGAGTCCTGGTCCCTCCTCTAACCGGGGGTAGTGACAGTAATAGCCGTGTTGTAGGGCTGTGGTCAGAGTGACCTGAGAAAACACATAAATCCCATGCACTCTTATGTGGACTGAGATGCAATTGCATAAATGTAGAACTCGTGTGATTTTTAAAAATTCATTTTTAAAAGGCTTTTCCTTTTAGAAACAGAGTTTGAGTTGCAGAGGAGCCTTGGAGCCATTCAGCATGACATCCCAGTGTGGGGAGGAACCCTGCGTGCAGTTGCCCGCAGAGGTAGCATGCAGCTCCAATAACTCCAGGATGTGGCGGGCACCGCCTCTCTCCTTCCTTTCCTCCCTTCGTCTTCCCAGCCTTTTAGAGTTTCTTGATATAGGATGTAGCAGTTCTTCCCCTTTTCTCTAAGACAGACAACAAAAGAATGCTGTCGTAGTTAAAAATGAATAAGCGTGCCCCGGCGTGCATTCTGCGGATCCGCCGTCGCCCAGGGCTGCTGCAGGTGTGCCCGCCAGCCTCCGGGGGGTCTGAAGTCTTGTCCTGGGCATCTGGTATTTTCTGTTGCAGAGCTGCTGAGTTATTAGGCTTCTGCCCTGGGGCAGGAGGAGGACTCAGCAGGACACTCTAAGCTCTGTACATCTGAACACCTTTCTCTTTTACTGCAGGTGGTTTTTTCTAGCTCTAGGTGTATGAGGATTTATCTGTGAAGGTACAGTCGTGACAGTAATTGTTGCCTTCTTTCTTCCCTCCTCCGTTCCCCCTCTGAAATGGGGGAGGAAACCTGTTCGCTTCAGAGCTGCTTCTGCTGCTGGGATTTTCATTGCTTTCCTTTCAGAGATATCACAGTGAAGGAGGGGTCAGGGAGCAGAGACCCGGGAGGCCATCCCAGCCAGCACTACAGACTCTCTGGAAGTCCAAGTGGGTATGTCAGTATTGGGAGTGTCCTGTACACATTGTTTCTACTTCTCTTAATTTTGTTTTTTTATACTGGGGGTAAACTCAGGGATACTTTACCTCTGAGCTCTGAGCTCCATTCTCAGTCTTTTTTTTTATTTTTGAGACAGGTTTCTCTTAAGTTGCTGAGGCTGACTTTGAACTTGCAGTCCTCCTGCCTCAGCCTCCCAAGTTGCTGGGAATACAGGCATGTGCCACTGTGCCTGGCTTTCTTAATTCTTTCCAAAGTTGTAGTAAGAATAATTTTAAAAAACCCCTTCTAGGTGTGTTCCACATTTTTATATGGTGAAAATCACCAGCTTATTCTCCTGGCATCTGTTTAATTGAAGATAATACTAGGAGTGCAGGTAGGGCAGGCTGTGTGGATTTTTTAAAATGCATCTTTCTACTCATCAGATACATCTACATCCATTAAATCAGATTTTCTCGGCATTGTTTAGCTGAAGCAAAACAGAGGCAGACGTAAGCTTCAACCTGTTGTCTCCAACTTCTGAGTTCCAGCTATTCATGTTGATCAAAACAATCTCATCAGTTAACTTTATAGTAAATAAACATCATTAATTTGAAAATTAAAAATTCATAATAATAAGATGCAACTTTTTTGTCTTATTAAATGAAAGGCTTGACTCTCTGAAAACCCGTCAGTGTTTTGGAGAACACTGAGCTGGCATCCCTCACTGTTTTGGGATGCCCTGCTAGTCCATCATTTCTTGCTCATTAAATTATGTCCCAGCTCATTAATGTAGCAACCTGATATTTGCACAAGAAGGTCTATCTTCTGGCAACTACATTTATATTTTCATGTTCACATCCCAGCAATTGCATTTTATTTGTGAGCAGACCCTGGCAGATTTTCCCCTTTTGGATAGTCTCAACCCGTAAAAGAAAACATTTTCTGCTGTCCTCCTAAGAGAAATCCTTGCCACTGCCCAACCCCAGGTGGTCATGATTTAATTATGAAACCATTACCTTTTGCCTCCTGATGGAGTCGTTTCCCATGTTCTTAGAGGCTTGTTGGGCAATTTGCCAATAAAAGTCACTCCAGCAGCTATTGAACACCTAGGATGATAAATAGGTTAGTCCTCAGCCTCTTGGAAGCCAAGCAACCCCACTTCCTTCCTCCCTGCCTTGCTGACTTCCTCTTCCACCCTGTCTGTCTGTCTGTCTGAACATCATTGGCTCTACTCTCGTCTTTCCCAGCCTTTGAGAGCTGCAATGACATCAGCCTCGAGCCTTGTTCTCCATCTGCAAGGTGCTGATGGAGCCCACGGTGTGTGTGTTCTGTGACCTCTGGCAGGGCAGGCTCTCCGTGGGAAGGGAATATCATATCACCCTTCCTGCCTCACAGGGTTTGTTGTAAGGGGCAAAAGAGGCAGTGGGGTGGGGGGAGCGGGGGAGAGGGAAGTGAAGGAGAGGGGTACTTGAGCCCTGTGAGAATGGGAAGCTTTGCAGCGGTTTCCCTGCAGAGTTGTCATCTGAGCCCCTTCACCCTCAGCACCCCGGTCTGTCTGTTAGTACATTGACAAACTACTCTCTCAGTCCAAGAAAGCAGCTGGAGAAAAAGATGAAGAGAGTTCAGCTTGCCTTCCTGGTGAAATAAGTCCGTGGAAGTTCACACCATGCATCGAGGGCTGTGTTTGTCACTGAGACCAACATGGGGAGTGGGCCCTGGCCTCCCTGCGTCACAGCTCAGCAGTCAGGAAGGCCTGGATTCAAATCTTGGCTCTGTACGGAGACCTTAAGGAAGATGCCTAACAATTTTTGAGCCTCCATTTTAGCCATAAAATGGAAATAATAGCTACCAACTTCACAGACATGCTAATGATTAATTGGAGACTGTGTATAGGAATGTATCTGGCACGTTTTAAAAGTTCAAAAATAGCTATTAATGTTTGGGGGACAGTAACATTCAGAGACTGTTTTCCCATCTTTAAACTGTACAGTTTAACTTACTTGATATGACCTGGATAAAAACATAGGGGGTGAGGGCAGAGGAAGGGGGCATTCCTGGTCATTTGTCCACTCTGCTCCTCCTGCCAGCCACGTTCCCACCCGCGCCTGGACCCTCCTGGAACCATGCATATTCCTGCCTCCCAGAGCAGGGATGGCGCAGATGTGCAGCCTGAGCCTTCTGTAGCAAGTGTGGGCAGCCAGGGGTGGCCTTCCTCACAGGCTGCCGCCTCGCTGCCCTCCCGCCTCAGAGGTCCCCCTCTCAGGGACTTCACGACAAAACACTTTCACAATGGGCAGATCACTGCCATGGATTCTCCAGCTTGCTGTCTCCAGGGCGGAGGAGAGACATTTTAATTAATTACAGTCCCAGTGCGTCCGGAGATCAATAGCAGTAAAGAGCTGTGGAATGAATCCTCAGCCTCCACCCTGCTTCCAGCTCTGTGACCTTGGCACCAGTTGCTACATCTCTGGGCCTCAGTTTCCTCCTCTCTAAAGTAGGAATGCCTACTTCCCAGGAGTGTCTGGAGGCTTCCAAAAGGCACGGCAGTTAAAATACGGTCAACTGTGGAGTGCTGGTCCTCAGTAAGTTCTCCAAGTGTGAGCATGAAGTTTTTCTCTTCTCTGCCATATCTAGAACCTTCTTGCTTTGCTACTTGTTATCTTAAAGCTAAGTGGCAGGTTCCGCTTTCCTTCCTGAGCCTGAGGGAAGCAAGTAGCCCCTTTAGCATTAGGGGGATAAGTGAAGTGGGTAGAGGGCACTACATTTCTGTTCTCAGACTTCGGTTCCTTGTGTGACCCGGGATGAGAAGCTAGAAGTCTGGGATTTCCCCTGACAGTCGGCGCCATTCACCATTCTGACCACCACCAGCACTGGTTCTTTGTGGTGAAGAATGGATTCCCTGTTTATGCCAGCCTCTTCTTCCTTCTTCCTGCCTCCTTTCTTTCCTCCACATTGTGTTCTGCACACGGCAGCCAGAGTGATCTTTCTAAAGCTCAAGTCTGGTCATGTCTCTACCCTGCTCAAAGCCCTTTCCTGGTTCCCCATGCCCATTAGGACAGAATCCAGAGTTCTTGCGGTGGCTGCCCTGGCCCTGCATGATCTGGCCCCTGCCAGCTTCTCCAGCCGTGCATCCTGCTCTCCCCAGGTGTGGTTGGGTATGAGGAGTCCCCCTCAAAGCTCCTGTGATCACACAGGAATATTCAGAGTTACTGGATTGTGAGAGCCATACCTAATCAGTCCGTCCTGGTTTGGGTTCACCCCTGACTGGGTGGTAACTGTGGGCTTGTGGGCATGACTGGAGAAGGTGTCGCTGGGGGCATGCCCTGTAAGGGTGTGTCCTTCCTGTAGCCTCCCTGTCCCTCTCCCTCTGCTTCCTCACTGCAGAGCAGCCCTCCTCCAGCACGTCCTTCCACTGCAGTGCCCTGCCTCACCCCGGGCCCAGAGCAGCGGATATGGCCAAGCATAGACTAAACCTCTGGAACTGTGAGCCAAAAGTTGTTCTTGTCAAGTGTTTTAGTCACAGTGATGAAAAGCTGACTAATACAACAGGTCACCCTCAGTTCCAGCTGTAGCCTGAGCACTCGCCAGACACGTGCTCATCTGACCCCAGTCCTTGGCAGGATACCAGTTTGGGATTCCGCTGGCCAGGTCCTCCACATGCTGCAGGTCTCTGCTGAGACTCTGCCCTCCCTGCAAGCCTTCCCTGACCACCCTTCAGTCTGGAAGTGTTCTGTGACGCCCCAGGTTTATGGGTGTCAAGGCCCTGCCCACACCCCGGGCCGTCATCATTTTCTGGGCAGCCTCTCCTCACCTACCCTGTGGGTGCATGTGCTCCTCACGGGCAGGACCCGTGCAGCTTGCTCACTGTTAGAGCCTGCAGCCTCTGGCACTTCTGCCACAGAACGCAAGCCAAATCATGGAGCAGAGGAAGGATATGGATTGTTACTTTCTGACTAGGAAATCTGGGGACGTCAGAATCACTAGGCACTTGCCAAACTGATTACTTGGTAGCCCCAGCCCAGCTCTCGGCCCTCCGGATTCAGAATTTTGTGGGTGAGCCAAGAATCATTTGAGGACCTCTCAGGGTTTGCCCTAACGCTAGCATTTAACAAGAGGTAACTGATCCAGAGACAGAGTTGACTTCTGTGAGATCCCAACCCAACCCTTCTCTCTTTCTCTTTCTATTGCGTGCGTACACACACACACACACACACAGATTTTGCCTATGGGATGAGATGAGGGCTTGATGCTTTTTACATTCCTACAGTGTTGATCTTGAGAAGACCACAGAAGCACAGGACAGAGAATCTGTGTTTTTGTTCTAACCTTAGGTCTCAACTGCAGAATCCTGGCATATTGTTTATTTTTCCTTTCCATAAAAAGTACTCAGCCTCAGAATATGGGCTACTTATTTCTTAAATTCTAAATAATTACTTTCACTATGGAACTTACGTCATGTTTTTAAACATGGAAAATCCCTGATGTTTCATTTTTCTGCCTCACAACTGATTTGTAGAGAGGATGAATTATCCTGCCTGATGCCATGAAATCTATTTTTATCATCTGGGATGCTGAGACTAAAACTGACGGGTCACGTTTAATGTTGCTTATAGCGCTCAGCGACATGGCCTGAGCGTAGGCAAAGCCTGCCAGAGGAGAGCGCCGTGCAGGAACATGTGTCAGGAATTCATTCGACCTGCTCACCAGGACAAAATGGGAGGGAAGAGCCCACATTTGACACAGATTAAGTAGAGCGTATTTGGAGGAAGGCTCTGGAACACCATGGGATCAAGAAGCTGTGTTAAAGAGAAGGGCTGAATAAACTGGGTATTTTTACTTTCATAGAACGCAGTGGCTTATAAATGCTCCGGTACTGGGGGTTGCAGGAGAGCATTAAGGAAAAGTAGGCCTGGGAAAGATCTTCCACCTGGATGTAAGGAAGAACTTTGCAGCAAATGGAATCTTGCCAGTGAGCATTCTTTTTTTGTTTGGGTTTTGGTACCAGGGTTTAAACCCAAGGGTGCTCAACCACTGAGCAACATCCCCAGTCCTTTTTTTAATTTTTAATTTTGAGACAGGATCTTGCTAAGTTGCTTAGGGTCTCACTAGGTTGCTGAGCCTGGCTTTGAACTTGGGATCCTCCTGCCCCCGCCTTCTGGGTTGCTGGGCTTACAGGCCTGCACCACCGCACCCAGCCCAGTGAGCAATGTTAAAGATAAGAGTTCCCACAGCAAGACACGTTTAGGGGCTGGGCAGCATTACGGGCCTCTCAGAGTCCTGGGTGAAGGGCACATGGGACCAGATGAGGCCCACACACCTTCTGACTGTCCCTAGGGCTAACCCAAGGCCCCCAGGGCATAACCAACGCCTGAACGAGTGAGGGGCTCTCTGGTGGGGAGCCCTCTGGTTCTCGGCTCCAGTGGGTGGCGTGGGAATGTGGGTCCACCGAGGACAGAATTTTCATCAAGAAGAGATGGACTTGTGGATTTTGTAATATGGACTCTACTGGGTTTTAAATACCATGCAGGTCAAATAGAGCCATCTGTCTGCCAGGTGTCAGCCAAGGCCTTCCAGTTTGACCCCTTCCCCCACTTCCAGGGCTCTCTAGGTTCTGTGCAGTCCTTCAGAGGTGAGGGGAGCGAAGCGGGTAAGGTAGGGATTCTCTCTCCAACAGAGGTGGGGAGCCAGGACATCTGGAGCCAAGAAGCTTCCAGAAAGACCCACTGCCAGGTAATAACAGAAGATGGGATCAGGGTTGAAGAGGAGGAATGCTCAGCTACCTCCCTTGCCCGTTTCATTACATTGCATTTTTAAGCTCTTCTTATACAATTATGCTTGATGAAGGAGTGCTGGGTGAGAGGGTGCTTTCCTTTTTCTCCCTGCACTGCTCTGGGGCTGGGGTGCCCTGCAGTTTCCGTGTGGTCTGCATATCTGCACGCAGAGGCCTGGCATGTTCCAGAGCTCAGCCTCTCCTCCTCCTCAGGGATCTGCATCTTGGGCCTCCAACCATAACCCTGCTTTGACTGAAGGCTTCCCAGGACCCGGGAGTCTCTTTCAGAATGCACACAGGAAAAGAAGAAAAGCCACAGGAATGCAACCCGACGTCTGTCTCAGGCTCTAGGTATTGGACTGCCAGGGACTTGGGCATGAATAAATCAGCTCTGCCACGAAGGCAACCTCAAAAAGCCAGTCATGTCCAAACCACATTTATGGGGCTCCTGATGCAGCTGAGGCCTGTCTGCCCAGCTTCCTGCATCTCAGCCTTCCTGCCTCTCCTTAGCTCCAAAAGCAGCTTGCAGCAGTGAACTTCCCCTTTGATTTTTAATTAAAGTTTTTTATTTTGTATGCTATCAGTACTTTTTTTTTTCTCCACACAGCTTTCTTGAGATAAAGTTGAAGTATAATAAACATTTTAAGTGTGTGACTTGATCAGCTTTAACACACATGTAGCCCTGTGATGCCGTCGTCACCGTCAGGTATTGGACATTTCTAGCAACCGTAGGTTCCTTGTGCCCCTTGTCAACCCTCCTTCCCTCTTTCTCTCCCTCCCCGCATAAACACTCACCTGCTTTCTTTTTCTTTAGATGCATTTTCTAGAAATTTATGCAGAAGGCATCATCACACAGTATGTGTGTTCCCTTCTGCCTGGCTTTGTAAAAATTCAGTGTGATGATTTTTGTTGTGGTTGTTTTGTGTTTTTGTTGTGGTGGTGCTGGGGATCGATCCCAGGGCCTTGCACATGCTGCGCAAGCGCTCTGCAACTGAGCTACGTCCCAGCCTGGCATGAGGATCTTTGAGATTCATCCACACCCTTGTGTGTACCAGTAGTTGATTCTTTTCTATTGCTGAGTAGCATACTGGAAGGGCATACTGTAATTTGCTTATCCTTTCACCTGCCAATGGCCATCTGAATTGTTTCTAGTTTTCGCGTATCAGAAATAAAGCTGCCATGAACATTTGTGTACGGGTCTGTGTGTGGACATGTGTGTTTGGTTTTCTTGAGTAAATACTTCGGAGGGGAATGGCGTGAAGAATTGTATTTGCTTTTATATAAGATTTACATGCTCTCATGATTGTCACCTCTTCATGTGTTTCTTGACCACGTTTTATCTTTTGTGAAGAGTCTGTTAAAATCTTTTGCTTGTATTTAATTTTCTTTTTTTGCCTTATTGTTGAGTTTTAAGAGCCTTTTGTGTATTTGGCATACAGATCTTTCATCTGATCTGTGTTTTACAAATATATTCCCCCATTCCTTGGCTTGCCTTTGTGTTTTCTTAAGAAGATGTTCGTGTCATCTGGTAAAATATGGAGCATACAGGGTTTCTGGGGATAAGAAAGACACTGAATATTTAACAAATGTAGTCAACCTTAAGAATCCTGTAGGACCTGAATGTGGTAACAACATGAGTGAGAGTGTATTTATCATCATTTTAACTCTGGATTTGGGAATTGTTTTGCATAGTTTGAGGAAAACACTGTGTGAAGCACCCCACTAGGTGCTAGAAGAGAGGAAAGGAAAGGTACACAAGCATAGTCGGACATGGGTCCTCTGCCTGGGGGCACCCTTCTGGGGAGGAGGAGCTGTGAAGCCTGCCTTCTCATCATTGCTATTATGGCGTGCGCTGTGTGCATTATTGGCATGATACTGTTTAACCCCCCAAACAATCCTAGAGGGAGATCTTTCCATTTGGCAGATGCAGAAACTGAGGCTAAGTGAAGTTGAGTAACCTCCCTAATTCATACAGCTGGGATGGAGGGACCCAAATTCAATCCCAAGTCTTCAGAGCCCTCGTTCTTAGTCTTCGATTTAAATTGTCTTCTAAGTAGTGCCTAAGAGAATGTGTTAAGAAACCGTAAAAGTCTTAAACAATGTGGAATGCGAAGTGAAAATTTACTTTTAGCTTTGTGCCATAGAGCACCATGACAGAGTTAGCATTTGAAGGATATATGTGACCTCAGTGACAGAGGTGGCAGAAGGGGAATGGCAGCTGAAGGGGACAGTATAAGAAAAGGTGCAGGGCTGTGTAGCTCAGTGGTAGAACGCTCACCTAGCACATGTGAGGCACTGGGTTCGATCCTCAGCACCACATAAATGTAAAGAAATAAAGGTCTCATCTCCATCTACATCCAAAGAAAGAAAAGGTGCAGATGTGGGAACAGTCATGGTATCAACAGAAGCCTGTTATCCCTGAGGGTCCACAGTGAGAAGAAGGAGGATTAAATTCTACTCTCAAAGGGCCTTGAAAGTTGGACTAAGAAATCTGAATTTGATTTCAGAAGGCCATGGTGATTCATCAACGTCTGGGAGCAAAGGTAGTGATGTGTCCCAGAGAGACCTGGGGCTGAGATGGGCAGGGAGTAGCTGGGGACCTTGTGGCCCTTACCTAGGTCTAAGGGCCCCAGCTAGAGCATTAGCTGCACAAATGGAGAAGGGATAAATACCCCCCAGTTCACAAGTAGAAACCACCTCCCATGCCTTCTTTTCATTCTATCAACTTCTCTATAATCTGAAACTAACCTGACCTGTCCCTTGCAGCCTCCTCCTTCCTTGTCCATCTGTATTTTGCATACCTCATTGCTTCCAGACAGTAGCCAGGGTGGAGAGAAATTCAATTTGTCCAGCCTATAATTTGTTGACTAATTCTGATTAATGAGTTGGTACCTGGCGAAAGGGGAAATTTGGGGCCAAAATCAAGTTTAATGTTATTCATGCATTCATTTTATTCATTCAAGTAATCAAATTCATTTATTTACCATCCATTTGTTCAAAATTAAAAAAAATTTTTTTCAATAAACACGGGCTCAGTGGTATTATCTCACATGTGCCAGACCCTGGGGTAGGCACCAAAGATCCAGTGTGCAGAGGAACAGTCTCTGCCTGTAAGAAGTTCCCAGTCTCGTGGAGGACTGGCTCTGCCATCTGCTTCAGGGATTCCTTCCTCCCTCCCACCCGCCCCTTCCTTCCTTCCCTCGGTCCACAGTGTTGGGGACTGAATCCACGCATTGTGCATGCTAGGCAAGGGCCTTGCTAAGTCACCCAGACTGGCCCTGAACTTGCCACCCTCCTGCCTTAGCCTCCCGAGTCACTGGAATCACAGGCATGCCCCACCATGCCCTGCTAGAGATTGCTTTCTAGTTCACCTTTTTGTATTTCTTTTCCTCTCCTTTCTTGCCTTTGGGATTTTTTTTTCCCCCGTTTTATTTTTTTCCCTTCTAGTAAGTAAGGTCAGAATTCTCTTTCTCTGCTTTAAATACGTAACCAGGAAATGTTTGTATGCATTCTTGAGTCTACAGTTAATCAATATTTTTACCCTACTGTGCCGATATGAGGAATTGAGTGAGAGCTTGCTTTGATCCCTCACCTTGTCTGACTTCTGTGCATGCTGTCACGTGTTTCTGTTGTTTCTTTTTGAGACCCTAAGACTGTGCTGCTGTAGTTTCATACAGGCTTTCTGAGTGGAGTCACTTTCCTTCTGCCTGAAGTGTGTCCTTTTAAATTTCTTTTTGTGAGGGCCTCATGATAGCAAACTCAGTTTTTGCTTGAGAATATCTTTTTTTGCTCCTGCTCTTGCTGGGCATACAATTCTAATTCACAGTGTTTATTCTTGGTACCTTGGATGGATTTCACCACTGCCTCCTGGATTCCATTACAGCTGTTGAGAGGTCAGGGGTCACTTAGTGATTATTGCTTTAATGAAATCTGTTTTTTATCTGCCTATTCTTAAGATGATGTGTCTCTATTTTTAGTGTTTTGCTCTGACATGGATTTTTCAAAGCAGCTCTTACTCGTATAGAAGTGATATACAGTGAATTGTACAGATATGAAGTGTACAGTTTGATAAGTTTTGACATATATATGTACCCATGAAAACATCACCACCTCAAGATAATGAACCTATCCATCACCCCCCCGAGGTTCCTCAGGTCCCTTTGTATTTATAACCTCAGGCAACCACTGATCCAGAGAGTAGTGTGTATTTTCTACAAACGGAATCATACAGTGTACACTTTTTTGAAAATCTTTCAGTGAGCATGATTGTTTTGAGATTCATCCATGGAGCATGCATCAAAAGTGTTGTTCCTTTTTATTGTAAATTATATTCCTTTCTCGCTCATGTCCAGCTAAGGGAGGGAAAGGGTTCTGTTGGAGGGATGGGATGGCTTCAAAATAAAAGCTATGAAATTGAAATATCAGAAATAAAGACAAAAGGCAAGAATATCTTAGGAGCAGGGGCATGACTGGTTGAGCGTCTAGAAGCGTCTGGCTCTAACAAAGAAAGGAGCTCACCCTTGTGGGACAGGTAGTAGCGTCTTTGAGAAAAGCGAGATAGGGGTGGGGGTAAGCAGGCCATTTGGTTCTAGTGAGTCACTCCCATTTCCAGTGCGTATACTAGAACCTGAGCGGTGAGCTAATGCAGGAGACCACGTGACTCAGGCGTCCTTGAACAGTGGATATCCGACTGCGTTCTTGAGGCCAGGCATTCCTGGTTAATGGCTTGAACTTCTCCCAGTTCTCATACCAGTCACGGATAGCTTCCTGCATTCCTTTGTATGGACAGGTTGGTCTGCTTATCCCTTTACTGGTTATGGACATCTGGGTTGGTTCACGCTTGGGGCTGTCACAGAGTTGCTGGGAACATTTGCGTACAGAACTTTGCCCCGACACGTGCTTTTTTTCTCTTGGGTAAACATCTGGCAGTGGAGTGACGGTTGTGTTAGGTGTGTCTTTGACTGTGGTGGTACCATTTTCCGTTCTCAGCAGCAGTGTATTTCAGTTTCTTTGTATCCTCATCAGTACTTGGTATGATCTTTTTAACTTCAGCCATCCCAATAGGTGTGTATTTCATTATGGCTTTAATTTGTATTTCTCCGATGACTAATGACATCTATTCATGAGCTTATTTCCTTCTGTTTATTTCCTCTATGATGTATCTATTCACATCATTTGCCCATTTAAAAAATTGGACTGTTAAGTTCTCATTATTGAAAAAAAAAGTTCTCATTATTGAACTTTAAGAGTTCTTTCTGTTCTATGTACAAGTCCCTTATTAAATATATACTTTGCAATATTTTTTCCTAGCCCATGGCTTGTCATTTTATTCTCTTAACACTGTCTTGAAATTTTGTTGCAGTTTTTAGTTATCAGTTTATTCTTATGTGGATCATGCTTTTAGTTTTATATCTAAAGAATCTTTGCCTAACCCAGAGTCACAAAATTTTTAAGATTATGTTTCATCCTAGCTAGCTTTAAAATTTTAGATATTACATTTAGATTTATGATCCATTTTGAATTAATTTTTGTATGTACTATAAGGTCCTTTTTCCCATTTTCATATCTAATTATTCCACCAGTTGAGTAGACAGTCATTTCTCCACACTTTTATCAGAAATTAGTTGTTCCTTTATCTGTACCCTCTATTCTGTTTCAGTGATCTGTCTGTTTTTCTTTGAACCAATTCCATGTTACCTTGATGACAACCACTTTATAGTATGACTTGGAATCAGGTGTCAGTTATCCATTTGGCTCTTTTCTGAAGTTGTTTAGGCTCTTCTAGACCCTTGGCATTTCCTATGACCTTTAGAATCAGTGTGTCAATTTTTTGAAAAGAGCTTTCTAGGATTTAAAAAGATTTTTATTGGGATTCCATTCAATCTGCAAGTCAACATTTTAGTCTTTTGACCCGTATTATGTTTTAAATCTTCATCAATTCAATTTTGTGTTCATTTGTTTTGCTGATCTTTTGTAGTTTTAGGTCTTTACATGTTTTTCAACTTTATTCATAGAATTCGATAACATTTATGCTTTTGTAAATGGTATTTTTAAGTTGTTCATTGCTAAGATATTGCACTACACATAAGTGTTTTGTGTATTGTTTGACTACTACTTGCTGAGCTCACTCTTCAGTTCTAGTGATTTTGTGTGGATTCTGTCAGATTTTGTATGTAGACTATCATGTCATCGACAGAGAGTTTTACTTATTTCTTTCCAATCTGGATGCCTTTCATTTCTTTATCATGCTTCATTTCACTACTTAGAAACCTCCAGTACAATGTTGAATGGAAGTGATGGGAGTGGATATCCTTGTCTTTTTTCTCATCTTGGGAAAATATTCAGTCTTAAATTATGACATTAACTATAATATTAACTATAGGATTTTCATAAATGTTCTTTATCAGATTGAGGAAATACCTGGTAGTTTTAGTTTGATGTCATGTTTAATCAGGAATATATGTTGGAAAAATCCAACATCATGTAACAAAAGTCAAGTAAATGCTTTTTTGGCATTGATAATTTCTTTCTGAATTTGTAAATACAATGGATAATTTGATTTAGAATGCTAAACCAACCTTGCATTCCTAGGATAAACTCCACCAATCTTATTTGTTAACCTTTTTATATATTGTTAGATGTCATTGCTAAAGTTTTATTTGGGATTTTACAGCTATATTGCATTTTTAATCTATATTTAATCTTCTATTGAACTTTTTGTTATTAGAGTTATAAAAGTTGTGTATGGATCTTTTAAAAAATCTGCTTAGTCTTTCTCATGGTCTCTTGTTTTCTCTTCATATTTTCAATTCCTCTTAATTCTTATAAAATATTAAATACATTCTATGTATGGTAATTTCAATTTCTAAAATTTTTTCATGGGTCTAATTTTGCTGGGTGTTTTTCCTCACTACTTTTCTAGTACCTTATTTCTTTATATATTTTATGTATGGGTATTTTTGCCTACCTTCCTTTCTCTCTCCCTCTTCCCCTTCTTCCTCCCTCCCTTCCTCCTTTTCTTCCTTTCATTCTTTTGCTGTCTACTATGAACTCCTATTTCTTGGACCCTTTTCTATCAGAGTTGTTTGAGGACTGAATGAAAGTGAGTTCCTCCAAAAATGATTGGCATGTGCTTCTGCCACTACTTAGTAGGATCTCTTTACGTTTTCAGCCTGAAGATTTTCAGATCTCCCAGGTACTCTGATTATGGACCAAAAACCAGTAGGAGAACTGGTTTATGGTAAAACATTCTCAAGAAGCATCAAAACAGGTATGAAGACCAATGGAATAGAATAGAAGATGCAGAGGCAAACTCACATAAATGCAGTTACCTTGGGCTAGGCTTGTGACTCAGTGGTAGAGCACTTGCCTAGCACTTATGAGGCACTAGGTTTGATCCTCAGCACCACATAAAAATGAATAAGTAAAATAAAGATATTGTGTCCATCTACAACTAAAAACAATTTTTTTAAATGCATACTAGACAAAGGTATCAAAAATGTACATTGGAAGAAAGATAGCCTCTTCAACAAATTGTGCTGGGAAAACTGGAAATCAATATGTAGCAGAATGAAGTTTTACCCCTATCTTTCACCCTGCAGAAAACTCAACTCAAAGTGGTATTAGACCAGAAACTGCACCTACTAGATGAAAATGTAGGCCCAATACTCCCAACATGTCAACTCAGTGCAGGACGTAAAATCAAAAATCAATAAATGGGATGGCATCAAACTAAAAAGCTTCTTCACAGCAAAGGAAATAATCAAGAGCATGAAGAGAGAGCCGACATAATGGGAGAAAATCTTTTCAACCCCCACCTCAGATAGGGTGTTAATTTCCAGGATATACAAAGAACTCAGAAAACGTAACATCAAAAAAGAAAAGAAAAGAAAAAAAAGAAAAGAAAAGAAACCCAAATAACCCAATCAATAAATGGGCAAAGGAACGGAACAGGCACTTCACAGAAGAAGAAATATGATTGGTCAACAAATATATGAAAAAATGTTCAACATCTCTAGCAATTAGAGAAATACAAATTAAAACTACACTGAGATGTTATCTCACTCCAACTAGAATGGCAGTTATCAAGAATACAAGTAACAGCGTTGGCGAGGATGTCAGGGAAAAGGTACATTCATACATTGCTGGTGGGTCTGCAAATTAGTGCAACCACTCTGGAAAGCATATGGAGATTCCTCAAAAAAACCATAAATGGAACCACCATTTTACCCAACTATCCCACCCCATGGGTATATATCCAAAGGATTTAAAATCAGCATACTATAGTGATATAGCCACATCAGAGTTTATAGCAACACAATTCACAATAGCTAAGCTATGGGGCCAACCTAGATGTCCATCAACAGATAAATGAATAAAGAAATTATGGTATATACACACAATGGAATATTACTCAGCCATAAAGAAGAATGACTTTATGACATTTGCTGGTAAATGGATGGATCTGGAGACTATCATGCTAAGTGAAATAAGCCAATCCCAAAAAACCAAAGAGCAAATATTTTCTCTGATATGTGGAAGATAATCCACAATAAGGGGGTGGGGATAGAAGTTCAAAAGATAGACAAAGGGGAACACAGGGAAGGGAAGGAGGATGGGAATAGGAAAGAAAGTAGCAGGAATTGGGTATAACTTTCCTATGTACACATATGAATATACCACAGTGAAACCTACCATCATATACATCTACAAGACTGTGGCCCTAATTAGAATAAGATATATTCTATGCAGCATAATTTTGTCAAAATGGATTCCACTGTCATGTATAACTAAAAAGAACCAAATAAAGAAAGGGGAATCCCTGTCACCCTTTTACTCCTTGCGAAAATTTGAGCCAGTTCTCTGGTGAGATGGGCTTGTTTCTGACTGGTATCAAAGGGGTAAGGGTTCCCAGGCGTCTGGATGGTGGCATACAGGGGCCTGTCACACTCCCCCATGGACTCTGGGCTTTGTCCTCTGTGTCTTGGGTCCTAAGAGGATGTGCAAATCAATGCCTGTGTTGACCTGGTTTAATAAATGCTCTCAAATCAAAAACCAATTCCTGCCGGGTAATGTGGCACACACCTGTAATCCCAGCAACTTGGGAGGTTGAGGCAGGAGGATCAGAAGTTCAAAGCCAGCCTCAGCAACTTAGTGAGGCCCTAAGCAACTCAGTGAGACCCCGTCACTAAACAAAAAAAAAAAAAAAAAAAAGAGCTGGGGATGTGGGTACCCCTACATCCAGTGGGTAAGCGCCCCTGGGTCCTGGTACAAAACAAAACAAAACAAAACAAAAAACAGTTCCTGTTCTTCTCCATTTATCTGTAGGTTTCTATTTTCACTTGGGTTTCAATTTTAATTATTTATTACTTCCTTGCATCTTTGCCCATACATTTAAAAATATGTGATTTTGCTTTTGCTATTGCCCATCAGTCTGCTTTTCAGTTTTATCCAGCTAGTGGTTTGATCAGGGTATCCAGTCTACCAGGGGCATGTAAGTTGGGTCTCAGTCTTTTTGTGTTCTTGTGGTTAGAAATTGTTTCTTCTCGGCAACCTGGGATTAATTGTGTTTTTGTTTGTTTTGTTTTCATTTCTTTTGGTGAGCAGTTGAGAACTTGGGAGAAAGGTGCTTAGTTTTCCTGAATTAATGATCTGTGCACCATGGTACAGACTGCTTGTAGGAGCAGTGAATGAGCCCCTGGGCTTTGCTTCTTCCCCTTCTCCTAAATCACCTATGCCAACAGAGTGGAGCTTTTTTTTTTTTAAATTGGAGTGTGATTAAAATTCCTGCATTGTACCACATCTAGAGTTAGTCCTCTGTTATATACTCTCCTATTCTCTACCTCTCCTTTAGATTATTTACTGCAGTTAAAACAATGTGATTATTTGTGTGACTGTTGGATTTAAAATCTCTCTCTCCTGCTAAGGATATAGTTCCATGTCATCAGGCACCAGAACAGTCTTGCTCTCTCCCCATAGCATCTCTATTTTCTGACATAGTACATGGTTTGTAAAGAGCATTGGATGAACAGGATTGATGAATGGATGGATGGATGGATGGGTGGATAGATGGATGAAAAATGAATGACAGGATCTGTCAGAATACTTTGAGGGAGTAGGAATTTGTGATAACTCACTTTATTTCATCAGCCCTTCTTGGAGACCTACTGTGTGTCAGTCTCCATGCCAGGCATATTTGGAAGATGCAAAGATGAGCAAAATTCATATCTCACCCTCAAGGAACTCTCAGTCCAGTAGAGTTTCCACTTTTGGAATTTTGGAACTTGAATGATGAACTTATCATTTTATGAGTGAATTCCTTACCTTGTCTTGGGATGTAACTATCCAATACTGTACTCCTCTATAAACAAAGCTTTAATGTCCCAGAAATAGCCCCAAATGGGCTCATTGGGCTGCAATACCCAAATCCCTATCTCAGCTCTCACTTTAGTTCAGTTAATTATCATGTGCTTCTCTATGCCCAGGAGTGCATCAGGTTGTTTGGGAAATGTTAAGTTTACAATTAAACTGTCCTGTCCCCAAGAAGTTTATTAATTAGGGACTGTGGAGATCATGGAGAGAAACTATTGGACCTTCCCATAAAAGCCCTAAGTGGACATAGAAAGAAAATTCCTAGGCCCTGCATCCTGAAGGAACAGCGATGTTGGTGTATAGCCAAAATTTCAACGTCCCAAATTTGCACCTTAGACTTCTGCATGTGGCTTGCTGACTGCATGTTTATGGTCTTAGAAGTTGTTTTCTAGTTGTGATGAGGCTAGAGTTGGTAAAAAGTCACAAACTCACAATTATCTGCTTCTCAGGCCTGTGGATGTCTTTTGCATGGGCTGCCTAAGTCCTGGGGCCCTAGATGTGCCTCAGTGGGCAGCTCTGCATCCCTCTGCATCCTGGCCTCCAAGGCATTTCCTCTGCATAGCTCACTACTATCTCCTGGGGTCAACCAAAGTTAAGTGACTGAACCTGACCCAAGTCCATTTCTCCCTTTCTGGAAAGTGGAAACCAGACCAGTCCTGCAATCTGGCCTAACCCAAGAGTTGGAGATGCAGCATTTGATAAATAAAAGGTCAAACTCTTCTGACATTTCTTCACAGAAATGACAAGGCATGCTCCAGATACCGCGGGCCTCTGCAGAGTCTCAGAGACCAACTCCAATCAGCTGCCTGGCCTCCCTAGGCCTCCTTATCCTTAAATGTGCAGGAGGGCATAGGCTGTAGCTGGGGTTCCCAGTCACATGTCACTGGCCCACAGACTGGTTCCTGTTAAAATTTTCACCAGGCCAGGGTAAAATGAAAGAGAAAATGAGGAGAAAGTCAGGAATTTTCAAAAAGCTCAGTGTAGTACTGATCCTGAGTGGCATTCTCCGTGGGTGCACCGTGCTTTATCCTCTGGAATGGTGGTAAAATCCAATGGTAGGTTGTCCATCTTCTTGGCTGGTTTGAATGGACTTACTGAATGGATTTTAGAGCTGGTGACTCTAAAATCCAACCCTTTTTTTGGAGGAATATCTTTTCAAGTTCATTGGATTTAGAAGTCAGAACCGCCTGGTTAGATGACTTTGAGCAGTCTCAGCTCTTCTGATGTGTGGATTATGGAGAAAGCAGGAGACTCTTGCCCTTTCTGCTTTGCTATACAATTTGGGTTTTGATTAATTTTTATTTTATTTTTTATTTTGGGTATATCAGAATGAAAGTGAACCCCACTCCCTTGGGGGAATGAGGCCATTGTAGGCAGCATCCTGGTCCATTGTTTCAAGGTGGTGCCCATGTTCTTGGGCAGGGGCTTGGCAGGAGCATTATTGCTGGCGTGTCTCTGTCTCCATACACCTTCCTGGCTCCGGGTACAGATAAATAAGTCCCTTGATGCTTTCATGTGTACCTGCCTTTGCTGAGAATGCTAGAAACCCAGGTTTTTGTACCCATCAACTTTTCTGCACAGAATCCTGGGTATACACTGGCTGGGGGTTAGCGACACCCCAGAGAGCCTGATATTTCACTTCTCTTGCTTGTTTGTCATTTCAAAGAAATGCTGTGGGCAAGGACAGCTCTCTGCCCTAGGGAGAATGAGAGTCAGGGGCTCAGTAAACAACACAGTGACCTATGAGAATCTCTGAGGCAGTGGGAAGAAACAAAGGAACAAATGTTTGAAGAAGACTTTTTTTTTTTTTTTTTTAAATAGAAAGTGAGTTAGAAAGCCAACATATGGGTGAGTTCAAGGCCTACCTCTGTCTCTGAGTGCTATGTAACATCAGGCAAGCCACTTAACCTCTCTGGGTCTCTTATTTTTACCTTAATTGAAAATAGAAAGCTACTAGCTGGCCTACTTTTATTTAGTTATTGGAAGTTTATTTGACTGTTGTACATGATTCAGTCATTATAAATGAGATACTGTGGACTAGGACAGGGGCCAAATGCCTATTCAGAACACTTACTACTTATACCCACTGTGTGCCAGGCAGGGTTCTGCGCAGTGGTAAGAAAAACTCACTTCAGGGAACTTTCATTCTGATAGAAGAAACAGACAGTAGATAAGCAAAGAAACATGTATGTCAGCAGTTCATGGGCACTGTGAAGGGACGGGCAGGGACAAGGGGTCAGGAGGCCTCTCTGCAGAGAGTGTAGGGCGAAGGGCATTCTCTCTCCCCTTCTGAAGGGTCTAGTCTGCTGATATAAACTGGAAATGGCTTAACAGGAGGAAAGGTAGACACATCACATTTCTGCATGGAGAGTCACAGGAAGGAACACCCAAAACCCAGCAAAGTCAGAAATGTACATACTTCTCTGCACAGAGGAGAGGGAAAGAGAGTGTGGGCAACCTTGAGGGATGGCACGTGATCCTTAGAGGAAATCAATGGGCCAAAGAGCTGACAGTAGCGTGGGACAAGGCTCATCTGGGGGAGGGAGGTGGTGACAAGTTACGGGAAGGTGAGGGGCGGAAGGAACTGCTTTAGGAACAAAGGTTGTCTTGTTCACAGATGACATCTCCCAGGTAATCCCTGGAGCTGCCCTCAGAAGAATAGATGTCTGTGCATGTAACAACTCCAGTCTCTTCTCCAGAGATTAATTTTACCTAGCTAATGAGATTTGGGGGAGGGAGTCCAAGTCAATTGGATTGCTTTTGGAAGCATTTCCTTCATCAGGTGAGGGAACTTCAGAGCGAGCCCCTCCTTGTGTTGGGGTGGGAGTGCAACGAGGGAAGGTTAGAGAGACCTTGATTCTCAGGTGGCTTCTGAGGTTCTCCAGCTTCCTGTCACTCAAGTTCCGCTGGTCCAAGTGCGGTACTTTGGGAGTATCGTTCTCTGAGCCCCAGTGGCACGAAGGTCAGGTTGTGACCTAAAACCTGGGAAGAAGCCAGGAAAAGTGCATCCAGGCAGAAGGATCATCAGGTGCAGAGGCCCTGAGGCTGCACAGTGCTGGCTTGAGACCAGGAAGGGGCGTGGCGCGGTGGAGCCCAGCAGTGTGTGACAGAGTGTGGTGGCTTTTACGAGGAAATGAGTAGCTTCAACTTCTTTCCCTGCACTTCTTCCTAATTTTTTGTAGCTCATTTGTCTTGGGGAACAAAGATAACATACAGATCTGTTCTTCAGAATGCAGAGGGAGAAGACTGGACTTCTTCTGGAGTTCCAGAGCATGGACTGTGGACTCAGTCTCCCTGGGCCCACAACAGCTGTGCCACCTATGAGCCTCCAGCCTTGGAGAAATTACTCCGCCTTCCTGAGCCTCTGTATCCTTGACTGTAAAATGGGATGGTAACCCTGAACTTTCTCTTTCAGAGAATTGTTATAAAAGTAAATGGTGGTGGTGGGGTATTGGGGATTGAACCCAGGGCCCTACACATACTAGGCATTGCTCTACCACTAAGCTATCTCCCCAGCCCCAAAGAAAAAATTTTTAAAGGAAGTGATGGATATGAAAATGCTTGGAGTGTTGCTAGTGAGAAAGAGAAGACCCTGGCTCAGTCGGTTCCGTGCCTCGTGGCTTGTCTGGCTGCTCTCACCCAAGCTTTGCTGTGGCAGGGCTGGATCAGCATTACCTGCAGGTGGGCAGCCTGTGCTAGGGCTAGTCCTTCAAGTGCAGCAGAAATGATATTACAAGGAAATAAATGAATAATAAATTAAAGACTTGAAGTCAGGCTTCCCTGCAAGATGTCTGTGTACAAGAAAGGCGGCAAAACAAGCTTGTCTCATTGTTCCAACTCCTCGAGGGGAAGGAGGCATGTGCTATGGCGCTGTGCAAAGGCTCTGTTCCTGGAAGAGCGCGTGAGGCCACGGCCTTGTCCTGGGAGCCCATCGGGTCAGCAGTTATGCTGGCATGAGACTGGTTCTTCAGGGTGCCACCCCAGTGGTCTTTATTCCCCTGCCCTCTGCTTTGGGGACCTTGTGAAACAGTCATTCAGCAACACCTTCCTGGCGAGTGCTTATCATGTGCTGGATACTGTGCTGGGTTCTGAGGATACAGGGTAGGCAGGGCCCTCCCTCGTGGCATGTCCAGCTAGCTGGAAGACAGGCCGTTAACAAGGACTGCAGGGCCAAGAAGGTGACATAAGCATGTTGATGGGACAAGTAGAGGATGAAATGCAAGCACGTAGCTGCATTAAACGCAGAGCTTTATTTTGTTGGAAAAGGGGGCCTGGAGAAAATTTCTTGGGAGGAGAGCTGTTTAAGCAAATATCCAAATATCCAAAAAATACGTCAGCCAGGCTGGAGCTTGGGATGAAGAGGGTTCCAGACAGAGCATCCTGCAGAGGTGTGACTCGAAGCTGAGCAGTGAGAACTGTCACCAGGGAGGGTGCAGGCCCTTGGAAGGAAGTCGTGGTCTGTGATAGGGAGTTTGAATTTTACCCTAACATCCAGGGGAAGTCATTGGAGGGATTTAAGCAGAAGAGGATGTGGCCAGGTGTGTATTCTGTAGGGGTTGCTGTTGCTTATGGAGGTGGGTCCAGAGGGGCAGGATGCCAGCAGGGTGCCATCTGAGTCCATGAAGCCAGGCAGGAAATGATGGAAAGCAGCAACACACGCAGGAGATGCTCATGGGTGACACTCAACAGGACTTTCGACCCTGACTATTCTTATTATCTGGTCAGACGCCATGAGCTAGAATGATGGCCAGAGCCAGGTTTACCATGAAGCAAGAGAGTCCCTCTCTGCCAAGGCCCTGGGAGGGGCCCTAGCAGAACGTTCCACAGTCATCTGTTATCTTAACATGTACAAAGGAGATCATGTAACCACAGTCTGACCTCCGTCTCTCTCTGCTCCAACTTACCCTCCTCTTTGGTGGAGAAGTGGCCACAGGCATTTTTAAGATCCTGTGGTGGGAAAGTTGGATTGGAAGTACATCTGTCAGCATTTAGAAAATGTATCATGTGCCGCCTTAATTCCATATTCTTCATAAGGAGCGTCTCCCACCCCACCCCAGTGCATAAACAGCGGGTCCCACGAGACTGGCGCCAAGCATGGTGGTGGTCTGAGTTTTCCTTCTTGGGGCCTGAGTAACTGGCAGTGGTGGCAGGGGCCAGCAGTTTTGCTACAGGAAAAGAAAAGGCCCAGCAGGCTGTACGAGTTATCTGCATATATCGCAAGGGCTGTTTCCAAGTTACTTTTCTCTGTCCCTCATATGCAACTTGGGTACAAAAATGGTAGTGTTCATCCTGTGCCGCAGATCTTCTAAGTATGTTACATAGTTAACACCTCTAACCCTTAGAAGCAAGCTTATGAACAAGCAGTGCTTCCATTTTACACATGCAGGAAGGAAGGTACAGTGAGGTCAAGGAAGCTTCTAGTACTGATGAATAAGTAGGATTCAAATCCACTGCATCCAGTGTCAGAATCAGGCTGCATGGACACAGGACCAGTGCATAGGCACAGGGCCTGCACTTGGAAGGGCCTTGCATTTCAACACACTATAACACACTCCTTTTGCCACCTGGAAATTAATAATCTTTAAATAAGGAACCCTGCCTTTTCATTTTGCAAAACTTGTAGTCAGTCCCAATCAGGATCCACACCCTTAATCTCTCGGTAGATTATTCTAACAATAGGCAGAAAATGGTACAAGCTGCCTCAGGAAGTAGTGAGTGCCCCCTGTGGAGGAGTTCAAGGTGAAGCTGGCAGTGGTGGCAGGAGCCAGAGGTCTCAGAAACTCTTAGAGGAGGTCCAAGGTCTAAGTGGGAGGATGTTGGGTTAGACAGCCTTTAGCATCTAAAGCCTCTGAGCTCTGAGATTCGAGGATTCTGCAACTTTCCTTTCCACAGTTTCACTGAAAATCAGGAAAATAGAGGAAGCAGGGCCTAAGGGAATTGGTGTAGTGTGTAGAATTTTGTGAGAAAAGTGGGACAGTTCCCAAAGGAAGGAAATTTGTGGAAGGACAAGGAACTTGGAGATTTCTTCCTTCACCTGCTGGGCTGCAGTCCCTGAGTGGTTGAGCAGAGACCTCCTTCTCTCCCCACCACATCAGAAGTGTGTCTGACCCGCAGAGAGTCAATGAAACCCACAGTGGGTGGGGCAGCTCCCGTTCTCAGTGAGCTGCCCTTCAGCCCAGGGGTCGCCAGCACAGCAGTGGCCGTGAACACTGCGTGGGCAGCACAAATGGGCTCATTCTCTAGCACTGGCAACTTCAGTTGTAGGAAAGGACTAGGGGTTGATCACCCCAGGAGAGAGGAGAGTGTGTGTATGTCGGGGGACTAGGGATGGAATTGAGCTCAGAAAGAACAAATAATTCTCCAGCCCTTCTACCCGGCTGAGCCGTTGACTCTCGATGTTGTGACCCTGAGCAAACCATTTAATCTCTCTACACCTCAATTTCTGCCTCTGTAAAGGAGACATGAGAGAATGAATGTTAGCATTGACTTGAGGTTTTTTCATCTAGGTATTCTCATTAATAACACAATTTGTACAGTGCATTGGGGTTTTCAAAAAGAGGTTTCAGGTGCTCCATCTCACCTACTTGGCCTGACAGTCAAAGATGGTATTGCCCTCATTTTACTGGTAAAGGAGCTGAGGCTGAAAAGACTTGGGAGGTAGCCAAGCCAGGTAGAGGTTCACAATTTCATCATAGGGATCCTTTGTGTTTCCTAAAAGTTAGTCCTTTTGTTCATTGTGCTGATGACAGGGGCCCACAATTTTTCATCAACACAGTCCCCAGCCTGGGGAGGCAAATCCGAGCTCCTAACTTGCCCTGGTGCTCACACCTCCAGTCTGTTACTCGCCAGCTGTGTGTCCTCTGGACAGATGACTTAACTCTCAGAATCTGAATTTTTTCATGTCCAAAATAATAATCATGGCACCTACTGCCCAGAACTATTGTAAGAATTCAGAGATGATTCACATACAATGCTTAGCCCAGTGCCTGATTCTGTAATCTTAGCTGTCATTGTTACTGTTCTTATAATTATTAGCACTTCCACACTAAATGTATTCACCTCCAATTGGGCCACTTTCCATTTTTTATGCCATTACATATTAAACAAATTTTTAGTAAAATGTAGGCTCCTCTGGTTTTCTTCTTAGTATCAGTTAGAAGTATTTTTTAAAAGCCCTGCCCGGATTCACAGGGAGCCCCTGTAAATCCCCTTGAAAGCAGATCTCATCACTAAAAACCCACAAAACACCTCAGTGAGAATGGAGGAGTCGGGATGTAATTTATGAGGCCCACTTCTCGCTGCCATTTGGCATTTTGCAAACTGCCACTGCCATTAGCAGTCACTTTTGAGTATTTATGATCTTGCGGTTGGAGCACTTTGATTCTCATAACAGAAACAGGGTCACATTTAGAAAATGTACCCTACGCAGAGCTGGAAAATGAGATCCCCCGGGGAGGCTGATGGATGGGGCCACGCAGGGGAAGCGTGGCCAGCCTGCCTGCCAGGCCGAGCTGTGCCCTTTCCGCACACCCGGGTTGTAAGCTTTGTGTGGGGCCACTTCCTGCTGGGCCTGGGCTTTCTGCTTGGTGATGGTGTAGTGGGCAAAAAGATGCATGGCTAAATCCCAAACCATTGTCACACAGAGGCCCCTGACAGCCTCGAGGTTGGTGAAGACAGACCTGGGCTTTGGCAGCAGCGTCTCTGTGGTCCTAACCTGGTTCTTTGTGTCCCGGGTAGCAGAGAGAGTTTTGGAAGTATGAGTTAAGTGTGGCACCAACTTCCTAAACTGGCACTGGGCGAGACACTGCCCCCTGCTTTGGTCTTCAGTTTTTCTCCTGCTAAAGGGGAGGATTTGGTCTTGGTAAGATCCAAGGACCATTCTTCCACCCACCAAATCTTTCAGTTCCCATGAGGTGCGTGGGGCCAAATCATATGGAAATTTTGGTTTCAGAGAGATAAGGAGCTTCCTTTTAAAGTTGCCATTTTTTAAAAAAACTTAAGATAGTCACAGTATCCACCATTCTGTAAGGCATCAGCCTGCTGGTGATTATCTGTCCACTGGGGAGTCTGGGGTCGGATTGGAGGCCTGACCGTGCCGTCTCTGTGAGACTTGGGTGGAGCTCTGCCCCTGTGAGACGATTTCTGCCTCTGTAACATCCCTCCGGATGTCTCATCGCATTGCCACTGAATCTGCTTGGGCTCTTCTTGGCTGAGACAGTTTCTCAGACTTTCCTTGTTTTGCATGACCTTGACGGTTCTGAGGAGCCCTGGTCAGGCATGTTTCAGAATCTTTTGGGATTTGTCTGATGTTTTCCTGATGCTTAAATGGGAATTAAGAGTTTGGGGGAGGAAGACCCCAGAAGTAAAGGACCTGCTTAACACGCAACATCGGATTCATACCCTTACTATTAATGAGCCTTTTCCATATAGATTTGACCTTGATCACCTGGCTGAGAGGCCTTCACATTTCTCCACTGCGGAAGTGGAGGTGCCACACTTCATATTGTAGTCTTTGGAAGGGTCTCAGGACGGCTGCCCTCGGCCTCCGGTTCTGGCAAGGGTTGGTTTCTCTAAACAGCATTGGCTGCTCCCTGCCTGCCTAGCACAGTGCTGGGTGCCAGAGCTGTGGGGATTCGCAGGCCATGACCTGTGCCCTCTAGGCACGTGGGGTCTGAAAGGCCACACAGCTGTGCTTGCCAGCGGTTACAGCCACCTGGAGAGAAAACAGTGAGAAGTGGCCACAGCAGGGCAAAGGAAGTCACCCCACACCAGGCTTCCATGTTTTCTGTCTCTGTGCTTGAAGTCAGCCTCCCTAACGCCTTCCATTTCCTTCAGCCATAAAGTGTTCAATGTTAGATGCAAAAAAAAAAAAAAAAAAAAGATTGGCATATTTCCTTCCCTGGGACTCCTGGATATTATTTTTTGAGCATTTGCATAGTACTTTTCACGTTGAAAGCAGTTTTCAGTCATTAATTAGTAATCCACATTAATATGCAGATTGAATTAATCTATTTCAGGCAGAAGTTTGTCTTGAGGAAACAAAACAGCCGAAGTGTTCTCGGTGCCCACCTGCATCTCCTCTCCCTTCCCTGCTCTTTATCCCATCGTTATTAGGATTGTTGGAGAGATGATCAACGCTGATTGAGCCCCACAGGTGTCTGGGGGGCTTCCGGTGCTTTGCCCGACTCCAGGGAGGGCCATCCCGCTCTCTGGACCCGGAGCTGCACAGAGGCTGCCGGTGGGGATTCATTAGCACTCGGAAACTGAAATTGGCCTCATAAATAGTCATCCTAAGAAATGGTTTCCTCTCTCCTATTTTTATTTTAGTTGCACTAAGCCGAATTCCTCCTTGGCTTCTTATTGTTTGCTCCCCAAGGGGAACTCTCAAGGCTGGTGAATGTCAGGGCTGGGGTTTGAACTCTGGACTGCACAGCCCTCTCCAGGCCTCTCTTTACCTACCACTCAAGCCTCACTGCCTGTTTTCCCCTGGACCAGCACATCCACCCTCCTCTTCCGCTGATCCCAGGTGGGAAGAAAACTTTCTGAGGATATTTCAGTGCAGCAACAAGGTTCTCTCTCCTCTCTGCCCTCTGCCGGTCCTTCTGTACTGGGTCCCAAGTCACTACCCTGGGCAATAAGTTTTCTGCCATCAGTCCAACTCATTGAGCACTGGTGGCGAGTGCTGGGTTTACGGGTGTGAGCACCCACCCTGCCCTCAGTGAGCTCCTATTCTGTTAGTGGAAGGGAACACCTGAGTTCCAGGTGTCCCTTAATTGGGCTCTTCTGTTTCTGGCCTTGCAGGATAGCTGTCTGTTTTAATAAGCACTTACTACATGCCAGGCTTTGTGCTCAGAGGTCAACATCTGTGACATTTTTGTTCCTCACACCTGTCCTCGTCAGTGAAGCTGTTGGTTTTCCTCAGATAATAACCGAGGAAACTGAAGCTTATAGAAGACCAAATTGCTTAAGAAGAGACACTCAGGACATGGCAGAGCTACTATTCAAAGCCAGATCTATCTGAATTCAGAGACTTCCTTTTGAGTTGCCAAGATTGCTTCCGTGTGTGTGTGTGTGTGTGTGTGTGTGTGTGTGTACAGGCTGTATATACTTGCCACACAAAATGGACAGGACTAAGTCAGTGAGGGACACATCCCTAGCTTTAATGAGCATGAATCTGATAGACCCCAAAATAACCCTCCCATGTGACTATCACAGATGCCAAAGAACAATTCCTGGTTCTGGATGACCCTGGGCAAGTCTCTGAACCTCTCTTAGCCGCAGGGTCCACACATATAAGGTGGAGCCATCAGACATACCTTCCAGGATTATGATGAGGGTTAGAAGACAGGAAGTTCACAACGCACTTGATCTCTGGTGGATCCAGGAAACGGGAGCATTTGCCTCTTAAGTTAATGACATTCCAGTCACAGCTGAGAGCGCCAGTGAGGGGCCAGCCTGGTCTGTTGGTCTCAGAACTCCAATGAGATGTTTAGATGCTTGAGGACGCAGTCCTTTCTGATAGTCTCTGTGTCCCGGGTTAAAGGCATGAGCCTCCCTAGCACAAAGATGTGCTCCACTGCATGTTCCCCCCAGTGGCTGAAAACAGCGATTCTATTGTGTGGTTGGGGAACGGAGCCTGGGAGCAGGGGAAGGTCACCCGGGGTGGCCATACGTACTTTACTCAGGATTCTGAGGTCCACAAGGGTTGGGTTCCTTGGATGAGGAAGGAAGCCCAGGGCTGGGTGCACCTAGGTGCCGGGGACCACAGGGAAGGTTCCTGTGCTGTGTCGCTCCACAGAGGGACCTGAGGTCCAGGCCCTCTGGGGCACTTTCTGGGTATGCAGCCGGGGTGAGGGAGCGCAGAGCCCCAAGTGTGTTGTCTGCTGCAGGGTTCTGGACGCCAGATCAGGGCGTGCTGCGAGTGCGCAGGGCCCGGCTCCGGCCAGGAGCCGCCACGATCAGCAGGCAGCTGGAGGTGCTGCTTCAAGGGCCCCCTTGCCAAGACTCTGAGCCCCAGGGCTCTGGTTGATGGATGGTCGACTTCAGACTTGAGATTCTTACTGGAAACGTCTTCTTGCCAGTTGGATGAGGCCCCTCTCCTTAGAGTGCTGGGTTTGGCAATTCCTGGGAGCGCTGGGCCCCAGCTGGGGGCAGAGCTACAGGATTAGGCAGCCGAGTCCCTGGAATGTGCAGAGGTCTGGCCAAGGGAGAGGGATGTTGGAGGCAGAACGCAAGAGCTTCCTTTCCCCCCCAAAGCCGTAATATGATCTCACTGTAGAAAGTTTACAATATGCAGATAAGCCAACAGAAAATCCCCAGTGATTATGACCTTCCGGAGGTGACCACAGTTGCATTGTGTCTGTCTGCTCGAAATTTTTTGGTATGCTGTTTCTGTGTTAAGGGGATTATCGGGAGGTTTGTGTGAGCGAACTTTTTCCACTTAATAGATTGTGAAAGGGAATTATTTTATGCTAAGAAATGGAGTTGCACACCGTTTAAAAACACTGGATACTCTCCCTGTCTGGGAACTGGACCCTCATTCCTTTAGCCATTCCTGTGTTTTTGGGCATTGAGAATATTTCCAGCTTTTCATTATCATGAGCCACACATGGTGAGCATCCTCCTCCACACACATTAGCTATTTTTCCAGTTGCCTCCTCAGTGTACAGCCTTAGAGTTGGAGCTGGCATGAGGCTTTTTGAATAGCTCATTTTTTCCTCTTTGCCACTTCTGGACTTGGAAGTGGCACTAAGAGAAGGATGCTGGAGCTCAGGGACATGCTTCCCGCTCCTCCTCACCATCATCACCATGGTAACTCACAATGCTCAGCCCTTGAGAGCCACAAAGGATTTTCCATCTTTATCTCAGTTGGCCAGCTCCGTGAAGTGGGCAGTGTTGGCGGTCGGTCCTCCTTTTGCAGATTAGAAAGTTGAAGCCCAAGGAACTTTTTAAATGACTTGCTCAGAGTCACGCCATTAACAAATGATAATTGCTAGAGTCTTGATTCTACTTCAAAATGAGCCTTTTGAAGGCAAATCATTCAGTTTTCAATGCTGGATGAAGGACCCTGCAGGAGAGCCACCTGCTGGGAGATGATGTCCCACATGCAGCCCTGCCCACCTGAGAACTGCTAGGGTGGCACTTCTCTGGGGCTGCCCAGGGAGCTGGGTTTCAACAGCTTTTCTAGGGTGACCATAGTGCCTTGGGAATCACTGGCCCTTCGCCCTGCTGGCAGGAATTGGGCTTGCTCTCCTGGGCACTTGTGCTTCTGTTGTGGTGCATACTCGTTGGCGTATCTGCCCAGGTGACTTTCATGGTGATTCTGTAGGGGTGAGCCTGCAGGAAGTCTCTGCCCAGACGCTGCTCCTAAGTTCCTGCTCTCTTCCTGTCCCTCTCCTGTAAGCCCCATGACTCTCCTCACCGGTGGGAATACACCCACGTCCTCAGAACCCTGCCCTACGTGACGATCAGATCCTGGCTTAGCCTTGCCAATTTCCAAAACTCCTTTCGGCTTCTGCACCATCCAGACTCCCACATCAAAAAGTATCCCATGCATCAAAAAGTCCTTCCTGCCAGGCACTGTGGCACGCCTGTAAGCCTAGCCACTCAGGGAGGCTGAGGCAGAAGGATCAAGAGTTCAAAGCCAGCCTCAGCAAAAGCGAGGCTCTAAGCAACTCAGTGAGACCCTGTCTCTAAATAAAATACAAAATAGGGCTGGGGATGTGGCTCAGTGGCCAAGGGCGCCTGAGTTCAATCCCCAGTACCAAAAAAGCCAGAAACAAAAAAAGTCCTTCCTATTCTTTATCGCCTCCTTGGAGCAGAGTGGCTACGTGTCTTAAATGTGCTTCAAGCCTGTCCATTCTGTTGTCTTCACCCCTGGTCTCTTACAGCTTGGAATTGGCTGCATTAACTATTTTAATCCTCAAGCTGACTCAATACAGTTAATTCCTCACATGGTGCCTGCTCAGAGTCAGCGCTTGATAGAAGATGTCAAGCTATTATTGTGTTCTAGGATCTTTGGGGAGAGGAGCACTCAGGCCATTTCAGGAAGTCGCAGGAGGAGCTGGGCTGCAGCTCAGGTTCTTCCTCACCCTGGCTGGACTCCTCTCAGTTGGTTCCCTCTCTTCCCCACCAAGGCCTGGCCAGCATTTGCGTTCCTGAGGTGTTGGCGCTCTGAAGGGGCTTAGCGAGGGCCGACCCTTGTGTCCCAGGTGAGGTCTGAGGCCAAGTAGGTGGGGGCTTGCCCTGGTCACTCAGTGTCACGAGGGACAGCACTGGAACCGGAAGTGGCGTCTCCAGCCTGCATCTCTGGCTGGAGCAAGCTCTTTGATTCTGTCACATCCCACAGCCTAAGGGATGAGAAGGCGCCTTTCTTCCCAGACAGGAGCTTTGTGCCTGCTGGGAACAGAATGACCGCTGGGTGATGGGCACCCGGTCACCATCAGTCACATGGCCTGTGCTTTATCCCTCATGAGACCACAGCAACGTTTGTATGAGACTCCTTTCAGGCTGCCTGGCAAGTGAGAGGAGATTCCAGCACCTGGAAGGCTTGCAAGGGGAACGCCAGAGCAGGTCTGTTCCGAGAGCCCAGAGGACAGCGGGGGTCACCTGGGGGAGTTCCACGTTCACCCCCAGATGAGCAGGGTTAGACACTCCGTGTGCCAGGGAGACAGCCATCGTTCCGGGGACGGCGAGGGCGGCGGATGCCCAGCACAGCCACCCCCGGTGGGCAGTGCACAGCGGAGAGGGCAGGAAACAGCAGGAGCGGCGGCCAGGGAGGCGCCGGCACCACCGAGTCTTCAGGGCTGTGTGTTGGGGTCCCCGCATTCCTGGCAGAGGGCAGAGCTGTCGTGTGGCCTTAGAAGTGACGGATACAGAGCACAGGGAGGGGAGAACCCAGGTGTGAGAGAAGGTGGGGCTGCCGCGCTCCTGGGCAGGAGTGCCTCCCTGAAGGCTGCGGAGATGGAGCTGCCGGCTTTGCCGTCGGAAAGCTCGCCCGCGTGGCTGACCGCACGCTGCAGGGGCTGGAGGCCCGGCCTGCGGGGGCACTTGTGTGGAGGCCCAGGGGACGGCTGAGGACCGGAGCCACGGGCACGCACACACCAAGACGCGCGGACAGAAGCAGGACAGGACTGTTGGAGCTGAAGTCGGCAGGCCTGGGTCAGCATGGGCGTGGGGAGGGGTGGAAGGTGGTGTCAGGGAGCAGGAGCATGTAACCATGTGCCCAGCACCGATGTGCTGACCTCGCTTAGCCTCTCACCGCGGTGCTCTCCCTGTAAACCTGCTGTGTGTGTGCCACACTACAGCTGGCAGGCTCGTCCATTGTGCCACAGCCCCGCTCTGTAGCTGGGATCTGAACAGACCACCTGCTCCCTGCGCTCCTGCTTTGGACTTCTCTGTCCCCCATTCCTTGGACTTCTGCCTCGGGCCCCTGGGTGAATATAATTTTCTCTAAGGCTGGCCATGTGTATGGACCTGAAGGGAGAGGCAGTGGGGGTCTTAGTGTCCTGTGTTAGGAATGGCTGTGTTTTAGCTCCAGGCTGCAGATGGGTTGCTGAGATGTATGCAGACATGGCTACAGTGGGTTTTGAAATAGCTCCCGGTCACTTTGCTTCCTTTTCTGATGCAACAGGAAGGGTACCAGGCTGGGAGGCAGACTCAGCTCCTGGCTTAGTCTCTGCACTATCCAGCTATTTGATCCTGGAAGCGTACACTCCAGGTCCTTACAGAGCCCTCGTCCTCCCTACGCAATGAGGCTGTTGGTCTGGCCTTCAGGCGGCCTTGCTGAAGCACAGATGTCTGCTCACCGCCCCAGGGTTGTGATTCAGCAGCCCGAAGGTAGCCTGAGGGTTTGCACTCTCAGATTTCTGAGGCTCCTAGTGCTGCTGGCCTGGGGGATGTGCTTTGGGAGCCACTGTCTTGCACGTCCTCTTTGTTCCTTGGAGCACATGGGTGCTTCCCAGTGGGCAGGAAGCACCAGGCAAGCCCATACCCCAGTGTTAATACCAGAGGATGTCCAGCCCAAGGGAAGGGGCATTAAATAGACAGTGGAGGGGCACCTTGGAAGGACAGGAGGGTATGCTCTGCCCTGCCTTTCTTTCCTACTCTTCCTTTTTTTTTTAATCCTTATTCCTACCACCAGAGACCCCAAGTCCAGACTTCCAAGTCCAGCTTCTTTCCTATGTGGCTTTCAGGATGGATAGGTCAGTGGAAGAGCCCAGCATTCCAGCTGTCGTCAGGGCCAAGACACCCGGCCTGAACAGTTGGTGGATGACAGACACCCAAGCAAGCACACACTCCCCAGATCCCAGGAGCCCGCCAGCTTGAGAGAAAACTCCCAGTAGAACAGCCCATAGGGCCACTCTTCCTCCTTGCTGCAGAGGCCAGTAGCCCAAGCACTGCCCCTGGGCAGGGAGAGGAAAAACATCTCTCTCTTGCTTCCTTGGAGATCACCCACCGCGGTCCCCTTGGTCCTCAATGTTTCTGACCGCACTCCAGGTATGAGCCACGCCGCACCTCCCTGTGACCCTGTGCCAGAGATCTGATGAGGAAATTCCAGGAGACAAATGGAGATTACATGGAAATCAATCACACGCAGCTGGTGTACTCTGCAGGCAACTGTTCAATCTTATTTCCTTTTCATTTTTCTCTCCATTCCCTGGGATCAGCTCCTCTAAGAGTCTGACACCAGCTAGACTTGTGTGATTAAGTGGTAAACTTGAGCTGGCTGCTGGAACACTCTGTGTTTCTGCAAAACTGGGAGATTACTTAAGATAACTAGTGTGTCATGAGTCCTTGGGACTGCTGAGGGCAGGGAACCATTTAAATGCATTTTAGTCTTAGTTTCTTATAGTCTCAGCTCTAAGACTTTAGATGTCTTTTAAATTATTTTCCCTGAAACTATGCATAATTTTGACTGCTTTCATCGGTAATTGATGGAAGACCCAACTCATTAATGGTAATGGAAATGTATTATCTCATGTAACAAGAACCCTGGCAGAAGAATGACTGTGAATTAATTAGTTTAGTGGCTTAACAACATCATCTGATATTCATATTCCCGCTGTCTTTTGGCTCCACCATATTCAGCATGTTCTCCCTGGGATAGAGCTCCTCATTGTCCCGATGTAGCTGCTGCTGCTCCAGATATCACATGTAGATACAGAAACCTGCAGGATGGATAACTGGACAAAGTCAGAGTTCCATTAGGGAAGAGAAAGGGGATGGAGAGAGAAATGATCACTGGGGTGGCTCAATCCAGGTGTCAATCCTTATTCATTATTTTGCCTACAACATTAAGGAAAAATATCTCTTGCTGGCAGCATGAGCTTTGCACAGCACTTTAACTGATACCGCCTAGTTTCCCTTTCCTCTGTGTTTTGCAGGTAGCCCTTGGGCAACCAAATGGGACCACTGGCTATCGCCAGCATTTGCCACACCTTGTTTCTGCTGAGGCTGTGCCTTCTATCTGGAATACACGAAGTCCATGATCCCCTGGTTTCAGCACAAAGCACATGAAGGGATGGGATAGGAACAGAGCCTTTCTCTTCTTCCCATCCCTGTTTCTTTTAAAACCTGTGGTTGCAAAATAAAATACAAGACATGGAAAACCATATAAGCAATAAAGAAACTATACATTTCTTTAATTATTACAAGGTGAACCCCCTTGGCAGCCACCACTAGCCAAGAAATAGAACATCCCCATCTCTGCAGAAGCCCCTGTGCCCTACTCAATCCTGGTCTCCTCTCTCCCCTCAGTGGTAAACTCACTTTTATGGCCATTGCCTTCTTTCACTGTAAAGACAGATTTACCACCTGCCTGAGCATCTCAGTAGTTAAGAAGTACCCCCTTTTAAGTGTGGTGTTTTCCAAGTCTCTCTGAATCTGCAGGTTCCCCCTCCATCTCTTTCCTCTTATAATTTATCTACTGAGGAACCCCGGCCTGGCGAGCCTCCCACAGCTGGATTTGCTGACGGCACGCTCGCGGTTCAGGTTACCATGTGGCTCAGTGCTGGATCCAGAGAGTTGATCAGATGGTTGTTCATCCCTCTGGCAAGAACACAGTGATGCTGTGCTTCTTTATCAGGAAGCACACCACGCCCTGTGGTCACCCAGTTCTATGATGTCTTTTATCTGGGGGCGTTTCTCGGGTGGATACTGAGTCCTGGCGCTAGCACCCCAGTATTCTCTGACAGCTTCCCTGGTCGCTGGCATGTGAAGATTCCCAGGTTCATCGGCACCTCTCCTGCCCCAAACCTGCAGTCAGTCTTTTCTCTGCCTTGGAAAAAGAGTATGTTAAGACCACAAAATGGGTGATAGGGATGCTCTTTGCTACTGCATGTGCTCCTGGCCTTTTCATTGAACAGGGGAAAAAATTATAAATATGTTTATATTTGTATCTTATTTACATTTAAAGATAAAATACCATGAGTGCATAAATTTGTGTTTAATTTGAATTCAAGAGTTCCTTGACTAGAGTCCTTTTTCCCTCCCTCTCTTCTAGTTCTGTATGCCCCTTCTTCACATTTAGATCCCAGGTTTTCGAGGACACAGGAGATAATACACTTTCATTCTTGCAGCCTGCTTTTTGGAGGCAGCAGTGTCAGAATAACAAAACCAGGACTCCCACCTCTACGTTATGGAAAACACTGGAATACCTCTTTTGCATATGCTCTCTCCACTTGCCCGCATTGTTTTCATGGTCATTTGGCATCTGCTTTATGCCACACTCCTCCCTCCCAGCTCTCACTGATTCTGGGTTCTACAGTAACTATTTAATGTTTGCCCTCAGTCCTTAGGCTGACCTCTCTCTAGTTGGTTCAGTTGTCTGAAGCTCATTCTCTGGTAGATTCTTTAGGAAGGGCTCATGGGAACAGTACTTTGTGAGTCCCTGAGTGTCGGTAGCCCTTTTGCCGTCTGCACTTGAAACTCAGTTTTGCTGGGTATAAAATTTGGGGCTCACATTTTGTTTCCTTGAGTGTCTCATAGGTGTCAGTCCATTTTCTTCTGACATAAAGTATTGTTAAAACATTTGGTGATAATCTCATTTTCTTTTCTACATCCTTTTTAAAAAAAAAAAAAAAAAAGATACTCTCTGCCACCCTTCCTTTCTCCCTTCCTTCCGCTTTGTCTAGTAAATGTACTGGATCTTTCTGTAGTGTTGATTTGAGTTGATATTCTAATTTATACAGTGTGCTTGTTCAATTTGTGCTTTCAAAGTTCTTTTTCTTACATTTCCTTTTTCATATTTCCTTCCCCAGAGGTGGGATTGAACCCAGGGCTTCACACATTCTGGGCAAGTGCTTTGCCACTGAGCCATGTCCCAGCCCCTCTTACATTTCTTTTTTGAATTAAAATTTTGGGGTTTTTTTTTTTTTTCTTTTTGTATTATGTTGTTTTGCTTTTCTTCTTCTGCAGGGTCTCTTCCTGTCTGCATATTAGATATTTATCGTCACTATCCATCAGTTTCTCTTGAGTCTTTACCACCACCACCTCCCATGTCTTGATTTAATCATTTTTCTGTTTTCACCTTTTAGGGCATTACTGTTGGTATCTTTAAGCTATTTTTTTCTTCTAGTTTAGTCTTAGTCTTCCTTTACAAGATGATTCTTTCCCTTCTGTTCTGAGGGGATCTCAGGCCTGCTTTTATTCTGGGATGCTATTCTGCTTCCTCCCTCCTCCTAAAGGATTTAGCATCAATATTTTTCTGTTGTCCATTTTTTCGTAAAGTTAGTTTTCAGGAAGATTCTTCTAATTTCATGAGCCTCCTCTTCATTTTTTTATGTCCTGTTAAAAATTTTTTTTAAAAAAAGGGCAGCCTGTTGCCTTATATTTCCTGGCTATTTCTCTCTCCCACTTTTATCAGCAGCTGCTCATTCTCTGTGGCCATTGCTCCCATCCTGCTCTCTGCAGCTTCTCCTCAGAGCAGGGCTCCATCTTTCCTGGAAGATCAGCCCTAAGAGTTCACGGGGCTGGACTACCCCGTTCTCCCCGGCTGTCTGCAGACCCCGGGCCCCTGGGTGTTGGACTGGGCAGAACCTCCTGGGGTTGGCCCTGGGCTGCTGTGCCTCCCAGTGGGCTCCCGCAGGCTGTGCAGGATGGAGCTCTGCTCTCAGGACTGGCAGCCCCTGCTCCCACAGAGGCCCCGATGGCACGCAGGCCTCGTGCCCAATGCTGGTTTGCTCCGCGTGCTTGCACTTCAGGGCCCCAGGACGCCCGTGAGCTAGTTGGTGCATATGTGCGCATCCAGTGCTTCTGCTGTCTGGTGGCTTGGTGTGTCTCTCTGTGGGGCATCAGAGCTGCGGCCGTCCTTCCTCATCACTCCACTCCTCCAGCACTCTTACACACATATCAGGTGCTCATAAACACAGAGCTCACGCTGGAAAAGTGTTCCTGATGGCAGAGAAACATCTACCCAGAGCTATTCTGCTTTATGAAGTCCTTTCAGTCCCAGAATTCCTGAAGGGTTTTCGCCTATCTTCAGGGGCATTTTATTAATATTCCTGGAAGGGTGACAGAAAATCAGGACTGTTTTACTGCCATCAAGACCTCTTTGAAAAAATTATATTGCCCCAGGAAGGCACATATATTTTTATGTCAAATGGAAATTCTGATCAATTGATAATACCTTTCTGAAGCATTATGTTAAGGAAGAATCTAAGCTGGGCATGGTGGCCCACACTTGTCATCCCAGCAATTTGGGAGGCTGAGGCAGGAGGATCACAAGTTCAAAGCCAGCCTCAACAACTTAGCCAGACCCTCAGTAATTTAGTGAAGCCCTGTCTCAAAATAATAAAAAGAGCTGGGAATGTAGCTCAGTATAAAGCACCTCTGGACTGAATCCCCACTACCAAAATCAAAACAAAACAAAACAATAAAACAGAGAGTCTAAGACCATGTCCCACCTCACTTAGTTTATAAAGTAGCATACATTGGGCCACAAGTAACAGAAAACCCAATTCAAAATGACCAGAGTACTGGCAGCAAATAACAAGAAGTTCAGGGCGGGGCACCTTCCCAGCTGGTTAATTTTGCAGCTCAGTAATGCCGTCAGGTACCGGCCCCTTCCATCTTTCATTTCTATCATCTTCAACATTTCTGCTTTTTACCTGCAGAGATATGAGTTTCCTGCAGGAGCAGAGAATGTCGGGTAATTTTCCTTGGTCACTTTTTAGTCAGTGAGGAAATCCTTTCCCCAAGACTTGTCTCTAACTCCATAAAATCCCTCAATTCCATCTATTCTTGAACCCATCCCTAGCAAGGATGCCAGGCCCACCCAAGACGGGCACTGACTCACCTAGAGGTATAACCTCCATCATGTGTTAAAGTCTGGTTCCTGTGTCAAAGTCAGGGCTCTGCCAGCATGGCAGGGTAGGGACGACTCTTGGACTGACAGTTGCAGTGTTTGCTACAGGGAGGAGTGTTGTGATCTACGGGCTCTCCTCTGCCTCGGGCATAGGACAGAGACATATGACATGGGTCATGAATTTATCATACCTGATGCGACTCTTACAGTTTAAAAAGATGTTTTCACATATGTCATCTCTAATGTTGGCCAAAACTCTTTTCTACCTGAGTAGCTCAGGGCTGCCTGATTTTATAGTAGGGACAATGGGACCAGAGAGTCCAGCTGATTTGTATAAGGTCACACAGCCAGGAAATGACGAATCAGGGTTTCCTGCCTCCAGCTCTGGCATGGCTTCTACTTTCCACCTGGTGGCTGACTGAAAGCCAAGTCTCTTTCCCTGGGAGTAGGAAAAGGGTGTTAAAGGGGAGCTGGGAAGTTAACCAACTTGTGTCACAGTCTGGTCCCAACCTTGCCCTACAGGAAGCCCTTCTTTCTCTCCCTACTTTATTTAAATATAATCCATAAAGGTCACATTTGCAGTGTGCATTTCTGCAGATTTTAATATGACCACAGGGTTCCGCCTGCCACCACCAGTGACGCTGTCCTTCTCGGCAACCAGTGACTTAGCTTCTGGAGTAGAGAGGTTTACAGAGGAGCCCGCTCATGGTCCCTTCTCCAAGATAGCCAGTGCAGGTCCCTGGGGGGTTCAGGCAGGACTCCTCAGTGAGAGGTGCCTGCCTCTGTGAGAGGTTGGGGACAGTTGGCAGAGTGCCGATGAGAACATGCCTTCCCACCCAGAGCATCCTCTGGCACCGTGACTCCTGCCCGCTGCTGCCCCGCAGGAACACAGCAGTAGGCTTGCCAGTCTATTCAAGGGGGGCTGAACATTTGAATCTTTAAGAGAACTTTCTGGACTTTTGAACATTGGCTGTTTATGCTTTAAAAAAAAAAAAAAAAACTGTGTGGGACCCTTACAAATCCACTTCATCAGGCTGGGGTTGTAGCCCAGTGTAGAGCGCTTGCCTTGCACTTGTGAGGCGCTGGGTTCAATCCTCAGCACCACATAAAAATAAATTAATAAAATAAAGATATTATGTCCATCTATAACTTAAAAAAAATTTAAATCCATTTCATCTCTGCCTTCTTAATGTTTTTTTAAAATATTTTTAAAGATGTCATCTCTAAGTAGTTTAAACCAAAACAAGAATTTTTGTTACTGGATATGTACCGCCCTCAGGCAAGGATGGATCCAAAGGCTTTGATTCCTTCAGTGCTGGTGATGTTTGCTGTCCTCCTGCTGTGACAGCAAGCACCTTCCAGCAGTTCCAGGCCTCTTTCTTCAGAGTGGCTGCCCCAGCAGCTCTTTCCTGAGGCTTGTGGTCAGAGTCACTGGGCCAGCCCTCTGTGCCTCCTCTGGCTTCTTTGGGTCAAGCACTTAACTCTAAAGCTTCACTGTGGACCATGTGCTGCATCTCCTCTCACGACACTGTGGGAGAGGCCCTCCTGCAAGCCTCGTTCCCCAAGGGCAGGATATAGGTTCTAGAAAAGGGGATGGGGCCAAACCTGGGTACATGGTTGCCTGATTTTATATTTAAAATAACAGAGACTTGGATGTTCATTTAATATCCCAGGACCAACAACACCATAAGGAGTCCTGGCTTTCATAGTAAAATAAAAGGGACCAATATGGAACGATTATACACTTTAAGAAACAAGTAATGTGTTATCAGCAGTTCGTATATTCTCTTTAGGAAAGAAAAGGACCATTGGGACAGCTACCAAACCCACACTTTTCATAATAGGAAAAGAAAGGGCAAGTTTCATTTTCCCATGCATGACTAATATATGTATAATACAGATTTCCTGGGGTCTTAACACAGCTTCCTAGTGGAGCATGCTTCATTTATCTGACATCATTAGGGAGTGAGTTTTACTGGATGAGTAGATTTTGCAGATGCATCCTTGCTTTTAAGATTTAAATCTATTTTTAAAAATTTTTCCTAAAACATTCCTTTGCACTCACAATATCCTGATACAATAATCATAAATGAATGATTGTTGAGCCATTTGCATTCTGCTTCTAGAAGTTAGGGTACATGCCAGGAGGTGTGAGAATCTGCAGAATAAATACGCCCCTTCTTTTCAAGACCTGAGTTGGGAGGGACCATGATTTTTACGTGAAAGTAAACCCAGGAATGTTATGAAGTAAAACATAAAGCCTTGGGGACCTTTTGGTCAAACCTGATGTGGTTTACCTGCTGTCTGGAGTCCCTCCTCTCCTGGTCCTGTTCTCCTCTTCACATCCATGTGCCGTCAGAAGAGCAGCTTCCAGGAGGCACTCCCAGCCTGCTGAGGTCCTTTGCCCCTTCACCACTGCTTCAAACCACGGAGCCTTTTCCCTTCTTCCTTGTCCATCGTCGTCACAGTTTTCCATCGCTGCTCAGTCTTTCCATTTTGCCAGGGAAGAGCGGGGCATTGGCAGGAGAAACACAGTCGAGGTTTTTAGATGAAAAACATTAAGATCCTCACACATGAAATAGCAGCCTTGACAGGAGGGGTTCTATTCTTTTTCTGTAAAATAAGTTCAAAGCAGTGTGACTTGTTCAGTAGAGACTCACACTTGGAAGAGATTGGTGGTCTTTAGGACTCTGACCCCCAGATAAAAGGAACATCAGTCAGCCTGGACTTCCATTCTGCTTGTGACCCTCGTCACTTATAAGGATGTGGGTTTTCTATGCTTTCTTGACAAGGGCGCCGAGGGTCAGCCTGCCTCTCACTGTGGAGGATGCCTACTTCTGCTCTTTTGACTTTTCCCCCAAGCAGGTGGGGTAGCTCACCTCCTGGCTATTCATGATCATTCAAAACTCATGGCCTTGAACCTGAGTTTAAATTGCTATTGGTCCCCAGCGAGGCCTGTCTTTGCCATATTGGAAGGTCATCCCAAGCAAAAGTATAATTGTATTTCTCATGAAGAGTGATTTCTTAAATTTGGTTTCATGGCAAAAAGTTTTTTTATTTTGCAGTGACTTTAGTTTTACCTGTCAGGCAGCTTCACTTAATGTTAACATCGGACACAATCAGTTTACTTCTCTAGCCATGTAATTAATGTGGAAACAGCGTTATTAACTCATGTACAGCCCTTATTTGAATATCAGCAGTTTTACCTACTGATGTCCTTTTCTTGTTCTAATATCCAATCCAAGATCCTGCATTACCTTTAGTTGTCATCTCTCCTTAGTCTCCTCCAATCTGTGACATTTCCTCAGTCTTTTCTTCTCCATGACCTTGACGCCTTCAGAAAGAATAGCCAATTACTTTGTAGAACAGCCCCCAGTTTGGCTTTGTCTGATGTTTTTTCATGATTAGTTTGACAGATTCTGTGGGAATGCCACTGTGCCCTTCTCATTGAGTGTGAGGTGCAGTACCAACATCTTATTACCATCACATTGCTTTGATCACCTGCTTAAGGTGCTGTCTGCCAGGTTTCTTAGTATAAACCTGCTTTTTCCTCCTTGCAATTAATAAGTATCTTGTGGGGAGATCTGTGAGACTATATGAATATCCAGGTGCAGGCCGTTTTTCTTCCAAAGGATATTTTATGTGAGGTTCTAGCTTGGAAAATAGGTAGATGGAACCAGCCTAGGTGTCTGTTGGTGGATAATTGGATAAAGACACTGTGGTATATATACACAATAGAGTTTTATTCAGTCATAAAGAAGAATGAAATTATGTTATTTGCAGGAAAATGGATGGAATTTGAGAACAAAAAAGCCAAACTCAGAGAGTCAAGGGTCATAGTTTCTCTCATATGTAGAAGCTTGAGGAAAAGAAAGGTCAGTACTGAGGGGTGTCTAATGGAATTGAAGGAAGACAGGAGAGTAGAGGAAAGCGACCGGGGGAGGGAGGAGGGGAGGGAAGAGCAAATAATGGGGAATAATATCAGCCAAATGATATTCCTATATTGTGTGCATGGATGCATATTTAACAAATACCACCATTACATATAACTATAATGCACCAATTAAAAATATGGAAAAAAAGAAACCGGCTAGATGAATCTCATTGATTGACATGGACATTGGCTTGGGCAGCAGCCCAGCAGGGTTTTCCGACTCTGCCCTTAAGTCACCTGGGTCACCTGTGTAGAACCCCGAAGCCTCTGGGATGCTGCTTGAAAACTGTGGCTCTAGATTCTGGTTTTGGCATTTGCTTGTTATGATTCCTAAGTATGCCATCTTCGAAATGTGCTGCAAGATGTTTTTTCCCTCCTAAACTTAGTAAAGTTAGATGTAACTTAAACAACATGAAGTATAACTGATACCAGCCAGCATGCATTTATTTAGCACCTTCTGGGTACCAGTCACTGTGCTAAGTCTAGGGAATTTGAAATCCCTACAACACAATCTCTGTGCATTAATCCTGCATCTTTCCTTTCAGAACAGAGAGGACTTTATAACTTAGGCCCAAAAAGGAAGCATGAGGGGGAAAACTAACAAAACTGACTTTTTGGGTGGGGAATATACTTTAGGACCTCTTGTTTGGACTTCCATTGAGTACAGGGGTCACTTTGGCCTGACTGGCCATCACATCCTGCTAAAAGCAGTTTTTCCCCTCTGAGAAGTGTATATAGTTGTCCCCATTTAGCTGAGGTTGCACTTTCTGCAGTTTCAGTTACTCAGTCAACTGCAGTTCAAAAATAGGAAATGAAAAATTCCAGAAATAAATAGTTCACAAGTTTTAAATAACTTTTATTATAGTATATTGTTATAATTTTGATTTTATCTTTAGTTATTGTTGTTAACCTCTTACTGTGCCCAATTTCTAAATTAAACTTCACCATAGATGTATACGTATTGGAGAAAACAGTTCATTAAGGTTTCAATGCTATCTGCCATTTTAAGCATCCTCTGGGGTCTCCCATCGTACCCGCCGAGGATGATGAGGGACTTCTGTATACATTAGTAAGGAAAAAAGAAGAAGAAAGAAATACAATTCTGATGACCTCCCCCCACAAAAGAGCCACCCTTTGGTGGCTTTGATTCTCCTTCCCATATTTGAAAGGACCCCAGTCCTCGCCCTTCATGGATCAGGTGTTGAGCTGTCTGTAATTACATTATTATTCCAGGCACTGCCGGAATGCTGCTTGCTGAGGAGGGAGGATTAGGCCAACGAGGCTGGGGTGAGCCTGTAGCCAGTCATCTGCCCTGCGCCTGGCACAGGAGATTATGCCTCTGGAAACGAGGCTGCTGGCTGAGCCTTTGTTACTTAATTAGTCTCCTGTCTCTTTTTCCTTTATGACAGTGGCAGGACCCAGGATGCACCCCCTTTTAAATGAATGCAAATGCCTCAACGAAGGTTTATAATCGTTCATTTTAAACAAATCAGAAAATTGTCAAAACCATTCCAGTCACAGGGAATTCAGGGGAAGGAAATAACTTTTAAAAGTATGTGTTACTCAAGGGAGTAAAGTAGCGAATACCATCCCTTTAAATTCTGTTTAACATGAAGCCTTTATTGACTGCTCATGATGGTTCTGCACAGTTTAATGCTCTTTTAAGTGAATATTATTTAGTTTCATCACGCGAGTCAATGCAGCCTCGTGGATCTGTAAATTTAGATGCTGATCACAACCAGAAGTCAATGTATAAAACCGTTACAATTTAATTAACTGATAATAGATCTTATGCAATGTCAGGTTAAAGGGAATGTATAAATATTACTTTATGAACCAGCCTCTGCAGAAAGCACAGACACTGGCCTCCTTTCTCTTTTCTCTCATGGGATGAGTTATGGGATGGCCCTATTAACTACAAAGGAGTGTGAGGTTGGGTAGGGGCGGGGGGACCCATTATTAAACAGCTGTGTCCAACCAATCAGCCTTGAAGAATTCGACTTCAGAGGTCAGTAAAGATTCCTGACGCTGTTAATTTAATTTTATGAGACATCATTGAAACTCATCAACTCATGCCATGTCTTTGGCTTTTGGCAGAGACAGGAAGAGAGAAAGTTTTGAAGGCTCATAAATAGGTTTGGACTTAGGAACAAGAATTAGTTCAACCTATTCCCCTTACAGGCAGAGAAGCGGAGGCCCAGAGGGAGGGACTGGTCTCTTGGCCCTGGCCAGCAGCCCCACATGCTGCTGGTGGGGTCCAGGGCCTCAGGGAGTTTATTCAAAGCCTAAAGCCCTAAGAGTCTTGCTCAGACTTGACCTGTGTTTGGGAGATGCCCTTGGCCACTGGCTCGCAGGTATCCCGCTGCTCTGATTCAGCCCCAAACAAAGGAACCACGTCACCACCTTCTTCCACTGCCAAGGAAGTCCCAGCGGAGTGTTATTCCTACCACCTGAGGCTTCCCACGCCCCAGGGCAGTATAATTCCTGCCACCTGAGGCCCTGCCCAGGGGAGTGCCACTCTGCACCTGCCTCCCATTGCCTTGGTGGAGTAGAGTCAGGTCTCAGCGGCACACCTGTGAGAACCACACCTGAGGCAAATCACCAGCCCCATGAGGGTCCCTCCATGAACTCCTGCTAGTTCCCTAGTTACATTCTGTTGCTGTCACTTATTAGTTGTCTTCCCTGTCCATTTAAGACTCGCAGAAGAAACCCCTACCTCTCGAGCTCCATGCCGTGCCCAGAGTCCAACAGAGTGTCTGGCACAGTCCTCAGTACTGTCCAAGGAAGAGTGAATCAGCCTCAGATCTGTGAGCCTTCACCTACACAATGGGAATGATAACCCCTATCTCTGCTATGTGGGGACAAGCGAGGTGACGTATGCCCAGGAGCCAGGCGGTGCTCCATAAATGTGAAACAGCAGTTCCTGTAGGTTATTGGTAGTGTCATGAGGTTTAGCAGTATTGCATTTAGTCCTTGCCATGGTCTCCCGTTGACAAGAAACATGCCTGAGTTACTGTCAGTGACACTAACTGACAGTGTCCTGCCTAGAATGTGAGACCCCGGAAACTTAAAGAAACCCCACATGTGATCCTCTCCCTGCACATGCTAGAGTAGGCAGGGGCCCAGAGAGTTTGGTTGACTTTCCTGGTGTCACACAGGGAATCTGGCCAAGACAGGACTAGGTCCCAGCTTCCCTGCTTCTGTCTTCTGCAGCTCAGTGCTTCCTCCGTTCCTGTTGGAGAGGCTGTGGAGTATTTAATTAGCTGCAGTGTGAGATGTGAGACGTGTCAGAGCTCATTACTGTGGTGGGGCTGGTGGGTGTCATTCTCCAGCACTGCACCCTGCTGTAGTTCAGCAACCCCAATTAACTCCCACATGGAAGACAGCCCAGCCACTGTGAGGCTGGCACCCACATTCCCCAGTGCCCTTCAGCTTCCCTCTTCTGCACCACAGTCTCACCTGCTATCCTTTCCCTGTGCCCCCTGTTATGCCACACAGATGGCTTAGGGTATTGAGGAGCATCCCTCAGTCAAGAGCCACAGGATGGATCCTTTTGCTCGGGACTAAGCTGAGCTCTAGCTTATCTCGGAGGTTGCACCCCCAGAGCTCCCAAGTGTCAGTGCGGAGGGCATGAGAAAGGTGCTTACGGATCTCCCCAGAATCAAAACTAAAGCCTCCTCTGGACTAGGACCTATTTTACTTTTTAAGTGTAAACCTAAGGAGAGGCAGAAGGTGACTGGTGAGCTGGTCCTGAGTAAAGAAAGCAAAGGAACCATAACTAGATAGGATCCTAGACTGGACCTTGGTTTGAGGAAAGAATGGCTATCAAAACAATCTGGGAACAGGTGGTAACAAGTGTTGGCTGAGGATGCAGAGAAGTGGAGCTCTCAGGCATTGGTGGCAGGTCTGAGAAGGGGTACAACCACTCTGGAAGACAGTCTGGCAGTTCTTCAAAAGGTTGAGCATAGAGTTACAATGTGACTAGCAAGCCCCCTGTTGGGTGCATATCCAGGAGAAATGGAAACATATGGCCACATGAAAACTTGAAATGGGTGATCATGGCAGCATTATTCACAGTAGATAAAGGTGGAAGAAACTCAAATGTCTATCATCTTATCAATGGATATACAACAAATGCTGTGGTCCATACTATGGGATGTCATTCACCAGTAAGAAGGAATGGAGTACTGGAACATGCCGTAGTATGGATGAACCTTGAAAATGTTATGCTAAATGACAGAAGCCAGGCACAGAAGGTCACATGTTGCATGATTCCGTTTATACAAGGTGCCCTGAACAGGCAAATCCATGGACACAGAAAAGACTCTATTGGCTTCCAAGGGATGGGGAAAGGGAGAAGTGGGGAGTAACTGATGGTCTTGAACACTTGGAATGCTCTAGCAAGGCGCTTTAAACTGGATAGCTTATAAACTGCAGAAACATGTTTCGCAGGCTCCTGGCGACTGGGAAGTCCATGACGAGGCAGCAGCAGACTGCATGTCTGACAAGGGCTGCTTCCTGCTTCATGGGAGCTGCCTTCTGGCATCCTCACACGGTGGGAATGGGGAGGGGTTTCGAGGTCTCTTTTATAGGACTTAAGTCACCACTCGAAGGCCCCTTCTCCTAATACCATTACCTTGGGATAAGGATTTCAATATATAAACTCCGTGGAGACAAGACATTCAGATCATAGCACTGGCAATGGGCACAGAGTTCCTTTTTGGGGATGATAAAAATAATCTTGAATTAGATAGGGGTGATGCTTGCACGACTTTGTGAGAACAATTTTAAAAACACTGAATTATACTCTTTTTTGTTGGAAACCATAAGTTTTTTTAAATTATTTTTTTATTTTTTTACAGACTGCATTTTGGCTCATTGTACACAAATGGGGTACATCATTTCGTTTCTATGGTTATACATGATGTAGATTCATACCATTTGTGTAATATACTCTTTAGAAGGGTACATTTTGTGTTATGTAGATTATATGTCTATTAACAAATATGAAGTAAATTTGGGGAGTAATGGGGAAAGTTGAATATGGAATGTGTATCAGATAATTTATATCAGTGTAATAAGAGTGGCTTTTGTATGAGAGCATTCTTTCGTTTGAGAGGTGCATGCTAACAAGGTAGTGGCTAAGCATCACATCTGCAGTGTACTTTCACGTGATTCAGATAAAGATGTATAAATAAAGAGCAAATGTAGCAAAAAATTAACAATCAGTAAATCTAGGCAAAGAGTATATGTGCCCTGTTCACTATTCTCACAAACTTTCTGTTGTAATTGTCCAAAATAGTAGGCTGCCACATTATATTTTTACAGGGGAATAAAGTAGAATTTTTAGAATACCAAGGGACAGAAGAAAGTCAAAGGGCTTTTGGCTGTCTGCTCAACCCTTTCGTCTCTGTCCAAGTCAAGGATAAATGAACACTTGTTTCGGCCATCCTCCCATAAAATGAATTACATGGCTGAGCAGTACAGACCCCAACCCAGCTGTTCATAGGGAAAGCCTGAAACCCACAGCCCCATACCACGGGCCCTTCATGCCCCACTGTTGAAAAGCAAGCTTTCTTCTGACCTCTGGTGTCCCCACAGTGATGACAGATGGGGCCAACACCACAGCTCCCTTCCTGACCTCATTCCGGGATCATTCCAGGAACAGTGGCAGACAGACTTCCTTTCTTGTTCTCTGTGGGAATCACTGAAATAGCCAGTAAGCATGATTTCCAGAGAGGAAGACGGACTTCTCAATGATTTTTCTAGTTCTTACATTTTTTCCCCCATGTTACAATATTTATGTTTTGGGAAGATATGTATGGAACCTTGTGGTAACTTTTCAAGTCTCTAATTTCCTGTCCTCACGCCCTAAATATGAAGAAAATCAGCAAGGTACCAAGCAGCTTTCAGACTCATGAAGGAGAATTTGGCCAGATCTCTTCCAGAACAAATGGTAAAACTAATAATCGAAATGTCAGACCTGGAAGGGACCTCAGAGCTTCTCATTTTCAGCTGGTGAGGAGGCCCGCTACAAGAGAAATCTACTCTTTTCACACCTCGCACCCACCCAGGAAATACAGCCAGGAGCATTTGCAAAAGCCTTTAAACCAACAACTGCTTTTACAGTGTGCGGGCTGATTTTTCAATGTGCAGATTTGCTATGAATTTATAGAGTGTTTTGATTCTAAATTCACAATGCGCATCTTTAATGGCTCCAAGTTTGGATAATTTCATGCTGTTTATAACCTAGCAGCAATGGTTTATGCATATCTCCCAAGTTATTACCCTCCTAGGAGAAGAGTGAACAGCCTCCTTTTGGAAAAGACAGTCCATATGTCTGGTTTACTGCCTCTCTCCTTAAAGATCATTTTGCATGGAGATGTCAGGGATGCATGACAGCTGGATGAAGCAGGCAGGTGGGTTTTCTTGTTTCTGGACCCTCTTTCCCAGCCCCGATGTAACCTTGCATTTGAAAATCACCAATTAGGCATTTCACAGTCACCTGGAGTTTTTCTCCAGTCATTTTTCAATCTTATTCTTTAAAAAATGTTGCTCACCTCCCTCCACTCCCACCAATAAAGAAATTTGTTAACATACAATGGGAACTTAAAAAAAAATAATTTAGAAATTTTCTTTCTGAGCATCTAGCCTGAGGAGATCATCAGAAAGGCAGGATGTATAGGATGTTTGTTGAAAATTAAAAATATTTATCATGGTAAAATGTATGTAACATGAAAAAAAATTTAATAGTGGAAAGCTGGAAGCAGTTATTTGTCCAACACTAGGAGAAATGATATACCATTATTATAATGTAATGTACTCTGAAAATACTTTCAAAGACTTTTAATAACAGGAAATTTCTCTTGACATATAATACGTGAGGAAAGCTGGTTCTGTACCTCCAATTAGTCTTCAGATTTCAGATACATGAGCTGAAACAAAATAAAAAGGGTAACCATGAAATTATTAGCAGTGGTGATTATTGCATGGTGGAATTATGGAGCATTCTGTAATTAATTTAATTTTTTTATTTTGAGTTACTTGTAAGAAGAATTACAGAGAGATTCTGTGTAACACTTACCCAGTTTCCTATAGTGAATTTTAATTTTTTCCTTTGTGTTTATCTCTTTTCCAAATAATCTACAGTCAAGGAAAATAAAATAAGAACTAAAAGGACTATCATTTTTTTTTAAAATGTACCTTTCTATCCTTCTGAAAACCTGGCTCCAACTTGTAATTTCTTGCTCCTTTCCCTAAACATGAACAGCCTATTGCTCAACCTTGGTCCACTGTAGATCTTAGCACCATCTGCTGATATTAGAGTTCCCTGGATCCATGCCTTCAAGGTGGGTGATTTTGCACATTGGGTGCATATTAGCTAAACAAGGCATATCTTACAAAGGATTGGGTCTACTCAAATTATAAGGAGGAAAAAAGAAAGAGACATGCTTTTTATAAGATTAAAACACCCAAATTCTGGAGTAGAAAGTAAGATTGGAGATATGAGAGGGATATTTATGGCAAAGCAAATGAGCAGTGGCCGCTGTGGGTCCAAAGCCTTACCAGTGCTCCTGCTCTAAGCAGGTTGCGACCTCCAGGTGACCAGTGTGAAGGGTGGCAGCAAGTTTGAGAAGCAGTGCTGGTTAATGTCCAAACAATGTTTCTGCAACTGAAATAGGTAGTCTCATGCTTCAGCTTTCTTGTCCCCATCCATCTGGGTAGAAGGTGGAAGTCAGAACCTACAGCACTGTAGGGTCACTAGAGGAGAATCATCACTAGAGACCCTCTCTTTCACTTAAAAAAAAATTGTTCAGATTTTTCTCTCTCTGTCTTAGGGCTCATGGCTTACAGGAAAGCCTTCCACCCCGGGAATCCCAGCCCATGTGTTCAATTCTTGACCTCAGCATTGACCTCTGTATGAGTCTTATCTCTAGTTGCCTTTTCCTTGACAGCAGAATAAGATGTTCAACCAGTTAGAACTCTTAAGATGCTGAGGTTCAATCAGCCAAAAGCATTTGATGTTCCCAGGTTTCCCAAGTTCCTAGTACCTATTTGAAAGTGCACAGTAAGCTGGCAAGCAACTTAACATCCTTAGAAGTCAGTCTTCATTTGTTTGGGTGTTTCTTTGCCTCCTTGGTAAACCCGAATGTTATACCTCTTTTGTTATTTGGGAGTAAAAACCCTCAAGAAAGAAGGTTACAGAAACTGATGAACAAAATACTGCCCCCACCCCGAAAGATTATCTTGGGAATGTCAAAAGCAATTTTTGTAGGCAGGTTGGTCTTTTACAAGAGATGTGTTTACAAAGCATGAAATTAACATTTTTGCACAGAGTCAAATAATTGCTGATAACATGGTGACTTTAGTAGCAGGTTTGCAGCTTGAGCAGTTATTAGCAAGGTCAGATGTTACATGCAGTAATGCAATTAGACGCCATTGAAAAAGCAGTTAGCCAAGCTCCTCATGAGGGAGCAGATTCCTTCCCCTGAGTTCACCCATGATATCAGTCCAAATGTTGAGAGTAGCACAGTCCACTGACACTGCAGCCCACAGAACACCATGGTGTCTCAGGATCACCCTGTTCATGGAGCTTCAGACTCCCATGAGGTTGGCAAAGAGATTCACCAAATAATGTCTGGGCAATTTGACTCCTCACAAGAGAGGTGGCTCCACCTTCAGACTCTCCCCAGACCATCACATTAGCATCGAGGAGCACCCGATGACAACATCTGGGTCATCAGTGAAGATGAGTTTGACCAAACAGATGCACATTTCAGCAGTAGCTTAGGATATCCTTAGGTTCATCAAGCTGACAAGGGAATATTAAGTTCTGCCAAGCAAAGTCCACTCTAGGATGCACAGAGGTGAGCAGTTACAGGCCTGCATTTTTATTGATAGTGGTAAGTGGGATAACAGATCAACCCTGATATCAGTGCAGTAACCACTCAATTCAAACTGTACTCTAGCCTAGATCTCAAGATACCCCAGAAGGAAGGGGGATGAGGAAGAGGAGGTGGAATTCTCAAGCAGTTCCCAGGGAACTTTATTAAAATTTGCTTTGGGAAATACTATAAAGAATCTGAGATGACCTCCTCTCTGTAGGTCAAATCCAGGTGTATGGAAAAGAAGAAAACTCTACTATCTCTATACTCACCCCTCCAAAGGAGTATATACTCTAAAACAAAGGGAACAAGTAAACATTTGCAATGTCCTCTACTGCCTGACTGGGGATCAAATTTTGCAAAGTTCCAGGCATTAGAATCAGACAGATCTGGGTTCAAATCCTTTACTACTTGCTACATCTGTGGCCATGGGGAAATCATTCACCATTGTAAGAACCTTAGCTACTACTTGTTATGTTGGGAATAATAATTGCACCCACCTCATGGGGTTATTTTAGGGGTCAAATGAGAAAATGCTTTGAGGAGGAATTCCAGAGACCAACATATAGTATGCACCCAAAAAAAGAAAAAGAAATGACGACAGACTGTAACAGATCAGTGATGCTTTGTTAAGCAACAGAGGGGCACATTTTCAAGGGCAAAATGGTGACAGGCTACAACAAGGGTCTGAGTTTTATAGGGTTTAGCAGGGCCAGGTGGTGGGCCCATTTAGGGTGGGGCAGGAGGGCAGGTAGGGGAACCATGGTAGATAAGGGAAGTTCCCTGGAGCCCATTGTTCTTCTTTCTCCCTGGGGATTGTTATTTTCCATATCCTTCATTCCAGACTCCGAAAGGGGTATAATGAGTTGGGGCAAAGTCATCATATATGGCTACTTCCTGCTGAATAGGGGTGAAGTAGGGGATCCCCTGTCAGAGATCTGGAAGAGGGTAAGGAGGTAGAGGGTATTTTAGGCTCCTATACAGTCCTGGCGGTTGTGGCCTGAGGCGGGTGTAGAGGGAGGGAACTTTGACATCGTTGTGGGTGACTCCTTACTGATGGGGCTCAGGAGAGTCATGTGAGTGAAGGAGGAAGATGGCTTTTGCATGTTCTTGGGTGGTGGTCCAGACTAGACGGGTCACCTTGTCAAGAAGTTGCTTCTGTGTAAAGTTAACAAAGCCAGGGAAAAGATTATTCTAAGAAAAGTGAGTTTAGAGGGGTTTGAAGAGGGAGAAGCCAGGAGGTCCACCGTTCTAGGTGTCCCAGTGAGGCCCACCAAGAATCGGCCAGTTCTCATCTCCGCAGTTCCAATCAGTCCCGTAGTCGTTTAACCTTATCCTGTGCCATCCTGATTGATTCACATAGAAGCAACATTCTTCCCTGAGGAAGAGGCAGAGGCCACCTGGTTGAGCAGTAAGGAAATCTAGGCCCCGATGATTCTGCAGGTCAGCAGTGCCAGGGAATTCAATTGATTTGTAAAGTCAGTACTGAATTGGTGACCTGTTGGATATCTTCAATAACCTGTACTGACGATTTTTTATAGTGGTGAATAGAAGTTCCTAATCCTGCTGCTCCTGTGCCAATCCCAGTGGATATCTCTAGCCCTTTGAGTAAGGGAATAAACTGAAGGGCTCTCTTGTGTCTGGTGTGCGCCTTTATCGGGATAGGCAAACTTTGGTTGTTAGGTAAAAACATCAATTTGAGGAGTAAGAAAGATCAAGGTACACAGACCAGTCCAATTTTTGGTAGCCAGGGGTAAATATGAGCCTTGCAAAGGAAAAAATGCCTCAGAATTTGGGGGGTACCAAGGCTGTGGGGCTGACACAGGTGTACATATTAAGTTCTATTAAAAGAAATATTGTCTTTTCTTTTAAATGACCAGGTATGGCTGTACTTTGGTTATAACTGCTTTTGCTAGGTGTTCAAGATTGTAACCATTTTTTCTTTTGTAAAATCAGTCTCTTAAGGTGTGGTCCTGTAACTTATGTTTCCTCTCTGTCATTTCCCCAGTTGTTAATCAGGCCAGGTTGGATGCAGAAAATTAGCTGTTTCAGCCTTTCCTTCCATGACCTCTGGCTGAGGCCTCACTCAGAATAGAGGATACTAACTAACTTTTTGATAACTATCTTAATTTAAGGGAGAACATTTGCCAGCTAGTTGTGCCCTTAAAATTTCTTATATGTTTCCTCTGTCCTTTTGGGTCCTCATGCACTCAGGACCATGATTTCATATATATTCCTAAATTTGAAGTGGGAGACAAGCCTGTTAGTGCTCCGGGGATATCTCCACTAGAGAAAATAAATAGTTTGGATTCCTGAACTAGGACAGATGAGGGATAGTTTTACTCTAATTAACTGAGACAGATTTTCTGGTCTTTTTCCTGCTAGATGAGGGGAGTACAGAAGAAAATGTGTCTTGTGAGGTTCTAGAGAAGGTAGTCTAATTTTAAAGCTAGGGAAGCTCTATCTTGAGAATCTCTCATAATGGGTCCCTGTTTAAAAAGCAGACAGAATGGACAGAATTAAGGTAGAAGTATTTCTGAAGAGGGAGAAATTGCTAGGCTCATACTCTAGGGATTAATGGGTCACCTCCTTCCCAAAGACCTCAGATCAGACCAAGATTTTATCTCAGTTTTCAAGAGTCATTTGGTGAGGGTGTCCTCCACCATTGGACTGAGTCAATCAGAAACAGAGAGGCAGGTAGTGGTTGATATTTGGTACCTGAGGGCTGTTGGTGTCAGACTCAGGACATGAGACCTTCATGAAGCATCAGGGGGTAGCTCCAGCCAGTTGCCTTCAGTTGCCTTAAGCCTTTCTCTGTCCCACACACCAAATTTCTCCCGCAGTAAAGAAACTAAAGCAAATCAGGACAGACATTCCCAACCCCTAGGTGAAAGTGGGTCCAACCTAACTCTTGACTTTTGACAGCAGGGTGACATCAGACTCTCAAGTCCCCATTGTTGTGGCAACTCCATGTCACATTGGACCATACTGTCTGGTTCTAATTGGATTCCTAACCATATATTCTAACAGGTTTTATGGGGAGGAGAAACTATCCTTATCTCCCAGAGTTTCAGTATCTGGTCACAAAAGTCTCCTCCTTCAGGGAAGCTTCGGTTCCTCTTATCAACATTATTTTGGGCCTGCATTTCTCCTACAGTGAACAGTTACTTTGCTAAGGAATGTAACACATCCTGTCCACAGAGGCCAGGCAGGGCTGCAGGTAAATTGCTTCTTGGAAAAGAAATCATGTGGGGGTCAGCACAGTCGGTCCATTCAATAGAATTATTATACACAAGAGTTAGCTTTTATAATGTCACAGGTGTCCTCATAAACTATAGTTTAGAGATGCCATTTGATTTGTGCAAAAATTTCTTTTGGCATTACCTCTGTATTTAGTAGAGATCCCTTTTTCTGTGTCAGTTAGGGCTTTCTTAGTAAAGTTAGTTAAAACTTTTATGTGCCACATTACATCTTTTAAACTAATATGAGAGATAAATATTGGGGCTAGATAATCATACTAGCAGACAAAGAAACAAAGATCAAGCTTACCTATGTAGGATGTTAGGAAGTTTTGTAGGTCTCATGTTGACTCGGAAAAAGCTTGTGACTCTGACACTCTTTTGATAGTCATCAGGCATTCCTGTCCATGAAACTTTCCAGCTTTGCTTACTTTTGGTAGGGGTTCATCTGCTATTTCGAGGGCAGTAAGTGAAGAAGAGGAATGGGGGTCAGGACCAGATCTAGGGTGCTTATGGAGCAGGGAGTCAGCAATAATTAATTATAGAGCAGAGTTGGCCTATGAGGGCCTCAAGTAAAGTTAAAAGAAAACTTGGAAGTAAGGACCCTCAGGCCATTTGTCATTTCATTGGAGGAAATTGTCTAAGTCTTGGAGGATTTGAGGGTCAAAGTTCCCAAATTCCAAATTCAGACCATTGACTAGATAGTCTGATTGAGATTGCAGCCAGATGATCTATGTACTCAGCCTAAAGAGGTGTTTACTTTTGAGGTCAGATTGGAGGTGGAGGACTTCAATTTTTTTAATGAAACAACCTAAGAGGGAGCCCCATGGGATGGACTGATTAGACTCATGTTGGAGAGGGTGGCTGTCAAGATAAAAGCATCTCTTCGATGTCTCCCATCACCAGACAGAGTTCCACTGGAGAATGAGAGAGTGTCCCCTCCTGCAATCCCATTGGTGGAGGAGCCCCTTGCCTTTTGGCAGGACATCTCTGCAAGATACTGGAAGGGATCTTACCTCTCCAAAGAATGAGAAGGCTGGTGTTGCATGTGGGAACAAAATGGCAGAACGAGGCCTCGCATGCAGAGATCTGAATACATAAGAGGATAGGGTTAGGAGGACGATGCCTCCAACACCAGTGAAGGACCTGATGCAGATCCTTGCACCATCCACGTGGCGGAAAGGCAGCAAAAATCTAGCCCAAGACTGGGATCGATTTCAGGTCTCATACCAGCTGCCACTGACCTATAGTGGCTGGGGGCTTCCCAGACTTCAGAGAGCCACAGAAGTGCCAATCAATCAATGCTCACTGTCCAGATCTCATTGGCCATTTAACAGGACTGTAACTAACCTTTGAATATAAGGTGAAAAGAGAGAGAGAGAGAGAAATGGGAGGGAAATATGAAAAAGTGGTAGAGGTGCATTAGGATGGGGGAGGGGTAAAGCACCCCAAACTCCATCCCTGTTTCGGCACCAAGTGAAAGCAAGTGAAAGGGAATACAAGAAGAAAAAGAAATGCAGACAGACCTGAATGGATCGGCGATGTTTAGTTAAGCAACAGAGGGGCACATTTTCAAGGGGAAAATGGCCACAGGCTACAACATGGATCTGAGTTTTATAGGGCCTAGCAGGGCCAGGTGGTGGGCTTATTTGGGGCAGGGCAAGAAGGTGGGTAGGGGAACAGTTGTAGATAAGGGAAGTTCTCTGGGGCCCCGTGTTCTTCTTTTGTCCCTGGGAGTTGTTACTTTCCATATCCTTCACACATGAGGGACTAGCAGAGTGACCGGAGCTCGGAAACCAAGGGGAGCATGGCATGGAATGGGCTGGAGGGTGGGCAGAGGCCTGGCCACACAGAGCCTTCTAAACCTGTCAAGGAGTTTGGTTTCAGCTTAAGAGCAATGGAAAGCTACTGAAGGATTTTAAGGGGGCTTAAAAGTTAGTAAGCTCAAGAGATGTTTTCCACTATTGTTTCTTTCTGGGAACTTTTTTACTACCATCCCAACATTATTGGTTCTCTTATTGGATATTATGAATACGTAATTTTAAAACACATGCAAGCAGCTTGGCGCAGTGGTGCACGCCTGTAATCCCAGTAGCTGGGGAGGCTGAAGCAGGAGGAGTGCAAGTTCAAAGCCAGCCTCAGCAACTTAGCAAGGCCCTAAGCAACTCAGCAAGGCACTTAGCAACTCAGCAAGACCCTGTCTAGAAATAAAATATTAAAAAAGGACTGGGGATGTGGCTCAGTGATTAAGTGCCCCTGGTTCAATTTCTGGTACCAAACGAACAAAAAATACACACACAAGCAAATCACAGTTGTGTTGATCCACTTTGTGTTGTGAAAGCAGATCTGTCAAACACCAGAACCACGGGACTTCTTGTGATGTGCTTCCTCCTCCCTATTATCAGAAGGGCACTCAGAGGAGCCCAGATCCATGACAGAAAACAGACTATCCAATCCCCAACAGGGCCCAGCTGGACATGTCTGGGACCAGTGGACTTGGCAGGACAGGTGACCCAGATCAGCTTCAATAGTGAAGCAGATGCCAGGCCTCTGAGAGCAAGCAGATGCAGACTGGTGGCTCCTCAGAGGGAGCCTGGCATGGGCGTGGCAGACAGGACATCAGCATGAGATAGTCTGAGTTCCCTGGACAGTGAGATCCAGGCAGAGGACAGGAGAGTCAGAAGACTAAGGGGAGCCCATAGCGCCACCCAGGTGAGAGGTAGGTCCTTGTTGAAGGAATAAGTGTCTGAGCCCTGAAGCTAGTACAGGAAGTCCAGGTAGTCTGACCCAAATGAACCCCACAACTTGGGATCTTGGCAAAGGTCAGACAACCCCAAAGTCAGGTAGCTTGACTGAGGCTCCTGGTAGGGATCAGTGGTCCCAACTTTTAGGATGCATTTAGTTCATCTCTGTGTGGCACTTTTAATATATCTATGTCAGCTCTCTAGCTGACAGCTGCAACTCCTAGAAACTCAGCTGCTTGCCAAAAGCTTCCATTTCCCATCTTTCAGCATTTGCCCACATGGCTGTCTGTTTCTTGTGGTGAATCCTGAAGTTGCAACAGCATAGTCTGTATTCTTCAGACATACTTGCTCTGGTTCTGTTATTTGCCCAGCTCTCTTTAGTCTTCAGTGTGACTGCAGAGCCAAGTATAGAATTAAGAAAACTTTGCATTGTTCTTCCTAAGATGCAGGCAAAGCCAGGCTGTGGACAGCCTGGACCTGCAGGCTCAGCCAGCCCTCCATAGAACAAGAAGCAGATCGAGTGAGTTCCACCTCCCCAGCTGAACAACATGAGAACACCTCTGGCTTCAGGGGTGACCTAGTTCAGAGAATAGTGATAATGACCACGTCAGCGTGTGGCCCTTTACTGTCTTAAAATGCTTTCATATACGCGTTCTCTTTGATCGTCCCCCCAGCTGGCAGAGGTAGCCTGGGGCACTGTTATCTTCCTGCTTCATCAGATGAGGACATTGAGACCTGGTCATTAATGTGTGGAACTTGTGAAATCATAGTCCGTGGAACACCAAATGGCCACTTGGGATTAACACTCTGGGAATAACTTGTGTGGCTCATTCTGTGGCAAATAATAAATAAGTAACACGATCATACAACATGATGAAAGAAACAACAGCCTGGACAAATACTGAAGTCTTACAAATGAGGGCAGGGCCAAATGGAGAGCAGACAGTGGAGTAAGGGACTGAGGACAGAGTCGCAGCCCTCTTTAGACTTCTCTGCTGCAGCCCAGCTTTCCAAGTTCAAGTGGGTATGTGGGCCTGTGTGTCTGTCTCTCACGTCCTATGTCCACTTGAATCTGGTTACGAGGCTGAGGTCAATGCATTTATCATTGTGTCCCTCCAGCCCTGGCGTATTTCAGACAATGATCCAATGAGTGCCACATGTTCAGTCACCTGTGACTCCTTCACGGAAGAAAAGACACACTAAGCAGAGGGGAGCCTCGGCAGCCAGAGCTGCAGGTGAGCGCAGGCTCAGGTTCAGGCGTGCTTCTTAGGAAAGAGAGGCGTGGCCCTCCTCTTCCTCCTTCCTGTGCAGCTTCCAAGTGTGCAAATGAAATGGGGTCCTTCACACAGGAGACAGCTATTTTCTCGAGTCTCAAGCCTCCCTTTTGAATAGTCCCAGTGATACAATGTATAATTATGCGTTCCTGGCGGTGTACTTTTGCCTTCTGAGTGAGAGTTGAAACTTCTCAGCAAGCGAAAGCCATTGAGGATGAGTGAGCCACTCCTTCCCCAGGTGCCAGGTGACCCTCAGTGGTGGTCATCCTCCCTGCTCTAGCCTCAAGGGATGCCTCCGTGCAGCACGTCAGCCGGCCACCAAGAAGTGCTCCCCAACTTTCTCTTAGTCCAGGGGTGCAAGGAGGGCTGGGCTTCCCACCCTGCCCCCAACCACATCAGTCTGATTAATTAAGGTAAATAGGGAGTGTTCGGCTCTGGCTTAGACTCCAGGCAGGTAACCATGGCAACAGCAGGGAGTCTGCACCACGGCTGACAAGTAATGTGGGACTAATTTCTCCTCAGATCTACAGCCTTCTTTGGGGCTCCAAGTCCACTTCAAGAGCCTGAAGAAGGATCTGGGCTATTGGCTATCCGAGGGGGAAGTTTGTAGGAATCTGCTGGGGTTGCTAGTACATGCTTTGTCCCCTTCTGAAACATGAAATGGGTGCCTAAGAGGTAGATATAATGCCAAAGCTCATGTTAGCCAGCTCCATGTCCCTGTCCCATTTACCACTTCCAGTTTGGTTTCCTCATCAGTAAAATCAGGATGATAATAATTGTCCTACCTCCTAGTCCCGTGGTGAGGCCAAGGAGTGAAAACAACCTTGCTCAGGGCCTGGCACACCGGGAGCCCAACAAATGTTAGCCCTCCAGGGGAGAAAGTGACCCTGGTGATGAACCTGGAGGTTCTAGCAGTGAGAAGCGGGGCTGCAGATGGGAAATGCCACTGGAACGCCTGGGCACGGCCTGCAGGCGGGACGGAGAGAGAGGCATGGGCCGGGAGAGGGAGGCAGCTGTGGGAGGTGGACCTTCTGAGGTCAGGGATATGGAGGTGTTGCCCCTTGCAGGACGCTGGTCCAAGCCTGAGTTCCCGTGGGTGGCTCAGTCCACTCTGAGCATGCCAGTTCACAGCTTGCTGCTCCTGGATTGAACGCCAGCCAGTGCCGAGAACCTGATTGTGGCAGAGCCCATAGGAAGACAGGATATCACAGAAAAGACATGGAATCTTCCTGTTCCATGAATGAGGCCAGCAGATCCTGGGACCATAAAGTCTAGTAAAAAGTGCCGGACGTGACTGAGTAGCTCAGACAAGCTGAGCACTGGGCCTCAATTTCCTTTTTAAAAGTTCTAGAAGGAATACATGAGAAATTATTAATAATATTTATCTCTAGAGCATGAGACTAGAGCTTGGGAGTGGAGAGAGATTTTTATTTTCATTGTATACCCTTTTGACTATTTGAATCTTTCACCATTTGCCTTTATTATTTTTATAATTGCAAATCAAATTACAGGGTTTGGCTTTCAAAAAATTCAATGAAGGGTTGGATTAGATCATTGGTTTTTAAGCTTGCTTTTTTTTTTTTTTTTTTTTTTAAAGCAATGGAACACTTCACACATGATCTTACTTGAAAGCCTAATTAATGCATAACAAAACCGAAATCACAGCCCTTCTTGCTGGGGCCCTCTCTCCAACTTCCAGTGGTGACATCTCCAAGGGATCCGTTGAACATAGTTTGAAAATAACAGGCTTAAAGGATTTCTTTCAGGGCCCCTTTTACCTCTTCAGTTCTGTGCCTCCTTTCTACTTAGTAAAGGAAGGTGTGGCATTGTGGCCCTGTGGCTCTGGCTACTGTTTACGCTACAGTGGCCACAGACCCACACTGGCCCTTGGGGAGTGTCTCAGACTCTAGGAGGAAGGATACGTGTCACCCTTGGGTTGCTTCTCCTGGGTTCAAATGATAGGGAAATGGTAGAGTAAATGGTAGAATTTATCTCTTCTGGGTTAAAAAAAGAAAAACAAAACAGAACCTCTGGGGCTTTGATAAGCAGGATGCTAAAAAGACAATGAAATGGTGTGAGGTGGCAGAAGACCCATTTGCCTTGAAAAAAAATGTGCTCAGGAACACAGACCAGCTGCCCACTTATAATGGTTTTGGCCATTTATTTAACTTCCCTTCTCAGAGTATAAAAAGGGGGAAAGACATGTGCCTACTTCTAAGACCATTGAAAAGCTTTAATGAGATCGTAAGGCTGTGTGCTTGGTCTAGGGCCTTACCCAAAGCAGGACCTCAATAAATGTGGGGGTTGGGGATGTAGCTCAAAGAAACAAAACAGAATAAACATGGGAAATACTCCTTTTCTCCTCCTCTTCTACCTCTTCCTCCTCCTTTCATTATCAGATTTCTGACCAAGTCAGCCAGTGGCCTTGCTCCCTCTTCTTGCACTTTCTTGATGAAATGTGTAACTTCTCAGGACCTCATTTCCTTACCTATAAGGTAATGGTGTTCACCTAGCTCGGGAATTGCAAATTGGTGACCTGCTGGACAAAAATCTGGCCTGCAGGCCTGTTTGTTTATCCAGTGTAATATGTTAAGGACCAAGAAATAGTCCCTGGAAATTTCCAGCTTCTCTTAAAAAAAAAAAAAAAAATCCAGTTCTACAGGCCCTGGTGACAGTTGACTGGAGCTGGGGTGGCAGCTGCCCCCTGACATTGGCATGTACGCACTTGCCTTCTCTGATTGTCCCTTACCTGCCCCCCCCCCGCCCCCGCTTCACACATAGGCAGCTGGGTTTGCAAAGCCTGGATTGAAGGTTGTTGGGCCCTAATCCTGTCCCTGTCACTAACTTGTTGAATGACCCTGAATGTATCCCTTCACAAAAACCCCACTGGACTACCAGTCCACCATCTTGAAAAGGACTGAGTTGAACTTCCAGCCTTAGCTTTCTTTGTGTCTTCTATTCATTCTACAAATATTTACCAAGTCCCTCTTATTTCCAGAAATTCTAACTGGTACTTGAGGGGGATGCAGAGGTGAATAAGAATGGGCCGAGCCCCGACAGGTTTTTGCAACAGTGCCTCTCAAAGTGTAGTCTGCAAGTGGCTCCAGTTCACTGAGATAAATACGGAAATTGAGGAAAAGCATTCAGGAACTTCTGTGACAATTTGACATTGCCTTGACAGCCAAGTGCATGCCCAGTGACTCCTCCCATTGAATATAGATCGGTTCACGGGCTGTCAAGCTTACATGGTGAATTGTGGTGGCACGGGTACACCCTTGCTGCCATTACTAGGGGTGCTTAACAGATGTGCCCTAAGACTTAGTGGCTTAAAACAATAGTCATTTATTTGTTCAAGAATGTATGGTTTGAGCCAGGTGTGGTAGTGCATGCATGTAATCCCAGCAGCTCAGGAGGCTAAGGCAGGAGGATCGTGAGTTCAAAGCCAGCCTCAGCAACAGTGAAGTGCTAAGCAATTCAGTGAGACCCTGTGTCTGAATAAAAATACAAAACAGGGCTGGAGATGTGGCTCAGTGGTCGAGTACCCCCGAATTCAATCCCTGGTATCCCCACCCACGCCCCCATGCCCTGTCAAAAAAAAAAGAATGTATGATTTGAGCGCAGCTCTGAGATCATTCCTCTCTGCCCAGGGGAGCCTGCCGGGGTGGGTCAGCAAGGACCAGAATGGTTCACTTTCAGGATGGGTCATTCATGTGACTGGTAAGTTGGTGTTGACTGTCAATTCCTTTCAATATTGGCCTCCACAGGGTAGTGTCTTCATAGCATAGTGGCTGGGTTCCAAAAATGAATGTCCCAAGAGACTAGGAAGAAGTGCTTGGCGTTTTTATAATCTAATCTCAGAAATCACATTGCATCTCTCCTGCCCAACTCCATTGATTGAAGCATTCACAAAGGTCTACCCAAGTTTAAAAGAAGGGCCAAATATTTCACCTGCTGATGGAAAAGTTCTAGAAAAACACATGGGACAGATTTTGTTGCACCCAACTTTGGAAAATGTAATCTACCATACCTCTGAGAGGTGTTTTTGTTTCCATGGCTGTATAACTAATTAAGACAAATTTTGTGACTTAAAACAATACATATTTATTAGCTCAGAACTGTGTTCATCATGAGTCTAAGGGGACTTGACTGACATTTCTACTTAAGGTCTCATGAGGTCAAAATCAAGGTGTGAGCCAAGCTGAGATTTTATCTGAAGACTCTGGGGAAGAATCTACTTCCAGACTCTTTCTGGTTGTTGGCAGAATTCAATCCTTGGGGTTGTAGGATTGAAGTCTCTGTGTTCCTACTGGCTGACAGCCAGCACTGGTCTCTGCTCCTCAGGCCCACCCACATATGGCTTCCTCTATCTGCAAAGCCAGCAGTACACATGGAATTCTTCTCTACTCTTTGAATCACTTTGCCTTCCTCTTCTCCGGCCAGGTGGAGAAAGCTCTTGACTGTTTTGTGTGTGATTAGGTTAAGTTGGTATGGATGACCTCCCTTTGCATATAACATACTGTATCACACAGTATGTTATATACATCACACAAGTTCCCTTCACACTCGCAGGGGAGGGGATCATCAAAGGATGAAGGTCACTGGAAGTCATTCTTAGAACTTTGCCCACCATAGATGGTTGGATTCTCAGTGAATCGGAAACTGAAACAGAGTGATTCTTCATCACAGTTTAAAAACTGGTTTAGAGTCTAATAGGAGTCCAGCCGTAACTTAAGAAAGGGAAGAAAGAGTGCAGTGAGCAGGCAGTAGGAGGGAAGGTGGTTTCTTAAGTGGAGGGGCACAGAATTAATGTTCATTAAGGATGCGGCATTTGAACCAGGATTTGGAAGACAGGAATGATTTGGATCTTTAAAAAATGAGGAGGGAGAAGAGGATTCAAGCAGTTCTGTCTGTTTTGGCACCTTTGGTTGCCAACACAGAATTGAAAAATTCTCGCTAAGATCATTTTATGGCTATTTTTTTTTTAACCATGCTGTGTGATAAACTACCCCAAAGTTCTGTGACTTCAAACAACTACTGTGTACTCCTGCTCCTGAGTGTGCAGGCCAACTGGGTGGGTTCTCTGGACTCAGCTGTGCTCCCTCCTGCACCTCGGGGCCTCTGCTGCTCTCACCTGGGCGCTCTCAGGTCTTTGGGGGTTGGCTGTCTGTGCACTTGTCAAGGGTGGCCTCTCTTCTTCTGCACATCTGATCTTCCATGGGCCACTCACATCTTTTTAGCCTAGACTGGGCTTGATCTCACAGAGGAAGCAGAGGAACCAACAGTGGTGTAAAAGAACACAAGCCTCTAAGGCTTAGGCTCAACACTGGCACCCTGTCACTTCGGGTGACATTTGGTCATTCTCTTGACCAAAGCAAGTCATGAACTCTTGATAGGAGGAACTTCAGGATCCCATTGCAAAGGGCTCCGATATGGGAGGAGTGGAAAGTTGGGGTCACTTCCAACCAATCTACCACAGTTATGCTGAGAAAATTTCCTATTCTCTAGAATAAAAACTTCAACTGCATTGTATCTAAAGCTAAACAAAAGGTTTTGGAGAAATTGATCTGTGAGATACTGTTTGGAAAATGTGGAGTGATCCATTAGCCAGGGTTATAAGATACAGGGCTTATGTAATGGTCTGCTGTCTTCTTTGTGAGTCAAAGACAATAAAGGAATATTTCAGGAACACCTCATTACCTTTGTTCATGTGGTACCTCCACCACCCATGTAATACTCATATTTCAACACCTAGGCCGCATGCCCCTCTGCAAACTGTTCCCAGAGCATTCTTACAGGAGAAGAGTAATTCATTGTTCTTTTGCTGGGTCGCAGTAGCAATTTTTTGAATGAAATAATTTCAAATCTGGCCTGTTTTCTAGACAAAAACCATTGTTTACCATATTCCCTAAAGCACCTACTCTAAGGGCCACAAATAGTATTGCAAATTGAACACATATTTACTAAACGTCTAGGTGGTGAATGGATAGGACAGCAGACTGATGGATGACAGAGACTTCAGAAGTTGATTGAAGCTTCTTCTAGAAGATGTTGTATGATCATAAACTATTTCCCTCCTTCCAAGTTAGTGAATGTTCATGTAGTTGTTTCATGTCTACCTGCTTCAAACAAACAAATTTGATTTCACACTGCTGAGGGAAGAACTGAGTTGCGTTCCTTCTCATAAACCCCATAAATTCTTAGCAACAAAATAAGACCCATGAGTTCCCTAGGACATTGGTCATTGCTTAGTGGGTGGGGAGTTGTTTTAGTCAGCTTTGTGTTGCTGGGACCGAATGACCTGACAAGGAAATGTTTATTTTGACTCATGTTTTCAGAGGTCCTGTCCATGGTTGGCCAATTCCATCGCTCAGGGCCCAAGGTGAATCAGAACACCATGGCAGAAGGGTGTGGTAGAGGAAAGCAGCTCAGGACATGAAAACAAGGAAGCAACAAAAACTCTGCTCACCAGGAACAAAATATAAACCCCAAAGGCACACCCCCAGTGACCTTCCTGCTCCAGCCACACCCTGCTGCTACCACGCAGTTAACCCATCTCAGTGAATTAATCCACTGATTGCGTTACAACTCTCATAATCTAGACATTTCATCTCTCTTGCTTTGTCTCTCACAAAACTTTTGGGAGATACCTCATATCTAAATCATAACAGGATGCTTCTAGCCAAATAAATCTGTGAAATGTTGGATTAAACAAAATTGGACATATTTCTTTATTGTGGGACTTCAAAGAGCCATTAATATGCTAATATACATTGTGAATCTCTAGGCCATTAGAATATATAAGGGTTGAAAACTGGAAGAATTAGCTTTTTTATTGGGGAAAGGAGGGAGGTATAACTTTTTTTATTCTGGTATGTGTGTGTATGTGTGTGTGTTTGTGTGTGTGTAATACAATACAAAATATATCATCCTTATTTTAACCATTTGTAACTATACAGTTCCTAGCATTAATTACATTCCCAGTGCTATGTAGCCATTACCACTGATTATACTGTTCATTTTGTTTTTATTTCATTCCCAACGGTACTAAGTGCCTTCAAATAAGAATTCCCCCTTCTTTCCTCCCCTTATCTACAGTAACCTCTGTTGTACTTTCTGTCTCTGAATTTGCTTATTCCAGGTACTTCATATAAGTGGATTCATTTTTAATAGGTGACCTGCTGCATCTGGCTTATTTCACTAAACACAATGTTTTCAAGGTCCAACCATGTGGTAGCATATATCAAAATTCCATTCCTTGTGTGGCTGAATAATATTCCATTAGATGTATGTGCCACATCTTGTTTACATTTCCCTCTGTTGATGACACTTGAGTTCTTTCCACCTTTTGGTCATCGTGAATAATGCTGCTATGAACATTGGTCTAAAATGTCTGAGTCTCTGCTTTCAACTCTTTTATATATTTATCTAGGAGTAGATTGCTGTCACATGATAATTCTGTGTTTCCTTAGAGAACCCCCAAACTTTTCCACAGCAGATGTACCATTTTGCATTCTCATCAACGATATATAAAGTTCCCAATTTCTCTACCTACATCCTTACCAATACATGTTATTTCCCATTTTTCAAATTATAGCTATGCTGGTAAGTATAAAATGATATTTCTTGGTAGTTTTGATTTGCATTTTCCTAACAACTAATAATGTTGAGTTGCAGAGTTCTTTTTGCATTCTGAACATAAGTCTTTCATCAAATGCATGCTTTGCAGATATATCCTCCCAGGTCAGGTTGTCCCTTGAAGAACAAAAGCTTTTAATTGTGATGAATTCCAACTTCTGGTTTATACTGTTTGTATCTTATTTAAGAAATTTTGCCTAAACCAAAGCCACTAAGATTCTGTCACTCAATGAGTTTTATAGTCTGGACTATTGCATTTAGGTCTGTGATCCATTTCAAGTTGATTTTTGTGTATGGCGGGAGGTAAGGATTAAGGTTTACTTTCTAGCATATAGATATCTAATTATTCCAGCATCATTTGTTGAAAAGATTATCATTTACCCATTAAATTTCCTTTGCACCTTTGTACAACACTGATGGACTCTTATCTCCACTCTGCTCCATTGATCACTTGTCTATCCTAGCTCAATTGCCACACTCCCTTGGTCACTGTAGCCTTAGAGCAAGCCCTGAAGTTAGTACGTGTATGTTCTCCAGTTTGGTTCCTCTTTTGCTTTTGTGTATGGTGGTTTGGGCTATTCTTCTAGGTCTCATGTCAGTATCCACAAAGAGAGCATTAAGTCTATTGATCAATTTTGAAGGACTGACATCTTAACAATATCAACTGTTCAGACTCATTAACATGATGTATCTCCCCAGTGATTTAGCGCTCTAATTTATTTAGCAGTATTTTGTGATTTGCAATGTAAAGGATTATATATGTGTGTGTGTGTGTGTGTGTGTGTGTGTGTGTGTGTGTGTGTTTTTACCTTAAGTGTTGAGTATTTTGACACCATTGTAAATGGTATTCTTTATTTCGGTTTCCAATTTTCTGGGGGGCCAGCTGCTGGGGACTGAACTCAGGGACACTCGACCCCTGAGCTACATGCCCGGCCCTGTTTTATATTTTATTTAGAGACAGGGACTCACTGAGTTGCTTAGCACCTCGATTTTGCTGAGGCTGGCTATGAACTCTCAATCCTCCTGCCTCAGCCACCTGAGCCGCTGAGATTACAGGTATGAATCATCGCACCCAGCTAGTTTCATTACTAGTATTTTGAAATCAAATTGGTTTTTGTTTATCAATTTTGTATCCTGTGGTGTTACTAACCTCACTAGTTCTGGTAGCTTTTTTTTGTAGATCCCTTAGAATCTTTTAAAATTTTATTTTATTTTATTTGTTCTAATTAGTTGTACATGACACTAGAATGCATTTATATATTTTGATAGATTATACATAAATAGAGTGTAATCTCTCATTTTTCTGATTGTACATATTGCAGGATCGCATCGGTCATGCAGTCATACATGTACATGAGGTACACTAATGTCTGCCTCACTGTACTATCATTCCTTCCCCCACACCCCTTCCCCTCCCTTGACAGTCATATTGTGGTTAGATATTATTTTGATCTCCATTCTATAGTTAAAGAATGGAGGGAGACCTGAAAAGACAAGGGGATCTGCCTAAGGTCTTACTGTTAATAAATGGAGAGCAGAAATCAGAAACCTGAGTTTTCTGGGTCCTTCATCAGAGTCCTCTCCACCCCACCAAGTTGCTTTTTAGTCTTTCAAGCTTCAAGAGAAGCAGCTCTTGTTTTACAGTTAAGGTTATATGGGAATGGATCAACAAGATAAAAGCTTATTTTTCTTTCACTTAAAGTTGGGAGGTTTACAGCCCATGCCTGGTAGGACAGTTCTGTTCCACCAAGTTCTCAAGAACCTACACCCCTTCCTGCAAATGGTGTCACCGTCCCTAAGGCATGGGCTCCTACCTCCATTATGGTGGCATTTGCATACTAGGCAGCAAACTGGAAGGAGGAACGAAAACAAGGGGCCAAGGTGCACCATAGTCACTTCTCCAGGAAGGTTTCCTGAAGCTTCCACACAACACCCACTCACATCTCACCAGACGGAGCCTCACCAGACCACATCAATCTGCAGGGATGTCAGGGAAAGAGCATCATATACTGTGTAGTCATATTCCCAACTAAAATTCTATTACCGTGAAAGAAAAGAGAGCAGCTCCTAAGGGACTTGCAACAATTTCTGCCACAAGCCTTCAGGTTAGGACTCTAGACAGGAAACAATTTGAAAATGAAAGAAGGAGGAAGGTGCAAGAGTTCAGAGTCTGTTGCATCTTTTAGAAATCATTTTAGGATCAGGTGAGCCATCTCTCTTTAGATCTTTGCAGCCCATTAAATTGACCTGAAGCCATTTAATCATAGGATAAAGTTAATCCTCAGAACCCCTCTGTGGTATTAAATCCTTGTGACTATATTAGGCATGTCTAATCCCTGGGTGACCTTCCTTTCATCTAGAAAAGATAAAACAAAAGGTGTTTCCACCCATTCATTCGTTCAGCAAAAATTGACCTTTCCTACCTTCGTAGGGCTCACAATTTGGGAGAGACAGACAATAATCAGATGATCACCCAAATGAATGTGAAACCACATAAGGGAAAAAGGTTGCTACAAGGGCACCCATCAGGACCGTGGTCTAGTCAGGGGGCCAGGGAAGCTCCCCCAGGGGTCGGATGCATTCCTTCAGGGTTGCCTGCATTCACAGCAGCATGGTATGTTCTGGAGCACCGTCCCACGTGCTGTGCTGTGGTGTATTTCACGTATCCTGCCTGGGGCACCCCGTGTCTCAGAGATCATTGTGAAAGAGCAAGGATGCCAGGGCAAGGTGAGGTGGAGGAGGTGAGGAGGGAGTGCTGCCACAGGGGTTCAGAGCCCTCTGTGGCCTCCACCCCAAAGAAACAGAGATGAGGAGAAGAGTTCAGAATTCCAGCATGGCAGATGGGAGGAACCAAGATTCATCCAGGCAGAGATTTTTCCTCATGAGCCAGGAAGGAACTTAATGAGCTAGTACTTTTTGGTCTGAGTGGACCATCCATGGAGGGTCTTCTCAGTTCCCACTGCTTAGCTAGATTGTGAGACCCTCTGAGGCATGGAACAAGGGGAGGCCCCCCTGTTCATGGGCAAGAGGGGGACAGCGCCAGAGGAGGGGCCACCACAGGTTACCCTCCCACTCTCCTGAGATGCCTTCATGAGCATTAAGTAGACAGTGGCCTGAAGATCTAAGATTGTAGAATTCAAGCAACAGATCACTGTTGACCAGGGATCCTTGAGAATTCACTCTTCCAGCTTATGGCCAGTGTGGAAGATAGGTCCTATTCCCTGGCCAGTGCTAGCCGAGTGCTGAGGGCTACGTGGAACGTGGTGTTGAGATCCTCAGAGTCTGGGATCTGCAGAGAGGGTTATTACAGTAAGTCAATAATATCTGCCTTCGCCCCAGTGTGACTGATGAAGAAACAGGGAATGGGGAAAATGTAAGATGCCATCCAACTAATATCAAATAATGGAAGCTATAGATTTTAGTGCTTCTTAGATGCCTAACACTGCTAAGAGCTGTGCTTTCTGTATCTTATTTAATCCTCACAATAACCTAATAACCTTTGCATTAAATTTTATTAATTTCTTCTATTTCACAGTTGGGGAACCAAGACTTGGGAAAATAGGATGACTTGCCCAAATTCGCAGAGCGTGTGACCTATGACTGTGACACAAGTCTAGTCTTCCAGGCTCCTAAGCAAGTTCTCTTATAGGATTTGTTGTGCTGCCTTCAGGATGTAGGGGTGCTATGGTTTGGATCTTAAGTATACCCCAGGGCTTAAATGTTCAAGGACTTGTCATCAGCCTGTGTCACTTTCAGGAGGCGATGTAATCTTTAGGAGGTGGAGCCTGGTGGGAGGAAGTTAGGTCATTGGGGGCGTGCCCTTGAAGGGGATATTGAGATTCTGGCCCCTCCTCCCTCTCTCTGCTTCCTGGCACCATAAGGTGAATAGGCTTCGTCTGCCAAGTGTTCTCTTCATGATGCACTATGCCACTTAAGGCCTAAAGCAACAGGGTCTGGTGACCCTCAAAAGGAAGTTCCAAAACCCAGAGCCAAAGTAAATCTTTCTTCTTTGCAAGTACATTATCTCAGGTATTCTGTCATAGTGATGGAAAGCTGACTCACACCAGGGATTATAATTAATTATTATTATTAATAGGGCAATGACAATTACTTGGTGACCCAGCCATAAGTCCTGAGCTAGGAGACTAATAGGATGTGTTTACAGTCACTTTCAGCCCCTGAGAGGCTGGGACTTTTATCAAGCTCACCAGTTTTGCCTGCTTTCTCTTTGCCCATCCACAGCGCTCTACTCATCATGCTCCAAGAAGAGCACTCTGCAGGGCTTCCAGTGACCAACTAGACCCACGTTCTCTGGACTCCGTGTGAACAGGCCTTTCCTGAGGTGTGCTCCCAGAGCCCTCCCACACTGAGATGGGAAGGGGCAGGCGGCCACATGCGGCCACCACTGTCAGCCGTGATGATCACACTCCTGTGGCGGCAGGCAGTTTGCAAAGCACTTTCCTGTTGATTTTTTTCTCCCTGCCTCAGTTTTCTCATCTACAAAGTGGGTGTAATGACAATAATAATGTACTCAAGTCTCATCTCATGCGTTAGGCTGTTATAAACTTACCACTCAAGGCGAAAGAGGATGAAATCAGAATCACCCCAGACAACTGCCCATGAACTGTGAAGTCAAACCACCTCTCAAAAGCCCAGTTCAGGCCGTTTTTCCTCCAGCATGAAAACCAATCACTGTTAGTTTGGTCGGGGTAATCACAGTGCTTCTGAGGTAATGGAATGCTTATCTTCCAAGAGCAGGCCCACCCAGCCCCAGTGAGCCCACACTGCAGGGGGCCAGAGGGAGCTGGGGCCTCCAGGGATGTCATGAGGGTCACCCGCCTGTTCAAGGTCGCTTCTCTCTCTCCTTAGGACACGTGCCACTGAACCTGAAGGTGAATGGACACGATCCGAGGGTCAGATTTCCTGCCTTGCTTTCTCTCAATAATGAGACTTGAACAAAACATGTGTTGAAACAGACGCCAATCTAGGAGCCGGGCTCAGGTCCCAGGGAGGCCCAGCCACACCTGGGTGACTGTGGGCGTTGGACCTTGCAGGTGACTTCTCACCCTGTGTCCATGTTCTCAGGCTGCCTTTTTTTTGATTGAGCCCCACAGAACCCTTGTGACACTATTAAAAACAAATGTCTCTGTGCACTCATCCACACTTCGACCTTCCTAGCCCAAACTAGAACCATCTCTGCCTGTGCTGCTATTGTGGCCTCCTTCCTGGCCTCCACTTTTCCTCCTGGCCTCCTAATTCCTTCTCTACTCTACTGACAGAGTTTTCCAATACAACCAGATCTTGCCACCTCCTTATAGAAAACACCAGCATTTCCAAATAGGGAAGGACAAAATCTTTATCCCTGTCTACCTCTCATCTGCTCCTGGCTTCCCTTCCTCCTCTGTGTACCACACAGGCTACTCTCTCTGGCTCCCGTGTTCCATGTTTACTCAGCCACAGGGCCTTTGCATGTCCTTGCTTTTCCCTTTGTCTGGAATGCTGTTTTTTTTTCTCTATTGGATTAACTCCTTATCCAGTTTCCTCAGGAAAGCCTTACTGACTGGAACAAATTGTTGCTCATTTGATCAGACATAGAGAGACTTTATGCCACACATTTCTCTTTTATGCACCTGATGCTGTGACTATTTTAATTTATTTTTAGCTCTGGATAAAGTCAGTGCTTCCCTTCTGCCACACACTTCTATAAGCCCTGAGAGTCCGGCCCTGTCTGTCTTGCTCACCAGTGTAGCCTCAGCACCTCGCACAGAGGCTAGCCAGTGCTTTCCTCACTACATATTTAAGTGGGTAGGTGGACATGGATGAATGAGAGACACAAAGGGACGTTACCAAATTATCAGTCAGGAAGGGTTTATTCCCCCTCATGATAAAACGTTTGGGTCCTTTGAAAAAATTATAGCCACCTCTCCTGTAAATTGGAAAGAAAAAGCTACTGAAGGTTTCATTTACTCTTCAGGTAATAGACATTCCCAAGGATCTTGGCTTTTTTTCTTCTTTCTTCCTACTGTTTAAAAAGTCTCTTAATAGACTTTCACACCTTAAGTAGCAAATGACTTTTTCTAGAGTCATCTGTATGAAACAGGAGGTGAAATGGATGGGTGGTATGGTTTTGCCCTTGGTAGCATGAAATCAGTCTTTCTATTCAATGGCTTCTATTTGTGAGTGACCGTCCCCTCTTAAGGAACGAGGCCCCGTCCAGGTTTGGAATCTCAAGTCCCAGGTGTTGAGACAACAGAGTTGTTGGCCCTACTGCAGATTGGAACCACAGGACTTGCCTGACACGGCCCAGCAGGCTTGGTCTCACGATTGCCGTGTTGCAGTGTCTCCTTGCGTCCACACAGTACCCTTCAGATTTGATGATTTTCTCTTGCGACCTGGTTCTGGTTGAAGTGAAAGGAAAGCCTTCTCAAAGCATCCGGCAGCTGAGTAGAACTGAGGGTGGGTCAGTGTCCTGCGAGTCTGATTCTCAGGACCTGGAATAAGAGCAGTCCTCAGCCTGAGAAGAGGGAACATTTTCCCCTAATGAAACAAAATTGTCTTTCTCCCTGTCTCCCTCAGGAAGCAGATTCTGAGATCAACTGAAAGCGAATAGGTGGTAACTTATTTTATTCTTGGAGCTTTACTTCGGCCGATTCCTTGCTCGGAGACCCTCTGGCACCCACCTGCCAGGCAGCTCGATGTCAGGCCTCCAGTTCTGGTCCAGTCTTCCTTCCTGCTCTCGTGGCTCATGACTCACTCCAGCCAGGCAGGCTCCTTGCCATTAAGGGAACATGTCCCTCACTTTCTAGCCTCCATTCTTCCCCCCACTTTCCCTGCCTGGATTCCATCCCCCTTTCAACAAGTCAGGACACTTGCCATCCATTCAGGCTCCTCTCAAAGAGCAGGAATTCTTCCTTGCTCCTCCCAGGTGGAATTTAATCTGGGGCTCTTATAAATACCTATAGAATTTTTCTGTATACACGTTTCAAGGCACTGTGTTATAGTGTTTTGTGTGTGTGTGTGTGTGTGTGTGTGTGTGTGTGTGTCCTTTCTTATGTACTGTGTCCATTTGATTTGGTGAGAACATGCACTATCTTACTTATCTTTATTTCTTCCCTAGTTCTGTGGACATGGTGGACCCTCAATAATCATTTGTTAGATGAATAAATGAAAACAATTTAGCTTATGTCCTTAAAACCTATGAAGAAAGTGCGATTATCCAAGTGTGCATACTCCTTGACTTAAAGTGTCTTTGTACTTTGGGCTAAATTAAGCTCTATGGGGTCCTCTCTGAGGTGTAACCTATGAGGTCACTTTGAAGAGGGTGACTTGCTCTGTAGCTGGAGACGTACAGGGTGTGTCTGTGACTGTTGGTGTGACAGAGAGAGACAGGGGTTATTAGAATAGTCTACTTAGTAGATAAACACATGTTTGAAATTATATAGAGTCACTGAAAGCTCAAAGGAAAATCATTTCAGCACCTTCGAAGGGTTAGTTGAGGGAAGGGGCAGGCCAAGCCATCCTAGAATCTGCAGCAAATCTGGTCTGTAGTGCAGCCTGGGACCCTGCAGAAGCACAGGACCTGCCTGGTTTTCTTTCTAGCCTTTGGCTGTTTTGGGGACTCAGGCCAGCTCGTCCAGAGGGCCAGGTGTCCTTGCAGAGCGAGCTTTGCCACGTCTGCAGTCTTGGGACCAGAGTACACACTTCAACGGATCTTTCTTCCTGAGCAGAACACAGTTGGCCTATTCCACCACCATTCTTCCCTCTCTCCGAAGGGTGCCAGGCACACTAAGTAGTGATTAAACAAAGATTAAAATTCCATTTGTGTGTGCGGGTGTGTGGCTGTTTGAACACTAATCGATTCTTTTAGTGGAATGTGAAGTCAACAGCACACAGATAGGTGAGCAGTTATACAGAGCAGGCAGTCAGAATCCATTTCCAATTTATTGTTTAATGTGATTTCCACATTAATTCTGCCAGCCTCCTCCACAAACTCACTCCTCTTGCCATGCTGCTTGCCCTCCCCTTTGCCTGCTGTAGCCAAAGGACATTCTGGAAACCAAGGGAGAAGAAAACCCACAAAAGAGGGTTGCAAGGAAGGCAAGTAATCACAGCTTTCAGAGACAAATCTTTGAGTGTACAGGACTAAGGAAACTTGAAATTACCTCTGGACTGAAAATCCAGACACGCTCTCTTACGTAAGGGTGAGCTCTTGCTGTTGCTTAAGAATTGCCGTCTTTCAAGAAGCATTGTTCACGCCTTTCCTATTGTTAAAGGTGGATGGCGTTTGTTTCTATTGTGGAATGCCACTATAACTAAGAAATTTTTTATTTTCTTAAAGAACACTAAGTCTCCACATGGGCTTATGACATCCTGTTAATGAGGAAACTCACTAAATCCTGTTATCAGCAGGAGCCAGTTGAATTGGATCAGGTGTTAAATAGGTTGCCTCTGCAGGACCCACGGTGTTATTATTAGATTCCCATTCCCTCTCCATTCCCCCAAACTTTGCCGTCGCAAACACCAGAACACACATTGTTTTTATAAACTTTCTCTAAAATCAATGTGTGAATAATAGCTCTTCTTTCTGAGGGGTCCTAACTTTGTCCCAGACACTAAGCTAAATACTTTGGATAGATTAGTTCAGTTAATCCCCAACATCCCCAGAGTAGATACTGTTAATTAGTTTTCACTATTTATCGGTCAGGGAAACTGGGGTCCAGCTGCCCACGAAGCAAAACTTAGATTCTAGAATAAGAATGCTCTGTGCCATTAAACTAGACCTCCTGCCTCAGTCATCTATCCATCCAGCCATCTGTCCTCAGCTGGCATTTCTCCAGAGCCAGGTATTGGCCTAGGAATGTGTACTGATTAGCCTAAATATGCCCTACCTTCAGGAAGTTGCCAGCCTATCCCAGGAAGAGAACAGCCAGATTCTGTTTGGCCTTTGGGGCTGATAAACTATCAGATTTAGGGCAAACCTATTCTACTTGGTTAACCTCAGATTTCATATATGTAGAGTGAGGCAGCTGAGTTTAGACAAGTGTTTTTCCAACTTTATTGTGAATCAGAATGCCATGTGTTTAAATAAACAAAAACAAAACAAAATCCTTATTTTTCTGGTTTCCTGTTCACAAATATTTGGACTTAGGTTCAGGGTGGTGTCAAGGAATTGGCATCTGTGATAAAGGCCCAGGTCCCCCCAACCACCTTGTGCCAGAGGCTGGTCTGGCTACAGCGCCGTTAGGACCTACATACCCAGAGCCTTGCATAGTGTGGGTGTCAATAAACATCTGGTGATAACTTGAATGATCTGGGGTGTTTAAACTGCCTTCTCTCTCTAGGAATTCCATGGGTGGACCTCAGCAACTCCTAAACCACAGAGATTGACCATAATTTTTATTAAGGTTTGAAGGTAGATGCATATCCTTAAGGCAAAAGCAGTGGGGGAAACTCCCATGAATTTAGATCCTGAAATCAGCACTGTCAGTTCAAAGTCCACTGTTTTATTTTAGGGACAAGATTCAAAGATTGAATCTATGTGGTCAAGAGACATCCCTGTATTCTAATCCTGGTAGCATCAGAACATTCACACACAGGTGGAGAAAACCATCCTTCACAGAATCTTAGACACTTGAGGTGTCTTTTAAAGTTTGCCAAACCCTTGCTGCTCAAAGTGTCGTTTGTGAGCCGCATCACTTGGGAGCTTATTAGAAATGCATCATCTCCGTGTGGTGGCACACGACTGTAATCCCAGCAAGTTCAGGAGGCTGAGACAGGAAGATTGCACATTCAAAGCCAGCCTTGGCAACCTACCAAGGTCCTGAGCAACTTAGTGAGACCCTGTCTCAAAATAAAAAACAAAAAGGACTTGGAATGCAGCTCAGTGGTATAGCACCCCTGGGTTCAATCCCCGAACGACAACAACAACAAAAAACAAGGAAAAGAAAGAAAGAAAAGAAATGCAGAATCTCAGGCTACCCACTGCACATTAAGATTTGAGAAGTACTAGCCCTAACCCAGCACTTGACTCTTGTCCTCTGCAGCCTGGGAACCATCAAGCTTCCTGTCCCTGTACTCCTCTAACATCTTCTTCCAAGTGGTCCTGTTTGATTCCAGCACCAATCCAGCTTTTAGAATTTCTTCTCTATCATTCAGTAGCTTCTACCATGGGTACTCACTCCAGCCTCAGGACTTCACAGCACAGGACAACTCCTCCCATGTTCCCCAGAACATCTAACCTCATCCTCAGACAGTGCAATTTCTAATCTTCCCCATGTAGGGTACGTCACTGCACATCCCAGCATGTTGCAGACTGGGGCCCTGCAGGAAACACAAATGAGAGAAATTCAATGAGGAGCGATGGGGACTATGGCAAACTGGGCAGATGAACCCCACTCAAACAGGTTAGGCCTCACACAGCCCTTCTGTGGGGTGTAGGAAACTCAGCCCAGGCATCGACATGATCGTGGGTTTTCAAAAGAATCCAAACATCTTGACAAAGCAATATGAAATCTTCCTGTTTTTCAAGCTCCAATGTAAAAAACCAAACCAAAACAGATTTCTCCATCTGTGGCACAGGGAAGTAGGGTTGGCTCAGTTTCCAAATGTATTCGTTTGCTTGTTTGCTGACCATCCTTTGGTTTTTAGTAGAGGAGAAATCCCACTGGAACAGAGCACATGGACACTCATCCTTCCCTTCCCATCTCAGCACCCAAGGCAACTCCTGCAGAACTGTAGCTCAACTTGGTGGAAACCCACTCAGCTGATTAGAGGGTCCCTTAAGGACCTTCCAGCTCAGCTTCTGTGATTTCTAAGAGCCCTTAGGCCTGCTTGCAGGCATGTGGCCTTTGTTTTTATAGTTTTCCTTCTCTCTCTGACCAAGACAACTAGTATTCCAATTGTCAGAATTATCTTCTTGCAATTCAGAGAGGTCTACAAGAGAGAATATGAAGGATCCTGGTCATCCCCAGACCTGTCATGAGGAAGGTTGGGCTTGTGGAAAATCTGCTAACCTGAGGGTGAGCCAGAGACTAAATAAACAGGCATGGGGACGATTTTATTCAGGGGTCTCTTGTTACCACTACTGTTTCAGACCACCTCACATTCAGGCCCTTCTAGTCAATTATATAGGAAATAGGACTATAGGATTCTGCCCACCGCGGCAAAAGAAGCCTGCAGGGATTTAATGGGCAGGGTGATCTGGAGAGCCGTTGTCATTTGCGTGCACACAGAAGGTTTGCAAATGGCCACACGTAGGGTACATGGGAAGGCCTGAGCCTGGGCCACACCTGTAGACTTGATGACTGGCATGGGAAAACACTGGGACCCAAGAGTACAGCCTCCTTTAATTTGGGAAGTCATTGCCTAATGGGGCCATCAGGGTGGTCTCACTTCCCTGGACCTAATGAAAAGCTGTCACAGTCCAGCTCTTGAGGCTGCTCTCTTGGGGCTGCTGTACATATTTTTTCTTTCAGCTTCTCAATTGTTCATACAGTCTGCACACATTTGCCAAAATTCACCCTTTTTGCCCCTGAGCCCTCGGGACTATAGAGATGACCAAGAACCACTTCTGCTCCCTGGGCCCTTCCCCTCAGGCCACGCCAGCTCTGCCATCCCCCACCTGGGTTCACAGTCTGTTCACCCTGTAGGCCTCCCTTTTCTCCTTATTGAGGCCCAAGGGATGCCTCATGTCCATGAAGCAGTCTCCATTTCTCCCCGGGGGATGTGAATTCTGGCTGTGCCTTCCCCGAGTCACTCACCTAAGGCTCCCTGCCCCTGCCCTGTCCAACACGCAGCCTCTAGCCACCTGTGGCTGTAGAGCCCTGGAAACAGTCCGGACTGAGCCAAATGCAAGTTTGAAGGACATGCTGAATTTTGAGGACTTAGTGCCCAAAGAACAGAAAAGAATGTAAAATATTTTGATTTTTACCTTGATTGCATATTGAAATGATACCACTCTAAATAGACTGTATTGGATTAAATAAAAATATGACTGAAACTAACTCACCTGTTTTTCTTTTTTTTTTTTTTAATGTAAAAAGTAGAAATTTTCAAATTATGTATCTGGCTCGCATAGTATTTCTTTCAGGCAACTCTGCACCCAGCACTTCCTCCCTTGGGTGAGAAGAACATGCCCATCTTTTCTTTCCCCTCCTGGCTTAGGAGGTCCCACAGGGTAGACAGTGAGCTGTGTCACCTCTCTGGCCTCTGCATAGCTTGCCAGGACAGGGGAGGCCCTCCCCTGGGTAGACCAAGGGAAGAACAGACAGTGACAGACGCCCATGAATCCCCAAAGGCTCCCTCTGGAAGTGCAATAAGGCTACTGACCTTATTTCCACTTTTCTTCTTTTTTACAGTTTTTGTCCTTTTTTTTTTTAAGGGCTCACACAATCGGCCAAAGAAGACATTTTTCTTGGGAGATGGGCAGAAGCTGAAGGACTGGCATGACAAAGAGGCCATCAGGAGGGACGCTCAGCGCATAGGTACGGAGGGCAGGATGGTGCACCGGCGGGTTCCGCGGAGGGCGTGTGTGGGAGGCAGTGTTCGCAGGTGTATCTGGACCTCCTATTGACTTCCTCTAGCTGCAGTCATTCCTTCCCCTGATTTCTGCCCCCACTCCATCTGTTCTTTCCTCTTTTCGACTCATATCACCAGATCCCTTGCCTATGAGCATTTGTCCTGCCCCTTTGTTGGGTGATTGGAAATGTCTCCACCATATAGGATACTTTGCCACTCAAACAAAGAGCCAGACGCATTGAACACCTGTGGGGAGCAAGGTCCATGCTCTGTGTTTTGTGCATTTTTTATGTACAACGCTGAATTAACCTTTATGGCCCATTTAATTAGAGGGGGCCTCTATCTCAGAGAGGTGCAGTAACCTGCCTTTAGGCACACAGTGAGAGCAAGGCCAACTTGGGGTTGGAATCCAGGTCTGGAAGGTGGCTTGATCCCACCCAGCACCACAGCCATGAAGTTTAATTAGCTCAAGTTTTCTTTGACTAATTGGTCTTTGGAGCAGTTCCTATTGGAGAGTGCGGAAGGGCTGGGATAAGGTGCCACAGAAACCATTTGTAGAGTCAGCTCTAGAGAGCCCGGGCACGGATCAGGAGAGCAGCGCGGATGCCACTCACCAGGCACGGGTCGTCGGATACAGTCCGTACTCGCGGGGCCTCAGTCTCTCTGCTGTCACTGGGGCTCCTGTCCCCTGCCTGGACCACCTCAGGGTGTAGCGAGGGTGACACGGAAGTGATGGGTGTGAAGTAGCTTCACTGTGCTGGAAAGCACCATAGAAATATAAAAGATCGCATGTCCTTCATTTTTATCTCAAAGGTAGACCCCACTATTGTTTTTTTTTAATGATGTCATGACAAAACCGGCTTCCCCCAAGGCTCTGAAGAGAGCTGATACAGTAACCGAGCCGATGGTCAGGAGACCATGACCTGCACCACCCTGTGTGCCAGGGGTTTACAATGGAGGGGGCCAGTGCTTAAATTGGAAAGGGGACATTTGCAAAGAGCCGATTTGCCAGACAGTTGTGCCAGATTGATGAGAGCGTGGGGCTGGCCAGCAAGGAAGGAGTGGTGGAGACAGCAAGAAGAACCAGCATGGGTTGAGTGCTAGCTGCATGCAGGTATTTTGCCCTGAGTGGCCTCCTGAGTCATCAGTGAACCTTCATATTCCAGGTAGTACAAGAGCGAAAGCTTAGGAAGGCCAAAGCATGTCTAGGTGATAGCTGGGATCTAGCAGGGCTGGCCTTCAGACTCCACGCTGCCCAACTCCAGGGCCCGAGCTCTGAGTCAGCCTGTGGATGGCCCTGCTGAAGCGTCCCTCAGAGCCAACATTCTGGTCTTGTCTTTCTGCTTCCTGCATTTGTACCCTTCGAGGGTTCTATCCTGGGTGTGGTCAACAGTGTCTTATGGTGGAGCAGTACAGGTGGCAGAGGGCAGTATCCTTCCCCTCGTCTGGATGAACTGGAGGAGCCTTGGACTCCCCTACTCTGCTGCACCTTCTTGGCAAGCTGATGTTGCCAGCATTTACTTTGTAAAGTCAACAAGGCCACCAACTCCAGAAGTTGAAGTGATTTTTAGTTGCTGACCTTTTTACCATTTCTTTGAAACTCATCTATGCAGATTCTTGGGCTACTATTGCAGTGGTTGTGATACAATTCCCACACACCATATGCTCCTTGGGAACCCAGAGACTTTCCTGAAGTATCAGGAACTCCCCAGATGGATTGCACAGAGAGAAGAAAGCTAGCACTCATCCACCCAAATCTGTGACTAAAGCAACACTTTCAGGCAATCCTAGCTTAGGGTAGGTAGCTCTTAATTTATTTGCTCTCAAAAGAAAAAAACGAAAGCAGCATCATTTATGGTAATTTTGATTTAAATATAAAGTTTGCTTCCCTTAGAGAGTAATCATATTTCCTCAAATTTATATAGCATTTTATAGTTTACAAAAAATGCTCACGTGTGCAGCCTCTCTTGATTCTCCCCCAAATACTGTGGGTATCAGTGGAGGAAACTGCAGCTCAGAGCTGGCGTGGCTTGCTCCAGATTGATCCGCTCATCAGTGGGGGATCTGGCTGCACATCCAGGTGGTTGGACTCCAAGAGTAAGGGTATTTGGGGGTCCAGAGGGAATGTGGGCACCCACACACTTGGTTTTATAACTTTTCTGAGTGTCAGTATATTCCTCTGTAGATTGAGAGCTTTCATGTCTACTGTACAGGGTTGCTATGGAGATTACATGAGAACAATATCCTTAAGGTACATCATAGGGCCATGACTGAATAGATGATAGTTCCCCTCCCCCTCTTTCCACTTCCCCCTGCAAAATCTGGAAGCATGCCCAGTATCTAAGTATAAAGCTTTATCTTTGTGATTTAGATACATTTTCCGTCCTTCTTTCCCCTTTCCATTCATAGAACCCCCATAGATGCTAGGTAATTAGCAACACCAAATTTGCTCTTTACCTCTAGGAAATGGAGAACAAGGGAGACCTTACCCCATGACGGATGCCGAGAGAGTGGACCAGGCATACCGAGAAAATGGATTTAACATCTACGTCAGTGATAAAATCTCCCTGAATCGCTCTCTCCCTGATATCCGGCACCCAAAGTGAGTGTAACATCTTCTCATCTTCTGGGATCTAAGGATTTCACCTGTGGCGCTTGTGTGAGAACTAATCAAAGAAACAGGTACAGGAAGCACTGCTGACGGAGATTCCCTCCTGGTGCACAGAGGGCCTTTGGCAGAGGTTCACGTGATCTGGTTCTCCTGGAATTTAGAGCTGATGAGGCAAGGAATGTGCCAGCTCTCCAGAAGAATCAGTCTCCCTCTTTTTCAGGGGAGCTGGAACCACTTAACCTCTGCCTTTTGTCTCTTGCTCTGGTCCCCAGGGATATTTGGACCTCAATTTAGAGGATCATAGCAATGACTTTTCAACCCTTATTCTCTCCACTTTCTGTGTGTGATGTTTTTATTTATTTTTTTGGTAAATATGTATTATTTTTTAGTATTGTCTTTTTTATTAACTGTCTCAAATCATATTGAGAGAGGACACATCTCACCAATTATAAAGATGATAATGGCAGCTGACATTCATTGAATAGGTAGCTTGTGCCAAGCACTTCATTTGTATCATCTCAGGTTCCTGTGAGGTAAGTCCTGGAATACTGCCCATTTTACAGATGAAGAAACTAAGGCTTAAAGAAGTAGCATGGCTCAATGAAGGCCCCAAGATGACTGAGAAGCTGAGCCAGATCTTAGTTCAATAAGAACTGTACTCTGGACCTTCAGCCCTCCTATGTTTTCAGTAAGGTTTGCTCTCATGGTGATGGTGATTTTCAAGGAGAGCATATCTCAAATTTGATGCACATTAGAACTATCTGGAGAACTGCTAGAACACAGGATACCAACCCTCATCCCCAAAGTCCCTAATTCAGTAGGTCTGGATTGGGATCCAAGAACCGGTATTTCAAGCAACCTCCCAGGTGACACTGGTGCTGCTTATTTGGGAACCACACTTTGACAACCACTGCCAGGAGAAGGTATCAAAACTGCTTCTAAATGAGGCAGTACTGAGGAGCCCTGGAGCATAAAGTGTCTGCTCAGGACCTAAGACAATAAAGCCCAGGGAAAGAAAACAGCCAGCCTTTATTAGATGCTTACTTATACCAGGCATTGTTCTAAGCCAGTGACTCTCGAGGTGTAGTTTTCCAGAACAGAAACATCAGCTTCATCTGGAAATTTGTTAGACATGTAAGTTCTTGGACTTCAGCTCAGATTTTCTGGATCAAAGATTCTAGGGAGGGGCCCACCAATCAGTGTTTTAATAAGCACTCCCATTGATTCTGATGCAAGCCCAGGTTTGAGACCCACTGTCCTAGGCACTTGAAGTTCATTAACTCAGCCAAAACTTCCAGAACCCCTAGGCACTGTTATTACTCACCGTTTTACAGAGTAAGGACCCAAGTGCAGTGCGCACACCTGTAATCCCTGCAGCTCTGGAGCCTGAGGCAGGAGGATCACAAGTTCAAAGCCAGCCTCAGAAACTTAGTGAGGCCTTGAGCAAAATAAAAAATAGAAGGGCCGGGGATGTGGCCCAGTGGTTAAGAACCTCTGGGTTCTATCCCTAATACCAAAAAAAAAAAAAAAAAAAAAAGAATTGAGGCACAAAGGGTTAAATAGTGTTAAATAGTGTGTGCATAAGATACACAGCTGGTAAGAGGTGGAGACAGAATTTGAACCCAGAGAGTCTGGCTTCAGAATCCATGTTTAATTTCTGGTCCATGAAGGTCTTTCCACCTATTGAAACTCGGTCACAAAATGTGAGAGTAAAGACTGAATCCTGGGAGCATGTTCAGTGATTTACAAATGCTTTCATCCCCTTACCTCCTTTGTTTCCTGCAACCATACTTTTAGGTGGGCTTTTTTATCTCCCCCTTGTAGATGAGGAAATGCCACAGTGGAGAACTTTCATCTAAAAACTGGGCTGCCACCCAGAATGAGGCCCTGTGCCCTGGATCTCTTGCCAAGTGGGGATGAGCAGGGACCCCAGTGTGCTTGCCTGTAGGGTTTGAAATTTGTTTCATGATCTTCACTGCCAAGTCCCTGATTTTTCCACCTAAGTCTGAGCATGTAGTTCAGCTGGATTCAAAACTATGACCTAACTCTGAGGGTCAGAAACTCAATTTTTGTGTTTAGCCCCTTGCAGGTTCAAAATTCTGCAGTAATTTCATCTTCCTGGGTCTAGGGAAGAAGTTCACTTGGGAACCTGGTTCTCTGACCTCAGCTGCTGTTCTGTGGTACTGTAGGTTCTCAACCCTGGCTATATCTGCATGTTTTTTGAAAAAAATACAAAGGCTGGAGTCCCAGCTCCAATTGCTGGTCTCTTAACTCTCTGAGGATGCAGCCTGGGTCTCAGTATGTTCTAAAATCTCCAAAAGTAATGCTCTTGTATGGCCAGGAATCACTGATATAAAAGAAGGAATATTTTGCAATGAGAGAAAAAGAAAGGCTGGGTGTGGTCACAGCTTTTATCTACCCTTTCATCTAGTCATTCAGTAATGACATAGAAATATTCTATGAGCAAATCCCTGTGCTCAACACCAGGAACACAGAGGTAAATGAACTATTATTACTTGGTGTATTATGCAAGGTGTGGTGACAGATGACATAAGCAGGGCTTTATACCACAGTTTAAAAGATCAATAATACAGGTGCATGTTAGTTAGCTTTGTATCACTGGGACCAAAATACCCAACAAGAACAACTTAAGGAAGGAAAATTTTATTTTGGGCTTATGGTTCCAGAGATTTAGTTCCTGGTTGGCAACTCCATTTTTCTGGGCCTGAGATGAGGCAAAACATCATGGCAGAAGAATATGGCAAAGGAAAGCAACTGAGGTCATGGCACCCAAAAGCAGAGAAAAAGCACAAGAAGCCAGGGATAATATGATCCCCAAGGCCATACCTTCAGTGACCTCCTTCCTTCAGCCACATCCCACCTGCCCACTGTTACCATCCAGTTGTCCATTCAAATTATTATTCCATCAAATGGATTAATTCACTGATGAGGTTACAGCTCTTGTAATCAAATCATTTCACCTCTGAACACTCATGCATTGTCTTAACACAGAGCTTTTCAGGGGATACCTTATATCTAAACCATATCAGGGCAGTCACAGGATGCTTTGGGACAGCAGAGAATTCTGGGTCCTGTACCAGCCTTTTATGAGTTCAAAAGGCCTTCCTGAAGGAGTGCCATCTGTCACACCCTAAAAGACCAACTAGAGAGCAGAAAGGACATTGCAGGTAGGAGAAAAGCCCAGCAAGAAGCCTTCAAGAAAGAGAGCGCACATCCTCTGGCTTAGGGCTTAAGATGAACCTTCCACTGGCTGAAGGTAGAGCCAGGATGGGGGCCAAGCCCAGTTCTTTCCCAACAGCCCAGAAAAAGAAGGTCTTCTTATCGAGGAGTCCTGCCTGGAATCCACAGATGAGTCTGTGGACAGTTCAGGTGGTCAATAAACTTGGATGAGAAAAATATTGCATTTTTTTTCATCAACCGCTAGCTGAAATATGATGTTCCCTCCAGTTATTAATGTAGGCATTAAAGCCCCCATGACACTGTCACCCAAAGAAACCATTCTACATCACTTTATAAGCCTCTTAAAATGGCATATGCGCTTGGCATTACTTTGAAATGAAGGTAGTTTTAGATTTTATATCTAGATTTTACTGTGAGTGTGTTAATAAAGGAGCATATTTACTACTGAATTTCAAACTTTTGTTCTGTGATCTACACAGTGGCTTCACAATTTATGATAGTGTTATATCACCATAAAGTCATCATAGGTTCAAAGTATCGTCAGTAAAAAATGCAGTTAACCTCATAGCTACTGAACCTCATAGCTAAGCCCAGCCTACCTTCCATTCACTGAGAAAACTTACATTAGCCTGAGATGAGGTCACAGCAGGTGAAAACAGAGAGCACAAGGACCCAGGGATGATGTGATCCCCAAGGCCACATCTCAGGCCCAGTTGGGCAAAATCATCTAATTTTATAACATACTGTTGAATATCTCATGTCATTTATGGAATGAATACAGTAGGAAAGGGAAACAGAATGGCTATGTGGGTATGCTTTTGCATCACTGTGAAGTCAAAAAATCATTAAGTTGAATCATTGCATGTCGGGAACCATCTGTATTTCACTCTCATTAGTTTCCTCCATAATTTCATGTATTTTATTTTCTGGCTGTGAACATTATTTGGAGACACGTCTGGAGGCTTCACCAGCTTAGCAAAGGGCCCTCAGCATTGGTAAGCTGCAGAGCACCTGTTGCAGGTGGTGGAAATTGAGCTATGAGGTGGGAGGCATCTCTGTTACCAGCTCGTCCGCCCACCCAGTCAGCATTCAAGTTACTAACTGAAAGATGTCACCAAATCCAGCGCTCCTGGCACCCCCCTTTTTTAGAATTGCCAAGTATGGAAGCCAGCTTTTCAGAAATGAGTTGACAGATGTCTTGAAGAGCTCTTCTGCTTTCCAAGGGGATACTTCCCCACAGTTTGACAGCAGGAATGCAGGAGTAAATTAGAGCTACTCATTCCCTTCAGTTTCTTTTAGCTTAAACAACTTCTCCAGCAGGAGCTGAGGTTTACATTTGCCTTTTATTCCTTCAAACTGAATTTTGGCAACAGCACGTCAAGAACAGGATGGAGGGGCTGTTTGTTTGTGCCAGCTGCCTTTGCTTGCACCAGAAGCTGCTCTGGGGAGTGCACAGCCACAGAGAACAGCAGCTAGGCAGTTGGGCACTGACTTGCTGGGCTTGCATGTGGGAGGAGGCCAGCTGGCTCAGAGCAGGCCTGCCCTCTGCACCTCCTGCCAAGTGAGTGTGAACGGAGGCTGGCTGGTGGGCTGGCCCACTTTCCTACTCCCTGGGGAGCCCTGCTGGGCTGCTTGGCAACCCAGCACAGAGGCTCCTCCATGGCTCCCAACTGGTGGCACAGGGGAGCTGCAACTGCAGAAGTGGCTGGTGTCTCCATTCTTGTGCAGGTCCTGCTGCTGGGTGGTCAGTTTCTTCCCTGCACATATTATTCACAATGGGAATGAAAGCAGTCGGCAGTCCCCATCTGCTTTCTTCATGCTGTGGGGTTAGCTTCAGTAGTGAAGGAACCTGAATGGAATCTTTGTCTCCCAGATTCCTGATTCCTTCTGTGCTCCTTTTTGCATTTTCCCCCCTTTTTGTTAAATTAACTTGGTTAATTTATGGTATGTGGTGAATTTGTTCAGAAGAACTTATATTATACTAGACCAGGATTCTATTGAGCAACTTTATAACCCTAACAGGTTACAAAACACAACAAAGAAGTCAGAGCCTATTACCTTTGACAAACATATATTAACTACATATTCTGGAAAAAAAAAAAAAACAAACTTGCCAGCATAAGAATTTTAAGTCAACCACATTTGTTGTTAAAATAATAATAGCTCCCCAATAGGAATGTACACATAGATATAAAATTGCTATTTAGGGGTCAACATGGAATAATAGGGACCAGATTTATACTCTTGCCTGAAACAACCAAAAGCAAAACAGATAGAATATGTGAAGCAATACTTTCTAAAATACTTGGACATTAGGCCGTGAAATGCATTAATCCCAGGAGATGGGAATCAAATGAGGTGAGCCTTACAGTTGCCACAGCTTACCGCCCCAGGTCATGGTGCAAGGGTAGAGACCCTGTGTGGAGCCTGGAGGACTTGTCCAGTCAGGGCGATGGGGCTGAGTGTCCAAGGAGACAAAGAAACTGGAGTTTACAGGACTGGTACTAAAGAGGAAAGATCCATGGAGGTCCAGGACATCCTCTTGACTCTTCAGCAGAGGTTCTGATCAGCTTAAGCCTCTGAGGAAGCTGCCTGAGGCTAGGGGTCGGGGGCAGGCGGCAGTAGCAGATCAACCAAAAGGGCCAGAGGGAACAGTGCCTAGCATTCACTTAGAGCTGAGGATGGTGCCTTTCTTCACCACTCAGTATGGAAAATTTCATAATTCATATCCCATGGGCAGTTGGGTAGAGTTTTTAGAAAAGGTTTGCCTTAAAGGGGACTAATTAGCCCTAGATTGCACATTAACCTGGACAAGCCTAAAAAAAATCACAAATTATGACCCCAAAAGGCCAAACTCTTTCCAAAGAACTTAATGTATTCCAGAGCAAAGTTTGAGAATATTTATGGAAAAATAAAAGTGTTCATCACTGAACAATGTGAAATCCATTCAAATATTACTAAGTGTGCAAAGAAGCAGGGAAACATGACCCAAAATGTCGAGGATAGTCACTGAATCAAAATCAATCCAGCTATTAGATACAGATACTAGAATTAGCAGAAGACAGAAAAAAGGTTATTATAACTATAATTTATATGTGTAAAAAGTTAAGTAGAGACATAGAAATATTGAAAGACCCAAACTGAACTTCTGGAAATGAAACTGACAGTTCCTGAAATGAGAAATGCATTGGATGGGATAATGGAAGAGTAGATTTGCAAGGGGGTAAAAATAGTGAGCTTGAAGACATAGCAAAGCAAAATACCAAAATTAAACAGAAAGAAAAAGAATTTTTAAAAATGAAAAGAATATCACTGAACTGTGGGACAACTTTCTGAAGATTAGGAGGGAAATAATGACCCAAACCTCTCCAAATTGGATGAAAATTATAAAACCATGTCCAAGAAGCTCAATGAAACTTGAGCTCTAGAAAAGAAACAAAAGGCCAGGCATGGTGGCGCATGCCTATAATCCTAGCTACTTGGAAGACTTAGGCAGGAGGATCAAAAGTTCAAGGCCAGCCTGGGCAACTTAAGGGTGACCCTGTCTCAAAATAAAATTTGAAAAGATCTCAAGGATAACACTTGAGCTCAGAGTATAACACTTGGTTCAATCCCTGGTACAATAAGTAAATAAGTAAATAAATAAGTAATAGCAAAAGAAAGAAAGAAAATTACATCAAGGCACATAATAATCAAATTGCTGCAAACTGATGAAAAGAAAAAGTTTTAAAGCAGTCAGTAAAATATAACATATTATATACATAGGAACAAAGATAATAGAATTCTTGTTGGAAATAGTACAAGCAAGAATGTTATATAGCACCATCTTTTAAAGTACAGCAAACAAAAAACCTGTCAACCTATAATTCTGACTCAGTGAAAATATCTTTTTAAAAAGATGGAAATAGGAGTTTTTATTCACAAAAAATGAAGATCACTAGGACTAGTAACTATATTTTTTTCTTATTCTTTAAGTCTTTTAAAAGCTATTTGAACCTGTAGCCAAAAATAATAATAACATATTATTGGATTGAAAACATGTCAAAGTAAAATATATATCAGCATAAATGTTGGAGGGAAGAAATAGTAATATACTATATAATCTCATACTACATGTGAAGCGCTATACTCTCATTCAAGGATGGAGTTTGTTAAGTTTAAAATGCATACTATAAACCCTAAAGCAAGTGCTAAAATAATAAAATGAAGATTACAGCTAATAAGATAACAAAGGAGATAAAATGGAATCATGAAAAATACTCAGTTAATCCAAAAGAAGGCAGAAAAAGAGAAACAAAGATCAGAAAGGAAAATAGAAAGCAAATACACAAAGATTATGGACTTTTAACCATATCAAAAATCACACTAAATGTAAATGCTCTAATGATTTCAGTTAATTTGCAAGGATTGTCAGATTGAATAAGAAAGCAAGGTCCAACCATGTGCTGCCAGCAAGTAACATTTTAAATATAAAGAAACCATTAAGTTGAAAGTAAAAGTTAAAAAAAAAAAAAGGTATAACCTGCTAGTACTAGTTAAAATAAAGCTGCAGTGGCTATATTAATATCAGTTAAAGTAGATTTCAGAACACAGAAGTAGTACCAGAAGTAAAGAAAGTCATTTCATAATGAAAAGACCATTCATCAAGAGAACACAGCAAAAAGGGAAGAACTGTGGAATGAAGTTGACCAAATTATGCTGTATGCACATATGAATATATCACAGTGCATTCTAATTTTATATACAACTCCAATATACCAATTAAAAATAAATAGAAGAAATACCAGTAAAGTAGAGGAAGAAGATGGGGGTAGAGGGAGAGAAGAGGAGGGAAAGAGAAAATACTGGATTGAAATGAAACAAACTGTTATATGCATTTATGAGTTTATCAAAACAAACCCCACTATAATGTAAATCTATCATGCACTAATCAAAAATAAAAAAGGACACAGTAATTTTAAACATTTATATACCTAGTAGGAGAGCTTCAAAATACATGATGCAAAAACATAGAACTACAAGGAGAAACATACACATCCACAGTTATATGAGAACTTAACACCCCTTTCTTAATCAGTAGGACAAATACAGCAAAAATCATAGAGGATATAGTAGACTTGAATGGCACTGTCAACCAACGTGACCTAATTGACATTTATGAAATACTCCTCCAATAACAGTAGGATATACAGTTTTAAGTGAATATGGAATATTGACCAACATGGACCAAATTCTGTGCTGGAAAACAAGACTTCATACATTAAAAGGAGTCAAGTGATATAAAGTGTATTCTGTGACCACTATGATATTAAATTTAGAAATCAGTAACAGAACAATCTCTTAAAATTTTCCAAACTTTTAGAAACTGTATAAGTCACTTATGAATAACAAATGTGTCAAAGAAGAAATCAACAGAAAAACAAGAAAGTATTTTGAACTGAATGATACTGAAAAAAAAAACGTGTATTAGAATTTGTGGGTGTCACTAAAGCAGTACTTAGGGGAATCTGTGCATTAAATCCATGTATTACAAAGAAGAATGGTCTCAAGTTGGTGTTGAAACTGCAGATTCTATAACTCTTTTTTTTATTTATTTATCTTTTTTTTTTTTTTTTTCCTTTTTGGTACCAGGGATTGAACCCGGGGACTTTTAACTACTAAGCCACATCCCCAGCCCTTTTCGTTTTTTATTTTGAGACAGGGCTTTCTAAGTTGCTTAGGGCTGAGGTTGCTGAGGTTGGCTTTGAACTTACCATCCTCCTGCCTCAACTTACCAAGTCTTTAGGATTACAGGCGTGTGCCACTGTGCCCAGCTGAGATTCTATAGAGAATATTAATGATGTAATTTTATGAACAACTTTTTGCCTGTTGACACTGTGGCTAAAAACCTTCCCATTACAGAAACTTGGGGTACAGATGGGTTCACTGGTGAATTCTACCAACAATTTATGAAACTATTCCAAAAAAAAAAAAAAAAAAGAGGATGGGGTACTTTCTGATTCATTGTGAAGCCAGCATTGCCCCAAGACACAGAGCAGACCAAGATATTCTAAGAAAAGAGAACCGCCACCAATGTCCTGCGTGCCACTGAACAGCATCGTTGTTCAGTTTTTTCCACTCAGCAAATAGAAGAATCAGAGGGGTGGGGAGACGTGCCAAAATCCCATGGGTGGTGCCCCTGAGCAGAGTCTATCCAGAGTCCAGTTGGAAACGGATCTGTCATCATGGTTTACCACCCATTACGGCATTCCAAAGCACCCTAATAAAAGTGTGGGGACTCAGGATGAGTGCGCGGTAAGGAAAAAGCTTCCTGGACCCAGGAGAGCTGGTGACTAAGGTCCTATTCAGGGACCACCACCTTCCCCACAAGATAGCGTGGCCTCAGTGATGCTGAGCTGGTGTGGGAACCAGGGATGCCTTGTGTTTATAAATAGCCCCACTAGCAGAAGGGCAGTCTTCCTGATGGGTGATGTAAGCCCGATCAAGAAGGGCAGGGATGTAGCAGGGACTAGCCTCCCTGGCCCAGGAGGCATCTCAGCTGTGCGTCCCTGCTTGGGGTCAGGGGACCAGTGGACGCTGTTGACAAAGCTGCTATTGTGCTCTTGGGCTCCTGCCCTGCATGGCCACCTCACTGATAGGCCTAGAGTTAACAAAATCAGGAACTTAAGGTAACTGTGTATTTTTTAGGGACTCCTTTCCCACCCTTCCACCTCTGATGCGCAGCCAGCCCCTGCTCAGGCTTATTATAGTAAAGTGACCCAGAGACGGTCCCTGCCTTGAAGAGACTGCAGGCCTGCTGTTCACTTGCCACTGTCTCTGCAAGTCACGTGTTCATTCCTCAGGAAGCAAATGTTTGAGTGCTGCGATGTGTGCTTCCCCTGAGGTCTGGGCCCTGGGGAAACGGTGAACAAGTAGGCAAGATGTCTTCGCCTCCTGGAGCTTACACCCCACTAGAGAAGGGGCACTCAGACTGTAAACAAGCAGGTTTATTAGTTTTCCAAATGATGGTAAGGGATGTAGGAAAAAGAGAGGCAGAAGCAGGGTAAAAGGTAGTCAAAGTGATGGGGTTAGGGGGTGCTATATTTCAGGGCTCAGAGAAGCCCTCTCTGATAACGTATGAGGAGAGATATGAAGAAGCAAGGGTCCAAGCTGGGAGGTAGCTGGTGGAAGAGACCTGCAGATAGAGGAAACAGCAAATGCAAAGGCCCTGAGGCCATCCTTCTTGGTTCATGTGACTGGCACCATGTTGACAAGAAGCAGGACTGGAGAGATATCTAGGAGGGCCAGACGTCATGGTGGACTGCTGCTTTTGCTGCAGTGCATGAGTTAGGAAGTCACTGGAGGGTTCTTGAGCAGAGAGTGACATGATCTGATTTTCATTTTGAAAGGATCACTTTCACTGCTATTTTAAGAATAAGCTGTAGGTGGCCACAGGTGGAAACTCAGAGTCTATTACCACAAAGTAAGGGAGAGAGTGACTCAGACCACAGTGTGAGTGGCGGCGTCATCCGTGGCTGAATTCCAGGTATGCTTTGAAGGTGGAGATGGCAGGATTCACTCAGAAAAGGGGGCAGCCGGAGGTGGCACCAGCGTTCTTGGCCAGAGCAATGGGGGATGGAGTGCCACTTACAGAAATGGAGATGACTTTGGGAAGAGCAGATTTCGAGGGGTTTTGGGGGTGATAGTTTGTTTTAATTCCAGACAAGTTTGAGACATTATTATTACCCAAATGCCAGAGTCAGGAGGCAGTTAAGACATGATGCCATTTGAGTTGTGAAAAATGGATATGGTGACAGGATTCTTTTCTGTCACTGTGTTTGTGTCGTGGTTTTAAGTAACTCATCTCCCTTGAGTAGCAAGCAATGCCTAAGGCAAAACAGAGAGGAAGTCTAAAAAGAACCCCAGCTGTCATCTGTGGTGTGGGGACTGATGGCACTTATGTTCCGTGCTCAGGACTCAGCAGGAGCGGTGCCCACCACCTCCTGCCCTTTCCAGTGAGGAGGAATGACTGGAGTCTGTGCCCACCCTGATCCCCCACGGGGCAGAGCCTGTTGTCGGACCCTCCACCGAGCAGGGACAGGCTTGGAAGACATATGTAGTTCTTATTAGCAGTTTTTGTCCTTTTTATCATGATTCATGAGGTTGCGTAAGCCTACCTGACACTTTTATAATGGAGTACTTCAGGGCAAGATTAGTGCCAGGGTACCCAGGATATGGTGCAGGGTGGACTTCCTGTACGGCAGGTTGCTAGCCAGGCAGCTGTGAGCCAGGAAGGAAAGAGTCCAGGTTTCTTGGGAGTAGCACCGATTTTTCAGGAGACTGAAATCAGTTCTCCTTCTCTGAAATTAAATGACTCCCTTCTGAACAATGGTGTGTCTTTCAAGGGAACCATTATTGACCCACTGGACCCAATATTGGGATTTAAAGGTGCTCATGAGCCTTAAAATAAAATGGCAGTCAATAAAATTTTCAAATTGACTTCTTTGATTTTTTTAAACAGACTTTAGTCAATTCAACCCTTGAGTTGCAATTGGGGAGATTAATTGCATATAAGCAAAAATGCTATCAGCTGAAAATCACAATATGCACACGTTCCTACCCCTATAATTTATGCAAGGTAAAACCCGCTTGACAGAGGCACAGACTGATGTGTAGTTGGTGATTTTTACTTTGTCTCATTTCCGCATTTTCCACATCTACTAGAAATGGATACTGTGTTCCCCGTTCATGACATCTCCCGTTTACCCAGTGTTTTACTTACTTATCCCTGTGCCAGGCCTTGTACTGGGCACTTTACCAGATTTACCTTACTCGTTTTCACTCTGTGTTTTTGTGTAATGATGATTTTATTTCCTTTATGCTCAACATTGCCCCTGACTGTTTTGTGGTTCTGTCTCCGCCAAAATGGATTGCATCCAATGATGATCACTAGCTCCATTTTACAGATGCACAGACTGAGCCTTCGAGAAGCTCAACTCTTGGCTCCAGTTTGAACTGCTAGTAGAAGATGAATATTCAATCCTGAATCCAATCATGTGGTTCCTTCTACTGCAAGGTGTACAGACAAACTGAGACCCAGGTTTTACAGAGAACGAGGGAGACATTTTTAAATTCTGTGCTTTGTGCATGAACCTTATTGGACAGCCATTGTGAGGAGGATTTGCTGGATAATCTAATAAACATGACAGGCAGACTCCTCCATTGCATTTTGCATAACATCTTGTCCAGGAGCAGATAGATAGCATTTGGTAAAGTTGGTTAAGCATATCACCCAAGATTTGGAAGCAGAGTCTCCTTGTCAGATACAAATATATACCCCAATTCCCACTTCCTCCAGCCACACCGTACCTGATGTCAGCCTTGAACAGGCTTAGGGAGAGAGGAAATAATGACTCAAAGATAAGGGCGATTATCAGTTCTCTCCCTTCATTAAGATGGTCTCGGGGGCAGCCTGGTGATAAGACAAGCAGAGACCCTCAGTTCAGGAGCACTGTTACCTGGAGCAGAACACAAGGCACTTCTGATTTTGCATCTCCTTCACCACACCTTTCCTGGGGAGGACATTCAGAGTCCTTTCCATCCTTGCTGCCTATACGCTCACAACCTTAATCTTCAACCTAGCAAATGGCAACAATTTAGTGTGTAACTGCCCACCATTTTCTCCTTTGCTTATGCAGTATGCATAGACATATAAATGTGGTGTAGTGTATTGTTTTATTTTATAAAAATGTGATTGTATTTTAGCATTTCAGTTCACAAGTAGCTTCTTTCACTTAGTGTATTTGGGTCACCTTTGTAAGACATTTCTGATAACCGTGTGATCATTCTGCTGCTCCTTGATAGACAGGCATACAGGTTGTTTCCAGCTCTTTGCCTCCAGAAACAGTGTGGTGAAACCTCCTGGAACACTTTACGATTTATTTCATCTTTTCTCCTCTTTCATGAATCATTGGGTGTCTTGGTATTCAAGTTCACTCTCTCCTAAAACTTTGCCTGGCAGCTGGACCCACCTGGAATCTGAGGTGTGGTCCTTACGGTGGTTAATTCCCACTTACATACTATATTCATTCACCAGAACTCCTTCACTCCAGCCTTTGTTTAAAGACTGAGTAGGCAGAGTACATTGTACATCCTTAGGAAGAACACACATTTTATCATGTGGGACGGAAATGAGAAGAAACTTGATTGGAATTTTTTCAATGTGTTATTTTTAATCACCATCCTAAAATTAGATACAAGCTGAATAAACTTAGCATCACAGAGGTAGGAAAAGACAGCACAGTCCAAGAGCCTTCAAATACTGCTCGACTCTGTCATCTCTGGTGCAGGCCGACTGGTGCAGAATCGGTGGTGACCTGGTAGCGCTGAGGTTCATAGTCAGTCACAGTAGTAGTGGTGACTCCTGGTTTTCTCTAGCTGTCATTTGAGAAGAGGGAACAGCAGGTGGGTCCAGCCAGCTCTCAGCAAAGCTTCCTCGAGTGGAAAAGGGTCTTCACAAAGATGTCTGCCTTGGCCCGTGTTGTCACAGTGTCGAAGTCAGCTTTTTCACTGCTGTGACTAAAGGATCTGACCAGAACAATTTTAAGGGAGGAAAAGTTTATTTGAGGGCTCACGGTTTCAGAGGTCTTAGTCCCTAGAAAGCCGGCTCCATTCCTTGGGGCTTGAGGTAAGGCAGAACATTATGGGGGGGCGGGAGCGTGGCAGAGGGAAGCAATCACACAGGATCAGGAAGCAGAGTCTCTGAGCAGAGAATCTCAGAGTCCCCTCGCCAGATACAAATATCTACCCAAAGCCATGCCCCCGTTCCCACCTCCTCCAGCCACACCCTACCACTTAAGTTACCACTCAGTTTATCCCTGTCAGGGGATTAAGTCACCGATTGGGTTCAGACTCTTACAACCTAATCATTTCTCCTCTGAACCTTGCACTATCTCACACATGAGCTTTTGGGGGACAGCACACGTCCAAATCATGACACAGGGTCATTTTATGATTCCTCTGATTCCAACTGACTGTGTTCAAGAGAAAGCCAGTGCTTCCTAGAACCCAGAGGAGGGCAGAGAAGAGCAGAGAAGACAGTGCCCACCAAAGAAGAAGGGACTACATGTTGACGTGCGTCAGGAAAGGGCCTTCCATGTGCATTGGGCAGGGGGAGGGTTGGGGGCAGGGAGGCTTTTCACCACTTGAGCCTGGAGCTGGCAGCTAATTATTTATTTATTTTATGGCACTGGGTATTGATCCCAGGGAGCTTCATCCGCAGCCCTTTTAATCTTATATTTTTGAGACAGGGTCGTGCTAAGTTGCTTAGGCCCTTGCTAAGTTGCTGAGGCTATCCTCAAATCTGTGATCCTCCTGCCTCTCGGCCTCCCGAGTTGCTGGGATTACAGGTGTGTATCATCAGCCTGGAGGTGTTTATAACTTCTCTTTCGTCAACTTCCTGGTGGTTCCAGTGTCCATGGGACATAGTCTTTCTGAAAAAGTCGTTATTATAAGGGACTGTCCTTTTTGCAAAACAGAGAAGGGAGAATCTCAGAATTTTGAACTTAAACCATTTGTTGGAAAATGATCTACACTGTGGCCTCTGCAGAGTGGAACCTGAAATTGTTTGCCAGATGGTGTACCAGGGACATTCATATACAGTACTTCTTCCATTCTTTGTGATGGCCTCAATAGGAAGGGGACTTATATCCCCATTTTACCCAAGTGGAAACTGAGATACACTTTCCAACCTGGCTGCTACGTGACAGAGAGGGCTTTGAACCTGGATCCAAAGGTGTCTTCATCCCATGCTCTGCCGTCACCACACCTGTAATTGTATCCTCAGGAAATAACCTTTCTTTTCACCCTGAATGGAGGGCCACCATCTGAGATGTGCATGTGCTGTCTCACTGTGACCTTAGGAAGATCCCTCTCCCTCCTACACCTCAGTCCTCTCATCTGTAAACCCAGGGACACAGACAAGAAGAGAGTTGGCCTTCCAGCCTTAAGGCTCAATGACTCTCCTTGACTTCTCAGGTTGCAACGTGCACACAGCCTGGGAACAAAACTAGCTGGCTGTCTGCCTTATTTATCAACCCAGAGTTCCCGTCTTCTGCCACCCCCAAGACACACAGGCCAGTTCCCCACAGGCCGCGTGTGGTCAGTGGAAAATCTAAAATCTTTCTCTACTACAAAGGAGGGTATGTCAGATTTGGTTCCCATGACAAGGTGCTAAAATGGCACCCATTTCCAGAAGATGGTTTATCTAGGAGTCCAAGCATTGGAAGCTTTCAAAGAGCCCAGTCTCCATAAGAATTTTTAAAGTGATCATCCCTTTGAAAAAGAAAGAAGTCACTTTTGTAACCACTAAAGGACAATTTGCAATAATGTGCAGAAGACAGAGTGGCGGAGTGCTGGGTACTTCAGGTGTTCATTCACGATGTCCTGGTGACCCAGCTGATGCAGTATTGATAGGACACATCATCTAGACTAACAGTGTGTCCAGCAGTCTCAGCGTCCATGACCTGGAAGCCCAGATTTCCATTTTATTGATATTTTACAGTTTAGAACTCTTAATTCTAAAAGAATTCAATTATTCTCAAAATGAAAAAGAAAAAATGAAGATAATTGATGAACTTTAGTGCAACCTTAGTGGCTTGCTTTTGGTTTTTCATTCAGGGAATGGACTTAGCCTTAGGATAGGCTTCCTGGGCTTCCATGTTACCTCATGTGATGGGGCTTCCCACGTAAGAGCCAAAGGCATTGCTTAGTTGGAATTGCAAAAAGCCTGACAGCCAAGCTCTCAGGAAGAGCAAGAGGTGGGGTCATGTCCTTTCAAGTCTGGCCTCAGATTCTGACTCCAGAACACCAGGAGTTTCTGGATTCCACTGGTAGGAGGCCACAGTCACCTCTCTGTGTGACTCTGTCTCTGCTTCCCTCATTAACTCTGTGACTCTTTTCCCAAACATCAAGGTCATACCCTCAAGAAAGAATTAAATTGGCCTGGCGAATGCCATCTGGGCACTGCCTTCTTTCAAGGCCACTGACACCTGGCAAGACAGTGCCCTTGGGTCAGGGCTCCGCTCTGCCCAGTAGCTGTAGCCAGGGATGGGGCAGTCCTAAGGCCCACTCACAACCCTTCCCCAGCAAGGTCATTCCTGTTGGGAGGAAAGGCACAGGAAGGCAGGACCCAAGTCCGACCTGACTGGCCCCGAGTTTCCTTTTTGGATCAAGATGGCATTGTATATACCAGCGTGTTCCTTTCCCAATCACTTCTCAGCTCAAACCTGCAAGTTTGCTTTATAAAGGAGGACACTGAGGCTTGCAGAGGTCAGTAATCTGCCCAAGGTTATGTGGTTAATAAGTGACCTCTTCGGCACTATCCATACCAAACTACTTCCGATAAATGGGAACAAACGCAAATGGACAGATGAGAATGCGCATTGAATGGACATCAGCGGGTGTACTTGGGGCCCCACATTTCTCCTGGGGGTTTTCAGTTGCTGAATTCATCAACACCCCCTGCATATCCCCCTGTTCTAGGCTGTATGGTTTAGCCTCACAGACCTGGAAGACAGGCAGCACCTGGAACATGGCGACAGATGCCAGTTCCTTAAAACTGTCTGATTTAGATTTGTTGTTTACCTCCAGGGTCTCCAGAGGGCTTTCTCTTTGTATTGTGACTAAAGGAGCCAGGCCCACACCCCCAGCCCACACCAGCCGGCCGGGTGTTCTGGGATGAGCGCCCACCTCCTTACTTGGAAAGCAAGATCAGTGCACAGGCCCCTTCCACTCCAGTTCAACCCAGCAGCCACCAGTGGCCTGCTCCATGTTGGCAGGGCTGGGCGTGAGGGCTGCCCCGCCCCCAGCGCATCACTCATTCCTTCTCGACTGTCTTCATCCCGTTCTCAGGTCACAGCTATGTGCAGGGAGGCAGGAGAACACCAATAATTCATTAGTGTTTATATCATTTGTCTGCCTCCTCCCCTCCCCCACTGGACTCTTATCCTGAGGGACAGGGACAGCAACATGGTCTCACATTTTAATCCCAGGGCTCAACACAAGGCCTCCCATGGGAGGTGCTTGCTGTGCATTTCTTGAATATGTACATGATTGAGAGAGTGAGGAACGGGATGTTTTGAGCTGGCGTGGGCTCAGGCCCACAGTGCTGAGACCAGGATTCATGCCCAGAAGAGCAGAGCTCTGGTTTAAGCCTTTCTGAAGCCCTGGGCCCTTCTAGGGGTGCCCAGCCCTGGCTCAGAGGGACTCATCCTCTGCTGAGTTCTCACTGCGCTTGCCCATCTCCAGGGATGGAACCAGCCACATCTCTTTTCACATGGTGGTTTAAATGGTCTGTCTTACCTGGTGCTTGTGACATTCCCGGTGTCACCGTCCTCATGTCTTACTCCCTTAGGCACATGGGTGTCAGGGTTGTTGGGCCGGCTTGCTTTTCGGTTCGGTGTGTGGATGCTGCCGCATGCCAGGGAACTGAATGTGTGTTATGGGTCCTTTTAAGATGATTGATTATCCTGTCTCAGAGTTGACTCAGAGAGATTATTGTTGAAATGCTTCCTTTATATTTTGACTTCTTTTATAGCCAGTATTAAGCCCTGAGGTGTATGTTCAGAGCTACTATATCAGATTAGTCTTTGTGCCCCAAGAGCTCAGAATCCTTTAGCGAATATTAAATTTGGGGTACTCAGAGTGGAGCTCAGTTGTCTCACCGTCCTTCCTGCTGCCTCCTGCCCCTGCCAGGACCCTTTCTGTCAGGTCACTGTCCTCTTCAGTGAGTTAGCAAAGTTCTCCTGTGACAGGAGAGAGAGGCCACCCCTTCAGATCAGAGATGTCTCCTCGGGACAGATTTTTGTCTCCTTGTCCTTCAGAAGCCATCACTGGGTCCAAAAAAAGTTGATTCAACTAACAGGGTTTGGGGATTATCTAGTTATATCAATAAGGATTCTTATAGCTACAAGTGACAGAAATCTAAATCAAACTGATCTAAGGAAAGAAAACGCATTGGTTCACGTAGTGAAAAAGCCAGGGGCAGACCTTGGCTTCAGGCACAGCTGGATCCAGGTTCCCATGGATGCCAGCAGGAATCTCTCCAACTCTTGGCTCTGGTTTTTTAGTCTGTTAACTTCATTCAGAGGCAGAGAACAATCATAGCTGCAGGCAGACCAGATTTATATCCTTCCAGGTTCGGTTTCACAGAAAAGAGCTTACTTCTCTCCCAGTCCTCTCAGCAAAGTTTTCCTCTGATTTCAAGTGCCCAGCCCTGAAACATCACTGTGGCTGGAGGGGGGTGTTGCTGTGCTTGACTGAGCCAGGCTCCTCAGCCTGAGGCAAGAGAGGTGTCAGCTCCCCCCCAACCCCTGTCCATGGAGGGGCAGGAGATTCCCCAAGGAAAATCAGGATGCTATCACCAAAAGAAAGAGAAGGAATGTGGAGCAGGCACGAAGCCTGGCCCCCACATCAGTCCAGCTCCTTACTGACATAAGAGGAAACTGACCCAGCAAGAACGTAACTTGTGATAACTGCAGAGCAAAAGCTAGAAGCTGGGGTTTCAGACTCCTACTCAGTTTCCCGGATTTGGGGTTTTGCCCATTCACTCCTGTGTTTGCTTATACAATTAACAACACTGATAAATTGTTCCTATGAAAATATTAGTGTGTATTACAGACAGATGGACTTAAATCTGGACTCCATTCCTTACCAGCTGTTTGACCATAGGCAAGTCTCATGATTTCTGTGTGCCTTGTTTCTTCCTTATTGAGTGAGATAATAATGGTCCATCCCTCATAAGATAATTGTGACCACAAAATGACTTGGTGCATATTAAGTGCCTACAACACTGCCTGGCTTATTAGAAATCCTCTACCTATGTTATTGCTGTCATTATCATATACCTTATTTTTTTTAACTGCTTATTAGTATTTAATAAATTACTCATCCTTTTTATAATTCCCGCTGCTGATAGACATTCACCTTGTTTCTTCTCACTGTTGCAGACAGTAACTCAGCAAGCATCCCCACTGTGCCTCCTGTTCCCATGCCATGTGCTCCTGACCAAACTTAACCCAGTCAGTGTCGAGACCTGGTCAGACTGAAACAAAGGCCAGTGGACGGGCTCCTGCAAGGGTCAAATGTTTTTCGTGCAAATCATAGTTGTTAGAATCTGAGCTCTTCTTTTATAATGCCACTTAGGGTCGGAAACATTGAGCCTGGGTTGAGGGGTGCTCCAGATGGATGTTGGGCATATGCTGGGAGTTTCACAGGGTCACTACTTCCACCCTCTGTGGGGACCTCAGTGGCATTGCTGTGCCCGATCCTGCCCCCACCACAGCCTTTCCAAGCTTCCCAGGAGGCCATGCTGCATCCAGAAGCCCACCAAGACTTCCAGATGGGCAGAGCAGAAGAAGCACAGGAGAGTCCACGTGCAGAAATGAAGATGTGTGTGCAGAGAAGAAAACAGAAAGACACGAGCCCTGAGAGTTTGGCAAAAGTCAGCCCCAGAGCACAGACATTGCTTCATGCCCAACTGCCCAATAAATCCAGCATAAATGGAAAATATGGTAGGTCAAAAACGGATGTGATACACCTTCCCTATGAAATCATAGCTTAGCCACACAGTACGCCGTGCAGCATTGGCGTTTCGCCCTTGAGATCGTGTAGCCAACTGGGAGCTGGGGATCACCACCGCTGCCCAGCATCACAGGAGCGCACAGAACATGTCACTCACCCAGGAAAGGATCCAAATTCAAAATGGGAAGGAAAGATTCCACGGATGAGCATCACTTTCACACCATCATGAAGTTGAAAAATTGTTAAGTGGAACCATCAGAAGTCGGGAACCATGAGTATTTGCTGCTGTTATCCATTTTCCTTTGAGCCTTTCTGGGTCTTCCAGATTTTATGGTGAGCAGTTGTCACCTAGAAATCATGAAAAATACAAATATTATTTTTAATGAACACAATTGGAATTCGAGACCTGGATTGAATCCACTTGCCCCTGTGGGTTCCATTTTCTTCATCTGGAAAATGGGTGTGTACTGCCTAGTGCGCCTCTCTCCCAGGGTGTGGCATGGACTGGAGGAGAGAGAAGCATACTGCGTAAAGCATCAGCATGGGGAGCAAGGGCGGTCCTTGCCTGGTCACTGTGGTAACCACCCCAGCCCCTCTGCAACAGGAGCAATCCTTAGTCCCCCACCTGGAGACCACATGCACTGTGGCTACTTCCCAAATTCATCTGGACAAAGAGATTCTCCTTCATCATACACAAAAGCCCTGGGCATGCTCCCCAGTGTTAGGACCTCTATTCACAGGTGAGACAGGTCTCCCACGGGGCTAGCAAAATGGGATGGGCCTCTGACTTCCCCCATACCATCCCTGCTACCGTCTTCCCCCATTAACTGCTACCGTCTGAGACCTAGTGAGAGAAGGGGAAACCAGACTTTGCCTGGACGCTCACCAGGAAGGTGGCCTGCAGGCAGGTATGCAGAACCACTCTCTGCTGAATTCTGGAGAGAATAATTTGAGAAAATGGTGCAAATTTTTTTTTCTCTTTTTTTTTTATTGTATACAAATGGGATACATGTTGTTTCTCTGTCTGTACATGGCGTAAGGGCATACCATTTGTGTAATCATAAATTTACATAGGGTAATGTTGTTTGATTCATTGTTATTTTTCCTCTTCCGCCCACCTCTCCCACCCCTCTTTTCCCTCTATACAGTCCTTCCTTCCTCCATTCTTGCCCCCCTCCCTAACCCTAACACTAACCCCTCCCACCCCCCATTATGTGTCATCATCCACTTATTAGCGATATCATTCGTTCTTTGGATTTTGAGATTGGCTTATCTCACTTAGCATGATATTCTCCAATCTCATCCATTTGCCTGCAAATGCCATAAATTTATCATTCTTTATGGCTGAGTAATATTCCATTGTATATTTATACCACGGTTTCTTTATCCATTCATCAATTGAAGGACATCTAGGTTGGTTCCACAATCTGGCTATTGTGAACTGAGCAGCTATGAACATTGATGTGACTGTATCTCTGTAGTATGTTGATTTTAAGTCCTTTGGGTATAGGCCAAGGAGTGGGATAGCTGGGTCAAATGGTGGTTCCCTTCCAAGTTTTCTAAGGAGTCTCCACACTGCTTTCCAGAGTGGCTGCACTAATTTGCAGCCCCACCAGCAATGTATGAGTGTACCTTTCTCCCCACATCCTCGCCAACACCTGTTGTTGCTTGTATTCTTGATAATTGCCATTCTAATTGGGGTGAGATGGAATCTTAGGGTGGTTTTGATTTGCATTTCTCTTATTACTAGAGATGTTGAACATTTTTCCATATGTTTGTTGATTGCTTGTAGATCTTCTTCTGTGAAGTGTCTATTCATTTCCTTAGCCCATTTGTCGATTGGATTATTTGCATTCTTGGTGTAGAGTTTTTTGAGTTCTTTATAGATTCTGGAGATTAGTGCTCTATCTGAAGTATGATTGGCAAAGATTTTCTCCCACTCTGTAGGCTCTTTCTTTGCATTGCTGATAGTTTCCTTTGCTGAGAGAAAGCTTTTTAGTTTGAATCTATCCCAGTTGTTGATTCTTGCTTTTATTTCTTGTGGTATGGGAGTCCTGTTGAGGAAGTCTGGTCCTAAGCCGACATGTTGAAGCTCTGGACCTACTTTTTCTTCTATAAGATGCAAGGTCTCTGGTCTGATTCCGAGATCCTTAATCCATTTTGAGTTTAGTTTCGTGCATGGTGAGAGATATGGGTTTAGTTTCATTCTCTTGCATATGGATTTCCAATTCTCCCAGCACCATTTGTTGAAGAGGCTATCTTTTCTCCATTGCGTATTTTTGGCCCCTTTATCTAATATGAGAAAATTGTATTTATTTGGGTTTGTGTCCGTGTCCTCTATTCTGTACCATTGATCCACCTTTCTATTTTGGTACCAATACCATGCCGTTTTTGTTACTATTGCTTTGTAGTAGAGTTGAAGATCTGGTATTGCAATTCCCCCTGCTTCACTCTTTCTGCCAAGGATTGCTTTAGCTATTCTGGGTTTTTTATTCTTCCAGATGAATTTCATAATTGCTTGCTCTATTTCTGTAAGGTACATCATTGGGATTTTAATTGGAATTGCATTGAATCTGTATAGGACTTTTGGTAATATAGCCATTTTGACAATATTAATTCTTCCTATCCAAGAACATGGGAGATCTTTCCATCTTCTAAGGTTTTCTTGAATTTCTTTCTTTAGTGTTCTGTAGTTCTCATTGTAGAGGTCTTTCACCTCTTTTGTGAGATTGATTCCCAAGTATTTTATTTTTTTCGATGCTATTGTGAATGGGGTAGTTTTCCTAATTTCTCTTTCTGAAGATTCATCACTTATGTATAAAAATGCCTTAGATTTATGTGCATTGATCTTATATCCCACTACTTTACTGAATTCACTTATGAGTTCTAAAAGTTTTCTGGTGGAATTTCCTGGTTCCTCTAAGTATATAATCATATCATCAGCAAATAGGGATAGTTTGAGTTCTTCTTTTCCTATTCGTATCCCTTTAATTTCTTTGGTCTGTCTAATTGCTCTGGCTAGAGTTTCAAGGACGATATTGAAAAGAAGTGATGAAAGAGGGCATCCCTGCCTTGTTCCAGTTTTTAGAGGGAATGCTTTTAGTTTTTCACCATTTAGAATGATATTGGCCATGGGCTTAGCGTAGATGGCCTTTACAATGTTAAGGAATGTTCCCACTATCCCTATTTTTTCTAGTGTTTTGAGCATGAAGGGGTGCTGTATTTTATCAAATGCTTTTTCTGCATCTATTGAAATAATCATGTGATTCTTGACTTTAAGTCTATTGATATGGTGAATTACATTTATTGATTTCCTGATGTTGAACCAACCTTGCATCCCTGGGATGAAACCCACTTGATCATGGTGCACTATCTTTTTAATATGTTTTTGTATGCGATTTGCTAAAATTTTGTTGAGAATTTTTGTGTCGATGTTCATTAAGGATATTGGTCTGAAATTTTCTTTTCTCGATGTGTCTCTGTCTGGTTTAGGTATCAGGGTAATATTGGCTTCATAGAATGAGTTCGGGAGGGTTCCCTCCTCTTCTATTTTATGGAATACTTTGAGAAGTATTGGAATGAGCTCTTCTTTAAAGGTTTTGTAGAACTCGGCTGAGAACCCATCTGGTCCTGGACTTTTCTTTGTTGGAAGGCTTTTGATGACTTCTTCTATTTCATTACTTGAAATTGGTCTATTTAAATTGTGTAGGTCCTCCTCATTCAGTTTAGGCAATTCATATGACTCTAGAAACCTGTTGATGTCTTCGAAATTTTCTATTTTGTTGGAGTATAGATTTTCAAAATAGCTTCTAATTATGTTTTGTATTTCAATCGTGTCTGTTGTGATATTTCCTTGTTCATTCCGAATTTTATTAATTTGGGTTTTCTCTCTTCTCTTTGTTAGTGTGGCTAAAGGTTTATCAATTTTGTTTATTTTTTCAAAGAACCAACTATTTATTTTATCAATTTTTTGTATTGTTTCTTTTGTTTCAATTTCGTTGATTTCAGCTCTCATTTTAACTATTTCCTGTCTTCTACTACTTTTGGTCTTGGTCTGTTCTTCTTTTTCTAGGGCTTTGAGCTGTAGTGTTAGGTCGTTTATTTGTTGAGTTTTACTTCTTTTATTGAATGCGCTCCATGAAATAAATTTTCCTCTAAGTACTGCTTTCATAGTGTCCCAGAGATTTTTATATGATGTTTCTTTGTTCTCATTTACCTCTAAGAATTTTTTAATTTCCTTCCTAATATCTTCTGTTATCCATTCATCATATAATAGCATATTGTTCAATCTCCAGGTGTTGGAGTAGTTTCTGTTTTTTACTCTTTCGTTTATTTGTAACTTCAATCCATTATGATCTGATAGAATACAAGGTAGTGTCTCTATCTTCTTGTATTTGCTAACATTAGCTTTTGTGGCATAATATATGGTCTATTTTAGAGAAGGATCCATGTGCTGCTGAGAAGAAAATATATTCGCTCTTGGTTGGATGGTATATTCTATAAATGTCTGTTAAGTCTAAATTATTGATTGTGTTATTGAGATCTATGGTTTCTTTGTTCATTTTTTGTTTGGAAGATCTGTCCAGTGGTGAGAGAGGCGTGTTAAAATCACCTAGTATTATTGTATTATGGTCTATTTGGTTTCTGAAATTGAGAAGGATTTGTTTGACATACATGGATGAGCCACTGTTTGGGCATAGATGTTTATGGTTGTTATATCTTGCTGATTTATGCTTCCCTTAAGCAGTATGAAATGTCCTTCTTTATCCCTTCTGACTAACTTTGGCTTGAAGTCCACATTATCTGAAATGAGGATGGATACCCCAGCTTTTTTGCTGAGTCCATGTGCATGGTATGTTTTTCCCCATCCTTTCACCTTTAGTCTATGGGTATGTCTTTCTATGAGGTGAGTCTCTTGCAGGCAACATATTGTTGGATCTTTCTTTTTAATCCAATCTGCCAGTCTATGTCTTTTGATTGATGAATTCAGGCCATTAACATTCAGGGTTATTATTGAGATATGATTTGTATTCCCGGTCATTTGGTTCATTTTTTAAATTTTATTTATTTATTTATTTTTTGACACAACTTGGTTCCTCCTTTATTTGACAGTTCCTTTAGGATAATTCCTCCCTTTGCTGATTTGCTTCTTTGTTTTTCATCTCTTCCTCATGGAATATTTTGCTGAGAATGTTCTGTAATGCTGGCTTTCTTTTTGTAAATTCTTTTAGCTTTTGTTTATCATAGAATGATTTTATTTCATCGTCAAATTTGAAGGTAAGTTTTGCTGGGTATAAGATTCTTCGTTGGCATCCATTGTCTTTCAGAGCTTGAAAAATGTTGTTCCAGGCTCTTCTAGCTTTTAGGGTCTGGATTGAAAAATCTGCTGATATCCGTATTGGTTTCCCCCTGAATGTAATTTGGTTCTTTTCTCTCACAGCCTTTAAAATTCTGTCTTTATTTTGCATGTTAGATATTTTCATTATAATGTGCCTTGGTGTGGGTCTGTTTTAATTTTGTGTATTTGGAGTCCTATAAGCCTCTTGAACTTGATTTTCCATTTCATTCTTCAGATTTGGGAAATTTTCTGATATTATTTCATTGAATAGATTGTTCATTCCTTTGGTTTGTTTCTCTAAGCCTTCCTCAATCCCAATAATTCTCAAATTTGGCCTTTTCAAGATATCCCATAGTTCTTGGAGATTCTGTTCATGATTTCTTACCATCTTCTCTGTTTGTTCAACTTTGTTTTCAAGGTTAAATATTTTGTCTTCAATATCTGAGGTTCTGTCTTCCAGGTGTTCTATCCTATTGGTTAAGCTTTCTATGGAGTTCTTAATTTGGTTTATTGTTTCCTTCATTTCAAGGATTTCTGTTTGTTTTTTTTTCAATATGTCTAACTCTTTATTGAAATGATCTTTTGCTTCCTGTATTTGCTCTTTTAACTGTCGATTGGTGCGATCATTCAATGCCTGCATTTGCTCTTTCATCTCATCATTCAATGCCTGCATTTGCTCTTTCATCTCATCATTCAATGCCTGCATTTGCTCTTTCATCTCATCGTTTGCTTCTCTGATCATTTTAATTATGTACATTCTGAACTCCCTTTCTGTCATTTCTTCTACCATGCTGTCGTTGGATTTTATTGATGTAACAACTAGATTTGTTTGGGGCATTTTCTTCCCTTGTTTTCTCATACTGTTCAGGAATCAGTGGATCATTAAGATATTGCAGATTTCCTCTATTGACTTATAATGTCCCTGAAGATTGCTAATATATCCCCTCTTATCCTTCAGTAGCCTGAAGTCTTGGAGGAAGTTGATAATGCGGTGCTCCATAAGGAAGCTGCCTCTCTAGGGGTGGTGATCTTCAGGTGGGGTATATTCCCTGCTAGTGGGCAGAGGTGCCTCCACTTGTTGACCAATGGTCATCCAAAGGGGAACTAGGCTGTGGGCTGAGGCAAGGCCTGTTTGTGCCTGTGTCTCTGGTTTTCCCATCCTTGTGGGAAAACCTCACCCGGCGGGGAAGACTCACTCAGTGGGGAGGTCTCGCTGGTCAGTTCCCCTCCTACAGGTTCCCCTCAATCTACAACTTCCGCCTGGGCTGGGCTGCCTTCCTCTGCAACATTCCCAGGGGCCTGGACCTACCTCCTGGGCCTGGGAGCCTCACCCTTCGCAGACAAGTCTCCTTAGGCTGCCTCTCCTCAGACAATCTGCCCGCAGTCCTGGAAACTTCACTCCGCCCCTAAGCGTGTCTCTATGTGGCTCTTCCACCAAGAAGCCACCTAGGTCCTGGGACCCTGCTCTGCACCTAATCACCTGGCTACGTGGCCCCTCCTCTGAGCCGCCACTTGGAGCCCCGTACAATAGCTCCGAGTCCCAGAAACCTGCCACACACCTCTTCCTCCGGACAGCCGCCCAGTGTTCCGACGCAGTCACTAGGAGTCCAAGCAACTCACTTCGCGTCTCCTCCTCCCGCCAACCACCCGTAGCCCTAGGCAGTCATTCCAAGTCCAAGTGACCCGCCCTGTTCCTCTTCCTCCTTGGGGTAGCCCCCCTGGTGTTCAGGAGCGGTCACTTGGAGACCAAGCAACTCACCACTCGACTCCTCCTCTGGCAACCGCCTGTGGCTCTGATGCAGTCACTCCTAGACCAAGCGACCCGCCGCGCTTCTCCTCTTCCTCTGGGCAACCCCCCGGTGTTCAGAAGCGATCGCTCTGAGTCCAAACAGCTCGCCACGCAGCTCCTCCTCAGGCAGCCACCCGGAGCCCCAGTGGTTGCTCCGAGTCCAAGCGCTGTGCTGAGCCGCCTCCTCTATGATGATCCCAGTTGTCCGTGTTTACCGCTCCAGCGGGGGGAGGGGTGTCTCGCCGGGCAACTCTACTTCACAAAGTTCCCTGCGTTCCGGGGCTACCGCCCCCTCCGGGACGCCTCCCCAACGGGAGAGACTCACCCGGCGGCTTTGAGTTGGTCCCAAGTCTCTCACTATCTCCTCTTTTGAATCCTGCGTCCTGGAGCAACATGAAATGCAGCCACCCTCTAGGCCGCCATCTTGAAACAGCTGCAAATTTTTATTTAAGCAAAGGGCTTCTACAAACTAATGAGTAGTGCTCATGGCAAAAGTCGAGTTGCATTTTGTGTTTATTTAGTAAATGAATTGCTGGATGGAGAGGAGGAGGAGAGGAACAGTAGATTATAAGAAAGAGAGAGAGAGAGAGAGAGAGAGAGGAACATGTTCAGGGCTGTGATCTGAGCTGAGCCTTTTATTCAAGTTCTGAGTAATCTTTATTTCCATGATTGAATTAAATTAGAAGTGAATGTAGCCTATTGTGGCTTTATCTACCTCCCGTAATGTGGGCTAGTGTTCACATGTCTCCTGGCAGTCGGTGGGGCCCAGCTCGGGTTGGGGAGGGCCAGGGCTCTCTGCTGGGTAATAGCTACACTACTGTACCTTACCCGTGCTCTCCAGGCCACTGATTACAGCTGCCTGACCCCAAAACCTGCTTCAGTCGAGCAGACCTCCTGTGAAATTGGATGGAAGGCAGGAACTTTTGTAGAAAGCTAGATAGTGCCTGTCTTTCTTAGCCACAGAGGACTCAGCCAAGTTAAGGGAAAGCAACTTTTAAGAAGAGGTACTTTCATTTATTTGTGAAAGGCAGCATAATGAAGCAGAAGGTTCCCAGAGAAGTCTAGTTGAAATGATCAAAGGGATTGGAGAGGTGGAAAAGGAACCAGCTAGGGCTTCTTGGGGACTGGATAAAAACCATCCAGCAAGATGGGAGAGCAAGAGGGACATGAAAGAAGTCGGGAAGTCCCCAAAGGCAAGGGACAGTGACTGCTCGCCTATCGGTACTGGGCTGTTGGTGTTCAGGGGTCAGTTCACACAGGTGGAAATGAGCTCAGCGCCAGACTCCAGGGCTCCTTCCTGCCAGAACTGGGGGAGGTCTGCTTCCTTGGTGCCTCTAGCAGAGGGAGAGTTTAAAACTAAGGACCAGGGCCCCTGACCAGTTTTCCCCTTCAACATTTCCTTCTGAAAATTATCAGATATGCAGAAAAGTTGAAAGAATTGTCCAGTGAACACCCATGTTCCCGCCATCTAGATTCCACAGTGAATTCCCTCTACTATTCCCAATCCTTTCTCCATCTCGGTTGCTCATCTTTTGTTTGCATTTTGTTTTTTACAACTCTTTAAAAATGTCATATTATTTTAGCTTGAGGTTGACACAAACAGTCTGTCAGATTTGTCCCTCAGCTTCTGTCTGGACTGAACCCTCAGTGGAGTCTCAAGAAGGGAAGCAGTGGTCAGGGAAGGTTGTTCTCTGAAGAGGTGACATTTAAGCTAGGATGTGGAGGTTTGAGAAGAAACCAGCCAAGCAATCAGGTGACAGACGTTGGATACGTGGGTGGGCACAAGTCAGAGAGGGAAAGCTTGGCGACCCCAGCTTGCACCTAAGGACCAAGGGAAAGCTCCGTGCTTCTTGCTCTCATTCCTAGGTGGGTTCCTTCACCCTCTGAGTTTCTCCTAGATTCCCTTCTTCCACACAGGGCTGTCTTGAGCATTACCTGAGATTCTGCCAACCAGAGACCAGGCAGGAAGGACAATGCTCCTGTCCCATGTCACACTGTGGAGTGCCGCACCAGCCAGAACTCCTTCACCCTGCACGGGCTGCACCCCTGCCTCAGGTCTCTGCCTTCTACCAAATGAAATAGCGAACCCATCTTGCTGCTCTCGGGGCTCTTGTGGTCACAGGTGTCAGCACAGTGGCTGGGAGTGCAGGCTCTGGGGTGGACACCCAACATCAGATCCTACCTGTTTCTGTTTGTGTGACCTTAGGTAAGTGTCTGTGACCTCTCTGTACTGCAGGTTTCATTTTTTTTTTTGTTTGTTTGGTTGGTTTTTGGTTTTGGCACTGAGGATTGAACCCAGGGGCCCTCAACCACTGAGCCACATCCCCAGCCCTTTTTATTCTTTATTTTGAGATAGGGTCTTGCTGAGTTGCTTAGAGCCTTGCTAAGTTGCTGAGACTGGCTTTGAACTCGAGATCCTCCTGCCTCAGCCTCCTGAGCTGCTGGGATTACAGGCATGTGCTGCAGGTTTGTTGAAGTGGGGAGGGTGAAGTACCTTCCTAGGGGGGCGGTTCTGTCATCGTTATAGTGAACAGGCATTGTTCTCCCTAGATTCCCTCCTCACCTGATGCACCCATCCCCAGGCTGTCAGCAATGGGGGCAGGGGGCAACTCAGGGCCCCACTTCCCACTGGGCATTGCCCCTGACCACAGGAAGCTGCCTGGCTCAGGATTTTGCTCCCTCTTGATGCCTAGTTGATGCTTAGAGAGAAAGGCCAGGCCCTTGTCTCAATCTAGACAACTTAGAAAGGTTGCAGAGCTCCAGAGCCCTGGTGAAGTGTACTGGAGCCTCACATTTGACCTTCTTCCTTCATCCTGCCTCACCTGCCTCTGGCTTCCTTACAGAGCTGTCTCCCCAAGCAACCATCTACACGCAATTCTTCCCTCGGAATTTATTTATAGGGAACCCATTCTACCAGTCCTAAATGTGAATATTTTAGGACAGTGAATTGAAATGGTTTGGAGGGCTTGTTAAAATGCAAGTTGCTGGACCCCCCACGTTCAAGTGGTCTGGGATGGGCCAATGGTGCTCACAAGCTCTCAGGTGACACGGAGGCTACTGGTCCAAGTGGAACCTCAGAACCACTGCTCAGTAGCTTTCTTTCTTTCATCCCTCTTCCCTCCTAAAGCTATTAAATAATAAAATTTATTATGAAATAAATAATTAAGCTTTCTCTCTATAAAATGGTCTTGGTATGATCAAATGAACTTGCTTATTGTTCTCTGAATTTAACTTACCCACTTCTTTGAAAAACAAAACAAAACACAAACAAAACCCTACAGCTCTTAAGGTGTGATTTCCAGGGTATTTTGCTAAGTGAAAATGACAAGGAAAACTATTATAGCATGTGACCATGTACTCAAGAGAAGATCAAGGGAATAACAGTTCACACATGTAGCTGCTTATAAGTACAAGGTAAAATGGGATCCGGGGAAGGAGGCACCAAACAAGGTAGAGGAGACTGGGATAAAGCCTGAAACCTCTATTATCATCTTTTATATATGACTTTGAAATCATGTAAATACTTTACATAATTATAAAAACAAGATTAGGCCAAAATTAAAAATAAAAAGCAAGCTCTAAAAACAAAAAACTAAATGAAATAAATGAACTCAACTGTGTATTGAGAAAGAACCATGGAGAAAGGAATTATTCAAGTAGCTTCAAAGCATGAAATTTGGGGACGGGGATATAGCTCAGTGGTAGTGTGCTTGCCTAGCATTTGCAAAGTCCTGAATTCAATCCCCAGTACCAAAAAAAAAAAAAAAAAAACCACAAAATTTGAATATCCCTAGTGAAATATACCTTATAGACAAAAAATCTGTAATAATATTAATATTGTTTTCCTGAAATTATTATATATTGTATAAAACCAGAAAAAGACAACACAGGAAATATCCCTAATAAATATAGGTGGAATCCTCAAAAAATTACTAGAAAACCAAATTCAGCAAGAATTATATGCCATGGCCAAGTACAGTGTCCCAGGAATGCAAGGTTGGTTCAATGTATGGAACTCAATCAATGTAATAAACCATATTAAAAAGGACAAAATCCACATGATCATCTCAGTAGATGCAAAAAAAAAAAAAAGCATTTGACAAAATGCAATGCTTTTTCAGATTAAAAATATCAAAAAACTAGGAGTATAAGGGCACTTCCTCAACCTGACGAAGGGCATCTATGAAAAGCTCACACAAACATTATACTTAATAGTTGAAGACTGAAAGATTTTCCCCATAAGATCAGGAGAAGATATCTTCTCTTGCCATTTCTAGTAACATTGTACTGGAGTCTCTAACCAAGACAATTAGCCAAGAAAAAGAAATAAAAGGCTTCTAGACTGGGAAAGAAGAAGTGAAACACTCTCTCTTTGTAGATGACATTATATTAATATGTTACATATATTAGTAGATATGTAATTGTGTGTATGTATATGTCTACATATGTACATTGAACACCCTAAGAATTGATAATGGACACTAGGTTTCTCTTAAGGAATGCATACACCACTTGCTATGAAGAAGTTGCCAGACTATCTTATGAAATTATCTCAAGCCTCTAGATCTAACTCTCAGTTTACAGAAGGACATATTTTTAAATACTACAGAGATACAAGCAGCAAAATGCAGACTGCTAGGAGATACTGTAGGGTTTCTTTAACAACTTTTAAGGGGAAAGGAGGCAACTTATATATAAAAGAGAGTTAGCAGACACATCAGCTAAATGCAATATTTGACTTTGTTTTGGTTCAATTTGAACAAACCAGTTGTTAAAAAAAAAAAAAAAAAAGACATAAGACCAAGGAAATTTGAACACCAGCTAGATATTTGATGTTATTAAGGAAAGATGTTAATTCCTTTGGGTGTTTTAGTGATTTGAATTCCCACAGTGGGCAAGCCTTCCACCTCCAAGCTTTCCATGTGGCCAGTGGAGAGCAGAGACCAGGATGGCTAAGCCAGTGCAGCCCAGTTTATTCTTCCAAGTGCACGGATGAATCATTTCTCCTCCAGTGGGGAGGAACGTGCAAAGGTTGGTGTATGTAAGATGGGATAAAACAGGTTGTTCTTCCTCTACTACTTACAGACTCAATACAGAATACTTCTGTGACCAAATATGTAGTCTACTTTTTTTTTCCCAGCAACAAGCAATTCTCTGACACCAGTCGAGTGTCTCATAATTCAAATCAGTTCTGACACTGTCTATCTTGAGTTAGTCAGATCCCACAGGCAAGGGCTTAGTCTGAGACTGGCCCACTTCACATGCCAGCTGCAAATCCAGGCCTCAACCAGTTCTACATTATAGGTTCCCATGACCCTCTCCTTGGGGTTAATTATTTGTTAGTAATAGTCAGGGAAATGCTTTTTCTAGCTTATTATAAAGGATATTACAAAGAGTACAGACCAGCAGCAGACAGAGCTGCCCAGGCAAGTTCTATGGGGTGGGGCATGGAACTTCCATACCCTCTCTGGGCACACCCCCTGCCCAGTACCTCCATGTGTTCACCAACCCGGAAGCCCTTCAAATCCCTTGGTTCAGGATTGTATGCAGGCTTCATCACCAGGTTTAACAGATGATTAACTCAGTCGTCTATTCCTCTCCCCTTCATGGAGAATGGGGAGGTGGGGCCCAGAGTTCTAAGCTTCCAATCATGATGTGCCATAACCCGCATGGCGGTTATCAGGAAACTGGATGAGGGGCAATGGGGGATCAGAGAAAACAAACACACACACAAAGAGAAAAAGCTGGGACCCAATGAACCACTAAACCCTGGTAGGAGATAGTGACCCAGAACAAGCTTAGCACATTTATTATATAGGCCTTATCATTAAAAGATTATTGTGAGACAGTTCCTTCAAAACAAGCAGAACCAAGGTCATAGGTATGAGCAGCCCAGTTATGAGCAGCTTGCACCCATAACTTTCTACCTCTAGGCAGCTCACGTCTGAACCTCAAGGTCAGGAACTGATAGCTCTGTGGCTGGCTCAAAACCACCTATTGAACAGGGCATCACCGTAGCAATTGAGAAATCTTTAATCAGCACCTTCGCGATGAAAGTTCCTAGAAGAGGGATGGTCTCTGTCACAGGACGGCTCAAGAACCATAATTTAGTCACTGCTCTGGACAATGGTGTTTCCTTTCTAGATTCTGTCCTCCTACTGGAGCCCTTTAAGAGTTGCCTCATTAAATCAAAAGGTGCCCCCATGATCCAGTAAATTCCAAGGGAGTTAGGAGCTCTGCATCAGGAACCAGGGTCAAAAATTACATATTGGAGGATGATTCTCCTAACACCTCTATTGCTCAGGACATTGCAAGGGTTTTAGAAGCTCTGTGCCAGCAACTAGGAACATAGACCAAAACATACATGTTTGTTACTATAAATCACAACATCAGAGGTGGGGAGAGGGACCAGGGTGTTACTGAGGGCTCGCCTCCACAGGGAATCAAGACTCACACAAGGCTAGGGGGTCTGTGCTGTGTGTGAAGGGACTGGTGACAAGACTTTGGGATCTAAGCTAAAGAGGGTTCCACAGTGACCGCAGTCTTCCCAGCTGGTGCTCATTCCCTGGCAGCTGGAGAGGCAGCAGGGTCTGCAGAAGCTGAAGCCCAGGCCTGAGTTCTCTTGGCAAGACGAGAGCTGACATAGTCCTCCCCCCTCCTTGTGTCTCCTTCCAGCTGCAACAGCAAACGCTACCTGGAGAGGCTTCCCAACACCAGCATCATCATCCCCTTCCACAATGAGGGCTGGTCCTCCCTCCTCCGCACCGTCCACAGCGTGCTGAACCGCTCGCCCCCAGAGCTGGTGGCGGAGATCGTGCTGGTCGATGACTTCAGTGACCGAGGTAGGACCTGCCTCCCGCAGCCTGCACCTCCCACACTCCACCCAGCAATCACTAAAGGGCTATCACAGGCCTGGCATGGTAGGCACATACCTGTAATCCCAGTGGCTCTGGAGGTTGAGGCAGGAGGATCGAGAGTTCAAAGCCAGCCTCAGCAAAAAAGTGAGGTGCTAAGCAACTCAGTGAGACCCTGTCTCTAAATAAAATACAAAATAGGGCTGGGGATGTGGCTCAGTGGTCAAGCACTCCTGAGTTCATCCCTGGTACAAAAAAACAAAATAGGAACTGGCACAGTGTCCCTTCTCCAGCGTATGGGCCACTGTTTCTGAATACTTACTACATGTCATGCCATGGACTTTGCACCATACACAAATTATCTCCTTTAGTCCTCATAATAACCTATCAAATGAATCCTATTTTATCCCCTATATATCAATTTAGAAATGCATTAAACTGCAGAGAACAGAAAGTTTGATAAACAATAGCTCAAACAAGTGAAGGATTTGTTTACTTTCCTATCTATCTAGCTATCTAGCTATCTAATCTATCTCATACGAAGAGATTCAGAACCCTTCAACTGGCTGTTTGAGCCTGTTTTGAAAGAACCAGGCTTTTTCTCTCTTCCTGCTTTCTCATTCTCATGGTTACAGAAGGGCTGTAACCTCCAAAAGGTCTGCCTTTCAGGCAAGAGACGAAGGAAGGGCAAAGGACTCAAGTGTTGTCTTCTTATTCAGGAAAGTCTCCCAGAGACTTTTGGCCAGAACCCTGATATCTGGTTGCCTCTGTCTGCATGGGTGGCTGAGCATGAGTGTTTTTTGGTCTCTGCAGTAGAGGTAGGGGAGGGAGAAGTGGGACAGAGATGTTGAGTCAAGTCCCCTGTAGCCCTGCCATACCACTTTACAGAAGAGAAGACTGAGCCCCAGCGAGGATGAGTGACTTACCCTTGTGATCGCATAGCTCTTAGAAGGTAACTTGGAGGCTGAGCCATATCCGTCTGGCCCCAAGCACATGACCTGTGAACTATCTCTCGGTTTAGAATTTGAGGGACCCACTTGGGACCAAAGATGAGATCCCTCCAGCTGGCAAGCTCCAGCTCAGTCTTTGCACCAAAGCCTTTGCCAGTTGCAGGCTGGAGACTCCCCTTCCTCTGTTCAAGTCTCACAGAGGCACTAATAAGCCACACGGGGAGGGGCGGGAGTGCACACAAACAGGATTAGAGCTGACGATTCAGGGGCCCTCACCTGCCCGCGCCCCTTTCAATACGACTCTTAATTACATCCTTGGCCCAGGGTCTCTGTGTATGTGATGCACGCACACACACACACACACACACACACACAACCCCGTGCTTACCAGCCTGTGAAGCCTGCCCTAGCTATTGACACACACTCTTTCTCATGGCACCCTTTAATTTTAAATTCCATCACAAGTGAAATTAAAATACGTGTGTAGACCATTGGTTTGTCATGTGTCTCCCCAACTAGATCATCCACTGTGTCACCTAGTGCAGTCTGTGAGTCCCTGGATGAGAAGGTGTGCCTTCCTCGGCCTGCAGTCTTTAGCAGAGAGCCTGGCAATAGTTATGTCTCAGATCCTGCTCCTCCCACCCACTAGCTCTGTGACCTTAACCCAGGCACCTAACCTCTCTGGGCTTCAGTTTCCTCGTCTTATAGATGAGGATCTCACGAGTGTTGACTACTCTTAGGGACTGTGACTGCTGTGTGAGTTAAGAGATGTAAAGTGCCTGGCACAGAGTAAACATTATAAATAAACATTAAGCCTGCTACTATTACTATTGCTGGGATGAGTTATGGCTAGTTTGCAAGAGAGCCAGAGATGAGTGCACAGACATGGAGATACAGGCACAGTCTCACCTTCCTGGGGGTGAAAGTGTTTTGCCAATTGTGAAGCACTAAATGAATGAGCTGTCGCTCACCTGCTGCCTTCCACCTAAATTATGCCCCTGTCCCTTCCTTCTAATAATAGTGGCCATCATTTAGGAAACCATTTTGATGTGCCAGGCCTATACCTTATCCGACTTGTTCCTGACAACCACCCTGGGGAGTTCTTAGGACCCCAGTGTCAGGCGAGAGGCCTGGGGTTTCTCCATGTGCCTAGACTCACCCACGCTGAGTGACGCCTGGGCCGTGGACCCGGAACCCAGGGCCCATGCTCTGTTGCGCCCGGCGCTCCCCTTCTGCTTTCCTTTCTCCGGTCTCCTCTTCCCGCCTCTTCCTTCTCCCAGTTTGGACTCCCACCCACAGGCCAGGCACTCAGAGCCGAGCAGGGGACAGGAGAAGACACAGGGGATCATCGGTCAAGTGATTCGTTGATTGCCTACAGTGTGAACGCGCCCTCCCTCTGGGGCCCTGCTGAGCCTCCCCTGGGGATGGCTGCCTCCTCCCGGAGCAGACCGAGCTCCTTCCCGCCCTGGGATCTGCGTGCCTGCACCTCTGCCTGGGCACCTCTGCTCCTGCTCCGATGTCTCCTTGGAGCGCCCTGGGTTAGGCCCCGCCCACCCCCTGACGCGGTTCTCCTCAATGACGACGCAGCTCCTCGTGGACCTCTTACTGTCAGCCTTCCCTCCTTCCCTCCGGACCGTTGGTGGTCTCCAAGTCGCTGACTAGCAAGTATGTGTGAATGAGGGAGTGAATGAGGAGGAAGAAAGGGAAGGTGGCAGCTGCGTCCAACTCTGGAAACCGGCACCAGTGACAGGGCGTCTGCAGCTTCAGGCCCTCAGCTTCTTGTTGCCTGTTTTTCTGAAGCATCATCTCCACTGATGGACCCCAGCACTGAGCAGCACCCCATTATGAGCACCATAGGGCATCGTTTCAGAAGAAATCAAGCATCAGCCAGATTCGAAACAAGCCATTCTCCTTGCTCAGTTAAAAAAATTTCAACATGGTCTGGACTGGTGATGTTGACTGTTCATCAGAGCAGCTGGTACCCGGGTGTCTGCAGGAGCACTGGGTGGGGTGCAGAACCTCACAGGCACGGGTGTTTCCAGTGCCTCTCCTGGACTGGCCTTATTTGCTGTTTGAAGCAGTGTTCCCTAGGAGGAGCTCTACTGCTTAAAAATGTGTAAAAGGCACATATGGAACTCAACCTGCCCATTTTACAGATGGGAAACCCGAGGCCTGGAGCAGTGGGCAGACAGAACTAAGAGCACACAGCTGACTGACCACAAAGGAAGGCAAGAACCCTGTCCCTGGGCTCCCAGTGCAGCCCTGGCCCTCCTTGCCTCAGAGGTTAGGTGACCCATCTGTAGAAGGGCATTGCTCCTTCCTGTTCCCAAGGACACTTCTCAATAAATTACTTTCCCATAGGATTGAAGAGCTGACTTCTTGCTAAAAAGAACTCATTATCAGTCACAGTCTAGGACTCTAATGGTTTGCACCTCTAACATCCCAGTTCCTTAGTAGCCTGCTTGGTTATAAAGATAACAACACAGCTGTCCCCAAAAAAGAGCGTATCAAACTTGCCAGAGAAAAAACTTCATGTCCTAAATATGACATTCTCCCCATGCCTGTTTCTCCAGAGCACAAAAATATGAAATCAATGTGGTGCCATTCACACATCCCAATAAATGGAGAAAAACAAGTATGGTCCCATTTCACAGATAAGAAGAGAACCGAGGCCCCTGACCGGTGCCCTCTTCTCAACAAATCAGGCCTGGATTCAGCAGAGAACTCTCTACCTCGCACCCCTTGGTCCTGCACATCAGTGCTCAGATGTTGTGACCTGCATTTTTCAGAAAAGTAATCATTATTCTTGTTCCAAGATGGAATTCTCAAGGCAGCTCTGGAAGAAAACTTACTCAGCAGTGATTGTTTTAAAAATGAGATTTGGGAGAAGCGATTTCAGAATTATGGAGAGGCCTGTCTAAAGTACAGCAAATATGGGCCATCATGAAAGACAGATTTCTCTGGGCCCTGTTGGCAAAGGCAGTTCCGAGTTGAAATTCACAGATGCTAACTACAGGCTAGATTGGTGCTGCCCAGCGGAAGGCATTTTCCTCCTAAATGAGTCTCCCCCCACGTCCCCAGGGCAACTAATTATAATCTAGCCGAGGGTCGAGACCTAGGCAGAAGACAAAATTGGAACAGATGAATTTTTTAAATAAGCTCTGGAGCTTTGCACAGGCAGCGTCAGAGACCAGAGTGGAGGCGAGCACTGGAACCAGGGTAATCCCGGCCAGCCTCGCAAATAGCATACTCCAGAGTTTTCCGGGGGTCTCCAAAAGCTCAGCAAATGTATGAGCTTTGCTCAAGGGTTAGGAAGACTTGGAGGTGATTTTGCACTGGCCGGCAGACCTGTGCAGGATGGCAGAGTTCTATCAGGAGAAGCAAGAGAGGTCTTCTTTGTTTGTTCCTTCTTTTCTTCTTCCTCTTCCCTCCCCACTTTTGAACAGGATTGTTTTTCCAGAAAGATGGGATATGTAGTCATGGAAGGATGTCTCTGGGTCAGCGTGGACTGTCTGGGTCTATGAGGTTCAGAGGCGGGAGGCTGTGTTACAATCTCCTTGAAAACACTTTCTACAGCTCTGCCTTATCCACACACAGACAGACAGTCAGAAAGGTACACAGGAAGGTTCCCCACAGGAAGTTCTCAAGGGAGTGTCGGGGGGCTCCTGAGAGGTCTGAGGATGGATTGGTGCTGAGATAAGTACGAGCATTGCAGCCCAGCATCACTCAAGGTAGGGACCCTCACTGAGGAGCCAGGGGCCAAGGTCCCCTTCCCCTGATGGGCTCTCTACCATGACAGCACTCACACCACACCAGTTACGGGGCACACTACGGAAGCCCATTTTATCCTGTCCTGCTTTGCATTTCACAGCCCTGCTCCTGCCAGTGCCCAGCAAGCCTCTATGCCTCACGTCTTCCCACCTGTGCCGCGGCCTTAGCAGCACAGCTGTTGGAGTGCCGTTCCCCACTTCCATTTTATTAGTTGGGATCTTTCATCTTTTTCAAGTTTTGTACTGCTTAGTTTGTTTTTCTCTACATTTGTCTTGATTTATCAAAGAAATTCATACTCATATGTTCAACAATCTTCATGAAATAACTCTGTGCCAGGTGCTATCCTAGGTCCTAGGGATCCAAGGGAATAAAAGAGGTGCTTCCCAGCCAGGTACAGTGGCACACGCATGTAATCCCAGTAGCTCGGGAGGCTGAGGCAGGAGGATGGTGAGTTCAAAGACAGCCTTAGCAATTAGCAAGGCCCTAAGCAACTTAGGGAAACCCTGTCTCTAAATAAAAAATTTTAAAAAGGCTGGGGAAGCACCCCTGGATTCAATCCCTGGTACAAAATATAATAATAATAATATCATCATCATCATCATCATCTTCCCTTGAAGGCTCACCTCCAGTAGGGGACAGAGACAAAGTAAGGGGAAATTTTAAGACCATGGAATGCATGCTATCTGGTGGGTTCTGGGTACTGTGGAGCAGAGGAGATGGGGGAGATTCCCAGAGAAGATGTGGCTAAGCTCAGTCTGAAGGGAGACATAGCTACTACTACTCAGAACAGGGGAGGGGAGCATATTCCAAGCACACCTGCACGCTGGGAGGAAGTACAGACAGAGCCGTCCATGACCTCCTTACCTGGAGCCATTACTATGAATATTTAAATAGACCTCCCCACCCCATTTTTTAAAAGGAGTGTATTTTTAAAGCAGTTTAGGTTTATAGCAAAGCTGAGCTGAAAGTACAAAAAGCTACCATATACCCCTCATCCTCCCCCCAAAAAACACACATAGCCCCCCCTATCAAAAACCCTATTCCAGAGTGGTACATATGTTACAATTGATGAACCTACATCAAGACATCATTGACTCCTAAAATTCATACTTTTATTAGGGTTCATTCTTGGTGTTGTACATTCTATGGGTGTAGACAAATGTATAATGGCATGTATTCACCATGATAATGTACAAAACAGTTACCCTCCCCTAAAAATCCTTTGTGATCCACCTATTCAACCTTCCCTCCCCTAATCCCCAAATATTTTACCCCTCTCTGTGGTTTTACTGTTTTGCCACATTGTAATAGGAGTTCTGCTTTTCAGATTGACTTCTTTCACTGGTAATATACACTTAAGTTTCCTCTGTGTCTTGCCTGGCTTCAAAGCTCACTTTGTTGTAGCACTAACATCCTATGGTCTAGATGCTCACAGTTTATCCATTTGCCTAGTAAAGGACATCTTGGTTTCTCCCAAGTTTGGGCAATTATTAATAAAGCTATGATAAACATTTGTGTACAGGTCTTTGGGTAAACATAAGTTTTGAGTTTCCTTAGGTAAATGCCCCAGAGTGCCACTGCAGATCAATGGTAAGAGTATGTTTAGTTTTATGAGAAGCCACCAAACTGTCTTCCAAAGTGCCTGTACCATTTTGCATCCCCACCAGCAATGAATGAGAGTTCCAGTTGCTCCATGTCCTCATCCAGCATTTGGTGGTGTCAGTGTCTGGGATTATTGCTGTTCTAATATATATGTAGTAGTATCTCATTATTTTAATTTGAATTTCCTAATGACATATGATATGGGACATCTTTTCTTAAGCTTCTCTGTAACTTGCAGTTTGTTTCCTGTTGTTTTTGTTTTTTCATTTCTGATTTCCTCTTCATACCCTCCTAGTTCCCCCTAGTCTCATCCCAACTGAGGTAACTAATGATGGCAGTCTGTGCCTTCCAGACCATCCTTCACAATTGCTAATCTGTAATGGTCTGTAATAACAGGAGCTCATATTTGTTGAGCTTCTATTATGTGCTTAGAGTATCCACTCATTCATCATCTCAGTTCATGGCAGGTTCTGTCATGGCCAGGGTGGAAACCACGGGTCCCAGTGATCTCAGACTTCCTATCAAATTTAAAATATTTACTGATGATGACACTGAGACACAGAGAGGTTGAGTTGCTGATGGGTACTTGGCTCAGAGAGGCAGAGCTTTGATTTAAAATCATGAATTTTTATTCCAGAACATTCGTTCCTGATCTTCACTTTTTTTCTTTCTCTTTTTTAATAGGGTCGTACTACTCTATGACTCCTGTTTCTCCCATATGCATGTGTCACAGATATTCTTTAGTCAATAAGAGACAACAGAGCTAACTCATTTGGTTCTAACCGCTGAGTGAATCTGAATTCGGCCCCTCTTCACGGCTCCCTTAAGTGGTGGACACACAACCAGACATGATTTCGTATCTGGTTTCTTTCACTTAACTTCCCGCAGCCATTTCCCTTTTCATTGTAAAATGACTACCACACCTCATCTTCTCCAAGTCAAGGGTAAAAATGGAGACAGGAGACAAAGGAGGCCAGAATATCAGCAGTGTTGTGGCCGAGGGCAGTCAGAGAACCCAGCAACGGGTCTCTTTCTAGCACTTCCTCCTGAACTGACTGACCCAGGCCAGGCCTAGCCCCAGGAACCCAGGCCCAGACAGGGGAGCCCCCTGCCAACATGCTCACCACAGGGACCCTTGTGCTTCAGCCTGCCCAGCTTCACCCACGAGGCCACCTCAACATGAAACAGCGTTCCCTGTTCACACACGAGAAGGCAGGGGAAGCAGTTCCACCTTACGGATGGTAAAACTGAGGCTCAGAGAGATTGTTGGTAGGTGTCAAAACTGCTCCCCTGCCCTGAGAATAGTCTCCTCCTACGTGATAACCACATTTGGCCGGAGGGATTGATCTTCCCCACTCTTAGTTCTGTAATCTTGAGAATCCTGATCCTAAGTATCAATCTCTAGGGAGTCTTACCATTAAGAACATCCACAGGCTTTCTCGAGTCTCTTCTCCTTTAATATTTTGACATCTGAAACACTTCTCCCTTCAACTCCAAAGGAGAGAACTGCTAAGAAGATTAAAGCTCTTACAGAATATCAATTAGTTTGTAATGAAGGAAATCTATAAACCTTTTGGTGGATAGCTGGCAGGAACACAGGATGCAGGAGTCGATAAATTTATGGGACATTTTGTGCATCTTTTAAAAAACTAGGATTTTGTGAATCAAGCACTGTATAAATGATTTACTGTGAGAGCAAAAAAAATCAAATAAGTAGCTCGGATTGCATCTGAAGCATCAGAAGCTGTGATGTTTGGGAAAGAATCGTTTCTGTAGTGGGAAATAGCTGTGTTATATATTTTCAGAAAGGTGACACTCCTAATGCAGCAGCTGAACCGGCTACATTTTAAAAACTTGGCACAGGAAAACTGCTAAATCGCAGAGATTCTCCTGATTTCCTTCTGAGGATTAAAGTCTAACCTTTCCCACTGTTTTAGTGTTTCCTTCAAAGCGTGATGAGGAGAAGCAAAACCCAACGTAGCATGGCATTGGAGGTCCTCAGAATAAGGTCCCCAGGGAGAGGGCAGTGGAACTGCCCCCTTCCATCCATTCTGCCTTCAGAAAGCTCCTGGGCCTTTCTGCCAGCCAAGGTCTGACGTGCATTGTTATTTACTCAGTGTCTAAAAGAAGATGAGATTTAAGACTGAAATAAAAGTAAAAGGTTCCTTAATATCTAACTTGGTCCAGCACAAACCTGCGAAGCGCCATTCATGTCAATCACGTTTAGCTCAGTAAGTGGGGAGCTGGAAGTTCTGATTTTGTCAGCATCACAGAGGGAAATAAGCAATAATAGCAATAATAATATTGCTGCCCAGCACCTGTGTGACACTTGCCACATGCCACATACTGTTGTAAGCGACTTCAACACATTATCTCCAAATTTACAGGAAGACTCTAAACAGCTTATACTTGCCTAAAGGGAAAAATTCATATTTAAGAGAGTTTAAGCCAAAGTATAAGAAAACCCCTCCCCTCTCCTAAATAAAACAACAACAGCAAAAACTCTTAGGTAAAGATATGAAATAAATAAGCATGATATTTGACCTATGTCCATGAAGCTAATGGGTGTTTCCCTGTTCTCATTTATTATAAATATTAGCCGAATCCTCTAAATAGCATCTGTTCTAACAGATTATTGAAGTACATTGGCCTGAAACTAGACATGAGCTCCAACCTGCAGCCCAACATCAAACCCATAGGAGGTTCCAGGTGAACCCACTGCCAAAAGAGGGACTTCAGGGACCCGCCCCTCTTGCCTTACAGAACTTCCAGCCCCTGAAACATTCAAACACACCTGCACAGACTCCAAAAACCTGCCTCCATGGCCAATTTTGGTTTGACTTGAATCCAGGGGCAATTTCGGAGCTGTTAACACTGGAGGCTTAAAATGTTACCAGTGTTCATGGCCAAAAATAAGCAATGCTTAAGAGCTCTGAAGATCAGGAAGGCCAAATCCACATGTTTACACATTGCTTGTTCCAAAAGTTTTTTTAAAGAAGAAAATTGTAGCACTGTAAATCAATTAGCATTCATGGGTGTTGAAAGTTTCATTTCTCTTTTCTGTATTTTTCTCGTGTTTTACTACCTCAAATTGACAAATCTTATGAAAATGTAATTTTTGCAGCATTACATAGAACAGAAATATAGGCATGTGTCAAAACCACAGTAATATTCCTCCCTCTTGTACAATTTAGTGACATTGGTTCTCATAAAGTTTTAACAGATGTGCACTGCTTTTTCTAACCTTTGGGGATCCTTACATACACTAAGTTCCTTCTAAAGTCCAACCTATTCATTCCTCTTTGAATAATTTTTTAACTTAACTGTTTGCAAACAAAATTTTATTTAAATGCAGACCTCCTGAGATGCCCACATTATTTGCAAACAACCATGAACTTCTAGATAACTAATAACTTCCCGTTCTCCACTCTAGGCCCACTAATGAATGGGATTTATGGGTCATTGCTAATAATCTGAAGTCAGGGTGAAAACAGGTAGAATTAGAAAACTCTGCTTTCTGCCCAGTCTTCTGGAGCAGATTTTTTTCCCCCTAGATGTTGTCAGAATGCATTCTAGAATGTTCTCAGGAGTAACTGCACTCCAGCCTCTGGTCATGGAGAACTCAGGCTAACAGCTGCTTCCTGCAGCCTCCACAACAGCCAGCAGATCTGTTCTAACCAGACAGGGGACCCAGCCCTGGCCTCTCCTAGTCAAGACGTTCCTACTGCTGTGAGTCAGTGCTAACTCAGACCTGTAAACAGCTCTTCTTCCTGAGCAGAGGTGACTCCAGGTACATTTTCTTTATAGTGGACACAAAACAGGTCTGCTCCCACTGAGGCCGGGGCAAGGTGAGGAGCACAGTAAGGTGCTGAATCGCTCCTTAAATATGCCCGCTCCTCGTGGTGCTAGCTGGGTCTATCCTGAATCCAAATGTGCTTCAGGCCAGCCTACGTCCGCCCATCCCAAAAGCTAGGTCTTCTCTTCAGGTGTAAACTAGTCAGAGTTGCTTTACTGTCGCTGCCAACCCAAAATCCATCACTGCTGTCTCCCCTTTCATGTGCTAGGCAAGGATTAAGTGAGATTATGTGTTATGACAAGGCCCGGCACCAGGTCAGCATTCAGTGAGTGGTTAATGATGCTGCTGTTCATAATGGTGCTTGTTTTTGTTACTAACTAACTGGAATGCGGAGCTACCCCATCTACCTCAAAGTCTCATTATAGGGATTAGATGAAACTACAAAGTGAAATTGCTTTAATGAGCTAAAAAGTGCACTAAGGACATAGAAAGGCTGCAGTTTTCCACAGGAAAAAAACCTGAGAATGCTCAATCTGGTGGCTGTAAAACAAGTGACTTCAGAGGTCCTAATCTGGGGTGTGTCACCATCAGTCTCCACCTCAAAGTGAATTCAAGTAGTGACTCTTCTGCTATCAGCATGGACTGAGGAGCTTGTCCAAATGCAGGTTACCAGGACCCACCCACAGGGATTCTGACTCGCCGTCCAGCGTGGGCTCCAGCAATCTGCATTTCTAACAGATGTTCCAGATTATTCTATAGAGTTGAAAAGATGCTGAGATTTAGTGCTGGGGACGTAGTTGAGTGGCAGAGTACTTACTGAGCATGTGCAAGACCTGGGCTGGATCCCAGCATCGCAAAAACAAAAAAGAAAGAAAACACCAGGTTACAGGCATGGCAGGCCACTGGATGGTGACGCCCTGGGATCCTGTACCCTGCATCATCATTTGTGCAAAGATCACATGGTCCTTGTAGGAGGAGGAAAGGTGCCTTCAGCCTCAGCCAGACCCCTGGTTTCCAGGATGCCCTGTCATAAGTCATTGCTCCACTACAACAGGCCCATGTGGATTTATATCCCACATTTAATTTCAACCACTATTCATTAATCCTGATGATCTCACTTAAATTATTAAACAGTCATATTCCAATTTTGAGGGCACTAATTATATCCTTGAGAGGCTGTTATTATCTGGATGATCAGATACACTCAGCCAACACTAGACTGTTTTCTTCCCACTCGGCAGAATTTTATATTTTTTCAGAGTTGCAGACTGTGTGTTTCATATGACAATATCTCATAACTAAGTTATGAAAAATACTAGAGCAGGAGTTCTAAAACTGATGTGCTTATGAATCACCCAGGAAGTGTGTAACATGCAGATTCCCAGGTCCTCAATCTAGGTCCTCGGTCTAGATTCCCAGACCTCAGCTTCATAACCAGCAGTCTGGGTGCTGATGCAAGTGATCCTGGAACCTAGAGATGAGAAATTCTGTCTTAGATATTAGCACTGGAAGGAGCCAGAACAGCATTTGATGAAAAAAAAAAATATATATATATATATATATATATGTATTGAGTGATGAGAATAGTCCCTTCCTTTTTCAATAGAGAATATAAAGCCCAAAGAGGGGGCAGCTCTATTTGAGAACCTCACAGCAGAGACACCACCACTATCTCTGACCTCATTTGTAAGGATCAAATGAGATAATAGATGGGAAAGCACTCTGGAAAGTATTCAGCACTCTATAAATACAAGGAGGCACTATTATTTTCAAGCTGGAATGGCCTTGTGACAGAAATGGCTTGGTACTTTCTCTCTAAATTATCATAATCACCTGTTTGAGGCCCCAACAAAGCCCATGATTCTACATTCACCAGGCATGAAATAAATTCCTCCTGAAATGTCTAATAAATTTTGTTTTTTGATGGGAATATGTGCTTGGGGCTCATCCTGATCCTCAGCCGGAAGCTTCCTGCATTTTCTGTTATCTGGTCCCGTCTCTTCTGGGGTAGATCGCATCTCCCCCAAACTCAGGGCACCTGGCTTAAAAGCCCTGCTTTCTGGCACACGGATTTCCAGCCTTTCTTGAGACAAATGAACCTCTCCTGTGAACATTTTTGCCCCCAAATGTCCTCCATCTGAGCCCACCCCTAACCTCTGTCATGCCTCAGGAACAGAACAACTCAAATCAAAGCGCCCCAGGTCTTGGTTCTTTGAGCTCCGTGCACTCACCTGCTTGGGTGTGCTGCTGGTGCGGCCATGCTGCGGGTATCACTAACACTGATGGCCGGCTCTGTGCACCTGTGCTGTTTACCCTGCTGTGTCATGATTAACACGACAGCCCTCAGGAGAGCTTTTCCTCATTGAATTAAATCACCTTTTTCTCATGTTCCATCCAGGGTCCACTTCCACCCTAATCTTCCCATGACTCCCTTAGACTTTGGAAGACCCCATTTGTATCCTCACCCCCAAATTCCTTCCACTGGAAAATAAATTTCTAAAAAAATGTGGTGGGAGAACCAATTCAAGAACAGCCACTCGGCTCTATTCACATTTCAACCTTTATTTTAAAATATTTCTTCCACACTCCTAAGGATTCGCTCTCTTGGTGTGCTCTACACGTGGAAACCTCAAGTTCAAGCTTTTGCAAGTTACCCACATACAAAGTTTATTTCTAAATCTGGAAGAAATCAAGGCTTTCCGTGTTGATAGAAGGCTTAAGTGTCCCCAGGCAGCATGACTGAAATCCAGGGAATTTCTGTACTGCTTTCAGGAACCAGCTCCCAATCTGTACATTTTAGAGAAGAGAATGTGCAGTTAGGAATTTGCCTGAAGTCATATGGTGGCTAGTGATAAGTGTCCTCCTCACTCAGGGGGCACCTGTTGCGCCGGCCATAGCTCCCACAGCTGCCAGTCCCCTCCAGAAGTCAATACGCAGATCCCCAAAGTCCAGGCTGTCCCAGGACTCTGCTGCTGCTGTGAGGTCCTCCACTGTGCTCAAGGGCAAAGCCACCAGCAGCAGATGTGGACACTCCAGGCATGTCCTTTTCTGTTCTTTCACTGAATATATGCATCAAATATGAACCAAAGCTCATCCTTCTCCAACCCTAGTTCATGGAAATAGATGACAAATAAAAACTGTATTAAAGTTGTACAAAACAATGATTCAGTACACGCTGTGAATATAGTGCCACAATCAGGTTCACTAACATGTCTACCACCTCACATTGTTACCTTTTTCTGTGTGATGTACATAAGATTGGTCCTTTTAGAAAATTTCAAGTGTGTAATCCAGGGTTATTAACAGTGGTTACTATGCTGTACATTAGATCTCCAGAACTTACTCAGCTTATAACAGAAATGTTGTCCCCTTTGACAAACATCCCCACCCTCTGGCCTCTCAGATTCCCCACTCTGCTCTCTTACTGAACTCAGCTTTTTCAGATTTCACATACAGATATGAGGTCATAAAGTATTTGTCTTTCTGCAGCTGAATTATTTTAATTAGCATAAGGTCTTCTGAGTTCATCTGTGTTCTTGCAGATGACAAGACCTTCATATTTAAGGCTGAATAATATTCCTGTGTGTGTGTGCATTTGTGTGTGTACACGCACATTTATATATATATATATATGTATAAAAATGGAAAAGAAATTTATATATATATTATATAAATATATAAAATGTTATATATATATATATATAAAATGTTTTATCCATTCATCCATCAATAGACATCTAGATTTCCATAACTTGGCTATTTTGAGTTATTCTTCAATGGACATGGAAGGGCAGACATCTCTTTGGGGTAGGGATTTTATTCTCTTTGGGTATGTACCCAGAAATGAGATTGCTAGATTGTTGGGTAGTTCTGCTTTTAATTTTTTGAGGAAACTCCGTACTGCTTTCCAAAATGACTGTATGGGAATCATAAGCCAAAAATCATCCTTGAATACATTTCTTCACTAGTGTGGTCGAATATCTGCCCCCTTTGAACGTCCCAGCTAGTTGCAAACGTGGCCCACGCAGTACAGGCTGAGCAGTGTTGAACAGCATGCGAGTCACATGACAAAGGCATTCTGTGTCATGACAGCTTTCCAGTGTGCTGTGTCTGTACCAGCTTAATGTCAAGAGCCCACCTTGGCAGTACCAGGAACCAAATTTTATAACTACCAATTCCTGTATAGATACTGCTGCTTTGATAATGGTGTGAAATCACACTCATGCAAATTCTAAAAATAAACTAAATGCAAGACTTAAACCTGAAGTTGCTTGGGATCCTTGGGTTCTAAGAATCCAAACTCTAATCAGATGGCAACATGACCCAGAGCTGGTGCTAAACCTCTCTGAACCTCCGTGAACAAAGCTGGGCTGGCCTGCAAAGAGCCGTGTGAGGTAACTGAGATACTGCCCTTAGAGCACTCAGAACAGTGCCCGACACAGTAATCCCAACCTTGATGCCACAACATTCCGCAGCAGGAATTCTCATGGTCACTTGTCCCTTCTTTTTCCTTCATCTACCCTTTCTAGGTATGCCTTGAAAGCTCCAAACTTAAGTTACCACTATTAATAATAATCCATGAAACAAAAAGAATAAATGCCATCAATTAAGATGTGCTAAGAACTGCTCACTCACAACCTCACTGAATCCTGTGAGATCGGCATTGTCGCCTGACATTAGAAATGATGTAACTAAGGTTTAGGAAGGTCCCAACCAGAGAGATAGTGAGGGGTGGCATAGGGTCTAAACTCAAGTTTTTTGGAGTCCAGAGTAACATACTTGAATGTAGTTGGTAGAAATAATCTTAAAGGATACACTGCCTTATATTCTCCTTGTTTATTATCATAGATCCATTCATTCATGGCACTTTGACTTTGAAAATCAGGGGCCAGGTTAAGCCAGACCACCTATCCACCTACTAGGAAAAAAAATGAAAACCTGGACGTTTTTCTGCCAGAATTCTCACTGCTGATTTGCTGAGATTTTTTTTCCCCTCTAAAGCAGAGTGTGATTTTTTTTCCATTCAACCTTCATGACACTGGAAAATCTTAAATTATTCAAGACAATGAAGGTTTATTATCTGCTGGAAGGCTGTAATGGAATTGCAAGGGATCATTTAAAAAGCTGTCTGTATGAGCCACCTTGTTCTGAGTACCTGCTCCTGCATAGAACAGGAAGATATATATTTATTTATCAGTGGTGCTTTATAACTGCCTTAGATCAATCCTATTATTCTTCCTCCACGGCCCAAGCCCCAAAATAAATGGCTGGTGATGCACAGAGAATTGAAATCATATGTGTATCATCAGTTGCTTGTTCCTCTCCTGTCATTTACATCTTGATGGACAGCTGTATGTTTGGAGGATTTCACTGTTATTTCAGCCTTGGGTCACATTGCCCATTTGTAATACCAGTTTGTATATTAATTGCCCCAATTTGACCTTTCCGATATTCTGTCACCTCCAAGTCATGGTAGTCATAAAGATACAAATGCCAACTCTGGTTTCTTTCTTGCTTCTGACATCTGTTTCTCTATGAAGAAATATCCTTTCCCACTGTCTATCATCGGTGATAAGAGAAAATACCTTTGTGTAGTGGGGTGGGGAAGATACATTTTTTTTTTCCTCCATAAGTGCCTCATCAGTTCAGTGGCATTGTGGAGTACAAAGTCCACCCAGTGACTTTTCCAGGTATTGATGAAAATGAATTGACCATCTTTGGTTCCAGTCCTGCCAGTCATGACGCTAAGTAAATGACGTCCCCTCTCTGTGCTTTGGTGTCTGTGTCCATAGTCTGTCTAGATGACTTCTAAGATCCCACCAGGCTTTAAATCCTACAACTCTGGGATGACCTGCCTCGATTCTTCCCCCAGAGCTCAGAATTGTAATTTGATGTCTTTAATTGTCTTAATTATTAAAGACACACCACCCTTAGGAACTCCTGAGTTTAGGAAGGATTCGCTCTTGTACAGAGTGAACAATGGCTCTGTTTTTAGAAGCCCAAGACAGGAATTTATGTTTTTGTCTAACATTGACTCTTAGATGATGTTTATTTCTTGTCACCTTCTCTATACATGTCCCTACGTGAACCTTCTTTTCTAATTTGATATTCCAAGTAAGCTTTGGAATGATAAATCCAGTTGTTAAAGTTTTGGGATTTTACCTGAAATAGGGGATAAATAGGGCCTCAGGTTGTGTCAAGGCACACACCCGTGTTTAGAGGGGGATGCCTTTGATGCTAAATGGGAATAATCAGGGAGGGTTTCCTAGGGGAGGTGTCCTTGCCTAGTGAAGGAGATTCCCTAGGCTGAAGGAACACAGGAGCAGAAGCTCAGAGGCAGAAAGGTTCATCTGTAGTCCTAGTGGGAAGCTGTGCCTCTGTCCTCTCTGCTGGGCTGGGAGATCCTTTCCTGATCCCTAAAGGGACACATAATCTGACAAAGGATTCCAAGCAGGAAATGTCGCCTGTGAGTTGTAATATCAGACTTTCTAGACACTTAAGAAATTCCAAAGTGTCAACATTTATGGGCCAGTGGGAGCAGAATATTTGAAATCAGAACTGACACATATAATGCAAGATCTCTGGCTACCATGGTTATCAATTACAGAGGAAGCATAAGCCACAGTCCCTCCTAAATGCCTAGATTTGTGCTGTACGATATACTAGTCACTAGCCACATATGCCTATTCACATTTAAATTAACTGAACTTCAATAAAAGTTTAGTTTGTTAGTCGTACAAACCATATTTCATGAGCTCAGTAGCCGTATGTAACTGGGACAACACAGATATGGAGCATAACAGAAAATTTTACTAGACAGCACTACTCTAGAGAGCGAGCCCGAGATGCAGCTGTTAACATTAGTTCTCTCAGAGTGGGAGGACCCGGGTAGGTGCAGATGTCAGGACCTGCCCTGTTCTTGGGTGTCCTGGGCCCAGGTGCAGGAGGCTGGGTGCACAGTCCCTCACGCCAAGGTCCACTGCAACCACCTGCTGGTGGGAGTATGGATCAACAGGCCAGTTCGGCAGTCTCTATCAAAACTCCTTAAACATGCACTCCGTTCTTTCATCTAGCAATTCCATCTTAGAAATATTTCTAAGGAAATAATCAAAAATAAGCAAGCAGATGTATGTACGTGGATGTTCACTGTGGTGTTGTTTATAATAGCAAAAACCAATCGCAGCAGCCAGAGGTGTGCCGAGAAAACCCTGCTTCTGCGAGAGGGAGAGGTTAAGTGACGCGCCTAGGACCACACAGCTCCTGAGTGGGACAGGCAGGCCACAGGTTCCCACCACTGTATCCTTACATCTCACTACTTTTCCCAAGGCCTTGCCTGTCCACCAGGAAGCAGAAAGGAGCTGGCCTTGGTCTGTCACTATCACGTGCCTTTTTTCAGTCATGCCAGTTGCGTGCTTGTTCACACAGACACCTGCTTGGTGGCATGCAGTGCGGCACAGCCTTCTGAACGCTGGTGTTAACTAGGCAAAGCCTGCATTGAGTGGCACGTCGCGTTGGTGTGCAAACTGGACATTGGCCACATTAAGAAAGGTGAGCCCTGCTGAGCTCAGGAGCACTTTGATGTGGGCGCTTAGGAAATTTTATTCACTATGGGACTGGGGTTGTGGCTCAGTGGTAGAGCACTTGCCTAGCATGTGTGAAGCACTGGGTTCGATCCTCAGCATCAAATATAAATGAGTGAATAATATAAAGGTCTATCAACATCTAAAAAATATTAAAAAAAAAAAAAGAAAGAAACCTTTGATTGCCTTTCATTCTCCCATTAGCAGGGAGAACGAAGCAGGGAGGCCCCTTGACTAGAGTTGGAATGTGCTTGTCTCGAGCTCTGTGTCATCTGCAGGTGCCTCTTGGATCTAGGGTCCTGTTAGCTCACTTGGTCCCCTGCTTTCTATCCCCGCCCCTCCCCAGGGAATGTCTGCAGCTTGAGGCAGGATTAAGGACTGTGGGGTTGGATTCCTGCTCTGCAGAAATTCTTCCAAATGCATTATTTATTGAGAACTTTGGCTGTGGCCAAGAATTTGTGTTTGTTTGTTTCTTTTTTTTTTCTTTTTTAATGTTAGTTATGACTTCCATCTCCAGGGGCAGTGAAGGCCAAGGCATTTTAGTTTTTTTAGTTTGTTTGGGGGTGATGGTGGAGAGAGTAAAGTGGCAATTGTAAAAATAGACTACAGGGACACCACCGCCCCAGAAAGCCTTTACCTGGTGTCCCGACAGACTTAGTCTAATCACTGACCGGCCTGCCTCCAGTTCTCACAGGGAACGAGTCGCAGAGAGAGCTCTGTCACTCCTCAGCATCCCCGCTTCCCACAGGGAACCAGTGCAGGGAATCCCTGCCTCCCTGGGGAAGGAGGGAGCCACGTCTCTTCCACATATTGGATGTAGGGGTGGATCACTGAGCAAGGCTGTCTGCTTTTCCCTGCTTCCAGAAATCTCTGCTGAGCCCCAGCTGCACACCAGGCTTTGAGTAAGATCATAGGGATACCTTGAGGAACCCACAGACATGAGCCCCAACCGGAGGGGCTGGGATCCCAGAGGGAATTGAAGGCTCTGCAGCCACTGCCAAGAGACTTAGCAACTGGCAGCCGGAGGCAGGGGTGAGCGTGAACTGCCGCACTCAGCACACGCACTCGGTCAGCCAAGGGCCCTTCTCCCGCAGTGGGTCACCAGAAGGAGCAGCATCTTGGAGTAACCCAGAGACAAGAGAGAGGAGAGAGCATTTTTCAACTGGTCTCTCTCCTCTCCTGTTTCCCACTGGTCAGAATTCAAACTAACTTGCCAGGTATGTCCTGTACCCGATGGTAAAGTGTGATGTTTCTGTATGTCCCCGGGGGATGGATGTTGGTAGGATGCCTATTGGTGGGAGGCAGCAGTTGGGGAGAGGGGACAGTTGAGGACATGAGAGAAAGCACACAGGCTTTGTGTCTACTGTATCTTTATGGTAATGACACTCACATTGGCTGTACCCCTGTGCCTTCCAGGGTGAGAGAAAAAGTGACAGCATCACAGCTACTGGACCCCCTGCCCAGTTGTGCATCACCCTGGGTGTGTCTGTGTGACCCTGTCACTGCAGGTACATGCCCAGCCACGCGTGCTAGTCAGTTCAAATCCACGTCCATGAACCTCTGTTCTCTGCCCTCTTCCCTGGAGGTCCTGGAGCTCAAGGCTGAGACTCCCAGCTCAAGCCCTCATCATTTGGACCTCACTGTCCTGGGCCTGGCACCTGCCTCTCCAGCTGGAGACTGAGCAGTTCAAGGGCAAGGGGCCAGGCACAGTGGGAGAGGGCGTGCCTCAAAAGCCTGCTGGCCGTGTGAGCGCTTGCCAAAACATGATGCCTTTGAGGCAGCAAATGCTATTATATGTCAAAGAAAGAATTGAGTTTTGGGTATCCTGACTTGTTTTCCTGTTTTGTTGTGGTGCTGGCAATAGAAACCTGGGCCTCACACACGCTAGGCACAGGGGGTACCACTGAGCTGCGTCCCCAGCCCAGCTAACTTTTTTCCCGTATCCTCATTGCCTCTCCCAGCTTTAATGAGGTGGTCTGCCCCTATTTTGCAGATGAGGTCAACAGAATGCCTAGGGTAAGTGACACAACACATCAGACCAAGGCCAGGCACCACCCCCCATCTTACTCTCACTACTATCTGGTGAGGGCTTGGGCGTGGCAGGAGCCACAGCTCAGATGTAAGGAAATCGAGGCCCAGAAAAGACAAGTGAGTAACTTTAGGTCACATGGCAAATTTGAAGCCAGGTCCACATCAAGGACCATCCCCACCTCCAAGGCCAGTGCTGCCCCTTCCAGGTCACAAACTTGGTGCCCAGTGCCACCTCCCAGACATCTGGCTCCAGAAGGCAAGGAGCCTTCATTTCCAGAAAGCCTCTGTCCCGGTGGTTGGAGTGGGAATGGATTCCAGAGGTGAATACATTTCATCTTCCAGTGGAATCGTAAGGCCGCCTCTGGCTGGAGATGAAGCCTGCGTATGGACCTGCCGAGTGCAGTAGCTCCCTGTCTCTTGGGTGGCTGGAGACATTTCAGCTGCAGGCACCTCGAGGTTGGTGTCAGGACTCAATTTGGAGACTCTCACATCCCTTTCTTTTGTGTTTCCATCTGCACGTCAGACAAAATGCATAGGAAACTCTTGAAAATTGATGCTAATTTTGGGGAGACAGAGTGGGCAGGGACCCTGGGAGTGCTGGGAGGTGGGAGGGGAAAAGTGGGGGAGGGATCAGAGGTGTGGGGCTGAGGGAGGGAGGGTGCCTGAGTCCCCAGGCCCTTCCCACAGGCTTCCTGGAATCCAGAAGGCCCTGCCCATTCTGGGTCATTGTCTGTCATCAGTGGTAGGAGGAGGACGGCCCGAGTCTGTGTTTTCCAGTGTTTTTTTTTTTTTTTCTTTTTTCAATAGTGAGAATTTTTTCAAAAGAACTCTTACCCAAGAACCTGACATAGAAAAGTATATAAAGTGTGGTTTCTCCCCGAAGGTGAAATAAGGAGATCTAGGAGAAGCTGGGTGATCCTCCAGGCCTGAGGGTGCACAGGGCACAAACCAGAGCCTTCTGGGGCTTCTGAGGTCCCCCCAGGGCCTGCAGGGAGGAAGGGGCTGAGGCTGTGGGTCAAGGAGGCAGACAGGGATTTGACATATTATCTTTTCACTTTGATGTCTAGTCTTTTAAATTATTTTACCAACATAAAACTTCTCTGCAGTGAAAATTAATAATTAAAAAAACAGAAACCTCGATTTCTATGCCAATGCCTGGGTTAGTATTTCTCAGGGAAATCCCTGGGTATGTTTATGGGAGAAGCCACAGCGACTTTTTTCTTTTAAAGGAGATAGTTTATCACTTGAACCAGGCAAACATGGCTCAGCCCTGTGTTTGCCAAATGGGCACATTTTGACAGGGAGGAGGGTTTGGTGTAAGAGAGCTGCCTAAACAGGACAGTGTGCAGAGATGACCGCAGTATAGGGGAGGTTGGGAAAGGAAGGCCACAAGCTGACATTTACATCTGAGTTCATCCCTATAAATACAGTAAACACATGGAACACCTATGGCATATACATAATTTATATGTATATGTTTGTGTGTATAAATACATATTAACGTTCGGAAGCTATGTGAATCGTGATGTTAATAGTGGTCTGGTGGTGGGATTACAGGGGCTTTTTACTGTCTTCTTTTTTTCCATCCATTAAACGCCATTAGTCTTAGAGAACTCTGGTGAATTACTCCTCCTTTGCTCTTGGTCATAAACTTTGAAGTGTTTATGTTGCTTCCAAGGTGCTGGATACAGCCCACAGACCTCCTTATTTGCCCTTCAGAATGATTTTTTAAGTTCTGATTGAATGGCCAGTGTCTAGAAGCCCGGGAGCTCCTGGTTCTCCTGCTCCTCTGTTGTCCTTTCTCTGGGCCTGCACTCCCAGCCTGAGCCCTGTGGGGTCTGTGGCTTCCCCTCTGGCCCATTACCACACCTCCCCACACTGCCAGGGAGCATAGGGACTGGCAGCCAGCCGTCCCTCCAAACCGTGCCTTTTAAAGCTTCACCTAGGGACTGCTTCCCCTGCAAGCGGAGGAGAGGATTTGACTTAACGTGAGACCCGCCATGCTTGGTGGGAAGACTTAGAAGGATGCTGGGCTGGGAGAGAAGCCTTGGAGACCCTGTTCGCGCAGCCCTTGACATGAGTACGGAAAACCAGAGCCCTCAGGTGACTCCTCTCTGACCACATCCTCATTAATTACTGACTATTAAACAAAATGCATCGGCGAGGTGTCGGTACCTCTGCTTAGCAGTTCACATTTCTGAAAAGGTCAAATGGGAAACAGTCTTTGCCTTTTTCTCCCTAAATGACACTCATGGAACCCGGAGAGGGAATCAAATGTGGGACATGCGGGGAGGGGTGTCTGACATTGAGTACATGGAAGAGATGGGATTTGCAGCCTTTGGCATAGTGGGAGGAGCCTAGTAAATGTCAGTTGGGGAAATAGGGTCTCCATGGGGAATCTAAGGCTGATGCCATTCTTCCTGATTTAAAGTAACAATAATAGAAATAAAAACACTATGGCTAATGAGAATTAATCCTCTGTCCAGCTCTGTCACTAAGCCTGCTGAGCACTTGGCATACATCATCTTATTTCATCCTCACACCCTAAGACATAGTGTTCTCATTATTATGCCCACTTTCCAGTTGAGGAAACTGAGGCTTAGAGAGATCTAAGTAACTCGGCAGAGCTGGTCTGCAGAAAAGGTAGCCATCCCACCAAAGTCTGCCTGATTTTGGAGGCCTGCTCTCCACCGCCGTGCCAAGCTCCTACTCTTGCTGTTTCCCATTTCGTTGTCACTATGCTGACAATGACGACCTTCCCAGTTGCTGCTCCTTTAAGCACCCTCCTGTACAAACATCTCCTGGCACACAGGAATGGAATTCCTCTCCCCGTTTTACAGACAGGACACTGGGGTCCAGAGAGGGAAAGTGATTTGGGGGGGCCAGCTGGCCTTGTCCCCATTCCTCGGGCATTCTCAGGACATTGGCCTCTCCCTAGCTGTCACCACCCTTCAGAACTTGTTTTCACAGACCTCTGCCTTGTTGCACGTGTGTACGGGAGAGTTTGTGTTGGTTTATTCCTGCCTTCTGCCTGTTGGTGTGAGCCATGCCGCAAGAGCCTTGTTAATCATTCAGAGTTGAAGGTTACCAAGAAAAATATGCCCGAGTGTGACAGGCCATTAGTACTTGTGTCGTAAGGAAACCGGTAATCATCTTAATTGGTGCACACTTTGGAGCAGAGCAGGGCCCTCGTCTGAATGGTCGTCTCCTCCTTCCTATTCCGTTAACGCTGTGGAAAGCGCACCTTCCTAACCACCTCTGTCCACAGAGGCTGCTTTGACCCCTGGATCCACATCTCACCCCTAAAACCCCGGGCCTCCCTCTTCGTTCAGACCTGCTGGGCAGGAGCTTTGGATCCAGAAAGAGGTTTATGAGGCCGGTGGAGCAATCCCGCCTTCATGCCCAGCTCCATGGCTTTGATGGTGACCAGACGTACCTCCAGAAATACAGATGGCCTCAGAGGCCCAGAGAGGAGAGAGTTCCACCTGCAGGCCACCTTCTGGATCAGTGGCTCTGCTTCTTTCTCTTCTTTCTTTAAATACTTACTTCACTTTAAAAAAATATATAGTGAAGGCCTATCCTTTCTCCACCCTTCACCTGACATTACTGGGGGGAGGGGGGATGCAGGACATGGCCCCTCCTTGAGAGGAGCCATCTCTTTGTGTATCACATCAGGCCTGTGCCACTTGATCTAGTTTATATTATGCAAAATCATTACTTTCCAAATCTTACATTGAACATGTCCCATGAAATGTACTCTCTCTCCTCATTTCACACCACCTTCCTTCCCAAGATGCTCAGCTTCTCAACAGGAGCAGTTGTTGGGACTGAAACTTGGGAAAGCCACTTTAAAGGGAAACTTGGAAATATCAAAAAAAAATTTTAATGTGATATCCTATAATCTAAGAATTCCACTTCCAGGTTTCTAGCCTGGAGAAGCACTCTGTATACCATGAGTACACCCAAGGGTGCTCACTGTAGCACTGCTTATTAATGGTACCAAGTCAGAAAGGACCTAAATAGACATCAGCAGGGGACAGGGAATAAATGATGACATTAACATGAAATATGATACTGCTGTTCAAGACCGTGTGCTGGATCTGAGTGACACAAGCAGGGCTCTAAGTGTGTCATAAAGGAAAAATACAAGTTGCCTCACAGCTTGGGATGGGTTCACTCTGCACACAGCACAATAAATACTCACTGTTTTCAAGGTGTGTGTGTGATTGTGCATCCGTGTGCTTATAAACACAGGAATGGCACCAATGCTAACGACAGTTACCCGTGAGATGGGGGAGTGAACCAGGGTCAAGGCCAAAAGAAATTTTACCCTCTCGTGTTTGTATGTTGTACTTATAAACTTATATTCACTTTTTATAAGGTGAATACATGCATGTATTTCTCATCTATTAAAAAATACTATCTTGGTGAAAAGAAGTATTTGGTGGTTGATCCATTAATTTATCTCCTGCAAGGTTTTAGAGATTTAACATGTTCATCCTCCCCTGGGGGCATTGGTGTCCTAATCCTTCCTAAGCTGAATTTTTTATTCCTAGAAAATCCTTTATTTAATACTCGCACATACTCAAGAAGAGTATCCTTTCAATGGAAAGAAATTATAAATTCTTTATTGTTCCTTACCACGATTTATCACGAGTGAAGTGGCATTGGACTCTAATTCCCTATGTACCCGGATGCTTTAGGATACTGTGCCTCTGAAGGGGTGGTTCTTTCTGCCTAGATTGCCGGCCCTGCTGAATTCCATTTCGACTGCTCAGAAGACCTCTGCAGAGCTGCCATTGGTCTCTGCTTCTTAGTGGCAGTGTATAAATCCTTCAACTCCCCAAGCCTCAGTTTTCCCATCTTCAAAATGGGGATGGCAGTCCCACCTTGTAGGGACATTGTGGACATTAGATAATACTTGAAGGAAGCTTAGCACTGTGTCTAGTAGAGAATACACTCTGCGTGTGTCTGTTCTTCATGCTGTTCCTGAAGCAGAAATGTCTTTCTCAGTCGACCTGGGGCCTGATAGTGGTTATCTTCATTTTGATCAGCATATACTGACAAGCACTGTAGGCTTTGCTCAGTGTGATTGGAACTGCACTGTGCGGGATGGAACAAGGAAGGCTGCTCTCTGGACTGTGGGGATTTTCCACTAAAGGGACATTAAAGCCCCAACAGACCAGAAAGTAATAAAAGAAGCCACTTAGTGGGTTAACTGGTGATGTTTGATTTATTTTTACATTGATTTTTTTTTTCAATAATTTCCAAAATAAGCACATATTACTTGCATAGTTTTTTAAATACCCCTCCAGAGAGGAGCAATGGCAATCCACAGGAATGGGGTCACCCCCAGTAACAGACAGGCCCTGTGACAGACCCAGATGCAGTAGGTACCAAGGAGCCACAGAACATGCCAGAGTGCCTGGGATCTTACCATCTGGCTTCTGGGCAATGCTGGTTGTCTATGGTTTCCATGACCAGACGCCATCTGTGTTGCTACATGAGAACAAAATGCCTCTCCGGGGCTGAGAGCTTCCTGCCATACATAGCGTGCCAGGGCCAGTGTTCCTTGGTTGGTGTTGAACTTCCAATACCCTAGCAGCAGATGGCTCCCTCTATTCTCCAGAGCACCCCAGTGTGGTGTGGACAGTAACACCCTCGCTCCAGCCACAGTGAGCTTTGGGGCACGTGTGTGTGTGTGTGTGTGTGTGTGTGTGTGTGTGTGTTCACGTGTGTTTGAACACAGAACAATTCAGAACACACGAGCACTAGTCAGCTCACACGCAGCTAAAGGTCTGCAAGTCTCCTGTGTTTCAGTGACCTGAGTTCAGAATGCACAGAGCTCACAGCCCGTGTTAATCATGGAGATTCTTCGGGGGCACAATTCCATGTGTCTTCTGGTCTTTGACACATAAAGCAAATACAACATTGAAAAGTAAAAGTTATTCACAGTGAGAGTAGAGAGAAAATTATAGGGCTCGATTAAATAGGCTAGAGCTTGTGGAAGAAAAACCACATTCTCTCTACACTAATTACCAAGTGCATCTCAGAAGGAGCTGTCGGGTTAAAGGAGCACAGCTCGAGCCAGATTTTTACCACTCTTAGAGCTCGTTGTGCAGACAGGCATGCCTTGTTGGGACTGTAGAATCACAATTCCAGTGTTAGAGGGAGCCTTTGAGGCCACACAGTCCAACCATTTAGCCAACGCTTGGGTCTCTTCTGCGCTTTGCACAGTAATCCCCACCTCTGACTGGCCTCTTCCAGTGATGAGCAGCTCACTGTCTCGAGAAATCAATTTCTTCTCCAGACAGATTTTATATAAAGTCCTTTTCTTACATTGAGCTGAACTGTAACTTTCTATGAGGTTTATCTTCTAGTTCTGGTCCTATCTTCTGAAGGTGGTCAGCATGGTGACAGGGCAGGGCGTAAGTTAAAGAATCGCAGAGTCCAGTCTAGTCTGCTAATCAACGAGTTGCCAGCTTTGGTGAAAGTGCTCCTCCCCTTCCAACCTTCATCTCCATGTCATAATGAAGTCACTCCCCTCACTTGGGGTAACCCAAGTATCGAGGGCAGGGGAGAGAACCTGCTAGATTTGCAGGTATTAATATAGAAAAATGACTGTACATACTGTTAAATGGGGGGAAGCAAGTTTCAGAAGGGATATATAAACATCAAAGCACTGGGAAACCGAGCAAGAAATATAGCAAATTGTTCAGCATGGCCATCTCTAGTGGGAAGGACCGGTGTGGTTTGTCACTCAGCCGTGATGCTCTCTCATGGTGATTAAAACATTTTTTTAATGCATCACATTTGGAATCACAAAACGAAAGTGAAGACATTTCCATTTTATAAAGAAAAAGATGAATTACCTAGAACATTTTATATCCCAAAATGGAGACCAACTGTTCTGTTGTGTTTCTTTCTGGGCTTGCTGTCTGACTCTCCAAGGTGTATCCTGATATGATTTTTTGCCAGTGTCTGTCCACAAGAAATGGACTTCATCATCTAACCACACAAACAAAATCAGTGACTGCTTTAGACCCTGCCTGATCCACCCTATGGCCTTTCCATCTAGTCCCCCTATTAGTAGCTTATTATCAACTTATGTTCTATTGCTGATAGTCACATGTGAAACATAGCTGTCTCACTTGGATGTGATAGACAGTGATGTACCCTTTGGTTAAGTGGGGACTGATGTTTGAGTGGCAGCTTCGTGAGTGGTCAGTACATTGATGGATACCCTGCTGGGACTTGCTTGCCAATGCTACTTCCTATGTTTGGAGACTCAGAAGTGAATTGCAGGGCCTCCAAACAAACAGGCTTACATCTTCCCTCAGGTGAGTCCTCTGGAAGCTCATCATGTGTGTGCATCTAAAAAATAAATAAAAGCAGCAAGTAACAAGAAAAATACATCAAGTCAGAGCCATTCACCAAACATCTGTTAGCACCTTCAGTGTGTCAGGTGCTGGGAGGGAAGTGAATCTGCTGGATCTTGCCCTCCGGAAGCCTGCGTCAGGCAGATGGACACATGTCCTGAACAGCGGAAAGCAGAGAGAGTCATGGACGGAGCAGGTGCTGCCCTGCAGGGTCGTCAGGAGAGAGCATCGTACAGATGCTCTTCAGGAGCACCGTGGGCTGAGCCTGGAGGGGGGCGTGGGCCTCCCCAGGACAGAGAAGCAGAGAAGGATGCTCTGAGCCATGGGGTGTGCCAGAGTAAAGGAGAGGGACAAGGAAACTCATGGAATGGCATCGGCAAGGAGTGAATCCGGCATAGGGTTGAGGTGGGAGGTGGATCTAACAAGGGGAGCTCCAGCCTTTGCTCAGAGGCCTGAAGTACCACCTTGTGACACCAGCAGGTCTGTACTGTGGCCACCATGTGGTCAGAATGGCGAGCAGGCCAGAAGACCTGTGCACACCAGATTAATTCCAGGGGTGGAAGCTTCTCTAAGCAGCCAGAGACCCCACAGGTCCTGCTCTGACACTAACCAATGCAGAAGCAGCTCTGGATGGAGAGTTCCCAGACTCTCAGTGCTGGGCTGGGTTGGGGCTTTTTGGAAGGGGAGGGTTGACGGGCGCTGGAAAGCCTGCCATTAAAGCCCTGACATATGTTCTGCTTTTCCTTCTTATGAACTGAGCAGGAAACTTTTCCCCAGGGGACAGTTTTGCCCTTTAACAAATACGAAAATCTCAGGCCAACACCATTGCTGAAGTGGAGATTTTTTTCCCCTTTTTAATAACACCTTAAACGATAGGCATGGAAGCCAGCGTCCTAAATGAAACACATGTTGCTCTCCGACACCTGACAACCCGACATAATTTAAGAGCAGCTACCAAGAGCCCACAACTAGAATTGCTCATGAATCTGCTCCCCTGGAAGGGCTCCAACCAGTGAAAAGGCAGGGTGGGCCCAGTCCAAGGGACCCGCCTTCTCTTCTCATGTGCAGCTGATTGGTGGGGAGTCGCTTTCAGAAATCAGGGGAGGCTGTAATTAACTCGATAGTGGTGCTTTCTGAAGTGTTTTTATTCGAGTTCTGATTATTAAACAGATTTATGACCCTGCCCACCCGCTGAAAAGGGACCGAGGCATTTAGTTGAAATTAAAAGTGCAGACAAGGCAGCCTGTTTAGATAATAGCATCTCTTCTTTAATAGATTACTCATCGTGTGCGGAGTGGGGAAGAGGAGTTAATTTGTGTGATGAAGTGCTTTCTATTTCTAGGAGCTGGCTGGTGGATGCGATTGCTTGTGGAAGAAGCGTAATTCATTCTTAAAATCACCGAAGGCATGTTCATGCCAGATACCTGTGTGGCGAGGAGTGGGGTAATTTGTAATGTGATGCCAGCGAACAGAGGGGCTTGTGGTTTCAAAGCAAATGTTTGGGGAAGGTGTACAGTTTGTCTAGAGATTGTGGTTGTTCCAACCATTCAATTCCAGAAAAGTGCCAAAGGAAAAAAATCTGAACATATTACCCTAAGCCATCGGACCAGCAGGCCCCTGAGCATGTAGGGTGGTAGAAAGAGGCAGATGTGGCCCTGAGCTTGGGAGACAATGCCAAGAGCTGTGTGACCTTGGGTGGGACCCACTGTGAGTCTATTTCCACGAGTGTCAAGTAGGGTTAACTTTGTAGGGCAGTGGCAAAGGCCACTGTGTGGAGTGGGGTCTATGCCCAGGGCCCAGCAGCTGTCAGTCAGTGGGCTGCGTCCTTGTCCCTGGTTTCAGCTCAGGGCCCGCTTTGGCTTAACTGAGCTCCTACTGGAAGAGGCAGAGGAGGGGTATGACATTACAGACCCTGTAGTGGCCCCTGCAATCCCAACAGGCACTGCTGCTCTCCCAAGGTCCCCAGGCTGGTCTTCCCTCCCTTACACAGCCCCAGCCTTGCTGACTCCTCTCTCCTGGTCATGGATGTCCCTCCAAAATGCATCTTACTCCTGGACTGTGTCCATCAGCGCTTCACCAACCACCTCTCCCCTTCTACTGTCCCTGTTGCCATGTGTGACCCAAAACAGCTTACAGACACGCCCAGGACTCTCTTCGGGCTGAATGCAGATGGAGGGAATTGTCTCCACGACTTTGCTTTCCCTCCCAGCTTTGCCACCGCCCTGACTTGTCCAGGAACACATTATATCAGGGCACACTTTACTTATTTGGGTTGAAATTCTGCCAGAAGTTGTTTAAATTTTTTAAAATGCATCTTGCAGAGCAGTGCTGCTTGTGGCTCTTGAGCTACACACTGGGGCCGTTCTCTTAGGTAAAATAATACGCGTTCCAGAACATGACAGTTCCGAGCACAGTCATCCCTCCACAACCTCAGGGGACTGTTCCTGGATCCCTGTGGATCCCAAGTCTGCAGGTGCTCAAGTCCCTCCTGTGCCACCAATAGTTTCTGCATATAACCGACGCACACCCCCTATGTACTAAATCACCTCTAGATCACTAGTGACACCTAATGCCATGTACGTGCTGTATAAATAATTCTTATGCTCTATTGTTTAGGGAATGACAACAAGAAGAAAAGTCTGTTATCTGTTCAGTAGAGATGTGATTTTTTTTTTTTTTTTCAAATACTTGTGATGCACTGTTGGTCGAATCTAAGGATGTGTCACCCGAGGACAGGGAGGGCCGATTAACAAGCCTTTGGCTGCTTCTCGTTGTCATTACACACTGCAAAATGTAAATACTTACAAAAGAGCAGATACTTGCTATTTTGCCATTTTTTCCTTCGTATCATAGTGGGGACATCATATGGAATTTTTTGAAAAGGTTGTATTATTTATGAATTTTGTTTTAAGGCATTAAAGGGCACCATGTGAAATAGCTATGACATAAAGGAACATCAAGTCAGAGAGTGTTCAAAGTTCCTGATCTAAAAGAGGGTCAGAAAAGAATATAAAAAAAAAAAAAATTACTGTCAAAAAAAAAAAAAGGTTAATGAAAACAAATAATAATTTTTTTAAAAAACAGGTCAGCCAGAGTTTGGGGTTATGTTGGCCTTTGACAAAGACTTTAGGCCCTTCCCCTCAGCTCTGCAGTGGCCTCTGTGTGCTCCAGCAGCTAAGACAATAGACCCATAGATGCCAAAAGCTGATAACACATTTTCCTGGCAGCTTTTAGGGTGATAGGAGAGAAGTAAAATATGCTCTCTGGAGTCTTTGGCTGAATAAAATTGGCTGTCTGGGAGGAATGACTTTCTCCACCTGTTGGTGTTCCAGAGGTCTCAGATCAACGAAGACAGTTCTCATAATGACCTACTGAGGCAGCAATGCAGTGACAGTCCTGTATATAGAACTCAACCTGCATACATGTGTGTGCATCTGAGAAGCTTGATAATAATAGCAGCAGCAGCAGCACTGGGGTGTCGTGCAAGGAGCACTCACCTTGGATGGACCACAGCAGAGGATCGCCTGTCCCAGGATCAAGGGTGTCACCTTCTAACACTGTAAGTCCAGGAACCCTAGGCCAGGGTTTTCCTCATTATAGGAAAGTCATGAAACCAGTTTACAGCATCGTCAAGCCCAGATGTTAACAGAAAAGGAATGCAGAGGATAGAATAGAAAGCACATCCCAGGGCTTTTATATTTTAGTAATATATGTGTGTGTACATCCGTATGAATGGCATTTCAGGTCACAATGTAAAATGTACTTTTTATGGGTTGTAGTCAAAAAGTTTGAAAGTCACTCTTCCCAGATGTGTAGAATGAGGAACTGTGAGACTGCCCAGGCAGCCTCCTAAAACCAACCCCCCCCCGGGACTCGTGGGGCTGGGCGTAAGCACCCTTGCAGGGAACGCTATCCGGAGTGCAGTCACTCCTCAGATCTTTTCTGAGGAGGTGAGGGAAGGCACGTGAGGAGGGAGGTGAGGGGAAAGCCAGGCCGGGTGGTGACCACTGGTTCTGAGGGCCAATTTGGGAGACAGGAGGAAGATGACAGGTGTGATAGTTTTTTATTGCTATGACAAAATACCTGGGAAAAATAACTTAAAGGAAGAAAGATTTCTTTTGGCTTATAGCTTCAGAGGTTTCAGTCCTTGGTCGGCTGGCTGCATTGTTTCTGGGCCTGTGATGAGGAAGTCCATCATGGTGGAAGGACATGGCAGAACAAAACTGCTCACCTCATGGCAGCTGGGAAGCAGAAGGGGGCGTGTGAAAGGTGTCAGGGACGAAGTATAGTCCCCAGGGCACACCCCCAAGGACCCACTCCCTTCAACTAGGTCTCACCTCCACTCAGCTATGAATCCATCGATGGATTAATCCATGGATGAGGTTGGAGCTCTCATTATCCAGTCACTTCCCAAAAACCCCACCTCTGAGCATTACTGCACTGGGGACCAAGCCTTCAGTACATGAGGCTCAGGGGGACAGTCCAGACCCAGCCCATAACAGGAGGCATCCAAGCCAGCACCCCTCCCTCTCAGGCTTACTGGGGTGGGGGAGGGCAGTAAATGTCTTGGATGACTTGGAGAACTTCAGTTTTCCCATTATTCTAGCAGGAAGCTTGGGGTTCTCTTTTTAATCATTTTGAGATCCTAATGGGATCAAGTTGGCCTCGTTTCTTTCTCTGAGCCCACTTTCTGCATTGTTTCATCTGTGGTTCCCAAACCTCATCAAGCATGAGCATCACTTGGCAGGCTCATTAAAATCCAGATCAGTGGACCTATCTGATTCAGAAGGTCCAGGCTGAGACCTAAGAACTGGCATTTTCAGTAAGTGCCCAGGTAACACTGATGCATCTGGTCTGGAATGAAGCTTAGGAAACCACCACATTAGATCAGCAGAGAAGAATGTGCCCAGCATAGCTCCTGGCACACAGGAGCTCAGGTGATGCTCCTTGTTAAACTGAACTGAACTCTCCCTAGCAGAAGTACCTTTGCAGAGCAAGAAAGGGCTGGTTTTCCAAAGCCACATCGAAAGTGTCCATTATGCTTAAGTTATCTTCTGAGCAGACCCATGTCTAAGGAGAATGAAGAAGGTCTTCTAGCTGAACTGTGAGGCTTCCTTCAACTCTGCCACTCCCTGAAATTCTTCCATGGATTTGCAGAAAGAATAGGATCTTTGCTGAAGGGCCAGTCTGCTTCCCTGTCCACACAGTAAACAAGGCATTCATCCCTGAGACTCACTGGCCAGCACTCATCCTGGTGCATCTTAGCTTTCCCTCCTCACCTCTCTCTTGAATTTTCCTGCTATTTATATTTACCTGTCTATAAGCTTTTCAAGCAAGTGAAAACCCTGGTCAACCCAGAGACTTGGGACTTAGGGACTGGAAACTTGGTCCCTGCCAGGCAAAGTGGAGCGACCAGGGGCATAGAGGGGGTGCGACTGCATGGTTAATAACACCAGCTTTGCAAGCACCTGGTCACTTCCCAACTGTCTGCAGGTAGCTTTGCATAGAACTTTTCTGAGCCTCAGTTTCCCTCAAAGACAAGAGTGTGATCAGCTCCTACCTCCTGGAGTTCTGGGAATGAAATGAGAGGATGACACAGAGCTAGGTTCACCGTATGCCCTTAAAAAAATTACCACAATGACATTGGTAATGAAAATGAGGGTTCATGGCATCTTGAAAATTTTTCCTTTACCTAGAAAATACCTGAGTGGCACAGCAGGACAAAGGGAGGTGCTTTCAATTACCACGGGCCTTCCCCTTTCGCCAAAGGAATTATTGGCACCTTAGAAATTATCGTCTAAGACTTACAGGTGAGTAAATCCATCCCAGGAAGCAGATGAGCAAGACACTTTAATGGCCAGAAATCCAGTGGAGCCAAGACATGACAAGACCCAGAACACCTCCAGGTCCCAGGAGCCAGCCCCAGCCTCTCCCACCACAGCAGCCTTCGCATTGTTAGACCCACCCTCCAGGAGGCCAGAGACCCAGCCCAGGAGCAATGCTGATTTATCTGGGCTGTGACCTGCTCCACACTTGCCCTCTGCTCCATCTTCTTAAGGTCTGCCCTGCCAGAGCGCAGGACACACGGGGCTCCTCGCAGGTGTTTCTGCCAGGCTCAGTCAGTGGCATCAGAGGTTGAAACTCATATATTGCACCTAGGAATTCATTGATGGCCGGGGCAGTGAAGATTCCTGAAGAGCCAAACTGGATTCAAGTCCTGCCCTCGGCAGGTAGCTTGCTGGCTATGCAACCTTGGGACAGAAACGTCTTCTTGCTTGACTTCTCTCATCTCAAAGTAATGGACTGAGACCTGCTTCCCCGTGGGGTTTGTGTAAAATCAGACACAACAATGCAGGAGAACTCAGCAGTGACTCACAGCAGCCCCTGGCTTCGTCCAGGCACGAGGACACCTGGTGAACCGAGCAACCACAAATTGCCCTCCTGGAGATGGGAACTTAGTGACCAAAACAGAGTGAGAAATTGCACAAAGGTGATTCAGAGATCTGAGCTGGATGCCACGGGGGGCAAGTTCCAGGCCTCTGTGATGGGCTGAGGTGGGCGCTTGCTCTGGTCCAGGAGGTCAGGAAGTTCTTCGAGAAGTCAAAGTTTGAGCTGAGATCTGACGATGTGCAAGAGTGAGCTACAGGGAAATATGTGGAGGGGTTTGGGATCTCAGACAATCCAGGCAGAAGGGCTGGCATAGGCAGAGACCCTAAGGCTGAGGGCAACATCATGGGGTCTTTGAAAGAAGATGTTGGGGAAGGGGTCAGTGGGGCAGGAAGTGAGCAAGATGAGGTTAGAGAAGAGGCAGAGACTGACTATGCACAGCCTTTTCATCCCTGGAAAGGACACCGGACCTTCCAAGCCACTGGAGGGTTTTAAACAGGGGAGTGGAAGGGCGATAGGATGCAATTTACTTCTCTTTTTAGAGACCACCCAAACTGCTGCATGCAGGTATGCAGACTAGACTGAAGAGGGGCCATACACTGCGGGGATCCAGGCAACAGAGAGCTGTAATCATATCCCGCCAGGTCGCTGCTGCAAGGCGTGTGTGAAGCTGGCCGCTTCCACGTTGGAGTCCTCGAACTGCTGCGCAAAGAGCTACATGCTGGGTGGCTTAAAGCGACAGAAGGGACCCAAAGAAATGCTCAGTGTCTGAGGCAATGGATATGCCAGTTACCCTGATCTGACCATTACACACTGTATACAGGTTTTGAAATGTCACACGTTACCTCATAAATATGTACAATTTCTATGTGCCAATTAAAAACAAAAATATGCTTCTAAAATTAAAAAAAGAAGCTTAGTGCTGGGGAAGAAAAAAGAAGCAGAAGTTACTTCTATCACTGTTCTGGAACCTAGAAAACCAAAATCAAAGTGTTCTGTTCTCTGCAAACTCTAGAGGAGGCTCTTCCCTTGTCTGCTCCTAGCCTCTGGTGTCGCTGGCAACTTTGGCATCCTGCGACTTGTAGACACATCAGTGTCTGCCTCCACTGTCACATGGTGTTCTGTCTGGCCAAACTTCTCCCTTACTAAAGTACCCCAGTCATTGGATCCATGCCCTCCCGAATCCAGGATGACTGCGTCATAATTAGATGACATCCCCCAAGACCCTGTTTCCAAATGAGGTCACCTCCACAAGTGTCGGGAGTTAGGACTTGAGCATATCATTTTAGAGAACAAAATGCAGCCTGAAGCAGCTTTTCCTGTGCTACCACTGACCCAACCTCGGAGTCCTAAGAGTCCCTGAGAAGAGAGCAAACCAGGGAGGGAGAGCTCAGGACAGCATGTCAGGGAGGCGGGGGAGGTGCAGGTCTCCACTCTTGTCCTCCCCACACCTCACCAGAGAGACTTGGTGGAGACCCGTTCTTCCATGGGCCTCGGTTTCCTCTCCAGTAATGCCAGACTGATGGCGCCTGCCCCCATCCTCCTTGTGTTGGCTTTGGGGGATTCCAGTGAAATAACCGAGTATTTCCTGAGAAGATACTAGGTGCCCAGCAGTGAGATTATTCCCTGGGTTTGCTCTTGAGCGAGGGACAAGAGCTAAACCAGTCCACATTGTAACATCCCTCTGCCTTAAAACCCCCTTGGCTTTTCTCTTACAAGTACAGACTCCATTAGCTTCAGCACTATTCCAGGGGCACAGGCAAAGGTGAACTAGACCCAGCGGTGATCATTTCTGAAGCTGAAGTGACAGGCCCCTGGGGTTCATTACTCTACTTTTCAAGTATGTTTGAAATGATTCTTAATTTTCAAACAATGTTTAGCAAAGCAAATAAAACTACTCTCTGGAGCTAGATTGCCTGAGTTTTAATACAAGATCTGCCACTTTTGGAAAGTTACTTAACTTCTCTGTGCCCTAGTTTCCCTATCAGTAAAAGGGGGATACTAGTCAGTGACCTGCCTCTTAAGAGTATTTATAGAGCCGGATATGGTGGCACTCTCCTGTAATCCCCGCTACTCTGGAGACAGGAGGATCACAAAGTCCAGGCCAGCCAGGGCAACTTAGCCAGACCCTGTCTCAAAATAAAATTTCAAAAAGGCTGAGGGTGTGTGCCTCAGTGGTAGAGCACCCCTGGGCTCAATCCCGAGTACTGAAGAAAAGACAGAGAATCTGTCGAGATTAAGTCAGTAGATGTACAGTCCCTGGGTTGGTGGTATGGATACGTAATAAACAAGGATTGGGCATTATTTCCAGAAACTGGACACCAAAGAACCAGTTTCCGCAGGGAAGTCATGGCCGTGAGCTTCCCAGACTTAGACCCGGGTCTGGAGAGCTTTCGAGTCATACCTGCTACTTGGAACCTGAGTTTGGTTTTTGAGAAGATCCTAAAACAAAGCTCTGAATGCAGACAGTTCATTTGGAAGCTGTTAGGAAGCAACAGCAAAAGCAGGAGAGTGAGAACAGAAGGGCGGTGGCCTCCAGGATGCCTGCCAGTGGCCCCAACACCACCGGCCACGCCCCTCCCACTGGATTCCGGGAGCTCCGAGAGCTTGCGCTCAGGGTGGACCCGAGGGAGGGCGACAGAGCAGCGGGCTTCCCCGCAGCGCAGCAGTCATGTGGCGCAGAGAGCCTCCTGGGAGAGGGACGGGTGTGGACCGGTGGAAGGCAGACAGGTAGCCTTGGGGGAACTAGTGCTGAGGGCGCTGGGGACACCCAGCGCCTGTGCCGCAGAATCCTCTGTGCGCCCTCTTAAAGTGCTCATCTCACACCCGCGTGAAGCCTGGCCCGTGTGGGGTCTCACCACCTTCAGGATCGGCTGCATCGCTGTCGGAAGGCCCTGACCCTTCCCTAAATCAGGGATAATTAAGGCAAAAACTCTTCTGAATTGTTGTGCGAGCGGAGCAGCCCCTGGGACGGGGATGGTGTGTGGCATTAGGGCGGCCACCCCGCTGCTACATCAGGCAGACTTCTTTTCTCAGTCCTGGTACTTTGATGGGGAGCCAGGCTAGAGCCTCAGAATCTTTCTTAACACAACTTTAGCCTTCTGTTACACTCCCATTCAGTGAAGCCAGTTCGCCTTACCTGCCCCAGGGTTTATGAAACTGGGGGAAATCCTGAACCCCGAACTGGATGGAGATCTGCCATGTCCCAATCTTGCTCTATGACTCTAGCTAAGACATTTAACTTCTTTAGACCTCCCCACTTCTCTCTGGGTAGAATGAAGGGACCCACCAAAGTGAGGCAGAGATGGGGTTAGGCAGGTAGGAAGAGCCTGCTCTTTACAATCAAGCAGTGAGTTAAGCAGGTTACATCACCACTTTGAGCCCCAGTATCTTCTTCTGTAAATGGGGTCATTAAATACAGTCTTTTGTGTTATTGTAAGTGTCAAAGATAATGGATATGAAGGGAAGCTCCATATGTGAGCAGGAGCTCCCTGTAATTGTCATCATCATGATCATCATCTACTTCATTTAAAGCCCCTTTTGGCTCTAAGATTCTATGACCTTAAGCAATGCCCTCAACCCAAGAGTCTTCTCTTGGGTGGGAAAATAAGGCCGCAGTCCTGACTCTGTGTAAATGCACCTTCTAATACGGACAGGAGGAGGATAATGGCCCTAAATAATCACTCCAACTTTACCACAAGCTGTTAAGGGTCCTAAATGGCTGCTGTGTAATGACAGCAGCCATCTGCGATGGCGGTGATTTAGTGATGGGGCTCTGCCCTGGCGGGGCCCTGGATGATCGGAGCTGGACGGGTGATATTTCTCCTCTGATGGGAGTAGCGTGTGTGGCACAGGAGATCATCTCATTCTCATTTTAATGACCTACCAGTTGAACCTAACCAAAAAGAAGCGGTGGTCCCCGGCAGTGACTATGGATTTTTTCTTTTTCTAAAGACAGCATTGCTACCTGAACAGCGGCGTATCTGGAGCCTGATCATGCCTCTTGCTGACTTGTCTCATTGCCCAAGAAGGTCTCTTTGGGGAAGATTTAGTCCCTCAATTAGGGCAAATTGATTTCTGCTTTCTACAAAGTCACTGTTCTAAAGAGAAGTGGGAGAGGGCGAGGGAAGCCATATTAATCTTCGTGTGCAAGCAAGGAGAGAGCTGGAGTGTTTCTGGCCTCCTCCACTCTGGTTGCGTGTGTGTAGATAACCTTTTCTCTGCACATATTTTAATTGCTCCACCCCACAAGATGCCAAGTTTCCAGAAGGGCAAACCAGAGTGGCTGGAGCAGCGTCTCCCAGGGCACCCAGGGTGATTTCCAGTGGTCCAGAGACTTCAGATCAGCACCCCCGGAGCATGTGGCAGGAAAGCCTTCTCTTTCCAATTCTCTTTCATTTCTTCTCAACACCTCACATGGAGAGTCTCCAGTGGTTTCCCACATCTTCCTTCTTGACAGGCCGAGCAGACCTGGAGCTCACAAGCAGGAAGACTGGAGTATCCGGCAAAAACCTAAGACCATTATTTTATTTTTAGTTGTTGGGGGTTTTTATTTATTAGCTCTGGGCTATCAATGATACCAATTTTTCATTTGTGGTAAGTGTTTAAAGTTTCCTTTTTAAAATAAATTGAATCTAACAAAATTTAATTTTAAAAATGAATTGATTTTTAAGAAACTACTAAGAAAATTGTAATAAAGTAGGAGGAAGAGACAAAAATCATGACAGTAGTATTTGAGGGCCAGAGGTTGAGGAAAGCATCCATTTTCTACAGAGGAGCCAGCAATTCGCTGTCTGTGTGGCCATGAGCAAGGTTCTTGGTTTCTCTGAGCCTCAGTTTTGTCATCCGTCCAATGGGAGACTGTCAAATACAGAGCATGGTTGTATGAGCCAAGGGGGATAAAATATGTGAAGCCTCTTTGCAGATCATGTATCTTCCCAGCAAAAATGATTCATTTTTCTAAGAGGCTAGAAAAAGAAAATGCCCAACCAGAACTTGAAACAGCTCACTATTCACTACATGCCAGTGGTGGTCCCTGCACTTCTTTTGGCCTCAACTTTCTGAATGCGGCTTCCAGATCTGGCTGTGCATCAGAATCACCTGAGGGCCAAGTAGAACTAACACTTCCAGATGCCACCCTGGGTCTGCCAATCACACCTGCCTGCAATGGTGCCCTGGTGGCTGCCCCTGGGAGTGATTTGGACACATCTGCTGATTTAGAGGACCCCTCCAGCTCTAACTCCTGATTGAGCCTAGTTCCGAGCAGGATTTGGGGCTCAGTTTAAGGGAAGTGATCACCCCAGGGGCTGGCAGAGCGGAAAGCCCAGCAGCTCTGGTCACATGCCTCTGGGGCTTCTGCAAGACCCAGGCCCGGAGCCCTTGAAAACCATCTGGTCCAAAGCCCCAACGCAGAGACACACTGAGACCCAGAGGAGGTAAATGATGGGCTCACTCTGCTGGAGGTGGGCGCCCAGCCCCGTCTCCTGGTTCTTAATCAGTAAAACTTCCACAGCACTCACCTTGCACAGCTGAGAGAGAATGTGTTGGACCAGTTATTTCTTGGTTTTTTTGTTTTGTTTTGTTTTTTGAGGTAAACGTTGCAAACAGAGGTCCTGAGAATAAAGTTCCACAAGGTTTAACAAATGTACACCTGGAAGATCAACACCCCAATCAAGAGCGAACAAAGTTCATCCCAGTAAGCTCCCGGGTGCCTCCTTCTGTTCCATCCCCACGCCCCAAGGGCAAAGAATTAATTCTGTCGTCATAGATGGGTTTGGCTGTGAATGAGCTTCAAATGAGTGTAGTCATACACAGAGTTCTTTCGTGTACGAGTCTGGCTTCTTGGTTCAACATCATAACTTTGCAATTCACTCGTGTGGTTGGATGTATCCGCGATGTGTTGTGTTATTGAGTGGTGAGCTATTGTGTGACTATACACACTGTCCCTTCTATTGATGGATTTGCAGGCCATTTCTAGTTTGAGACTATTACAAATAAAGCTACTCACTTTCTGCGGGTGTAGATCTCTATTTCTCTTAGAGTGGGTTGTGCACGTAGGACAGCTGGGTATCTAGCTCTGTAAGAAGCGTTCAAACAGCTCCCCATGGTGGTGGCCCACTACACCCTCCAGCAGTGAGCGCGAGTGCTGATGGACCTACCTCTGCCCCAGCTGCTGCTGTTCCTCTTTTTAATTGAGCCATTCCAGTAAGTGTGCGGTAAGTGGTGTCTCCTGCTGCTAATTTGCATTTCCCTGGTGACAAGTGAATTGAATGCCTTTTTCAAAGGCTTATTGGCCATTTGTGTATCAATTTATTTGTGAAATGACTTTTCAGGTGTTTTGCCCATTGTTAATTTGGTTGTCTTTTTATTACTGACTTTGTAGGAATTCTTTATATATACTGGATACATGGCTTTTGTCAGCTATGTGTGTCACAACGATCCCTCAGCCTGTGACCTGCCCTGTCGCATCCTTATCGGTGTCTTGTATTGAGCAAGTTTTTGGAGAGCAAGTTCTGAATTTTAATCAAGTTAGGTTGATCAATTTTTTTCCTGCCCCAAATTCACCAAAGTATTCTCCTGTGCCTTCTTCAGGAACCCGCAGCTCTTATACTTCAGTTACGGCCCATCTGAAATTACTTTCTGTGTATGGTTATGAGGTAGGAACCGAGGCTCATTTTTGTCCATACCTTTATCCAGTTGTTCTGGTGTAAGTTGTTGGAACCTCTCTATTTCCTCATTGAAGTACCTCGATGCCTTTGTCACAAGATGGGGTTCACTTCCGACCTCTGCTCTGCTCTATCCACCTCTGTTCACTCTCAGCAGCTACCACACTATTCTGATTATTTTAGTTATAATTTGTTTTGAAATTACGGTGAGTCCTCAACCTTTGTTCTCTTTCAAGATTATTTTGATTCTTCTAGGTCCTTTACGTGCCCAGATAAACCTTAGAGAACAATACTGACCCCAGGGAGCTCCCTCATGCCCACTTCTATCAATTTCAGAAGGTCACTGTGATTTTATTTGGGCTGCACTGAATCTATAGATTAGTTTGAAGAAAAACTGACTCTTCACAACAGGGAGTCTTCCAATCTATAAATATGACATCCCTCCATTTATTTAGGTTGGCCTATCTATGAGGCTACCATAAGTGCTATTTTTATTCAGCTTTCCTTTTGGTTATTGCTGTTATAGAGAAATACAATTTTTTTAGAACTTTACACTTATTGAGGTATATAATTTACATATCATAAAAACCATCTAGTTTTGGTCTGCAACTCAGTGTATTTTTCAATAAATGTAGTTGTGGAATTATCACTATAATCCACTTTTTAAATATTTCTGTCACTCCAAAAAGTTCCTCAGTGCCTGTTTGCAGTCAGTCCCCACCCACAACCCAGCTCCATGTAGCCACTGATCTGTCTCTGTAGCTTTGCCTTTCTAGAAATTTCATATAAATAGAATTATATAATATCAAGTCTTTTTTTATGGTGCTAGGGATTGAACTCAGGGTTGCTGTACCACTGAGCTAAATTCCCAGCCCTTTTTAATTCTGAGACAGAGTCTTGCCAAGTTTCTGAGGTTGGCCTCAAACTTGCCATCCTCCTGCCTCAGCCTCCCAAGTTGCTGGGATGATAGGCATGCACCACCACACCTGGCTTACAATAGCTAGTCTTATCTCTCTGGCTTCTGTAACCTAGAATAATATTTTTGAGAGTCAACCATATTGTTACATTAGCTCACTCCTTTTTGTATTGCTGATAGTATTCCATTTATTACCACATTTTCTTTATCTATTCACCAGTTGATAGACATTTGGGTGGTTTCTAAATTTGAGGCTATTATAAATATTGCTGCTGGAAACATTGGTGTGCAAGTGTTTGTTTGTGAGCGTGTGTATGTTCATCTCTCTGAGGTTTATTCCTAAAGAGGAGTTGCTGGTCATGTGGTAACTCTGTGTTTAACTGTTTGAGGAAGTTCCAGACTACTTTCCAGAGTGGCTGCACCATTTCACATTCCCATCAGCAGTGTGTGAGTGCTCTGGTTTCTCACACCCTTGTCAACACTTGTTATTGTCTGACTGTGATTATAGCCCTCTTGCTGGCATAGAGTGGTATTTACTGTGGTTTTAATTTGCATCTCCCTGATAACTAATGCTATCATGCATCTTTTTATGTTCTTGTTGGCCATTTTGCATTGTGTTTGGAAAAGTGTTCATTCATATCTTTTTCCCAGTTTTTAAATTGAGGTAAAATACACATAACACTCAATTAGTCATCTTAAAGATACAATTCAATGGCATTTAGCATATTCAAAGTGTTATACAACCATCACCTCTATCTGGTTCCAAAATATTACTCCAAAAGGAAACCCATTAATAGCCCCTGCTCCTTCCCCTGTCCCGACCCTGGCAATCACTAATTTACTTTCTATCTTTGTGAATTTAGCTATTCTGTAATTTCATTTTTGGATCACTCAAAATGCGGCCTTCAAATTTGGGGGGTATATACTTAGAAGTGGAATTGTGGAATCATATGGAAATTCTATTGTTAATATCCTCAAGAACCACTACATTTTTTCTAAAAGCATTTTGCTGGCTTTTTAAGTGGGTTGTTTCTTTTCATTACTGAGTGATCGCAGTTCTCTCTGTGTTCTGCATGTGTGCATCCTTTATCAGACACATGATTTGCATGTGTTTCCTTCCATTCTGTAGGTTTCTCATCATTTTTTTTCATTTATTTTGATTCATTGTACACAAATGGGGTGCAACTGTTGTTTCTCTGGTTGTACACAAAGTAGAGTCACACCTTTTGTGTACTCATACATGTACATAGGGTAATGGTGTCTGTCTCATTCTATTATTTTTCCTTCCCCCCACCTCCTCCCCACCCCTCTTTTTCCTCTATTCTTATCCCTCCTTCCTCCATTCTTGCCTCCCTCCCACCCCCTGTTATGTATCATCATCCACTTATTCTCATCACTTTCTTAATAATGTCCTTTGATGCATAAAAAATGTTTAGTGTATAATTTATTTTTTTCTTTTGTGCTTGGACAATTTGTGTCCTAAGACACAGTTGTCTAGTCCAACGTGATGAAGTTTACCCCTGTGTTTCCTCAAAGTTTTATGGGTTTAACTCTTACATATAGACCTTTTATCTCTTTTGAGTTGATTGCATAGTAGGTGAAGAAGGGATCCAACTTTATTATTATCATTTTTCTTTGCAGTGCTGGGGATCAAGCCCAGGGCCTGTGCATGCTGGGCAAGGCTCCACCATTGAGCTCCACCCTCAGCCCCTGACCTGATTCTTCTGCATGTGGAAATCGAGTAGTACCAGCACCATTTGTTGAAAAGACTCTTCTTTCCCCCATTCAATGGGTTTAGCAAAATCAGTCAACCCTAAATCTGAGGGTTGTATTTCTGGATTCTCAATTTTGTTCTATTGACTTATATTGTCTTCCTGCCATTATCACGCTGTCTTAATTACTGTAGTTTTGTAGCATGTTTTAAAATCAAGAAATGTGAGTCTTCTGATTGTTTTGCTCTTCCGAATCCCTTGCTTTGCCATATAAATTTTAGGATCAGTTTGTTAATTATTAGTCTCTGTAAAGAAGTTGACCATGATTATAACAGCATTAAATCTATTTATCCATTCTGGAGGTATTACCTTCTTAACAATTTCTGATCCATGAACAAGGGCTAGCTTTCCATTTATTTTGGTGTTTAACTTCTTTCAACAATGTTCTATTTTTTAGAGTAGCATTTTGCAGTTTGTGTGTGTGTGTGTGTGTGTGTGTGTGTGTGTGTGTGGTACTGGGGACTAAATCCAGAGCCTCCTACATGCTAAACAGGCTCTCAACCAGGGAGCTATATCCCCAACCCCATTTTGCACTTCTTTTGTTGCAATGTATTTGATAGTTTTACCATTTTAATTGCATTTTCCAGTTGTTCTTTATTTGCTGGTATATAGAAGTTCAACTGAGTTTGAAATATTGACCTGTATTCTGAAGTCCTGCTAAGTTTACCTGTTTGTTCTAGCTTCTTTGCAGATTTACAGGATTTTCTGTGTAATGATGTTATCTGCAGTTAAAGACACTCTTGCCTTTTTCTATCAGATCTTTATTTCCTTTATTTCATTTTTTTACCAGTTGCCCTGGCTAGAAATTCTAATAGTGTTGAATAAAAATTGCGAGTGCACAAGGCCTTTCTCCTGATCCTAGGGGGAAAACTACTAATGATGTAAGCTAGAGAGGTTTTTTTGGTTTGGGGTTGTTCGTGTGTTTGTTTTGGTCATACTAGAATTTTCATAAAGGGTTCTAACGCTGATTAAAATCCAAGACACCAATATTAAGGCTGAGACTTTAAGTAGAAAGGGACTATCTTTGATATTTATTCCAAACAACTTCTCCAGATATGGGTCATATCCAACCCACAGGAAAATAAGCAAAAAAGGAAAATGTTGTCGTATGTAATAAGAACAAATAGGAGTCTGTCTGCTTCAGGTACTGGGGCATCTGAGGAATGGAAATGTCATCAAGATGATGTCTCTGTTACAGGACTGGGACCTTCTGGGAAACTGAGGCAGCGTGAAGGCCCCCTTTGAATCCCCAGTTCTTGCCATCAAGTCAGAATATGTCAGACTCATCACTCAGAGTACAGGCATGAGTCTACTAGAAGGGCCAGGAAAGGGGAAAAGGGAACACTCTCAAGGCAGAGCGTCAGTCCTCTCAAAGAAAAGAGGGACAGGGTGCCTCTCCTGCTTTCCAGTTTTATTGGGGGTCCCAGGGAAGTTTCCAGAGAGCCCCACTCAGGTCCAGCTCTTGATTTTTGACTGACTGCAGGATAACATCAGACTTTTAAGTCCCCACTGCCACCACCACTGTGGGTCACTTTGGCCCATGCTGACTGGTTCTGATTGGAACCTGTTCTTACAGATTTTATGGTTAAGGTGAATTATCCTTATTTCCCTGAGTTCCAGGATCTGTTCTGCGTAAGGGTCGCAAAAGTCCCCACCCGACCCCGCTTCAGGGTAACTTGTGTTCTTATCAGCATTTCAGGGCCTCCGTTTCTCCTGCAGCTAGCCATAGTTTGCTGAGGAGTGGAACAAATTCTGCAGACTTAGGCAGGCAGGGCTGCAGGTAAAGGGTTCTTAAAACCTTTTTAAGCACGTGGGGTCAGCGCAGCTGGGCCCAGTTTACAGAATTATTCCCTGAACCTCGTGTTCCCACCTCGCATCGGTCTGTCCCCCATCAGCTCCATCTCTCGACGCGTTCTTTCCGTACTATCCTTAGACTCAGATCATCCCCACTCACCGCTCATCGCCTCGTCTTGCTAAAGACGTCAGCAGCTCGAGACTATGGCCGACCGGCTTAGCAACTCTAGCAAAAAGACAGTGTCATTTTTCAATAGTTCTGAAAAGCATTCTCGAGACTCATTACTTGGACCAGCTCAGGTCACATGGCCATCCCTAAACCAATCACTGTGGCCAAAGGAATGGAATGCCCAAGCCACATGCTCCTCCCCCTGGGAACTAGGGGTCAGGATCGGCCCCACCCAAGTCGGTGACCTTGAGAAGGGAGGGGCAGTTTCCTAAGGAACAGTCAAAAGTATTGTTATTAGAAAATAAGGGAAGAAGTCCCCGCCAGGCTTGAGTCACAGACGCCTGTCCCCTGGTACAGAAGACCTGTGTTCCAGGTCTGGCGCTGGCACTAGACGCTGTGAGCCTCAGTTTCCCCATTTGCAGTCTGCACGTGATGATGCCTGCCCTTCTTGGCCCTATCTGAAGGGTTCAACGAGGAGGTGTTCTAGAAAGTTCTGTCTACACGGGAAGGGTCGTTGCCACACAGGTAAGAGGAGCACAGAAGGCGCTGATCTGAGCCCTCTCGCCCTCCCTCTCCCTCACAGAGCACCTGAAGAAGCCACTGGAGGACTACATGGCCCTTTTCCCCAGCGTGAGGATTCTCCGAACCAAGAAACGTGAAGGCCTGATAAGGACCCGCATGCTGGGGGCCTCGGCAGCAACTGGGGACGTCATCACCTTCTTGGACTCACACTGTGAAGCCAATGTCAACTGGCTGCCCCCCTTGCTCGGTAAGGGGGATGGAGGAGCCTGGAGTGAGGGAGCTGCCTGCCCCGGTCCACTGCCAGTGTCCCCTTGTCCATGTGAAAACACCCAGCAGGCACCAGGCCCTCAAGTAGCTCAAAGGGACCTTAAAACACCATGCAGTCCTCTCCCTTCATTTCACAGGGAGGGGAGCTGAGACTCGGAGAGGGAGCGTGACTGCTTCTCTCCCATCACTTTAAATTTTGTTAGAAGGCAAGCCAAGGCCATCCCCCATTAAGACCTAAATTATAAGGAGACATCTTTATGTCATATTAGAATAGTGACCATTCACTGTGCCAGGCAGGTGAGAAGCACGACTAATCCTCACAAAGCCAGGCCAGGCTGGAGTATCCCCTTCTTGTGGGTAAGGAGGCTGAAGTTCAGAGGTACTGAGTGATGGCTGTCCCCGTGGGCTACCGTGTCCAAGTCCCCATCTTTCTGGCTGTCCTTTTGCACAGTTCTGCACTGCCTCCTGAGTTCATTTTCTCTCTCCTAGGAGTTCCTAGTAGGTGCCAAGACAGGGCTGTAGACAGAGGGCAGTGTGAGCCAGGAGCTCCCACAGAGCAGACCTGAGGTCTGGGATCTGGCTTCGGCTGCCTCACCGCTGACTGGAGACCAGGCAGTGAGCGTGGGCTGACAGCAGGATGTGGAAGAGGTAGTCGAGGAGAGTGGGAGGCAGGTGAGGGCCGGGGCCAGGCTGCAGCGGCCTGGGAGGAGCTACCAACCCAGAGAGAAAGTGCGCTCCTCAGGAGTGGCCCAGGCGAGTGTCAGAGCCACCTGGAAGGGCTGTTAAGACAGCAGTGAGCCATCCTGGGGTTCTGACTGGGTGGTCCAGGGTGGGGCCTGACGAGGGCATTTCTAAGGCTCCTGGGTGACGCTGTGCTGCTGGCACCAGACCAGGCTTGAGGTTACCAAATGCCACCTTTTGGGGTCGAGGAGCAAAATCTAGAGCCACATCATTGAGCAGGACAATCCAGCAGATTGATCCCCCACACAGATCGGCAGGGGCTTCAGTGCTAGATGATGTGCCTCTGAGACCCTGGGTCCAGGATCCCATGGGGTCAGGAAAGAGATACAAGCCAGGATTTCTAGTAAACTGTTTATGTAATTAAACTAAGAGACCATCCGCATCTGCCTCTCATCACTGAACGAGGGTGAAAAAGTAAAAAGCTTCGCCATAAACCGCCTAATTGATGGTCCTGAAGGAACAACCCATTTGTAGGGTCATTCTGTGGCTCATAAAGACAATGAGTGGTGGGGCACAAGCCGAGCTGTGGTCTAAATAGCCCTTAACTCTGTTTCTATGGAAATGTATGAGGGCCATTTTCATAATCTGCAGACGTGCGTGCAAGAACACCCCCCCTCTTTTTCTTCCCTAATAGAAATGTGAACCGGTAGTGTCGGTTTAAAGTCTCTCCCTCTAATATCGGCAGCCGACAGAGCACAGCGTGGCTTTTGTCTGTGAAGCCATTAACACCTGCATGCATGGCTCACTGTCTTCCTGAGAGATTAGACACGTCCGCGCCCCGAAGGTTAACCCCCTCCAGGAGGTTGGTCACCCTCTCCTCCTCCTTCCCATTCGTCTCCATCATCGTCGTCATCATCATCATGGCGCTGATGGCCCCTTGGCGTTTTAGGCCACATCCACATTTAAACTTGCCTGCCACGCAGTACAGCTGGCAGGCTAGGCATTATTATCCACAGTTTGCAAATGAGGAAATTGAAGGGCAAAGAGAATGAAGGAACTGCTCAGTCTCCCAACCCCTGCTTCTGGGCATCTCTCGGTCACCCCGGTCACAGACTGCGGGCCAAGTGCTGATCGTGCTGGAGGCCGTGCTGAGCATCCTGGCTCCAGTGTTTGCTCGGTCTCCTCAAAGACCCCCATGAGATAGGTGACATCTTCCTCCATCTTGTTGACAAGGAAACCGAGGCTCAGATGCATCAAAACTCCTCATCCAAGGTAATACTGCTAATGGGCAACAAAACAGGATTTGCTTTTTTAATTGCATCTTTTTAGTTACACATAACAGTAGAATTCATTTTGATATAATTGTACAAGCGTGGAATATATCTTATTCTAGTTAAGACCCCATCCTTATGGATGTATATGGTGGTGGGATTCACTATGATGTATTCATATAAGTACACAGGAAAATTATTTCTGATTCATTCCACTGTCTTTCCTTTTCCTATTCCTCCTCCCTTCCCTTCATTCCCCTTTGTCTAATCTACTGAATATCTGTTCTTCCCCTCTCCCCACTCATTAGCTTCCATATATGAGGAAAGACATTGACCTTTGGTTTTGGGGGGACTGGCTTATTTCACTTAGCATGACCCAGAGACTTCTGGGTCCATCCATTTACCTACAAATGTCATAAAGTCATTCTTCTTTATGACCGAGTAATGTTCCATTGTGTGTACCATAGTTTATCCATTCATCTGCTGAAGGGCATCTCGGTTGGATCCATAGGTTAGCTATTGTGTATTGAGCTTCTTTAAACATTGATGTGGCTGCATCCCTATAGTATGCTGATTTTAAATCTTTTGGATATAAACCAAGGAGTGGAAATAAATAAACAAACTGAGGAGTGGGGTAGTTGGGTCAAATAGTGATACCATTCCTAGTTTTCTGAGGAATCTCCATACTGCTTTCCAGTGTGGTTGTAACAATTTGCAGTCCCCAACAATGTATGAATGAATGTACCTTTTTCCCCACATCCTCACCAGCATTTATTGTTACTTATATTCTTGACAATCACCATTCCGACTAGAGTGAGATGAAATCTCAGTGTAGTTTTAATTTGCATTTCTCTAATTGCTAGAGATGTTGAACAAATTTTTAATACATTTGATGACTTTGTATTTCTTCTTCTGAGAAGTGTTTGTTCAGTTTTTTTTGTTCATCTAGTGATTGCATTATTTATTTTTTTATACTAAGTTTTTTGAGGTCTTTATCTATCCTGGAAATTAATGCTGTATCTGAGGTACAGATGACAAAGATTTTCTCCCATTCTGTGGGCTCTCTCTTCATGTTCTTGATTGTTTCCTTTGCTGTGAAGAAGCTTTTTAGTCTGATGTCATCCCATTTATTGATTACTGATTTTACTTCTTGTGCTTTAGGAGTCTTGTTAAGGAATTCAGTTCCTGAGCCGATATGTTAGTGTTGGACCTATATTTTCTTCAAGTGGGTGCAGTGTTTCTGGTCTAATTTCTAGGTCTTTGGTCCACTTTGAGTTGAGTTTTGTGCAGGGTGAGAGACAGGGGTTAAATTTCATTCTACTACATATGGATTTCCAGATTTCCCAGCACCATGTGTTAAAGAGGCTATTTCTCCAATGTATGTTTTTGTCACCTTTACCAAGTATGAGGTAGCTGTATTTTTGTGGGTTTGTCTCTGTGTCTTCTATTCTGTTCCTTTGGTCTCCTTGCCTGTTCTGGTGCCAATACCATGCTGTTTTTGTTACTGTTGCTCTGTAGTATAATTTAAGGTCAGGTATTATGATGCCTCCTGCTTCACTTTTCTCACTAAGGATTGCTTTGGCTATTCTGGGCCTCTTATTTTTCAAGATAAATTTCATGACTGCTTTTTCTATTTCTATTAAGAATGACATTGAAATTTTGGTGGAAACTGAATCTGTATAGTGTTTTTTGGTAGGATGACCATTTCGACAATATTAATTCTGCCTATCCAAAAACATGGGAGGCCTTTCCATCTTCTAAGGACCCCCTCTGTTCTTTCTTTAGTATTCTGTAGTTTTCATCGTAGAGGTCCTTTAGCTCTTTTGTTAGATTGATTCCTGAGCATTTTTTTAGGCTATTTTTGAATGGGATGGTTTTCCTAAATTCTCTTTCAGCTGATTTGTCATTGAATATAGAAATGCAATTGATTTCTGGGTGTTAAATTTGTATACTGCTGCTTTGCTGAATTTATTTATAAGTTTTAGAAATTTTCTGGTGGAGATTTTTTGGGTCTTCTAAATATGGGATCTTGGCAAACAGAGATAGTTTGAGTTCTTCTTTTCCTATTTGTATCCCTTTAATTTCTTTCTTTTGCCTAATTGCTCTGGCTAGGGTTTCAAGGACTATGTTGAATAGAAGTGGTGAAAGTGGGCATCCCTGTCTTGTTTCTGTTTTTAGAGGGAATGCTTTCAATATTTCTCCATTTAGAATGATGTTAGCCTTGGATTTGCCATATATAGTTTTTTGGTTTTTGAAAATTTTTTGTTCTATTTAGTTGTACATGACAGAAAAATACATTTATACCTTTTGATAGATCATATACTAATGGAGTGTAATCTCTCATTTTTCTGATTGTACATATTGTAGGATCTCATTGGTCATGCAGTCACATGTGTACATGAGGTAGTAGTGTATGTGCATGAGGTAGTTTTTACAATGTTTAGGTATGTTCCTTCTATACCTAGTTTTTGTTTTGTTTTGTTTTTGGTGTTTTTTTTTTTTTTTTTTTTTTTGAGGGGGGGTTTTGTGTATGTGTGTGTGTGTGTGTGTGTGTGCGGTGCTGGGGATTGAACCCAGGGCCTTGTGCTTGCGAGGCAAGCACTCTACCAACTGAGCTACATCCCCAGTCCCTATACTTAGTTTTTCTAGTGTTTTAAACATGAATGGATGCTGTGTACAAAACAGGATTTAAACCTGGTCATTCCCTTGGCAGGTGAGCATAATGCACAGAATGTGACCTTCTGAGGTCCTTGGCTTGATGCCACCCACAGTCAGTCAGCAGCCAGTGGGGTACTGTGTCCTCAACCCCAACTCTCCTGGGACACAAAGTATCCTGAGTGGCCATGAGTAATTAAGAAAGGAGGCCCTTCTCTAGATTTTTCCCTGGATCAGTTTTTTAAGGATTAAAAAGTTTTTTGAGGATTAAAAATCCTCAGGGGAGGGGTCTGAGGCTGTGGCTCAGTGTAGAGTGCTCGCCTAGCATGTCTAAGGCTCTGGGTTTGGTTCCCCGGCACTGACCACAAAAGACAGGGAGGGAGAGAAAATCTCCAGAGAGCAGAGCCAAGCCAACCCCAAATTCTAAATGGGATGCAGGTAGGCACGGGGACTTTTTTAAACACACCCTGGGTACATCTGGCACTCTGTCTTTGGAGGTACAGCTGCCAAAAACAGTATTTCTCAAACTTTTTTTTTAAATATTATTTTTAGTTGTTGATGGACCTTTATTTTATTCATTTATTTAATGCAGTGCTGAGAACTGAACCCAATGCCTTACACATGTGAGGCAAGTGCTCTACCACACAGCCACAACCCCAGCCTCAAACATTTTTTTAACCATGAGTCACAGTTAGAAACACATTGGACATCTCAACCCAATACAGAATTGCACAGGGCCACACAGTAGGGCTGAAATACATTTCCTGAATTTTTTTTTATACTGGGGATTGAACCTAGGGATGCTTAACCTCTGAACCACACCCCCAGCCCTTTTTATCTTTTATTTTGAGACAGGGTCTTGCTAAGTTGCCTAGGGTCTTGCTAAATTGCTGAGGCTGACTTTAAACTTGTACCCTCCTGCCTGAACCTCCTGAGTTGCTGAGTTTACAGGCATGTGCTACTGAGCCCAGCACATTTCCTGAAATAATTCCATCTATCACGGCATTCCTTAGCACCTGGAATGCAGTCCAATAATCAGTATTCATTTCTGTTCATTATAAACACACACACAGGCACACACAATTGATTTCATGCTTCACCTATGAATTGATTGTGTCTTCAGCTTTGAAAAAGACAAAAATGCTGCTTTCTCTCCTGGGAGAAAAATGTACAGTAGCTTGATGAAACGTGGGCCCTGGCTGCTGTCGGCCTGCTCTGGCCCCGCAGCGCTCCACAGTGCAAGTCTTGAATTTGACTTGTGGCCCAAAGCCCACTTGGCCCTCCTGGCAGATCATCCCGGACAGTTGACTGACACCCCTTGGCTCCAGTCAGGTCTGTCTGGCAGGAGGAACGGTGAAGGGCAGAGAAGCCAAAGCCGGAACTCTGATGGTAGGTTAGGCGGAGAATAACTCGGAGAGAATCAGTTTCTTCCAGGCTTGAAAGGCACCATAAAGCTACCTAGGTCAAGGCCCTCGTTTGCAAACTTAAATGGCCTAACTGTAGCATGCCTTGGGGGTGCCATGACTTGCAGGGACTGTCCTTCACTCTTCCGTAGTTCTGCCTGAGCTGAGCTGGCTCGAGGAGGGCCAGTTGCTGCTGACTGCAGCCAGGAGCCCCAGTGCGCTGTCAGGGGCAGACAGTCTGCCGCGAGGGGCAGGCCAAGCCTGGCTGCTTTGGGCCCTGAGGTGAGACCAGACTTAGAATGGGAGCCCGGCTGCCCAGAACGGGGGTCCTCCCACAAGAAGTCAGTCTCTTCCCCAGTCCATAGAGGAGAACGTTGGGCCTTGGAGATGCCATTGGTGACTCGTTTAGGACCCCGTTGTGGGTGGCAAGTCCGAAATGAGATTCGTGGTCCCTCTTGCCAAAAACCCACGCTGTCGCTTCCTCTCTGTGTTCTCAAACTCAAATGGTCAGAGACATCACCCGGGAACGTGTTAAGCCGGAGACTAAGCAGCAGAGTAGGAAAGGCACTTCGCTCCCGCCTCAACTAACGGGCGTCTCTTGACTGCTTCAGACCGCATCGCTCGAAACCGCAAGACCATCGTGTGCCCAATGATCGATGTGATCGACCACGATGACTTTCGATACGAGACGCAGGCAGGGGATGCCATGCGGGGTGCCTTTGACTGGGAGATGTACTACAAGCGGATCCCGATCCCTCCAGAACTGCAGAAGCCTGACCCCAGTGACCCATTTGAGTAAGTACAAGTGACCCGTGCTTATCCCAGTGGTTGACCCCAAGGCTGCTTCTCAACACACACACCGCTCAGGATCACCACCCTCCCAGGAGCCACCAAGTGTCAGACATCCCAACCAGAAGGATCCCCCACTCCCGGCATGTCACAGAGCCCAGCTCAGGACTACCGAGCTGGTCACCTCCACCGTGGCCGCCTCTGTGGACTTTGCCAGGGCTGCCAGCAGGGGTGCGTAGAGTCGCTCACGCCCTCTCCCCTCAGGCCTGTTCCCAGCTGTCATCATCATCGTCATCGTCCCCAGGTGCCAGGCAGAGTGCTGAGCAGGGTGCTCCCTGACCCCACGTAACCCCTCATTCACAGGTGGTAAACATTTGTATCCTTAGTTTCCAAACAGGGGCACCATGGTCTAAGTAACTTGCTCAGATCCCACAGCCAGAAGTGGCAGAGGCTAGAGCAAGTGCCGGTCTGTGGGCCCCTGGAGCCAGTTTTCCCTTCTTTCTGTTTGACCCCCTTGGAAATGTCAGGGCAGTAGCAGCCTGTCCCACCAGGGGTCCAGGGTGGACTGGACTCAGCATCCTAGAGTGTGACAGCTGGAGGGAGCCTTGGATGAGGAGCTCCACCCCGCCAGATGAGGGTCCGAGGCCCAGGAGAGGGAGCTGGCCTGGGGCGCGCGTGCCTGAGAACTGAGCCGCTCCTCCTGGCACCCCAGCTCTTTTCTTCAGCAGGAGGTTGGCTGTCTTTGCAGCTGCGTCAAGCTCCCCTGGCTGACCTGCCAGAGGTTTAGGGAAGATCTTGGGCATGAAGCCAGAGGCCAGCCTCCCTTACCGTATTAGTTTCCTGAGTCACTGTGATACATCACTGCAAACCTAGTAGCTAAAACCGACAGTTGAAGTTCTGGTGGTCAGAAATCTCCCTGGGCCCGAATCAGGGTTTCAGCAGGGCTGTGTTCCTTCCAGAGGCTCTGGGGAGGATCTCTCCCTGCCTTCCCAGCCTCAGAGGCTGCACAGTCCTTGGATCACGCCCCTCCCACTGTCCTCAGAGCCAGAAGCACAGCATCTTCACATCTGTTCCCCTCCCTGCCGCCCCTTCTCCCTCTCCATCCTCCCGTCTCCTTCTCTGACCCTGACTCTCCTCCTACCCTTGATATGCCCTTGTGATGACACTGATCCCAGGTGATTGCATGGGGCCCACCAGGATCCTCTCCCATCTCAGGACCCTTGACCTGAGTCACATCTACAGTCTCTTTTTCCACAGAGGGTTACATCTGCCCAGGCTCTGGGCATGAGGACATTGTCTTGGGGCAGGGGCACACCTGCCTTGCCACATTCGGGCCCCTGTTTCTCTGCCTTGCTCTCCCCATCTGAGAAAGGGGGTTGTTGGTGGCTCGGCCATCTTCACAGGCACAGCGCATTCCAGGGTTCCTGATAGGAGCCCCCGGGGTTGTGAGCCCCAGCAAAGGCTCAGAGGTCAGAACAACAGGCTTCTTTGTGGAAATGGCAGGTGCCAGGTGATGGAGCACCACGAACCAGGAGCTGATTCCATGTGCTTCCTCAGTGGGTCTGGCCTCCTCCACCTTAAACATGCTCGCTGCCATTAGCTCCTTCCTAGCCAGAGCTGTGGTTTAGCCAAGAGGCATCATGCAGTCAGCGCCAGTCTCCCCGCGCTCGGAGTCAGTCCTCGGTTGACCTGCGTTCCTGGGGAATGAGACCAACAGCAGAAGTAACTAACATTTGGCCTGAGGTGGCAAAGCAATTCCAACTAACATTATTGTGAACAGTCCTTACAATAGCATCCTCGGTAGAGGTAGCATTGTCCCCATTTGACCATTGAGACCCTGCGATTCAGAGGGGAAATGAGATTTGCCCAAGTTGACATAGTATCAGAGGCTGAGGTCAGAATGGGCAGTCCCAGAAAATGGAATGTTCAGGATAACCAAAGTTATTATTATTATAGGAAACTTTGTCCTAAACAGACTGATAGGCCCCTCATCCCTGTTACCATGAGTTCACATCATGCAGCTGGCGAGCAACAGGGCCTGACTAGTGTCCTCTAGGGCCTCAGTCTCCTCCTCTGGACATTGGAGCAGTGCCTCCCAACCCTGGCTGCATGTTGGCATCACCTAGGGAACTTGTTAAAATGCCCAGGCCGCCCTCATTCTGGAGTGGGGTGCAGGCGTCACTGTTTGTTAAAGCTCCTGAGTCACTGATGTGGCCGGGTTAGAGAGCCGCTGGCCCGGATGCTTTCTCAGGGCTCTCCATCCTTCGTGTCCGTGGGTTCACTCAGGAGCCTTCTTCTGAACTGCACTTGGACAGAACCCCAGAGAGCAGTCCCAAGAGGAATCTGGTCATCTGCACACCTCCCTGTGGTGCCAGCGAGTGGAAGGTCCACAGGCACGGCGGCGGTGTAACTGGTGAAAGACTCGGGCTTCCTGGCAGACCCCAGTTTGAATCACAGCTCATCCGCCTACTCGCCGCAGGCCCATGGGCAGCTGTGTAGCATTCCTGAATTTCAAATTTCTCCATCTGAGGAGGAGGCTAGTAGCAGAGCTTTGTGGGAGCTGGAGATAATGCCAGTAAAGTGAGTGGCAAGCGCTAGACACTCAGAATTGTTGTTGTTATTATTGCTGAACAGACAGGAAATGGAGCAGGCCAGGAGGAAAGGCTTCCCTCCCGAGGCAAAGCCTGGAGCATCCAAAATGCCTTGAGGCTAATCTCCTTCCTTCCGCACACCGCCTTGGCCTCTGTCACTAGCTCCAGTCTAGGCTGGTTTCCAAGTGCAGTCTTGGGTCTGATTTCCTATGAAGCCCAAAGTCAGGAACAGTCTCTGCCTGTCCAGGCTGTACGTTTACTCTCCAGCCAAGCAACCCAAAACCCCACACCCTTCAGAAGACAGGGGAGTGGACACAAAGGACACCTTCTGTTCCTGCAGCACTGGATACTTTTAAAAATGTACTTGCAGTGTGAGACAGGAAGTGAGCTGTCCCTCCATGGTGTGGGGAGGGGATCAGACTGCAAGAGGTTCCATCGCTCTGTCCAATATACATATATCATTTTAAAAATTTCCTAGTAGCCGCATTTAAAACAAAACAAAGATAAAGAAAAGGGCATGTGAGAACCCCTGGTTCCATCCCCAGCACCACGAAAATGAAAAAAAAAAAGCAAAATAAATTTGAAAAATATGGTTTATTTAAACCAGTATATTTGAAGTATTATTTTAACCTGCAAGTAATGCTAAAATGACGTGACAGGTTCTGTATCTTGTCTCCAAACCTGGAAATTCCATGGGTGACTTACACTCACAGCACATCTCCATTCAGACCACATTCCAAGTGCTCAGTCACCTGTGGCCAGTGGCTGCTGTCCTGGGCAGCAACAGGTTTAATGTTAGACCTTTGACCTCAGGGACACAGCAGGTTAAGGACAGCAGAATTGGAGGGAGGGTTCAACAATCCTGGTCCCCTTTCCTTTTCACTACCACCTGTTTCTCCAAGGTTCTCCCTCACTGGAGGCCGCATATCATGGTGGTGAAGGGTGTGGACTACACTGCGGTGATAAGAGGGTCGGGTCCCAGCAGCACCACCTAGGAGCAGTCGCCTTTCTGCTCCAGTTCCGCGCGTGCGGAATGCAGGTGACAGTAAGGAGGCCTGCCTCGTGAGGAGTGGGTTTGTGTTGTTAGTAAGTTAGCCAGAGCACCTGGCGTATGCGAGCCCTCAGTAAGCAGTCAAGGGCATCCCATTTAAAGGAGGCCCCTCCTGTGCTGGAAAGGCCCACCTGCTGCGGGAGGATTGCCCCAGGAGGGTTAAGTAAGGCCCACTGCCCACCAGCTGACCGTTCCCGCAGCCAGGCAGGCGAGTGGGGGCTGCTGCCGAAATGTTCTGGTTTGAAGGTCTAGAGTCTTCCAGTGGAACCAGACAGGGACACAGCCACCCTCCAATATATGGTCACACAGCAAACACTGGTCCTACCAGGTGCTGGCCCTGTGTGAGGACCGCTGGCGGGGTGCTGGCCAGCAACAGAGCGTCCTCTCAGCATGGTGCAGGCTGACTCCCTGTTCCCCTGGGTGCCCCTCGATTTGTCACCTCTGTGCCCTGCTGATGTCATTTCTTCATCCTCGGTGTCTTCCCTTGCCTTTTCTCCCTTGTCCAGACTCACTCAAAGGCCACCTCCTCTGAGTGCCCATCTTTGCCCTCCCCTGCCCTACTCAGCCCCAGAAGCAGGAGGGAAGCAGAACACTCCCCTCATGCTCCTGTGGTGCTCTGGTCTGCTCCTCCCAGAGGCCCTTACTCCACTCCACCCATGTTCTGGATCCTTCAGTCCTGAGGTGGCTGCCCCATGCACTGGCTTCCCCTGAAGGACAGTAACTTACCTCTGTACCCCTCCAGGACCAGCAGATAAACCAGTGGGGGATCAAAAGGATGGAGCTCATCTTGCCTCCTGGTTTAACTGAAAGAACAGAGACATGGCTTCCATACGCACCACCAGTGTCTGTGCCAGGCTAGCTGCACAGCAGCCATCAGAGAAGCAGGTGCCTAGGTGCCAGCCCCAGGGTGGCTTCAGAAGGCCTAGCGAGGGCACAGCAAGCTCTATATTTTTTCATCCTCTAGGAGGGTCGCAGCACAGACAGGCTTGGAGACCTGATTCAGACCGTTTAACTCGGAGGAGGACTGGATACATAGATTTGATATTTGTATCTATCAAGCAGCTGCGAGGCCGTGGGAAGGTACTACTGGGATTTCATTCCACAGGCATTCTCAGGTGTTAATTGTGTGAGGGAATTTTGATCCACTTGGTTAAAATGCAGCATTTTCGAAGGGCCAAGAAATAGGAAAGCCTGGTGCCCCTCCCCCAAAGGACCTTGAAGCCGCAGGTGGACGCAACTGTGTCCCAGGAGCAGCCCAGAACACCATCCCTGGGGAGCGGCCAGGACATGTGCATCCTCACGCCACCTTCTCTTCCTTTGACAGGTCTCCCGTGATGGCCGGTGGGCTATTCGCCGTGGACCGGAAGTGGTTCTGGGAGCTGGGCGGGTACGACCCCGGCTTGGAGATCTGGGGAGGAGAGCAGTATGAGATCTCCTTCAAGGTGAGCCGGCGCTCACAAGCCGCTTCCCGGTGCCACCACTCCTTGGTCCTGGGCCTGGCAGGCTGCCTGCCTGGAGTCTGAGCCTGGGAAGACTCGGGGTTCGCAGGGTTCTGTAGTCCCTTTGCTCCTCAGGCAAAGATGTCAGGAGTCAGTGGGCCACTGTGTCTGCATGTGTGGGACAAGGGTGGGGTTGCTGCGGGGGCACCCTCAGGCCAAAGACTGGTCTTGCTGGTATTTGCCTTACATCTCTTCTTAAGATGTCGGAATAAGGGCTGGGGATTTAGCTCAGTTGGTAGAGTGCTTGCCTTGTGAGCACAAGGCCCTGGGTTCAGTCCCTAGCACTGCAAAAACGTGCTGGAGTAAGATGAGTCTCCCTTCCAGCCAAGATGGCACGTCCAGCAGCCCACAGTGGGGAAGGAAGGCCACAAGATGCATAGGCCATAGAGGACTGCTCTGCTCTGAGAGTGAGTGTGTGTCCTCACAGGTTCAACGATAGCCACTAGGTCACCCCTCTCAGTTCTCTCTTTTGTATCTGTTACTGCAGGAGTTTGACATAGAGGCCTGAGGATAAAAGCTCCAATTGAGGACTCAGGAAGACCTGAGTTCAAATCCCCATTCCAATACTAGGTAACTGTCCGACTTCAAGCCTTCTTTCCTCATCTGAAGTAAAAGAATAGTGACACTACCAATCTCACAGAGCTACTGTGAAGATCAAATGAGCAAATGTCTAGACAGTGCTTAGCCTACAACACGGGAGCATGGCCAGTGATTAATAATTGGTAGACATTGTTAAGGGTGCAATGAATATTTACTATAACCTGTTTAATCAGCCCATGGGCTGTAGAAACTTTTGACAATGGTAGTAAAGGAGTTTCTAGTTAACTAGTATCTAGTTAACTACTCAAATGTGAGTGCACATTCTCCCCTTTATTTGTGGGGTTCCTTTGCATTATCAGGTGAAGAAGGCTAAGCCCTGTGAGAGGAAGGTTAGCTTGCCCTGTGCCCTTGTGGTCCACCATCTTCCAGCATGTTCAGAACCTGAGTAAGGCAGATCCCCAGCCCACAAGGATGGCCAGCGACATTACTGAGCTGACACCTGTGAACACACAACCCTGATGCCCCCTCCCCGAGAGTCGGGCAAAGGGCTAGCAGCAGATGGCCAAGATCAGATCCTAGCTCGGCCACTTCCTACCAGCTATGTGATCCTGCACAAGGAATCCACCTCACTGGGCCTCAGTTTCTGGTTCCATAAAATGAGTTTAGTGATGCTTTTAAGTCTGATGGGTTGTTGATAGGATTAAGTTAGATGATGTTCGTTGGGTGCTTTTAATAAATATCCTAAAGGTTATTGTCATCATCAACCTATAATATAATATTACCTGTGATGCTGGTTGAGCCAGTCAGAACTGGGGAACATAATTATTTTTGCACAGGAGATTAATCCCAGGGACACTTCACCGCTGAACCACATTCCAGCCCTTTTTATTTTTTATTTTGAGACAGGATCTCACTAAGTTGCTTAGAGTCTTGCTAAATTACTGAGGCTGGCTTTGAACTTGCAATCCTCCTTTATCAGCAGGAAAACAGTGACCTAGAATGCGGCTGAAATGTTATTCTGGTTTGAAAGGTAGTCTGTGTCTGCTTTAACCTCCAGAGTTCTGAAGCTGTCTCCCTTGAGGATAGCAGCACCCCCTGAAATAAAACAAATGCTAATATCCAGGTGTGACATCCAACACATTTATCAGCTCTGATGGCACAAGCACCAACCAGTCAGATGCCAGCCATAAGCAATGTGCAGCCACTGTGGTGTGTGACAGCCGAGTTTCCACCTAACAGGATAATGTGCAGGCCCTTTGCACATCCTAGCCCATTTCATCCTCACGACAGCCTGAATTGCACCCACTTCACAGGGGGATGCGGAGGGTTCAGACCACACAGTCAGAAGTAGCTAAACTGGGCCTGAACCTAGGCCTGCCTGATCCAAAGCTCTAACCAGCTGTGTTTGTGGAAACATCAAAGGAAAGCCACTGAGAGGGAAAGGAGCCTAAGAAAGTGGCTGCTGTTGCTTGCCCTTTCTTCTCAGTTGTTTCTCTTCTTGGGATTATTCCTATTTGCTTGGATATTCTGCAGTCTCTTAGCAAATTGAATTAGTAACAATCTAAGTCAGAAATACCAGATCACTTTTGTCTCCTAGCCAACTCTGGAGCATTGGTAGGACTGCTGCATTGAACATTGATATGTACTCTGAGGCTGTATCCAGGGCCACAGGTGTGGGCTTGGTGAGGTTGGCACAAAGGTCATTTATTTAATATCCCTGACCCATGCAATCTAACTTTCCAAATATCACATTCCTCTGGGCATGGTGGCTCAGGAGGCTGAGGCAGGAGAATCACAGCCCAGCCTCAGCAATTTAGTAAGGCTCTAAGCAACTTAGCAAGACCCTGTCTCAGAATAAAAAATAAAAAAGGCTGGGGATGTAGTTCAGTGGCAAAGCACCCTGGGTTCAATCATCAAAAAAAAAAAAAAAAAGAAAAAAGAAAAAGAAAATGACACATCAGAAGTAACAAAACCAGATACAGTGAAATTACACCCAAAATAGTTTGAACTGCACAGTTGCCCAAATTGTCTATTAAATATTGATCCATTAGGCATGCTTCTACATTAGTACCCAGAAATGGGCACATTTGAGTCGTGAGTTCTTATCAGGATTGAACTGCAGTAGGGTAGGTCAGCTTGTGTTTCACTCCCGGCTGTATCCCCCATCCCTGAAGGATTGCCTGGCGTGGAAAAGCGCTTAATAAGTACTTGGTGATTAAATACTCAGAGCAGTTGTGCCACTGGCCAGAACCAGCTCCCAGCTCCCAGCTCCCATCTAGCTCTTTGGTCTAGAAGCCCCCCTTTCAGAAACTATAGAGGGCTATGGAGAAAAGCAAAAAGCAAAAGGTGTGCACAAAGGAATGTCTAAACCCCAAACGCTTTCATTCTGTGTGTTTCAAAGACCCATCTAATGTTGCTCATCAGGCAATCATGGCAGAACAAATGGCATTTTTCTCCACATGGTTTATTTACAAAGGCTGGGTAATGAAGCCATATTGGAAGTCTCTGGTCCAGGAGAGGGAAGAAGGCTGGCTCGCGTTCCCATTTGATCCAATTATGTCTGTCACTCTCGAGGGGAAATGAGAGGCTCCGAGGTCTGGAAGGGACTCTTCTCCCTTGGCACTGTCTCTCCTGGCTCTGAGAACACCGCATGTGCCAGAGCATTGTGTCCCGGCCCTGCGGAGGCCTGCCGAGGCAGAGGGACCCGGAGAGCCCAGCCATCTGCAGCAGCTCCCCGCGAAACCATCTTCATTTTCAGCCAGAACCAGGCATCTACCAAGGGCCAAACTCCCTCCAATTAATCTCCGCTCAGCTCCCTCTTCCTGGTGAAAGAGTAAAGAAACTGGCCTAAACGACACAAGCGTATTTTCAGAAATTAAGGTAAATCAATATTTGTCATCGGGACTGATAGATTAATACTTTGGCTCTGATTCTAGACCAACCTGTTTCTCCTGATGGAAAAACTCCAGAAAATATGTCCTAAAGGTTCTGGGATTTCTAGAAGAGCCAGCGGCTCTTTCTCTTTCCGTCCCCCTCCATCTCTGACCCAGCAGAGCTTTGGTTTCCCAAAGGTGAGGTCACACGGTCAAAGTTCCCCCACTCAGAGGTTAGAGGTTAGACTCTTCCCAGTTCTAGTGGTTGGATGAGCATGGAACTCGGTAGCCTGGCCTCCCTGGGTGGAAAGCCCAGGTGCCATGCTCAGAAGGGGCAAGCCACAGATGTCTACCTCACAGGACTGTCCTCCACCGTTCCCTCTTCCTAAGGCACCTTACCTTAGTCGCAGCTCATATGAGTAGTTTCCTTGTAGCTTAGGGACCATCCCAAAGTCGGTCCTCCCATCTGCATGCACCCAGCCTGGCTCAGGATACCCCGTTTTTACCAACCTCAAGATCTTCCTCTCCCTGCTGGACTCTGGGCTCCCTGGAGGCAGGGGTGTTCTCCTCCACCTCTACACCCCAGTCTCTGACTCATGCAGCTGTTTTAAATACAGATGCTCCTGGGCTTACAGTGGGGTTTCATCCTGATAAAGCCATTGTAAACCAAAAATATAACTCAGAAATACATTGAAAACCACTAACCTCCCTACCACCCCAGCTGAGCAGCACAGCACACTGGAGGTCCTTTCCCTAGTGACCATGTGGCTATGTGGGAGCAGCAGTTCCCTGCCTCTGTCCAGCCCCATGAGAGAGAAGCCTAGCATATATCGCTAGACTGAGAAAAAAATCAAAATTCAAAGTAAGGTTTCACCTAAAGTTTTCTCACTTTTGCATATTGTAAAGTCAAAAAATCATGATACAAGCCATCAGAGTGGAGGACTCCATGACTGTCTGTGACATCACTTCCAACTCATAAACCTTGCACTGCCCGCCCCCCGTACCATCTTGGGTGATGCTGCCTTGTGGGCAAGGCGTTCAGCAGGAAGACAGGGCCCTGGCCTCTTGTCTCTCGTCTTCTCCATCCACCTGGAGAGCCCCGGCAAATCACTCCACCTCCCTGGCCCTCACATCTTGATGGGGTCCTTCCTCCCCCATGAGACAGGGTAGAGTAGGACGCTGTGGCTTTCACAGGTCCAGGGGTGGTCTGGGTTAGAGAGGGCAGCGGCAAGATGAGCAGAAAGGGGCTTGCGCCTTGTGCCCCAGGAGGCCAGGACTAGAACGTATTCAACTACAAGACACAGGAGAAAGAATCCAAGCAGAGCCATAGCACCTAACTAGACTGAGAAAAATGTGTGTCTTGGGCAATGTAAATGGTTGTATCTTCTGTGAGTAGTGAAATCCATTACATTTTGGCAAAATCTGTTACATTTCAGAGTGAGCACATTCTTCAACCTAAAATTTCATGCCCAGAAATTCCAAGAAAGACAACACATAGGTAAGCAAAGAACTAGGTAGGAGCTCTTTGCTGAAATATTACTTACAATTGGGTGAGATCAAAAAAAGACCTCTAGCATATACTAAATTAAAATCATTGCTAAAAATGTGTTTACATTTCCTTCATGGATAAATATGTTAGAGCACATATAAAGGATGGAATATTACATAAAAGAAGTTAGATGCCTCCAAAATTAAGTTTTAAAAAGATGACTGCAAACTAGTGTGTGTGTATGTGCATACATATGCACATACACAATATGATTCATGACAAAGGTCTGGGCATGTAGCACCACGGGCCAGGGTTGATCCCCCATTCTGCAAAAATAAATAGATAATTTGTCAAATGGCTGTTTTTAGCCATTTGACAAATGCAAAGGAAAACCTTAGAATATCCTTAGACCAACCAATGTTTCTTGAGCACTTACCCTCAGTAATGTGTGGGGACCTGTGCCTAACCCTGTACCATTTTTTGTGTGTGTATGTAAAATTTTACTGAAGCACAATATACATATAGAAAGTTGCTCAAAATATCAAGTATATAGTCCATTAATTTTTAAAATGAATACATCCACATGACCAGTCCTCAGATCAAGAAATAGAACATCAGAGAGAACATTCAACCTTTGGTGTTTGGGGATTGGCTTATTTCACTTAGCATGATAGTCTCCCATTCCATCCATTTACCAGCAAATGCCAAAATTTCATCCTCCTTTATGGCTGAGTAATATTCTGTCATGTATATATACCACAGCTTCTTTATCCATTCATCTGTTGGTTCCATAGTTTAGCTTTTGGGAATTGAGCTGCTATAAACATTGAAGTGGCTACGTCACTGTAGTATGCTGATGCTAACCCACCACAAGGAAGGGGAAGATTAGAAGTTCATTGGACTAGACAAGGGGGAATGAAGGGAAGGGAGGGGGATCGGAATAGAAAAGACTGGAGAATGAATTGGATGCATCTTTCCCATCCTTGTATATGAATACACAGCCAATGTAACTCCACGTCTCATACAACCACAAGAATGGGATCCTAATTGGAGCAAGTTATATTTATTCTGTGTATGTATAATATGTCAAAATAGACCCTGCCATGTATCTCTAGAAAGAACAAATTTAAAAATGAAAGAAACAGAATGTCAGCCCCGAGAGCCTCCCACGTGCCCTTAGGGACCATGCCAACGCTGGTCCTGTGTCTGCACGCACCTAGCACGGCTCAGAGTCTGTTTCCACCCAACCCCAAGCTCTCCCTCTCCTCCCTGTTACCCGCCGCCCCACGTTACTGCGTCCTTCTTCCTCCTGAGGCAGCACTTTCGCTCTCCACCCTCCCCACTTTAGAGGTGCGCAAACTGAGACCTAGGTGAGATCACTTCCAAAAAGGACCCACGTGCTTACAGGCTTCTTGTCCCTAGTGACCAACAGGGGTAAGAGGGCTGTCCCTGTCCACCCGATGTGCTTCTGAAACACTGCGCGTGTTCATAATAACTGTTTATCACTTCCGTGATCAGGAAAAAAGGCAGGAAGTTTTATAACCACAAAGGAAAATGTCTGGTTCCTGGCCACCCCTCCTCACATACATTCCACTGCATGGTTTGGGCCATTTGCAAGCTCAGGGATGAGAGTCCCCAGAAGTCAGGCCACCGACAGGGCGTGGCAGAGAAGTCTCCCAGGGAAGGCCAGGCCCACTAAGCGTGGGCTGCGAGGTCTGCTATAGGGGACGGGCGCCCCACTGTCCTTGGAAAGATGGGGACAGGTCCAGGTCATGGAGCAGGGGTGGGTGAGAGTGATGGAAAACCACCTGAGTGTTCAAGAGGGAGGGACAGAAGTCAGGAAGGTCCCTAAAGCTTGTTCTAGAGGGAAAACCATAGAGGCCGAAGCCTAGGAGTAAGTGGGGTCTGCCTGGTTTGACACTGATATGGTCACCAAAAAGGTAGCCCGGTCCTAGACCACCTCCAGCAGACACAAAGTGAAAATAATCACGACAAAGGTCTCAGACTTTTCTCCCATAAAACTCAACAGCATTAGCCGTGAGGTTTACAGCTGCACACCTATGATCCCAGCAACTGGAGAGGCTGAGGCAGAAGGATCTTAAGTTGGAGGCCAACCTGGGCAACTTAGCAAGACCCTGTCTCAAAATAAAAAATAAAAAGGACAGAGGAAGTAGTTCAGTAGCAGAGAGCCCCTGGTTCAATTTCCAGCACAGGGGCGGGGGCGGCTGCAAAACCCTAGTGTTTCAAGAGAATGAAGTGAAATAGAGAGGCAGCACACCCAGAAGCTGCTCACAGGTGATACTGCGACCTGATGCTCAGAGCGGCTAGGTGACTGGGCCAGGGTCTCCCAGCCAGAAGGTGGCAGGTGTCTGGGCACATCTCCTTCCACCTGGTGGGAGAAACAGAAAAGGTGCGTCCAGTCTTGAGAGGCCGCTGTCAGGCAGGGCTCTAAGGTCAGGACCAGCTCTGAGGAGCCCTTAAGTTGCTGCACAGGAGGAGGAAATGATTTCCAAAGGCAGCCCTGGTGGGAGAGGGCCATCTGGCCACCCTCTTGGCACCTGTATGGCCGTGCATTCCCGTGTCCTTGACACCAGCCTCTGCCAGGGGTCTGCTTCTCCAGCCAGCTGCAGCACCACTGCCAGGAACCTGGTGGCCTCCTTGCTTCCTGGGGTGTCTGAGGACGCTGGAAACACGCTCTGCTGAGTGCACCCTTTCATCCCAGGGAGCTGTCTCCTGGGAACAGGGATGTGTGGCACTCTGCTCCTGACTCCCGGCCAGCCTTCTGAAATTCCATGAGTGTCCATCTGTGGGAGTGTGGCTCTCCCCTGCGCCTCCAGGGAAACAGCTCAAAGGCCCAAGGATCATCTTCGCTACAGAACTTCCTAACCACACACTAGGCTCTTCATGTTGCAGCTCTTCAATGCTAAAAATGGTAATAATAGTTTCTTCAAAGAGTGTTTCAAGAACTAAATAATATATTTATGTGGCCTGGAGCTGGACAAAGGGGAAGCATGTGATCAATGGTAGCTGTAGATCCTAACCCTCACATTAGGTAAAGAGGCAGGACAGCAGGGGACTAAGTCTGTGGGCCTGGGTTCTAGTGAAATGAGCATAAGAATGTAAGTTTTTTTTCGTACTAATGGTTCTTTAGCAAGATGATTTGGTGTGATTATTCCTGTACGTCTCAATTATTGATGAGGATCATACTTTCCTAGTATAATTTAGTACAGCTGACTTCCAATCACCTAGCCTCAGTCTAAGTCTGAGGGAAAGTAATAAATCTATTAATTACACTCCTCATTAATGTCCTAATTTCTCCAGTAGCTTGAGAAAATGACTTAATTCATCTGTAAAATGGGGATTGAATAGTCCTTACTTCATAGTGCAGCCTGAGCATGATACTAAGTCAAAAGTGAGTTTAGCTTAGAGCCTGGAACAAAACAAACCATCAATGAACGGTAGCTGTCATTGTTGCGGTTTTTGTAATCACACTGTGGTCGCAGGAAGACAGGAGTGGAAAGAACTTTGAGTCTGGCAAGACAGAGGTGGAGGCCTTGGCTCCCAGCCCAGCTCTGGAACAGACTCTCAGTGAGACCTTTGCCTGAGCTTTGTGTCCTCATCTACAAAGGGACACTAATAATCCCAAATTCACAGGACAGTCAGGAGGTATCATGTGAGCTGTCAGACACATTCACCTGAGGGAGACTCACTATTACAGTACACAGTGATGCTCAAGTATGGTTCCTGACAAGCAGCGTTAGCAGCACCTGAGAACTTGTAGCATTGGTAGAAGTGACCGGGCTGTACCCAGGCTGCCCGGCCATCTGTGTTTTACAAGCCCTCTGGGTTCTTCTGATGCTCCCCCACACTGTAAAGAATAGGTGGGGTCTGGTACAGAGAAGATGCGTAGGCTTGGGTGTGCAATGACAGTGGAAATGGGCAGGTTGTTTGGCAGGTTGGCCAACAGGTTCCAGCACCTTCCAGCTTTCAAGGTTCTGTATCATTGGATCCATCCTTGGCAGCTGATTTCTGTTCCATTTCTTCCAATGGAGTTTTAAAGCAAGCTGATTAATGACCAGGGTCGTGTGTGCCTGGATGAATGAGTTCATTGATGTTTGTACTGGGCCGTGACATTGATGGGAAGAAAAGCACATGTGCACCCGAGTCAGAGAACTGAGCGTCGGGCAGCCGATTCTCATCCTCACGTAGTGCCGGGGTGCAATGAGGATAGGAGGTGACAGGAACTGGGACAGAGGCCCTTGATTGCAAGCCAAGGGTGATTGCTGTGTTCTGCAGGCAACCCAAGAGCCGCTAGAGGCCTCTGAGGAAGACCAGGATGGGTTAGGACCCGCCCGAGGAACATTAAATGGGGAGCGCACAGGCTCGCTGGAGACCTCAGATCTGCCTGGTTTTGGGAAACCCGCCCAGGTTTCATTCTGGACTCTGCTCTTCTGAGCTGAGGAAGCCTGGGGCAGGCACTTGATTTTAGTGGGCCTCATTTAGATGGTGCCTTCTTGCTGGGCTGCTGTAAGATGCCACATTTCCAAATAGGAGCCAGCCTAATGTAAGGCAAACACCCGCTTTGCTGAGGCTGGTTAACTATAAGCAGGGAGAATGTTAAAATAGTCCATTGTTTTTCATTACTGGGACTGAACCCAAGGGCCCTTTACCACTGAGCTATCTCCCCGGCCCTTTTTATTTTATATTTTGAGACTGTTAGGCTGACCTTGAACTTGTAATCCTCCTGCCTCCACTTCCCAAATTACTGGGATTATAGGCATATGTCACAGTGTCCAGCAAAATAGTCAAATATTTAATTATTAATTTATAGCTGAATTTACATCTGGAAACCATATTGCATAAAAATAATATATAATTTAGATGTTAATTAAAATTGGTTTTAAGACTAAAATAAAATTGTTCTTTTCTACTCTTTTTTTATTCCTAACAGTATCTAGTAACTATTATAAATATCAAAAACTAGCATGGCTGAGGTCATTTCATGCCAGTGAGACTTCTTGGAAATAAGATCTTCTTGTTCAAAATGAATACATTCTAAATACTCTGAGTTTCTTTTCTGGGGAATTGTGTGGGGTGCATGCAGTGCCCACACCAGCTGCCGTGTGTCCAGGTGACCCATGCGGAGAGCTCACAGTGTCCTCTGCACTTCCCCAGGGCCTCGATTCAGCCGCACCACCTTAGGAGGTCGTTTTTCCCATTTTACAGATGAGGAAACTGAGGCTTCCACCCATATGAAATTTGCTTAAGAGCTTGGATTGGATTAGACCTCAGTACTGGCAACTCCAGAGCTGAGCTCATAACCACCACCCTAGGTGCCTCCAAAGCACACAGCTAATGCCAAATAATTGGTGACAATTATTATCATATTATTTTCTCCAAGTACAACTGATGAGGGTTTGAACACCACGGGGGTCCCCAGCTGCGATGCCAACTGCTGCAGACCTGGCTGGCTGCCGGTCTTCTCCCTGTCGTGAGCCAGTGGGGCTGTGCCATTCCTGGCCGGCGTCCAGGCAGCCATTTCCCGACAGGTTCGCCCAGCCCCTGCTTGCCGCCTTCCCGGTGGGATGGCCCCTCGCACCCACAGGCCCCGTCGTGATCTCCTGATGCACATCACCGCTCGCCTCTTTCCTCCTCCGTTTGGGAGATAAGAGCGAGTAATTGTCTTTTATAGACATGGCAATGAAGCCTGTCATCACACAAAAGAAGTTTGCTAATAAAATAAATCAAAGCAGCAATGGAAATGAATGGGGAGCAGCTTTTACAATTAGATTTGTACTTGTCTAGTGGCATTGCGCTTCCGTGAGAAGAGACCCCTCCTGGGGGAGGAAAAGGGCAGCGGAAAGAGCTGGCAGGACATGCTTGGAATCCCCTGGGGGTGGGGCACGGGGCTCCCAGAGTGGGAGGGAGGCGGGCGGGGCCAGGAGGGGAGGAGCTGACTGGCACCAGACGAAACAGTACCTCAAGGAGAAGGACTGCAAAAATGTCACCTGGGTGCCTGTGTTTGTCCCCATCTCAAACATGATGGGTCCTGGGCCAGGTGTGACCCGGCTGCAACCTGCCTATAGCTCCCTTGTCTCTGCCACCAGCTGAACCTCCTGCCGGTGGGTGAAAGAACATGCCTTGGATGGCCCAACCCCAAAATGGCACCCAGTGGCTTTGCACCACCCACCTGGCCCCATCAGTCCCTGTTAGTTCCAGATTTGGCCACCAAGTCAGCTGGGAAACTGGACCACGGGATAGACAACACAATGGTGTCGGCAGGAGGGCCACACTGTGAGTTCAAGGTGGTGCATTTCCCCTCCTGCTGCGAGCAGAAATGACTCCTGTCCATCAGGATTGCTGGGGCCGGGCTTCAAGCTCAGCGCTTTGTGCAGGTGTCCGGCTGTCCCCGCAGCCTTGGAGATAACTGTCCGTGCCCACGTGGGGAGAGTGAGGCCCCCAGGCCGAGCCACTTACACAAGGTCCCATGGCTGGCGTGGTGGCGTTGGGACCTGACCACGGGTAAGGCTGCAGCGTGCACTCACTGCGTCCACACCTTGGTTGTCCAGGTCTCAAATGGCCATCGCCTCAGCCATGAAGGAAGGGAGGGGCCTAAGGATTGCGAGAGTGACCTAGGCCCTGAGCAGATCTGCAGGGCTGGGACCTGTGACCAGCTGCCCGCTCCACCACTCTGCCTGTCTTTCATAACCCTGGAAAGAGAGGTCCCCTCCCCAGCCAGTCTTGGGCCCTACCTCTCCAGGGTCAGAGTTGAGAGTTGTTTGTCACAAGAGAGAGGGGGCCGAGTGGTGACCATGAGAGTGACGTGTTTTCTGGCCTCCTGTGTCTGTCCCACTTCACACAAGACAAAACCCAGTCAGGATCCAGCCTGAGAAGGACGGACGTCTGTACCCAAGATAGCAGCTCCCGCCCAGACCCAGGACTCACACTCTTGCCAAGATTAAAAGCCACAGGGCGTTTCCCCTGGATACTAGAGCATCCATGACGAAACCCTGCTCTCTGGTCAGCTCCCTGTCCCCGAGGCTGGCATCAGTCTCCACTCACTTGCTCCTTTGTGAACTCTGCAGGGACAGCATAGGTGCCTGTTATGGACAGAGCACTGTGCTAGGCTCTGGGGGTCTGAAGGCAAAGACGCAGGTGCGACCCCTGCCCACACTGACCTGAGGCTGGGGGTGCAGAGAGGCCGGTAAGGACTCTTACACTGAAAGCCACAGAAAGCCATCTTAAACTGATAGTAGCCAGGAAGAAGGCTGGGGACTGTCTTCGTCATGACTAGACCCAGGTCTCCACTGGGGTGTCTGACTCCCTCTCCACCCTCCCTCTGTGCTGGCTAGATCACAGGCAGGTCCTCCTTCACTGTGTGGGGGCAGAGGTGGCCACTGGCAGCTACAGCAGAGGGTCCCCTTTGTCACTCCATCCCAGAGAAAAATACATGGCACCCTCAACCCATCAGCAACCATCAAAATCCTCTATCACAGCCGGGCGTAGTGACACACACCTGTGATCCCAGCTACTTGGGAGGCTAAGGCAAGTTTGAGGCCAGCCTCACCAACTTAGAGGCCTTCAGCAACTTAGCGAGACCCTGTCTCAAAAGAAAAGAAAAAAGGGGCTGGGGATGTGGCTCAGTGGTTAAACACCCCTGGGTTCCATCCCCAGCACCACCCCCTGCAAAAAAAAAAAAAAAAGAACCCTGCTGTCTCACCCTGCCTTACACCAGCTTCAGAGGCCACCAGGCTGAGTGCTGCAGAGGGACAGTCCCCAGAACAGAGAAGGTGTGCAGGATAGGCAAAACAACGTGTGCCGACGGCAGGGAGATCCGACCTGAGGGCTAACCATGTGGATCATTAAGATCGCACCCCTGACAAAAACAACAGAGGCAAATTGCAAGCGCTGTGTGTGGCCCTGAAGGACAGGGCCACCCAGCACTGTGGGGCCCAGCGGAGGTGGTCAGGCATGGGGCAGAGGGAGGAGCCTGTGGCCCGAGCTGGGCTGTCGGAGGGAGGAGTGTGGCAGGCAAGAGATGGTGGAATGAGAGAGGTGAAGGGCTGCGGGGACAGCAAGCGCCACCGTGCTGACGTCTGTGTGCGAGGCACTCTGGGTGGCCTGCGCTGGAGTCCCCACAAAGGACTGGGGAGTTTGGCAGCAGCTTTCGCTAAACAACTTTCTGTGTCTCTGGAGGGAGTTTACGTTGAGTCTGCCCCAGGGCATCGTGTCCTGGGCAAGGGAACCATGGCACCAACCCAGCACCGGAAGCCAGGACGCCCCCTGGGCTCCACGCATCGGGGAGCCTGAGAACGTTTCGGATGCCTCAAACCTCTAGGCAGATCAAGGTCACCCTGGTTCCTCAGGAACCTCCAGGCTGGTGGCCAGCATGGTCAGGGCCAAAGGAACCAGAGGTCACAGCAAAGAGGCTTTAGAAATGGATCATCTGTCTGTAAAAAAGAAGGTTCCCTGCCAGGCAGAGCTGGAGATGCAGCCTCGCTAGCTAATGCAAGTTTAATATGGAGCCGAGGAAGCTGGACGCCAGCCCGCTCAGCTGCCCAGGAGACAGTCAGAAATGGAGTCCCTCTCCTGCTCAGCCCCTCGACCACCAAGAGGTAGAAGATAGCCCCAGCGGCCCGGGCCATATCCACCAGACAAAGGGACACGTCCACATCAATCTCTCTGTATAAGGGAAGAGTTATTGTTATGGGATCCTGGCACCTGATCAATATCTCCTGCTTTGAAAATAAACTTCTTGGCTTGGCCTTGACATTAATCCACCGTCAGGAGCCCATTATCTTGAGACCTCCGTTCTGTTCTATTGACTTGCTCGATTCTTTTCTCCCCAGATCCAAATGTACTTGCGCTCCTCCCGGCGGCACTTCTCCTGATTGGTGCCCCGTGCAGATCCCTCTTGGGGAGCCGGGGCTGGAGACCGCAGGAGGGAGCGGGGAGTACCCTTAGATGTGAGGCGGCAGAGTGGTCCCGCTAGAGTCCCAGATTCCTCGGGACGGAGGCCCAGCCCCCAGTATCCCGCGAGCAGTTCAGGCTTGGAAAAGGGCTCTTTTGCACAGAATTGGGGTTACCGATGTCTCCAGTTCTGCCCGTCACTCCACAAATGAGAGAAAATGGAATGAAGTTAATAAAAATGTCCCAGATCCAGCGGGGTCTCACCATGGCCACGCCTCCCCTCCCCCAAAGCCATGATGGCCTCCAATCTGGGCTGTCGCCAGAGCCTGCCTAGGCCTTCCCTGCTGCGGGCCTGTGCCCCGCATGGCCTTCTCCACGCCAGTCACCGCCCTGCTGTCCATCCAGTAGTGCACACTGTCGTTGGAAAGTGTCCCCATGTTGGCTCCTGCTGCCGCCACAGAAGATGAGCCCCAGACATGCATCTTAACACAACCGACAGCTGCTGTCTCCCAGGCGCTCTTGGTCTGGGGCTGGGGACTGGCCGTGTTGATAGCCTGGCCTGGGTCAGGAAGTAAGCCAGGGCCACCACCACCTGCAGGCTTCACTAGGACTAGAACATCCACTTCTAAGATGGCACACTGGCGTGACCTCAGCTGTCCCCACATGGACCTCTCCAGAGCACTGTTTCCCCCGCCCCCACACCACTGAGCTGCACCCCAGTCCCACCTTAGCACTGCTTGTCAGCTGCTCCCAAAAGCAAGTGATCACAGAAAGAGGCAGAAGCCACAGCATCCTTACGACCGTCACCTCTGTCACATCCCACTGGTTACAATGGTCAGTCCTCATGTGACGCTTTGGGGAGGCAGTCCCCCCCCCCCGGGGCACAAGTTCTAGGAGGTGAGAACCATTCCAGGCCACCTTGCAGGCTGGTCACCACACTCCCCTTCCCGTGAGAGCAGGGTCCTTGGCTAATTCACAGTAGGTGACATGCAGCAGATACTCCCTAATTCTTAGTCGAGCATGCGAGAGTCACAGAGAACTACCTTGATCCAGTCATAAAGCTGGTAAATGGTCAGGATCTGAACCGAGGCCTCCTGGGGAGGGTCCATGTAGGCTGGGTCCCCTCCGTGGTATGAGTCAGTACTAACTGTCCCACGCTGCTGTCAGGTCAGCATGCAGTCAAACTCAGGAGCTCTTGGGATGCCAGACATTCCTCCCTGGAAGGGGGACAGGAGGAGAAGCATCAGCCCCTGATGGTTTAGCGAGCCAGAGTGCAGAGGAGCTGGGGCGAGGAGGCTGGCGGAACGCCCAGGGGGACCCAGCGGGACGCTTAAAGATCTTGAGGGAACTTCCAGGATCTACAGTCAGGAGATGCACAGAACCTATGTGCCACCTTGTCCCCTCTCATTCTTGTGACAGACCTCACTGGGCCATCGCTGTGGCCTTTCCCACTTGGGTCCCCGCTGCCTCTTCAGAATCCTCAACACAGTACTCAAGCATCCATAGTGTTTAAGACTCAGACCTGGAGTTGGTTAAAACTGGGTTTAAAATTCCGGCTCTACCACTTCCTAACTCCATGACCTCGGACATCTCTCAGCAACTCTAGCGGCAGTTTCCGCATCTGTAAGATGTCCCTCAGCACATAGTGCCTAAGCTGGCAGTTCTCTTTACTGCTGTTGCTTTGTCTGTGTTTGCCCACCTCGCTGCTTGTGTGACGGGGCTTTGGCTGACCGTCCGGCTGATGCTGTTTGAACACACTGGAGCGCGCTGGCCTTTGAGGGGACAGTGAACTGGAGGCAGAAGCATGATCGTTTTTCTCCCTTCTCACCCTGCAGGTGTGGATGTGTGGGGGCCGCATGGAGGACATCCCCTGCTCCAGGGTGGGCCATATCTATAGGAAGTATGTACCCTACAAGGTCCCTGCTGGAGTCAGCCTGGCCCGGGTAAGGTGGTGGCTTTCCTGGGGGCAGGGGGTGTAGGGGTTGGTTGAAGTTGACCCACAGTACTGAGGCACCTTAGGGCCCCAGGCTGAGTGATCACTAGGAGTGAGGATGTGCCCCCATTCTCCAGGCAGAATCCAATTTAAAAGAACTTACTTAAATCCCTGCTTACCCACTTAAAGGCTGTGTGACCTCAGGAGGATTGCTTAACTCCTCTGAACCTGTTTCTCTCTTTGTTGAAAGGGAGCTAATTCCTTTCAACTGTTAGCCTTGCTAGGAAAAGTAAGGAGATGATACAGTGTCTCAAAGTGTAACACATGGAATTATCTTAGGTGGTAGGCACAGGAACATTTTTATTTTCATGTGTTTAAATTGAAGTGGATTAAAAATGAATGCGTATTACTGTAGCAAACTTGTAACTTCACAAATATTAGGACTAAAATGAAAGTAAGTGTGAAGTTAGATCACAAGTGATTTAAAGAAACATGATAGATAAATACTAACACAGTTGGTGTGCTGTGGTTTGGAAAACCGGAGACACGGTGTTTAAAAGGTCCCGTTGTGAAGGAGGGGTTAACATATCTTCTCTTCTTCCCACCCTTTTCCCAGTTCCATTGCCAAGAACTAGGTGACAAGCTATTTCACTGCCCTAAAATGGTTTGTATCAATCCTGGCTTGAATTAAATTGGCCACTGGCTACAAATGGAAATGCTAGCCAGACTCGGGGGAGAGGGGAGGAGCAGTATTAAATGTCTTGGGAAAAAACAAATCAAGGTGACCACAAAAGAGAAACGATGAGGAGGGAGGGTCCCCGATGCAAAGACCGCGGGAGGTTTGGGGGCAAGCCTCCGTGGAGCCCCCAACCCAAAAGAGACCCGTGTGAGCCTGTCTGGCTTCCCCAACGCCGCCTCCTTCCGGCAAGATTGCATCCTCCCCGTCCCTCATCACCCAGACTCGTTGTCCAGTAACTTATAACGAGAACAGAGGCTCAAAGAGGACGCCAGACTCCCTCAGTGGATGGGAGCTGAGCTCTGGACTGCCGGGCTGCTTTGGGGCCGGCGTGGAGGGAAAGGAGAGCCGGCAGTGCCCTCTAGTGGTAGAAGTTTCTAACCACAGCCTCCCGGGCCTTCAGCGCTTTGCACAGCCCCATCCCGCGCGACGGGGCTTGGGTTAAAAATTCAGCCCTGCGAGGCAAAAATTGCATCTTCTGAAACACCATTGGCCTTCCCTAAGGATGCCAGCCGCACACCAACTTCGGTGAGCCCAATACTGCCTCTCTTCCAACTATAAGGAGCATGGGGACGCTAACCCCTGAGCAGGACCAATCCCGAAGCATCCTTTTCCTATCCAGAACTGTCATTTAAAAGGCCCCCTGAGAAAGATACCACAGCCTCCTGCTCATTGAATCACGAATGAATGCAATGTGTACTAGCTAACTGCAGTAACTTTCTTTTATTAACAACAACAAAAAAAAGAAACTTCCTTCAAACCAGGCATCTTGCAAAGCATCTTCCAAACCTCCATTCTCCATTTTTAATCTCCACTTTAGGGAGACATTAACTTGAGCTCCTGCTCAATGCAAACCTGTTTATGTCTGACAGGTGCCTGGCATATAGCAATGGTTCCTGAAATAGTGACTGCTATTGTTGGCGTCAACATTAGCATCTGCATCAATGTTCACAATTAAGACTGGAGCTGTATTTCAGTGTCTTATCTGAATTCTGAGTTTAGGGATTTCAACTTCTTTGAGCTACCTGTACTGAATCAATATCCCAAGTTTGACTTTAAACAATCTGGGTGGTGCCCCAGGCCTTCTCCTAAGCTCCTCCCACATTCATTCTGCAACCTGTGGGTTCTGGCTCTGTGTAAGTTTGCAGGACCACACAGATGCCTGAGTCAAGCACAGCCTTTTATTATAGTGCCTCACTGCCCCCATTTAGTTGCAGATATTATCAAATGTTTATTGAGCTTTTCAACAACCAAGTTCTAAGCCTTGGGGAGCCCTAGAACATCATTTTGATAGCATCTAAGCAAGCCAAAAGGAAGCAGACCTGTTTCGCTGGCCCCAGAAGGTCAGACAGCAATGAGGTAGCAGCAGGTTAGGAAAACTGAGCAGTTGGCAGCTTGCCAGCCTCTAGACGGAGCAGCCAGTCTTTCTTCCTTTAGTAAACTTGCTAAACTCCTTCTTGACTGGGATAGCATCCTAGGGAAGGCCACAACAGAAACCCTCTCAAATTTGGTGCAACAAAAATAGAAACTGATTCCAAGGGCCAGACAAGTCTCTGCGCTCCAAGCACAAAGAGTGCAGTTGGGATAAAGAAGGGACTCAGGACTAAGAAGAGGTGGGGGGGGGGCGGGGTTTTGAGGTATACAAACCCCATGACAACCTAGGGTCCTTTATGTGACTCCAAAGGAAACGCAAGAAAAATTCATGTGAAGTCCTTTCCTTTGGTCTAGTACAATTCCTAAGTTGTACGAAAATTCCAGATCTGGGAGAAATGGCTGATTAAGCCACGTCTTAAAAACACAATAGCGCATTTCTAATTTAAATAGACAGTAGCCAAGGACTTGGGAGATGAAATCTGTGTTTTAGAGTGTTGGGGTGTTCAGGCTCTGTCAGGGTTTCATGATCTGGCTTTTTAATTAAACATAGCCTTTGCCGCGCAGGGGCCTGGCGGGGAAACCCTACACCTGAGCTGCTTTCCAGCCCACTTCCACCCAGGAGGAGCCAGGTGACTGCAAGGAAATGCAGTGGTTTCCTGATCGCAAACTGCAGCCAGCAAAATTGGGAAGCTGGTGACTCGGTCTGCGTGTATGGCCTCCCTGGTTCCGGCGCCCTCCCCCAGACTCGGGAGTCGGCAAACTGTTTCTGTATGGCTCACAGCTAAGAATGTTTTTACGTAGTTGGGGAGAAAAGAAATCAAAAGAATACTTTGAGACACATGAAAATCAAATGTAACTGTCCTTAAAGTTTTATTGGAACACAGCCAGACCGTCATTGACAGCGCCTCTGGTAGCTTTATAGCTGCATCAGAGTTGAGACCATCTGGTCTGCAAAGCCTAAAATACTGACTCTCAGGTCCTTTATGGAAAGCATTTGAACATGTTGCCCACCCTGCCTTCCCTTCTGTTCCTAGAGAGTAGTCCTTCACACGTAGGTGTGAACTTAGGTGTGAATAACTGGAACAGCTATTAAAAGTAAAGTGCTAACTCTTGCTTTACCCTTCAAAGGAAAAAACCTTATAAGAGAGATAAAGCCTGCTCTGCGTGTATCTTGGGGGACAGGTGGGGAACACCAGTCCTGGCAACTCCAGAGGACTAGAGGACAATGTCCGGGGGCAGGGAATTTCCCCAAACCTCTAAGTGTCTGCTGTCAATTCTCACTGAAGGGCCTCTGCACAGCAACTGGAATAAAGAATTCTCATCACAACTTCACACAAGAATTCCTTCCCCCTCTATCTCCAAGTCTGGGGTTGTCAGGGGGAGTTTTGTACGTTATCCTTGTGCTTTATAATAAGCATAGATGCAACCTTCAAACCTCAAAGGATTATTAGAAATTCTAGCAACTGATGGGATTATACCTTTCAGTTGTAAGTTATAATTTATTTTCACCATGTAACTTGGTCAGGACTTTTTTAGCTAAGATGACAAAAACCTAACTCCTATGTACTTCAGCAGAAAGGGAATTTGATGGCTGGGTACAGGGGTGCAATCCCAGCAACATGAGAGGCTGAGGCAGGAGGATTGTAAGTTAAAGGTCAGCCTCAGCAACTTAGCAAGACCCTGTCTCAAAATAAAAAATAAAAAGGGCTGGGGGTGTAACTCAATGGTAGAGTGCCCCTGAGTTTAATCCCTAGTTCCAAAAAAGGAGAGGGGGGCAGATGTAATGGCTCATGGAATTGGAAGGTTCTCAGGTAGTACTGGCTTCAGGTGTGACTGAATTCATGCTGTAAGAAGTATTAATGCTACAAGAAGGACCACTCTGACCCGTTCCAAGTTGACTTTCTCCTTGGATAAGCTTGTGGTTACTACATGGCTGCCATCTTACCCAGGGGGTCTTACCCAACAATCCAAACAGAAACAGAACAATTCTTCCCAATAATTCCTGCAAAAATTCTATGGTTAATGCCTGTTGGATCTGATTGGCTTGGCTGGGGTCACAGGCTCATTTCTGACCAATCCCTGTATGCATTAGCCACATTAGCCAGACTGGGAGTTGGGCATTTCTGCCACCCCCATGAATTGGCAGTGAGGCAGGGGAAGCTTCCCAAAGGAAAGTTGGTGAGTTATCACTGGAATGAGAGAGAATGGAAGATGGGCGGGCAAAACAATGGCAGTTTATTATCCAACTGTAAAGTCCTTACAATGTGCATAAATAATAATTATAAACACAGTGACATGTCTTGACAGATATATTCTGAGAAAGGCACCAATAGGCTTTCATCCTTGTAGAACATTATAGAGTGTACTTACCCAACTGAGATGCTCCACAGTCACCAAGCAATGTGGCCTTATGGGAACACCTTCTTGTATGTGGTCCATCATTGACCCAGCTGTCAGTGTGGCCCTGACTGTATAGAAAATCTGAAAACATGGTGGAACTACGATCTTTGATGTATGTAAATAAGAACGGTGGATCTCAACCCGCCAGGACCCTTCGCACCCCAACCCCTGGCCTGGGCTCTGCAGTGAGTCTGACGCTTCCACCTGCCTCTGCCCGCAGAACCTCAAGCGCGTGGCCGAAGTGTGGATGGATGAGTACGCCGAGTACATTTATCAGCGCCGGCCAGAGTACCGCCACCTCTCCGCTGGGGACGTAGCAGCCCAGAAGAAGCTCCGCAGCGCCCTTAACTGCAAGAGCTTCAAGTGGTTTATGACCAAGATCGCCTGGGATCTGCCCAAATTCTACCCGCCCGTGGAGCCCCCTGCTGCAGCCTGGGGGGAGGTGAGTGTGGAGGGCGTGGCTGGCGACACGGTTTGCAAAAGCCCAGCCCCTGGTCACACACAGCACAGGTGCCGTGCTGGGAAAAGTAGGAATATAACTCTCTTTCCTCCTTTCCTCTTCTCTCTTTAGTTTTGCCGGTTGTTTTTTGTTGTTATTGTTGCTTTTGTGTTTTGTTTTGTTTTACTATATCATGTTCTCAGTATAGGAAAATTAAACTTTAATTAGGCTAGTGTAGTGGGGCACAGCGACTCCCAGCAACCCTGTAAGGCTGAAGCAGGAGGATCTTGAGTTCAAGGCCAGCCTCAACAATTGAGTGAGGCCCTGAGCAATTAAGTGAGATCGTGCCTCAAAAAATTTTTTTAAAAGGCTGGGGATGTGGCTCAGTGCTTAAGCGCCCGTGGGTTCAATTCCTGCCCCCCCCCCCAAAAAAAAAACTTTATTAGCATGAATTTCACCTCGCATCTTTATATTATGCAGTGCCAATTTTTTGGTAGCGATGATGGTGGTGGTGATGTCTTTGGCATTTTGTTTCTAGTTTGTTTTCATTTTTCGTGGTTTTGGGGGGTGGTATTTTTCAGTGCTGGAGCTAAAACCCGGAGCCTTGCACATGCTCCCCGGCCACAGTGCCGTTTTAAATGCAGATGAAGAGCGCACAGCTCGTATTCAGAATGGGTGCAGTGACAAGACCTGTGTTCCATCTCCAAGTTCTTTCCTAGCAGAAGACTAGGAAACTGCACAAACCTCACCCTGGGAAAACCGTGCTCTTCCAGCACTGCCCGCAGCTACTCATGAGCCTGGACGTGATCGGCCAGCACCGGGGAGTGGAGCCACGCAGGAAAGGGCAGGATGGTCACCACGGTCCTTTCGTGGCTGAGAGTGCTGATTCCTTGGTGCATGGCAGCAAGACCCCATCTGAGGGGAAACTTGGACCGCCGGCACCTCCGCTTAGTCAGACAGGACTCACTTGTCTGGTACCGACTCTTGCCGGGCTCTGCCGTGTGTCTGGTCCACCGCAGATTAAAGCTTGTGGGCTTGGGGGATGCTGTAAGCAGACAGGGCAGCGAGGAGCCGAGAGCACCGGCACGGCGTGTGCCCTCGGCTTGTGCTCATGCTCCCACGTCCCTGGATCTCTGTTTACACAACAAAGTCAAACACAAAATGGTTAAGAGCTGAAACAGCCACAGCAGAGCTGTGAGCCCGGCACAGGCCCCTGCGCGTGGAACTGTGCTGCGGCACATGTGGCAGCTGTCAAACCGCTGCTGGAGGACACAGGCCAGTCACACCAGGTGGGCCAGCCCGTCGCCACCACCATCCGTCCTGGCTTCCCCGCCAGGAGCACCTACTCATTGACAGATGGACATTTTGGGGCTTGGGAGAGGGAGAGCATGAGAGTTAGGTCTCTTTGGGAGGCCAGCTTAAGTAAAAAGGGGAACTGTGTTGAGTCGTGGAAGCCTGATGTAACTGTGGCATCAGATGACCTGGACCAGGGTCTCCAGTGATGTCAGTCTTTTTCCTGCTGCTTAACCCGGTTTCCTTTTATGTGGACCTTTTATGAGGCAGGGTGACTTCAGAAGCTTCAGGCTGACACACCCCTCGCTCGGCCAACCCAAAAGAAAATGTATGCCCCTTTCCCAATCAAGCCAGCAAGGATGCAGGACCAAGTCTCATCCTTGGATCCTCACCAGTTGCTGTGGCCGTCAGGCAAGGGGAAAGCAAGGGTAGGAAAGGGTAGGTTAGTATGCCAGCTGGCTGCAGGTGAGGGGCAAGCAGACTGTTACCAGAGGAAGGAGAGCTGATGCTGGGCTGGCAGAAGCACCAGAAAGGACAGGCTCAGAGGCACACAGCAAACTAGAGAGACCCTGGCCGATAAGCCCCCGGCGAGCCCCACCCCAACACCACCAGTACTCTCAGAGAGGCACCACATTGACTTCCCTCTGAGCTCTTCGGTTCTTTACCAAGCTACTGCCTTTTTCTCCTGCATTAGTTCAAGTCCTCCAAGAAGCGGATGCCATGTGGGATTAGATGTGCAAGAGACGCATTGGTGAAACACCAAGAGGAAGAGCGAGGGGGACTGGGGCAGCCAGCAGCCATGGTCATGTGGTCTGGCCTCTGTAAAGGGGAGAAGGAAGGAAGGAAGGAAGGAAGGAGGGTTTGGGAAGAAGCGTCCTAGGTCACAATATGGCTGATGAAGTTTCAGCCAGATTAATATGGACTCCTTGAGCCAAATCACCTCCAGAGGTGTCCAGCACCTCCCAGGAATGGACCTGCCATAGCCTCCCTGCCCCACTCGTCCCTGGGCTGGGAGCAGCCCACAGGAAGACACAGCGGTGGGTTCAGAACACAGGACTGGGGCTGCTGGACTCCCTGCAAAAGAAAGTCCAAGTGGGGCATTTTCGTAGCTGCCACATCTACCCACCCCCGTGACCCACCCCCGTGACACACAGGAGTGACAGCCGGGCGGTGGGAGCTGTGTGACATGAGAGCCGCACCCGCACATGCCGCCTGCCTATAGCGAGTGAGCGTCCGAGCACTCCAGCGGCCCAGCCCACCTGTCTTGATGGTCAAGGGAGACAGACCACTGTTGTTCTTTGGATGGGAGCTTGAGTGGACTCTGTCACCTCTTGCTATTCACCTGCCCTAAAAGGCAGAGAATTCAAGACCTGTGACAAAGATTCTGTGTCCTGTTCTAGAGGTTTCTGAGGTTCGGTCCTGGACTACCTCTACCTGGTCACCTGGGATGGGGTGAAATTCAGTTCCTGGGCCGGGAGTCCTGGCACCTGCATGCAGGCCCCACTCCCTGGCTGACTGCAGGCTCCAAGCTCAGCAGCGCGAGGAACACGAGGGGCTTCCTCTGCAGATAAGCAGCCCTCGCTGAGCGGCTAGGCACTGCCAGCAGCCCAGGCCGGGCCTCGTTAGGACCACTCAGAGCTGAGCCCCTCTGTCTCTGCCCTGGGTCCCCTCCCACCCCAGCAGGGCCTGCAGGTACCTTGAGGCGCCTCACTGGCCCACTCCTTCCCTTTCCCGCTCAGATTCGCAACGTGGGCACGGGGCTGTGTGCAGACACCAAGCATGGCACGCTGGGGTCCCCGCTGAGGCTGGAGAGCTGCATCTGGGGCCGCGGGGAGGCCGCCTGGAACAACATGCAGGTAAGGGCCACTCCCTGGGGGCTGGCCAGGGGGGTCCCTGCATCGTCTGCTGCACAAGTGCTCACGTGTTCAGGGCTGGGAGGGAGGGACTGCGGGCCAGTGATGAGTGACAGATGCCAACCCCGGGGAAAAGTTGTAAGAGTTTCCTCAGCGTCTTGGATAGGGTGATCGTGTACACTGTAGCAAGACCATCCGTCTGGACTGTTGGTTATTAATGACAGGCACCCAGCCCAAATGGCCTTCAACTGAAAGAGGGAGTTGTTGACTCAAGTCACCAAGAAACGTTGATTAAGTTGTCTAGGTCCCTCGGAATCTTCTTGCCTCTCTGGGCTTCCTTCTCAACCTGGCTCTTCCTGTGTGGTGGCAGATGTGACCACGCAGCCCCCAGTGGACAGGTACGCCCCTCCGAGAGTTCTGGCGAATCCCTGGGGCTCTCCGCCCTAGGTTCCTGAGTGCTGCGATGGGGAGGTAAGGGTGTCCTCTCATGGGTGACCTGGGGCTCTGGTCACCTCACCTAAGGACAGGGCGGTTAGTGGGAGAGGGCTCTTTGTCTGAGGGATCATCCCCAGGATGTTACAGGAGAATGCAGACTGTAACCCAGCCTGTGGGAAGGGCGTTCACTCTCAGGAAACTGCATCTCGTTCTCTGCAGTCTCGTCTTCCCTTACGCTACCCAGCATCCACTGATCCTTGGTCTGAGGATACAGCTTGAATGTCCCCATGTACGTTTTTGGCATTTTGGAAACTCACGGTGGTATAAGCCTAGTCATGTGGGTCCTCTGCATCAGCAGGACTCAGAAGGAGCAGGTTACGGAGGCACTGAGATCAGGCGACAACACCTCCACCTCAGTCCATTTTCTGTCACTATAGTTGTGCACCACAGACTGGGTAATTCGTAAAGAAGAGCAGTTTGTGTAGCTCACAGTGCTGGAGGTCCAAGAGCATAGTGCCACCATCTGCTTGGCTCCTGTCATGACATGGAAGAGGGCATCAGATGGGGACACAGAGCATGTTTGCTAAGATGGTTTTCATTTTCTCCTCTTTTAAAGTGACTAATGCCATCTTGGAGGTCCCAAACCCTCATACCCTCATCTAATTACCTCACAAAAGCCTCACCTCTAAATATCATTAACGTACAACTTTGGGGATTAAGTTTCTAACAGGTTAATTCCAGGGGATCTCCCCAAACCACAGTGACCGCTCAGATGGCACGACACACAGGCTGGAGCTATCTGCCTCTCCCTCTGAAATTCATCCTTTCTTCATCGTCCTTAGTAGGTAGTGGCCTTCTGTGACTGATTCTTCAGATTTCTCCAGTGTTGTTATGTGACTTATCCACCCCACCTTAGGACTCCGAAAGAGACCAAGAGGAGCATGAAACCTGGTTAAAAAGAGCCCAGGAACCTCAGCTTCAGAAAAGCCTCCATGTGTGGCAGAGTCCAGGCCCGTGTCTGAGGACTCACAAGCAACCACAGGGTGCCTAGGGGTGTGGCTGTGCCAGCCTTCGCCTTCCAAGGAGCCCCATTGGGATTCACGCCTCCTGGCCCTCAGCCTCCCTGAACAGAGAGGTGAAACAGGAAGAGAGCTCCTGCCCTGGAAGAGGCTAGGAAATGAACATTTAGGAGGCAGTTTTTAAGAGGTATTTTAGTGAGCTATGTCACTGCTGTGACAAAAAGATTTGACCAGAAAAATTGTAGAGGAGGAAGATTTCGTGACTTCAGAGGTCTTAGTCCATAGAAGGCCAGCTTCATTTCTTGGGGCTTGAGGTGAAGCTGATCATCATGGTGGGAGCATAGCGAAGGGAAGCAGGTCACATGATGATCAGAAAGCACAGAGAGACTCCATTCGCCAGATACAAATATATACCCAAAGCCACGCCCCGAATCCTACCTCCTTCAGCCACACCCTGTCACTTCAGTTACCACTCAGTTAATCCCCATCAGGGGATTAATTCACTGATTGGGTTCAGACTCTCACAACCCAATCATTTCTCCTCTGAACCTTCTTGCATTGTCTCACATGTGGGTTTTGGGGGACACCTCACATCCAAACCATAACAAGAGGGTAGACAGTAACCAGTGAAAGATAATGACTGATACAAGAGAGGTCAACACATGGAGCCCTAGAACAGCCCACCTGCCTTCCTAGAGGGATTTCTGAACCACGCCTCAGGGAGACAGAACCCAAGAGGAGCCAGGTGACTCCCTGCCTTGAGGGGACAGAGCTGAGCATGTAGGAGAGAGGCCACTAGAACTCACAAAACAGAATGTCGGAACTGGATTGGGAGAACTTCTGAGAGAAATCCAGACCCAGAGAGACTCACTCTTCAGCTCTACCAAACATGGAACGAAGAGAATTTTACCAATTCTACAAAAACTCCAGAAAAGGAAGGAATACTTACCAACTCATTTTGTAAGACCAGCATTACCTTAATACCAAATCCAGACTAAGATGTTGTTAGACCAACCCCAAACCCACATTTCATGAACATAGGTGTAACAATTCTAAACAAAATTTTAGAAAACTCTATTCAACAGTATTTAAGTACCTAAGTATAATTTGTTCCAGGAATACATAGTTGATTTAGACTTACAAAATTAATTGCTGTGGACCAGGGTTGTGGCTCAGTGATAGAGTGCTTGCCTTGTACGTGTGAGGCACTGAGTTCAGCACCACATAAAAATAAATAAATAAAATAAAGGTCTTGTGTCCATTTACAACTAAAAAAATTAATTGCTGTGATCTACCACATTAACAAACTGAAAAAGAAAAACCAGAAAACCACTTCAATATGTTTAGAAGAAGCATTTGACAAAATCCAACTATTGCTGGTATACCCAGAGTAGAAGGGCATTTCCTCACTTTGACAAAGGGAACCTTTGAAAAATCTGTGACCAGCATGAGGCCTGAAGTCATCCAGACAGGACAGGAAGAAGGAAAACTGTATTTGTAGACTGTATGAGCATCTGTGTAGAAAATTCTTTTGACTCTACAAAGGATCTACAACAACTAATAACACAGTTTTAACAAAATTGCAAGATACAAAAATCAATCATCTTCTGTACTAATAATGAAGAATCAAATTAACATTTTAAAAGGCATTTACTATAACAGAAAAAATTAAATACTTAGATATAACAAAAGATGTGAAAGTCCTATACACTGAAAACTATAAACCATTATTGATAGAAACTAAGGAAACTCTAAATAAATGAAGATATATACCATATACATAGGAAGACAGTATCAAAATCAGATCTTTCCAAACCAATATGTAAATTTAACAGAAGCCAGGCGTAGTGGTACACACCTGTAGTCTCAGTTACTTGGGAGGCTAAGGCAAGAGGATCATTTGAACCCGCTCTTCAAAACCAGCCTGGGAAACATAGGGAAAAAATTTCAACACAATTCTAATATTCTAGAAGGCTTTTTTGGTAGAAATTTGAAAAACTTATTCTAAAATTCAAGTGGAAATGCACAGGAAGAACCTCAAATAGCTAAAACAACTTTCAAAAGGAAATTCAAGGTTGAAGAACTAACACTTCCTGATTTCAAGATAATATTATAGGGGCTGAGGAGATAGCTCAGTCGGTAGAGTGCTTGCCTCGCAAGCACAAGGCCCTGGGTTCGATCCCCAGCACCCAAAAAAAAAAAAAAAAAAAAAGATAATATTATAAAATGGAAGTCATCAAGACAGTATGACCCTGGCCTAAAGAAAGATCAGTGGAAGAGAATGAAGTTCAGAATAGACTTACACATACAAGGACTGCTGGCTCTAGACACAGGTATAAAGGCAGTTCAGTGGAGAAAGTCTTTCCAACAAATGATGCTGGAGCAATTGAATATCCATGCAAAAAATCAATATGTGTCTCAGACCATATGTCAAAATTAACTCAAAATGACTCAGAGGCCTAAACATAGAATCTAAAATTGAAAAACTTTTAAAATAAAACATAGACAAAGGACTTTATAACCTTGAGTTAAGCAATGATTTCTTACATACAATACCAACAATGCAATATCAAAAGAAAAAAAAATGGCTGGAATTTCTTCAAAATGAAAATGTCTGTTTTTTAAAAAAACTGTTAAGAGAATAAAAAGGCAAATCACAGACTGGAAGAAAATGTTTGTAAGGCATATATCTAGTAAAGGATTTGTATTTAGAATATATAAAAACTCTCAGAACTCAATAACAATAATTGGAAAAATTTAAGGCCAAAAGATTTGTACAGACATGTTACCAAAGAAGGCGTGGCAAATAAGCATATTAAAAATTCTTAACTCCATTAATTATTAGAGAAATGGGAAAGTACAGCTACAGTGGGACATCACTGCACACCTGGTATCAAGACTGACCATACTCAAGGTTAGCAAGGAGGCGGAGGGACTGGAACTGTACCCTGCTGGTGGGGATGTAAATGTAAAACAGTTTGGCAGTTTCTTGGAGAATTAAACATCAATCCATGATATGAGCCAGACATTCTACTTCTAGGTATCTATCCTAGAGAAAAGGAAACACTTCCCTACAAAGACTTATATGCAAATGTTCATCACAGATTTCTTTGTGGTAGCCAAACACTGGAAACAGTTCAGATGTCCAACAACCAGTAAATGAAGTCCCATGCAGTGAAATCCACTCAGCAAAACAAGGAATGAGCTACTGACAGATGCCATTGCAACCTGGGTGCATCTCAATGAAATTCCGTTGAGAGAAAGAAATCAAACAAAAGAGAATGCATACTGTGTGATTCCTTTTCTGAGAAATTTTAGAAATTGTGAAAGAAGCTCTAAAAAGAGAAAGCAAATCAGTGGTTGCCTCGGGACATGGAAGGCAGGGACAGGAGGGAGAGATTGCCAAGGAGCATGAGGACACTTTGGGGGTGATGGATCTGTTCATTACCTTGATCATGATGATGCTTTCAGGTATAAACATGTCAAACCATATCACGTGACACTTTAAATGAGTGCAGTTTACTGTATGCCAATTATTCTTCAATAAAGCTGCGGAGGTGGGGTGCAGGGGTGAAGCTCATCAAATAAATGCAATATGTGAACCCAGTTTGGGTCATGATTCAAACAGCCTGTGAGGAGAAATGGACAAGGCAGTCCAAGAACGCTTGAACTCTGGGGGCTGGATGACTCGAGGACTCTGTGGTCACTTTCAAGTGTTATGATGGCGCTTGCTGAGCTATTTATACCTGGCAGGACGTGCTAGCTGAGATTTGCCACACAACAGCGTGGGTAGAAGGAGCGACGCGGGTAGAGTGTAGCAAGATTGGCTGAGTTGGTAGCTGCTGAAGCTGGCTAATTAGAACAGGAGCTAATTTCAGTGGGCTCTTTTTTGGCCTGTGTGTTTCGATTTTTTTTCCCAAAATTAAAAAAAAAAAGAAAGAAAAAGTGAAGAAAAAAGAAAATTCTGAGGCTCTGCTGTCCCTATGGTAACGTCCCTGTGTGCACAGGTGTTCACCTTCACCTGGAGAGAGGACATCCGGCCTGGAGACCCTCAGCACACCAAGAAGTTCTGCTTTGATGCCGTTTCCCACACCAGCCCCGTCACCCTCTATGACTGCCACAGCATGAAGGGCAACCAGCTGTGGAAATACCGCCAGGTAAGACAGGAGGGAATGGGGGTGATGGCGGAAGGGGGAAGACACAGGGGGATGGAGGGAGGGCACGGGCAACCTGCCAGATAAACTTTTTTAAAGCAGTGTAGTGCCTCACAGCTTCCCCAGCAGCCCAACCCCGCGTTCACCTGTGCCACAAACCTATCCAGCCACTCAAGAGAAGTCAGAAAACCAGATTTTTATGTGAAAGCTACAAATCTTAATTGTTGGTAACTGTGTCCATTTAAAAAGAAAGCAAAGTCTTACCATGAGGGCCAGCGAGACCTGACTGGAGGCCCGCAGTGTGGAGGACCCAGGCCTGGAAGTGGCAGGCATCCCTTCTGCCCGGGGCTAGGGACAGACACGAGCTGCCAGGGGCACTGGGCCGTGTCTGGCTGTGTGCCCCAGGGAGACCGCCGGGTCTGGGAGCAGCTACCAGGCACTTCCCCCCCTACTTACAATGTTATCGCCACTGCTGTTCGTTGGTGTCCCCGGTGCTCCCTGGCTAAGACCCCCCCTGTTTTGCAGGACAAGACCCTGTACCACCCCGTCAGCGGCAGCTGCATGGACTGCAGTGAAAGTGACCACAGAATCTTCATGAACACCTGCAACCCCTCCTCTCTCACCCAGCAGTGGCTGTTCGAACACACCAACTCAACAGTCTTGGAAAAATTCAACAGAAACTGAGCCCTCGCCTCCCATTGGCAGGCCCGGGAGGTCGCCTGTGGCGGGTGCGGCCCCTCCCCTGAGGAGGCCGGGCTTCCGTGGGCACCATGTTGTGCAGGGTGCTGGCCAGGTGGGTCAGGGCCAGAGTGCTCTTGAAGCTGGAGCAAAGGGTCTGCCTGGTCCTTCAGCCCGAGGCGTGGGGGTGCAGCGTTGCGCAGACGCCACAGAAGGGCCCACAACAGGGCAGGGCCCACTTTAGTCCCTGCGGTGCTGCTGGAGCATCGTGTGGGAGAACCCCAGGCAGCCCTAAGCTACCCGGAAACGAGTCCCGCAGGGCGCCCAGCCCTCAGGGTCCCGCACGAGGGCGACAGCGCTAGAAAGAGGCAACGTTGCCTGGTGCGCGCAGCTTCTAGGACTGGTCAGCCCACCTGCAGCGGGAGGGAGAGCAGTCCCCCTCGAGGGGCCTTTGGGTTTCTGCCCTTGTGGGAGGGGACTGCCAGTGCCGCCCAGCTTCTGTTCTCTCCAGATCCCGGCGATTCACAGGCCACCCCTGTGACCCTCAGAGGGTTCAATACTGAACGCTGACCAGATGGCAGTCATGGGGTCAGAAAAGGGACCCCAGACCTTCCGTTGCAGCCATGAACATAGAGCTGTCTCCCTCTGGCTCTCTGGGTATTTGAAATGTCCATTTCAGTGCTCTCCAGGAACAGGACAGCCCAGCAACCAGCTTTGAGGGTGGTTCAGATGGCCTTGGCCCGTGGAAAAGGCTGAGGAGATCTCCAAACTGGAGATGCTGAATTTCCACATCCACGATTCCATTTCCCTTTCTCTCCCGGGCAAGTCCCTGCCTCGAGAGAGGAGCGGTGCTGGGAGGTGCTCACTGCCCAGAAGCTGGGTGCTTCCAGGACCAACTGTGGGCAGGACACCTCTGACCTCCTTGTGGTTCTAGTTCTCATAGAACTCGAGTTTCTAAAGAACTCCGATTCATCCAAACGAGAGTGATCCATAGGATTCTGGAAGTCTAGCCTCCAGTGTGGTTTCTAGAATGCTTTGATTAAAGCGGCAGGTGGGTGTGACAGTCAAGGCGGCCCCAGCCTGCGGGCTGTGTGGAATCCAAGGTTGGAGGTCCTGGGGAGACAGGTGGGGACCTGTGTCTCTCACCAGAGGCTCTGGCGCAACACAGTGCTCAGCCAGAACAGAAGCCCAGAACCTCGAGCCACCATCACCACTCAGCCTCCAAGCAGTGGAGAAAAGGACCTGAGGTCCCACAACCAGATAGTCACCCGGCTCCCTGCCAGCGCTTTACGTTTACCTTTTGCTTTGTTCGATTACATGTCAGATTCTCAGAGGTTCCCAAACTGAGAGGAGGCATTTCTGTAACCAACCTGCCACCCACTGATTGAGAAACGAAAATCACATTCCACAACCTATGGCTTCCAGCAGCTAGCCCAGGAAATACTTGAAATCAGTATTCCAGTGAGAGTTGGGTCACTCGAATGTGTCCTTTACCAGTTAAGGAACTGACAGAAATCTGGGAACACAGCCACGGATCTGCCTTTGAGATGCCGGCCGATCTCACGCCATCAGTTATCAGGGGGAGAAAGGGAAACACTCCCAACCACCCGACCCAGATCGAGCGTGTGGCTGGCAAAGGACCGCCTCCACCGCGGTGCCTGTGCCGGCAGAGCTTGCTTGCTGACCCCTCGTGTCCTTTTGCAGATGAGTGCTGTATCTTTACAAGTGGCCCTCTCTAGAAAGGAGTCGAAAGAGGAGGCTGCCTCTGGAATCTCAACTGAGGATGGCGGGAGCGTGGCGCTTTGGGGAGCTGAGGCGTGGGAGAGCAGTGCAGCATCACTAAAGTAAAAACTGTGCCTTTTAAAAAGAAAAAATGCAAATGTACAGCAAATCCCTAAACTTGAACCATTTCCTAGTGCCTTGCTAGACACATGTAAAGGGGCGGGTGGGGGAGGGGAAAATTTCTGACGGCGTGTGCAGTCCCCGGGGGATGAGTGTGCTTCCTGATGTCTGATTTCAAGCAGGAGACGTTGGGCCTGAGACCTGAGACCCAGAGGCCCCCGAGGGCAGAGGCCAGAGTTGTCCCGTCATTGCAGGAACACTGCAAATTCACGGGCCGCGCAGCCACTTGCTTAGCCTGTGGCCTTGAAGGGCCTTGGCAGCCCCTGAGAGGAGGCCTTGATGTGCCTCTTTGGGCCCTTGTCTGGGGCCTTGCCTGTGGCCCCACCCCAACCCCCAAGCAGACTGCTCCACCTGTCCCTCACCGCAGGGTTAAGGTGCACAGGAGGTGTGGGCCCTCTCCTCTAACGCGTCTATTTGGAGGATGAGACCACAAAACAGGGTGTGGCTAGAAAGTACAGCCACCGTGGAGACCCCCCTGCAGCTTTCCAAAGGGGGCTCCAGAAACATTTTGGAATGCAGAGAGCATCTTTGCTGGTAATCAAGTTCAAGGTCTTCGAAGGTGGCTAAATTTGCAGCACGTGTGAAAGCCATTCCAGCTTGTGCCTCCAATTGGAGCTTCCAACTTGAAAACAGTTCAGAAACTGTTGACTCTTCCCTTTGGAAGGCAGCTGGGAGGCAGGGGGGTACCTCCACAGACGAGATTGATGGGCAGGTGTGGCCGCGGGCCAGCCGGCAGAGAAAGAGCAGTTTCGCTGAAGATGCAGCATGTGGCTTTCCAGAGCCCACACGGCATCCCCTTTCCAAAGCTCCCCTATGTGCCGAATTTTTTTCAACCTAAGACACAGGTGATGTCCTTGAAGATGGCTCCATATTTCCTTCTGTGAATCTCCATTTTTCTAGTCTCTGCAGTCTCAAAAGAACAGCAGAGCCCTTTACGGGGGAACTGGGAAATCGGGATCCCTTGCTTCACAGATCGCTCAGCCGCACAGGCTGGGTGATCGTAACTCCTAGGAGGCCTTGCATTTCTAATATTTTCAGAAGACTTGAAAGAAGAGGGACAAGGAGTGCAGTTCTGTTCTGGAATTCGTTATTGCTTTCAATGATGCTCTTTGTGAGAAGTCCAAGTTGTGTTTTAGTTCAGACTTGATCCTGAGTGCCTCTGGGGGGCAGTGGGACCCCCATACCTAGTGACAAAGTCCTCTGCACATCTGCTCCCAATGGCTTTGATGCGGCTATGCCAGCCAACAGGGTCAGACTCCTGCTCTGTGATTGACTGGCCTGAAGACCAGAATCCCCAGGGGGTCGCAGGCAGGGGATGTTTGGAAATTCAGACAGGGATTCCATAGAGAAAGCTCAAGACTCCCACCTCTCCCCTTCTGCCTGGAAAAGTGAGCCCCTGTGAAAACAAGGTTTGCCATGTACAATCGTGACTGTGACTGTTGTTGAGTAAACCTCCCGACTTTCTCTAAAGTGGTCTCTGGCATGTTCCTTGTCGTGTGCAGGTCTCCACTTGATCGCTATGTACACATCACTATGAACACCTATTCAGTACCCAGGCACCCTGCTGGGTGCTGAACAAAGTCCACCAGCCACCATTCTAGAGGGGAAGACAGACCTAAAGCAACAAAGACTGTTGCAGATGCAAAGAGGACTTTTAAGGATATAAAACAATATCTGAGACTGGGGTTGGGAGTAACATTAGCTAGAATGGTCAGGGAATGCTTCTAAGTGAGAGCCAGAAGTTGAGGCAATGTGAATGAAGAGGAACTGTGGGGAGGGAGATCCAGCAGAGTGAATAGCTAGTGCAAAGGCCCTGAGGTAGGAAGGAGTTCCTATCTATACTAGAGTAGAGGTCAAACAGTTGGTCTGAGAGCCCACAAGGGTCTTAGAGACCACACCCAGGAGTGGAGTGGTTCTGGAGGGTAGTGACAATAGGAGTAAGCTAAACTCATTTCTGATGCCTACTCATCAATCATAAGTACTTGTTTAACAAAACATTTCTGTGCTGTTGGCTGTTAGATTGTCTAAACCATTTGACAGGAAGAGCACTGGCCCACCCAGCTCTACAGAAACCGCAGCGAGATCTTTTATACATCCATCCCCATCGAGGCCTCAGCTCACAGAAAAGCGACAAGGTTTTGGAGGACACGTCTGCCCCACCAATGGTCCTGTGGTTGAGTCCGGGAAGTGGGCGGGTGCAGGTGATGGTGGGCAGAAGCTGCCCCGGTGCTGCCACTCGGAGCCCACCAGAGGGCGCTGTGGAGCCCGGCCCTAAGGGGTTTGAGTCCTGAAACCAGAGGGTCTTCGAGAAGGGCCTCAGAGCCGCAGAACACGCTGTCAAAGTCCCGTTTTTTCAGATGAGGAAATAGGAGCCCAGAGAAGCCCCTGACCCAAAGTGACGTCCCCCGGAGCCCCGCTCCCGTGCTATCTCAGTTTCACTGGGCAGCCTTGCGGACACGTGGGGAGCTGCCACCGGTAGAGCCTTTGCACCTGCTGTCCCCAGGCTCTCAGGAGAATTCCATGAAATAGACAAGACGAAACTGCGACCTACGCACTCCCGTGCCTCCCGTAAGCCAGAAGCCCTGCCGGAAATGCCAAGGTTGCAGGCGGTGAGCCAGACAGACCTGCCTCTGCGCGCAGCCTGCGGTCTCATCGGAGGGACAGGTGCGGATCTAACGGTTGTTAGGAAGAGCACGTAGCCAGGGTCGTGCAAGTCCTAGGAAGGAGCCACCCCCCGGGTCATGTGCTGAGAAGCTGGACTGGCAGGGAGGTCGGGCCTGCCGGGTCACCTGGGCCTCAGCCAGCCACGCGCTGAAGGGCCTAAGAGCGTGGTTGGCCCTGAGCCAGGCTAGTGAAGCCCCTCGGGACTAGCAAGACAGGGAGGGGGCTTCCCCGCAGAACTGCTGGTGAAGGTGGAAAACTGCAGCCGCCGCCCAGACAGGAAGGGGACGACAGGAACACACCCCACTCTTCGGCCTCGTCCTCCGCCTCGCTGCCTCCTGGAGGTTGAACCCAGCCCGCAAGTCCATGTGAAGAAATAAAAGCCCTGGGCAAGGTAACCAATGACCTAGGAAAGCCCAGAAGTGGTATGAATGGAGCTTCCATGGGTTGGTTTGTGACTCTTTTTTTCTCCTGATTTTGAAAGAAAACTGCATAAATCAATAATTATGACCCTGTTACTGAAAACGCATGTGTAGGAAGGATGGACTTGCTGTGACAGTAACATGACAAGAGAAGAGGGAAGGAGCACAGCCGCCCAGGAGCAGAGTCGCTGCATACCCCTGAGGCCGAGTTGAGATCAGCCAAACCAGCATGTTTTAGTTAAGATGTTCATTGTAATCCTCAGGGCAATGTTGAAAAAACAACCTAAAATATGTAACTAAAAAGAAAAGGGGCCGGGCACAGTGGCACACACCTAGAATCCCAGCAGCTCAGGAGGCTGAGGCAGGAGGATCACAAGTTCAAAGCCAGTTCAGCAACTTAGGCCCTAGGCAACTTAACGAGACCCCCGTTTCTAAAAAAATAATTAAAAGGGCTGGGGTGTGGCTCCTTAGCAAAGCACCCCTGGGTTCAATTCCTAAGAGAGAGAGAGAGGATGGATCAAAATGGTACACTAGGGCAGGCTGCTGTAATCCCAGCAGCTCAGGAAGATGGAGAGTTCAAAGCCAGCCTCAGCAATTTAGGCACTAAGCGACTCAAGTAAGCAACTCAGTGAGACCTTGTCTCTAAACAAAATTCAAAATAGGGCTGGGGATGTGGCTCAGTGGTTGAGTGCCCCTGAGTTCAATCCCTGGTACAAAAAAAAAAAAAAAAACACTACGAAGTGTCTATATTTAACACAAAAGAAAACAATGGAGGAACTTAAAACTATTTTTAAAATAAGACATAATAAACAAATAGCAAGGGCCAGGACTGTAGCTCAGTGGTAGGGCACCTCCCTAGCATGTGCAAGACCATGGGTTCCATCCCTGAACTGCAAGAAAAAAAATATAGCAAAACAGCAGAAGTAAATACTTTCATATCAGTAATTACATTAATTGTAAATGCATTAAACTTTAAAAATAAAAGGCATAAACTGGCAGAATACATTTTTCTGTCTACAAGAAACTCGCTTTAGATTCAAAGGCAAGTTGAAAATTAAAAAGTGGAAAAAGTATGTCAGAGAAACAATGAAAGGAGAGCGGGGTGGCTCTAACAATGTGAGATGAAGGAACACGAAAACACCACATACCAGATTCACAGGACGCAGCAAGGCATGCGTAGCTGCAAGTGTCTACATTAAAAAAGAAGAAAGATTTAAGTCAATAACAACTTTCCATCTTAAGAAATCAGAAAAAGAAGAGCAAACCAAACCCATAGCAAACAGAAGAAAGGCAGTGATAGAGATGAGAACAGAAATCACTGGAAGAAACCAGAAAAAAAGCAATGAAACCAAGAATTAGTTCTTCAAAAGAAAGTGAATGTACAAACAGGGAGAAAATATTTTCTAATCCAATATTTGGTAAGGACCTGGTATTCAAAGTATGTAAAGAACTCTTGTAACACAATAAGACAAATAGTCCAATTAAAATATAAGCAAATATTTGAACAGGCATTTCTTCAAAGAAGATGTACAAATATAAACAAATAGTACAAGTATATACAATTTGAATACATACAAATAGTACACAAAAATAACAACATTAGTCATTAGGAAAGTACAAATTGAATGTGCAATTTGCACACATAATGGAATATTATTTAGTCATGAAAAGGCATGAAGTACTGACATATTACAACATCATACTAACTGAAAGAAATCAGACACTGAAGGTCATGGACATGTGATTCCACTTATATGAAATGGCAAAAATAGGAAAATCCATACAGACAAAGTAGGTTGGTGGAAAGAAGGAATTGAGAGTTACTAATAGGCATGGGCTTTCTTTGGGAGGTGTTGAAAATGTTCTGGAATCCAGAGGTAATGATGGATACACGACTTTGTGTAAATATACTAAAAACCATTAAGTTGTATGCTTTAATGAATTTTATGGTATATAAATTTGACCTGTTTTTTTAAAAAGTAGGAACAGAGCTGAAGAGCTGTTGGGGGCAAGTGGTAACATTTTAGTTTCTTTGTTGTTAGTGCAAAAGAATATTTTGTTATATGCCTATGTTAAATTGTTTGTGGTCGAATGTATACTTCCTTTTGTAACCTCTTGGGTTTTGTTTAAAGACTTTTCAAACTCATGAATGAGATAAATTTTCATCTTTATCTTCTTCTAGATTTTTTAATCATTTCCTCTTAATGGGAAGAGAAAAGGGGGGAGCAAAGAAAGAGAAGGGGAAGGGAGGATATTCCAGATGTACAGGGAGGCATGTGCAAAGACCCTGTGGTCAGAGTCACAGGGTGTGAAGATTAGTGAGAACAGACCAGGATGAAAGAAAGGTAAAGAGGAGAACAGGAAGCCGGTGAACGCAGAAGCCAGAAGCCAGATGCCAGATCCTATAGAGCCTTGCGGGTCATGAGTCTCTCATCTTTATTTAAGAGCAATAGAAACTACTAGAAGATCTTTAAGTGGGCAGAGAGAGAGCAGCAGGTGTACCCTTGAATGACATCCAGGTCTAGGAAGTGACCCACTACAGACGCTGGCAGAGTAAAGGCCAGCTCCAGGGCGGCTGGCTCCCTGGTGCACTGGGAAGACACTGGCTACTGCGGGAAGGTCCTTCCTCCCTGGAGCAGGTGGGAGGAGCGGGCGGGGCGGTCACTTTTCCTCCACTTCTGCTCCTCCTCCCAAGCCCACAAGTGAGCCGAGCACAGGGAGGGTCTTGGTTCTTGTTGTTGACCTACTTATTGGGGGAAAACTCAGAAAAGGTGAGAATTGGCTCCAAGTTTTAGGCTCTCCCTCTCCTCTCCGTATTTGGTTGTGAGCAGGGCTTGGGGTTCCCAGGGCTCCACAGGAGCTTGGTGAGTCTTTGAAGAGCTGACAGCCGGAGTGAGGTGGCCTCAGTCACGAGACCTTCCCTCAGCCCTCACAGCCCACGGCCCTTCTCTGGGCAGAGATGCCGCGTGTCCTCGAGAAAGTTCCTTCCCTCCCTTGACCTTTGCATTCTCCACGGGAAAACAGGGAGGGAGATTAAATCAAGGTCAGCCAGGACCCTATTATTCTATAAATACTGCATCTAGTATTTTGAGATGACCCTGGCCTTGTGAAGCCAGCGGGTGGGCGAGGAACTCTTCCAGTTCTCTTGCTGACACCTTGCAAACCTGGGCTTCTGGCCTTTCACGCAAGTGGGTCCAACGTCCAGCACCCAATGCTCCCCGCCTGCAGCTACTCCAGCTCTGCCAACCTGGGGCCAGGAGCAGCTGACACCTCTTGTTGATCCTCAATGCCTGGGCTGCCCAGCCTGGGGACACCGAGGATGCAAGGTGGTACCCAGACCAGCCTGCAGTTGTTCCCTTGAAACTGACTCTATTTGGGGTGGCAGGGGGACAGTCATACTCAAACACACACACGGTGCCATGGAAACAAAAGAATGCACAGAGAACCCTCAGGAAAGCAGGTTTCTTGGTAACTTTACAGCCTTCATTCATATGCTACCTGGAATTGAAGGAGTGTCTGACCTCCTGACAGCTTGGGCCTTGGGGTCCAGAAGAGGATAGAAATCTGCCTTTACCAGGACCACAGGCTGAGCTCTTGTGGGTCAGCCTGGAAGCACAGGCCTAAATTCTAGGTTTGTTCATGTTCTGGGGGAAATATCAGTTTCAGAACTTGGTCATTTTGCTGGGTGTGGTGGGGCATGCCTGTAAGCCCAGCAGCTCTGGAGGCTGAGGCAGGAGGATCACAAGTTCAAAGTCAGCCTCAGCAACTTAGTAAGGCCCTAGGCAACTCAGTGAGACTCTGTCTCTAAATAAAATACAAAAAAGGGCTGGGGATGTGGCTCAGTGGTCAAGTGCTCCAGGTTCAATCCCTAGTAACAAGAAAAAAAAAATTAGAAAAAAAAAAACTTGATCATTTAATCAATGAATATTTAAATATTTATTGACGTATGAATAGTAGGTCAATGGCGATCCTCAGTTCTCTGACCACAGTGGCTGATCCCAGCTCTGTCCTCGGTCCTGGGAATACAAAGGTCCCTTGCAGACAGGTAAAGAGAGATCTCCATCGCTGCTGCCCTGCTGCACACTTCACAGCTTGGACTTTACGCCGAGTCCTGGACTGAAACCTGAACTCCTTAGCTTGGCCCCAAAGGCATCATCCCCGGGTCCCCACAAGGTCCACGGCATTCTCTCTTCCAGGACCCAGCTGTCCGCGCTGCTTGAACAGGTCTTCCCTGGCTCTGAAGTTCTCTCATCCTTTAGGTCCCAGCTTAACTGTCACCCTGTCCCCAACAGCCTTCTTTGAGCAGCCTGTTAGGAATAGACCACACAGGGCCGGGGCTGGGGCTCAGTGGTCGGGCACCTGCCTGGCACGTGGGAGGCACTGGGTTCGATCCTCAGCACCACATAAAATAGAGACATAAATAAATAAAATTATTTTTAAAAAAAATAGACCACGTACCCATCACCCCGAATCATTCTCAGTCCCTGCGTAGCACTTATCCTGACAGGAAGCAGATGCTTGTTGCTCGTGGTACCTGTCTTGTTAAGTCACCGTGAACGCTGAGCTAGCAGACACCAACCACGCTGCTCCTAGGGGAGGAGGGAGCCTCTGGTCACGACAGGTTCGTCTGGCAACCGGGACGCTGCCTCGTTGCATGTGCGTGTCTGTTTAGGAACACTTTTTTAAATATTCATCACTGATTCACTGACACGGAGCTCCTGGCCCACACGGCTCCCGCCTCGTGCACCTGATCTGACGGGGGCTTTCCCTGCAAGGTGCCGCACAGCCTTCGTGGGCTCAGACACCCTAGGCAGCACCTGAGCACTCTGCCTGGGGACTATTTAAACCAAAACTGCCAAAAAAAAAAAAAAAAAAATGTGAAAAATGTGATACTAAATTATCGGCTAAAAGGACACTTGATCGCTGCACGAGAGCTAAACCAAGAGCTCGACAGGATCTCCTGTTGCTCAGCCCCGGCTGGGACTGTGCTTCTTGGTGAGGTCTGGTATAGCAAACCTGCGTGCCTCATGAGCAAAAGAAATTTAGCTTTCACGCTCCTGGAGGATGGGAAGTCTAAGATGAAGGCACCAGCAGACTCCGTGTCTGGGAGGCCCGCTTCCCGGTTCATGGGCTGCCATCTTTTTACTGTGTCCTCACATGGTGGACAGGAGGAGGGAGCGCTCCAGAGTCCTTCTCATAAGGTCGAATCCCATCCACAGGGGCTCCACCCACATGAACTGCCCACCTCCCCAAGGCCGCACCTCGCAGTGGGGTCAGGATTCCAACAGTCCTTCGATAGGAGTGTCTACTGGACAACTTGAGTTTTTGTGCACTCTGCACGTGCATTTCAAGTGGGCTTGAAGGTGCTGTGAACATTGAATTGGAGGCTCAATTATACTTTTAGCAAGTAAGTGGATTCAAATACAGAATCTGTGAATAGTGAGTTATGGCAAAATCCATGAATAGTGTCTGATGATTTTATTTATTCATTTGTTCACTTGCTTAATGTCTTTCTCCTCCACACGACTTCAGGAGGGCAATACTGTTTGGGTCACCCATCATTTCCCCTGGGTTCTTAGCAGAACTGATTTGGGCCTCTGGGATTGATTTTTGTTTTGTGAGATAGATTAATAATCCTATATTTACATCACTATTATGTCCCTTTATTTGTGACCAAAATAAAACAGCTTTCCAAGGGCTTACTTTTCCTGACCAAATTCACAAAAGACTGATCTAGGGAGCTAGAGATTAGCTCAGGAGTACAGCACTTGTCTTGCATGTGTGAGATCTGAATTCAATCTCCAGTGTTGAAAAACAATTTTTTTCTTGGGCATTAGAATTTTCCAGTAACCCAAATAATTATGTGCAGTCTCCTATTATCTATTATTCTTTATTCTTTAGAAAAAGTTTGCCTGATGATCTGGCACTAAAGAACTGGAAAGAGCGGATACAGGGAGGCTGTATGTGATCAGTGCACACTGTACACTTGTATTGAAATATCACACCGAATTCCATTAATATGCAAAATTATTATGTTAATCAAAATAATTTTTAAATGTTTTTAAAGAAAAGAAACAGGCAGTAGAGAAGGCTGAGATATCCTATGCCTCCTCATTACACAGTATACACAGTCCCTAAATGCACACATAATTCTATTCTGAAAATGTGAATAATGTCCAAAGTACAAATATCAAACAACAAACTCATTCTGTAAACAAAGGCAACTATACATAGGAGTAAAAAAAATGGCATATTTCTAATTGTACTTTCATTTTTAGTCACAACCTTCAATGATAGATTTCCAATTGTATTATTTTCCTTGATAAGTCAAAGAACCAGCAACAGGTTTAAAAACATCCGGTAGAGTCTAAAGACTCAACCCTTATCAACTAATCTAATGATCTCTTGTCTTTATATCAAAGAGTCCATGAGACACATATTCCTTCTTAAACAATGCTATTGAGATATAACTCACATGCTATCCTTTTCATTCATTTAAAATGTACTATTCAATCCAGGCACAGTGGCTCACACCTATAACCCCAGTGGCTCCAGAGGCTGAGACAGGAGGATCACAAATTTAAAGCCAGTCTCGGCAATTTAGTGAGGCCCTAAGCAACTTAGCAAGACCCAGTCTCAAGATTAAAAAATATAAAGGGATAGGAATGTGGACAGTGGTTAAAAACCCCTGGATTCAATTGCCAGTACTCAAAAAAAAAAAAAAAAATCAAATGTGCAATTCAACATTTTTAGTACATTCACAGGTTGTTCAATGTCACCACTATCTAAATCCAGAATGTTTTTGTCTCTGCAAAAAGAAAATCTGTACCCATAACAGGCACTGCCCACCCCAGCCTCCTATTCCTTCAGCTCCTAGGAGCTAGTCATCTATTTCCTGTCCCTGTAGTTTTGCCTTTCTTGGCGAATCACTTTTTAGCATAGTGAAATCAGACAACATGTGATTTTTGGTGACTGGCTGCTTTCATTGAGCATGATATTTTCAAGGCTCATCAGTGCTTCGCTCTTTTTATTGCCAAATATTCCATGGTCTGAATACGCAACATTCTTTCTATCCATTCATCAGTTGATGGACATTTGTTTCTGCCTGTTGGCTATTATGAGTAATATTATAAAAGCTATTGACATTCATATAAAAGTGATTGTACAGACGGATGGCTTCATTTCTCTTGGGTAAATACCTAAGAGTGGAATTGCCAGGTAATAAAGTAATGGTTAACATTTGGAGATTCTACTAGACTGTTGGAAGGGATGTCACCATTTTGCACTCCTTTAGCAATGTGTGTGGATTTCAATTTCTCCCTGCCCTCACCAACACTTGCTGTGTCCATCTTGCACTAGCCATGCTAGTAGATGTGAAGTAACATTTACTAGTAGTTTTCATGTGCATTGACCTGATGACTAGTGATGTTCAGCATCTTTTCATGGGTTTATACTGACATTTGTTAATCTTCTGTGGAGAGAAATTTCTCTCTTCAAACCCTCTGCTCACCTTTTAACTGGGTTGCCTCTTTACATACAGATGGTTCCTGACTTATCATGTTTTGACCTAGGATTTTTCTCTCTCATGATGGTGCAAAAGCCATACGCATTCAGTAGATATCATATTTTGAATTGTGATCTTTCCCCAGGCGACCAGTACATAGCATGTTACTCTTTCTTTCTCAATTCAGGGCAACAGCAGTGAGTCACAGCTGTCAGCCACTCAGTCACAGGGTAAGCAACCACAGTCTACAGTGTGTTGTATTGGCAAGCTATGATGTTTGGTAGGTTAGGTGTATTACATGCATTTTCAATGTACAATATTTCCAGCCTAGGATGGGTGTAACTGGACGTATCCCACCTTAAGTCAAGTGGCCTCCGTATTCTGAATGCAAGACCCTCATCAGCTACATGATTGGCAAACATTTTCTCCCATTCCACAGTTATCTTTTCACTTCCCTGATCTGCACACACTTCTTATCACTACTATTGGCACTCTCACGTTTCCAGTCACACAACTTTATGAGGACAAGATGCAATAAAATAATCAAGTACTTTCCCAATTGTTTCTGAGCACATAGATCTGGAGGCCACTTTATGTGGAAACTGAGCAACTGGCTGATAAGTAGCACCATCCTGCCATCTAGCAATATGACGTCTCCTATAACACACGGAACTCTGAACCCAGGGTACAATGGAAGCTTCGGGGCCTCAACATATGATGTGTGAAATAATAACTACCACCTATCAAGCACTTGCTGTGTGCTAAGTGTTTACACTATCACATTTAATCTCCATAATAGTCCTATTAGAGAAGTGCTGTCATCCCCTTTCACAGGTGAAGAAATTGAATCTTATGGAGTTTAAATAAGGTTGTCAATAGTTCTACGGACAGTGAGCAGCAGCAGAACTGGATTCCAACCAAGTGCTTCATTGTCCTCAGCCCTTGCTCTTATCCACAACGCTGAGTCATGATGCCTGTCAAGTGCCAGACTTCAGACCAGCATCAGAAGCAGAAGAAATTTTCAAGGTCTTCAGTGGAATGAGGAAAATAAGGACAACCTTGTGGGGTTTGCATAAAGTTAAATTTATTCCGCTTAAATGACTGTCCTTTACTCTGAGACTCTTCCTGCTTTGGGTATACCACGTTCCCATTTAAAAGTATTAGTGGGTAGAGGTGTGGCTCAGCGGAAGAGTGCCTGCACGAGGCCCTAGGTTCAATCCCAGCAACACACGCACGAGACAGCTTTGCCAGCTGCAGTGGTACATGCCACTAATCAGGAAGCTGAGGCAGGAGGATCACAAGTTTGAGGCCAGTCTGGGCAACTTAGCAAGACCCTGAATAAAAACATTTAAAAGGTCTGGGGCTGCAGTTGGGTGTTAGAGCACTTGCCTAGCATGTGTAAACTTCTGGACTGCATCTGCAGCACTACAAAAAATTAAAAAATAACAGTATGGATATGTAGCCTTATTATCATTGTAACATAAATGGAGATGTTTAATGAAACATCCAAATAGGGAAAGACTTTATAAAATTAAAATTCTTTCTATTTTTCTGTGTCAGCCAGCTTTCCATTACTGTGACAAAATACCCTAGGTTATCAACTCTTAAGGGGAAAAGCTTAACTTTGGCTCATGGTTTCAGAGGTTTCAGTCCACGGTAACTTGGCTCTGTTGGCTTGGTCCTGGGGTGGCCCAGTCAACCATAACCGGAGGGCATGGCAGGATCGCTGCTCACCTCACAGCCCCAGGAAGCAGAGACACAAACAGGAAGGGGCAGGGCACACATACTCCCTTCAAGGTGCCCCCGTGACCTAACTTCCTTCAACTGAGTTTCACCTCCTAGTAGCACCACAAGCTGCCAACTGAGTTTTTTTTTTTTTATTATTATTATTTTATTTTTACAGACTGCATTTTAATTCATTGTACACAAAAGGGGTACAACTTTTTGTTTCTACAGTTGTGCACAATGTAGATTCACACCATTCGTGTAATCACACATGTACATAAGGTAATGATGTCTGTGAGCTTTTAACTCATAGGCCTTTGGGGGACACTTCCAAACCATAGCACTTTCCTCCCTTGACCTAAGGTACCTAGCCTAGAGCGAACCGCAATTGTGTATCTTTGATGTATGTGCGGGTGTTTACATTTTTTAAGAACACAAATAGAATTACATGCTACATATTGTTTTGTATCTTACTTTTTTTACTTAATATCTTTCTAGCTGGATTTATTTATGTACTGTAAAAACTACTTACTGTGGGCCAAGAGCAATGGTGCATGCCTGTAATCCCAGCAGCTCAGGAGGCTGAGGCAGGAGGATCACAAGTTCAAAGCCAGCCTGAGCAATTTAGCAAGGCCTTAAGCAACTTAGCAAGACCAAGCCTCTAAATAAAATATTTAAAAAGGGCTGGGGCTGAGGGGAGTGAAGGGAGGGGAGGGAGTATGGGGGTAGGAAGGATAGTAGGATTAATTGAACATTATTACCCTATGTACATATATGATTACACGACTGGTGTGATTCTGCATCGTGTGTAATCAGAAGAGTGAGAAGTTGTACTTCATTTATGTATGATGTATCAAAATGCAGTCTACTGTCAAGTATAACTAATTAGAACAAATAAAAATTTAAAAGGAGAGGCTAGGGATGTGGCTCAGTGGTTAAGTATCAGTGGATTTAATCCCCGGTACAAAAAATAACAAAACTATTCTGAGTCCCTGCTCTGTTTGCCAACAGAACTAAACAATCAGTGTTCTGTGCCCTGGAATTACTGCAACGAAGACAGTTTCTGCCTTCATAGGATTTATATTCTAACAGGAGAAATAGCTGAAGAATAGCAAAACAGAATAATTGCAGATTGGGATGAATGCTAATAAGAAAATGGCGGTGAAAGGGGGTGAGGGGATACCAAATCCTTTTAATCAGGGGAGGCTCTCTGGGGAGGTGACACTTAAATCAAGCCCCGAGGGATGGAACCAGTCATGAAAGGATCAGCTAGAACAGCATCCAGACAAAGGGAACCACAAATATAGACTCTGAGGTAGGAAGGAACCAGATTCATTTGAAGAATTCAAGGAAGAACAACAGAACTGAGTTGTGGTGAACAAGGCAAAGAGAGGGCAGGAAGTTCTGCGCAAAGGTACTGGGAAGCTGGTGAGGGGCTTTATGGAGAGGTAGCATGGTCTAGTTCATGTAGACACTTGCCACATAGAGTGGTCTAGCAACCAGCTCAAGGCCTTCAGGCAAAAAAATGACCGTGTCCTGGGCTGACTACCAGCCACTGGCTGTGGGAAATAGAGAACAGGGAAGGATTCTAAACACCTATTGGAGGGAGAAGAAAGTAACCTCCATGATGGGTTGGTGCCAAGTGTGGAGAGAGGAAGGGAGACTCAGGCGGCAGAGGCAGCTTAGTTAATGAAGCAGGATTCGGGTGTTAGAGATGGGCTCAGCCGGAACATCCTGGTCTGCGATGCCGCGGGAGCACCCCAGGCAAGGGCTTGGATGTTGCTATCTAGAGTTCAAGGACTCCCAGCCAGAACCATGAGGCTGGGGGTTAGTGAGCTGCTGTGTTAAGTGTCTGGGGTAGGTTGGGGTATGGAAAGCAGTATTACAGCCGCTGGCTCAGGCTGGCCATTTTTAAACCTAACTCCAGGAAGAGTTTGGGAAGGGGAGGTCAGGGAGAGAGGGTCCTAGGGAAGGTGGATATGATTAGAATACCATATATGCATGTATGGAAATGTCACAGTGAGACCCATTAATGTGTACAATTACCATGGATTAACATTCACAGTAAAAATAAAGAAATAAAAATAAAACCTAACTCTTCTTAGAGACTTTAGGTTCAACTTACAAATCTTGTTATTTCATTTTAAATCTAGTAACTTTTCATATAAGGATAAGAACAATCACTTGCACCCATATTTGATTGTTGTTGAACTGCTAGTAGATTTAATCCTCCTTAAACATCTAATAGACTTATTACTGCCTTAATTAATCAAATTTCCTTGGACATTTCAAACTATAATTACAAATTTAATGTGCTTGATTTTTCTCAAACATTTTAAATGCCCAACAGGGCAGACTTAGAAAATCTAAAACTAAATCCTTCTAAGTACCTAAACAACTGTTGTAAATTAATGACCTAAACTTACGAAAGTAGCAAACCAGATTCTCTTGACTATTTCAAGAACCCTAAGTCCTACACAAAGCAGAACAAGGATCACAGTAGTTTTCCTGTTGTATTTATCTTTTTCATTATCCAAATATTTATTAATTTATTTCACTTTCTGAATATTTCTTAATTTTCCAGAGTGAGTTACTCCCCCAACAAAGAAATCAGAATTTCCCCCAAAATATCATCAATGGCAACCAATGTATTTCACTCTCAAATCTGTCATTTTGCTCATGAGTCTTTGAATATTGACTGACAGGTGACATTAGCATATGATGGTGATGAGGACAAATGATATAATAAAGAGGTATGGAAAGAACAGATGCCCTGAAAGTCAATATCAAGTCTTGTACTGGTAGAACAGGCGGAGCCAGCAGAGGGAACTGCCTGACTCTGCTAAATACAATGTGCATAACCTCTTATTGGGCTCTTCATTATGAGAGGCGGGGGATTTTCCAGATAAGCTCAGCAAATGCTTCCTCCAGGTACCTCTCCAATTCTAGTAGTCACTAATCACTGTGTGTATTGGACTTGTTGCTCGACCTTGCTGAACTCAGATTCCATGGGCTTAAATGGGGATTGGATTCCTAAGACCCTTTTGAAGCCTAACATCCAATAAGTTAAGTCAGGGAGCATTGTAAGCAAAAGGGCAAATATAAGAAAACATGTTTGCACTATCTTACTTGTGTACAATGAATCAAAATGCAGTCTGTAAAAATAAAAAAGATTTTAATTAATTTTAAAAAAAAAAAGGAAGGGCTGGGGAGATAGTTCAGTTGGTAGAGTGCTTGCCTTGCAAGCACAAGGCCCTGTGTTCAATCCCCAGCACCACAAAAAGAGAAAAAGAAAAAGAAAACACGTTTGGAAGAAAATGAGTTAGGCTAGTTAAACTAGAGGAGAAATTGCTTCCAGTGATTTATTACATGCTTTAACCTTTAAATCAGCGTGTCCTGAATTTTAATGGCATTAAGAATCATCTGAGATGACTTAATTTAAATGTAGACTAAATTAATCTGTTTTAAAATGTAGATTTCTGAGCTGTTCCTTCCAAGATTTTATTTAGTATGTCTGGGATGAGGCCTAGAAATTTGTAATTTTTTTTAAGTTCCCTAGGTGACTGTGATGTAGAACAAAGTTTGACTATAGGAACTGGAAAGCTTTAGATGCAAGACTTGGGTCATACACACTGTGTCAGGCACAGTAGCAGTCCCTTCAGTGCAAGCCGTAGAGAACAGCATCAAGATTCAGAAACTTGACATATGGCAAGATTCTGAAGCTGCAGGGCTCCCCAGATTGGAAACTGCAGGACTCAGCATCCCATATTAGTCAGGGTTCACTGGAGAAATGGACCCAAATTCAACCAACGCACACACCCGGAATTTAGGAGATGGGAAAATTCCAAAAAGAACTGTGGCAGAGATGACAGATTATGCCCCAAATACACATTCTACATTCCAAACTTCTATCCAAGTAACAGAACCCCCCATTTTACCTAAGCACATGGCCACCAGGAACAAAGGCTACTTTGCTTTGCCCTCCCCATGCCATTAGGTATGGTCAAATTCTGACCAAAGAGAGGTTCACCCAAGACTTCAGGAACATGTCCTTAAAGAGCAGGGGTGAGCCCTCCTTCTACACCCCACTTTCTTGGGAATGGAAGCCCCACATGGCAGAGCTACAAGAGAGAAAACTTGGTCTCTGCCAGAGGAAAACTATTGATTACCTCTAGAATTCTTGAAGGTATGAGAAATTTTCAGCTTATTTTGGCGTCTTCTATTACCTGTCAAACCTAATCATAGCTAATTTTGCCAAAAATAACTAATGCTCATTTAAGCACCTAACATGTGCCAGGCACTGTAAGTGGTTGATATTTATTAATGCAGATAATCTTCACAACATCCTAAGACTTTATTATCATCCCCATTTTACAGATGAGGAAACTGGGGCTACAGTAAGGCCATATAATCTTCCTGAAGTCCCACGTCAATAAGTGGCAGAGCCAGGATTCTAGCACAAGCCAACCAGACCTATAGTGTCCCCAACCATTATACTGCCCTGCCACTTGATTCCAGAGGTCATCATTCAGCACCCACCTACCCACTCAACAGATATCAACCAAATACCAGGGTCAGAAAACTTGAAGATGAACCATAGGCACAGTCCCCTGTCCCTGCAAAGCTTCCAGTCTCATGACAAGTGATACATCTGTGAGTACCTCTCAGAATTCAAAGACAACATCAACCATCAGACTCTGGGGACCACGGGAGGAAGGACCCCCAACTCTGTTCCAACCACTCCAGCATCCACTCTGTTCCAGTGGACACATTCACTGGAGAAAGACTGGCCAGTGCAGTTGGAGCCAGAGACTCTGACCTAGCAACTGTCCACTACAATCCAGGGACACTCAAGAATGAAGAACCCAATGACTAGGATCCAGCCCTAAGTGTCCACTTGTTCCCAAAGAAGGACAATCTTTGGAAATCATTCCCAAAGTCATCTGACACATCCCCTAAAAAGGGAAAGAGGAGAGCTGAGGGGAGGGAAGCACTTTCCAGGACTCTGACCGCTCGGCAGAAGTGTCCAACCCTGATTCATGAAGACTTAGTAAGGGGGTAACTTCTATATTGGGGCTTGATTGGACAGAAGGAGTGATGTGGGGGGTGGGGTTTGGGCAGGGTAGCTAGGAGTGAAAGAGGGTCAGGAAACCTGGTCAAGAGACCACACAAAGCCCAGTATGGTGACGCACACCTGTAATCCCAGATGCTCAGTAGACTGAGGCAGGAGGATCATGAGTTCAAAGCCAGCCTCAGCAATGGCAAGGCACTAAGTAACTCAGTGAGATCCTGTCTCTAAATAAAATACAAAATAGGGCTGGGTATGTGGCTCAGTGGTCAAGTGCCCCCGAGTTCAATCCCCAGTACCCCCCAAAATAAATAAATAAATAAAGAGACCACATAAAACCTTGAAGTATTTCACCATGATTCTATTTCTGACACTGTCCTAAAGTAATAACCCTAAATATTGGGGGAAAAAAGTTTTGTGTTCACAAATATTTACACAGAATACACACAAAAAAGATATCCAACTGTTGGAGATAAACACCAGTAAACTATGGCAGTAATAATAACAGCTAAGATTTTATTAACGATCAATGTTTCTGACAGTGTGTTAAGTGTCACAACCCATTTCATCAAGCTTAAGAAGTAAAATAGTTTGCTACCATATCATGCAAGAAAGAAGTGGAGCTCAGATTTGAAACAGCAAACTGTCTTAAGCACTGCAATGTTCCATGTGACACACTTGTATTGCTGGGCTAGGGGTGTGGCTCAGTGATAGAGCCCTTGCCTAACATGCACAAGGCCCTGGGCTCAATCCCCAGCACAAAAAAAGGTAAAGTAAAATAAAATGGCAACTGTGAGAACTGCATTACATGGGGAAAGTCTTGTGATGCAGCACCTCAAGGAAAGACTGCAAAACTGCACACAAAGGACAGTTAAAGGCCTGAGGCACATGTGCGCACACTCGCAAAATATAGAGACTGAAGGTATCAGTTTAGGTCTAATCCGGAAAAAGAATCCACAGACTTTAAACAGAAATATTAACATAAAGACGTGCTGATTATAGCATAGGACTATAGTAATAAGGGATTGCCTAGTAAGAAGAAAGGAGAACTCTATAGAATACAGGAAGAGCAGATATAAGAAGTAGCCACTACACTGAGGGCTAACTAGAGAACCTGAGGGAAAGGGTTCCTCTCCACTCCAGCCAGGGGAGGCTGGTGCTGAAGAAGCTGTGTGGAGGGACCAGGCCTTGCACTGAATGCAAATGCCTTTTTGGAAAATATCTAAGTGCAATGCATATGCTGGGAAAGTAATTTTATCCCTATCAGTCAACTCTAGAAGCAACATTACACACTGTCTGGTACAGACACCAACTGCTTTCTGTGTACACACCTGAACCCTCCAGCTAGATGGTGTTCTTTTAGAGCAAGGATTATGTTTCATCCTCCTCCTGTAGCCAATCCTACACTAAACACAAGTTCAATAAGGTCCTTTTGAATATATGAACTCTAAGGGAGGCCTCCTATTAAACAGTCTTTTCCCATTAATTTTTATTTTTTATTATTATTGTAGTTTATTATTTTATCCTATTTTTCTTCTGTAAAAGCAAAAAATGCTTATTATGGAAAATGTAAAAGTAGAACAAAAGAAGAAAAATACCAACCATATTCCTATCACCCAGAATTAATCACTATTAATACTCTGGTATACTTCTTATGCACAGTTTTTTTTTCCCCTTAAACATAGATGTACACACATCATATCCCATATGCAATTTTATTCTTTTTTTTTTTTTTTTTTTTTTCAGTGCTGGGTATGTAAACCCAGGGCCTCATGCATTCTAGGCAAGCCTCTACCACTGAGCTACACTCTCAGACCCTGACCCATAGAAAGCATTTCTTCAACTCATCATCTCTCAAAGAGTTGATGGTGAATTGCACACACACACACACACACACTGATGTTGGAACTACCTTAAATGTTGACTGCACAGCATCTTATTCTTAAAATGTTGAGTGTTTAATCACTTCCTTTTTGGGACTTTTGTATTCTTTTTTATTATTATTAAAAATAATTCCATAACAAACATATGCTTAAAATTTTCTCTGGTAGACTTATTTCCTAAGATTCTTGTCTCACATGTGAAATTAGGTTAGAGTTACAAATGCATTTAAGGCCACTGAGTAAAATTGAAGATCATGGGGTAACTGCTTCTGATCTCAGAAATGGTAGCTCTCCCTTTTTCAAAAGGACACAAAGCTGAAGCTCCTTCTTTGCCTTATAGTCCTACCATAGGAACACGAGTTCACCTATCCCCTAGCACAGTCTCTCTCTCCCCACCCTCTCCTCACAAATCACAACTAGGTCCTAAAAAACTGCAGGGTCCTGAGCTAGTCCCATTCACCCTTTTGTCCAGAAGCTGCCCAGTTGGGGGTGGAGTGACTGGAGGTGCCAATTGGAGGTTCCCCCGTGGCCCTTCTCGGAGGGTGGGGTGGCACCCTGGGCGTCAAACTTCAAGCGCACGGGATTGGCAAGGTGCGGTCCCGTCGAGGGTAGACCCGGAGGCTTAAAGCAAAAAATCTACAGTTTAGAGCTCCTGGGAGGGCACAAGACACCGCCAGTCCTTCCTCATCCTGAATGACTGGCTCTTGGTCTCCCACCTCGGCCTCTTCTCTGGCTCTTCTGCAGCCCGGGTTCACCCGATCTACCCTCCAGATCTTATCTGGTCTTCCGATTCTCCCCCAGTAAAGGGGTCGCCCAAGTCCATGGGGTCTCCTTCCCTTCCTTTCTTTTTCCCCTCCAACGTCCAAGTCAGTCCCAGTTCACAGTCTGAGGTTTCTGCCACCCTCGAGACAAGACCCCCGCCGTCTCGTCCGCACCTCCTTACACGTGTCTGTACGGGCCTGTCCTTCTGTCTTTCCCGCCATGATTGACTTTCTGTCCTGTTTCACCTACCCTTCGGTCTGTGGGTCCTGTGTCCCTGGTCCTTTCATTTTTTCCAGTCTGCTCTCGTGACAGCACCTCCATCCCCTTAGGTCTCCTTCATACGCCCCTCCCCCAAGTCTGCCCCTCTGCGCCCCCGCCCACGTCGGTGCTTGGGTCTGCCAGCGAACATGCTCTTTTGCCCCCGGAGTCTGTTCCTTATTCCAGCCAGGTCCCCGCTCACCATCCCTCCCCGGGTCCGGAGAGGCCGCAGCCCAGGTCCCCTCCCTCGCCCGGCCAACTCTTCCCTCTTCCACTTTCTCTACTTTGAACCCATCCCAGCAGAGTCCAGGAAGTAGCCTGGCACCAAAGACTGGCGGCGGTGGTGCCCAATGGGGCACGCCAGCGGCGGCGGAGGCCCCGCCCAGAGAGCGAACGCGACCACTGAACGTGTGGAGGCGGGACTTCCGCTGTCCCGAGGAGGGCGGGGGGGGGGAGCGAACTGTTGTGGTGCGGCGCGTTGGGCGGGCGGCGGCCGGGCGGCCCAGGGGCTGCCTCGGGACTCGGGGCGCAGCCGAGCCTCTGAAGGGGTGGGGCGGGCCGGACGCGCCGCGGGGCCCGGGCGCCACGGGTTCGAGGCCCGGCCCCGCGAGGGGAGGCCGCGCCACCCCGGGGGAGCTGCCGGGTGGCGAGTTTGCCCCGCAACCGAAAGAAGGCGGGAGCCGGCGGGGGCCTTCGAAACCCCCTGGCAGCCCGGGCCCGGAGTCCCTAGGGAGCCAGCGCGTCCTGGGACGCCCCCCGGGAGATCCCTGCCGCAGGGTAAAGATTCTGGGCCCCCGGCCGAAGGCGGCTCCGGGTGACCCCCGGCGGGGCCCTGCGAGCCGCGGGAACTGACCCTGGGGCCTCGAGCCCGGAGGCAGGGGCTCTCCGGAGACGCGGGCCGGGGGCTGAAGGAGCCGGGCCTCTTGGACGCGGGGCAGGGCAGCGCCTGCCTGCAGACGGACTCCGGGACTCTCGGGTGCGGGGGTCTCGGCGACCTGCCCCGCGGGAAGCGCGGCCGCGGAGTGGCCTACAGGGCGCCCTCCCCCAGAGGGGCCGGCCCGGGGCGGGGAGATGAACGGCTTCAGCACGGAGGAGGACAGCCGCGAAGGGCCCCCCGCCGCCCCCGCCGCCGCCCCGGGCTATGGCCAGAGCTGCTGCCTCATCGAGGACGGCGAGCGCTGCGTCCGGCCCGCGGGCAACGCCTCCTTCAGCAAGAGGGTCCAGAAGAGCATCTCGCAGAAGAAACTCAAGCTGGACATCGACAAGAGCGTGAGTCCACCGTGTCCGGGCCCCAGCGCCCGGCCGCTCTCCGGCCGCCGCCGGGGGCTGCGGTCCGACCTCCCCAAGCACTCCTTGCTATGGGCCTCGCCGCCCCTTATCTGCAGAATTGAAGAGCTGGACTCGGGATCTTAAAGGCCGCTTCAGCGCTGACATGCTCTCTGATTCTGCCCAGATCCGATAGTTTGGGGGAGGGGGGGGCTTCGAGGATTCCTTCCTGGGAAGATCTGACAGCAGTTTCTGGCTTTTTTTTTTTTTTTTTTTTGGCTTCGAATGTTAGAGCAACCAGACGGGGGTTAATTTTGTTGGCCCACGAAGGAAAAGAATCGGGGAGATGATAATGAAGGGATCCAGCTCTTCAACTTCTCCCACCTTCTAGGAACCCTGTTACTCCTTCAGACTAGGAAAAGGTGACAGTAACTTCCTTGTCTCCCGCGGCCTGTTTCTACAGAGGGTCACAGAGCTTGCTTGCTTCGCAGGCAGCTGTGAGAATGAGTTTTTCTAGGATGTGGCAAAAATGAGGCCAAGGCCAGGTCTTGGGAGATGGCTCTTGCAGTCGAGTAGACTGGAAGGGAGGAAAAAATCAAATTTTTTAGGGGTAGAATCTTTGGAAATGCGGAGGTGGAGATTTAAATTTGAATAGGATTGCCCGGTGTTTTGTGCCTAATTATAGGAAACTTCCTGTGTGATTTCACCAGTTCTAGTTAACAATTCTAAAGATGTGCCTATTGTCAACCAATTAAGAACTTTTTAGTTTGACATCTGTTGCTGCAAGCCTTGCTGGCTGCTTCATGATTAGGAATTGGAAACAAATTAAGGGAATATTTAATATTCAGGTAAGCTAAGAGCTTAGATGGTTAGTTTTTTAAGAACCAAAATTTCTCCACGGTTGGGGAAAGTCATAAATTGAAAGGAAGCCCTCTTTTCCACTTATGATTTTTTAGTTGAAACTGAGGCCCAGAGACAGGAAGTGATGGTGCCAAATGTACACAGCACCTGGTTAATTTCCTAAACCCATTATCTGATTTATTTCCAAGCCTCATACATAAGCATTCATTAAGTCTTTCATAAATAAATCTTCCTTGTCATTTCTTTCAGGCTCTTCCCTTCTACCCTTAACTTTATTTAAAATTAACCATTATAGTGTATTTGCAGCTGTTGCATGGAAAGGTGCTATTTTAAGTGATTTGGGGTGAGTTAAAAGATTTCTTACTACAAATCTCTATCAGTCAATGAATGAATGAATGGAATTCATCTGTAACAAACAACAGGTTAGACACCATGGTGGTCCCCGATGGTCCCATGGTGAAGTAAAATGTTTAATTATAGGACAGCAATGACCTATCCACTGGGAAACACTGCCTGCCTTTGCATGTGTTGTTAACAGCCTTTACTAGAGCAGCTGATAACATTTTTCAGTCCTTTTAAACCCCTGGATGCCTTCACACCTGAATGATTTTGTTGCTGCAGTGGAGGCTCCATTTAACCATTACCCCTCCTGACCCCCCATCCCTCTACCCCCAGGAAAGCTGGTGGTGTTGGGCTATGTTGATCATTTCACATGCGCGGTCTAAAAGGGAGGCAACCTAAACCTAGCACTAACATTCACAAGAGGTAGAGCCTCTGAAGCAAGAATAGGGTTCTGAAGCAGAATTACTCACAGTTTGTTTCACGGTGGTGTTGTGGAGTCATTTCTGAAAGGGATTTGATTTCATTCTCAGGCTTGGGCAAGAATTCAATTCCAAGTAACTGCTGTGTTACAAGAATTTTTAGCTGTTTCAGAAAGTAAAACGGAAAAATAAGAGCCAATGACACAACTAGGCCTGGTGTCACTTGCCTATAATCCCAGCAACTCATGAAGCTGAAGCAAGAGGATAACAAGTTCAAGGCCTGCCTCAGCAACTTAGCTAGCCGCTGTCTCAAAATAAAAAATAAAAAGGACCGAGGATGAAATTCATTGGGAAAGCACCCCTGGATTCAATCCTCAGTATTGAAAGGAAAAAAAAATAATAGAACATTTGCATGGTTAAGGAGAAACAATGACTGTTTATCTTGTAAAAGGATCTAGCAGAGAACCTTTTTAAAATAACAGCCTTAATAAAATAACCTTTTTAAAATCCAATTCAGACAGTTTAACTTTTATGTAGACATTGGCAGTGTTCTGTGATTTTTTTTTTCATATTTTTATTGGGTGTGATTTAATAAGATATAATGTACTTGCAAGATATAACATACCTAACCTATTTTTGCTTTTTTCCTGGAGAAAAGTAGAAGTTGAGAATAGTATAAAGGAAAATGTTGAGGTAGAAAAGGACATACACATACTAGGGGTCAGATCTGTGTGACCTTTGCCAGACCATTTCCCTACTCTGGGTGGCTTCAATTCACCCTTCTACAAAATGAGATTGAGCCAGTGGGGTTACACTAGTGGTTACTGAGTTCTCTTCTAGCTAGGATTTCTTTATTCACATATCAGGACCTGAAACCTCCTAGCTGGAGCTTTAAGAACTATTATTCTGCCTGTTCTAGTAAGTCTGTCTGTCCCTGTGCACTTGAATAGCAGCTACATCTCACAGCATACACATGCTGGCCTAGCTCACATGGAACACCAGCTGCCTCTCAGGACTGGACAGTGTGCTCCGATTACTTCCAGGTGAAGAACATTTCCTGTAGTACATATATCTCTGGGTGGATTCTTTGGGACAGTGGCATGTGCTGAGTGTAAAAGCCCTTTGACAGAGGGGAATCTGGCAAAGCTATCCCAGTTTGTAACTGTGTAAGTGGTGACTTTTACTGGCCTATGCTGCTTTTAGATGTAGGTACTGCCAATATTGATGCATCAACATTTATTGAGTGCCTGCTGTGTGCAAGACACCATCACAATATAAATTCAAAATTATTCATGACTCACTAATCCAACCACATGAAAGCGATAATTCATCTGAATAAACAGTTTTCATTATTTTCTTCATAAAAAGGCCTGAATTAATCGATGCTGATTTCCTGTCAGCTTACTTTATCTTCAGGGATTTAAGGAATAAACTCAAATTTAGAAGTCTCTCCAGAACATTTGTGCAACATCTGTTTCAATATCAACAACCCCAAGTCATTTACACAGGCATTCGGTTTCTGTAAGGTGTTCAATGGTTCCTCCAGGCAACCCTGGTACTTACAGTCTTAAGTAAAAACATTCTTCACATCTTAGCTGCTGTTGGCACCTTTACTTACCAATATGCCTCCAGCCTATATTAGGAAATCAGCAGTCATATCCATCTTCTTGTGGATCAGATGTGAGGTAATGCAAGAACTATACATTGATACATGGAAATAAAGTTTTTCAGAATTATCATCAGATTGCAGTGACCACTATAAATGTAAAATAGAATGTACTATCTACTATTACCACAGTCTCAGCTTCCCTCCTCCCCAGGACAGTACTCTTCTCAGAAAAGTGTCACAGATTCAGAAACCTTGAAGGACTCTTGACTAGTCCTCATGCCCCAACCCCAGAATCTCTCCTTATGCTCCTGCATGGGTAGTCACTGCCACACCACCTGTCAGTCTTCTCTTTGCTTCCCATGTGAAATGCTTCCTGTCTGCCTCTCAAGTCCTTCCTTCTAGGTGGAGTCCTCCATCCTATTTCTGCTGTAGGGATCTCTTCCTGTGCTGAGTCTGTGCCACTTATTGCTTTACCATTCAGTGGAGACTTAATCTATAATACACTGTGTAGTGTTAGCATTCTCTTTGTGGTGTGTGTATGTGTTTCTTGTTTTTTTTTACCCCCAGTGCTGGGAATCAAACCCACGACCTCACACGTGCTAAGCAAGCGCTCTACCACCGAGCTGTACCCTCAGCCCTCTTTGTGTGGTTCTTATTCTACAACTCAGAGTCAGCTTTGGAAAGTATGGCCTACATCTCATTCTTCTTTCTACCTCTCCAGTGCCTTGTAAAAAAGAAAAGCCCCAATTTGACAGATCCCTGTTGCTGTTTCCTTGGAATTGGGAACACTGACTTTAATTTCCTTCCCATCAGGTAAGGCACCTGTACATCTGTGATTTCCACAAAAATTTCATCCAGAGTGTTCGAAACAAAAGGAAGAGGAAGACAAGTGACGATGGTGGAGATTCTCCTGAGCACGACACTGACATTCCTGAGGTAAAGGCCAAAAAAATCAGCCAGAAAGAGCTGGAAGAATGGATTCTAATCTGATCCTTCCCTCTGACCTGGTCTCCTTTTTGTGCTGAGAAGTAATTTTGGTCCCCTTTGTTTTGTGTGCTTTATTTGAAAAGTGAACCGTAGAATTATAGTAACATTGAATCTGAGAGCTTAAAGCTTGGAAATCAACTGGTCTGGCTGCCCCATCGTTTTCCAGACAGGCACAGAAACCTGAGGTCACATACATAGTTTGGAGACTCTGGTCTAGTCCCCTTTCCAGTAGACCACACTGCCTTTCTTCAAGAAACCCCTACTTGAATACAACCACAAGGTCAAATTTTTTCAAACCTTGTTTTTGCCTTAGAGACTGAGTATGTGTGATCTGGGGACAGTCTCTTCCCATCTGTTCTCTGGTCTGCAAAATGAGCATGGGAGTTGTCAGTTCACACCAGCTCTGATTTTTCTCTCATGTCCTAATTCCATGACTGCTGATCAAGGCTTGTTCCCAAGGATCCATTTCAAAGTCAGTTGCACTGTTTCTCAACGCTGGCACTACTGACATTTGGAGCCAGATAATTCTTTGTTGTGGGGGCTGTCCCAGGTATTGCAGGATATTTAGCAGCATCCCTGGCCTCTACCTTCTAAATGCCTGTCACACCATTCCCTGAGTCATGACAATCAAAAAGTGTCTCCAGACATTGCTACATGTTCTTTGGAGTGTAAAATTGTCCCGAGTTAAAGATCACTGTGATGGGCCATGAGACCAAGGCCTCCCCACCAGAAGGCTGCCTTTCCTTAGGGTGCTGTGGTATTAATGAGGCTCCTGGAAGGAACTGGATTTTCTTTCTATCTAAATTGTTTTCACTTAAGACTCAGCAAAAGAAGAACCGTTTATAGTGTACATTGAATATTTGACACATGAATATTTCATAAGGCAACCGCCTGTTAGCACTCAAAGTGAAAATGACTGTGTAGGAATAGAAAGAGTAGGCGGGCCTTTGTCTGCAGATGTGGAAAAAACCCTGGAAAATCAAGCCCTTCCCTCAGCCCCCTCCCCTGTCCCCTTTCCAACATTAGTTTACAGTGTCTGTCTGTTGCCTTTAGCATTATTATTATTTTATAAAGATGTATTTGGTTTCTAAATGGTTTTCACAAAAAAAAAAAAAAAAAAGGTTTTGAGGAATGTTTTGAAACGAATGAAGGACTTTGGTCCCTCATATTGATCATTCATTTTGTTTTTAAGTGCTCTCCACCTGCCTGAAGCAAGAACATCTCTTTTAGAGGCAGGTAAAGGCAGCCCAACTTTCTGGGCCTTCAATGTTTCCTGACTGTGCAGCTTTCCTCTCTTCCTGTGTTAGAAAAAACAACTGGGGGGGCCCCTTCCCCTCTGTTTTCCAGTCATCTGCAGAGACCCTGACCCTAACCTGCTGATTTGTCCATCCACTACAGTAGCTTTTGATCTTTCCTTGGAGGATTTTTAAGAATTCTAATACCTGAAGGCTCAGCCTAGGAAAGAACTATTTCAAAGTTACAGTTCTTCTCACTGTCCTTCATGCCCCCTCTATCCAGTCTGCCACCTAGTTCTAGCATGTCTTCCTCCATGATGTCTCTCCAGTTTTTGCCTTTTACTCCATCCTTTGTGTCCCCCTGTAGCATCACCACCCCCTCAAAGCTTGACTTCATCGTCTCACTATAGCACCTCCCTCTCTCTCCCTCATGCCCAGTCTTCCCTGCAAACTTCTACCAGCTCCAGCTTCCTGAAACACCACCCTCTGCCACCGATGATAGCTCCTTCTCCTTCTCAAGACACGCTACACCTTTCACGCCCACTCGGTGACCCCTTAGCCCATCCCTTTACATAGAGGCTGTGTGTGCTCATGATTTTCCATATTCCTTACTCCACTCCTCACTGCCTTTCTAGACCCTAGCCCTCCTTAACTTAAGCCTCTCCTCCACTTCCTCCTCCTCCAGCCTCCTAGGATCAACCTACCCAGCCAGAACTCTTTTCCACTGTTGTTTTTGTCCCCCTTGCCAGTCACTAGTCCTCAATGGACAATTTCTAAGAATTCTTTTGTGGCCCTCCCCATCCTCACCCCCACCTAGGGTATGCTGGGCACATGGTGGGCTCTTGGTGAGTCCTGCTAGTCAGGTGATGGATAATGTGTTTCTCCTCTTCTATCTAGGTCGATCTGTTCCAGCTGCAGGTGAATACTCTACGACGTTATAAACGACACTACAAGTTGCAGACGAGACCAGGCTTCAATAAGGCCCAGTTAGCAGAAGTAGGTAGATAAAATTTGGATAGAGACAAGAGAGAACTAGAATTGTGCCACTGTTGTGATCCTGATTCTTCCCTATAGCAGGGGTGGCTCAGTGGTTAAGTACCCCTGGGTTCAATCTCTGGTACCAAAAAAGGAAAAGGAAAAAAAAAACAAAATCACAACAAGGCAGGCACACAGTGGCAGACACCCGTAATCCCAACTGTACAGCAGACTGAAGTAGGAGGAACTCAAGTTCAAGTCCAGCCTGAGCAACTTAACCAAACCCTGCCTCAAAATAAAAATGAAAGGGCTGGGGCCAAAAAAAAATCTCACAGAAGTTGGTAGCAGAATTGAGTCTGGAATCTCAGGACTCTGACTCTAATTGTTCTTTTATTTTTTTTCATTTGTTTGAATCTTTTTTGCAAGATACTTTATAGATATGGTCCTTGCATATCAGATTTATCAGGTTAATTATCCTCAAAACCTTTGTTAGGGTTCTACAAGAGCTTTTTTTTTCCTTCATTTTTTTCTTTTGATGTATTCTCTTGATATTGGTAATAGAAGTATTTGTTATAATGAGTGGCACCCCCAAAATTTTTTTCTCCTATCCTGAGTTCGTAACAGTTTGGAAAGGGGAAAATTCTTTAACATTTTGTGTAGTCTCCCATTCATCCCATCCCTCTATCCCCCCATCCCGCCCCCATCTTAAGACAGGATATCACTGTGTTGCCCAGGCTGCTCTAGAATTCCAGAGCTCAAGTGATGCTCTTGCCTCAGCCTCTGTAGGATCTGGTATTATAGGTGTGTGCCACCACATTCGACTTTATCATCCTGCAGGATCTGGTATTATAGGTGTGTGCCGCCACATTCGACTTTATCATCCTGCAGTGTCTGGTATTATAGGTGTGTGCCGCCACATTCGACTTTATCATCCCTCTTAATGTGTTTTTCTGACCATTATTATAGAAATTTGGACAATGGGAAAAAATAAAGTTCTACCATTCTAAGATAACCACTCTTCATTTCTAGTCCTCTGTTCTCTTTTTATTTGTCCCAGTCAGCTCTATCCATCTATTCAGAGATTGCCTAAAAGACTCCCAGCCTACTTGTTTTTGGAGGTTTAGAGGTTTAGAGGTTTCTTGCTGATCTATTGTAGTTTTCTTAAATCTTTCCTTCACCAATGTCCAGATTAAACATAGGAACATACAGGCCTTTCCTACTTTAAAATGACACCTGCTTTAAAATTTCACCCCTGGTGGAAGGGATAGGATGAGGTGGGGCAAGAAGAGATCTGCATTTTCATGTCTTGCAAAGTGCCGGGATATATGGTAAATTATGTGTCTCCCTTCAACTCCTTTATATCTGTCGAGGTAGTTATATATTGTTTAGGGCAATTCATGGTTCAGAAGGTTACATCTCTTCAATTGACTGTTCATTTGACACAATTTTAAAAAGACACTTTTCTGTCCACTTTGAGGACCCGAGCAAGGTTTGGTAGCCACTGGCCAAGCAGAGCAATCCAACCTCTCCCTCCATGAGAATAACTGAAATGCCAGGATGGATGGTTGGCTGTCATTGAGATAGACCTGCACCTTGGTAATACTGTAAGTGAAAGTGCTGCTTTTGGAAGCAAACCAAAAGCAGAAAGGCATCCTGAGTTCTGCAGTACATGGCAAGCCCTGCAGTAGTCAGAATTCCTTCCATAGGGTTGGAAGCAACTCCCTCTTCTCTCTTTTGCACAGTCAAGAATATGTGGCCTTGATTTATGCATGGTTTAAGGGTCTTTGGTTTCTTTCCCCCACATAGACCGTCAGCCGACACTTCAGGAACATACCGGTGAATGAAAAGGAGACTCTCGCATACTTTATCTACATGGTGAAGAGTAACAAGAGCAGATTGGACCAGAAATCAGAGGGCGGCAAGCTTGAGTGAGGAGGAAGCACACCTTAAAGAAATGAAGTATAATGCTCAATGCACAGGTGATATCTGTGACAGTTAAGCCCATAAAGACTGTTATTATTGTAAATAAAAAAGTTTGAATGATGAATACTGTAAATCTTTTTGGTCAGGAGGATTATATTCTCATGATTCAGCATGTGTATAGAAAGACTTTCTTTTAAGATAACTACTGGACTGAAAAAACAGGATCATAAAAAGAATTTAAAACCATGTATTGCAGCATTCAACAAAGCATTAAGTCAATCCTGCTGGAAATGTGGAATAAGAAATATTTTGGTAGTCATCTTGTAATGCCAGGCTGCCACATGGGACACATGGCCCTGGAACAGCAGCAAGGGGCAATTGACAGTGGAGGCGTGGGAGCAGACCTGTGTGGCTCACACACCGCCCACTGAGGACATCGACGTCCTGCTCTGTTGCGAGCTCTGTCGTTGATTAGCACATCAGTTTGACACTGGTCCCCCTCACTTGCCCTGTGCCTTGTACACAGTGAGCACTCCATCAGTATTTGTTAGCTAATTGAGCTGTCACAACAGCGCCAGCCCTGTAACATCTGCTTCGGTCCTCTCGTTACTGAGACCTCTGCCATTTCTGTTGCTCACTGCTTAACTGCTAGGTGTGGAAGAAGTCCTGATGCATAAACAGGGAAGCTTCAAATCAGAGGAGGGTTTTAGGACAGTTGCATGTATATTTGTTGAGGTTCCAGAAACAGGAGGGTCCTTTGCATGCCTCTCTACACTTTTCTCTTTGGGGCAAAGTCATGTATCGTGACTTCAGCCAGGCTCCTGGGCAATAAGTAATTCGACAAACCAGAAATTTAGTGGTGTGGGACTAATGTTTTGAGAAGTATTCGTTCTTAGTTCACAGCCATCAGGAAAGCTGCCAAGGACCATGTGATTCCTGTTCAGGTGTCCAGCTGTGGGAAAGACTGGCTGCCTTGACTCCCTGGGCTCTGTAGGCAGCAAATCATGAGTTGGAGCAAAAAAGGTTGGTGCCACCTGATCCTCAGTTTTGCAAGAATGTGCCTCCCCCTTAGGGAGAAAGATCACTAAAATAATTTTTCAAAATATTTCAACCTGATTTTGTTGTTGTTTGGAAAGTCAGATTCTTCTATCTGATTATCTCAGAGCCAGAGTATCCTGTAAAAGCAAAGTTTTATATCCAAACGTATACTTGTGCAAAATTCTCTTATCAGTGTGTTGAGGGGGCAGATGATGTAGATAAGAGAATGGGAGAAAAAGATAAGAAAAGCATTTGTATTCTAATTTCCAACCTTTTCACATATATTATTATGGTCAAAGGTATGATTTTCCTTCCCGGTTTCAACTCTGAGTTATTTCTTAAGCCTTAAATAATAAGAGGAGCAATGGACAGCCTGGCAGAGTTTTGGTGTCTTATCTGAGCTTAATCTGAGAACCACCTCAGAGAAGTCGGAACTAAACCCATAATGAGCAGGGTGGTAGAATGTCTGGAGGTCTCAGTTCTGTGGAGCAGAGTACCATACTTTCTTGGAATGCAAACAGGGCCATCTCTCTCACTAAAATGCAGAGTGTTCATTGCCCCAAAGCTTTCGCCAGTGTTCAAAATGCATGTCTAGCAGATCGCAGCTTTTCAAAGTATGTGTAAAATGAATGTAGATAGAATATACTCTGGGCTATGAGGGGGCCTATTTTGATAAATCTCCTGGCTGTGGAGGGCACAGCAAGGTGCTCTGAGTGTTTTCAGTCCTGTTCAATATATATCTAGGGACCGAGTCCCTCCTTCATAGCTAACGGATGTTGGCATAGCTATCAAGAAGGCTCAGCAGGGGCTGGAGTTCAGGAGCAGATGGGTCTGTAGGAAGAGGCATCATTAACCTGCTCCATGGACATATCCATGTCTTAATGAGGAAGAAAGTGTATCTTTCTGATATGTGAACCAAAATTGTGGGCACATAGGTCATGTCACTGTTTCTTTAAAAGCACATCTGTTTTCCCACATGCAAGCAGTATGTTTCTGGATAAGGTGTGCTGGGGGCCATGTGTTCAGCTGTGTCTGTAAGAATGCTATTGTTCCAAAGCAAAGCCTGGGAAGCTTTTCACCTTGAGCCAGCTGCCATGCACAATGGTCCCGTGTTGTCTTTCCTCTAAAGTGGGCTGCCGTGGGAAAGTGGAGGTTGTGGGTATCTTTTCAACCTTTCAGAACAGGTGAGAGAAAAGACAAAGTTAATTGAACTTGTGTTTTTCTCACGTCCAGAAGTCTGCTCTTTGATCACACCACTAAACCACTTGCCTTAGCCTCTTCTGCAGTTTTTGATGGCTTTATCCATGGGTAGGAGACTTCTGCCTGTGAGAAATGACCAGGCCCTACAGAGCCACAGGGTCTGGCTCAAGGGAGTGGTGGATTTGGGGGAAAGCAGTGTTCATCCTGGCTGCCCACATTTCTATGCCACCTGTCAAGGACTCTTACACTTCCCTCTACCTGTGACATCGCAGCATTGCCTTCTCTCCTCTTGGTGCTCCTGGGCAAAACTGGAATTTCAGATCCAGAACTGGCATTGTCTTCTTAAAGAGAACAGTTCCTGCCTCAGTTCCAGCCTGGTGTGGTTCTTTCATGTGCCCTGAAGGTTGTCACATGTGAATGTCAATATCCTACCATTCGTGTTTCATTTTAAGGTTTTTTTAAAAATCTTAAGTTGACAGTGGTATGTGAAAAAGATCATAACTGAATCTCACAAAAGACTGAAAGCCAAAGGATTCAGGACCAGTGTTATAAATGAGGAGGAATTTCACTTGTGTCTTACAGTTGCCAAGTGTTAGATGTTCCTGTTGTAGCTAAATAGTCACTGCTAGCCTCTCAGAGAACAATATTGATAATGTTTGTGATGGAATGTTGCAACCTTGGCATTTGAGCTGTTCATTTTGTAGGAAATTTTTTGTTCATACCCTGCAGAGCAACTGCCTGGTGGAAGGCAGAGGAGGGGGGAAGACGCTTTTTCTGGAGGCCGTGCATGCAGAAGTAGGTTGTCCCAGGTATGGATCCTAGAGAAATTGCTTCATGGAAATCATCTGAAGACTCAGTTACCTCCATGACAAGATCCAAAGGTTGGAAAAGGGTATTTAAGTCATCCAGTCCAGTCTCCCCATAGGTGCTGACATTCTGCCTACAACTGTCCCACCAAGGGAGCAGTCTGGGCTTACACACCTCGAGGACAGAGAACTCACTACCTCCTGGGGAAGCCTGTTCTATCTTTGTAAACCTCTGGCTTTTCTGTGTTCTCTGTAATTCTCATCTTAGTCTCTGCCTCATGAGGGCCACATGGAAAAAGCTACTCATCTTGGCAAGGACCTCATTTCTGTCATTGACCCACAGCATTGCCTTTGTCTTCTAAAAAGGAGCAGCAAGGACCCAGATGTTCTGGTGTCCTGCCTGTCCTTTCCCTGAGTTTAGTCCACTTAGCTCCTTGTTGAGGAACCTTGAAGAACCCCCACCAGCCTGGTTATGCTCACTTGTTCTTGTCAGAGTTGGTGAAGTGGGAGTGGGATGTTACCAGCCTGCTAAAAAATAACCTCAGACAACTGAGGCCTTAGTTCTGTGCTTGTCCCACAAAAACTAATGCTCATGACATCACTTAGGAAAAACTTCCAACTAGAAGATTATTAAATAATGTCATTGCTTTGCATGGAGTTTGAAGTTCCATGGTATCTGAGGGATTGTGCCTTTAGATTCCTATAAGGACTTCACATGTGGTTTTTACTGAGAAAACCAAGCTTGTTGCGGGGGAGGGCTAGTGTCTCAAGGTCAGAAGTGCCAGATCTTCAAGCTGGAAAGTCCTTCAAGGTTGCTGTTGTCTAATCATCCATCTTTAGAGAATGGGGAAGTAAAGTTCAAGATGTGCCTAGGGTCACATGGCATTATGGGAACTAGCCTCTGGTACTCTTGACCTGTCCAGCACTCTCCACTCTCATTTGCAGTACAACTCTAGTGCAGTCTCAGGTAAGCTGCCTTCAGATTCTTGAGACCTTGTAACACAGCAGCCCCCAGCAACCTGACTCTCAGGGACTGACCTGATCTGTGGAACTCAAGGCTGAGTGAAATAATTAGGCAGTTTGAGTTTTGTAAAATGCCTGTAAGGGAGAAGAGTTCTAGCCTATAATTTCAGACCAGGATGTAAAGCCCTAGTCCTAAAATCCAGATTCCATGAAGTGGACTTAGTCTGTGGTCTCTTGGTGGGACTTCTGCCTTTAAGGTTGTATGATTCCATTGGCCCTGGCTCCAGGTCTATTGTCAGGAGCTAGACGGTTGATCTGAAGGGCAAATGAGCCCAAGATCATGCCCAGGAAGCATGGGGCTTATTCCAAGGCTGTAGGTAGGAAGGGTTAAGTTGGTCTGGTGTTTTGGAGTGGAATGCAGCCTGAGGCAAAGTGGGACCTGTTCTTGAGGCAGAAATGTCTACACTCATCTTTTTCATCTAGCTTACATCTCACAACACAAACCCTTCCGTTGCTCTTACTTAATCAACACATTTGCCAACAACAGAGGGTTGTACAGAATCCCTGTTTTACCCCTCTATTGTCTGCTATGCTCATCAGAGTGTATTTTGGGGTATGGGGTTGGGGGGTGTCCATTTTGTAACTGCCTTATTAAAAAGTAAGTGCCCTTCCATTCCAGGCCTCCTCATATTGTACTCATTTCCTGCCAAATTTGGGGGATCATTTGTATTTTAATTTTGTAATCTATGGCTCTGTACTGTTGAAAGGCTCTCGATTCTGTAGAGTCTCCTTGGTATGTATGTGACTTTTCATGTTGCAATATCACACAGATTGGGATGGCCCGACTTTTGCTCTTAATAAATGATCTGAATGAGTAAGAGACACACTCTGTTGTTCCTTTTGAATTTCTACACCAAAGTCAGATGCTTTCAGGCTGGGCACCTGGCTATGCATGACAGTGGTTAATAATAGTAGCCTTTCCTCTGAGTTTCCAAGCACCGCACCCACTGTGCCCTGCAATCCTGGTACACCAAGTAAGACCAGATCACAGAAGTTTGGGCCCAAGTTCAACTCCTGCTACTCCTCACTCACGAGGAGGGAGACTCTGGGAACTCAACTTCCATATGGTATGCCAGATATCCTGGGTGCTGGAGTTCACTGGGTTTGCAGTTATTCATCATGAAGACCCTAAGTAAACTGGATGGAGGTTTACAAACTAAAATGCCTGCAGAGGGCGGACTAAGAACTGGAAAACCCAGATCCTCCCTAAGGGCAGCCACTGCTAGCTCCTGCCTGGCACTGCCGTGCAGGAAATCCAGGCCTTCATATAAATATCCTGATGTCTAAAGTCTCAAAAACTTTGAGTTAATGGACTGATGCTTCTTTACCTCCAGTAGAACCCTGCTGTTTAAGGTTGGCATACCACCTCACACTTGATCAAAATGCAGGATCTCTGTCCCCCTCTTGCAGACCATCTACTGAATCAATCTGTTGACAAAGTCCCTGGGCAAGTTAAGTGACATGCATGCTACAGTCTAAGAAAGCTGGGTTCCATGACAGCTTTCCTACTGCAGGTCCCCAAGTCCTACCAAGCCTCACACTGCTGGTAAGGAGGAAAGGCAAGCCTCAGGCACAGGTGCCACTTTGTGACATCTCTGTCTTCAGAATGAAAAGGACAAAACTTTTTCTTTGTCATATTAGTTGAGTAGAAGTAATGCATCCTACCTGTAAAATATTAAACTTCATGGAAATTTGGAAACTACACTCCTCCCCTCGCCATCCTCACTCTCCCCACCCCACTCCCTGTAAACATCACATGGAGAGGGCTCTTCAGAGACATTTGGGGGACAGGGCAGGTAGGCTGTCCTGCTCTCTCCAGAGCCCACAGAATTCATAATAGATTGTTACTGAAGGATGCCCTCATTTATAGAGTCCCTGCATTGATTTCCTGTAGAAAACAAAGGACGCTCCAATTTTCAAGCCATGTTATCTCCTTTTGAGGGATAGCATTACCAGTTGTTTCTATTCCTCTTTCTACTGCCCTCCAACCCCTCACACGCTGAACTGCAAAGAGGTGCTTTGTACCCAGGTGTTCCCCCAACTGGCTGGGCCCCTGCTGGAGTGAAAGGATCCACAAACATCATGTTTAATGAAAGGATGAACCCATATTTTTTTTGGTAGTACTGGTAATTGAACCCAGGCCTTTGAGCAACTACCACTGAGCCACAGTCCCATCCTGAACCCACATCTTAACGTACCAAGAGAAGTTTCTCTAGGAAACATCTTCCCTGCCCCCCCCAAAACAGAGCTTTAGAATATTGATTAGATTATCTGAGTTCCAGCATTTTTTGAAAGTATGGCAATAACCACTCCCCAGCTCCATCAGAATCTCCTAACAACTCTATTGCAATGCTAATTGCTGGACCCCAGTCCCACCTCCTTAGAATGAAAGACTCAGGCTGAATGCCAGAAATAGGATTTTCTTTATTTCCCCAGTCAAAAACTTCATTAAATCAAAAAGCACCTATCTGATCTCGAGGTTTCCCAGTCCCAGACTGAAGATGAACATCTTCAGCTTCATCTGAATACTGGTTCAGAGCTCCCAGCGAGAGCTACTAAATGAGAATCTTTTCAAGTGGGCCCCAAGGAACCATCTTACAAAATCTCCTGGGAATTTATTTGTACGTCCAGATTCAGGAACCACTGAGTCTAACCCCCTAAGAATCAGGTCAGGAAAGTAACTATATTCCACCCCAAGACAGTTTAAATGTGTCAAACAGTGGCTTGCACATCCACAAAGACACTATTGAGACAGATTACTCCAATGGATGGTCATCAATCTAGATAAAACCAGAATGAAAATACCCCACAGTCCTAGTGCAGTGCCTGGCATGTAGGAGGACACTGTCTGGGGTTGAATCTTGCATTTACTAAACATTTGGTTTTTTGTTTTGTTTTGTTTTTTGCTTTGTTTTGGTTTTTAGTTTACAAGGCTCTTCCACATCCAGAAGTAATAATAGTTACCAAGTACAGAGTGCTTGCCAAACAATGTGCTAATAGTTTTATGTGCATTAATTCATTTAATCTCACTACGATCACATAAAGTAGAAAACTGTTATTAACTCCAGTTTATAGAGGTGCAAATATAGACTCAGAGAGGTTGAAGAACTTGCCCAAGAAATATGAGAGAGCCAGAGCCACTTCTGGGATTGACTCCAAGGCTCTCTGGCCTAGGGACACTGTTGTCAAGCCCGTGTCTAAGAGCTCAGAATGCCAAGCTTTGAAGCAGTGCAGCCACAAGTTACCCTGGTCCCCTTGATGGGATTTACTAAATTTTAATGAGGGATTCTGAGAAGTCACTAATACTCTAGTTAGGAAATTTAATAGGGTTTAATGGAGGTTAACAAGGTACATCCAACCTTCCAACCAGGTTTTAACCCACCAAAGCTGAACAGAGATTAACAAGCGCAGAAGGTGCAAAGGCACCTGCGTGATTTAATGGGGTTAATGAAACTGTCAGAGGCTGGGGAGAGAGACAGCACCAGAGCACGCCGCTGTTCATGAGCGATCTGCTTGAGGTCAACGGACAGTAATTAAACAGCTGAAGCCTGCCTGGCTGCTCTGGGCACCACAGGGCGGTGGGGGGAGGGGGACAAATAAGGAAAGGCCACAACCAACATGGTCCTGGTTGGTGGGCTTGGGGGCAAGTTTTCCTTTCTCCTCCGTGCTTTCTGGGTATCATATAAACTGTTTACATTGGGCATGAACCCTTCTCACCCTACTAAAGTAGCAAAGCCACTTGCTTGCATAGGTTAAGCTCCACATTTGGGAAAGGTGTAGAGAATAGTAAGAGAGGTCAAAGCAACAATAACAACACAGTCTTAAACTTGGACAACGCTTAAGTATCGTATCGCTGTCGCCCACTGATCTCCATGGAGTCTCATCACACGCTGGGATATGCAAGGTCACCCTGGCCAGAGGGAAGCCAAGCAAACCTTCATCCCTGTCTCTTAAATTGCTACCTTTTTTTCCCATCAAGCACCTACTATGTGACAGGCCAATATTAAGCCCTCTGCAAGCCTTGACGACCCTGTAACTATTATCATCCCTATTTGACAGATGAAGAAATAGATTTTAGAAAGGTGAAATGGCTTGTCCAGGGTCACCAGAAAGTGGTGTGGATGAGAATTAAACACAGGTCCCAGAATCCTCTGTGCCATGTTGCCTACTAATGGGGCAAGATACTATTTCTCAGGAGCATTGTTTAGATCAGGGAAGAACTGGAAATGGCCTCTCTATCAAACAATAGGAGACTAGTTGTAAAAATATTATGTTTGTCTTTATTGTAAAATAATATTTAATGACAGAAAAATATCTGTATCAGTTTAAAAATACTATATTATGTATCCTTCGTATAGTATATCTATATGTGTACATACTGTGTGCAATATGTATGTGTATGGATACATTTATTTATACCACATGTGTGTATATGTGTCCATACATGCACACGGACACTTGTATCTGTAACTGTGCCCATACTTATGTCTGTATTCGTTTTTCATCACTGGGACAAACTACCTGAAAAGAACAACTTAAAGGAGGAAAGATTTGCTTTGCCTCCTGGTTTCAGAGGTTTCAGCTGGTTGGCTCCATTGCTTTGGACCTGAGGCAAGGCAGAACATTATGGCAGAAGGGTGTGGCAAAGGAAAACGCTCACTCGGGCAGCCAGGAAGCAGAGAGACAGGGAGGTGGGGGCCAGGGAGAAGATCCCCTTCCAGGGCACATCCCCGTGACCTATCTCCTCCAACTAGGCTCCGCTTCCTAGTGTTTCCTACTATCTCCCCATAATGCCATTGCCATGGGCCCATCAAAGGATTAATCCACAGATGGGATCGGAGTCCTCAAGATCCAATCACTTCCCCCAAGTCCCACCTCTGAACCTTGCTTCTTTGGTCCCCATCAAGTTCTCAACACATGAGTGTTTGAGGAGCATTCCAGATACAAACTATAGGAATTTTAGAGCCTCTTACTTACCACTCCTTGTACAGCCATATGAGTAAGGGGAAATAGGAAGGCAAAGGCACCCCGAGAACCAAGGGAACTTGCAGGAAGAAGAGGCTCCACTACAGGCCCTGGAAGGGAATGGAAGTTCTGATGAACTGAGAGTAGGAGAGGTCCACACCCACATTGCTATAATTAGGAGCAGAAAGCTTCAGGGACAGGATGAGCAACTTGGTGTCACCAAAACTGCCATTATTAAAAACCCATCCAGGCCAGGCACAGTGGCACACACCTGCCACACGCCTGTCATTCCAGTTACATGGGAGGCTGAGGTAGGAGAATCACAAGTTCAAGACCAACCTTGGTAACTCGGAGGGACCCTGTCTTAAAATAGAAAAAAAAATAAATAAAAACTTTTAAAAAATTGTAAAGGGCTGGGAATGTAACTCAGTGGTAGAGGGTCCCAGCCTTCCATCCCTAGTACTGTATGAAAAAAGAAAAAAAGAGAAATATAATCAACAACATGTTTTGATGTCCCCAGTGTCTGTGGGCCAGGTGCCTAAGGGAATGGACTCTATCCTCTTGGAGCCAGAAGAGTTCATACAGACAGGAGTGGAAAGTAGTCCACTCTGGGTCCTGGAAAAGTCAGAGGGTCTGTGAAGAAGGCCCTGAGCCTGCCGGTCCTACTTCTGAGGACAGAGAGTGCTTATGGGCTCGGGAAGTCTTAGAGAAGCCAATGAGGCTTAGCGAATGTAACGAGCTTAATGAAGCTAAGATGGCTAATGAGACTTCCTAAGGGCTCACGGCCACCAGCAAGACTGGACTCTGCTAAGGGAGGCATGGGAGGGGCCTCTGCCCAAACAGCCCGCTCTCCTGCACAAGTGACAGGAAGGGACCAGCTGCAGGGGAAGCCAGTCAGTCAGCTGGGCGGGGAGCCACTCCACAGGGCTGGGATTCAGCCAGGTCAACAAGCGACTGCCAGAAGGTGAAACTGTATCTAATGAAGCTCAAATAAGGAGAATTGAGGGAAGCAATTACTGACGAGACCCCAGCCTGCCTCCTGGGGGTTATCTAAACTAGATCAAGTTGAACTTGGCGGTCAGTGTGCAGTTCCAAAGAGGCTCTTCATTTTCAGCTAAGGGTGTTTTTTTGTTTGTTTGTTTTACTTGGGTTGCTAATACCCATTTCCAAATGCATACGATTCATACTTAGATCTAGAAAAACTGGCAGTGAAGAGATGCTCAGGATGGCAGACCTGCAGAAAGGTAGCTGTTATTTGTATGTAGAGGAAGTAGACACTATACTAGAATATTTATATATATGGTCATGATCCTCACATGAACTTGCATTGAAGCTGTTACCCTAAGTTTCAGAGAAGCTGAGATTCAGAGAAGCTAGGAGGTTTGCCCAAGTTCTCCTAGTGGGCTAGACTTGGACCCACATCACCTGCCTCCTCAATGCACAGGAAACCTCCATCAACCACAAACAGAAGCAGAACACTGGTCGCGTTGGGGAGGGTGGGGATGGAAGACTAGTAAACGCTGATAAGAAGAACTCAGGATCCCACAGTCTGGGGCAGTCAGCACGGTAGGAGACCACCCTGTGTTCCCTTGGTCAGCGTAGTTAGTGGCAGAAGCCTTCCCAGTTATCCAGAGACAACTGTACTTTGTCCAGTTCAAAGGAATGGGGGAGGGGTGCGTTTTAGACTTTGCATAGTAAGGAAACACAGACCACATCCTTAAGATATCTTTAGGGAAGAAAACCTCAGAGTTCTTGATCGCAAAACCTCCACATTCCTTGGGAAATTGGCCTCACACCAACTTGAACTTGCTGAGTCCCCTCTCTGCAACCATGAACTGCCCTAGAAGTTAGAGGAGAGCCCTGAGGCTCTGGGCTCACCCTGGTTTCTCTGCACTGACAGCGCAGAGAGGGAGTGTAGCCACCAGGTGGCACCCTCCCCCTGGTCAGTGACAGTCCCTGGCCCTGTGGGAAGATGTGTGTGGGAGGGGGTATTTTCTGTACCCCTCAGAGATGCTGTATTTGACAAATGCTTTGACTGATTCCATGATGAATATCCCAGGCAATGAATGAAGAAAGGGACTTGGTTCTCTGGTCCCACTCCCTTGTTTTATAGATGACACCAAGGTCCAGCAAGGCAAGGAAATGCCCAAGGTCACACAGCAAATTGCACCTCTTTTTTTGAACTCCTGAGTCTAGTCTTTTTCCGCTACATGACCTGCTCTCACACGCTGGCACATCCTCACCCTGCCTGTGTGTGACTGCCAGCATATGCGCCTCAGTCAAAAGCCTGATCTTGGGGTAGGGAAAGGCCACGATCCCTCACAGCCTCCTGCCATGCCCTCTGGCTTCTTAAGAGGCCCAGCCACCCAATTACCAATACAAGCAGCAATACTAACAGCCCATGTTTACCACCTGCCCACTCTGCCAAGCTAGCCACTTTCCAATCGTTCTCCAGCCCTTAATGCACCTTCACAACATCTGCCTTCCCTTTTGCTTTGGGAACTCCAGGGCTCAGAGAGGTTAATAAACTTGCCCAGTGCCCCATAATTCATCTAACCACTTCAAGCAGTTATGCGTACAGGCTTGGGGGCCAGTCCAGACCTCCCTTTTGACCTTGGTCAGGTCTTTTGTGCTATATTCTTTGTTTCAAAACACTTTCCCCCATTTTAGCTTGACAAAGAGTGCTGTGGTAACAAGGAACACTACTGTTAGCCCATCTTTGACTTTAAAGAACTGGGGACCCTGAGGATGATTGGCCCAAGGTCTCCTGAGTCTTACCAGATTTGGATCTGGAACTGGGTGGGACTCTCCAAAGGGCATTCCACACTACACTGCCCAACTCCAGCCCCTTGTATGTCCCTGGGAGTCATGGAACTCAGCTCGGTGGCTAACTCTTCAGGTCTGGAATTGGGTCTACAATCCAGCTCTGCAGTTGAAGTTATGTGGCTGAAAAAGACTCACCTTCTGAGTCTATCAGGAGAAGATGAGCCCAAGTGTGTTGAGCACTGCTGCCTAAAACACAGTAAATATTCAGGTCATTGATATGATTCACTGAAGCTCCATGTCCTAAAGGGTCCTGCTGAGAGACCCTTTAGACTGGTACCATCCAATATGGTAGCCATTAGTCACATACAGGTCTTAAGTACTTGAAATGTGTTTCAGACAAAGAGAGACTACAAGAACAAAACACATCCTTATATTTTGAAAGTTTACTATGGAAAACAGAAAATATTATATATTTATGTTGATTCACGTTAAAATTATATTTTAAATATATTGAGTTAAAGAAAACATTTAAAATTATTTCACCTGTTTTCACATTTTTCATGTGGCTAAGAAAAATTTTAACTATATAAGTGACATCTGTGGCTTGCAGTATATATCTATTGAACAAAGCTGCCTTAAGACAGTTTAAGAAATTTAACTGCACCCGTCAACTTTTACCTTAATGAGGTGAAATAGGGCTTTGAACCCTTAATCCACTTGTTGACTCTGTGTTCTGGGGCAAGTCAGCGTAATGTATACCCACCAGAGAGATATCTTCCTTTTCCAAAGCAAGCAAACAGACCAAAATAACCTTAGGAGGCTGTAGGAGGTTTAAATAAAATAATAAAAAGCTCCACCACAGATAACACCTTATCTCATTCAATGCCACAGATTCCAGGAAGTTGGAGGGATGATTTCTCCAAATTTGCAGATAAGGAAACTGAGGCTCAGTGATTTGAGTAGGGTTCCTTGCCAGTATTGTTCTATACCCTCCTCTAGAAGTAAAGATTGATGAGGGTAAGAGAGAGAAGAGTGCAGTTCCCTGTGATCCTAGGGAAGTTGCTCCTCTCCAAGGATCTGTTTCCCCTTCTGTAAAGTGAGGGAAATATTTGGATGTGGGTAAAGATCTTTGAGGTCTCCATGCTGGGGGATGCTTTGAGCATTTCAGTGAACATAACACTGGGACTCCTCTAAGGTTCAATGCCTCCCGTTGTCCATTCTGTGGGAATAAATGGGCATTTCTGTTTGTTTTAATAACATTTGTAGGAACTTTATATAGTGTCTATGTCTGCTTACATTAGACGCTGTGTATTATAGTTAAGAGTCTTTCACTATTTCCCATATAAACCTTGTTTTTTATGGGTTTGGGAGAGCTCAGCTGTAAAAACTCAGTTAAAAAAAAAAAGATTAATTTTTTTCAAACAAATCGTGTCTGAATCAGGAAGCTAGTTTCAGACACTTCAGAGTGAGCATATATTTTCTTCCCAGTCACCTTTCATTTAAAAATGAGGTTGACTGTTTTTTTTTTGTTTTGTTTTGTTTTGTTTTGTTTCTTTTTGTTGCATTTCTTTTATGAGGATTTAGCAGACCATTCGCTTAAATGCTGGTTGCTGCTTGGAGAGAAGATATCTGGTGCCTTTTCCAAGAAAGCTCTGGGCCTGCTGCCTGCAGAACTGCCTCAGTCCAGGTCCTCTTCTGACTGGATAAGTGACCCTGAACTGGTCACGTCAGCTCTCTCTGGCTCTTCCTTTTCCCCTTGGTCCACAGGGAGCATCATTCCTGCCTGGCTCCCCTCTACATTACCAGGAGGAAAATGTGCTTCAAGAAATGGAAAGACCAAGGAAAGTTGAATGCTAGCTATACAAACTAACGGCAGAGGTTGCTGCAAAGAATAACCTGCAGACTTTTTCACCAGCAGAAAGGAAATGCCTGGAACAGAATGTTATAACCAAGAAAGAATCTAGAGCTCAGGGGATGCCCATTTCCTTATTTTATAGAGGGATCTACTCTGAGTCCCAGCAGGGAGGAGGTTTCCAGGGGAAGGCTGGAGTTGGAATCCCAGACCCTTCACAAAACTCCTTCCCTCTTTCTCCGCCTAATTTTGGCAACCAAAGGAAATCAGACCGAAGCATATTTAGATGTATGTGGACTTACGCATATGTGTGCGTGTGTGTGTGCATGTGCGTACATACTCTGGAAATGCTCCAAGATATGGGGAAAAGCCAGGTCTTTGAAGACCGCCAGATCTGTACTTCAATCCAAGTCCAGCCTGCCTTTTACCTCCTATGTGACCTTGGAGGAAACCCTTTCACCTCTCTGAGCCTCGGCTGCCTCAATTTTAACCCATCATAACCCTTGTGAGGCTCAGATGAAATAATGTGTGCTAAGGGTTTAAATAGTTTACTTTGTACATTTTAGCTGTAGTTAAAATTTTATTAAGCCATAGGTTTTAAATGTAAGAAAAAGACTCATTTGCTGTGTGGAAGGACTAATAATTCTTTTTTGTAATGTTTTATTGTTTAGTTACAGATGGACACAATACTTCTGTTTTATTTATTTTTATGTGGTGCTGAGGATCAAACCCAGTGCCTAGCCACCACCCCAGCCCAACTAATAACTCTTCCAGACAGGTATTTATTATTGTTATATTAATTGCTAATCATTATTCGAATTTTCTCTTATTATGATACTTATACCCACAGTGATACCCAACAGTGCACATGTTAGAAACTCAAGTATGGATGTTGAATACACCGTGTACGGTATTGAAATCATGCTGGCAACAAGAGAATTAGAAGGAAATTGTAGATTTTTAATCTCAAAAGTAGTATTTATTCATTGTAAAAAAAATTTAGAAAAATATTGCTAAGCAAGAAAAAAAAGTAAAAATTACCCTCATTCCCTCAAGTCAGAGGTATAGATACGTTTGGGGTTTTTTGTTTTGTTTTTATAACTTTATTTATTTAGTTTTATGTGGTGCTGAGGAGCAAACCCAGTGCCCCAAGTTTCTAGGCAAATGCTCCACCACTGAGCCTCAACCCCAGTCCATGTTTTGATGCATATCCTTTCACTCCTTCTCTATGAAAGACATCTGAGGGTTTTTGTTGTTGTTGTTGTTGTTTATTTACTTATTTATTTCACACAAAGGGATCACAATCATTGTGGTAAGTAATGGGGAGAGGGTATTCCTACGATATTGCTTAATATACATTGAACAACTTTCATATCAATTCCCATTTTTTTTTCCTAATGGCCGAGTAATAACCTGCTGTGCTGACGAATTGATTCAATCAGTTCTCTAATTAGACCAAGGCCTAGGGATCTTTTCCTGTCCTTATTCTTTAGCCCGGTGGCCCTGATGTTATAAGGGACTGTTTCCTTATGATATATTCCTTGAGTCTATTTTTAAGTTCATGATCATTCTGGTTTTCTTCCCCTATAAAAAAGGGAGAATGTACTTAAATTAAAATAATAATAACACTGCTTCTCCACAGCCTGCCTGACGTGTCTGACAGCGTTGAAACGTGGGTCTAGAAAAAGAAAGTAAACATCGAGTTCTAAAGATGTTTGCAAGGAGAGGTTACAAAGACTGAGGACCTTCAGAGCCAGGTGGCCCGGAGAACTGGTTCCGGAGTCTGGAACCCCTTGGTGCAGGCTGGTTTGTGGGACCTGGAGCAACTCTGTTCCTCTCTCCGGGGATCCCGGATCCGTTTCTCCAGCTTTGGACTACGGGCTGGGAAAGTGGCTTGGGCGTTCACCACTGCGGCTATCCAGCGACCCCCTTAATGGGCAGCGACTGCCAGTCTCAGTTCCCAGATTCAGGGTCTAAGACCCGGACCAGACATGGCTGAGACAGATTTTAGAGAGTCCACTCCTCTTTTCCCAAAAAGTTTGGGACCAGCTGGATGGGGTTTCTCCTGGTCATGCCAGTCTTGGCTCTGGCTGCTGCGGGTGGGCCAGAGGTACCCCTCTCTTTTCACTGGCTTTAAGGAAGCAGGACGCGGGTGCGCATTCTTCCCGTGCCTAGGATACTTTGCCCTGCTAAAAATAGTCCAAGGAGCGGGGCCCTATGTATAGCCAGAGGTTTGTCTTTGAGCTAAATTGGAGTCTTGGGTTCGAATCCAGATAAGGTGCTCTTGTGCTGTGGGCCAGCAATCATCTCGCAGCCTGAACCTTGGTTTCCCCACGCATGCCAGAATTTCCAAAAGGATTCCCAGTTCTTGGGGAAAAAAAAAAATAATAATAATAAAAGAAAAAAAAAACTTGGTTTTTCTTTCTTCTCCTCCCTGAGGGGCCTCTGGGCCTCCGGCCGGCACTGAAGCCGGGGGAGGGGCGCGTCGGCCTGCTCATTACGGCGAGGTGTTGCCCTAGTTAAATCGCTGGCCTGTTTGATCTGGCGGCGGGTGGCGAGGGGGAAAAAAGAAAAGAGTAGGGGGGCGAGCGTGGGGAGAAGCTCACACCTCCCCCACCATTTCCTCGCGCCCATAAAACACCTTTTATTAACTCCTTCGCGTCCGGAAAGGCCCGCGTGGCCTCTCAGCCCCTGCCACGGTGTTTACAGCCAGGACTAATGGGGCCCCATATTCACCCCATGCGGTTCTAGGCAACTGGGGCACGCCTGGTGCCCCGTGTAGCCCTGCCCTGGAGCTGCCCGGGGTCTCCTTGTTCCAAAGCCCAGAAACGCCAAAGTGCCCGGAGACCCGTGCGCGTCTTCCCGCCTCCTTCGCAGTGAGCTCGGCGCTCCCTCGGACAAGCGTGGCGGCTGTTAGGGGACAGAAGAGCACTTCGCAGAGCGCCCAGCATCCGGATGCGCGCAAATAAAACTATACATTATTGTTATTATTGTTGTTGTTGTTATTGTTATTATTCGTGGACGTGTGAACGCCTGCGTCTGCCCGCCGCAGTTTAGCCCAACTCGCATCCACGCATTTGGGCAAATGTACCCGCATTTATTCACGCCCAGAAATGGCGCGCAGGTGGGGACTCAGAGACCAGCTCTCGCGCACAAGTGCCCGCAGCACACGCAGTCCAGCACTTTGCACAAAACCCATATGTTCTTATAAATATCTGTTGAGTGCTCCGTTGCTGGAGAGAAGCTAAATGCCTAGGTTTAACCATGACCCAAGCTTGTTTTACTCACGTATGAAATAATATCTGCTACAACTGATCGAGTCCTTGATGCGTGCTTGGAGCTGTGCTAAGTGACCCTCATAGGACCTGCACAGACACCGGGCTCCATATGCATTGCTGCACCGTCACATGTACACCTATGTGTTCAGAATTTCACAGCCATGAATGTATTCCCCCCCAAAATCCCCCTCTTTCAAGTTACTCTGCCAGAGACATCCCTGGTTTGTGAGATAGACCCCCTTCCCCTCCTACCCTCCGGACTCCACCCAAAAAAACCACCAAACCACAGTCTGCAGACATCAATGTGCATACTAACCTGTGAATATCCACCCAGATAGAACTCCTCAGTCTTAATTTTTCCAGCTTCCAGTTCTCTCAGTCCAGGTAAGTTATCCTGTCCCGTTGTCGTGTAGTCTAAGAACTTTACTCTTCGTTCCAGAAAAAAATCCTTTATATGCCTCCTTCCCTCAACTCGATTTGCAGTTTGATTTGATACTTATCAAAGGAGGAGATGCAGGACAGGCTTTGCTCCAAGCAGAAACCCTGTAGTGGGATCCAGGCTGAAACATCACGCAGACTTCCGAGAATTTCCGAAAACTTTTTTATTATTCAAGAGCATAGATACTGCTTTGGCGAAGGGAGGGGCAGTGAGTGGTCATACAGATCTGAGGTAGAAAAGGGATGGGGATGGGGAGATAACAAACACCTGAGCGCACCAGGCATGATAGGTAGTTTAAATACATTAAACCTTTGCAACATAGGGGGAATTTTTTATTTAGAAAAAGAAAAGGAAGGCAAAAGGAAAGAGAAAAGAAAGGAAGAAAAAGAAAGGGAGAGTTCCCCCTTGGAACTAGGTAGGATGTGCAGCAACAAAAAGAAAATCGAAACGCTGCTGTTTCAAAGGGAACAACAAAAGGCAGCCCTCCGTCTTCCTGCTTTGGGTTCTCCTTCCCTGGAAGAAAATATTGATTCCTCTTATTGCATTTGACTTGGAGAAGACAGAGTCTGGGAATTCTGACGCAAAGCGGAGAGGGGAACAAGAGAGAAAGCCAGATGGCGGAGTGAGGATGGCGTTGGGGGTTCTCAATTCGACTCAGAAGGGCTGGAAGGGTGTGTCTCTAGGCACTTGGGTTCCGCAGTCCCTCCCTCCTGCATCGCGCCTCCAAAAGCCGCCCTCAGTTAAAGGAGGTGGATATATATAAATTTCTTTCTCTTAATGTATTTAAAACAATTTCAAATGACATTGCACGTGCGATCCAAGTGTGTGGTTGCAGCCCGCGACCCGCCAGTGCTCCCAGGGGTTCTGCGCAATGCTCTCGCACAAGCCGCAGGAACCCAGAGCCCGGCCTTGGCCGCCGCCTTCATCTCCTCCCAGGGCTCCGGGGTCGCCCAGCCGTGGCCAGGTCCTCGGCTCACTGGTTTAACTCCAGCGCCCAGACTTGCTGCGGCCAGCCGGTGCGCCCTTTAATCCTCTTCTCACCTGGGCCCAGGGCAGGAGGAAAGCCTTCGTGCTGCGGCTGCCAAAGGACACACACAAGAAAAGAGGTGAGAGAGACGGGTTTAAATGGATCTGATCACCCGACTCCTAGGAGTGGGTGGGGTGAGGGAAAAGGCGTCGAGAGCAGTAACTGGGAGTCTTTAAATAAGTGACGGATTTCTGTTTGCCAAATAGGCAAACAGTCTCATAAATTTGCCTTTATGCGCCAAGTTCCTGGGATCCGGGATAGGACGGGCAGCTTCGGGAGTTTTGGTAACCAGAATTCTCTGCGTCTGGTGAAACGGATTTGTGCAGATTTGGCTTTGCAGCGCCTAAGGGACACCTCAGGGGATTGGAATGGGAGAGGTAGGAATCAACTTTTCCCGGCCAGCGGACCTGTTCCCCGGCTACCTACACGTCCCACTGACTTCCTAACCTGATTTACCATCTGGTTTGGATACAGGGTTGGGTCTGCTAGAACTGGTGGTGAAAGCCTCAGATGGTTAGGAGTCGGCCTAATCCGGGGCTTCCTTCCCGCCTTCCGTAGGAGGGCGTCCGGCGGTGCAACTTTAAGGAGGCAGAGCGGCGGAGGGCGTGTGGGGGTGTGCGGATCCGCCCAATAACCACTGGCAACGAGGCACCCCCTAGAGCCTGCATCTCCCCCAACTCAGGGCGACGGCTGAGACTTGATGCCTATTTGTTTTTTCCCGTGTCCCCAAGTGTACTTTTCCTAGTTTACCACAGGAACCTTGGATAAAACCGTCTCTACACTCGGTGGGCCTGAGTGTACCAACCTGGAGAACTCTTTCGACAGCCTGAATAACAACTTGCTTAGGGGTCCCGCAGCCCTGGGCTGGGAAACTGAGCACCGAAAAGTATTATCCCAACTGGAGAGGATCCAGAAAGTACTAGGGACTGTGATCTCCAAAGCCAAAAGTGGCTCCTGCTTGTTTATATACAAAGTCATTGAGGTTGCCCTCTGAATCCAGCCCATGGGGAGTGGATCTGGTGGGTTCCAGACCAGGACTGGAAGGCCTGACCTCTTTTACCTCACCTCCACTTCTTACTGCTTGTGTAGCAGCTTTTCATGTTTCACCCAATATGGACCTGTTTCCTTTTTATCCAGGAATGGAAGTAGATTAACTGCCCCATCAAAGGTCCTTTGAAAGCAGAAACTGAACCCAAATGCATGATTATAATTCACCCTCAAGCAAATTAATGAACTCTTTCGCACATTCTTAACCTGGCTTCCAGAAGAACCCAGGAATGGATCAGGTCTCCTCCAAACTGCAAGTGCAACATGGTGTGTGCACTTCTCTTGGAATCCAATTCTCTCAAAGGATTTTTAAAGAGAACCCTAAGACCCTAACCAAAAGGTTTAAGATTCACTCAGGCTCAACAAACACTAACCCACATTACAATTGAATTCAATCATGAATCTGCCTCCCTCCACACACGCAAACACACACTGTGACCATCTCAGAACAATCCATAGCTTTTCAAAATCTCACACACAAAATATCTCCAGCTTCTTGCAGTGCTAGTGATGCTCACCCAGCCTGCACCCTGGCTGGAGCTTACAGGCCCCAGTACTCACCAGCTCCCTTTTCCGCTTGCTCTCTCGGCTACCATCCACTTTCTTGAGCTCAGCCTTGAAGGCTTCGGGGTCGCCAGCCTGTGCATCCTTGGCCAGTACATCCATCAAGTAGGCGATGTAGCTGGTGGCCAGACGCAGAGTCTTGATCTTGGAGAGCTTGGTGTCCGCCGGCACGTTGGGGATGCACTCCCGCAACTCAGCGAACGCGCTGTTAATACTCTCTGTGCGTCTCCTCTCTTTCTTGGGTCCTGAGCCTTTCCGCCGGCCCAGGCGGCCGCCGAGCGCCTCCAGGCGCCCGGGGCTTTGGCCCTGCCTGGCGTCCGGGCCGTAGGCGGCGGTAGCCACAGCGGCTGTTGGTGGTGGCCCTCCCGCAGAGAAGTCCGGGGCAGCGTCGGCCGGGCTCAGTAGCCAGCTTTGGAAATAAGGTCGCTCTTGGTGACAGCGCGAGGCCGGGCCAAAGAGGAAGGGCTCGTGGAGCATGGGGTGCGCAGGGTGTGGGTGGTGGTGATGGTGATGGTGTGCGTAGCTGCCCACGAGGTTCATGTTGGAAAGGCTCCTGGCCTGAACCGCTAGCCGAATTAGCGCCGCCCCATGTGCCCCACAGAGGACCGGGGCCACCCGTGGGCTCCCGGGCCGCGCACTGCTGGGCGCCGGCTTTATGAGGGTCCTGAGCAAGTTTGAAGGTGACACACGCGGCTCGCCGCCTTCTTGCAAGTTTCTGTCGCAGGCGAGGACGCCGATGCCCCAAGACCGGTTTAACCCTTCTCCGGACTCCCCTTCGGGGTCTGGCTTATATAAGGCCGCGGCTTTGATGTCAACCCCTCCCTGGAGCCAATAGCAGAGGGGCGGAGAGGAGGAAAGGGGGGTGGTGGCCGTCCCAGGTTTTGCTAGGCTAACGCCACTCGACTCCAGGCCGCCGGCAGGGACAGGGAACCGGCCACGCCTCCGTCCCTCCCCTCCCCGCCGGTTCCCGGGCGGAGAAGGCGGGGGCTACGTACTTGAGGCACAGGCCTGCCAACCTGCTGCCACCCCCTCCTTGTGGATCCAAGGAAGGGAAACTGGAGTCATGGAGCGAAAAGAAGTCCTCCACACAGCTTACCCCTTGATTTTACAGACAGGAAAACTGAGATGGGATGGGGGTGAGGGGACGGTTCCTGTTTCTAGACTCGGGAATTCATAATAGGAGCTGCAGCAGATCCCAGTCCCGAGCTCCAACTGCTGTGCCCGGCATGGCAGTCGGAAGATGAGAAAGCGCTGTAGGAGGCAGGATAGTTTCCTAACGTTTTTCCTTAACCTCTCCCCGCCCTGTGCTTTAATCATCTGCACCGTCTGGTGGGACTGGGAGTCGCTCTTGCACCAGGTGGTTACCAGCCCGCCAATTCTCGCCAAGTCACCGCAGACGGGCAGACTGCTACACGCCGAGAGAGAAGGGTTACTGAAGCTGGGGTGGGAGTGGGCGACGGGAAGATGGAACTCACTTCGAGCCCATGGGCTTTCACCAGTTTGTTCCGGGCTCGAGGGCCTGAAATCTACTCTTCTAGCCTGCAAGGCGCCTGATTCAGCCTAAAAACCGGCAGGCCAGGCTGATGCAGAGGCAACCTCCTGGAGTCCGCCCTCGCCCTAGGGCATCGAATCTGCAGGACTCTCCCAGGACTCTCCTTGTTTCTCTCCGGTACTGGGCCGGGAGCAAAATAATGCTGGGTCACTCCACCCAGATCATCATCCCTTGAGAATGTTGGAGTCTCTAAAGACACTGTCACCCAAGTTCACACCTCTGGAAACCAACCTTCCGGTAAAACATGCAGAGGGAAACAACCTGCACAGCATCCGTGAGACTCTCGGGGACTCAGAAACGCAATGCCCGGCTTCTCACACCCACCCGCGCTGAGCCATGGAGCAAACTGCGCAAACCTCTGCAACTTCCCCTTCCAACCAGGGCCCTTGACCGCCTGTCTGGTTTTCCCCAACGCGTCTTTCCTTGGGAACCTGGTAATCCCATGGTGGCAGTGCTGCAGGCTGCAAACTCTATTTTAACCTTATGTTCCAGTAGCTGTATAGACGATGCCCACAAAACCGAGACCCTCCAACCTCCCCGACTTCTCCCAGCATGCCCCTCCCCTAGGCAGAGTAAAGAAATGTGCCTTTCTCCCAATCAGGGTATCAAGGTAAGAGTGAAAGGAGATGAGTGCTGTTTTTAGAGGGCAAATTCATTATTTATCCATCCATTCAAAAATGATTTAGTGACGCCCACGACGTGCCTGGCACAGTTACTAGTCCAAAGGCAGAGGGAGAAAAGCCAACTTTCTTTTGTACAAAAAGGGAAAGTGAGGTCCAGACAGGATGAGCGATTCCCAAGATCCAAGAATGAGTGGGTAGGTGGAAACACATCTTGAGCACGATGTGCACCCGGTGAGTGACAGACGTAGTGTGTAAAATCCTAGGAATGCCTCAGTATTGAGATACGGTGGGTACCTTGGTTGTAAATGTGTATTTATTTGAGGAAAGAAGGGGGGACAGTCGCTTAGGTCTGAGCCTGTGGGTTCCACCTGTGGGAGCTCAGTGTGGTTGTGGACCCTGGAGGTGCAGGAGGTGGGGGAGCGGCGGAGGGAGGTCCTGGTTTCCTGCCCGAGGCTGGCTGGAAACCCGCCGCTCTCCCGGCGCCTGGCGCCAGCAGCGCTGGGGTTGGGCCGAGCGCGGAGCCGGAGGCTCGCAGGGAGGGAGCGCCGGGCGCCCGATTCAGCGGCGGCTCCGCGGGATCCCGCGCCTCCCCGGCCTGGAGGCGCTCTAGAGTGAGGGTATGCAGGTAGACAGAGTAATTACTATGGAAAAGGACCTCAATCCTCAACACACACCCAGCATTTGTCCCATCCCAACACGATCTTCAGCAGCTGCTCCTACTAGCACAGGAGGCCCTACCATTATACCTGCGCTTGTACGTGCGCGGGCTCGCAACTTCACTGGCACACACGAAAACCCAAATATTTGTGCATTTTTACAGCAATATACACAGTATGGCAATACGTATACATTCCTAGGATTTTAGGCACAAACATATATATCACCCTTCAGATGTGTTACAACGAGGTGCCACTCCCAGACATACACTCAGGTATGCATAAAGTCACCTAGGTAGAAGCACATAAATTCTAAATTCCACACAGATTATTTTACACATAATCTTCCCATCACAAGTACATGAAGGCACAGTTGGGCACAATTTTCTTACAATTTCCCACAGTGGTATTCACATCACAAATTTCTAACAACCCATCCAGGCACAGTGGTGGCATCCTTGAAGTCCCAGCTACTCAGGAGGCTGAGGCAGGCGGAGTCACTGGAGCCCAGAAATTGGATTAGACACCAGCCAGGGTGAGACCTAGCCTAAACAAACAAGCAAGCAAAAATTACGCATTACTATATGTGCACAGGTGCTCACAAATGGATATCCTCACATATTGGTACATTACACACAGACACACAAACCCCACACATTCAATTGGACACATAGTCTCAGCCTTACCTATACAGTCACACCACAAGCCTCAAGTTGTTCAGTTGTATGCACATCATGAAGGCTCCCACAATGATTGACACATAAGAACACACTACTATCCACATGCAAACACATAGTTTCTCCCACCCATCCACTGACTCGTTGCTGCATTCACCTTTCAAATGTCAGGTCTGGCTAGTCTAGTGGGGAATGCCTTATCAGTACTAAATGAAGGGCCCCAGTCACAGAGACCCCTTGAGGGCCCCAAGACTGCCTGGCACCATCTTGTAAGCATTAAAGAGCAGGACTTCTCTGGTCACCAATGCCTGGGAAAGCTATATTACAGTGGCCCCACTGGGATCCACTGGAACTGGGACCAGGGTGGTCCCCCATCAGAATGAAATGCCAGAGAGAGAGAGAAAGGTGTCTAGGCCCCAGACCCAGCTTCCAGAGTGCTTCTAACACCAGCCAGGCTCAGGGGCATGAGGAGTGCAGCAGAACTCCCGGGATGAGGACCTGGTGAAGCTGTTCTCTCCCTCTGCCTCAGGCTATGTGATAAGGGAGGGTCTGGAACCTAGGACTTTGGTCAAAAATGCTTTCAGCTGACAGGCAAAAGATGTCGCTTCTAGTTGAGTTCTGGCACTATTTACACCTTACTCTGTTCCTTTCCAGCTCTGAGCCTCCGTTTCCCCATTTGCAGAAAAGGGGGTTAGAACTGACAGTCTGGACTCCTGCTCCCCATTGTTGCACAGGGCCCACTCTGATTCCACTTGCCCCCTGACTTAATGCTCTGCTTCTGGGCCCCAAAGGGAGAAAGGACTCCATCTCCTCCAATCCACCTCTACAGACCAAGCACGGGGAGCTAAGGACTCTGGGGGTCCTGACCAGTACCACACTCCCCTGCACTGCTCACCTAGACAGTGCCTTGAGCAGGTTTGCATCTTTAGGATTTTCCAAGGCAGGCTTTTCAGTTCTTTCCAAAGTTGTGCAAGCAGGAACTCTCACCCCAAGAGAGCATGAGCTTGTAGAGGTTGAAGATTGTGTTGAAGGAGGGCTTAAGACAGCCTTGCAGTGGGACCCAGCCCACCTATGTTGAGACTGCGCACTCTGGAGTTGGTCTTCCCCTGTGTAAATTGCGGGGGTGATAATTCCCAACACAGAGTGCTAGAATAAAATTAAGTGAAGTAATATAGAGAAGATTCTTATCTGGGTAACAGTAACTCTGGGAAAATGGTGGGTCTGTTTTTAGGAATATTAATTTTACAGAGGGAGAAATGGGGCTACAGGCCACCAACCACTACAAAGCCCTGGACAGGAAGAAGAGGCCAGATCCTTGGATTCCGCTTGTACTGCTCTATTCTGACCAAATTGGGGTCCTACAGAACCCAGTTGCCATAATAAGGCTGGAGGCGGGAGAGGATAGTGTCACCACCAGGTATGAGGATTCTACTGCCTGAGACCTGAACTCCAGTTCCAGATCTCCACTCCGCAACCACCCCACCATTTCCTTTGCTTAATGATTTCGAGGAGAGTTCTTGTCACCTCGTCTCTACAGCTGGACAGGCTGTACCACGGACAGTCCAGATGTCCGCAGGGCCCCTGTCCCGCCCTGCCCAGCTCTTCCCTCACCCCATCCTCCTGACTGGCAGGCCTGGGGAGCCTGCACTTCGGCGCCTACCGCAAAACCTTCTCCCCGCCGCGTCCCGTGACCTTGACGCCACGGGCAATTCCCGCACCGGACCCCTTATCTAAATAGGGCAGTAAATCAAGGACCTGTCAGGGCCCGGGTAATTACAGGAACTCCATAAAAAGGACCCGGCCGGCCGCCTGTTTATATTAGCGCGGTGTAAAATATTCCCGCTGTCTTGGGGAATCGCGTCGCGAAGTAACGCGCCATAAATCAGCCCGCGGGCCATTTACCCCGCAGTTTGAGCGCACAAATCCCTTAAACAGTTCTCTGCTGTATCTAAAGAGGGTCTAGGACTTTCCAATCTGGCCGGGTCTGTTCTCCGGAGCTGAGGATTGTCGGGGGCGGTGGGGGGAGGCGGGCGGGAAGACAGAGGCAGGGAGTCGATTTCTCCTGGAAGCTCTTAGAACGTGACGCCTCCTGGCCTTTGCTGGTACCCGGGAGTTGCAAGTCTGCGGAAAGATCTGCATTTAGTTGGGAAGTGGACCCAGAGAAGGGAAGGAACTTCTCCCAAAAGAACACAACCAAAGAGTGGAAGAGACGCGCTATCGCAGGTCTCCCGGGGAGATGGCAACCTTTCTCTCCCCTTGTTACCTCTTCTCTGGCGTAAGGAGCGGTCCAGTCAGTGGATTCCAGTCGCAAGTGACTTTTACTTATTAGCTTAGGGCTTCCTGGGCTTCTTGTGCACACAATCGTGTGTGAATGCTGTTCTGTGCTATCCAGCCTCTAATTCCTGGTCCTGTTCCCTTGTTTTACAGGTGGCAAAACCGAGGCCCAGAGGAGGGGAAGGGACTCACCCAGGGGCACACAGCTAGAAATCTAAGACACTCCACTGCAGAAGCAATCCACTCTAGTTTCTCTGTCACACTCTTCCTTAGCTAAGGAAAATTTAAAAGAGCATGTGTACATTTATGTATGTGCGAGGGATGAGAAGACCTGTCCATTCTTAGGTTATAACAACCGCAAAAATACAAAACCTATTTAAGGTAAACCTTCTGCTGCCCTTTGTCTAATGAGTAACATAAATCAAGCTCGTGGAAAAAGAATATTAAATTTTCCGTGTCTTCCCTCCGGGCTGGGACCAGAGAATTCAAGGGAGAATTAAACATGTATGTTTTTTCCCCTCTTTTTCTGTCTTCCTCCCCCCATTCCCTTTCTCTTCCGTAGTCTGCAAATGACAACGTGTTTACACAAGTTTTTATGTCGTCTGAGCTTCATCCAGGCTCCTCTCCCTCCTCTGTGTATTTTCTGCACAGAGAGATGTCTGCTTCGGGAAGCGTTCAACCTAAACAGAACCCTGTCTGATTGGGAAATGTATTTATTTGAAAAATCGTAACTCACGGTTTTGGTGAAAACGGCTCCCAAATTTATGGGATCACTTGGGGCGCGGTGGTTGTAAATCAAAAAGCACTGGACACCCTCCTCCCCAGCCAGGTCCCCCTTACCACAGTGACTCAGGCCAAGTATCCTCAAGTATCCACCCTGCGGCCCTCGGGCCCCTACTCCAGCCCCTCACTGTGGTTAGCTGTGTGCTGGGTCAGCTAGCAGGTGGATTTCTCTCTGGCTCATTCAATTTTATTCTCATCAGTTCCACAGCGCCAGTTGCAGATGGTCAGTTAAAATGTCCTATTGTGCACCCGTGTGTCTTAGGCATATCAGTTTTGTTCTGGTTTTTGTTAGTTGCTCCGCGGGTTGCTTCTGACCCACTGATCAATTGTGTGTGAGGCTGTTTTATGCCAAGAAGTTTATCTCTGGTCAGTGCCGTGAAGGTCAGTTTCACTGCCTGACCATTGCTTCCCAGGGGATTTTTCCTTTCTCAGTCTAATCAGAATTCCACAGCAAGGACTAAATCAACCCACTTCACCTATCTCCTGAAATCAACTGCCAGCCAACCCCAGCTGCGGGCTGGGATAGTTTAGAACTGGCAACATGTCTCCAAGGCTGAAGACAGTGGCCAAAGAGACTGAGTCCTCAATAGTGGTGCGTCCTGGTGGAGTTGGACTCTGGGGCCTTCACGAGCAATCATCAAGTCAGGCAGAAATAGGGCTAAATGAACCATACCTTTGTCATCTGAGAGAGAAACAGACAACAGAGGAATGGTTCCTTTAGCCCTGTTTTTGCCTAACTCGATGATTGCTCACAAAGGCCCCAGAGTGTGAGGTATATGTATATGTATGTGTGTGTGTATCCATATATCCTGAGAGTGGAACCCAGGGCCATGCTAGGTAAGCACCCTACCACTGAGTTACACTCTTCCCTGGCAGAGTTCCCATGGGGAACAGAGCAAGTCCATCTAAGCACTGCTTGTCCATCTTAAGTGCTATCTCAGGGAGAGAATCTAGGGATTCATTCAAAATTGTATGACTCTTTCCTCCAGAGTAGGTAAAAGAGCACATGAGAACAGCAGCATCTGCAAGGTAGTGAGATTATGGGTCAAGTTTTATCCCAGTGGGCCAGCTCCATCAGGCTACCTGCCTCGAAAGCCCAGCCCCTGGCCTTAGCCCTCAGTCACTACCTGCCAAGGAGTGATGTATACACAGTAGCATTTAGTTCAAAGAAATGCAATAAATTTTGGTAGAGAAAATCCAGTTGGATCAACCTCCGCACGGGAAGATAAGAACGAATGTGAGATAGAATGTATCAGAAATGGTGGGGGCACAGAGGGCTCCCCTTCACTTAGCCCCTCTTAGAACTTGGGGCTGAGGGTACAGGAAGGAATAGCTTCCTGTAGTCTTAGTTCTCCGGATCTAAAATGACCTTGCTCCCACGGACCAGGGGATCCACACATTCTTCAGCGCTGCTGACAGGACTGGAGCAAGAAATGGACTCTTCAGGTTGCTCGAAGGTGGAGGTATTCGGCTCTGGAAGTCAGCACTTGTCCGCAGGAGGCTGAGCGGTCTAGCAGTAGCTTGGTGGGGGTGGGGGAGAGGGGCAGATCTGCGGCCTGACTGCACTTAACTGGTGAAAATTCTGGGCTCTCCAACCCTTTGTTCTGCCTACAGGCTTTTAGGAAGAGTCTGTGGGCAAGAAACTGTGTCACGATTAGTCTTATTATTTTAAACAGGGCCAGGCTACATCCGTCATCTTTCCCATAATGGTCAATTGTAAACACACTTTAAAAGAGAAAAACAAAAAAGGGATTTAAGGTCGAGGCTGGGAAAATGCTTAGCTCTGGTGTTGCTGGGGAATTGGCAGACTCTCCCGTCCTTTGGGAGAGAAGTTAAGTGTTCGGTGTTTTTCACTTTTTCCATTGAATTTTTAAGTCTCTCGGGGGTCTTCGTTGTCTCTTTAGTTTAACGAAGGAAGTTCTTCATTAAAAAGCTGCGGATGGATAAAAGGACCTTGGCTTTGGACTGGAGAAGGGAACGCAGGGGCAAAGCAGCAAATTCCATCTCCATTCTTCGCATTGTGGCTGGCAGTCTTCTGGCAATGCCTTTCCAGTTTCTGCCTCCTTCTGTTTTACCATTGCCAAATTTTGCTCTGGAGGGGGTTGGGGATGAGGAGATAATATGGAAAAAACAAAAATGAAAAAATGAAAGACGAGAGTCATGAATGCTGGGTGGAGAAAGGGGTTACGCTCTGGTTTGGACTTACTGTTAGAGCAGGTTTCTTTCCAGGAAGCCTGGGCTTGGGCACTTCATCTGTCCCCCCATGTACACAATGCTCCCTAGCCACATGCCAGGGGACACAAGATTGTCCTCATTAGCTTCCTAAAACCCACCCAGAGTATGAAGCAACGAATGAGAAGCCACAGTGAAACCCAGCTCCAAATTCAAACCAACTGCTGGCGGTTATTAAATTCATTTTCATTCGTGCAAGCAAGACCCCAAAAAAAGTCGATTTAAAAAGAAAAAAAGGTGGCAGGAGAAGAGAGAACAGAAAGGAAAGCTCCAGAAACCAGAGCAGAAATTAATCTAATTACCTCTTCTCCCCTGCCATAAATTCTGCAGAGGAAATCAAATCTTTCTGTACATGTGTATAAAACCCAATCAGTCTATTGAGCTCGCCAAAACCCATTAAGTCTCAAACTGGGTATCCTAATTGAATGAAACTGAGTGGACCAGGCAGCCAGGCATCCACTGAGCCAGGTTTTTCCAAGGGTGTTTGCAGCGGAGCCAGAGAGTATAAACATGGGTTAGAACCACACACTAATCAGCTCGCTTGCAGAGCGGGGGACCCTCTCTGAGCCTGGGCACTGACGGATGCATCCTAACATTTTGCATCAGATTATAATGGAATATTTCTCATAAACAGCCAAGTGTCTCTCCCAGCCACTCACCTGACATGTTTTTTGTTGTTTGACTTCAGATCTGACAGATGATGATAACCTGGAAAAGAGAGAGGTTACAAATGCTGAAGGCTGTGTGGCTGGGTAGTGTAAAGGGCGCCTGCTCAAGAATTAGGACAGGGTTGTGATTTGTAGGGCCCGGAAGAGGCTGTTGTGCAACCCCGGCAAGCAGGGGCGGCTGGGAGAGGCGGGCAGAGCGGGAGGGGAGACCAGCCGGGCCTGAGAGCTCTGGTGGGCGGGCGGGCGCTTGTTTGAGGGGCTGACACTTGTTTTGTGTTTTGCTTTGTGAGATGGAAAGCGCCCTTCCCCCGCCCCTCCATAGCGCTCTGCTCTTGTGGGCACCCTGATTTACAGCACCTGTTAAAAACACATAATGGATGCAATTAGCTGTGGCACCAGAGGAAAAAAGGTAGGAGTTGACTTTATTCCAATAAAAGGTAAATGGTGTTTGTTTTTGTTAGCTTAGTTCATTAATTTAAATTTCTGGGGCCATTTTTAAAAAATCTTTGCTGCTTTCTTTGCCACGTGGGAATCATCCTAATAAGTGCTAGTTGTTCTAGTTTGGTGATGCAGGAATTTGCAATCAGGGGTGGGCAGGGAATCTGCATTTTCAGTAAAGACCACCTGCGGGTCTGAGGCACAAATCATGCTTTGAGCATCTGGAGTTAGTGGGGATAGTAGGTACTACTTATGCATAAAAATTCTTTTTCTTGTTAGCTGTGTGGCTCCAGCAAAGTCTATATATACAGTTAAATATGATATAGTGAAAATGTAGGGAAAAAAAGGAATAAAACTTAAATTTTCTTAAGTCCAACAAATTATTTAAGTTACCTGGACTGAATTTTGTTAACCGAAGTTTACGGATTCCTAGAAGGCATGCTCTGTTCCTGCCTACCTCTAACACAGCACATATCTGACTTAGAGTTGAGTCTCCAAATCCATTTGCTGATAGAAACAATTGGTTAAATGAAACTGGAGTTAGAGATGATCTGCAAAGTCACCACCAACGCAGATCCCCTGTTTTTCATTCTCTGTTGTAAGAAAAAAATGTAATTGCACAAACCCAGATATATTTGTCACTTGGACTCTTGACATTCAAACATGCGTATGTTTCTTCTCCGTGTCTTGTCACTTGATCTGACAGCTTTCTACTTGCTCTGATATTAGTTTAGAGTTGTCTTTGCCTGAGGCAACTAAGCCATCAGTGTGGATTGGAATCGAGTGGGGCTGTCCTGCTCAGTACCAAACAGAGCAATGGTTATAGATTTTTTTTTTTTAAGACTCCAGCAGATTGCACAGAAAACACCAGAACAGAATAGGTGCACATCCTCGGTTCACAAATATACAGTTTTTTTCCTGAAATCTTGAAGCAGGACCCCCGCCCTCCAGCTTCATCACAATGCCCTAAGGGCAGCTGGAAAAGCTCTCACTATGTGCAGCACACACTTTTATTTTAATATTCATGTGTCCTCAACTAGGACCTAGGAGAACTAGGATTCAAGTCTAGATCTCTCTGACTGCAAAGATCTTGCTTTTAATCACTACAATTATGTGGTCATGGGAAATAAAAATGTAAATGTATTTTTAATTAACAATAGCAAAACAAAAGTAGTTGAAATAAATTATAAAACACTCATATTATTTATTATGCTTTATTTCTAATTAGTAAATTATAATAAATATCAACAATAATTAAGAATATGAACCTGCTACTCGGGCAGTAGCCTGTTTTATTCCCTTAGCTCTAAACACCATTTCCTAATACTTTGCACTCCACAGAGTTCATGTTCATCAGTTTGAATGGTAGCATCAGGTTCTCCGCAGGTGGCATCTATGTGACTTGTCATAATGAGGTTAGAAGCCCCAGGAGGAGAGGAGTCAAGACTATCCAGATCACTGAGGCCTCCCTACTACCTGACACAGCAACTCATATAGAAATTACCTAATACATATGTGTCTAATAATGAACAAAAGAGCAGTAACTTGTGTAATGCAAGCAATCCTTGAGGAGATGCTACTGGCAATATGCTCAGCCAGGAGTCTACCATATGGCCCCATTCCTTGGTGGGTGCTTAGGAAGATGTGGGGGGCGGAATAATCTTTCAGGAGAACTGGCACATACTAGACGCTCAATATACACACTCACTGTCAGGATCATTGTAAATGCAATTTTTTCGGTAATGGCAAACGTATATAATTCATATGAAGTGCATACATTTTCGATAAACTTTTTTATTTTGGAATAATCTAGGTAGAAAAGTTGTAAAAATAATATAGAAAAGTTCCTTTATCCCCTTCACCCCTCAGTTTCCCCTATTGTTACCATCTTACATAACCATGGGACATTTATCAAAACAAAGATACTAACATTGACGTGTTACATTTAAACTCAACTGCAGGCTTCATTCCAATGTCACCAGTTTTTTTCACTTATACTCTTTTCCTGGGCCAGGATCTGATCCAGGAAGAGACCACGTTGTGTTTAGCACAGTTACATTTGTCAAGTTGTTTCTATGACAGTTTATGCTTGGTCACCTGATTTTTAAATTACCATTTCTGCCCGGCATGGTAGCTCCTGCCTGAATCCCAGTGGCTCAGGAGGCTGAGGCAGGAGGATGGAGAATTCAAAGCCAGCCTAAGCAATTTAGTGAGGCCCTAAGCAACTCAGTGAGACCCTGTCTCTAAATAAAATACAAAATAGGACTAGGGATGTGGCTCAGTGGTCAAGGTTCCCTGAGTTCAATCCCTGGTACCAAAAAAAAAAAAAAAAAAAGTTCCTCAGTTGGAAGGAGCAGAGACTTGAATCCATTGATTCTCTAAACACATTTATGGAAGGATGGAAGGAAAAATGGTCCCATTGGTGATAATAGTTTGAGACATGAAATGAATGTCTATTTGCAGTCTGACCCAGCATCTGCATCTCCAAGGGTCACATTAGTTAGAAATGCAGAGCCCTGGCCTCATCTGTGACTTGCTGTACTGAACCAGAGTCTGTATTCTAAAAACATTCCAGGTGATTTGTACGCACATTAGAGTGTGAGAAACCTAGTAATCAAAGATAGTTAATATAGAATCTGTTGTGTATGTGTGTGTGTGTGTGTGTGTGTGTGTGTGTGTGTGCAATTATTTGTATTTGTCTGTACTGATACCACCTTGCTCAGAAATAAAGGTATGGCTACAAAAATCAGTGTTTTTCAAAGTACAAGTAGTATCTGTTTTGTGAATTGTGAAAATATGAATTTCAATTAGAAAATTTTTAAAAATGTTTTAATTGTCCATGAACCTTTGCTTTATTTGTAAATATGTGGTGCTGAGAATTGAACCCAGTGTCTCACACATGCTAGGCAAGTGCTTTACCATCTGAGCCACAACCCCAGCCCCAACAATTAGAAATTTTTAAAAAATTGAAAATGTCAGAGTACATCTTATGGATGTTACTGCACGAATTTCTATTTCAAGTGTGTGTGTGTGTACAGGTCTTGAGGTGAAATGTTTATCTTATGTTCTCTCCATCAGAAAACTTTTAACTGGTCTTCACACCGTGTCCTGAGATAGATGTGAGATTCCGGGCTGACATTTAGAGGTGTGGTGGAGCTGCTTCCTATTTCTGATAAATTTAGGAACTCTGGATGAAATCAGAGTTGGGGTTTGGAGGACAATGGAAGTCTCAGAAATCATCTGGCCCTAATCCCTCCCCGTCCAGATGCAAAAGCAGAGGCCCAGAGAGGGAGGGATTTGCCCAAGGTCACACAGCAAAACTGGAACTTTGGAGGAAAGAACATAGCGATGTTAACAATGACAGGTCTTTCATTCCCTTTTTGTCTCAATCATGAAAGTCCAGGGGGCTGGAGGGGTGACAGCCCCGGGGACATGACTGTGGAATGTGTTGGGGAAACAAGATGCCTTCTCTTCCAGGCCCCACAAGCCAACAGGCCTACGTGTGGCAAGAAGGGACTCTGGTTATCTGCCACCGCCTCTGTTTCGTTTGGTCTGTCAACTCCAGCAGCAAAGTGCTCCCAACGTGTGAGGCTTGATAAAGGTGGGAAGGTAAGAGGGCGGAGGTGGCAGGACATCAGGGACCAGAGCTTGAGAGACATCCCAGAGCCTCTGCTCCTGTGTCCTCCCAAGAGGCTGGGAAGGCCAGCAGGAACATCCCAGCAGCCTCCACAGCCCCCTGCTCCGGGCAGTTGTGGCCAAGAATCCAACCTCTCTGCGGGGCTGGACTTTCGCACCTCAAGATGGACCATGATAAAATATTGGAACTTGGATGCTGAGCCAGAGGGGACTTTTTGGAAGAAATCCATTGCAGGGCACAGTGGCACATGCCTGTAATCACAGCTACTCCAAAGACTGGAAGAGGAGGATGGAAAGTTCGAGACCCAGCCTGGCCAACTCAGCAAGACCCCCATCTCAAAATAGAAAATAAAAAGGGCCGGGGGTGTAGTTCAATGGTAGAGCACCCCAGGGTTCAATCCCCAATACAAAAAAATAGACCCCAATACCTATCATCTATTTTTCCATTTATATTTATATTACAACATATATTATACATACATATATTATACATACAACATAGGAAACTTGGGAAAGGAAGAAACCTCTGTAATCCTATGACCCTCCAATAACTATGTTACCATTATGGTGCGTGTATTTTCACAATGGGGCCACAGACTATCCATTTTTACTTTTCTCACTTAGTAATGGGTTGGGGGGGTGTTAATGAAAGTTATTTATTTTAACTGGACATCTGATGGAAACAAAGAAATACTGATTACAGTTAAGTCATTTTTGAAGTGTGGTAAATATATTGTGCCTATGCCTTTTTAAAAAGAGTCCTTCTACAGATTTATTCTGAGCTGTTTCTAAGTAAAACAATGTCTGGGGTTCCCTTCAAAGTCATATGGGAGGAACAAAGTGTGGTGGCACATGCCCATAATCCCAGCAGCTCGGGAGGCTGAGGCAGGAGGATAGCAAGTTCAAAGCCAGCCTCAGCAACTTAGTGATACCCCAAGCAACTCAGGGAGACCTCGTCTCTAAATAAAATACCAAATAGGACTGGGGATGTGGCCCAGTGATTGAGTGGACCCTGAGTTCAATCCCTAGTAACAAAAATTTTTTTTAAATATATTAATAATAACAATAATAGGGAGGGAGCAGAGATAAAACATAAATCATAAGTTGATAGTTGTTGATACTCTACCATCTACATTTTACACAAAAGTTTTTTTTTAATGTAATTTTTTTTTTTGCGGGGGGGTTGCTGGGACTGAATCCAGGGCCTTGTGCTTGCAAAGCAAACACTCTACCAACTGAGCTATATCCCCAGCTCTGTAATTTTCAAATAGTCGTTTTTAACCTGTTTTAGTCACAGATTCTTTTGAAAATCTTAAACCAGATGGAGATTCACTTCCCGGAGAAACTCACATTCCACATTGCACCCCCAACTTTAGGAGAACCATAATGCCCTGAAATTCACTGATGAATCCCAGTTAAGAGCTTCAGACCTACAAAATGGGAATTTTTTTGATAATATTATACAGTATTCTTTAAGTAAATAAATCATAATTAACTTAATCAATCTCACTATTGTTGGTAATTTTTGTTAAAGTTTTTTGGTTTTTGGTACCAGGTTTTGAACCCAGGGGCACTTATCCACTAAGCCACAGGCCCCAGTCCTTTTTTATATTTTATTTAGAGACAAGGTCTCACTGAGTTGCTTAGGACCTCACTAAGTTGCTGAGGCTGGCTTTGAACTTGCCGTCCTCTTGCCTCAGTCTCCTGAGCCGCTGGGATTACAGGCATGCACCACCATGCCCAGCATCCCCATCCCTTTTTATTTTTTATTTTGAGACAGGGTCTTGCTAAGTTTCTTAGGACCTTACTAAGTTGCTGAGGCTGACTTTGAACTTGTGATCCTCCTGCCTCAGCCTCCCGGGTCACTGGATTACAGGCCTGCGCCACCATGCCTGGCTGCATACATATTCTTTAGGACAAATTCCTAGAAATATCAAAGAATACACCCACTTTAAGGTTTTTCTTACAGAATATCTATTCTCAGAACATGTTATTAGCATTTTAAAATATCTGGAGTTACGCAATCAGATCCAAGCCTGGCTTACACAATAGCGGCGCGTCTTTGGGATCCGTCCATCTTGTCTTTCTGGGCTTCAGTGTCCCTGCCCATAAACATGTGGAGGTTATAGGAGCTGCTCCCGTGATTCTGTGATTCTGCCCCCCACCCCAGGACCACTGGTAGCTCTGTGTGGTCCTCATTGGCCACAGTTCTGAATCTGCCTCTGAAGGGGACACTTCTGCTTGGGAGGGTCCCCTCCCCCCATGGTGCACCCCTGACCACCAGGGTGCGGTCCCTAAAGCATTCACAGGTGGTGAGGCAAAGCTCCGGTTCTCCAAAATCAGGTTCTTGGGACAGGAATCCTAACTCAGACCAAGAGAGAACTTGGGGCAAGTGACCTAACCTCTCTGTGCCTGTTATCTGTTAAGTGAGTGTGTGACATCAGAACCTACCTCACAGGCTTGAGTGAGCTTTAAGTGAGATGAAACGCATCCCGGTGTGAACACAGGGCCTAGCACACAGTAAACACTCATGCCATGCTCGCTGTTATGATGACGTCTCTCACCAGGCTCCACTGGAGAGCTTTCCTTTGCCTGCAGGTGATTTACAGGTGCCTCACCACGAAGCCAGCTTTCTCCATCTCCTTTCCTCAGTCACCCTCCTTGAAACCTTGGGCGCCCTACTGTTCATGCCAAACGGAACAATTCCTACCTCTACCGCCATTCCATGTCTTCATTGCCTTTCTGAGTTCCTTGATGGGAGCTTTTCCCTCTGTCCCAAATGCATCTCTTATGCACATCCCAAAGGAGGGGCCAGGGCTCAGGTCCACGGATGCCTGAGCAAGACTCAGCCCTGGAAGTCCCTGGTGGTATGTGGGCCTCAGTTTTCCTGTCTGTAAAATGTGGCAGGAGCTCTAGATAAGCTCTAAGCACCCTCTCAGCTCTGAAGAGTTCACCAGTTCCAAAATAAGATTCCTACTTCATGTGCACACCCTGTGTCCACCCTGTGAAGCCCTCTGTGCTGTCCCAGCACCTGCACAGCTGTCACAAACCCTCAGACCTCACTCACAGCCTGCGATGTCAGAGCAGCACACTGGAAGCCAGCAGCATGGCCAGAATCAGAGAATTCAAGTTCAGGAGCCCAGAGAGCCAGGGAGCCAGAAAGTCACTCTCACCAGGGGACCGTGGGTTCATTCATTGCTGCAGAGACATCTTCCCTTCTTGCAAATGTACTCAACCCTTATGCAGATGAGGGTCTGTTCAGCCAGCCCAACTTGGAGCCCTAAGTCTCAAAATACAGCATGACCTTGGGCTCAGGCTCACCAAACCCCCAAATAACAGCCTCATTTTCCTAGGAGAACCTTCAGGCCCCAATCTGCCAAGGCCTCATATTTGAAATGTAGTCTCAAAAATACCTTTCAGCCAGGAGCCCGTATTTGAATTCACAGAACATACAGGCTTTGATATGAAAACAAACTTGAATTTTACCCACTTCTGTCCCTTTTTGTTTATCTTTTGGGGCTAATTATGCTCCAGAAATATTAGACAGAGCCACAGTTTTTCTGCTCACTTTCGATAATAGTCTTCTGGTCACTACATACAGTCTCAGTTCAACCTCCCAACCATCAAGCCTTCCATCTTGACTTCCAAATTGAGCCCTCTTCCTGCTGGTCCCCTAGGTCCTAGCCATGTGTGTGTCGCAAGGATGTAGGAGCCTGTAGTCAAGGAGAGGGAGCTGAGGTCCTAGTCAGAGGCACCGTCCTGGTGCCTTTGTGTTTGGGCTCCTTGTTCTGGAAGGCATCTGAAGTAGGTTCCCTCATAGGACCTTTCTCTGGGTCTGCTGGAGACACACTCTGCCCTTCTCCACCTCTGGAGTTCCTTACCTGCAGGTCCCTTGGAAGGTAAATGTATGTCTACCCTGAGGGTGGCTTCTCCCTCCTCAGCCCCTAGGTATCTCACAGGATCTCCAGCTACTTTGGGCTATCTGCTTGTCCCTCCAGAAATCCCCTCTGAACAGACCCTAGGATAATAATCCCCTGCTGGCACCCCTCTCTAGCTGCCCCACACGCGTCTACAAGACACTGCATAGCCCTTGCCTGCTTCGAGAAGCTCCAGGGTGAGCCACAGTACAGCCTTTTCCCCTGGGCTCCATCATTAAAGCACTGGGCCACTATAAAGGTTGCCCTTTAAACGGAACAACCTGTGTGTCCCCCAAAGTGCAGAGACACACCTGGAGCTCTGGGAGTGACCGCTTTAAAGGGCTGCCGTGGGCGTGTGAGATGAAGGGGACGCACCCGCCATGGCTCCTTTGAGGCAGGTGGGATTCACACCAGCAGCCCTCTTTGAAAATATTCTCCTCAGGAGGCAGAGCAAGATGGTGGCTAAGACCCTCCAGCGACTGTCTCTTCATGGACACGCCAAGTTGAACAGTTATTTGGGCACCAAACTACTGCCACAGGAGCTAAGGAAGTCAGACCCCAACGCAGACCACCAACGCCATTGCCAGTTGTCTTCTTCCAACTGGGTCTGTGGCAGTTGCCCAAATTCCTAGGAGGAACAGAAGCTCCACCCAAATCCAACTGGAGAAGACAATGAGTGGCATTTGTCACCTCTTCATAAATCCCGAAGGATACTCTTCATCCTGGAAGACCCCTCCATTTCTAACCTACGGTTGAGACTTGGGAAATAATGATTATGCCTTGTAAACATCTTGAGAACCGTCTTCTTTTTCTAGCCATACGCCTCAGATACTCCTGGGTACGTGAAGTACTAACAACAAATTTAAATTCTTCACGAGTGTTGGGGGGGAGTTTTCTTCTCTTCATCCTTGGTGACTTCCCACCCTTTACAACCCACTCATAATGTGGATAAGGGGCTGGGAGCAGTCAGTTTTTGTCTGCTTTGTAAATGTTCACCATGGTCTCGCACCTCACTCCAGATGGCATCTAGGGAATCTGGCCTAACCCTTCCGTGTTAATAGGCTGTCATATTAATAGTCACCAATAGGGCAGGTTCAAGGCTCACCATTTGCAGTGAATATTTACATTATTTTTAGCTCTCGTATCCATTTTACCTTCTGGAAATAGCACCCTGATTTCTTTTGAGGTAATTGGTCTCCCTGGTTAGGACTTTCGGGAATGGTAGGATAACAGATACTTTTAAGGCCCTGCCTACATCCCCTTCCTGGTTTTCCCATTGAATGTTGGGTGGTTGGATGTGGATAGCTCAAAATTACCTCCTTCCCCTGGGATTACCTAAGGCCCTGGGGCTGCCAGAGAAGCTGCATCTCTCCCCGCAGGGGTGATCTGGAGCCAATGACAGGAATGTTGGATAAACCCAGTCCCCTGGCCTCAAGGTGAGCAAATTACAATCCAGACCTACCGAGGGATCAGGCTCAACTGGACTTCTCTGAAAACTACATCTTTAAGCAGTTTCTTTCCCTGCCAGTCCTGCTCCCAAGCCTTCTCTTCTGACAGCTCTCTCTCTCTACAAGGAAATTGCACAAGAATCCTCATCTCAAGCTGTGCTTCTAGCCAACCTGACATAAGCCAGGTAGGAATGTGACCCAAGCCAGGCCCATCTCCAAGGACACTGCATCAGGGAAAAAAAAGAAAAAAAAAGAGACTGGAGACTATTTGTTCAGGAGTGGCATTCTGACAAGGTTGTCGATTATTTCTATTTTGATTCCTGAGCATCTCTGGTTCTTCTGCTTTTCTTGAGATCCTCTAAGTGTTTCGTGCATGTTCTTCTCTCCAACAAATCTCTTTTTGCTGACATCTTAGCCACTGTTTCTGATGCCTGCCACCAAAGAAATCTATAGTCTTTCAATGCGGTATCTCAGTCTTCCATCCCCTTAGGGAGCAGGGATTATTATCCTGCCCATTTCATGGAAAAGAGATCTGAGCCCAGAGAAGCAACCCTCCTCTCAGACTGATTTGCGAATCGGCAGGTCCCCATTGCTCCCTAAGGCAGTCAGGCCTGGCGGGCTAAGCACTTGGGTTTTGGGGTTTGACTGGAATTCAGTCTCCTCCACTTGCTCAAGGTTCAGGAAGTTACCCACGCTCTCTGAGCCTCAGTTTCTTCATCTGCTCCATGGAGACAGATCATGCCTAGGAGGACTATTAGAGGGATCAAAGGAGCTCCTGAAAGCAGTTGCTTAACTTGGTACCCAGTGTGTAATTAGTACTCAATTATTTGTAGCTGTTATTAATTATTATTATGCTACTACTTCCAGTCACAAAGGAGTGACTGCACAAAGGAAACATATTTTTGCCAATGAAGTGTCCAGAGGAGGCTCATGGCAAGGACTGTCCAGTGTTCTCCTGGAACCCCCTGCCAGCAGAGCGCTGGCATGTAATTGGCCAAAGTGATCCAGGTGGTGCCAGGTCTAGCTCCAGGGAGTGTCCCGTCATCCCAGTTGTGGCCATTTGGGAATTTGGGCCCAGAGTTGCCAAATCCTGTAGTTTTCAGGAAAAGCCAGGAATCTAGGTTATTATACCAAATCTCCCATTTTAAAATATTTTAACTTAAAACATATTTTTAGTGCTGACTGGGGCAAACTAAACCCATCTGTGGCTGGATGTGGCCTCAGTTTGCATCTCTGGGTCAGAGGAGGTTGATGTGACTTGTGTGAAAGTTAGGCGCCCTTCCCCCAACTCAGCAGAACCCACCTCCAGAGCCTCAAGATGGGGCCACTCCTGGGGCTACTGGCTGCTCCTGGTTTTAGATGCTCATTTAGAAAGCAGCACGGAATTATCGTGCAAGTCCAGCCCCGTGCTGCTGAGAGGGTTCATGGTGACTGAGACCCACGCTCTGCTCTTGAAGGACATAAGGTTTTATGGGGGTAAGTTTTCATGCTCACAAACAATGCAAGAGAGGGAAGGTCAGGAGTGTGTAATATTTGTGTGTGCATGCATTTACACACGTGTGTAGTGGAGGGAGATGAGTCCAGGTCAAAGTTCCAAATTGGGATATTAATGTTACTGAGTAGCTTTTATTTTCATTTAGCAAGGCAAGAAGGAAAATCAAATTGATACTCCTCATACTCCTTATGATGGATGAGCTTATGTGCTCACAAACCCATTGTAAGTTGAAAATATTGTGAGTAAAAAATATATCGATCACATCTAACCTACTGAATGTCCTAGAGTAGCAACATGGTGCACTGTGATTACCTGGGTGACAGGGAGCTGCCCAGCAACTCCCAGCCCAATGGGACTTGTGAGATTTCTGTGTTGACAGAGTTGTCAGGAGAAGATGGTACTGCATACCACAAACTCAGGTAAAGATCAAAATTCAAAATGGAAAGGACCTATGCATATAACTTTCACACCAGCCATTGTAAGGACAAAAATAAAAAAAAAAAAATAAAAAAAAAAAAAAAGTCTAACCATCGTAAGCCAGGGAACCTCTGAGCTTACTGAGTAGATCTAAGAAGAAATAAGATAGAGTTAGTTTTCTCTCCTAAGAATGTCCAGGATATATTGTCAAGGGAGAAAAACAGTTGCAAAGTAGTGTACATGATGATTTGGTTTTGCCGTTTTCAATTTTTTAAAAAAATTCCAAAGGAGCCACGCACCTAGGTGTCTGGTCTGGGTGAGGGCAGGAGGACCTGTATGGAATGAGGTCCTTCAAGGCTGTTAACATTAGTTACCTCAGGGGAAGGGACGGATGGATGGGGGTGTTGCGTAACAACTTTTTGTGTGTTTGCATTTGTGTTCTGTTGTTTTGCTGGTTTCAGTAAGCCTGTCTGCTGTTGCAATCCAAAAGCCAGACAAGATACTTTAAATAGATATCACATGAGCATCTACCAAGACTGTCATCCTCTGTAGAGACATCTCAATTTCCCCCATAGTCATTATCATCATTATTACTTTTTTTTTTTTGGTCCTGGAGATTGAACCCAGGGGCGCTTTACCACTGAGCTATATCCTTAGCCCTTTTTATTTTTTTATTTTGAGACAGGGTCTCACTAAATTGCTTAGGGCCTCCATAAGTTGCTGAGGCTGACCTCAAACTTGTGACCCTCCTGCCTCAGCCTCCAGAGTCACTGGGATTACAGTTGTGTGTCACTGCACAGGGGGTCTGTTTTTTAAATTATACTGCTGTGCATGTTGACTATAGAAAAATCAGCAAGTGCTCATAAGTAAAACAGGAACAAGACTGAAATTACCAGAATTAGACCCCTGTGGGCATTTGGGAACCTACTCTTTTTTTTTTTTTTTTTTTGAGCCTACCCTTTTGACTTGCAACTCCTGGGAATGGGTAATGGTTGCTGTGGACCAGACCCTGTGCCAAGCACTTGGGAATGGCCGGGGTAACCTGGCCCCATGAGGCAAGTCCTGCCATGTCATGCTTGAGGGGTGGCAGCCGACTGATGAGTCTCAGGAGAGTCTGGACCAGCACGGCACCTGGGAATCTGCATTCACCAAGCTCCTGGGAACATTCTGACAGGTGTCACACTTGGAGCTAGCCAGCAGGATTCCAGCCAACCTGCTCCTCGCCACATGGTGAGACTGAAGCCCACGGAGGAGAAGGGACCTGCCCAGGAACACCCAGCCAGCATGGCAGAGCCCAGTCCACAGGCTCCCACCTCCCCCTCGTCACTAAAGCTCTCTGCCACGGTGCCGCTGCACTCCTCATGCCGACAGATGTTATTGTTTTCTTATGCCTCCAATTAAACAAAAAATCCTGTCAACGGGCGACAGGCCTAATGCATGGAGGCATTAACCAGACTCACAACCCGACCCGGGCCTGCTCCTGTGGGTGAAGCACATTCTTTCCACAGGCCACTGTGGCCGCTCTCTCCTGATAAAGGGCCCCGCCAAGGCACCAGCACCCGGCCTGGTAGGCACCACGGTCCAGGCCAGAGTTCCAAACTGGTACACAGAGGCCTCTGGGAACAGGAGCTGGCCAGCCTGTCACCAGGGCAACCCTGCTGCAGCCTTGAGGTTCGCTGTGGTAGCCCTTCCTAGACACCAGAGAAATCAGAGCAGGGAAACCGAGGCCCAGAGGGCTGGAGGGCCTGCCCGAAGTTACCCACGGGGTGGGAGGCAGCACCAGCAGCTTCTTGTCAGCCTTAGGCTGCGAGGAAAGCAGGAGAGGATTGGCAAGCCTTGGGGAGCAATCCCCAGGAATAGGAACTGTGCGACGTGGGGCCATGGGTAATACCAGGACTGCTGTCCTGCCTGCATTCCTGATGCTGGTCCCAGGCACAGAAGCCCTGCAGGACAGGGACAGGATCTCCCAGTCCTCCTGTGGCTTGACTTCCAGACCTCTGCTCTGGCCCAGGCCCCCAAGGGGGATGCTCTGAACACACCCTGGAAACCCTTAGGGAGCAAGCTTCACTCGCTTTATTTTGCAGGTGGGGAATCTGAGGCCCTGAGAATGTGAGGTACATCCAAGGTCACCCAGATTCGAACCCTCATTCTCTGAGTCCCGTTTCCTCAAGGAGGCCACATCTGCTGGAGCTCAGTCCAGGGTGGGGAGCCCTCTCTGCAACACTGTCCACCCTGGTCCAGGCATGCATCCCGAACCTGGGTCCCAGGGCAGGTGGGACTTCCACCACACCTGGCAGAGTGGGCGTGATGAGGAAGGAGGGAGGGAGAGCGGAGGAGAATGGCATCCCTTGGAAAGAGACACAGCTGCATTGGCTCATTCTTTTTTTGTTGTTGGAAATGTAATGCGCACCGAATACCCACAAGGCCCTGGTGCTGAATTCCTACGTATAAGAGTTGCTCAGCCTCACAGGGAGGCAGACAGTAAGCATCCAAATGCAATGCAAAAAGCGAAGTGGGACACACTGGGTCCCTGGTTGTAACAGTCTGAGGTTATGGAAAGTTTTCTGAAGGAAGCAACACTTAAACCCTGAAGGCAGAGGGGCAGGAGATGTGTTCCAGGCAGAGGGGACAGTGTGCACAGAATAGAAGCAGACAGAAGGCTTACAGTTCAAAAGACACTGGGTGTGTCTGAAGTACAGGAGGTGGGGTGGCATCAGCCAGGTCCCAAAGGGCTTTATTCCAAGAGCAGAGGGAAGAAGTCACTGAAGAGTTTAAAGAAGAAACTGTGCAGATTAGAACAGGAGTGAATTTGCAGACAGGTCATTCGGTCCCCTGTGCAGAGAGCAAGGATGTCAGGGGTGCAGGAGAGAGCAGGGAGAAGGCTCAACTGGATATGGCAGTCATCGAGGTGACAGGCGTGCAGCAGGAAGGTGCAGAAATCAGAAGAAGGAGCAACATCATGCAGGAGACCTTCCGTGATGGAACTGGGTAGGATGCTGGTGGGCGATGAGGAACGGGAGCGAAGGAGGCAGACGGATCACAAAGGCAGAGTCACCATCAAATGTTGGTTCAAAGATGCTTAAGATGCTTAAAAGGTGTCCGTTCTCAGGGATCCCTCGGGTGAGATGCCTGCGGGGGGACCTTGATACGGAATCGGAATGGGCAATCAATTCAGTATCTATTGAGTACCTACTGCAGGTTAGGCGTTGTTCTAAGTCCTGAGGGTGCAGCGGTCATCACAGCAACGTCCCTGGTTGTATTCTAGCAGAGGACAGAGACAATACGTAAAAACAGGGAACCATGACAGGTGCTGATAAATGGAACCAGGGAAGCCAAGTGCGGGGAGGGTGAGCAGCAGAGAGGGATCGCAGTTTCAAATAAAGCGGCTAGGAACATTTCATTGATAAGGTCACTTTCTATTTTCACTTTTTAAAAACATCTTTATTGTGATGTAACTCACATACCATACAACTCACCCTGTAAAAGGCTACGATTTGGTGACTTTTAGTGTGCTCACAGAGTTGGGTAACCATTGCCACAGACTAATTCCAGAACATTCTCATCATCCCCCAAAAAAACCCTGGACCCACCAGCAGTCACTCCCCATTTCCCTTGATCCCCAACCCCTGACTAACGTTCTGTCTCCATGGATCTGCCTACTCCCGACAGTTCTTCAAAGTGGAATCGTGTGATAGGTGGTCTTTGGTCCCTGGCTGCTAGACGTTCTCGAGGTTCATAACGAGGCCACTTTTGAACCAACACGTGGATGTGAACAGGTTGGCCACACAGAAGTTAGAAGATGGCACCCAGGGTCCCCAAACTGCACAAGCACAGAGAGAGAAGCCCCCACTCCAGCTGAGCTGGCCCGGCCGGTGGGGAGACTGCTGGCCCCACAGACAGGGTGCAGGAGCGGGTTACACAGCTGGGGTTGGGGAACCTAGAAAGCCCGTTCTCTAGCGGGGGTAGGTGGGTTGCAGCAATAGCCTCTGACACCCAGGAGACTATGGAAGGCTTCTTAGGACTCCAAAGCTAGAGAAGTCATGTGGAATTGGAACGGCATTCCAACCCACAGAGAATGTGTGAAGCAAGACGCAGGAGGCCTGGCAGGGGCTGGTGTGGGTTCCGTGGGGACTCTGGAGAACAGAACAGGTGACAGCGCACAGCTGGGCCCCGGATGGAGAGCCTGCTTTCCCTTGCGCCCCTTCGTCTGGGTCTGTGAGGGCCCTGTGTCTCCACCAGGCCCTCGGGGGGCTGGGTGGGCCCTGTGACAGAGTTTGCACAGCCAGAGGGGGAAGACTGAATGGCATTTGCTGGAGTTCCCGGCGACTCTGGATTTTCCCAGGCTGGGCCAGGGATGGAGGTTGGGGAGGGGAGGAGATGCCTGGAGGCAGCGGTGGCTCCTGCTCTCACTGCAAAGAGCAATGGACAGCAGAGTCAGAACTCAGAGGAGCCTCGGCTTTGGTGAAAGAGCTTTGGTGAAGCCCTTTGCCTCATGTTCCACAGATCCCCAAATGAGGACCCTGGACAGTGCCATACAGAGCATCCCCAATCCAGGACCCCAGACCCCTAGCATCAGAATCACTGCCAGGGGAAAGACAAGTGCCTCAGGACACGGGGACTTCAAAACACTGGGGACAGTCGCATGGATTGACACATAGCCAAACACAGTACTGCTTTTCTCTTAAAATGAATAATTCTTTTTTTTTTTTTTGTAAATATTTTAATGTGGCAGGTGTTTTTTTTGTTTGTTTTTTGTTTTTTGTTTTTTTGTCTGAATGAGAAAAAGAACACAAAATTAATTACATGCCTAAGGCATGGGAGTATTAAACTCCTATTGGGTTTTTTGGTTGTTTTTTTTTAAAGCAAACTATAACACCATTATCATAGTGTATCAGTCAACTACTCAGTCACAATAATGCTAGGCAACAACCCGTCCCCAAATTCAGTGGTACCCAACAATAAGCATTTCATTGTCTCCCACACATCTGTGAGGTAGCTGGGTTTGACTGAAGTAGCGGAGCTTGGCCCCAAGCTGCCCCGGGGGTCAGGTCTGTTCAATGCCCTGTCACTCTTCGGGGCTGGTGGGCAGGAAGGGCAAGAGCCAAGCTCAACCCTGTAAGCTAAGCACATTTCAACTCTGTTAGGTCATGTTCACCAGCATCCATTGGCTAAAGTCAGTCACGTGGACAACGCCAGAGTGGGCGGGGTGGGGTGGAGTCTGAGTCTTCCTGATGGAAAGAGATGCCCAGTTCCCTGTGGATTCAGGGAAGAATGAAGAATCGGGTTGTTTTTTGCAATCAGTCCAACACAGCATTCTCCAGAAGTAACCAATATGTGTATATGTATATATATATACACACAGATATGTTTGTTTTTATTTACTTCTGTCTTTATGAACTGGAGCTTTATCGCAGCTGCTTAGCCTTACCATTCTGCTTTTGTTCCCTCTTGTCTTCAGCCCGTGGTAGCCTCTTCAGCTGCGAGATGCCTGTAGCCTCTCAGCGTTTCCTTGCTTTGTAACCATTTTTTCAATCTTTTTCTTTTTCTTTCGTTTTTGGTACCAGGGATTGAACCTAGGGGTGCTCAACCACTGAGCCCCATACCCAGTCCTTTTTATCTTCTGTTTTGAGACAGGATCTTGCTAAGCAGCTTGGGTCCTCAATAAGTTGCTGAGGCTGGCTTCAAACTTGTGATCCTCCTTCCTCAGCCTCCCAAGCCTCTGGGATTACAGGGGTGCATCACTGTACCCAGTGCTACTTGATCTTAATTATAAAATGTTCCGAGCTTTTCTGTATATTTCCTGCCCCAGACGTGGAATCAGCTTTTTTTTTTTTTTTTTCACCATCTTAGTCATTAAAATTAAATTAGGGGCTGGAATTATGGCTCAGTGGTAGAATGCTTGCCTAATATGTGTGAGGCACTGGGTTTGATTCTCAGCACCACATACAAATAAATAAAGATTCATCAACGACTAATAAAAATGCTTTTAAAAATTAAATTATTTATAAATTTTAAAAAATTAAAATTGACACCTAAAAATCGTACATATTGATGGGGTAGCATGTGATGTTTTGACACGTGTCTACAATGTATAATGTTCAAATCATGGTGTGTATATTCCATCTCCTCTAGCACTTATTTTCTTTTGTGGTGAAAATACTCAAAACCTTTTCTTCTAACTTTTTGAGATCTACAGTGCATTATCATTATCTGCAGTTACCCTACTGTGAAATAGCACACCAGAACTTCTTCTTCCTATCTAACTAACTAGTACCGGCTGATCCACCCCTCCCCAAAACTCTCTCCGCCTGATCCCCCCTCCCCAGCCTAGGCTGACCACTATTCCACTCTCAGCTTATGAGATCAACTCTTTCAAGATTCCACATATGCCTGAGATCTTACGGTATTTGTCTTTCTGTGCTTGTCAGCCTATTTTTTTTTAAAGCTATACATTCAAAAGGTTTCAAAATCAAGCAATTTTTAAAGTAGACCCCCAACCCCCAACCCCGGGGCTCAATTCTTTCCCTGAAGCAGCTGCTGTTACCACTATCTCCTGGATCTTGTGGGAGATATTCTCTGCCTAATGAGGTCTATACAACTTGCATTTAAACACACACACACACACACACACACACACATGCAAAAGTTTATTTTAAGTTTACACTTCACTGTGTGTGATGATTTCATTTTATAGTATTGAATAATTATTATTATAGATGGCACTTCCGTTGCTCTTAGCATGTGCTGGAGAGCTAAAGTCCAGATGGGAGTCTGATTAAGTGCAAAGCTAGGCTTTTCCCACACCTTCTGCCTTCTCCTCCGGGGCACCAGGCACACCCCACTCATTGTATCCTGTTTGACTAGGCCGGCCTTTACTGAGGTATGGTAAGCTCAAAGATTTTACATGCACGGAGTGGACATTTGTCATCTCAATAGTAATTAATATATTTCAATATGTAAGAGAAAAAAATAAAATGAGGATAGGGAGGAAGCCTACAGTCCCGTGTTTTCCAGCTTCCTCCCATTACTCAAGCTGAGTTTGTTTGGGGCCAGTTCATGGCTGTCTCTGAGCAGAAGGTAACTGAGGACACTCATTCTCAACCCTCCTCTCTCTCTGCATCTCTGCCTCCTCCTCCACTGGGAAGGTCCAGCCTCCAGGAGGAATTTAATCTAAACTTTGATTAGAATCAAGACATCCCAGAGGGACTGAACATGGTGGACGCTCAGGCGCCTTCTATGCCAGACTTTCTTTGTAGGGATGGAGAGGTGGAGGCTGAGAGGGGAAGGGGCTTACCTAAAGTCACACAACAACTTACACGGTTCCGCCATCTTTCCACCGCACCAAATTGTGCCAGAAGTTCTGTCTTTCTGGGGAAGGTGGGAAAGGGCAACCAGGGGGCTCTGATGTATTTGGAAAAGGGAAGAAGCCAACCTCATGAACTCAATCAGAAGTCAGTGGCTCTCTCTCCCACCCACCTGCCGGTCTCCCTCCTCAGAGGAAACCAGCACTAATTTCTCGAATATCTTTCCAGAGATATCCTCTGCATACACAGTAGAGGGGTGTGTGTATGTGTGTGTGTGTAGTTTTAATTCAAGATGATGAAAATGTTCTGGAGAAGGATTCACCACACTGAACAGACTTAATGCCACTTAACTATACAACTTCAGTGTGGTTTAAATGGTAAATATGCTCTGCGTATTTTACATTAGTGAAAAATTAACATGTCTAACATCCATTGTTTCCTCCATCTATTTTCAACTAACTAATTCTAGGAGGTTATTCCACCACCCCAAGCAGACCTCTGAGTCATCGTGGTCAAGCTGGGCAGTAGCACCCTTTGCGGTAGGGTTTCCAGTTGGACTTGGACAGAAGAAGCCTTTGTGGAGATTTGGAGGTGAGTCCACAGCCGTTCCTCCCTCAAGGTTACCGCAATCAGAGGCCATGATGGGTAGATCTGATAGTGGGTTCCTGGCCCTCCTCACACTCCCCTCTTCACATGCTGCTCTTCTTCCCAAACTGTGGCTCATCTAAGGGGGTCTGACTTGCCACCAGACCTGGGAGAGAGGGCTTCAGACTTGGCCATTGAAGTGTCGCTTCCGTAGACCTCGCCAGATCCACGGTCCAGTCCTATCAGGCAGCCAATCTCCAGTTCCTCAGATCCACGGGGCTTCTCTTATCCTCTGATTCCTCCTGACTTTCCACCTCCCCAGCTGCGGAGGAGTGTGACACCAATAGCCACGCCTCTGTTCCAGATCCACAGTGGTCTTGTGTCCCTGAGGGAACCCTGACTATTACCCCATATTCTGCCACATCCTTTCTAAAAGAAATTATGGAAAATGCACATAACATAAAATTTAGTGTCTTCGCTATTTTTTAAGTGTGCAATTTCATGGCATTAAGTACATTCACATCATGCCGCCAATCTCCAGAACTCTCTTCATCTTGCAAAACTGACACTTGGTACCCATTAAACAACTACCCGCTTTCCCTAGCCCCCTGCCATTCCACTCTCTATTTCTGTGGATTTGACTGACCCGGTACCGCATGTAAGTGGAATCACACCATAGTTGTCTTTTCATGGCTGTCTTGTTCACTTAGCACAGGGTTCTCAGGGCTCATCCAAGTGGTAGCGTATGTCAGAATTCCCTTCCTTTTTCGAGATTAATAGTCCTCTGTGGGCGCGCAGCAAGTTCGGTTTGCCTTCTCATCGGTCAGTGGCTGCTTGACTTGCTTCCACCTCTCGCCTGCTGTGAATGGTGCCACTTTCTCATTTGTTTTACTGGCTGCTCAGGGTTCCATTGGAGTTGAATCAGGTCTGAATCCTGTGTCCACCCTGCGGACACACCGTGGAATCTTGGATGCACAGTTAGTGGTCTGTGAAGGAGGGCTATCACCCTCACTGGGGTCAACTCTAGAAGTTCTGATCTCAGAACCATGGCCACGGCTCTCCCTGGGGCTGTTCCACTCTCCAGAGCCCTAATCTGCTCTATCTTTTAGCCTGAAGCTCGGGCTCCCTGGACCCGCGTTGGTCTCCATCAATCATCTTGGCCCACACAGGAAATTCATGCTGCCACTACACCAAGCTGCAAAACTAACTCCTCAAAACGCAAATTAAAACTACACTGAGATTCCACCTCACTCCACTCAGAATGGCAATTATCAAAAACACAAGTAACAATAAATGTTGGCGTGGATGTGGGGAAATAGTTACACTCATACATTGCTGGTGGGACTGCAAATTGGTGCAACCACTCTGGAAAGCAGTATGGCGATTCCTCAGGAAACTTGGAATGGAACCACCATTTGACCCTAGGTATATACTCAAAGGACTTAAAATCAATATACTACAGTGACACAGCCACATCAATGTTTATAGCAGCTCAGTTCACAATAGCTAAACTATGAAACCAACCTACGTGCCCTTCAACAGGTAAATGGATAAAGAAAATGTGGTACATAAACCCCATGGAATATTACTTAGTCATAAATAAGAATGAAATGATGGCATTTACCAGTAAATGGACAGAGCTGGAGAATATCATGCTAAGTGAAGTAAGCCAATCCCCCAAAACCAAAGGCCAATGTTGTCTCTGTTACACGTATGTTGACGCAGAGTAAGTGGGGAGGGAAGAATGGAAGTTCAGGGGATTAGACAAAGGGGACTGAAGGGAAGTGGCAGGGGGGAACGGGAATAGGAAGGACAGTAGAATGAATCGACATCACTTTCCTATGTTCATACATGAACACACAGCCAGTGAAACTCCACATCATGTACAATTGCAAGAAGGGGACCCTAATTAGAATGCCATACCCCATGTGTGTATGATTTGTCAAAATACAAAATCCACTCTACTGTCATGTATAGCTACAAAGAGCAAATAAAAACCAACTCCTGTCCTCCTCTGGCCCTCAACAGAGACTGCCAAACTCTCCAGACTGAGGGTCCGTGGGGGCCAGGTTGTGGAGTGTGCTGCTCCAGAAGGCTCAGCCACCATGGAAGGCACCAGGCTGGGTGGCGGTTCCACTCTCCAGCCCGGGAGCCTCAGCTGAACAGCAGGAGGGTTCTCCGTGCGACTCTCCTCCTGCTTGTTTCTCCACATTCCTGGGATCAGAACACTGGATGGGAGTCAGCCTCCCAGCCACTCATTGTACCCTGCACCAGCCATCGAGAGAGTTCAGACAGGCCCTGCCCTCTGTGGGCCTCCCTTTCCTCTTCTAGAACATGCAGGGATTGACAGATGGTCTCCAAAGGCCCTCCCGGAATGCACAGGCTCTGATTGTCATCTGACTCCTTCAGTCAAGAATCGTTCATTTATTCTTTCACCCCTCCCTCCCTCCATCCATCCATCCATCCATTATCCAGCGACTTTGCTTCATTTTTCACCTTAATTTGTGCTTTTTCCATCTTCAGTGAGTTGTGACTGCACATGGCAAAATGTCCAGCGTAGGGTTTAGAAAGTGAAGGTCCTCCCACTCACATCCTCTTGATGAGTGGTTTTCAACGGGGTTCAGGGGGAGGGTGGGGAGCATCAGGCAATGTCTGCAGATATTCGATTGTCATAGCTTGAGGGATACAAGAGGTGGCAGCTAATAAATAGATGGGATGTCACTCAACATCCTAACTTGCACAGGACAGCTCCCTGCCACTGAACTAACCAGACAAAAATGTCAATAGTGCCAAGACAGGAAAACCTGGCACTCGATATCAGTGCTGCTCATATTTGGGCAGACAGTCTTGTGTCTCTTGACCACGGGGATACGTTCTGAGAAATGCCACATTGGCAATTTCTTTGCTGTATGAAGATGGTAGAGGACCCACACAAACTAAGGTGGCCAGGACACCACTAGGACAGAGAGTCCCAGGAGAACACCCCCCCACCGGCCATCACGGCTGGCTGACATGTCAGTGGGTGGCACATGACTGTACGTGTTTCCAGAGAGGTCTATGATCAGACGAGTGCAACAGTGCATATTTTAAAAATCAAAATGGGTTCAAATTATGGGTTTTTTTTTTTTTTTTCTTTGCTTAATAATATTGGCAATGGAGCTGGGGATGTGGCTCAGTTGGTAAAGTGCTTGCCTCGCACGCACAAGGCCCTGGGTTCAATCCCCAGCACCACACACACACAAAAATGATAATGATAATACTGGCATTGACATTTCAAGCAATTAAGAGCCCGACCCTAGAACTGAATTATCTACACTTGAATCTCGCTGTCACTCATTTTTAATCTCCTGGCCTAACCCTCTATCCTTCCGTTTCTTCATCTGCAATGTGGGGACAGTAACAGTCCCCTTCACAGCACCCACTTCTGGTTTTTTTTTGGGGGGGTGGTTACCAAGGATTGAACTCAGGGGCCCCCAAACACCGAGCCACACCCCCAGTCCTATTTTGTATTTTATTTAGAGACAGGGTCTCGTGAGCTGCTTGGCCCCTGGCTTGTGCGCAGGCTGACTCTGAACACTGGATCGCAGGCGTGCGCCACTGTGTCCACCTGGCACCTCCTCCTCTCTGCATTCTTCACGCTCACAAGGGGACTGTGAGGCCTTGCCATGCCCACTGCACAGATGGGCACACTGAGGTCTGGAGTAAGGTAGGGACCTGGAGTGGGCTGCTAAATCACACCTGGTGGTAGCCCGGGACTCTCTGCAGTTTAAGTAGCACTTCTAATTTATTTAAAAAAAATGATTTTTATCTGTGTGTGTGCTTTGTTCTGCTTGGTCCTGGTGGCAGCAGAAACAGATCCAGAAGGGGAGGACGCCAGGCCTAGCGAGGGGTGTCAGGGGCCCTGGGACAGGCCTCAGGGTTGGGATGCAGCCTCTCTGCCCAGAGCCCTGAGCCCCCACTTCCAGACCCCACCTCCCCACGCTGGCTGCCTAGCTCTGCACTGGGCTGGGACAGGCCCCGCCTTATCTCCAGACGCTGTTATCTGCACGCCCATCTGTGGACAAATGGCCAGCCGGCTGGCTCCTGGTCACCCCCGCCTGGAGGGCGGCCCCCTCTCAGGCCTGCGTCTGGCAATTTGGGCTGGAGCCCGAGGTGGGGGGTCTCCTGATGGAGGAGGTCCAGCCCAGCCCCACCCCTGGGGCCTTAAACCCCAGAAGGAGCCGCTTGGACATTCCACGCAGGGACCAGGAATGCCAGGCTGTCCGACCCACCCCCAGTCTGCTCCACCGCGGGCCTTGTGGGTGGGTCAGGGCTGCCACAGTCATTCCCACTGAGAAGACAGGGAAACTGAGGTTCAGTCAGGGCCGTGAGCTGTGACCGATCACACAGCAAGTCAGTGGCATTGCCGGGACTAGAATCCAGGCCGCTTAAATGTCCTGGTGCTGACAAGGAGAGGCTCCTGCACCAGGCCCGCCCTGCTGCAGAAGCACAGCCAGCCTTGGTTTCTTCCTTCAAACAGAGAAAAGAGTGGGTCAGAAGGACAGGTCTGCTCTGGCTCCCAGAGGCCTGAGACACGTAGGTCAAGCCTGGCAGAGTGCAAAGCACGTGGGCCCCCGCCAGGTGCCAGTCCTACCTTCCCTTCTGCTCTCAGCCTGCCTGGGCAATCGCTTGGTCTCCCTCTGTGTCCCCTGTGTAAAAACTGGGAGAATTAGAGTCCTTACCTCACAGACTGGTTGTGAGGATTAAATGCATCAATTCGCATGAAGCATTTGGGACACAGAGAGTGTCCATCAGTGTGAGTTACTGTCATGTTTATTAGTGGGATAGTATGGTTGTAGAATATAGTCTGACAGTCACAGTATCTGAATTGACCACCTGGCTGTGCTGAGTAACCTTGGGCAACTGACTCAACATCTCTGAGCCTCTGCTTTCTTGTCTATTGAAAGGGGCAATGCACCTTGGAGACTCTGCACTGAGTGTGGACCCAAATGACCAGGGCAGGGCTGGGGGTTACCAGTGACCACAGGGAGGATGTCTGTGTGGAAGCTGGAGACAGTCCTCGGCCTTTGTTTACAGAGTCCATCTCCCCTCTGATGGATGCACCCGGCCGAAGTCTGTTTGCAAGTTGTTCTTGGAAACATGAATCAAGGTCTGTTTGGAGAACACGTGAGCTCCTCTGTCAAACATTCCCCCATGCTGGGGCCGCAGTGTCCTGGCGAGGCAAGAGCAGAATGTGTCCCAGATTGTCCCCAGGGACAGAGGCTAAGCCGGGCAGAGTCTGAGCTCTGCAGCCTGGGAGACAGATGCCCGCCCTGGCCTCAAGGAGCTCTCTAGAAAGCAAGATAAGACCCAGCTCGACCAGAAAGCAGCCCCGAGAGATAAGGGCCCATCTGCTCCCACTCTTGGCCCTCTGATCCGCCACAGCAGCACCAGAGTGATCTCTGAAAAATGTAAACCTCGCGGCTCTCCCTGACTCCCAACCCCACGCGACTTCCTTTGCAGTGGAATCAAGATCGACTTCCTTAAAAATGGCCTGGGCATCCCACAGGATGCGGGCCTGCGGTGGGACCCGGGGGCCATGCACCGCCTGTCCTCAGCCCCGGTGCTCTCCTCGCCTTTCCAGCCCTTCCCACCTGGGCTCCCAGGCCGGGGGACCCGGTGCCGGTGTCCCTGCCCACCCGCTGGCCCCGCCCACACTCAGGCTGAGCCTCCCCTCCCCAGAGGCCTTCCCCCAGCCCGGTCCTCCTGCACAGCACCTGCCAATTACAGTGGTGTGTGTGTGTGTGTGAGAGAGAGAGAGTGTGTGTGTGTGTGTGCATGTGTGTGAGTGTGTGTGCGTGCATGTATGTGTGAGTGTGTATGTGTGTGTGCATGTGTGTGAGTGTATGTGTGTGCGTGTGTATGTGTGTGAGTGTGTGTGTGTGTGCATGTGTGTGTGTATATGTGAGTGTGTGTGTGCATGTGTATGAGTGTGTGTGTGCATGTGTATGAGTGTGTGCATGTGTATGAGTGTGTGTGTGCGTGTATATGTGAGTGTGTGTGTGTGTGCGTGTATATGTGAGTGTGTGTGTGCGTGTGTATGAGTGTGTGTGTGTGTGTGAGAGAGAGAGAGTGTGTGTGTGTGTGTGCATGTGTGTGAGTGTGTGTGCGTGCATGTATGTGTGAGTGTGTATGTGTGTGTGCATGTGTGTGAGTGTATGTGTGTGCGTGTGTATGTGTGTGCATGTGTGTGTGTATATGTGAGTGTGTGTGTGCATGTGTATGAGTGTGTGTGTGCATGTGTATGAGTGTGTGCATGTGTATGAGTGTGTGTGTGCGTGTATATGTGAGTGTGTGTGTGTGTGCATGTGAGTGTGTGTGTGCGTGTGTATGTGTGTGCATGTGTATGAGTGTGTGTGCGTATATATGTGAGTGTGTGTGTGCCTGCATGTGTGAGTGTGAGTGTGTGTGTGTCAGTGTGTGTGTGCATGTATTTGTATGTGTGTGTTTATGTGTGAGTGTGTGTGTGTGTGCGTGTATGTATGTGTGTTTGTATGTTTATGTGTGAGTGTGTATGTGTGTGTAAGTGTGTGTGTATGTGTGAGTGTGTGTATGTGTAAGTGCGTGTGTGTGTGTGAGTGTGTGTGGGTATGTGAGTGTGAGTGAGTGTGTGTCAGTATGTGTGAGTGCATGTATGTGTAGATGTGTGTGAGTGTGTGTGTTTATGTGTGAGTGTGTGTGTATGTGTGTGTGCATGTATGTGTGTGAGTGTGTTTGTGTGAGTGTGTGTGTGTAAGTGTGTGTGTATGTGTAAGTGTAAGTGTGTGTGCGTGTGTATGTGAGTGTGTGTATGAGTGTGTGTGTGAGTGTGTGTGTGTGAGTGTGAGTGTGTGTGTGAGTGTGAGTGTGTATGTGTGAGTGTGTGTGTGTGAGTGTGTGTATGAGTGTGTGTGTGTATGTGTCCGCCTGTCTCCACCACTGAACCGCGGGCGCACGGGGGAGGCCAGCATGCGTTCCCACGTCAGTCCAGACAGCCCCAGCCCCGGGATGAAGATGCCAGCCCCAGGAAGACTGAACAAGCGATTCCTTGGTGGATGAATGATGGACCACGAGAAACGAGGGTCCCGGCGTGGGGAGCTCAGAAGGCACATCCTTGTAGCCCACAGGAAGTCCAAGGAGACTTCCCGGGGACATGGTGTAAGCTGGGCTGATGAATGGGAGATGTCGCCTGGCGGAGGAGAATGTGCTGTGGGCACTGGGAGGTGCTGAGACCATGGGCTGAAAATTTAGCAGTCAGTCTAGTCAACCTCTGAACCCCAGTTTCTCCGCCTGGGATATGGGGGATGAAGATGCTGACTCCAAAGTCAGAGCTCGGAAGGAGGAAATGAGACGTGCAAAGCCATGAGTCAGGGCTCAGAAAGTGGCATCACCGTGATAGATTTTTATTTCATTACCATTTCAATCCAAAGGAGGAGGTAGCACTGTCTGTATTTTTCCCTGTGATAAATTCATTGTATTTGCTTTTATTGCCATATAGTTTTAAAATGTTGAAACCATCTCAAATTTGGAGCACATATAAGTGTTGCTGCTGGAACCATCAGAGAGCATATTGCTGAGAGACAGCCCATCCCACCCAAAAGGCCTTCTTGTTCATTCCCCAAAACAGACAATGTCCTTCCAACCCAAACTCAGCCCTTGCCGATGAGAAATTAACATCCCACCCTCAAACCTGCAGCCCCCATCTGAGATTCTGCATGGTTAGGATTATGGGTGTCCTCTTTGATTTCCTTCAGCGGGAACAATTCCTCAGATGTTCTGTGAATTTCATGACCTTGGCATTTGGAAGATTACTGGCCAACTATTTTATAGAATGTCGCTTGAGTGTGGGGCGTGGTGGCACACGCCTATAATCCCAGCAGCTCAGGAGGCTGAGGCAGGAGGATGATAAGTTCAAAGCCAGCCTTAGCAATTTAGGGAGGCTGTAAGCAACCCAGTGAGACCCAGTCTCTAAATAAAACATTTTTTTAAAAAGCTGGGGATATGGTTCAGTGGTTAAGCACCCCTGGGTTCAATCCCTGGTGTGTGTGTGTGTGTGTGTGTGTGTGTGTGTGTGTGTGAGCGTGTATGTATATATATTTCCCTTAATTCTGCTTTTGCATCTTTGCAGGAAGATCACAGAAGCGATGCTGTTCTTTTGTCTCTAGAAAGGGAAGAGGGAGGCAAAACGGACTGAGTAGAAAACTGAAGTGGGAAAGTTTGTGGCATTTTCTACTTCAAGTCTTTTCGGCTGCTAGAATGTCTTCATGCTGGGCATGGTGGCACAGGCCTGTAATCCCAGTGACTCAGGAGGCTGAGTTCAAGGCCAGCCTGGGCAACTTAGTGAGACTCTGTCTCAAAAGAAAAAAAGAAAAGTGCTGGGGATGTAACTCAGTGGTAAGGTGCCCCTGGGTTCAATAGCCAGTACGGAAAAAAAAAAAAAAAAAAAAAGGTCTTTGTTTGCTAGCTGTTCAGGGAAGCTGATCTGGGTCACACACCTCCCCACATCAGGTGGGAAATGGCAAGGGGTCATTTAGAAGCTGTGGAGTGGGATGAGGGTGCTGTGCTCCTACTGTCCTCTAGGTGGCGCCCAATTCTCTGGGGAAAAGGGAGAGCCCTGGAGATTGAATTCCAAGCTGAGGAGGGACTGTTTTAGAAGAGCTGAGCCCTGCCCTTGGGGGCCTGGGGAATCAGCTCCCAGATGCAGCTCCTCCAGAGGAGGGACTAGCATTCATTCACTCATTCACTCCAAACGTTTTTCAGTGCCTCCTGCCTGTCTGTAGCAGGACTCCTGCCACTTGCAGGTCACAACACAAAGCAGCAGGCCAGACAAATGGTCGAACTCAGAGCTCAAGAGACCAGGTTTAAGTCCTGGCTTTGCTCCTCTCTTTTGGTAAGACTTGGAGCACCTTTCTGGTGCTTTCTGGTACTTGTTCCTGTGGCTAAAGCTAAACAAAGCAAAAAACAACGTCACTTTGGTTAGATCAGGGTCCCGTGCCTTCCAGACCCTTCCCCACTTTCCTCCCCATGGAGCCTTCCTAACCCTCGCTCCCCAGGCCCTCTGCTCCACACTCCTCCTCTCTCCAGAAGAAGGATCTCCTGAAGGACTGGAGTCTCACATGCAGGTGAGAACAGCTCAAAGGGCCAGGGTCATTTGCATGGTGGGGTAGGGCTGGCACCCTGGGGTCATCTCCAGCCCAGGAAGAGGGTGGAAGAGGGATTGGGAGGTTGGTGGGGCCTGTCTTCCCCACTGCACCCTCAGCAGAACTGCTCCTTGGCCCCCACTCGGGGAGTGCAGTCAGGGTCTGCTCGCAGGCGCCCCCTCAGCCACTCCTTCTGTCCTCTGGGGGAAAAGACTTATCTCATGGTGTCTCAGTTTCCTCATCTGGAAAATGTGAGGTAGACACAGCTGTTGATTAAAATGCTTCCTTATGCTCCTCCGGGGTGCAGGACAGATGTAAGGGAGGTCTTTGGAGACTGAGTACCTGGCTCAGAGGAAGATCCCGAGGGTGGGGAAGGGACCCTTTGGTGCTCTCTGCATCGCCACTAATGATTCTCCGGCTGAAGAACGTTGGCAACACTCCATACCCGTGACTTGATGAGACCCACACTTTCCACCTTGAGGGGTGGGGAGACTGAGGCTCAGGAAAGGAGATGTGACTTCTCCAAGGTCACACACGCAGCCAGTAGCCAATCAAGCTGTAGCGCCCAGGGCTTAAGAGAAGGGATCAGGAGTCCTGGGTTTGATCCCGGCTCTGCCACATTCAAGCTGTGGGACATGAAGCACGACTCCACTCCTCGAAGTCTCCGTTTCTCCATTTATCCAGTGTGGATATTGTAAAATGGGCTTTGAGGCTTAAATAAAACAGTGAGGTGCCGGGTACCACCCAGTTTGAGTGACACTCGAGCAAGGACATGCCTTTCTTGGTTCTCCATATTTGGAGAGCAGGAATGTGTCTTTTCTTCTTGTGTCTCAGTGGTGGGATTTCCCAGCAGCCTCTCCCTCCCCATCGTCTCTTCCCAGCTCTTCCTGGTTCCTCTGGACACACTGTGTGCCCTGCAGCTCACTCGCCTGTAGGCCCAGGCAACAGCGCTCCTTCCCCTGAGTTAGCTCAGTGGCTGCCATCCGACCCGCTGCCTGGGTGCCATTTTGCCAACGCTGTGCTAGACAGTTCCTGTCCCTCTGCGCACCCACTGCTGACAGCCTTCCCAGGTAGGAGCCGTTATTCCTCTCCCATCACACCTCGGATAGAACTGGGGTTCAGCAGGGGAGAGTGGCCCGCCCAGCAGGGCCAGGTCTCGGATGGAGTGAGCAAGGAGGCCCTGTGCGTGCAAACTCCCGGACATCCTGGGACTCACCCAGGACCTTTTACACGGCGCACGGTGCCTGCGACATCGGCCACTCTGTCCATGGCAGATAACGCGTGATTGCCATTTTCTCTTCTGATTCTCGGTCCCTCCTTTCCACATGCAGCTCTCTGTTGCCCTCGCTCACGTCCCACCAACACCAGTCCCTCAGGGCTTCCCCGGCAGGGTGGGGAGAGACTGTGTTAGCAAGTCGCATTGCGCAACTCGTATCTCCAACCATCAGTGACCAGCTCCCTGCACGGCAGGAACAGGGACACAGCCCCACCTGCACTCTCTCCAGCCCTGCCTGTCTATTCACAGCAAGCCTGCTGCCCCAGCGAGGTTTCAGCCTCTGACACCTCCACGAAACAGAGCAGAAACCTCCTGTCCTGCTGGGGCAGGCCCCAGCGTCCCTGTCTCCAGAGGTTTTTGCTCGGAGGGGGAATGGGAGGGTAAACTCAGCCCCTTCCCTGCCCTCTGCCTCTGGACAATAACAGCTCTGTGTCCCAGCAGCCATTTCTGCTGGTTCCAGCTGAGCCAGGATTAGACCTCGGGGTGGCAATTAGGCGATAAGACAGTGACCTCGCCCGCCCGCCCAGAGAGGCAGTCAGCTATCCAGAGCTGGACAGAGTCAGCGCTCCAGAGCCTGCCCCTGTGGAGCCCCCTGCCCTGGGCCGACTTGGTGGACTTACCCAGGGACCCCGGTTCAAGGCCTTGGCGTGTCCCTTTCCCACTCCGAGCCTCATGGCCCATCTGTGAATGGGAGCATGTTCTGGCCCTCAAGGGCTTGTAAAAACCATCAGTAAAATAAATAAGAAATTGTGTTGGAAAGTGTCCCGGAAAGTGCTGACTAGAGACAACCATAGAACTGGAAACTTTCTGGAATATTCCTGAAGGAACAAAGTGTGAGGGTGGGGGGAGGCACTGGCCTGGGAATCAGATAGACCTGGATCCTGGTTCCCGAGTTGGCCAGCTGTGTGCTCTCAGGCAACCCGAGGAGCCACCTCTCCGTCCAATGGGACAATGCTGTGCCCTGCCCTCTCTGCTTATGGTTTTGAGATACAGATACATGCAGAGCGAGAACCTCGTGGGCAGGGTCACAGGCTTCAGATTGGACACCTTGGTCACTTACCTGCAAACCGGGTGCCCCTGGGTGAGTTACTTAATCACTGAGTCTCAGGCTTCCCCATTCAAAAATGGAGAGGGGACCTGGGGACAGTGACATGATTTCGCACAAGCAATCCCACCTCTATTTTGGTCTCCTTGTTTGGGAACTGACAGGCGGGTCTGGGGGCTCCTTGGGCTTCAGGACATGAGGTAGGATGACCGAAGGGCTCCAGCCGTTCTTGGCCCACACTTTTCCTCTCAGTGGAACCCCCGCCCTCCTCTGCTTCACGAAGAGGCCTGAATGTCCACCAGAGAGCCCGGACCAGCTCGTGACTGGTCAAGTCAGTCAACCTCTCTGGGCCTCACTTCCTTCGTCTGGAAAATGGGGTAAGGGTCATTCCACCTCACTGGGGCTTGAGGACTAAATGCGTTCAAGCATTTAAAGTGCTTGATACACGTGTTCTCGGCCAAGGTCACTTTTATCTCACAGTTTCAAAGTCCTCGTTTTCTCCTCATTTCCAGTTGTCTTAGTAGCAGATGGTCCCCGGCAGGTTCCTGGAGGCTCATGCAGAAGTCGTGGAGGGGTCAGTGAGAACCCAGAGGCCTGGCCCTGCCTCTCAGGTGCTCAGCATCTCCTGCCCTTTCAAGTCCCACTTCCACACTGGTCAATGAGAGAGAGGCAGGAAGTTTCTGGAATGCTAGGTCCCATCTCGCGTAGTCCCGAGGGCTCCTTTGCTTGCCGACCTCCAGGGATCCGGCAGGATGGAGGTGCCCCCCTTGGCGGCCCCCTTGTCTTTGTCACTCAGCATTTCTGGCCCTCAGAGAAAGTGAATCTCAGCCAGCACTGTCACATGGGCTGACCCAGGACACGGTGGGAGTCCAGGGAGGTGGCCCGAGCAGAGGACACACACGAGCCGTCCCAGCCCAACGCCCCTGGAGATAGCCGTGGACAGGACCCCTCCCTCCACTGCGCTGTGGAAGCCCCTGGCCTGGGCCTTTGCGCCCCTCACACCACTCCGCAGACATCTCTGGACTGGACAGTTGAAAGCCCAGCAGGAGCACCGCCCGCCTCAACCCAGCCAGGCCAGGGCCTCCCAGACACAGGACCTCAGAGCCATGCAGGAGGAGAGGGTGTCAGCAGCTCCCGGCTGACTCCGGTCGGGGCCACGTTTACTTGGAAGCGTCTTAGAGGAAAAGCAACCAGCGGCGACGGTGCAAAGCCCAAGGTGATACACTTTTGCTTATTTTTAGAGGCTTCCTTTTAAAACCACTTTTGAGCAAAGTGAATCATTTTTTAAAAGTCCTTTAAATAAAATCGTAAGTGAATCATAGTGCGGGTAGAAATCCAATGTGGCAAAACCCGGGTCTGAGGCCTGGATGGCACCTCCAGTCTACGCCCCCTTCACCATTTTACAGTAGCCAGGCCGGGGCCCACTAGGAGAAGGGTCCCCCCCAAGATGAACCCAAGTTGGGACCCCGAGAGCAGAGACCTGGCTCTGCCCCTGACTGTCACCTTGCGGGGTCACTTGATCGCTGGCCTCAGATGTCCCAGCTATAAAACCAGGGGAAACTGACCCCAGTACTGCTTTGCAGTTATCCCTCCTCCAGCATTTTTCCGTACTGACTGTGGGGGGACATAGATTGGGAAGGCAATGGGGAACTGGAGGAGGCAGGCACTTGTCAAAATACTGTACAAAGAACCGTAACAAGTGCAGTAAGAGCAACACAATGTAGGTACACGATGTGGGGAAGGGGTTTGTTGTGGTCGGGGAGGTCAGCAGAGACTTCTCCCCCCAGGAATAACGATCAAACTGAGGTTGAAGACAGAGGAAATGCTAGCTTGGCAAAGGAGAAGTAAAAACATTCCAGGTAGAGGAAATAGCCAGGGCAAAGGTCCTGGGGCAGGTGAGAGAAGGCGCTCTTGAATAGCCTTACTGTGGCAGAAGCACCAAGTCCCAGGTGAGATGTCCTTAGTCAGGTGAAGCTGGAGAGCCACACAGGGCCAAGCACAAGCACTAAGGCCAGTCAGGATTTGGGCCAGGTTCTCAAGAGCAATGGGAATCCATTAAAAGCTCTTAAGCAGGGAACAATATCCATTTTTGATAAGCTCACTGCTGCCAGTCAAGTGTGAAAGAAAAGAACATGATGAGGTACTTCCTTTACAGAAACCAGAACATACAATAAAATTGCTAAAATCAACTCATAGTGGAATTAGAAAGGCAGAGACAAGTAGATTCATGGAACGTGTCAAATAATCCAGAATTAGACCCCAGGATAGAGATATTGATACTTGACAAGAGAGATACCTCTTCCCTGTGGGAAAAAGATAGTGTATTTCGCAAACAATAAGTTTTCCAGAATCAGTAAAATGAACCTTCATTTTAAACCATAAAATATTAAATTTTGGATGGATCAAAACCTTAAAAGTAAGAATTAAAATATGCAAAAGAATATAAGAGGGTCTAGGAAACCACATTTATGGCATATAACAAGAACCAGCCAACAATGACCCACAGGCCAAATCCGACTGGCTGACTTTTTTTTTTTTTTTTTAATAGCAGCTTTATTGAAGTATAATGCACATACTCTATAATTCACACATTTAAAGTAACTATCCAGTGGGGTTTGATATATTCATAGATATGTGCAACCATCACCAAAGTCAATTTGAGAACATTTTCCTCACCTCAAAAAGAAATCCCTTACCATGGGTGGTGGTGCACACCTGTAATCCCAACCACTTGAGAGGCTGAGGCAGGAGGATTGCAAGTTTGAGGCCAGCCTCAGCAACTTACCAACCCCAAGCAATTTAGCAACCCCATGTCTCAAAATAAAAAGGACTGGGGATGTGGCTCAGTGGATAAGCATTCCTGGGTTCAATTCCCAGTACCAAAAAGAAAAAAAATCCCTTACCCCTGAGGTCCCAGCCTGCTCTGCCCTAAGCCCCCCAGCCCTGGACAACCACTAAACTGTCTCCATGGATTTTCCTGTGGGGGACATTTTATATAAGTGGGATTTTATAATGTGGGACCTGTTATACGTAGCTTCCTTATGCGGAGCTACTGTTTTCAAGCTCATTTACCCTGCCGTGTGTAGGGTAATGACTTTCCACCGCAAGGATTTCCAACACAGGTGTTCATCGGTTCATCCGTTGATGGACATTTGGGGTGTTTCCACTTCTCGGCTATGCTGGTCAGTGCTGCTGTGAGCATTGGGTACAGGTTTTTCCATGGGCCTGTATTTTTATTTGTCTTGGGTAGACACTTGGGAGTGGAATTAGCGGCTGCCCGTTTTGTGAGTAATGGTTAATTAGAACACAGCTGGGGATGGGGTGCAACTCAGTGGTAAGCACTTGGGATAAACACACCACCTCTCTTTCCTCCTGCCCAGTGAGTCCAGCCTGCCTCGCATAAGCCGAACCCCACAGGAATCGGAGGACCAGGAGCTCATTGCAGTCCACGTGGTGTAAGAGGAGAGCAGAGGGGGAAGTAAAGGCAGAGCCTGGCTCTGAAGGGGTGAGTGGAAGAGAGCGGGCACGTGGCCCGAGGGAGGGCATCCCAGTGGGAAATGGGCGTGGCTGGGGCCAGCTGCTCAGGACCATGCAAACGCAGTGGCCAGCAAGCTTGTGTGAAGGGTCTTCACATGGACACAGGCGGTCAGGAAAAACCAGACGCGCCCAGCGGAGTGACGAAGGCTCACATCTAGCAGAGCTCTAACACCTGTTGCTAGAAGGGAGGTAAAGAAAGGGGGACTCCCACGAATCACAGGTGCAAACAGGAAACATCACAGGCATTTTGAAAAGCAGCAGTTCCACTCCTGGGATCTGCTGCATGGAAATAAAGACCCCAGTAAGATCGACTTAGGCACAAGAAATTGTAGTAGATGCTGTCATATTTAGTTGCCCATAATTTTAAACAGCCTCTGTCTCTCAGTATTGGAGATTGAACCCAGGGGTGCTTTACCACTGAGCTACATCCCCAGTCCTTTTTATTTATTTATTTTAAATAAGTTCTCACTAAGTTGCTTAGGGCCTCACTAAGTCACTGAGGCTGACCTCAAACTTGTGATCCTCCTCTCTCAGCCTCCCAAGTCTCAGGGATTACAGATGTACACCACAGTACCTGGCCAGCTTTTCTCTTTATTTGGGGGAACTCTCATCCCCAGATCAGACTCCTCTGCGGTTAGGATGTGGCCATCCCAGTGGGCTCCACCGATTAGTGCACCTGTAACACGCCCCACGCCTTGCACTGGCAGATAAGGGTCCAGTTCTGGGGGCTACGGCATCGGGGGGCATTTTCCCAGGGGCTGCAAGGTGGACTCCCGGGTGTAGAAGAGGCGTGGGTGACGCAGCAGGGGTCTGGTGAGCTATGGAGCTATTCTGAGCCATGACTTGGGGCCTTGATTCTAGAAACCAAGCCTCCAGTTCAAACGGCCTCCCCTTCTGTTGCTGCTAAGGCCCCTACCCGTTCTCGCACGCCGTCTTCCACCTGTGCATACTCAACCCTAGGCACCCAGTCGCCTGGGGGGCCGAAACACAGAGCGTGAACCTGGGGCTGCAAAATGGACAGTTCCCAGTGTCCTCTCGTGAATTAGGTGAGAAGCTGCCTTGAGTTTCACGGCTGCTCCTCGGAGCCTCTTCAGATCGCCCCCAGGAGTGAAGAGAGGCAACAGCAAGTGACGGGCACAAGGTGAGAGTGAACAAGCCCGCACAGGCAAGGGAGGCGCCCTCGCAAACCTCGCCAAAGGAAGCCTCAGAGCCAGCGAGGTGACCCCAAGGTGCAGAAGGCAGGGGCAGGACTCGCTAGTGTTGGTTTGTTCTTGTTGTTGTTGTTTTGGTACAGGGGATTGCACCAGGGGCACTGAGCCACTGTGCCACATCTCCAGCCCTTTTAATTTCTCACTGAGTTGCCAAGGGTGCCACTAGTTACTGAGGCTCGCTTTGAACTCACGATCCTCCTGCCTCAGCCTCCCAAGCCGCTGGGATTACAGGCGAGCTCCATCACTGCTGGCTCTAAAGTTGTTTTAATTTTTTTTTAAATAATATAATCACTACCGTTTGGATGAACGTGACCTAGAGGTCCAGGCGTTAAAGAGGCTTGGTCTCCAGTTATGGTGCTGTTGGGAGGTGGTGGAACCTTTAGGAGGTGGGGTCTCATAGAAAGAAGTGAGGTCATTGGGGGCGTGCCCTTGAAACCCTCCCTCTCCCTTCCTCCCTTTTTACTTCCCAGACCCCATGAGGTGAACTGGCCTCTTTGGCCATGTGCTCCTGCCGTGATGCACTGTGCTGTCACAGGCCCAAAGGAACAGGGCCAAGTGACCAAGGACTGAAGCCTCTGAAGCCATGGGCCAAAGTCGACCTTTCCTCCTTATAAGTTGATTACCTCAGGCATTTTGTCACTGCAACAGAAAGCTGACTGGCCCAACAGTCCCATGCTTTTCTCAAAGAAGCAATGACAGCTGCATCCGTGACTGTGAGTAGAGATATGTGCTTGGGATTGACAGCGTACAGAAGGCCACATGCGTTGCTGGCCTGAAGTGTGGGGAGGAGAGGACGTGGAAAAAGAGGAACCAAACAAGAAAGAGACGCACTGGCGGAATGCAGTGGGTTCTAGGCACGTGTGGGCGCTTGTGTAAAATTACATACGTGCGTTCATTACGTATGCATGTCTTGTGGGTGCATGCTAAAAGATTTCAAATCAGCAGGTTGGTGGTACAGCATTGAGGACAGACCGGAAGCGATCAAGGAGGTGGCAAGGAGACAGTCTGGGAATACTGCATTCATGCCAGCAAGAGGAGACGGGGGCTTGGGCCAGGGTGGTGGCAGTGGCAGGGACAGAAAAGGGTGATTTTAAGAAACAGCCAGCAGATGAAATGCCCAGAACAGGGAACGGGCTGGTGTGCAGGGAGGTGAGAAGAAGGGAAGCATCGCAGACCACTCCCCGGTCACTAGTCGGGTGGCATTTGATTCCTCTGCTCCTGTGTCTGTAAGCCAGGTGAGAGGATGCACCGCAGGGCACACCCCCAGATAACCCGGGCCTGGGACCCCAAAGACCACGTGTTCTGTGGGTTCAGCCAGGGGAGGCTTGTTGAGAGTGGTGATGGAGGATGGGAGAGAGTTACTGAGACCAGGGGTCTCTGATGTCCTCATGCCCAGTTCCTGAATGTTTCTGTGCAAGGGCACAGGATGCCTCGCTGCTGTAGCAATGCCCTGCGTGAGGAGGCTCTGGGCAAGAGCCCTGTCAGTTCTAACCTTGATCTGAGCACACAGCTCCAGGGAAGGAAGGAACTCTTATGCTAAAGAACCACAATGTTTCACCAGCTCCCTTCTCCAGTTCCTGTCCTCCTTGTAGTAACTTTTAACAATGGGCTTTCTTGAGAGCGACACAAAGCTCCTAACACTGCACTTTGCAACTACGGATTGCAACTGTGGAAAAGCTGCGTAGATGTCCTAGTTTCTGTAAAGTTCCTGAATACAAAGAATAATGGTCGCATAGTCTTTAACCCAATCGTGAGATGTATATAAATAAAGACTGCTGGCGTAACTCTTTAGACCTGCATCGCCATCAGAGAGCAGGCTCCACCTGATCCCAGCTTAATCTTCAAGATCTGTGTCTGTCAATCTTTATTTTCCAATCCCCCTTCGCCCCTCGCTGGACCTGAGAGTTTGGTCATACTGGTCGCGACAGAGGTCAGGGACCTGGGAAGCGTGAGTCACCAGTGCAGGGCATGGAGAGGGGCGGGTCTGGCTGTGTGCATGGGACCCGCCCTGCTGGAGACCCCAGGCCTGCACCTGCCCACTTGTGACAGGGTCCACTCTGTGCCTTGAATACAGCGCTGGCTGCTCTGCCACTGCGACTTAGTTTTTAAGGACATGTTTCTCTCTCTTCCTCTCTCCCTCCCCTCCCTCCTCTCAGCCCTTGGGGAACCAGGACCACCTCTCTCCCCGCCAAGGCAGAGTCCTCTGCCCTTGAGCACACACCCACCCCAGGAACAAAGGAACTCTGATCTGGGGACGGTACCAGAAGATCTCAGGAATGAAGATCTCCCAAATGAACAAGTGACTTCCAACTCCAGGCAAAGAACACAAGGAATGGAGCCTTTGAATCACCTCTTTAAAAGCCCCTCTGTTCCCCTGGATGGGCAGAATCACAGCCTCTGGGACAGGAGTCCCCTGTGCTTCTCCTTTGCTAGCGAAGTAATAAAACTTTTCCTTTATCTCAAAACTATGTCCTCATTATTGGATTGGCATGGGGACAAGGACCACGCTTTGGATGACACACTGTGTACGGAAGTTTGCTTTGAAACCCTCGGGTGTGTGGGGCGGGGCAGGGGGATCAGAACAGAAATATAAAAATAGCTCGTAGTAAGTCATAAGAGCCCTAACGCTGGCCGGATGGAGGGCCTTGGGTTTCAGACAAGAGGAAGGGACACTTACTGGAGAGTGCTCCTGGAAGGCTTTTGGGAGGAAGTGACATTTGAAGGGTGGGTGGAATTTGGACACAGATGTGGGCAGTTTGTTTGTTTTTATAAAAGGAAATTCTTCCCATTTTTACAGGATCAACTCCAAGCCCGCCTTCCTGCTCAGGGGCCTGCAGGCGGGAATTAGTCATGTCTTCCTGAGCGCAGAGCTTTGCCTGCAGTTCGGACCAGGCTGTTGCTCCTCCTCAACCCCCTGCCCTGGGGGTCCAGAGTAGCCTGAGGACAGGGCGGAGTCCACAGCCTGAGGGTCAAACCTCACTCACTTGCCCTCAAAGGAGATGTGCACCCAATCCTGCAGCTAATTTTTATTTGGCAAGCCAACGCATTTTATTGATGGGTTTGATAAAATCCACATTTACAAACTCACATCTTCATTTCCTAAATCAGATCATGAAAATGAGATTGTTCAAAACAGGGAATAAATTGCTTCTGTGTGAAGACTTTACCACACGCCAGGCACCGTACACAGTGCTTCATAGACTTCAGTTACACAATCTTCACAACAGTTCTTTAAGAACAGGCTTTTGACTGTGTCCCTTTCACAACTGGGAGAATCCAAGCTGAACATGATCAGCAAGTTCAGTAGGAATGGCAAAGTTAAGATCAGATTCCCGAGCACACAAGGGCTGCCACCAACAAACATATAAAACTGTGTGCACAGAGGTCACCAGTTTGTCAAACTGGAGATTAGTTCCAATGGGCCTCGACAATACCGGAGCCCCCAAAACTCAAGGACTCGACTCCACGAACATAAAATGTCCCTTTAAATTTGCAGTCCAGGTTTTGGTTTTTTTTCTTTTGGGGTCAGGGGATTGAACTCAAGGGCACTTAACCACTGAGCCACATCCCCAGCCCTTTTTTGTAATTTATTTAGAGACAGGGTTTGCCTTGCTAAGTGGCTGAGGCGGTTTTGAACTCCAGATCCTCCTGCCTCAGCCTCCCGAGGCGCTGGGATTACAGGCGTGGGCCACCACACCCAGTTTATCATTCAGGTTTATTTCACTGGCCCATCATGTCCTCCTGGTTCATCCGGGTTGTGGCAAATGGCGGGTTTCCTTTTAAAAAGACTGAATCATATTCCACTGCGCCTATGTATCACATTTTCTTTAGCCACTCATCCATTGACAGGCATTTAAGTTGTTTCCATATCTTTTTAAAAAATTTTATTTTGAAGGACATTTCATTCGAAAGAAGTGGATGGTAAGTGAGCTCATGAAAAGACACTCAGCATCACTCGTCATCAGGGAAATGCAAATTAAAATCACAATGAGAGGCTACCATTCATCTATACAATATTTAAAAGGAAAAAGACTAACAATACTGAGGATTGGCAAGGAAGGACGTGAGGATGTGGAGAAATTGAACTTCTGGATTGCTGGGACCATCGAGCGCAGCTCCTTAAAAAAAATCAAGCATCCACTTCTAGTTGAAAGTATGTGTGCGACAAAGACTCAAATGAGACTCTTTTTAAATTTTTGTTTTTTATTTGTTCTTTTTAGATCCATGAAACAGTATATTTGGACATATCACATATACATGGGGTACAACCCATCACAATTTGGATCCCATTCTTGTGATTGTACATGACATGGAGTTTCACTGGCCGCGTCTTCATATGCACATAGGAAAGTTACATGGATTCATCCTACTCCCTTTCCTATTCCTATCCCCAACCCTTTCTTTCATTCCCCTTTGTCTAATCCAATGAACTTCTATTCTTCCTCTACTCGGCCCAGTGTGAGTCAGTGTCTGCATCAGAGAGAATATTAGGCCTTTGGTTTTTTGGAATTGGATTATTTCACTAAGCAGAATAGTCTCTAGTTCCTTCCACTTACTGGAAATACCATAATTTCAATCTTCTTTATGACTGAGTAATATTCCACTGTGTATATGTGTCACATTTTGACTTTGGTGAATAATGCTGCAGTAAGCCTTGGGTGGCAAATATCCTTTCCAGATACTGATTTTGAGCTCTCTGGACAGATAGCCAGTAATGAGGTTGCTGGATCCTATGATATTCCCATGACTGATTTTTTGCCACTACATTTTCCATAATGATTCTGATTTACATTCCCATGAATAGAATACAAGTCTTCCCTTTCTTCCACACCCTTGCCAACACTTTTTTTTCTTTTCTTTTTTCCTTTCTTTTTTTTTTTCTTTTTTTTTTTTTTTTTTTTAATAGTATTCATTCCTTGTGAATTTGATTTGAATTTCCTGGGTGATTAGGAACAGTGAGCCCTTTTTCATCCATCTATTGACCTTTTATACATCTTCTTTTGAGAAATGTCTATTCCAGTCCTTTACTTATTTTGAAAATCAGATTCTTTGTGGGTGTTGCTGTTGAGTTGTTTGAGTTCCTTGTGTGTTTTGGTTATTCAGTTCTTATCAGATACACGGTTTGCATGAGCTCGCTTATATGTAGAATTTAAAATAGTCAAATACTTAGAAGCACAGAGTGAAACACAGGCAATAAGGACATAAGCAGCAAGGGGCTTCCTTTTGCTTTGTCCTGCGGGGAACCTGGGCGGCCTTGGGAAGGAGACACTGTTCTTTTGGCAACTCGCAGCCATGGTGAGGATTTTATTAAACAGGGACACTGAAGAAGTGAGCAGAGGATACAGACATAGATATAAAGGTTGCTAGCATTTAATAAGAATTTCATCTCTTCTTTTCTTTCTCTCCTTTCTCTTTCCCTTGGATGATTAAGAACCAGACTTCATAGTCAAGCAGACCTGAGCTAAAATGCTGGTTCAGTCATTGATGAGCTGTGTGACCTTGAACTAACCACTTAACATCTCTGGGTCTCAGTTCCCTCATCTGCAAAATGGTAGATGCAATGTCACTGTTGTTAAACGAGTCAGGAAATATACATAAAGAACTTGAGAAGAGCGCTGAGTGCACAGTAAATGCCCAACAAATAGGTAACTGTTATTATTAATCCCTCTGCTCCTAGTTTGCTCCTAAACAGCTGAGGTAAGATTCTTTCTCTGTGAGCCTCAGTTTCCTAATTTGTTCAAATGTATCTGACTGTCAGTGTTTCCCAAAGTGTGGTACATGGTTGGTATCCCAGGTGATTTTATATGGTAGAAAGTGAACACCTGTTAAGCTATGAATATATTTTAATGCATAAAGAGAAAAAAATAAAGTTAAGATAGTGGATACACGATTTCACAGATATTATTTGGGACGAAGCTAGGTTAAAAAGAGTGACTAAAAATAAAAAGCATTAGGTAGATCCGGTGGCACGTGGATGTGGCAGAAGTTGGGAAGGTGATCCTTGAGCAGCCTAGGTTTTGGTAGTACCGGCTGGATGATCTGGCTTTGATTATAGGGCTACCCCGAGAAACCCTGGCTCATGGAGGAGTGACTTGCTGGAGGAACCCCCGTACCCCCCGCCTTTTTTTTTTCAAGTGTCCAGGCCCCTGTCAGCCTCATTGCCAGGAGTTTGGGCTAATGCCCTTTCAGTACATGTTGCAAAAATAATATAAATAACTCATCCTAGGACTTCAAACATGCCACCCCAGATGTATAGTGGGAGATTACAGGTTTGCAAGACGCAGCCCCTCCATCATTCCCGGGGCTTACAGGCTCACTGCAGAGCAGAGATCAATGCTTTGGTTTTATGGGCAGCTGGGCCACGTGACCGGGCCCCAAATCCTTTGCTTTATGGGTTGTTTACACATTCCTGGTGAGAAATGGTTTACATTCTGGGCCCTGAACACACTCCTAAATCAGCTGCTGGGTTCTTGCAGTTGGAGTGAAAGAAATTTGTGTGTTGTGGGCACCAGGAGGTGAGGGGAACAGCAGTGAACCCCCAGGCTGTTGAGGGGACCAGGGGGCCCCTGGGTTTCCTGTCTGGGGCACCTGGAAGCTATTGCTGAGTCTTGGGGAGGCACTGTGCAGGACTGAAGCAGGGAGGAGCCTGAGGGTTCATATGCCCAACCACACAGGTGTGCGGGGCTCTCCCTCTGTGAACCCTAGGCACACACTGTCTCTCTGGGTTCCCTCAATTGCCCTGGATGGTTGGAATTCCTCCTAGAGACTCGGAGAAACGAAGTGACTTGTTCTTGTCTATATGGCTGGAGAGTGTCAGAAAAGGGTTCAAACTCTGCTGTGATCAAGGCAAAGACTGGGGTCTCACCACCCTGCTTTTGGGACACTGGGGCTCCATAGATGCCATGGCAGCTGGAATTTTGAAGATGCCTTCTGTCATGGGGAGGGAGGATTAGGGGAAGGCCATTCCTGTCTGGGTTTTGCCCTGACTTGGTAAGTCACTGTCTGAGAATCCCACTTCCCAGAACTGACCTTGTGGAGTTGATGTGCAGGTCCCCAGGGAATCATCTGGAAAAGCTCAGGGACACTCGGTGGGCCCCTGCTTGTCCCTTGCCTCCCCACATGCTGGCGCCCCTCCCCTCCTTAGTCCTCTTTCTTCTCTTGGTCCCCCTTCCCCTCCTCTCCCTCTTTACTCTTGAGAAATCCTTGCTGTCCTTTCCTCTTTCTTAGAGCTACCTCCTTGGCCCCAGCTCTGCTCTTAGCAGCTGACTGAGTTCCTGCTCGGAGGTCACTTGGATGCTGGGATGGTCATCAACCCTCCAAGTCTTCTCCACACCACCCAGTCCCAGGGTCTGCAGCAATTCCCCAAAGCCACGACTTCTCGCCCTTCCTCACCCTGGCAGCACCTTCCAAGGGCAGGGCGAAGACAACACCAGGTGTAGGGGAGTCGGCAAGAGCCTGCTGAAGGCCTAGGCTTCCGCCTCGGGTGGAGAGGCGGCCGGTGCTGCGGAATGGTCTGCGTCCACACTCAACCTCCCCGAGCCTTGGCTTCTCTCTCTGTGAGATGGAAGTAGCAATCGCAGTGAACATGGAGCCTTTTCTACCCTTCACTGGCATCCCCAGTCCCTACGGTAACTGTCCCTCGCGGGCATAAGCCCATCTCCGGCTCCCACCCACCCAACTGCTCAGCGCTTGCCTTACACCACGCCCCCCTCCAGTGATTGGTTCAGAGAAGGGCATGTGACCCAACTCCAGCCAATCAGAGTCCAGTCAGGAGCACAGCTGCCGCCCCTTTTCTGTAGTTGGAAGAGGTGAGGATGTGCAATGTGGAGTCGCTCTTGCCCTTTGCTCTTGTGAAGGAAAAGCATTTTTGAGAACGGAACAACCTACGAAGCGGAGCCAACCCAGGAGATGACGATGGGCCTTGAGTGGCTGTGCTCAGCTGGGTCTAAAGCCAGATGCATAAACCAACAAATTCCTTGTGAAAGATTAATAACAAAGATGACTCTACTTCCCCACCCCTCCCTGTACCCGCGTTCTTGCAGTATGGTTTTGTTGCAGTTCCCCTCAAAGGCGGAATTCATTTCCCACTCCTTGAACCTGGGTTTAGCCACCAGAACAAGGCAGAAGTGATGATCAGGTTCTGAGCCTGATCCTCGGCTTTAGTCAGTTTTCTCATCTCTGTGACCGGAAGAACTGACCAGAACAATATAGAGGAGGAAAAGTTTATTTTGTCTTAGGGTTTCAGACCTCTCTGTCCATAGACGGTTGACTCCATTGCTCAGGGCCCAAGATGAGGCAGCACATCGTGGTGGAAGCGCCTGGTGGAGGAAGGCAGCTCAGCTCTTGGCAATTGGAAGCAGAGCAGATGTCCACTCATAGGGACAATCATGCACCTCAAAGGCACACTTTCAGTGACCTACCTCCTCCAACCACATCCCACTTAAAGTTACCGCCAAGTTAGTCCATATCAGTGGATTAATCCACTGATTAGGTTGCATGAAAGAGCTCAGCAAAATTCAGCAGAGCTGGTCACAGAGTCTGAGCCCAGAAGAACAGAGGCACCCAACCAGCCTGTACTTCATAAGCAATAATAAAGTTTATTGTTTTAAACATTGCTTTTTGGGGTGGTTTAGTATGCAATAATAGCTGATAGATACCCTGTTTTGCTTACATTATCCCTGGCTGGGTTTTCTGTCATTTTCAATCAGAAAACATCAAATGAGATGACTTCCCTTCATAGGGCCACCATGAAGATTAGAAATATCCTCGGCAGCCTGCCTGTCATGTTTGAGGTGCTCAGGTAATGATAACTGTTGTCATTATTCCTGTTCATTCTCCCAGTTGCGTCTTCATTCACATACGTTAACCAGAGGCACTTCTCTGACTGTGGAGAGAAGAAGTGGGAAAGAGGGCAGAGGGCTACCAGGCACTTGAGAGAGATAAGGGACCCAGTTATGGCTCCCCTTTTCCTATAAGTGAACCCCTACGTGTCCCCTGAGAGAACGAGATGCTACTTCTTTGGATGAGCTGACTTGCTGTTTAAAAAGTCTTGACAAGATTCCCCCATGATTTAGCATTTCCACTTCTGTATAGGCTTTATTGTGATCCTGCCATCCTCAAAAGTCATATGCCGAAGCTTTAATCGCCAGTACCTCAGAATGTGACCTTATTAGGAGACAGAGCCTCCAAAGAGGTTATTAAGTTAAAATGAGGCCCTTAGGGTGAGCCATTCCGACTGATGTCCTTTTAAGACAAGGGAATTTGGACATAGAAAGAGACACAGGGATGTGCATACACAGAAACAAAGTCATTAAGGACTCAATGAGGAGGCGATCATCTGCAAGCCAGGAGAACCCCAATGGCACCTTGGTCTTGGACTTCTAGCCTCCAGGACAGTGATGATACATTTTTGTTGTTTAAGTCACCTGAGCTGTAGTGTTTTGTTATAGCAGCCGTATCAAAATAAGAAAACTTCCCAACTGTTCATCTCTAGTCAACTAACTTCACTTCCCTAACCCTCATTTGTAAAAAGAATATTAAAAAATAGTAAGGATTACAGAGGGTGTGGTGAAGCTTAAATATCCTAGGACACAGGGTGGGGTTGTGGGGGGTCTAGTGCAAGAATAGATCAGCAATCACTGGTAGCATGTTATTTGTTTTAGTTTATATTTTATTTAGCAACAATTTGTGTGTTGGTGCTGGGGACTGAACCCAGGGCCTTGTATGTGTGAGGCAAGCACTCAGCCAACTGAGCTATATCCCCAGCCTGCAACAACTTTTTTATGATTATAAAAACTATGCATGTTTGCTCTTCCAAAAAAATTTTTTTTAAATAGCCAACAAAAAAAAAAAAAAGAAAAAAAGTCTTATTAAACATCAGTCCCTTTTCCACATACGTGTGTGCATTTTTAAAAAATTACATCCATCGATATCGTCCTAGACTTCCTTCTTTCCCTCAGCAACAAATCTCAAACAGTCCCCAGTGAATGTATTCTTAAATGCCCCTTAGAGCCCCACTTTGCAGGGAAGAGGGGATGGAGAAACTAAATTGAGTTTCCACAATCCTGGCCCTGCTTCCTTGGGCCTTCCTCTTTGTGGGGCACTGGCCCTTCACACCCCTTTTTGGAGACATTGGTTGGAAAAGGGCCCCCACACCCTACCCTAGTCGGCTGGTGACCAGCCTCTATTCACCCCCATTCCCATCCCCTGCTCTCCGGCCCCGCCCCTCCCAGGTGTTAAATGGAGGAAATTTCAGTCTGGAGTGAATGTTTACAGCTTACTTGAAACCTTTAAAAATAAAAATTCATCATAAACTGACAGTTCTTTAAATTTAACTGGGCAAACAGTGCCACTATAATATTTAAGCTCCGCTTGAATGGACGTTCTATCAAAACCACATGGTCTTCCACCTGGTTCCCTCTTGGCAACTGCTAAATTTGAGGAAATGATGGCGGGGTGTTTATTTGGGCTGAAGGCGCAGACCCTGCTTGCTCTGGGTCACTTTTTTACAGGAGCCTGCCTTCGTGTTATTTGGTCAGCAGTCCAGTCTGGGGCCCGGCCCTCGCGGAGCTCCTCTGGAGCCATGGTGAGCAGTTAATAGCAGTTTGAATCAAGATTGTGCGAGTGACTAGCTGTGTGACATTCAGAACCTTACCTGACTTCTCTGTGTCTCAGTTTCCCCATGACAAATAAATAATAACACAGATCCATCATTATAGTATCATACAGAATTAATTTCACTGCCCTGAAAACAATTTGGAATCTTCCTTCAGCCCTCCCTCCCTGGACACCACTGATCTTTTTAATGTCTCCATGGTTTTGCCTTTTACAGAATGCTGCAGTAGGTAGCATTTTCGAGTTGGATTTCATCACTTAGCAATGCATTTAAGGTTTCTCTTTGTCTTTTCATGACTTGATGGATAATTCATTTTTTTTTAGCACTGAATCCATTGCATGCATGTACCATAATTTATCCGTTCACCTACCGAAGGACATGATGGTTGCTTCCAAGTTTTGGCAATTGTAAATGAAGCTGCTATGAATATCTGTTTGCAAACCAGATGTGGTGGTGCACGCCTGTAATCCCAGCTACTCAGGAGGCTGAAGCAGGAAGATTCCAAGTTAAAGGCCACCTTGGCCTATTTAGTGAGGCCCTGTCTTAAAATAAAAATTAAAAAGGGATTGGGGATGTAGCTCAGTGGTAGAGCATTTCTGGGATCAATTCCCCAGTATCCCCTAAAAAAAAAAGTGTATATATATATATATATATATATATATATATATATAGTATATTATAAATATATATATATTTGGAATATATAATATATATTTATAATATATATTTATAATATATATATATATTTGGAATATATATATATTTATAATATACTATATATATATATACAATATTTTTTGTAAACTTTTGTTTGGACATAAGGTTCTGACTCATTTGAGTAAATACTGAGGAGCACAAGTATTTAATTATATGGTAAAAGTATCTTCAATTTTATAAGAAACTGACAAACTGTCTTCCAAATTGACTGCACATTTTGCATTCCCACTAGTAATGAATGAAAGTTCCTGTTACTCCACATCCTCCCTAGGATTTGGTGATGTTGGTGTTTTGATATTCTAACAGATGTATAGTGACATCTTATTGTTGTTTTTAATTGCAATTCCCTTAAGGACATATGATGTTGAACATCTTTCCTTATGTTTATTGCCATCTGTATATCTTCTTTGATGAGGTGCCTTCAGGTATTTTGCCCATTTTTAAATTGAATGGCTTTTTTTTTTCATTATTCTTGAGTTTTAAGAGTTATTTGTATATGTTAGATAACAATTCTTATTTTGAGAGGGAGGGGTGGGTACTGGGTCCCTCAACCACTGAGTCACATCCTCAGTCCTAGTTTGTATTTTATTTAGAGACAGGGTCTCACTGAGTTGCTTAGCACCTCACTTTTGCTGAGGCTGACTTTGAACTTGAGCTCCTTCTGTCTCAGGCTTCCGGCCACTGGGATTACAAGTGTACTATTAAATTGTATTAATTTAATTAATTATTTAATTAATTGTAATTTATTAGTAATAAATTTAAATTACTTGTAATTTAAATTTAAATTACAAGTGTACAATTCTTTATCAGATATGTTTTTTGAAACTATTTTGATTTCTCATTTTGTTGAAAATTTATCAATTTTTATCTTTTATAGACTTGATTTAAGAATTATTTGTCAGGCTGGGGATATAGCTCAGTTGGTGGAATGCTTGCCTGGCAAGCATAAGGCCCTGGGTTCAATCCCCAGCACTGCAAAAAAAAAAAAAAAAAAAAAAAAAAAACAATGAATTATATTTGTCTACCTCAATTTTGTAAGAATATTATCCTATGTTTATTTCTAGAGGCTTTCTAGTTTTTGCTATTGCATTAGATCTTTTTGAGTCATGTGGAATTAATTTTGGGATATAATGAGGGGATGAAGATTCATTTTTTTTCCATACAGGTGTCTAGTTGTTGCAGTACATTTTATAGAAAAGTCTTTTCTTTCCACATTGAATTACTTTGGTGTGGGTCTATTTATGGATAGCATTCTGTTTCATTTATCTATACATTTATCTTTGAGCCACTACCACATTTTCCTAATTATTCTGGATTTATAGTAAGTCTTAAAATCAGGTATTATAAGTCCTTCAACTTTGTTCTATTTTTTCAAAATTCATTTTAATATTCTAGGTTGTTTACATTTCCATGTAAAATTTAGAATCAATTTTTACTTAAAAGTCCTGCTGTAATTTTGATTGATATTTTGTTCTTGAATCTATACATAAATTTCCAGAGCTTATGGGACTGGGGTTGTGGATCAGTGGTAGAGAACTCTCCAAGGATGCATGAGGCCCTGGGTTCAATCCTCAGCACCACATAAAAAGTAAAAATAAAAAATAAAGGTCTTGTGTCCATAAACAACTAAAATATATATATATAAATTTCCAGAGCTTAACAACCTGGAGTCTCCAGATCCATGAACATGGTATAGCTCTCATTTGGTTAGATTTTTTTTTTAATTGCTTTGTTTTTAGTGTAGCTACCTTACAAATATTTTAATAAATTTATTACTAAGAACTTGTTTGGTTTTATACCTGCTAATGATTTTCATTTAAATTTTAATTTTTCATGATCCTATAGATAGACAAAATTGACCCTTTGTCCTGAGTTTGGTAGTTTCTTTTGTAGGTTTCTCAGAATTTTCCCCCACAATTGTATTATCTGTGAATAAAGCAATTTTACTTCTTTTCCAAATTTTATGGTTTTTGTTTTTCTTGTCTTGTCACAATAACTTGAATAACCAATATAATGCTGACTAAAAGTGAAGGGGAACACCTTGGCTTTGTTCATAATTTTGAGGTGAAAGCATTCTGGGTTTTTTAAAAAAAACATTTATTATTAAGTTAGCTGTAGGTTCTTCACAGATAATTATCAGGTTGGGAACAAAAAATTGTTGTTTTGTGTATGGTACCCTTAGAAGCAATAGGTTATATAGATATATGATATATGACATGTATATAGCCTAGGTGTGCAGTGGGTAATACCATCTAGGTTTGTGTATGTACACCATAATGTCATACAACAAAACTAACAATGCTTTTCTCAGAACATGACCCTGTCATTGATCACCATGACATGATTTCATTCCCATCCCCTCTTTTTCTGTACTACTGACACTGAGTTTTCTTTTACGTAAGTTATAAAGCTCCCAATAAATTGTTTGCTTTAAATATATAAAATAATCTAAGAAACAAAACAGTCTTTATATTGACTCACATATTTGTCATTTCTGAGTATTTGCATTTCTTCCAATAGACTTTTCATCTGCCCTGAATTTCCCTTAAGCCTGAAGAACTTTCTTAGAATTTCTCATAGCACAGGTATACTGGTAATAAACTCTGTGTTTATATATGTAAAAATTCCTTTATTTTACCTTCATTTTATAAAAATGTCTATGCTCAATGTCAAATCCTAAGTTTGTTCTCTTTCAATGTGGTTTTCCATATCTTCTGGCCTCCATTGTTCCTGATGAAAATTCAGCCTACATAAAAGCACCCAGAATAAATAACCAAAGCAATTGGAAGCAAAAGAGCAATGCTGGATGCATTGCTATAGCTTATCTTAAATTATTCTGCAGAGCTATAGCAACAAATACAGCCCGGCATTGACATAAAATAGACACATAGATCAACAGAATAGAACAGACAACACAAAGACAAACCCGCACAGATACGGTCATCTCATCTTTGACAAAGTTGTGAAATACAAAAAGTGGAGAGAAGACAGCCTGTTTAACAAATGGTGCTAAGAAAACTGGATAGCCATTTGTAGAAGAATGAAACCAGATCCCTCTCACCCTACACAAAAGTCATCTCAAAATGGATCAAAGACTTAGGAAGTAGACCAGAAACTTTGCAAATGCTAGAAGAAAACACAGGGTCAATGCTCCAACATAGAGTTGCAGGCAATAGCTTCCTTAATGGGACCGCTGAAGCTCAAGAAATAGTACCAGGAGTTAATAAATGGGATGGCATCACATTGAAAAACTTTCACAGACCATAGGAAACAAGTACATGAAGAGAGAACCTACAAAATGGGAGAAAATCTTTGCCAGCTACTCTTCCAACAGAAGATTAATGTCAAGAATGTGTTAGGAATTCAAAACCATTTTTTAAAAATCCAATCAAAATGAGCAAATGAACTAAATAGACACTCCTCAAAAGAAGAAACACCAATAGCCAAAAAATATATGAAAAAATGTTCACCATCTTTAGCAACTAGGAAATGGAAATCAAAACTATACTAAGATTTCTTCTCATTCCAGTCAGAATGTCAACAATCAAGAATACAAATAATAAATAAATATGGGGAGGATTTAAGGGAAAAGGAAGACTTATACACTGTTGGTGGAATTGTAAATTACTACAACCACTATGGGAATCAGTATGAAGTTTCCTTAAACAGCTAGGAATGGAACCACCATATGATCCAGCTATACAATTTCTTGATATTTATCCCAAATAATTAAAGTCAGCATACTGTAGTGATACATGCACACCCATGTTTATAGCAGCACAATTCACAATAACCAAACTATGGAACAAGCCTAGGTGTTCGTCAACAGATGAATGGATGAAGAAAATAAGATATACATACACAATGGAGTTTTATTCCACCATAGAGAAAAATGAAATCATTAGTTTCAAGAAAATGAATGGAACTTAAGAGTATTATGTTAAGCAAAATAAACCAGACTCAGAAGGTCAAGGGTTGTATGTTTTCTCTCATGTGGAAGTTGGAGAGGAAAAAAAGGAAGCAAAAAACAAAACAAACAAACAAAGAATGCAGAGATCTCATGAAAGCAGAAGGGAGACCAGTAGAGTAGAAGAAGAGGGTCAGAGGGAGGGAAGAGGTGAGAGAAAAGGGAGGTACTGGGAAATAAAACTGACCAAGTTATGCTATGTGCAGGATCAAATATGTCACAATTAATCCCAGTATACTGTATAATTATAATGCACCAATAAAGGTTAATCTAAGAAAAGTCAGTTCTTATCATTATTTTCCTATATGTAATATGGTTTCTTTTCCCTCTAGGCTGACTGGTTTTAAGATTTTTCTCTTTATTTTTGGTAATTTACCTGTGGCAACTATTGTGATAATAATTCTTTGAACTTTGGGTTCCCTGATCCTCCTGGATTGAAAAGTACAGTTTCATTCTAGCAGAGACTCAAAGGCAGGCAGGTCACCTTGACTCTGTGGAGGCTTGGTTTTACCCTCCATTAAGGAAGATCGGTATGATTTTCTAGGGTGCAGTCCTTGGTCCTAGCACCTGGTCTCAGCTCCTCAGGTGTGGTCCTTCTGGGCTGTCAATAAAAAAGCAGGAGTGTTTCCCAGGTCTCTAATTTGGCAGCATGTAAACTCCCAAGTCTTTATTCCTCGTGCAGAGCCACAGCTATTTCCAGTCAATTCTTTCAGTCTTTCAGCTGCTGTCTCTGTGCGCTCCTTGGAATGCATGTGACCCATGCATGGCCCACTCAGTAGTTGACTAAGAATTTGAGGGAATTCGTGCTGTGCAGTTTACAACCCTGCCTCCTATCTGTGATGTTATCTGGTCATTTTAGCAGCAAACTCTGTGAAATAGGAACAACCTGAAGCTATTTTTATAAAACGAGGAAACTGAAGTCCAGAGGAGTCAAGTGATTTGTCCAAGAGCTTTTTAAAAATGCAGATTTAATTTTTTAAGTAAATAATCTAGGTTTCTTGAAGCAAGTTTAAGACACAGAGAAAAAAAATTAAGAGAATTCCTGTATAGTACCCATCCAGAGATAAGTACTGTGAATATTTTGGGTTATAGGTTCCCAAACTTTTAAAAATGTGTGTGTGGGGGTGGGGGAGAGAGAGAGGGAGAGAAAGAGAGAGAGAGAGAAAGAAAGAGTGCACACCTGTAATTCCAGTGATTTGGGAGGCTGAGGCAGAAAAAATTGCAAGTTCAGCCCCAGACTCAGCAATAGCAAGACCCTGTTTCAAAATTTTAAAATTAAATTAAATTAAAAGGGCCAGGGATGTGGCTTAATGGTTTAGTGCCACTGGGTTCAATTCCCTGTACCAAAAAAAAAAAAAAAAAAAAAAAAAAGATTATACTGTAATATTATTTTATAATTTGCTTTTCTAAGAAATATATCATAAATATCAAGTTATTAATATACTTAATAACTGCATAATATTCCATTCTGTGGCCAGGGAAGCAATGAGTTGAACATTTTGCAATTAATAGACAATGAATTTGGTTGCAATTTTTCACTCTTATAAACAACACTGTGAAGAATTTCATCATGGCTACATTTTTCCCCCCAAAGCTAACAATTTTCTTAGTACAAATTCTTGAAAATGACATGTCTTGGTCAAAGGGTGTACAAAATGATCAGACTTTTGATACCTATTGATAAGGCACTACTTTTAGTGTAGTAGGTGATCAATAAATTCCTGTCAACTACTAGGGGCTGGGGAGATAGCTCAGTTGGTAGAGTGCTTTCCTTGTAAGCACAAGGCCCTGGGTTCAAACCCCAGCACCCAAAAAACAAACAAAAAAAAGAAAAGACATGTCGACTATTTTTTTTCCTTCCCTACCTATGGGACTCTAATCTCACTGGCTCTTTCCATTCAGTTCTTTCCTAATTGGCAAATCCCATACCCATTTTTCCCCCTCAATTCCATTTCATTCATTCAACAACATTCAATGGTTGTGTTGAATACCTGCTGTTTTTCAGGTTGTAGAGATCTGTCAAAGAGCAAAACAGAACTCTATGCTCACAGAGCCTGCATTCCTGTGGGGTGAGACAGACAGCAAGTACAAGTAAGCTCACTCTGTGGTGTTAAAAGATGGCAGGTTATATGGGGAAAGGAAACGCAAAGTGGGGACATTGGGGTCAGGAATCGGGGGGACCATTTGCAGTTTTACAAAGGGGTGCAAGGAGGTCTCCCTGAGCTGGAGACACTTGAGTGAAGAGCCAACGGAGGAGGGGGCGGGCAGGAGACCCTTCCAGGCAGAGGGACCAGCAGAGGCCCAAAAGCGAGGACTTCTCCTGTGCTCAAAGAAGAGCGAGGAGGCCGAATGGGTGAGGGAGTGAGGAATGGCAGACGCGCAAGGCTTGTGGAATGTGGGAAGGACCTGGCTTCCGCTCGGAGGGTTGGGCAAGAGGAGCGATAGGGTCTCCCTTAGGGCGGTAGGAATCACTCTGCTCTGAGCAGGAAGGAGGAGCTGAGGAGCTGGGGACCTGCCCAGGCAGATGCGATCAACCAGCTGAGCGGGCACATGGCTCCAGCCAGGGGCCAGCGGTGGGCTGTGTGTCTGAAGGGAAGCCAAAGGCTGGCCATGGGGTGTGAGGGTCTCTGCTGTTGGCCCCTGATCCCTCTCTGGCTCTCCCCCTCTGCCCTGTGCCCTGGGCAGGTGACCTGTGGATTTGGCCACAAGGAGGAGCAAGGGACCTGGGAGAAGGAGGACCTGGGTTGGGGTAGGGTTCCTTGGCACTTCCTTGCTGGCCTGGCCGAGTCCCTGATCTGACAGCTGGCCCCTCCAGCACAGCTCTCGACTCCTGCTTTGCCTACACCCCGTCCATAAACTTGAGGATAATCCTGTTAGTAAACTCTCTTCAAATCACACAACCTCAGTGTTTCTTGCAGGGACTCTGACTGCTAGGGATTGGATGCAGGTAGTGAATGAAATTGGCACTGCAGGCAGCTCCTGCGGCTTCAAGACACAAGTTCATCGGGCCTTCCCACTGTACAGGCTGCGCTGCGCCCCAAGTCCAGCCAAGGCAACGTACGGAGACTGTATCCTCACTGAAATCGACCCAACAGCAAAGAGCTTCGGGAGCGTACGGTGACAGTGGACATGCCATGCTCTCTCACCCGAGACCTTCCAGGCAAGGCCTGGCATGGAACAAGCATCAGAAAGGAGTCAGGGCTCCCTGGGGCGTGGATTAACTCCCAGAACCATGAGCCAGCCACTGGACCTCTCTGAGCTTCTGTTTCTTCATCTAGACAACAAGCAGTAATGAACCTATCTCAGAGAATTGGAGGGAGAGATCAAATAACAACACCTGACTCAATCTCGAGGGATCTGGTGGGGAGCTGGGGAAGCAGAACATGTGATTTGCATTCTGATGAGTCAGCTGGGTTTACAAGCAGCTGGACCTGGGGAAAGTTCGGAGCCTCAGTTCCCTGAAAGTGAGAAGAATAGCAGCTTATGCCGATTCGCTGGTGTGGAACTTCAGTGAAAGGACCGTGTATCTCAATGAGTGCTGTGTAGTCATAAATATTAAATGGCTTCCTTTTCTCCTCTGAAACAAGGGCATTGAACCCATTAATACAGAAGGGATCTTGCTTTGCTGAAAGTAAGTCAAAGGTGTTTTGAAATTTTTATTATGTATTTTTTCAAAATTATAAAATGCATATATCATATAACAAACATCCACCCCCCAATGAAAAAATGAATGTCACTAGGATGATGATCCCTCTGAGGACCCATTCCTATTTGTATCTCGCTTTATCTCTCTCCATATATATTTTTTTCCATGCACACACATATATATGGAGAGAAAATGATTTATCAAATTTTAGAACATCATTGAGAGAATGATTTTTTTTTTTTTTGTGGGGGTGGATCAGGGATTGAACTCAGGGGCACTCGACCCCTGAGCCACATCCCCAGGCCTATTTTGTATTTAATGTAGCTGACAGGGTCTCACTGAGTCGCGCCTTGCTAAAGTGCTGAGGCTGGCTTTGAACTCGCAATCCTCCTGCCTCAGCCTCCTGAGCCGCTGGGATTAGAGACATGTGCCACCACGCCCGGCTAAAAGAATGATTTTTGATGTCTTCAAATTTCATAGGATTGTGTAACACTGGCGTCATATTGTGAGTTCACCTGTAATCTCCTTCCAGCACTTTGGGGGCATCATCCATCCTATCCTTCCACGTGAAGGTCTTGTTTGTTGGTTTTCACTGCTGTGGGGACCACGCTGTGTGAATTTGGCACACAATGCATCCATTCTCCCGTGGATGACATTTAAATGGCTTCCGATCCGGGGGCTTTATAAACAGTGCCACTTTAAACATCCTGATAACTGTCTCCTGGTGTCGACTGCAAGTTTCCGCGGCTGCTCCTGAGCTTCTTTTCAGCGCTCCAGATGCTAGAATGGGCTGCAGTTGTGTTGGGGGCGGGGAGGGGGCCGGTGGGGGTGGGGGTGAGAAGCTGAGTCTCATTTAACAGGCTCCTGAGGCTTTGTAAGTAACAGTTCTTCAAACAATATTTTGAAGACTTGAGTGTAAATGAATCACAGCCATATGGATTGCATTTGCCTTGCGTCACACAGGCCTTCGAGCAGGGCAGAGCGCGCCAGGACCCGGGTGCAGGCATTTTGGGCTGCCTCCTGTCCTAGCCTTCCTGGACTTTCCTGCACCAGGCAGCTGAGGAGTGAAAGCACCCGCTGCCTGGGTGGCCTTGGCACAGCCCCAGGGACTGCCTGATGGGGGCGCTGTGGAGCCCCAGAGCCTGGGCATCAGGATATCTGAGTCCTAGTTCCCACTTTGCTGCTGCTTTGCTGTGTGGCCTTGAGCTAGATGCTCTGCTTCTCTGATCTTCATCTTCCTTTTTTGTGTAATGAGGATGCCCAAGAGGTAGCCTTGCGTCGTCATTAGGAGTCTAGGTTTGAATCCATCTTCTAACCTCTTTCTGGTTTTAAGACCTGGGGCAAGTTAATAATCAGTCCCTCAGTCCCTTAGTTTCCTCGTATGTAAATCAGGAATAGGAACACAGCAGTACCTATCTCCTAGGTGGTTGTGAAGAAAAATTTGACTAGGTCCCAGAATCCTCTACCATCCCCGACTTTTCTGCCCATGTCAGTATTTTAGAAGAAACAGTGACTTTTCCCTGATCTCCCAAATCTCCCCTCCAGAGTCTCTCCTGAATTGTGTAAGGTCATAGTCTCCTAATAAATCCATAATCCATACAAGAAGAATTAATTAGCCACTAGTTCCCCGAGGAAGAATTTGGCTCCAGCAAACACTCCACAGATAGCACCTTTGTATTTCTTGCTGTTATCAAAGATCAGTCCACGTCCAATTTTCCCTGAGGGCACCTGGGCAGAGATGATGGAGGGGAGCCCGGGAAAGGTCTGCAGGGCCCTCCACGGGCCCATCTTCCAGCAACCCCCTCTCCCCGCCATGCCGGCTCTTCTGTGCCATCTTAAGTGCACATGGATCCACATGTGCTCATAAAATGGATCAGGCTGAGTTCTAATCTCAGTTGCCCTGCACTGGGAATATTCTGTCACGTCCCTCATTCCTCTACCACGTTTTAGGAACAGGAGCTCAGCAAACTGACACTTACCGAGTTCGCCACGGGCCAGCCACTGTTGAATATTTCTCATGCAGGTCCTTGCTTATTCCTCAGAAAAAGAAAACGAATTGAGCGTTATTACCGTCCCCATTGAAAATGAAGTTGCCATGGAAGGAGCGCACGTGTCACTGGGGTACAGGGGACATTCCAGCAGCGCCTGGGGCAGGCTCTGAGCAGAAAGGGTGGCCGGCGCTTGCGTTCCAGCCAGCCGCTCTCTGCTGGATCTTCGCAGCACCCCGCTTCTTCACCTGAGAAAACCGATGCACCCCGAGATCCAGGCCTGCTGAGGCCCGAGGGCACTGCACCGGGCTGCCTGCGGTGTTGAAGTAACGTTACTAAGTGACCTCAGACCCTTACTCAGATGCCGGGACTATTTCTTCCTGGTATCTTACTCTCATCCACAGCAGGCGAGAAGCCGCCTCGTAGGAAGATCACTTTGGGATGAGCTTTGAAGCAGATGGCTCAGTGTCTGGTGCTTTCATTTTGAAGTTGAGAAGAAGCGGAGGACCCTGAGCCTGGGGGGAGGCTGGCTGGAGGGTACGCAGCGCGCCATCCGGGGGAAGGGCTCCCCTGGAAAGCCAGGCGCCTGGCCTGGCCGGGGGCTCAGACCTCAGGTCATCTGGGATCCGCGTCCCTGCCCTGTCCTGTCCAACGAAGCCCCTAGGCATCTAGTTTACTCCCTGGTTTTGCTGCAGTCTCTGCTTAGAGGATCACTGCAAAATACAGACACAACCACACCTCCACACTCTCTCTCTCACACACACACACACAGGACACACTAATCTCAAAGAATCAGATACGGGGGGCAGATGCTTGTTGGGAAGAGGCCAAAAAGAACCTAGGAGGATGGGGGACCCTATCTCACACTAAAAGAAAAGTCTCCAGAGTCTCATGTTCACCAGATTGCATAAATCATCTTCAGTATGGGGTGCTTAACCACTGAGCCACATCCCCAGCCCTTTTTATGTTATTTTTTCTTATTTTAAGACAGGCTTTCACTAAGGTGCTTAGGGCCTCGCTAAGTTGCTGAGGCTGGCCTCAAATTTGCAATCCTCCTGCCTCAGTCTCCCAAGTTGCTGGGATTATAGGTATATGTCATCATTTCCTCTTGTATTTTATTTTTTAATTTTTTTGGTAGCTGGGATTGAACCCAGGGGCACTTAATCACTGAGCCACATCCCCAGGCCTTTTTAATTTTTTTTTTTTTTTTTTGAGTCAGAGTCTCACTAATTTGCTTAGGGCCTCGCTAAATTGCTGAAGCTGGCCTTGAATTTATGATCCTCCTGCCTCAGCCTCCTGAGCCCCTGGGATTACAGACTTGCACCACCACACCCGGATCCATTTCCTCTTTTAACTGGCCTGGGTTAGTTCCATAGTTTTGTAATAGCTTTACTATTTTTGAACATATACAAGTGAGTTATATATGTTCACTGCTTTAAAAAAAAATCCTCAAAAATATATAAATGACTTTGAAAATGTCACAGTGTTTTAGGATTCTCGTTTTAGACCGGGTGCCTGGGTATCTCATTAGAACACAGATTCTGACTCGCATCTTGTGCACTTGAGTCTCCACTGCTGACCTGCTCTCTTGCAAGGGGGCTGCTGCTGGTCCACAGGACGCTCTGCAAGCAGGGAGTGGCACCAGACGCCGCGTCCGTAAAGCCCAGAGTCTGGTCATGCTGTCGCTCTTCCCCGGGTACTGCATCAATGGTGAGGCCAGAGCCACCAGGGACCTCAGTATCTGGTCAAAGCCTCTGGTGACAGGTGGAGGAGACGGGTCCCAGGCAGGGGAAGGGACAGGCACACAGCCAGGGAGCTCAAGGCAGAGCGCCGTCGGGACTCCAAGTTCACTTAGTCTCCATGGAACCCTGAGTGCGGGATTAGCCAAGGCTCTGAGAATGACTGAGACTAACAGTGGCCCTGGGAAGGAGACGAGGCCACGAGGTAGAGTGTGCGGGTCCCCTGTGAGCACCATGTGGACCCTTGGCCCACGTGCACTCCCCAGGAGCACCTCCACTAGCCCCCTGCCCAGAAGTGTCATCAGCTCTACTTTGCACAGAGAACCCAGCAGTCTGCCAGAGGTCACACAGCAAGAAGGAGCACTGGTCCTGTGTGTGAGACCCCCTCTCTCACTTTTGCCATTATTGTGCATGAGCAATGGTTCACTTTCCATAAAGGGAAAACCACTATCATTTGAAAGATTATAGAAAACGTACTCAATGAAAACAAAAGTGTTACTAAAACGTGGCTAGATTTATTTGGGGGCAGGAGGTATTGGGGATTGAACCCAGGGGTGCCTAAGCACTGAGCCACATCCCCAGTCCACTTTTCATACTTTATTTAGAGACAGGGTCTTGCTGAGTTGCTTAGACCCTCACTAAGTTGCTGAGGCTGGCTTTGAACTTGCACTCCTCCTGCTTCAGTCTCCCAAGCCACTGGGATGACAGGCATGCGCCCAACCACACTTGGCTAGGTCTTATCACCTGGCAGATCCCTAGCCCCTCCCTGTTTGTTAAAAGGGGAGATTATCAAACATTGGCAAGGTATTAAGGACACACTAGCACCACGTTGGGGCTCTCCTCTTGACAAAACCCAAAGGACTGAAAGAAAGTTGAAGAGAGGATAACTTAGGAATTTGACCTTTTTCCATCTTCAGAGCAAGATGGCTCTCACAGAACAGCACTAACTTTTGGCGCTGAGCTAGGTGGCATCAGTGGGGTCTGACTTCCTGGAAGAGGGGTCTGGGAGGCCTGAGCACGTGGCCTCTCCACTTACAGCCCCTGCCCTCCCAGGAGTGCCGTCCACACTCCCCCAGGGGCCTGGGCGCCAGCAGGCTGCCTGGAGCCAGGACTTGCTCCCTTTCAGAAAGATGCCCCACTGGCCCGTTGGCCAAATGTGACCACTTTGGAAAAATTGTTTGTTCTCATCCTGCTAAAAACAGCTTCAAAGTGACTCCTGTCTAGACTGTGCCAGGATCGATTATCTGATCCCTGACCTGATCGAAACCACAGGGGGACATAGTCATTTGCTCTAATGCAATTAAAGCAAAATATAATAATGTATCCAGGCCAGAGACAAGAGTGAGGCTCCCTAGAAGTTGGGAGGAGAAACCGTTCTGGATAATTTCTCCCCAGCACCGAGGTAGCTCATTTAGATTTTCTCTGGCTTCAGTCTCCAAGGCAATTGTTAGACTCCGGACTGTCCCTAGCTCTGCTGAGGGACTGCCAGGTGAGGGTGTCCTGAAGGAGGGGGACATGGGACAAAGCTGTGCTGCGGGTACTGTGGAGGAGGGTATGGATTTGCAGAGCTCAAAATCCGGGAGGGAAACCAAAGAAAAAGGAGAGAAAAGACCACCGAGCGAGAAGGAAATAGAGGTAGCAAACTTAACATCTCCCAGAATCTCTGACAAATCCCCAGCCTCCTGGGGGGTGGAGGCTGAAGGTCTTTACAGAGGCGGGCGGTACCCGCCCTCCCTCCACAGCAGGTGAGGTTAATCCAGCTGGAATCCGTGAGGAAGCCCCAGGAAAGCTGATTTTCACTTCTCAGAGAGTCCCATCGAGGTGAACCCTCATTGAGGAAAGGCCTGGGCCTTGGGATCAGATCTGCCTTTCTAGTGGAGGCTTCTGGTCCCTGCCCCCACCCCATCCCAGGGTTCTGGAGGGTAGCCAGTTGACGGCCTGCATCAGCCCCTGCCTCCCCTTCAGGGAATTCCCCAGTGCTTACTCAGTGAGCTGTCACCGGGATGCGCCACGTCTGTCTGTCTGTCTGTCCATCGTAGAGGTTGCTAGGGCTGCTTGTAACAAAGGGCCCCAGGCTGGACGGCTTAAACCACAGAACTTTATTGTCTCACAGCCCTGGAGGCTAAAAATCCGAGAGCAAGGTGTCAGGAGGGTTGGTTCCTTCTGAGAGCTAAGGGGCCTCGCCTGGACCTGTAGATGGCCTCTTCCTGCTCCTTCCCTGTTCCCCCTGGTCTTCCCTCGTGTCCCTTCACATCTCCTTCCCTGTGGGCATGTTCCTGTGTCCGGATTTCCCCTTCTTATAAGCATACCGGTTGCACTGAATCAGAGCTCACCCTACAGATGTCATTTGAACTTGATTACCTCTATAAAGACCTTATCTCCAAATAAGATCTCATTCAGAGGTACAGGGTTAGGACCCCTTAGGGACTGCATGTTGGACTCCTGGCCACTCATGTGCTGAAATGTAGTCCCCAGTGTGATGGTATCGGGAGGTGGGACCTTCAGCGGGTGATTAAGTTAGGAGGGTGGCATCCTTGTGGAGAGGATTCAAGCTTATAAAAGAGACCCCAGAGAGCCCTCTCGCCCCTTCTACCCGATGAGGACACGGCTCTGAATGAGGACACCGACCCTCCCCAGACACCAGGTCTGCCATCGCCTTGATCTTGGATGACTGAGTCTCCGGAACTGGGAGCAGGCGGTGCTCTAGCGAGACGTGCGCAGTTCCGCCCATAACCACCACGAGGAGCGCCCCACCGCCACCTGGGCGGGAGGTGGGGGAGAGACCAGGCTTTGGCGATATCCAGCTCCACCTGGCTTAAGGGCCTCCAAGGAATCCGTCTGAGTGTCCCCCTGCTCATCTCTGAAAGGGACACGGTATTGCACCAAAACTAGATGGAGAAGAGGGGAGAGAACTCCGGGCTCCTTCCCTTTGCTGTCCACGTGAATGGCTGAGCTGAGGAGCAGACTTAGAGGACGAGTGCACTCTCTCTCGCCAATCTTAGGTTCCCCAGGCCCGCAGGAAGTAAACTCTGGTGGCCTCTTCCTCATCCTCCTCCTTCCTCCTGTTTTATGGACTCCCAAAGGCTATCACCACATTTTATTGTTTTGTGTAACTAGATACTGCAAATCGAAGGCTTCGTTATGCAGACATTGGACCAAGTACTGTGTGTGTGTGTGTGTGTGTGTGTGTGTGTGTTCCAGCTGGCGCTGGAACCAGGACCTCTGCTCTACCACTGAACTATATCTGTGGCCCTCTGATTTTTCTTCTCATTTTATCCTCACAGTAATCTTATGGGACGCAAATTATTAATATCACCATTTTATAGATGAATAAACTGAGGCTCAGAGATTTTAAGGGCCAGAGGACAGAACTAGGAGTCTAGCCAGGGAAACTAGGAGTCTAGCCAGGGAAATCAGGAGCAGGCAGAACTCTGCTCTGTGGAGGCACCTGGGGAGGTGGTCAGACCCCACTGGGGTGTGAAACTAGAAGCCGGAAGACAAGGCTGCAGGGTAGAGGAACCCCTGCGCAGGGCTGGGGCAGGCGCCAGACTTGGCAGCTTCTCAAACCCCAGTGAGCCAGACTCTAAGGGCCCTTGATCCTCCTTCTCAACCCCAAACCTTGGCAGAGGAGGGACTGTGGGGAGAGTAAGGGCCTCTTTCAAACCCTCTCAGTAGTCTCTCCAGCAACTGCCCAGCGCCTGGCAGTTACTGGATGAATATTTAATAAATGAATACAGCATCACTCAAACTGCCATCGCAAAACAGCCCCTTTTGTTGTGAGCTGATCATCTGCCCGCCTCGGGCTAAGTCTTTGACCTACAGCATCCCACTTTCTCTCTTCTCCCTAAGCCCCCTGTGTAGGTGCCATGTGTATCCCCATTTTACAGCCAGGAAAGCTGAGACCTACTCCTCCAACTCGAAAGCCTTGCATGCACCCCTGTGTGAGCAGAAGTCAAACCCGGCCCACAGCAGACCCCAGAAACCCTCCCCACCCAGTGGGCGGTTCATGAATACTTAAAGAATTAAATAAGTTGATCCTTCCATCAAACCTTGCCCCTGAGGACGATGTAGTCACATAACAAACAAGATCTCCGTATCTATAAGATTCCCCTAATCCAGTGCCAGGCACATAGTAGGTACTCCATAAATATTTGTGGGATGAAAGGCCTTCTGGCCCCTAACATAAGCTCCTCTGCACATAAATTTCAGCTTCAGGCACTTTGAAGTTCCCCCAGGGACAGCTGTTTTCTTGTTATCAATGCACCAACGGCCCTCGGCCCCCAGGCCCTCTTGGCCCCCTGGGCCCATCCAGGCCAGGGACCTAAGGCCGCCAGAGCCGGGAGATAAGAATGATGGATGGACAGTTGCCTGGCTCCACTGAAGCCTGGAGTTTCCTGGGAGCGAGAGACAGTCTAGTGACTCTAAAGCCCCTCGGAATTTGTGTGGAGAGAGCTCTAAGGAGGAGGCAGGGTCTGAAGGCTCCCTATCTCCTCAGAGATGCTGGACTCGACAGGACGTTTCAGCGCCCCCGGCCGCCTTCATCTCCTTCCATGTCGACAAGGCTTCCTTTCAGCATGTGCGGGACACCAGGACTCATCCTGGGAGCTCCCTGTGGGAGGCAGGAGCCCAGCAGCCCCCTCCCCAACTTCCATGTCCTCCAGCCTCTGGCCCCAGGATCTGGAAGCAGGAAAAAAATTGCTTCCCAGTTTGCAATTCAGTCCCTGCCATGGAGTCCTTGGCCAATTAAAACTTCCTTATGGGGCTGGGGACGTAACTCAGTGGGTAGAGTGCTTGACTCGCAAGCACCAGGCCCTGGGTTCAATCCCCAGCACCGCAGAAAAAACAAAAACAACAACAGCAAACCTTCCTTATGTCTGGGTCTCAATTTCCCATTAGTGTTGGGAGACATGTTCCCTCTAGCTCTGCTGAGATGGGATCCTAGGTGGCTAAGAGAGAAGCAGTATGTCTGAAGAAAGAGTGGATGGGGCTTAGATGACAGAGCCAAGTTGGTTCTTAGTTCCAGGCAGTAACGGAGCCCCAAAGCTCAAGGCTCCCTAGCTTTGGGTAGATCGTAGAGTCTGACCATGTTCAATCTTGAAGGAGTGGAAAAGACTGAAACCTGTCCGTTTATTTTGACCTTCTCTTTTCTCTAGACTTAAATGTACTCGAATTTTTAAAGATTTTTTTTTAATATGCAAATGATACTTCTCTCTTGTCGAAGAAAATGCTAAAAAAGTGCTCTAGCTGGGCTCAGGAGCATGCACCTGTCATCCCAGGGCCTTGGGAGGCTGAGGCAGGAAGATTCCAGATTCGAGGGCAGCCTGGAAAACTTAGTGAGATGCTGTCTCAAAATAAAAAATCAAAAGGGCTGAGGATAAGGCTCAGTGGTAGAGTAGCCCTGAGTTCAATCTTCAGTACCAAAAAAAAAAATATTGCTCCAGACAAGGTACCCTCAATCCTGGACTAGTCCCCTTAAATGAAGCAACACCACCATTTGGGGTACCCCTGAAACTCTCAGCACCATTTCCTATCTGCCCACCACAGATAGACACCCAGACTCATTCCTTGGGAGGTGAACATTCAATGCATTTCACTCACCCGCTTCCAGGGAATATACGGATTGCTTCCAGCTTCTCACCAACACCAACACAAAAAGCATCTCTGAATATGGTTTAGGTATTCATTTTTTTAATTTTTTTTTATTTTTACAGACTGCATTTTGATTCATTGTACACAAATGGGGTACATCTTTTTGTTTCTGTGGTTGTGCATGAGGTAGATTCACACCATTCGTGTAATCATACAAGTACATAGGGTAGTGATGTCTGTCTCACTCCACCATCTTTAATACCCCCCTCTCATTTTCCTCTCCGTAATCTAAAGTCCCTCCATTCTTTTCTCACCCCCACCCCCACCCCCATTTTGTATCATCATCCACTTCTCAGGGAAAACATTCGGCCTTTGGGTTTTTGGAGCATCAGTAACTTGGGGGGGGCTCTTCTAGAGCCCCAAAGAGCACCATTTGAAATCCTGCAGTCAGGCCACAAGTCTTCACTTCATAAATGGGCACAGGGGACACAGAGGACCAACAGCTCCCCAAGGCCACCGAGTGCCTTAGGGATTGGCTGGAACCTTGGGGAGAGTTGGAATTTCTCTTCTGCACTGACCCTCAGAGCTTACACTTTCTCTGCCCTCCCCCTTGCAAACTCCAGCCCAGGTACATCAAGACAGTTGACTTTAGAGGCGGAAGTTCTGTTTCACCCACGTAGAAAAGGAAGTCCCTCCAGAGTCTGAAGTCTGGGGTTTTCATCCCAGTACTAAATTGGTGAAGACCTTGGGCAAATCCCTTTTCTGCCCTGGCCCTCAGCTTCCCTAACCTGTAAAATGGGCCTAATGATTCCTGCCTTGCTCTTGGAGTAAGGATGACAAGAAAGATTCTGTAAAACGGAGAAGTAGCATAAGAATCTAAGAGAGGGTTAATTTAATCTGAAATGCAGAATTTTTAAAAACCACAGTTCAGGTTAAAAGGTAAATTCCCACTTTTATAAAAAGGAAAAGTTATATAGGTAATTTACATTTTTAATAAGTTTGTATAAGTACAGAAAGGGGACAGTCGTTACCAGGAAATGTTAATCGGCGGCTGTTTCTGGGAGCTTAGAATTGCAGAGAAGAAAGGGGAAAGTTAGCATCTTCTTGCTACATTCACTCTTGTTTGATTTGGTGAAAGTTTGACAAAACAAAATATATATTTATATGTTACATGACCTCAAAAAATATTGCTCCAGGAAAAAAAAAAGCAAAAGTTATAAATAATCCATTTGCAAAAGTTAAGATACAAATAATGCAGTCGGGGGGGGGGGAGGTTAAATCTTGGAATAAATGATAGCAAATTTAAAAAACAATGAAATGTCTCTTTTTTTTCCTATCAAATTGTAAGCAATGATGTTAAATAAAGACCAAAGTGTTGCCATTCTTGCGTTGGAAGGAAGGTGAGGATGACCGGGACTAGCCTGACGGTGCGATGTCCTGCTCCCAGGCTTCTGACGGAGCCCTCCAGGCCAGCAGAGAGCGCAGGTCAGTCTGCACTTCCCATGGCCATCACCTCCTCCCGCACATGGAGACCAGTCATGGTGTCCTCTGGCTCACTCTACCCTCATCAGACCCAAATCCCCTTTTTTTTTCCTGACTAATGAGTCCAGAACCCTGTGATAAAACCAGAAATGACTGGTAAGGTGCCTAGTGCATGAAGACCATCTCCCATTCCCAAAAGAATTTCTAGGTTCAGAACCGAGAATCCTGTTGAGGAGTCAGAGGTCACCCACCATGTTAAGCTCCAAGCGCCAGCAGAACTATCCACAAAGGCTTTATGTTTTAGACTTGCATGCAAACACAACACCATGCTAGGAAAAGCCATTAACAGTCATCTGGTCCTATAACTTTATTTTATATTAGGGGAACTGAGGCACAGGATGGTCAGAGGAACCCAAATCACATGACTACTTAGAGGGAGAACCGAGGTCTCTTTCTGCTGAGATTCACTGTGGTCATACCTTTGCAGACTGCATCTGTCCCCTGAATCCCTGTATGTCAAACTCTTGTTACCTCCCTGGTTATAGCTTAAGACCCCACTAGTCCACTTAGAGAAGGAAGTGTATTAAAAGGAGAAAGAAAACACTAGTTCTGATAGTAATGATAAATATGAGTGATAATAAATAGTAAATATTAATCAATAAGTAATAAAACTAATGATCATTTTAAATAATAACTCTCAAATTTAAATGCTGAAAGTCCTCTGATTCTGTCACCACAGACACCTGCAAAACGCTGCTGTGCTCAGCACCAAGCCTTTGTCTGTTTCACCTGGCGCGTCCCCTGTGACCAGAAAGATCTACTTAGAGAGGACCGGAAGGAAGGGAACCACCCCAGGCAGGCATCAAATTGTCTGCTCCAGGATTCGCTCCAAGTAGTTGCCTACATCCTGCCTAAAAACATGTCCTGGTGTGAAATCGATACTCTTTTAAAATTCTCAAGGAAAGACTATAAAATGGGAGGCAAAAGTAGGGGTAGGGAAACTTCTTGGTAGACAGCCAGGTAATAAAGGCTTCAGGCTTTGTGAGTCACCTGGCCTCCTCGCAATGACTCAGCTCCACCATCTTGGTTCAAAAGCAGCCACAGGCAATCTGCAAACAAACTAGCTTAACTGTTTCCAATAACATTTTATTTACAAAAACAGGCCCGGAAAAGGATTTGGCCCACGGGCCATGGTTTGGTAACTCCTAGTTAGGAGCCTAGGCTTGGGAGTCAGATTCGAATTAGAATCCCGACTCACCTGCATCTTCACTGGGCTGACCTTGAACAAGTGGCTGAATTATTTAAGCCTCATCTGTAGACTAAGGATCATAATCGTGCCTGGTGGTGGGCGATCACTCAGCACAGGCCTGGTGTAGGTGCTCAGTAAGTGGGACCTAAATAGGTAGTACACATCCCACTGTGCTGGAAGAGACTAGGGTTCTGATTCTAAATTGACTGTCACTGCCAGTCACTGAACTGTGGGCAGGTGTCTCACTGAGTCAAGTTCTGTGAACTCCCTGTGGAATGGGAAGAGAAATCCATTTATTGCCAGGCCACTGATATACATTATACACCTTTATGGTCATTAGTGTCCCCATTTTACAGAAGAGGAAACTGAGTCACAGAGAGGTGACAGATCCTTTTACTAGCAAGTAGTAGAAACTGGATATTTAAATAGGAACTGTCTGGTCAGGCACAGTGGCACACACCTGTAAACCCGGTAGCTGGGACCCAGTGGCTGGGGAGGCTGAGGCGGGAGGATCGTGAGTTCAAAACCAGCCTCAGCAAAAGTGAGGCACTAAGTAATTCAGTGAGACCCTGTCTCTAAATAAAATACAAAATAGGGCTGGGGATGTGGCTCAGTGGTCAAGTGCCCCTGAATTCAATCCCAGTTACCCCACTCCAGAAAAAGCTTTTTGATTTCAAAGCTCATGATGTTTCTTTCCATTCACCCATGTGGCCTCCCTAGAAAATGAGGAGAGTCAGAGGTGTAGAGCTACATGGACTGTTCTCATCCATCCAGCTGCAAACCCCACGATCACCTGCCTGGTCCTTGAACCTCCTCCCGACATCCCTGCCCAGCATACTACAGGAAGATGGTCAGCACTGGCCACCAGAAGGTCGTGGATTGAATGGCTCTGTTACTGCAACCCAAGAGTCCAAATGCCGTCTTTGAAGATCTCCCACCCCAGCCCTTCCTCCTCCTTCTAGAAGACGCTCCCTTGAGTTGAGCACAGTCTCTACATCAGCTGACTCCACAACCCTGCTCTACCCAGGGAACACCTTTGCCCAGAGGACACGGCGGCGTGGAGGCCCCTTATCTTCCTGCTGCCCTGCCCTGGGGCAGCTGCCGTGTAGATGGGAGAGTGTTCCTCCCCAGCAGGCTGAGATGTCATGAGTGTGAGTCAGCTCATGTCCGAGATAACATCTGCACAGCCCACCTGGGAGGCAAGTGCTTCTTGCACCGAAGGGATGGGTTTGGGACACAGAGGAGCCTATTCTGTCCTGCCGAGCCTGCCCCTGGGGCAGGGAGCGGGGCCCTGAGAACATCGAGAAGAAGATCCCCCAACCCCCAGCTCTTCGAGAACGGAGAATCCAGGTCTGACTCATGGAAACTGGGTGCTCCGGAACCTCTTGGACAGGTGGAGTGGGAAGACCGGCCAGGAAGGGCACAAAGCCACTGAGGTCTGTGCTTTCTTGGGCCGGAGGGGGAGGGAGGTCTTCCCAGCTGCAGGCAGAGCTGCGGGGTTGGAGCTGACGCTGGGGTTCTGCTCCCAACTCTGCTGCAAAACTCCCATGCGGCGGATCAACCCCATCTTCTCTCTGGACCTCAGTTTCCCCACTGTGGGCTGACTGGGTGGGCTCCTCCAGCTCCTCGGAGAAGCGGTCTAGTGTAGTGCGGGAGCTCAGAGCTCTGCACCCCGACCCTGGGTGAGCCCGGCCTGCCTCTCCCAGCTGTTTGACTGCAGGCAAGTGAGTCGGCCCCCGAACCTTGGGCTTCTCGTCTATAAAATGAGATCTTGAGAGATTCCCTCCTGTGCCTGGTACTCATTGGTGCTCAGGGGACAGCGGTGGCTGCGGTGGCTGTTCAAGCACCATCTGCCGGCACATTCTGAGGGTCTGTAAAGGGAGGGGCAGAGATGGGGAGTGAAGTGAGGCAGGGCATTGCTGAGACACTGAGCGGCCTCCAGGTCCAGTTTGGAGGAACCCCAGGGCTCTGGCTGCGTCTGCCACTTGTGGGGGCCCCGAGTGTCCTCCCTGCAGGCCTTAGCTGTCCGTCTCCCCCAGGCCACCTCTGCTGCCCCTTCTGTCAGTCCTGCTCACCCACCATGCTCTGCTCCAGTGTCATCTCCTTCTGGAAGTCCTCCCGCCTTCTCCCTCCTCCAACATCGTACTCTCTCTCCTCCTGGAACCCTGGCTAGGCAGCTGCCACCTTCTATTTTGCATTATCTCTTGGGTACAGCTGAGCTGCAGGCATGGTTGACTTATCAGAGGCCCATGATGCATGTAGGGACCCACAAAAATATTTTAATGTTGTCTTTAAACCAGAGGGAATAAAGGAATACAATAACAATAAACATATAACAATGAATCTAGAAAATCCAGATTGACAGCACAGTGGTCAATATTTTCAAATACTTTGTATTGGAGAATGGGGTCTTACAGACCAAGGCCCACAAAAAAATCTCGCTGTGACCTCAGTCTCCATGTCGTGTGTGCCTCACGGCATAGCCGGGCCCGGGACAGGTCTATGACCAGTTCCACTAACTATAAGCTTTATAACGGCTGGGATGGAGTCAGTTCCACTCACCACCACTGCCCAGTGCCTTGTACATAGTAGGACTGGCAGCCAGAAGGCTCATATGTGGGCTGGGCACAGTGGCACTTGCCTGTAATCCCAGCAGCTTGGGAGGTTGAGGCAGGAGGATTGTAAGTTTGAGGCCAGCCTTAGCAACCTAGCAAAACCCTAAGCAACTCAGTGAGACCCTGTCTCTAAATAAAATATAAAAAAGGGCTGGGGATGTGGCTCAGTGGTTAAGCACCCCTGGGTTCAATTCCCAATACCCCCCCAAAAAAAAAATTGTAAAGGCTCTTCTGTGGGTGCTTCTGATGTGTAGGCAGCGTCTTAACTGCATACCTTGGTTTCTTTCTGCAGAACATATCTAAGCAGAATCAACCTTGGGTGCTTCAAATTGTAAACGCGTAGGAAGTGAGAGATGGAAGAATCATTCATCCGTACCAAAAACACATTTCTTGAGCACCTATAATATGTAGGCGAGGGCTCTTATCCAGGGTCCTCAGAAAGACTTCAAGGAGTTTAAGAACCCCTGAATGTGGAATAAAATTTGGAATCTGCACATGTAACATGCACTTTTTCAAAAGACATGGATGTCCCTGAGATGCTGAGAGCCACTTGTTAGAGCCTGCTCTCCAACAGGCTCTTCAGGGTTGGGGAAACTGAGGCCCAGAATGGGGAAATGACTTGTTCAAGGCCACACAACTAGTCCAGGGCAGAGGCAGGTCCAGGGGCCAGCAGCAGAGATGACCTTTAGGGCTCTAGTTTGCAAGGAGACTCTCTTCTGACCCCTCGCCGCGGGAGCACACGAGCACACGCTAGCCATCTCTCTCAACGTCCCCAGGTTCCTTCACAGGAGGCCTGGTGTTGGGCCTGCGAGTCAGATGGAGATAGCCTCTGGAGGGATGTGTAAACACGCAGCGGGCGTCCAGAGCAGAAGAATGTAGGAATGGATTCTTTCCCTTCTGAGTACTGGACCTCTTCTGCCAGATGGTGTCAAAGTTGCAGCAGCCTGAGGCCCTTTGAGTCCCCATCTGGGTGTGCGCACAGGTTTTTCCACTGTAGATGACATCTTCAACCCAACCAGAAGGCGTCCCCCACGCCCCGATCCCACACTCTCCCTGCACGAGCCTGTCCCGCGGCCCCACACCTTCCATGGCTCGCAGCCCGAAAGCCAGGGGTTGCCAGCTGCGGCCGGCCCTCGCTTCCGCAGAGTGTGAACGGCATGCCTGTAGAAGATTTTATGTGCAGGCAAGTGGTTTGAATTTAAAGGGAGGGCACAGGGGAGCTCATTAGAAAGCTTAGTTGTGATAAATAGATATTTGTTTTATCCTGCTTCTTAGAGAACCAAATCGGAGGAAAATAGTGCTGAGCTGGAAATGAAGCAACACCCCCCACCCCTCCCCCTACCAGCTACAATTGGTTTCCAAGATTTTTTAAAAAAATCTCTCTTTCCGAAACTTCGGTCAAAAGAACCAGTCAAAACACACTGAAGCTGTGGGCCAAACCTGGAGACCAGAAAAAGGGGCCAGGGATGCTCCTGGAGACATCTGGGGCCACGGGGTTGCCTGGGGCCCCACACGGTCTCAGCTCTGAGGAGGCGGAAGGCAGCAGGCACAGGGATGTCACAGAGGGTCTGCAGACCCCTGCCAACCACCCAGCACTCAGCATTACAAACTGTTAGCAATGTCTGGGGGGGGGGGGGGGGGGGGAATGAACCTTGTCCCTCATCTTTATTCAATTCTTCTTGTTACTATTTGCCAGTTCTACTTAATCCAGGAGAAGTGCCAGGCTCTTTCTGGGGTATGTATGGAGTGGCCTGGAATCCATTTTTGGAAACAGAGACTATGTCATTGAATTACATGATACCCGTGCCTTGCCAGGGCGCATGTGCCTGCGTGCGCGCGCATACACACACACACACACACACACACACACACACACACCACCAGCTCTGCTCAGACCCACCGTCCTCACACAGCCTTCTCCTCAGCCCTCCACCCAGACTCCTCTCCCACTTCCCAGGGACCTGCAGAGTTTGGCAGGTCCCTCGCTTCTGGATCTGATTATGCTCAGCCTGATTACAGGCCCAAATGAAAACTGGCGGATTCAAAGGCCCATTCACACTGACAACAGAACACAACAGAACCGAAGCATCTTCGATCAGAGGCGCTAACGGCAGCCTCTCCTCACAGGGCTGTTGCGACAGTTTAAGTACCTGTAGCTGGGACCAGAACCTAGGGGCACTCAGCAAACATTTGTTACAATATATGAAGGCAGGAAAAGAAATGCTTGGCACTCTCTGCTGTCATTTGGATAAGTGTTCTCCCAAACCCCCAGGATTAAAAGCTTGCTCCAGGGGAGGCGGTATGGGAAGGAAACTTTAAGAGGCGGGGCCTAGTGGGAGGTCTTTAGATCCCTGGGGGCGTGTCCTCGGAGGGAATTGTGGGATACCCACCCACCTTACTCTCTTTTACTTCCTGCCCATGAAGTTAGTGGTTTAGTTCCGCCATGTTCTCCTGCCATGTGCTCCTGCCCCTTCAGGGACCAACAGGGCAAACGAGGATCATAGAAATGGGAACTGAAGGGATCATTTGTCAGTCATGAGTCAGTTAGCGTTTGGTCATAATTGTTATGTTACTAATCTCATCACTGGGTCCTAAATCATAAACCTGTGTAGCCCTGGACTCCAAGTTGGAAAGTATCTCAGAAGGTCATCTTCCCACCTTGCCTAAGCATCTCCCTGATGGATGGCCACTCGGCCTTTCTAAGTCTGGCCCTGGGCCGCCACTATTGACACCGCGAAGACTGAGAAAGTGTCCTCTGGCGCGGACTGCAATCTGTCTTCCTCAAATGGCCACTCCCGGTGACCCGCAGGGTCCCTCAGGACTTCTCAAGTCTGCTGCTCCTCGTCCCTGGACAACCTTGGAGTTCTGTGAAAACAGTCTTACCTCCCAAAGCCCCTCTTCTTTTCAAGACCAAAGTGGAAAATTTCTAGAAAAGAGAAAATTTTCCTTGTTTGGTTCAAATGAAATCTCAGGAGGTAGAGGCATGTTGGGTTTTCATCTGGCAAAAATAGCCCAAGTTCCCAAATCACAGGTACGTGGGCTCCAGGGTCATAGCCCTCAAATCATGTGGAAAGTCATTTGACCCATCTTCCTTTATCCAGTTCTCCCAAGGCCATGACGGACGGAAGGAAGGAAGGAAGGAAGGAAGGAAGGAAGGAGAGAGAAAAATCTCCATCTCAAAGAGAAAGGTGGGCTGGGCTGTGGCTCAGTGGTAGAGCACTTGCCGAGCATGTGTGAGGCACTGGGTTCGATTCTCAGCACCACATAAATAAGTGAATGAGCACCCTGTGAGCTCCAGGCCTGGCCATTTACTCCAACACCTCTTATAAAATGTACTTCTTCAAGCGTAGGCCACAAGGAAGCGTAGGTGGGTATCCATGTGCCCACATGGCTGATGTTAGTAGCTTATTAGCTGTCCTCTGTTTCCCAGGGTGAGTTTGTGTTTCTTAGATCTCAGGTGTGACTTGTTCAGTTAGCCACCGTCTTCTGTCCAGGGCATATTGCCACTGTGGGTGAGGCCGCCGGGTTTGCAGACTCGCCTCCTCTATCACCCCTCTGTCCTCCTCCGCCTGCCTCCACACACAGAGCACACTTGTAGGAATGGCAGATTGGATTAATGTACGACTTTTTATTTATCAACTTTATTTATTTACTTATCATAGTACTGGGGATCAAACCCAGGGCCCCACATGTGCTAGGCACACGCTCTACCACTGAGCCACAACCCCAGGTCTTTTTATTTTTAATTATTTACTTGTTTACTTATTTAATTTTGTGGTACTGGGGGTTGAACCCAGGGCCTTGTGCAGCACTGAGCACTACCAACCCTCTTTTACATTTTATTTTGAGACAGGGCCTCAACTGCCCAGGTTGGCTTCCAACTTGTAATCCTCCTGCCTCAGCCTCCCAAGTAGCTGAGATTATAGGCCTCCACCCCACCCCACTTAATGTACAATTTTTTTTTTTTTTTTTTGGTCCTAGGGATCTAATTCAGGGGCATTTAACTACTGAGCCACATTCCCAGCCCTTTTCTTTTGGTATTTTATTTAGAGACAGGGTCTCACTGGGTTCCTTATGGCCTCACTAATTTGCTGAGGCTGGTTTTGAACTTGCAATCCTCTTGTCTTGGCCTCCTGAGTCACTGGGATTACAGGCATGCCCCACCATGCCCGTTTTATTTTTTTATTCTGAGACAGTTGCTAAGGACCTTGCCAAATTGCTGAGGCTAGCCTCAAACTTTCAATCCTCCTACCTCGGCCTCCCAAATTGCTGGGACTATAGGTCTGCACCATGCTTGGCTTAATGCACACATTTTTAAAAGATACACATGCCTGTTTTGTGTGTGTGTGTGTGTGTGTGTTTATCTTGGTAAAATGTATATGACATAAAGTTTCCCATTTTAACCATTCGTAGGTATGTGGCTCAGTGACTTTTAATACATTCAAATAGTTCTATAACCATCACCATTGTCCAGCTCCAAAATCTTTCTATTATACCGAACAGAAATTCTGCATCCATTAAGCAGTGACATCCCAGCCCCTAGCAAGCACTATTCTACTTTCTGTCTTTCTGAACTTGCCTATTTTAGAGACCTCATATAAGTGAGATCATGCAATACTTGTCCTTTCATGTCTGATTTATTTCATTTATCATGTTTCCTAGTTTCATTCACATTATGGCATGTATCAGAATGCGCACCTTTTCGTGGCTGCGTAATATTTCATTCTTAGGATAGACCACATTTAGTTTATCCATTCATCTGCTGAAGAACACTTGAGTTGTTTCCACCTTTTGGCTATTGTGAATAAAATTGCTAGGAATGGAGGTGTACAGGTATCTGTTTGAGTCTCTGTTGTCAATTATTTTGGATGTATAAATAGGAGTGGAATTACTAGGTCATCTTGTTTGTTTAACTTTTTGAGGAACTACCATTTTTCCACAGCACTACATTATTTTATTCTTACCAGCAAGGTGCTAGGGTTCCAATTTCTCTGTATTCTTGCCAACATTTGTTAGTTTACTATTTTAATTTTTTGTTGTTGTTGTTCTCTTAAGAATAGCCATCCCAATGGGTAACCCACTGGGTATCCTGTTGTGTTTTCAATTTACATTTCTCTAGTGACTAATGACATTGAGCATTGTTTCATGTGCTTACTGGCTATTTGTTCATCATCTATGGGGAATTGTCTGTCTGAGTCTTTTGTCCATTTTATAAACAAGTTGCTTGTTTTTTGTTGTTGACTTGTAGGAGCTCTTTATATATTTTGGATATTAATCCTTTATTAGACACATAATTTGCAAATATTAAATATTTTCTCCCATTCTATGTTTTTGTTCTCTTGATAGTGTATTTTGATGCAAAAAGTAATACTTTAACACTAAAACATTTAATATTTTTAAAGGAATAATTTAATGTTGATGAAGTTCAAATGCCCCTGTATTGGGGGCATTTGATTTAAATCATTACCAATTTCAAGGCTATGAAGTTTTGCCCTATGTTTTGTTGTTGTTATTGTTGTTTTTGTTCTTTTGGGGGGATAACCAGGAATTGAACTCAGGGGCACTCAGCCACTGAGCCACATCCCTAGCCCTACTTTGTATTTTGTTTAGAGACAGAGGATTGCTTAGTGCTTCACTTTCACTTGGGCTGGCTTTGAATTCACAATCCTCCCAAGCCACCGGGATCACAGGCATGTGCCACCGCGCCTGACTTGCCCTATGTTTTAATCTCAGAGTTTTATTGTAAAAGCTCTTAGGTTCAGGTCTTGGATCATTTTGAGTTAATTTTTATATATGGTGTAAAGTAAGGGTTCAGCTTCGCTCCATCACATTTGAACATCCAGTTTTCCTAGTAGCCTTTGTTGAAGGTCGTCCTTTGACCCTTGAATGATCCTGGCCCTCTTGTCAAAATTCAACTGACCATACGTTTGAGGATTTATTTCTAGAACTCTATTCTAGTCCCTGGGTCCCCATGGCTACTTCATGCCAGTATACTCCTGTTTTGGTCAGTATGGTTTTCTAGTTTGCTTTAAAATCAGGGAAGGTGGGCTCTCCTATTTTGTTTACCTTTTTGGAGACATTGTATTGTTTTTGCAGATCTTCAAAAATTCCATACCAATTCTGGGATGGACTCTGCTTTTAAAATCCGTCCATGGTGCTGTGTGAACATTTAGTCTGTCATAAGGAGCTTCTGCAAAGTTCCTCTGTGGTTACTCATCCTCTGCCCCAGCCAGGGACGCCAAGGTTCCTTCCAGTTCCCTAGGAGCACAATAAAGCTGCCACACACGCGCTATGGCAGGCCCCTCTGCCCGCTCTGTGTGAGGGTCTCTGGATAGTCCCTGTCCAGCAGTACTCAGTACTAGCAGTACTTATGGGGCCCCTTTTCACGCGCCAGTTGCTGAGTGAGTACGTCTTGCATTCTCTCATTCCGTGGTCACAATAACGGCTCTGTGAAACTGACCAACATGTCACCATTGGGAAACTAGGGCTCAGACAAGCACACAGGGAGGCAGTATCTGAGCCAGAATCTGAACCCAGAGCAGCCCGCCAGGGCCTGTCCCCGCTGTGGAACATCAGGGCCCAACTTACAAATCCTTCAGCTGCCCTGTAGGCCGACTGCTCTGGGAACACCTGGCCCTGCGGTCCTAGAGGCCAGAGAGGGCAAGGCATCAGCCCGATGTTACCAGCAGCTGCTGAGGGAGCAGAGTGGGACCTGGAACCCAGGCAGCGAACCCCTGCCCATTCGGAAGCTCTGGGCAGCAGTCAGGAGAAGGGTCATGCCGTGCGCTCTCCCTCGGTGAAGGCCCTTCTGGCAGCTCATAAATCCAGCCGGGCCCTGCTGATCCTGTTTACTGGATTAGTGGACTGAGTGTCTCCATATAAATCACCCGGGGTGATTTACAGAGAAAAGCCCGAAGGTCTTACCATGCGGCCCGGGAGGGGCAGATAAGTGCGGCCTGATCCCTCTGGGGCGTTGCTCTGTCCGGGAGAGGACTGTCCACGGGGACCCTCCCGTTCCGCCCACCTCCACCAGGGCCAGTCGCTCCACACCTGCTTTGAGCCTGGTTCTCTTCTTGCAGGTTCGCGGCCCACCTTGAAGGCTCTGCGGGCAGAAGGCCTGGGACTTCTAGGAACTGCCACCCTCAAACAGTGCAAAGTAAGAGGACAAAACATCATAGACTGTGGAAGAACAAGGCGGCAGACTCAGGGATGAGGTCGCCGTCTTTGTTCAATAAAATGAGTGAGTGACGCGTGGGGTTTGCCCTCCTACTTTCCAACTGTGAATGGTCCTTCACTTCACCATAAGCCTGTGAGGCTGGCACAAGGATCACCGCCATTCTCAAACAGGGACCTGGAGCACAGAGCGTTCACCCATCTGAACAAGGTCAAGGTCACAAAACCTGAATCCCAGTAGCAGAGGTCAGATGCCAGCCCAGGCAGCCTGCCCGCCAGAGCCAGGAACGTCCCCTCTCTTGCATAGCAAGCTCTTCCTCTGTCCCCAGCGCCCTCAATACAGGAAGGTGGGGGCAGAGACGACGAAGGCAGGAGGTGACACAGGTGTTTAAGAATGATTCTATTCTTGCAGTTGGAAAAGCCCAGATTAAAGTCCCAGCTCAGGCACCTACTGGCTTGTGGCATAGACAAGTCACTAGAGTCCTCTGTGCCCCACTTGCCTTATCTGTAAAATGGGGACAACGGTGGCTTCTACCTTATAGGACAGCAGACCCCTCTCCCTGGATTTTGACTAATAAATAACATAACACATGAAAAACAAGCTCAGCTCAATACCGAACAAGTAGTTAAGCAACCGTAACTGGAAGCCCAGGAGCTCTAAAGTACCCATGGAATTCCAAAAGGATGGGACATAACAGTGTGCAATGGAGACCCAAGCCAGAGGGAGAAGTGAATTCTAAAAGAAAGGACCAGAAAAAGAGTCATGGAGAGGGTGACCAGGACCTAAGCTATGAACCTCAAGCAAGATTTCCTAAAACCAGGAGAATGAGGAAACATGGAGAGAATTTTCTTAACAAAAATACTTACTTGGTGAGTGTGGAGTAAGACCATCGGCTGCCACTCCACATGCTCCGGCCTGCATCCGACTCTCCTCTTAGACTGTGGTCCCCATGTCAATAAGTATGGCCTCTGCTTGGCACGGTGGCACGTGGCTGTGATCCCAGTGACTCAGGAGGCTGGGCAGGAGAACCACAAGTTCAAGGCCAGCCTAGGCAGGTGAGCAAGCCCCTGTCTCAAAATAAAATCCAAAGGGCTAAGGATGTAGTTTGGTAGTAGAGCACTTGCCTAGCATGTGTAAGGCCCTGGGTTAAATCCCCAGTAATGCTCCCCAAAATAAAAATAAAATACAATAGAACCCCTCTGACCATCCCACCCTGCGATTCTAGGTAGATGCTTGTCTTCTCTCTCCTATCAGATGCAAGCTCCGCGGTAGCAGATGCTTCCTCTCTTTTGCTTGCTTCTCCATCATCAGGGCCTTCTACAGAGCCTGGCACACAGTAGGTCCTCACTAAACATTGGTTGAAGGCTATAACAAGCAGCTAGGAAAGAAGGATGAGGTCTGATCTTGTAAATCTCTGATATCTCTTTGCAAAATCTGAGCAAGAGCACTGTTACAAACGATAATGCTATTTTCTCTCATTTGTTACACATCACAAAGGACCTTCTCACCCATTAACTCGCTTGCACACATTTTACATAGCAGGAAGTTTGAGTCTCTTTAAAAAAAAAAACAAAAAAAAACAAAAAAAACCCAGAAACTTCTATTGTTTCTATGGATCACAAAGAACAGCAAAATTTCTCTCTGATTCTGAAGGGTAAAAACTATAAAGCGAAAATCTTCCCATGACCTCCCACAAGTCTCTCTACCCAGAGATATTCACCGTGGAGAGTCTGGGGATAGGGTTATAATCCTCACTTTAGGGAAACCAGGGCTCAGAGAAGCTAAGAGACTTGCCCAGAGTCACACAGCTGCTCAACGGCAGAGCTAGATGTTTTTGTCTGCCCCATCCCAGGTGTGTGTGAAGCCCATGAGATGGTACTTCTTGGCGCCCTGTCCCCTCTCCCCAGGTCTACTGCAGGCAAGAGTAAGTGGAGTTGGTTGGGGGTGGGGGACTCCCTTGCCCCTGGACACAACCAGCAGAGGCCCCTGTCCTGGCCGAGCCTGCTCAGCCCACGTGACTCCTGGGCAGTCACTCACTGCCATCTCTCCAGCCCTGGCAGAGTCCCAGCATGGGTAGCTTAACACAAAGCATTTGGTGGGTGAGAAACAGAATGAGCGAACTTTACGAGGGTCTTGCCTCCCGTCGCCCTTTCTTGCTCAGACTCCCTGGATGCAATGGTTAATTCTCCTTTTATTGTAGCAAAATACACATAAAATTTGCCATTTTAACCATTGTTAAGTATACAATCCAGTGGCACTAAGTACTTTCACATCATTAGGCCACTGTCACCACCAGCTCTCCCCAGAACCGTTTCACCACCTCACACTGAAATTCTACACCCAGCAAACAGAATCTCTCCACGCTTCCCTCCTCCCCGCACCCAAGCACCCCCATTCCACATCTGTCCCTGGGACTTTGAGTATTTTAGAGATCTCACCGAAGTGGAATCATACACTATTCCTTCCGGGATGGTTGATTTTTCTATTTCGACGTGGCTGGTTCGTGGTGCCTACTTGTTTGGTCGAACCTCAGGGTGGCTGGGAAAGTATTTTTTATGTGCTTAACATTCAAATAAATCAAGCAGAGAGATTCCCCTCCAGAATGTGGGTAGGCATCGTCGGGAGATTTAAAGAACTTAACAGCAAAGTTTGAGGGCCCCTCACCCCAAGAAAAGAAATCGCCTCCAGTCAGCAGCACAGAACTTCTGGGGAGCTTCCAGACTGAGCTCGAGTCTGCAACATCCGCTCTGCTCTGAATTTTCAAGTCTATGGATTCGTCAGTCCCTGCGACTGCGCCAGCCAATTCCTGATGTGTTCTGTCTCTCCAGGTGGCGGTGGGAACCTTAGGTACCCTGTTGGTTGTTTCTGGAGAATCCTAATACACTGGCCCGGCTCCCTCCACAAGGACCTTGTTTCCTTCTCCTCCATCAGATCAGACAGCAGCTCCTCCAGGGAGCCTTCTGGAACATTCCCCCTTGGGGCACTTGTCACCCAGAGGGAGGGAGTCACGTGGCCTCACAGAGGGAGTTCCATCTTGTGAGTAGAGGCCATTTTCGGTCCGTCAGATGTGCCCTGGACTCTGTCCTCTCTCAGCAGGGGAGGGGTGGCACCCTCTGTACCCAGAGTTTGTGGGATTTGGTCAACCTGTTGAATGGCTCCTAGGAGCCCTGGAGAGAAGCCCTGGAGAGATGTCTCAGGCAGAAGCTGACCTGGAGCAGCCTCGGCCAGGGAGTTAAGTCCACACCACTCTCCCGCTGCCCAATTCCTGGGACATCCCACCATCAAGTGGGATGTGGAACACACCCTGGGGCTACCTGGATAACTGGGAGTCTTCTGGAACATTCCACCTGCCATTTCTACATTTCTCCACCTTGCTCCGACGGAGCCTGGGGCTGCTCCTCAGAAGGCTCAGGACAACCCAAGGATTCTGCCCCGTCCTGGGATGGGATTCATGATACCCAGGACCATTCTCTCTGGCTTCCCAACACACGATGGAGGCTGTCACAGGGCAAAAAGGACTGTGTCCCTTAGAACCTCAAGCCCCAGTCCAGAGGTCTGTCTTACCAGGTGGTTACGAGCTGGATTTGTAGCAAATGATCTGCTTTTGAATTCTGGTTCTGCCACTTCCCAGACATGTCACCTCAAAAAAGCCACCTATCATCTCTCAGACTAGTTTCTCATCTCTAAAATGAGAAAAATGTTTATCCCATAGGTCACTTGGAGGAGTAAATGAGCTAACCCTCAAAGTGCTTAGCACATAGTATTCACTCCATAAATGATAGGTGGCAATCATTTATTATCGATAATATTCTCATTAGCTTTGTGACTTTAGGCAAGTGGCTTAACCTCTCTGTGCCCCACTTCCTGATACTTGAAATGGGGATAAGAAAACAGTAACAATAAATACTCCACAGGGTAGCTATGGAGATAACTGAGATCAAACATAGAAAGTGCTCTCAAAGTCTCCATCTCTCAATATATGCCAGCGACGATTAGTAATCAATATGCTTTATCACCGTTGTTATTATTCGGGCTGGCCGGCGGGGTAGTCCCTTCATCCCTCCAGCTCCGATGAGCCATCTGCGGCTCTGGGTAGAGGCCAAGCCCCACTAGATCCCCCACCCCCACTCCTCTGGCCCCTTTGAAGTCCCCAGGGGCCCCGGGCCGTGATAAATGTCCCAGCCCTATAGGTTATGACTTGCTGCCAGTTTTGACGTTAACCATCACGCCCTGGCTGGGTGTTTGAAGAAAGTGGCTAAATGCTGCTGGGGCTGATGGGGGAGATAGCAGCGAGGCTGGTCTTTGAAAGCCCCCCCAGCCGGCCGCCCTGGCGAGAGCGGGCGAGGAGGCCGGCTCCGCTCCAGCTGTTTAGTCTACCAATCATGGTGGTGACAAAGAGTCTGCGTGGCACGGAGAGGGCCGCTGCTGGCGCTGGGCGGAGGGCCGCCTGCAGCCACTGCCGGGATTTCCTTTGCTTTCTTTTGCTGGTGGTGCCGGGCCGGTGGGGGGTGGTGACGGGTGCGCATGTGCGGTTTTCGCACCTTTCCAAAGCAGAGCGAAGGTTGTGAGGCAGAAATGGTACTGGGGCTCGCTCTTACGGAGACCAGGCATGCGCCTCTGTCCTGCTGTCCTCTCTCTCCCCTGGACAAGGGAACGCACGTCATGCACAGGTTCAAATACCAGGCTGAGGGCTCAGTGAGGTCCCCTCACCTCTCAGCGCTCTCTCTTCTTGCAGTGAATTGTTGGGAGAGATCCTGGACTTTCTGAGCCTCAGTTTCCTCATCTTTACAATGGGAGTGAATAGCACGACTTCCCTCATGGGGTGGAATATGGATTAAATAAGTTTTGGGAGGGGCTTTTGGAGATGCCAGCAGAGCAGGAGATCAGGACATGGAAGCTGACCTCCAACATCCGTCAAGGACACTGGGCAAAAAGCCAAATGTGCTCCTTGTTCCCAGTCGGTCCCCAGATACCTAATCCCAACTTCTACCTCACTGTGTTCTTTTTCTTTTCTCTTTCTATTTGGGGTGAGGGACAGAATGAGGGATTGAACCAGGACCTTGCACATATTAGGCCAAGTGACAGACTACATCCTCAGACCTTCCCTCTGCTCTTTTCCATTCATTTTTTCTTTCAAACAGCTTTCACTGGAAGCTGAGTAGCATCATAATGAAAAATGTCAACCAGACACCTTGCAGAGTACTTTACATGCCTCATCTGACCTGGGACACATGCATTACTATTAAGCCAACTGATGCTGTAGAAACTGAAACTCAGAGAGAAGAGACTTGCCTCAGGAGTGGCAAGGGGGCTGGGGATATAGCTCAGTTGGTAGAGTGCTTGCCTTGCAAGCACAAGGCCCTGGGTTCAATCCCCAGTGCTGCAAAAAAAAAAAAAAAAAAAAAAAAAAAAAAAGGCTGGGGGGGGCAAGAAAAAACCCCAGTTCAGCTTGTTGCTTGGGTCATATGCAATCCTCTAGGTAAGGTGCTGGAGGATAAGGACTCAGGATCCTAGGCTTCTTGCTAACCAGAAATTTTCCTCATCTGAAGATGGAAATGATGATACCTGACTTATAAGGTTGCTAGGAGCCTTAGATGAGCTAACAGGGAACAGTGCATAGCACTTAGCCAAGTCTTAATAAATGGAAGTGGTATGATTCTTGAGAATCTATTGCCAGCCTCTTTCAGGATTCAGAAGTGCAACTGGAGAGCAACTGGCCTTCAGAGAGTATCAGTCAGGGCCAGTCAGGTTATGCTGCAGTGACAAGCAACCCAGGCTTATTTCAACCTACTCACTAAGGGACAAAGGCTAGTGAATTCTCCATCTGACACATTTCCAAAATCACTGGGGCAAAGTGAAGTGAACTTGGGGGAATCAGTGGCTCATAGTTTCTACTGCTGATATTAAATAATTACATGGTCATGATTAACCTTAAAGGGGACAGGGGAGTATAAGGCTACCAAGTACCAGGAAGGAGGAAGAAAATGTTCCACAGTGCAGGAGGGGAGGCAGCCATGTAAACAACTACTCAGCTGGAGTTGAGTCCTCACTGCATGTTATGGGAACATAGAGGAGAAGCAACTTGTCCTAAGAAGAAAGTCCTTTTAACTTTCGTGGTCTAAGACTTAGGCCACCAAGGGTCTCCATGAATCTCACCTGACTGTTATGGTACATCTTCAAGTGCAATCCTCACACGGCCCACAGCAGAGAGTCTGGCAGTTGACAAAAATCCATAGCCCCAGGCCCAGCCCTGACCTTCTGAATCAGAATCACTGGGTCAGTTCCAGCACTTTCTGCATTGTGGTCAGTTCCCTGGGCAACCCTGATCCAGTCGGGCTGTAGAAGCAGCACAGTGAGGGCTAGTGGTCAAGACCCTCCAGGGCCGGAGAACACACTTCAATTTCCAGGGGGCTGTCCCCCCTGCACTTCCATCACCATCACCAAGAAAGAGTGGATGGACCATGGTAGGCTGTCACCAGGCACGTAGCAGGTCCTCAGCAAATACCACCGAGTGAAAGAGAGGCCGGAAATGAAACAGGAGCAGAAAAGAACCCGTCAGCCTAAAAAATGATTCTCCCTGAACTCAGACAGCCCTGAGTTGGCCTTCCAGGCTGACCAGTTACTAGCTGGGTGACCGCAGACAAGTTACCTCCCCTCTTAGGGTCCCGACTTCCTCACCTGTCACCAGGAATGATAGTCCTACCCACCTCCAGGACTGTGTTGGCACACAGCACACTCTCTGAAGGTCACCAGAAGGATAGTGTCTGCTTTAATAATCTCTGGTGCTGGGGCTCAGTAACTCTTTTCTGGAGACAGGAAAGGGGGACCTGAGCTCCAGAGATGGGACTCGGGTCCTGATCAGGTCTGTGCCCACCAAGCCCTGGGCCTGGTCCTCTTCCAGCTGAGACTGCTGCCAGTGTGGGCAGCGGCCCCTCCCACTCCCTTCCCCAGGCCCTCACACTCACACTCACCCCTGCCAAGAAGGGGGGCCTCCCCAGACCCCTGGAACTCAGGCTGAAGACTGACCCCATGGCTTGGGCCCTGGCAGCCAGGTGTGCTCAATGCACAGAGCCCTGGCCCACCGCTGGGGACTTGAGTTCAGAGATTTGGATTGGGGTCCAGGGCTGGCATTTGATCAATTCCCCAGGGACTCTGGTCTTCAGCCAGGTGCTTCAGCCTCTGTAATGACCTCCAGGTGGTTTCCGATGTGCCAGTTTAGAATGTCTCATGGGCAGGCGAGAGTCCTGGTCACCCAGAACCTGTCCCTAACAGTGATACTGCCCCAAGATGAGCTCTTCGGGTTGCCCCCCTGCCCACCCATGTCCACGGTACCCGTGGTCTGAGGCTTGGAGGGGCTCTGCAAGGAGCAGGGTGGGTGTATTTGTAGATTTGGGGGTGGTGGTGAAGAGTTCTGGACTGGGAGACAGAAACTCTTCTGCTTACTCTGCCCCTTCCGGGCTCTCTGAGCCTGAGTTTCCTCATCTGTACATGAGGTCTACTCCTTCATGGAAAATCAGGGTGGATACTTAACCATATGCCAAGGAAGCACAAGCCAATGGGCCCCTCCTGAAGCCCTGCACCTAAGGTTTTCTCTTCCTTAAATAGGAGTCCATAAAATCCACACGGGTCCAGAGAGAAACAACGGCTGTATACATGCCAATGAGGAGCACAGCTGCGGGCCCTCTCTGGAAAGAGAGCTTCCTCCTCACTTGCTTTATTTCTCCACTTTCCTCTGGCTGGACCCTGTCTCAGTCTTCCGGGGGAGCTTATCAGCAAGGTCTGCGAAGCAGCCCCTCCTCTGGGCCCAGGGATTAACCCTGCAGACCCCAAGCCAGGGTCAGTGGCCCTGGCTACCAGTCGTGGCCCAGGGTTCGCAACTGCAAGTGGGGTCAGGGTGGGGGGTACCCAAGGAGGGACCCCCAACAGCCAGAGAGATGGAAGCCAAATAGGAACACCTCAGCGTCCTGCTTAGAACAGCATAAAACCAAAGCCTCCTCTCTGCACAAAGAGCAGCTGCTGCCTCTCTACTGGCCCTGGCTCAAGACGGTCCACCTCCCTGCTTTCTTTCTCTCCTGCCTCGCTCTCGCCCAGGACTTCTGTGCCAGCCAGCATGGAGGGGCCCAGCAGCAGTAGGTGGACTGAAAGGGTGAGCACAGTAGGTCTGCTCAGCCACCATCCTGGGCTCTGGGCAGGGGTGGGTGAAGGATGAGGGTGGTTAAGCCAGGTTCCCAAGCAGAGGCACGTGTGCCCTCCCCACCCTGGGAGAGCAGACTGGGAGGGGGGATTTGGAAAGACAAGCACCTCTGCTGGTTTCAGTCCCAGCCCCAGGGCTGGCCTGGAGGAAGCGGCTCTGTGCCTGACCATGTGTGAAAACCCCTGGGGAGCTTGTTAGTGGGTGGATGGCAGCCGGGACTTCCCCTCTGGAGGCAGGGAAGCTTCCCAGAGGTCCTGCCACACTCCTATGGCTGGGTGGTCAGAGGCCGGTTACTTAATAATCATCTCTGCTCCTCAGTTTCCCCAACCGTGTAATGGGATCATGAACAGTGTAAAGGAAGAGTTGGGCAAGTTCATCCACCCACACAGGCAAGTAAGTGTTCTGCCTGCTCATTTCCCAGAGCCCAGGAGCCCAAGCCCCAGGCCCGCCTAGCCCTGGCCTTCAGCGCCACCTACTGGCCAAACGCACAATGACTTAGAGGGCCGTCCCAGTGTGGAGGAACCCGGAGCTCGCGGGCGATTCAGAACTGTCGCGACACCCTGCAGGAAGCGGGACAGGTCCTCCCCTCTGTGAGTGTCACCCTCCTCTTCAGTTACCTGGGCAAGGGTCTCGTCGTATGAGTGTTGGGCTTCAGAGAGTCTTGGGGGGCAGGGATCAAATACCCTCGGTGAAGGACCTGCTCAGCCTGAGCTCAGAGGCCTCGTCCCCACAGGGGCCTTGGGGACCCGCATATGGCTGTCTACGCTCTGTTCCCGGTGAATGAGTTGTCACAGGACAAAAGGACTCAGGACCCAGGACCCAGTCCTCTGGGGTTCAGGACAGGTTCAAGGCCTTGTCCCTTGTCCCTCCCTCAGGCAAGATCCACAGCTGCTTGTTCCACTTGGGATTGGGGGCGCTCCGGACCACGTGTGAGCCTCTCCCCGCATTTCTCTCTCCCTCCCCCCCCCCCCTCTCTCTCACACACACACACACACACACACTCCTGGACCCATGCATCCAGGAGGTGAGTTGCTTTTATCCCGCTTAACGTCAGCCCTTGGAGTGGGGACAAGGTCCTCGACTGTCTTGGACACCTGGTGTCCCAGCACCTGGCGGGGGAGGCTGGCAATACGCCCGACTCTTAAATTAATAAACAGAACAACACTCGTGACACGCGCAGGCACGCGCAATCTCGACCGTGCTCGCCGACTGTCACAAAGATTTACTTCCCCCGCCTCCTGCAGGCTCAGAGTCGCCCTCCTGCCACGCGCGGCTGCGCCCGCTGTCACAGAAGTAGACGCCCACCTCTGCCAAGCCGGGGGTCGGCACCCGCACACGTGTGCGCGCACATGCGCACGCCTCTCTGCTGCAGAGAGCCCACCTGGTTTCCGTCCCAGCCTCCCCAAACTCCTCCACCATTTGGTAAAAATGGTTTGGCTGGATCCTTTGGAAGCAATCCAGGGAGGGATCTCCAGGGGCCCGAGGGACAGACAGGCGGGTGCAAGGATTTTATGCGTTCGCTGTCTGTAAATTTTCTTCAGGCAATGCCGGGACTTCCTTCCTCGGTCTCAGCAGGAGGGGAGGGGGCATTTTCCGCACCCTCTGCTCATCTCCTTCCTTCTTCTCAAACTAATCAGCTGGGACCAATCACCTAGGGCCACATACACCATCACCACCACCATCACCGTCATTTAGACTGCCAGGATTTGGATCCAAGCTCCGCTCTGGCCCATGCGTGTACTGGCACCAGTGACTTGACTGCCCCGGGTCTCAGGTTTTCCTCTGCAAAATGTGAGCAATAGTACTTTCCTCCCAAGGGAGATAGTGCATTAAAGCCCAGGGCCATTATGCCTGGTACCTGCTAATGTTCAGAAAATGGGACTTATAATCATCACTATGAGGTCCTTAAGATGATTATTTTTACAATGCTATTTATACTTAAAATGCCGCAGCTGGAGGGGCTCTTAGAGACCCCCTATTCCAACTCTAGAGTTAAGCCCAGAGAGAAGTCACTTGTTCCAAATCACTGCCAGTCAGTGGTAGAACTTTGTCAAGAATTCAGTTTAAGCTCTTTGGTGAAGAATTCTTGAACCTGACACCAAAAACACAATCTGAAAAAGAAAAAATAATAATAAATTGAACTTCTTTGAAATAGAGAAAATCTGCCCTTCAAAAGACATTGTTAAGAAAATGAAAAAACAAGCAACACATTGGGAGATATTTACAAATCACACATCCAATACATGACTTGTAACTAACATATATAAAGAACTTTCAAAAATCAATAAAAAAAGACCCAAATTTAAAATAGACAAAAGATTTGAGCAGACACCTCAGCAAAGAAAAGGTACGAATGCTGAATAAACACATGAAAAAAGTTCATCTTTAGTCAACAGAGAAATACAAACCAAAACCTTAATGAGATAACACTCGTCACTTAACTAGAGTCACCAAAACTGTACAATAAAGTTAATGATATTTAGCCCTGATGGGGATTTGAGGCAAGCAGAACTCCTACTTATCACTCACTGGCAGGAATGCAAAATTATAAGTGCAAATACTAATTACAATAAAATCCAGCAATCCCATTTCTAAGTATTTATTTTCCAACTAAAATGAAAACCTATGTTCACTCAAAAATCCACACTTCCGGGGCTGGAGTTGTAGCTCAGTGGTAGAGCGCTTGCCTACCATGTGTGAGGCACTGGATTCGATTCTTTACACCACATAAAAATAAATAAATAAAATAAAGGTCTATCAACATTTTTAAAAATATTTTTAAAATGCATGTATTTGCAGTAACTTGCATTTATTATAAAAGCTAGAAACAGCCCAGTTGTCCCTTTAGCAGGTGAATGGATGGACAAACTATGCTACGTCCACACACTGGAACTCTGCTTAACAATAAAAATCACACATATAAAATGTATTAGGATAAATAAAAGGAGGGTTAAGACTGCAGACTCTATGATTCCATTTATAGGACATCTAGAAAGTGCAGAACTTTAGGGATAAAGGAGAGGCTGATCACAAGAGAACTGAGGGAACCGGGAGAGAGGAAATGATTTTCCAACTTCATGATGTTCACACAACTTTCGCATGAGTCAAAAATGCAGGTGAGTAAAAAAGGTGAATGTTGTAAGTTATTACTTAGTATTTAAAAGAATCCTGGTCTCCAGACTCCCAGCCCAGCCCTCTTTCCACCTCACCCTCTCCAGGCACCATGTGGTCTCTGGGCCCAGGCACTGCAGGCAGCAGGAGCTTGCAAGAAATGCAGAATCTCTGGCCCGGAATCTGAATTGAAGTAGCAAACTGCAAAATAAGGCTGTGAACTCTGGCTGACACCATGCTGCACTGGTCTCTCCAAAGAGCAAGGGAAGTGACCAGCCAGCCCGTCCACGTGAGGGAATAGCACTGTATTCTAAGTCAAGCTTGAGACCTGGTTCAAGTGTGGCTCTTGTGTGACCATGAAGAACAATCCCCCGCCCCTCCCCCCCGTTCGTGCTGCCTTGGTTTCCCCAGAGGATGATATAGAACCCCAAGCAGCCCTTCAGCTAGGACCCGCTACCTGTCCATTTTCCCATCCTCTAATGGTGCTCACCCCATTTACCTGCACAAACTTACCCTGGGAAACCACGTAGGGGTTTAACCGAGTATTGTGACATTTGATTGAACCAGCACCCCCTGGTGGAAAAGGTGCGCACTTGAGAAACATTTTTCCAATATGAAGGTATCACATGGATCATGAAATTATACACACGTTTTATCCCCCACACAATCCTTAGTGGCTCTGTTCCTGGGGAATTGTCTGAAAACACAAATGTGAGAGTGACTTCACGGTTGGGACTCAGGAATTGGTTGACTTTAAAAAAAAAAAAGAAAGAAAGAAAAGCTTCTTGTATCATGAAGTGTAATAGATACACGAAAAGCTCACAAAAGGTCGTTTCCATACAGTAAACAGGTGAATGTTGCTGGGTACTCAGATCAAGAGAAGACTTCCTTCCCCAAACCCGCTTTAACACCTTCCCAATCATGTCTCTCCCTCTTCCCCCTGAAGGTGGCGCCATTCTCACTTGAGACACTGATTTCGTTTTGCCTGATGGGGGATTTTGTGTGAATGGAATAAAGATGCATGTGCTTGCTTCTGCCTCTCAGTTAGCATCACGTTTTAGGATTCATCTTTCTCATTGCATAGAATGATTTTTAACCAGCTCTGCCAGTGATTCTTCAGCTTTTCCGGGCTTGGAAATCTGGGAATTCCAAATTGGAAAATTGAGGCTCAGAGAAAGAAAGGAACTCACCCTCTGCCACACAGCTGGTGAGCTGACTCACAACTCTTCTGTTGATGAACGTTCCCCTTCGGAGCTGTGTTTCCTGTCTCCATCTTTCTCCTTAGATTGACAGCTTTTTCAACAGGCTCTGGAGTCAGACTGCCTGGGTGCAAACAGACCTCACTTGACCCTTCCTTTGTATAAGCCAACTATAAATAGAGTTTTTGTTTTGTTGTATTGTTTTTTGACACGTAGGAACATTTTAATTTGACTTCAGTATTACATCTAATACATTTAATAATAGTATCATGACATTAAGGGACTTTTAATTTTGGTAGCTATAACCATTGCTTTATGACTAGCTTATGTAAGAAATTGTTTCTCCTTTTTGAGATGCATACAGATGAACCTGGAGGTGACAGATGGAATGTCTGGGGTTTATTGCACAATACTTGAGAAAATTAAAGGTGGGTAAGGAAAGATAGCAGGGCATGCGGAATATCGGTGGTTGCTAGAGCAGGGTTATGGGTACCTGGATTATTGTGGCACTCTTGACTTTTGCATGTTTGGAAATGATCACACTTCAAAAAATAAAAAGGCTTAAAAACAAAGACCTGGGTTCAACTGACTTGAGCTCTCTGGGAGGAAAGTGGCCTCTGCTTCCTCTCCAGGAACCCAGGTCTTCTCAGAGGGGGATCTGGCCAAGCACTCAGTCACGATCCTCCTGGGAGCAGGCCTTTCCTGTGGAGGTGTCTTCCCACCTGGAAGTACACAGGCTGACAGAACCCCTCCCAGACACCCACCCACCCACTCCAGTACACATGCCACCGGCCCCAGGACTCGCAGAAAGCCAGAGCCGCTTTTGATGAGACCCCTAACAAGGCACAGCCCGGTTTTGATTAAACTTACTAAGCAAATGATTAATCTGGACTAGACACCCAGTGGGAGGTGGCTGTGGATGACAGCATCTGGAATTTGTGGTCACATCAGAAGCGCTTGATGCTGGAGAAATTCACCGTGGACCCCCCCCCCAGGGGCTCCTGGTGGTCTCTGGGGCCCCCAGGGACCTCCTAGCTAAATCGGGAGGGAGGAGTACTGGGCAGGGGCAGGAGCCCCACGCTCCAGGCTCAGTTCTCCAGCCTCCCAAGTGACTGTGGGCCAAGCACTTGGACTGGGGTTAGGGAGGCCTCTGAGGTCACAACTAGGCATAGAGCAGGTGTCATTACAAAAATAATGTCCAGGCCCCTCCACTCACTAGCTATGAGAACGCTGGCCACCAGCTTGGTACTGCTTCTACCAAATGGAGACGTGCACCTTCCCGGGGTCCAACTGAAGGCACACACCTGGCCTCCCGAAAGGGTGCCCCTTATTCTCCCTTCCTGCCCCGCCCTCCGCCCAGTTTGCGATTCCACATTATGTGCTGGTTTCCCCACGCCCCTTCCCATCCCACGGCCCCCTCAGCTGGACCCCGGGCCCAGCCCGCTCCTGACCAAGCAGGCCCTCGATAGCTAACGACTGCCCGGAGGCATGAAAAGCTGGCGGCCCCGTATCTGACGCACGATCGGTGCTCAGTAAATCATCAGCGATCGATAGGATGGTTACTACTATAATTTCTGGCCTGGAAACACAAAGCCACCCTTACACCCCCAGAAGTGCTCTGAGAAACGGCAGAACTGGGGTTTGGAAGGGTTCTGACCAGCTCAGGTGGGGCAGTTGCTGGCACACCTCTTCTGGAACGTCAGGTCAATGCCAGTGGCCTGTAGGGACTGGGGGGAACAGGGCAGGACGCACGCAGGGCCCTGGTGATCTGGTACAGCAGCCGGCTGTGGCTGCAAGATGGTTGCACGACGCTTCTGAGCTTTGCTTTTCATCCTTGATGCCAGTCTTAGCACTTTTATATAGTGGACAGCAAAGCCCTGTATTCACGGGTCCAAGTGCTTAACAGCTCCAGTAGGTCTCCGACAGCTGGGCCGCCTCTGGAACACTGTATGGAGGCATGATCCTTGGGACAGCTGTCCACTCCCAAGTAGGGGACAGGAGTCAGGCATTTCCAAGGGGGTAGGAGCAAAGGTGACTGGAACGGACAAACAAACTGCTACTGCTGTTCTACCTCCAGGTCCAAGATCTCTTCTCTCCTTATTCCTTACTAACAACAGAGCCCTAATAACAAACTGCTACTGCTGTTCTACCTCCATGTCCAAGATCTCTTCTCTCCTTATTCCTTACTAACACCAGAGTCCTAATTTTCAATGTGCCCCAGCTGAAAAACTAAATTTCCCAACCTTCTTTGCACATAGAGGACGCCGACAAGATTTAAGCAAAAGTCGTCGGACGAGTCTTTCATGAAAGCACTTAAAAGACAACTAAAAGGATGAGGAGCCTGTTGCTTTTCTCCTTCTCGCATATAATGCTAGGGCTCAGGTGCAATGGCTGGAGCTTTAACAGTCATCGAGGACCATGAGGTAGCAGCTTCAAGGATGGAGGCCGCGTACTCAAGATGCAAGAGTGAAAGGAGCTTAGGTTCTTGATTATACTGTGGGGCAACCATCCAGTCACAGACTGCTCAGCCCTAGGCATCTCAGTAAGCCAGAAATTAAAAATGAATTCGTTTGAGCAACTCTAGTCAGGTTTTGGTGACTGGAAGCTCAACACAATTCTTTCCACATGCAGAAATGATGGAGGAAAAGATCTATCACAGGACCCAACACACGATGAGTAAATGGACAAAACAATTATCAAATAAGCCCCAGGAGGGACGGTGGGAGGTAAGAAGGGAGGGAGGGAGGGAGGAGAAATAGAGAGAGGGGCAGGCTATGGTGGTTCAAGAACATTTCTGATCTGGAAGTCGCCTGAGAGTTTGAAATGAGGGATCCTGTTGGCGAGTTCTGGTCCAGACCCTCTCCATGGTTCCCCACTGGATCCCTTTCCTGGAAGAAGCCCCACCCCCGCCACTGACATTATGCCTCCAAAGTTCTGGACCGACTCCCCCAGACTCAAGCAAACAGGACCGAGCAGGGCCCAGAGCAGCTGTGGCCAGGCCCCAGGCCCTCCAGGTCTCCTTTCCTGGGCAGGCTAGCTCCTCCACCTGGGTGGGAAGCAGACCCTCTGGAAGGCTTTCAAACCTGGCCTAGAGTCAGCCTTCCTCAAGCTCACTGGAACCCCGATGTGCGGAGAAGGCAGGTGTCTCCCCTCTACTCCTGGCACAACTCAGAAAAGTGGATGTTATTAAAAGAGGCGTGGGTCTCCTGGACTCACACAGCCAACTTCGAACACAGACACCTAAGCCATACTCTTTTTTTGGAGGTAGTGGGCGTGTGCTGGGGAATTGAACTCAGGGTCACTTGACCTCTGAGCCACAGCTCCAGCCCTAATTTGTATTTTATTTAGAGACAGGGTCTCACTGAGTTGCTTAGGGCCTTGCTAAGTTGCTGAGGCTGGCTTTGAACTTGAGATCCTCCTGCCTCAGCCTCCCGAGCCGCTGGGATTACAGGTGTGCGGCACCGCGCCCAGCCCAAAGCCATACTCAGCTTCTGCACTGCAACCCCTTTCCAGAAGCTTCTCCTCATCCCTCCCTGAAAGGACACCCAACAAGAGGAGGTAGCTGGATGGGAGCTGGGATAAGTCAAGGGTCCTTCATGCCCATCAGTCACCCCCCGCCCTTGTCCCAAGCCAGTCTCACCCCTGGCTCCAGTGCACAGAGGTGGCTCCAGCGCCCGGTCCAACCACAATCCTCTCAGGGGGAGAAGGGAGAACAAATAAAAATAAAATGGTAATAATTCAGGCTGAGCAGGAGCACAGGCAACAGCTTTACCCAATTAACATTCCTTCGGGGTTTGGGGCCGTCCCCTTCAGTGGCACCTCATAAATGTCAGGAGGGGCTGGGGAGCAACTGGGGCTTCTCCGTGGCCTGGCTGAGGCGGCACACTGGGCGGGGCCTGCCCAAGCAGCTTCCGGGAAAGGAAGGGAGAGCACAGCCTTCCCAGGGCCTGTCAGGAAACCAGAGGGATACTCCGAGAGCCCTCATCAGGGTCGCGTGGGCCCGCGAGAGTTACGATGCTAATGGGAGACCGACAACCTTCCAAATCATGACCCCTCTGCACTGAGAAGGAGGGGGCAAGCCACGAAATCAGCCCCTCCCTGGCTGGATTCCCTCCCCATAGGGATAAGATACAACTAGGCCTCGACCAGGCTCCTCACACTGCCTAACTGCCCTGCAATGGTGAATTAATGAATGAATTTTAATTTTACTAATTTTTTTTTTTTTTTTTTTTGTAGTACTAGGACTTGAACCCAGGGGTGCTCTGCCACTGAGCTATATCCCCAGCCCTTCCTTTTTTTTTTTTTTTTTTTTTTTTTTTTTGAGACAGGGTCTCACTAAGTTGCCCAAGCTGGCCTCAAACTTACAATCCTCCTGCTTCGGCCTCCTGAGTCACTAGGATTATAGGTGAATACTACCATGTTAAAAGTCACAAAGTGCCCAAGTATTTCGTGAAGTGTTACTTCTGTATGTGATTATGAGTGTATTGGTGGATGAGAGTGACATCTGAATTGGTGGCCTCAACAAGGCAGGGTTTAGGCCACTGAAGGCCTGAATAGAATAAAAACCTGAGTAAGAAAGGATCTCTCTACCTGAGTCTCTTCCTGCTGTGACATCGGTTCCCTCCTGTCTTCAGATGCACTGAACTGGACCTTACATCACTGACTGTCCTGGATCTCAGTCCTTCGGACTCAGACTGGACCACACCGTGGGCTCTTCTGGATCTCTGCTTATCAACTGCCTCCTTAATCATGTGAACCAATTCTTTGTAATAAATCTTTCTCTTTGGCTATATATCTGCTGTGGTCTGGTGTTTGTCTCCTCTAAACCATATATTGAAACTTAACCCCCAAAATCCAATGTCAATGGCATTGAAGATGGGACCTTTGGGAGGTGATGGGGTCACGAGGCCTCTGCCTTCATAAATGGATTAACCCACTTGTGGATTAATGAGTTATTGCAGGAAGGATTTCATTATAGAAGAGAGTTCTCTCTGGCTTGTCTGCTCTGTCTGGCCCGTGATGGCCTCTCCCATGTCATGGTGTAGCACAAGGCCCTCACCAGAGGCTGAGCTGATGTCCTTGGATTTCCCAGCCTCCAGAACCGTGAGCCAAATAAGCCTCTACTCTGTAAATTACTAAGTCTCAGGTGTTTATAGCAACAGAGAATGGACTGAGGCCATATCTCTACCTCTCTCTTCTTTCCTTTGCTCTGGGTGGCCTGTTCACATCCCTTGCCACGGAGGGGATTCCTACCTCCTCCTCCCTCTCTGAGCTCAGCTTCCCTCATGCCCCAGCAGGATCTGACCCCTCAGGTCCCCTCTCTTCCTCTCCATTTCTGCCTTCCGCAGCAGCTCTTGGGTTGCGAGCTGGTTGCTTTCTATCTCCTCCAGTAGACTGTGCAGCTAAAGCAAGGCAGGGTCCGGCTTGCTGTCTGCCTTGTGCCCACACAGTGCCTTGAGACTGGACAAACGAGCAGGTGGACAGAGTCCACTCTGCCCTGAGGCTCCCGGATGCCCAGTAGAATGAAGGGCCTTTCGATGGCCCTCTTGGGTCCCTTCAGAAAGTCCCTTCTCGGGCTGGGGAGATAGCTCAGTCGGTAGAGTGCTTGCCTCGTAAGCACAAGGCTCTGGGTTCGATCCCCAGCACCAAAAAAAAAAAAAGAAAGAAAGAAAGAAAGAAAGAAAGAAAGTCCCTTCTCACAAATTGGAGGATTCCAAACCTGGGGAATTCTGTCTCCTGGGGTTGCTGGGGACCCTGCAGGTACCCAGCTCCATGGTCACAGATCCTGGGGCTGGAAAGATGCACTTTGGTGAGCACCTTGGGAGATTCCCATGCAGAAGAAAAGCAGTGGTCCCCGGAGGGTGGCGCCAGGATCTTTCTCTGTGCCCTCCTGCCTCTGCCACACTGCACGGCTTCCCCGACACGGGCATGTAAGACAGACCAGAACTGCACGGAGGCTCCTGCACTGACCGCAGCTCAAGAGACAAGGAGAGGACGGGAGCAGGAATCACGGGTGACCCTCCAGCTCTGTCTGGTAAGGAGCTGCAAGAACCGTGGCAGATCATCCTGCCTTTCAAGCCTCAGTTTCCCCCGTGGGTAAATGGCAGGAGGTGGATAACCATATCCCAACCTCAGGCCCAATCCTGGGCACAAAGGAGACAGACACTGCCCCGGGTCAGAGAAGTCTCCTTCCCAGGGCAGCGGTCAGAGTGCTCACAGGGCGAGGCAGCTCCTGGCAGTGAGTGTCCAGAGCTGGGTGGGGACTGCAGCCAACCAAAGGCCAGAGCCCCATCTTCAGAGGGCAGCTATCTCTTAGTCCCATGCTGAGGAAGGCAGGGGCTCCCAATTTTACAAAAGAAACTGTAAACTTGTATATGACTGTCGGTCAACTTTTTACCACTGTGACAAATACAATTCGAAAGAGGAAAGATTTATTTTGGCTCAGAGTTTCAAGGCCCAGAGCTGACTCCATTGCTCTGGGCCTAAGATGAGGCAGAACATCATGGTGGAAGCATGTGGTGGAGGAAAGCTACTGGGTTCAGGAGAGCTGGGGAGCAGAAAGAGAGAGGGGAAGGGGCCAGACACAAAATACAACCCCCAAGGGTACACCCCCAGTGACCTACTCCCTCCAGCCACATCCGACCTGCCTACAGTTTCCACCACCTCCCAGCCGTCCATTCAGTTACAGATGATCAAGCCACGGATGAGCTCAGAGCCCTCCTCCCCTAATCATTTCCCAGAAGTCCCACCTCTGAATATGGGGACCTCGATTTTAACACATGAGTCTTTGGGGACTCCAAACCATAACAGTGACTGTCCTGATTTTTAAATGTTGGAGCTGGGTATGTCTCTAATCCCTGCTACTTGGGAGGCTGAGACAGGAGGATATAGAGTTTGAGGTCAGTCTGGTCTGGGCAACATTGCAAGTTCTGGGGAAAATTTTAAATGTTGGCAGTGAACTAAAAAAAAAAAAAAAAAAAAAAAAAAAATTAAGCTAAAGATTGAATGAGAATCAAACAGGCCCTGAGAGGAAGGAAGGCCCTGAGTGATGGAATGGGGGCAATGTCTTCCCCTTAGGGGTGACCTGGCCCAGGTTCCTGGACAAATATCCCCTGGGACAAGGATCCAATCTTGGCCCAACTCAGTCCACTCACCAGGAAGAACACTGAGTCCAAAGAGGGACCTCAGCTATAAGATGAAAGGTGACTTGATGAGAACTTAAAGTGACCTCCAACGGAGGAGGAGACAGAGGTCCAGAGAGGGACAGGACCAAAGCAAGGTTTCAGGGCAAGGAACAGCCAAGCTGGAGTCAGAACCCAGCCCTGCAGGCTCAGGGTCCAAAGCTCCTTCCACTCTCCAAGGAACTTCATGTCTTTGGCTGGCTGCTGCTCTCTTCTCATGTCCTGGGAAACGCTGGGATTAGGGTCAGCCAGGCCAGGGATGAGAGGGCAGTGAAGTGCCCACACCTGAACCTGTTCTAGAAGAACAGGTATTTTAGCATGGAGAGTTAGGGAGGGGACAGGGGGAGTGTCAATGACCAGAACCACTAGAAGACCCCAGTGGAGTTTGACGTTCTTTTCTACACCTCTCCCGCCCGACCGAGGCAGAGAGAGCTCGGCACCGACCTAGGCACGAGAGGCACGAGGAAACCACATCAATGCACCTTGCCTTCCAAACTCCTTCTCTAGGACTCACTGGCACCACCCACGGAGTGCGCCACCATGCTTGGCCGGTGGAGTTCCGTATCTTCCCAGTCCCCAGACGTCCTCTTTAGGGAACCAGGGCAAGTGGGGAGATTGCTGCGAGCCAGGATTCCGTGGGTCGTCAGGCTCGCCGTGACCTCAGTCGCTCTCCGGAGCTGGTGGCACCTGTGGCACCCCTTGGAGCGCACGCGGCGTAAACTGGGCACACTAATAAATCCCGCCAGGTGAGCTCCGCTGCCGAGTGACGCGCAGCACAGGTGAGGTCAGGATCCCGAGATTCCGCTCACATTCGAGCCCCGGCGCGCGCCCCAGCGCACCCCAGGTCGCGCGTCTACGGACGGTCCTGCAGCTCTTCCCGCGTCCTCCCCGGGAGTCGGGGTGCATGCGGGTGAACCCGGAACGCCCTGGCGAGGCTCGCTCCCGAGTCCAAGGGAAGAGATGCGCTTCTGAGAAGCCGGGGTGGTGGAGGAAGGAGCCTAGAAAGGGATAGAACGCCAGGGAAGGCCACCGGCTCATTGCTGAGCCACTATCCACCCATAATTTTAACCCCTGTCGTCGGTGTTTCTTGTGTCGCCCTAGTGGTCATCGAGGAGCTGTAGACCTTTTCAACGAGGAAACCCGATTCCTTTATTTTCCTCCCCACACCCCCCAACACACACCCCTTTCTTAACTAGTGGTTCATTATTTTCCTTTCTTTCTCTCTTATTTTTCTTTTCTTTTTTTTAACCATTAGAAGGCCATCAATAAGGAAACAGAGTATAACAACAATAAAATACTAAAATATACCTCGTTCCTGCCAGAGTTCCAAGCCATGATTTACGAATTTTCTAAATCAGTTAATTTACAAAACCAACTTGTGGGATAATGTATATTAGAAAACAGTAACATCATTCCATGTGTGTAATGTACGCACGTGTGTGCATGGGAATGTAAAGGACATGAGGAGTTGGGGGAAAAGTTTAAAAGTCAGCACACACAGACATGGCACCCTCTGAGGAGTGAAAGAACACAGAAATTTTAGTTTCACATGTACTGTCCCCATTGTAAAATTAGTATGCACCGTGTGAAACTAAAAATTGATGAAAGTAGCTTTTTAAATATGAAACTAATTTATGCCTCTTGGGAAAAAGTTACACTGTTCCATATACAGTTAAGTAAAATGCTAGTTATAAAATGATGTATATCTGGTATGATTCTATGTCTTAAAATAATGAGTGTGTGTGTGTGTATGCACAGAAAAAAAGACCAAGAGAATATTAAAAAAAAAAAAAAAAAAAAAAAAAAAAACTTAACCAATAGTTATTTCTGAGTGGTAGGCTTAAAGGTTACTCAATAAAATATGCCAGTGATATTAGTCAACATTATCATTTTTATAGCTTATGATACTCTGTTGTATAGACATCATTTATTTAACCAATCTCTTATTGATGGATATTTAAGTGACTTCCAGTATTTTCCTACTATCCAGTGCTAGGATGAACAGCTTTAAAGGATAAATTCTAGAGGGGCAACCTCAAGGTCAAAGGATGCTACAGGTTACTTTAAGATAAATATACATATGTACATATATATTTGCATGTATATATATATATTAGTTGTAGATGGATAAAATACCTTTATTTTAGTTATTTATTTTTATGTGGTACTGAGGCTCGAACCCAGTGCTTCACATGTGCTAGGCAAGCGCTCTACCACTAAGCCACAACCCCAGCCCCCACAGGTTACGCTTTGACACACATCACCAAACTGCTGCCCCTCGGCCCCATCCCCAGACTCCTCCCCAGAAGTGCTAAGGGTTTATTTTCCCACTTACCCACCAATACTGGGAATATTCATTCTAAATTTCTGCTAGTCTGATATGTATGAAAGTCTGTCTGATTTAAATTTGTTTTTCTTCCATAACCAAAGTGATGAAATACAAACACAGATTTTCTTTATGCCTTGCAATTTCTTAATAGGTATTCCTGAATGATACTCTCTTGATGATAAGTCTTTACATTTTATCTTGCTATTTGGTAGGACAAATGTTCCCACTCGGTCTTCCAGTTTCATAGATTTCTTGACTGTTCCATACCCTTTCATGTGATTCTTTTTTTTGGGGGGGGCGGGGTGCTGGGGATCGAACCCAGGGCCTTGTGCTTACAAGGCAAGCACTTTACCGACTGAGCTATCTCCCCAGCCCCCTTCCATGTGATTCTTTACTCTGCTGTGTGTGTTAAATTCTGCAAAAGACCCTGGAGGTATTTTGCTTGGATTGCTTTGCACATGTGTGTGAAACTAGGAAGAACTGACATCTTTACCCTGATCATGAGATATCTTGCCATAGTTCAGATTTTTAAAGAAAAATCCCTCAGTGACATTTTATAATTACCCTCATAAAAGTCTTTCATGCTTTTTGGTTAGATTGTTTGAGGATGTTGTATAAATTTGTTTTAGATTTTGATATAGTTGTTTCATTTTTGCAAATATGGCTTTTCCCCTCTTATTATTATTATTATTATTGGCTTTCAATAAGATTATTGATTTTTCCACATTGATTTCATATCTTACCACTTACCATGTCCTTAGAGAATTGGATTTAAAGGCTTGTGTCATTGATTCCCTTGTGTTTTTGAGATGCCTGATCTAATTATTGACAGTTTTCTCTGTTCCTTTAAAATATTTATACATTTTTTTCTTTTTCTTGTCTTATTACATTAACTATGACTTCCAGTACATGTGTGATAGAAACAATAAGAGTGAGTGTTCTTGTCTCTTCCTGACATGTTTGCTTAGCCTTCTAGTATTTCTCCACGAAATATGTTTTTTATTACACTATTCCCAGTTTTATCTTTAAAGATCAGTTTTCAGTATTCTGAAATTGCCTTCCTTCTATATTCAGTCATTCTTTCTTGAGATTAGTTTCCACAGGGAATGATGGAAAAGGCACCATTCTAAAACTAATGGAACTTTCTGCAGTCATAAAAATATTCTACTGTCCAACATGGTAGTCACTAGTTACATGTGGCTACTGAGCTCTTAAAATGTGGCTAGCAAGACTAAGAAACTGAATTTTAAATTTTCTTTTTAATTAATTTAAATTTTAACTTACAAACTGAAATTTAATGCTGACCAAGTGTTTCTAGTGAAAATTTAGTGTCCAAATTTAGAAGTCAGTATAAAATAGAACACATTTCAAAGATTTTAGTTTGAAAAAAAGAATGTAAACTATCTCATTAATAATTTTATATTGATTACACATTAAAATGTAATATTTTCATATAGTGTATCAAATAAAACCTCAAAAATTATATCACACAGTTGTTGTTTGGTTTGGGTACTGGGGATTGAACCCAGAGGCATTTTACCACTGAGTCACATCCTTAGCCCTTTTTATTTTTATTTTGAGACAGGGCCTTGCTAAGTTGTAGAGACTGGCCTCAAACTTGCTGTCCTCCTGCCTCAGCCTCCCAAGTTACTGGAATTACCAGCATGTGCCACTACACTACACCCAGCACCTAGTTGTTTTTAAATTTTTCTCAATGTGGCTATGAGAACATTTAAAATTCCATTCATGGCTTACTTTATATTTCCCTTGGAAGGGAGCATTTTAGTGCATGGAATGGTGGGAGAACCCTGTGACCTTGAACAAACTTCTTCTCGGTTGCCTCATGTGAAAAAACAGTGAACATAGGTCCTTCCCTGCACATTTTCTCAATCCTTTTGTGAGAATAAAGTGAAATAATGCATTGGGGAAAAAAGTGTTTTGTAAGCTTATAAGAAAAACGAACAGCAACCATAGCATATGTTTAGCTCTTGCTATGGATGAGCCAGGTTCAGTGCTAAGTGCGTGCATGCAGTACGTACACAGGCTGTAAAGGGCCCTGTGAGGTAGAAACCACATTGTACAGATGAGGAAACAGCCTGAAGGAACCATCTGCCCAATGCGCCAGAGCTGTAATGTGACACCATGAGGATCCTAAACATCTTAACCCACACTGTAAGAAAGGGGTGCAAAAATAAAAAGCCAACCAACCTCCTGAGAGTTGAAAAGCAGGACTCTGACTCCCGGTCAATTTTATAACTGCAGGCGACCCCAAGCTTAGACAGGTCTCCTAACCTCAGTGATCATTTGCTTCCTTGGGGATAAACTGGCCACCTTGTGCTGGTGCTTAAATGAGATACTGCCAGGAAAGTGTTAGCACCATGCCTCGAACGTGGACATAAGGATGAATGATTTTCAAACGTGGTGTTTCCAGCTCCCGGTGTGGCTCCTAGGGGTGTCATCTGGACACATTGCTCAACCTCTGGGTGCCTCGGTTTCTTTCTTTGGTAAACAGGAATGAGACCTAAAAGAACCTAAGTGAGAAAGCACGTCCTTTCCAACAGAGGGATCCCGAAGCCCGGACTGAGAAGGGGTGAGAGAATGGGGCAGGTCTGGCCTGCAGCAGAGGAAGGGAAAGAAGCTGTCAGTGTGAGACCGCATGTGGCCGCTTGCTCCAGGTATTGCTGCCTTCGCATTGGGCCATCTGGCTCAAATTTGCTCTGACTCCTACCTGCTGCGGTGTCACCTCTGGCGCCCCTCTGGAGGGATGAGGACCCCCAAGAAGCATCAGCAAGGAACATTTCTGAAGCTGACCCCTGTTCTGGGAGAGGGACCATGTGACTCCAGGCCCCTCCCCCTTTTTAACCGCGCCCCTGTCTCGGGATGCTAGGGACTGAGAACTGAGTTTTAGACGTAGACCAGCCGGTTCCTACCGCCAGCCAGACTTCATCCCAATAGGTGACCTCGCAAACTCCCCCAGGCTGCGCTTAGGTCCCCTCTCCTGTGCTGGGTGCCCCAGCCCCGCCCTCCCAGCTGCCGCAGAGAATTCAATGACACCTGCGCATGCCTGGCGCGTCTTCTCCTGGGCCACTTCTGGGTCCACTTGCAAATTGCCACACGAAGTCATTCTGAGAAGTTGCTTGACAACTCTCGATTTACTTGTTCAGCGCTAAATGAGAAATGGCAACGTTCTTCCTACTGGCCTGGGTCTGTTGAAAGTAGGTTTAGACGATGGGTGGAAGGAATTGCGGGTGCGTAAACACGCCACCAATGTCCCTCTCCATTCTAGCCCTGTAGATCCAGGGGCCAGCTGTCCTTGTCTGAGGTTGGGAGTCACTTCCACATCATTCACGTATTCATTCCTTGGTCATCGTTGGGGGGTGCTGGGCACAGCGTGCTCCGGCAGAACTGGAGCAAACCCTCTATCTTTCCGCTGGTGGCCACAGTCCCCTGCAGGCAGATGATCCGCAGTGCTAGTCCACGGGGTCAGAGACCCCAGGACAATGTGGGAATTCCTTGTGGAAGTACAAGTAATCCAAACACAGGGGACCAGCTTTTATTCTGAAATTATCCCCTGCTAATTGTTTAAATGTCCATTTAGTATATGAAATGACGGTAACCAAGGATGGAAGCTGTCTTTCTAAAAGTTCTTTGACAAAATTAAAAGTTGGCAAACAGAGGGCAGCAGGACGGTTCTAGAATGGCCTGTCTGTGACCAACCCCTGTATAGTCCCCTTTCTTGCTCCCATTGATAAAGCAGGCGCCACCATGGAGAGGCAGACCCTCGGGGACCTGAACTGAAGGTGGCCTCTGACCAACAGCCAGTCGGGACAGGAGATAGAGGGTATCCAGGGTCCTGGAGGAATTGAATCCTGCCAACAGCCACAGGCAAGCTTGGGAACAGATAGCTACCCAGTGGAACCTTAAGGTGACCACAGCCCAGTGGCAGCACCTGGACTGGAGTGAGTGAGGCCCTGAGGCAACAGAAGCACTTAAGGGATTGCTCGGGTAGCCACCTTGCAGGGGAGGGTCCAGGGACGCGGTGGACAGACTCCTGTCCCACAGAAACCATTGGACAATATATGCGTGATGAATTAAGCTGCTGGGTTATAATTCATTCTAACCAACGCATTTGGGTATTTTTAAACGTTCCCCATCTGTGGAATCCAAAATTCAGGTACCAGTGGTGGTGAAACCCGCTCCTTACACCTTTTTGTTTTTGCAGCACTGGGGAATGAACCCAAGGCCTTGCACGTGCTAAGAAGTGCTGCACCCCCAGCCTTTTCCATTTTTGACTTCGAGCTGGGGTCCAGGGGGCCTCAAACTTGCAATCCTCTTGCCTCAGTCTCCAGAGTTGCAGGGACTCTAGGTGCACATCACCCTGCCTGGCTGAGATGGTATCTTAAGGGTAGGGAGGCCTCCCAGGATGACCTGGATTCTAATCTCGATTCTTCTCTTCTTATCTAAATACCCTCAAGCAAGCTACTTCAACTTTCCTGAGCCTCAAGTTCCTCATCCATAAAATGAGCCTCATGCTGATTTCCTAAGTGAAATTATGTGGGCAAATACCAATAACGACCATTTCTACAACATTCTTTGGTGCTAGGACCAGGGTTAAATGCTTTACCTGCATTATTGTGATTTATCCTCACCAACTTAATGGGTCAATTCAGTTACTACCCCCATTCTTGAGATGAGACAACCGAAAAGGCACAAGCCCTGTGTCTCCCCGACACACTGTGGGCTTTGAATCTGGGGAGTAAGTGAATAAAGGAAGAGAGAGCAAGCCTTGCAGTGGCGCTTGCTCACTAGGTGGCAGCAGAGGCAGGCAGATCTGCCACCTCTACCCTCACCTAAAAGTGGCTGAACATTCATTCCTGAAAATAAATGTGGAGCTGAAAGTTTATTCCTGCATTATTTCCTTAAGTATGTATGGACTGCATTTTATCACCACATTATTTATTAGAATTAGTTACATTAATTCTCATCACGAAGACCCCATGAGCTTTGTTACGACCAGTGTACAAAAGAGGAATCTCTGGCTGAGAGTTGTGAGTTCCCAAGGTCACAGAGCTAGACGGTGGCGTGAGTGAAATTAAACACTTGATGTAAATCCTTCCAGAACTACTTTTCTACGTCAATATAACTGAGTTGCTGTGTGTGTGTGTGTGTGTGTGTGTGTGTGTGTGTGTGTGGCCAAAGAGTAGTTTTGTTTGAGTGTTTTCAGAATTCTGACCGTGTGGTTCTACTCTTGCTTCTTCCCCTGCCAGTGAATCTTGGAAACATCTTCCAAGAGATGGTGGCGTTTGGCAACTGCGTGATATTGGGCAGTGTGGTTGGATCACACAGTGTCTAGGTAGGCAACCCTTTGTTGATAGTCATCTAAATTACTTCCAATTTTGCGCTTACACAAAACAAAATGCTTCCAGAAACATTCACGGGGCTTCTGTGCTAGCATTTCTGTCTGTGGCGTCTCTGAAGTTTGGTTCCTGCGTTGTGTGTGCTTGTGTGATAAAGGTGCTGCTCACCCACAGGTGGGAGGGAGGGAGCCAGTTTCCCCAGGGTATTGGCATCCTGGGCGGTTATCCATGTGCACACTTTTTGCTGGCTTGACATAAAGAAAATCGTAGTAGATAGGATAGTAAAATAGCTGGAGCTCTTAAGATAAAGCGAGCTTCCGTTTCCCCTGCAGGTAAGCTGTTAAGAGTTTGCATGGCCAAGAGGGTCCCTGGGGGAAGAGCTGAGCGAAAACATCCCAGGTAGCTTCGGGCCACCATCCCAGCAGAGTCCTGTTTGCCCTCTGGCTAAGCCTGGGATGCACACACAGAAAAGCTGTCACTGCTGAGGGTCTTGTTTGCTTGTTTGTTTTTGTACTGGGACTAAACCCAGGAACACTTCACCACTGAGCCACATCACCAGCCCTTTTTGTTTTTTATTTCAAGGCAGGAGTCTTGCTAAGTTCTTTAGGGTCTCAATAAATTGCTGAGTCTGGTCTCGAATTTATGATCCTCCTGTCCCAGCCTCCCAATCACTGGGATTAGAGGCATGCCCCACCTCGCCTGGCCACTGTTCAGGTTTGAATGTGCAAGTCACAACCAGGTTGGAAGCCCCCAAGTTATTTTTGTGCTTTCATTGACATGCCAAAGTGTGCATGGTTCATCCTGCTGGGTAATGTGGACAGGGGGGGCCTGACCAGTCCACAGGGGAAACACTACAAGGGGAGAAAGCTCAAGGGAGCAGAAGGAATTTCTAGGCCCCACACTGTGGCTCAGAGGTGTTAGATGGGACGTCTCTCAGCCTCCTTACATCGGGAGTGGGGCTTCCAGAGCATGATGCTGTCCCCGAAAGCAGGGAAGCCAGTGTCCAGGCCTTCCCACCCTGCCACCCTGAGCCACACCATCCCTGAGCAAGCTCAGCCCTCACTGAGCATGGTGGGAGCCCTGACTTTCCCCACTTTGCAGATAAGGAAACTGAGGCTCTGGGAGGGGGAAGCTCCCCGTGGCATCAAAGCGGTGGGTGGTACAGGGAGACGGAGCTGACTGGCCTGGGGGGTGCTCCTAGACCTGCAGAAACACCCAGGCAGGGCCCCAGCAGCAGAGCTGGCAGGGGTCTAGCAAAGAGGGCAGCCCTGTCATCTGGCCCCACCCTTTCCTGGGGCTGCCGTGTTATCTGGGCCCCGGGGACCCAGCTGCAGACGCTCACCAGCTCGGGCCCTCCCTGGCAGGTGGCATCTGACCTTTGGATGTGTAAACAAGCCTTGGCCTGGCCAGAGGTGGCTCTGCTTGTCCTTGGGGCCTGCAGATCTGTGCGTGCCAAGGCAGGGGTGTGTGTGTGTGTGTGTGTGTGTGCACGCGTACACACATGCATGTGCATGCTTGGGTTCAAGAGGGTGCGAAGGCATCTCTGCATATTCACTGCGGGCTGGACCTGGGGACATCTTATCCATCCTGCTGTCTGCCTATAAATTGGAGATTTTCAGGAAAGGTTTTAAGGTCCAGCTTCCTTCCCAAAAGAGGACTAGGCTGGAACCAGGGAATCCAAGCGGAAGTTAAGGACCAGAGAGTCACTGCCACGTGCCTTGAGCCACACAGCACAGTTAGGTCCAGAAATGTAAGCTGTACAGGTCTTGCTTTCTCTGAGTCTCGGGGTCCTCTTAGTCCAGTGGGGAGAGGTCTGCCAACAGCCCTGGTTCCCCACACCACCTCCCTGCAGAAGACCCTGGCCCCTCCCACCCACCGCCCGAAGCTCTTGTTATCTCTGGGGCCCTGGAGCCTGCTGACTCCTGGGACAGGGCCCACCCTCACTGGAGGGACCAGATGGCCGGACCTCAGGGGCTGTGCAGGCCTGATACGGGCCAGCTTGGGGCCCTTTATCAGTAGGTCTGTGTCTCCCTGCAGGCCTGTAGTCATTTCTGGGAGAAGAAGTGAGAAGAGGGTTCCCAGGCTTGGGCAGGACAGAGCCTTTTCTTTGTACTTAAAAAAAGGAGAGGGCTGGGGATCTAGCTCAGTTGGTAGAGTGCATGTCTCGCAAGCACCAAGGCCCTGGGTTCAATCCCCAGCACCACAAAAAAAAAAAAAAAGGAGAAAAAAATATATATATAAAATCTGTATTGCCTTCTCCAATAACAAAGTTACTTCAGGCATGTTGCAATAAATTGGAACGGAACAGAGTAGATGTATGGAAAGTGAAAGTCCCTGCTCAGCCACCTTCAGACATCACCTGGGCCTGGTTTGGGGTCATGGCTTCAGACTTTTTTTCCCTATGCATAGACTAACATTGTCAGAGATTTAATAAACTGGAATCATAGAACAGGATGTGGTGGCTCAGAGAATGTCCCAGGTCCCAATCTGTACACCGGGCATATTCATCTCCCCGACCCTCATGTTTTCATCTGGGAAACCGCGTGTGGACATTGTCGGGATTAAACCGAATGTGAACGTGAGGCTTTTGGCCAGCAAGACGAGGCTGCAGGAAACCCTCAATGAGCGCCAGCGTTGCCAGGACCCTTCCACAACGGACCTTTGCTTTTTGTTTACCAATCTAATGTGATTAACCAAAACAAAAACAAAAACAAAAACAAAACAAAAAACAGCCTAAAATTGTTTTTTGTTTTTGTTTTTTTCTATATTGGTGCCTAGAGATATAGTCCCCTCTCCTTGACAAATTCAGAGCTTTCCCTGCATGAGTGAAAGTAATCATTATTTGTTTTTCCAATTAATCTTATTGCAGAACAATTCACATACAATAAGATGCACCCATTTTAAGAGTACAGTTCAATGAGTTTTCCAAAAATGATACAGTCCTGTAGCCACAGTATAATCAAGATCTAGAACATTTATTTGCATCACCCAAACTACTTCCATGGAGCCCCTTTGCAATCAATGCTCTGCCCCACACTCGGCCCCAAACAGCCACTGAAGTATTTCCTGTCTCTATGGTAAAGATCTCCTGTGTCTAGCCAGTCTGGTGGTGAACACCTATAATCCCAGCTGATCTGGAGGCTGAAACAGGAGGATCACAAGTTTGAGGCCAGCCTCAGTAATTTTTTTTTTTTTTTTGGTGGTGCTAGGGATCAAACCCAGGGCCTTGTGCATGCTAGGCAAGCACTCAACTAACTGGGCTATATCCCCAGCCCCCTAGCCTCAGTAATTTAAGGAGAACCTAAGCAACTTGTGAGACCCTGTCTCAAAATAAAAAATAAAAAGGACTGGGGATATGGCTCAGTGGTAAAGCAACCTGGGTTAAATCCTCAGCACCAAGAAAAATAAAAAGAAAGAAAGAAAAGAACAGGAAAAAAAATCTCCCTTGTCTAGAATATCACAAAAGGGATCCTGCAGCACAGCCATGCTGGGGTGAGTCTGCCTCCACTGAGCCGGGTGTTTCTGAGGTTCATGTGCATCGTTGCGGGACCAGTAGCTCTTTGCTTTCCAGTGCTGAGGATCGCCTCTTGCTTGGACACAGCACCATCTGTGATTCCTTCCACCTGTTGCTGAGCATTCGGGTTGTTCCCACTTGGGGGCCACTAAGCCGGTATTTTAAAAGGCAGGTGAGGAAGGACTGAGGCTGTTTCCCAAGGCTCCCTATTCCCTTTTAAACAATGCAGCCACGTGTGGTCATGCAGCTGTGCGTGGCCATGCTGTAGAGGTATGATGGAAAGTGTTCTGAAGGACCCCTGCTTCCAACTGGGGGTCCGGAAACCCAGAGAAGGTCAACAGCGTTTCCGAGATCAGGCAGTGAATCTGTTTCCATGCGGAGGCTGGAACCCAGCTCTGCCTCCCCAAGGCCTAGCATGAAGCAGTGTGGGCACCCTGCAGGAGCGCACTCGTGTGCCCTCATGAAGGAAGCTAGATTGCCATTTCCATCCTATAGCTATAAAATTGAGGCACAGAGAGGTTAGGCAGCCTGCCCGAAGTTACACAGGCACAGACTCTGAGCTCAGTCTCGTACCAAGCGGTCGGGCTCCAGTACGGGACAATCCCTGCCCCCTGGGGAGACACAAGGCATGTGGCATGTGGCCTGAATCGGACGCCAGGCATCCTGGGCCATGGGTCCCCAACCTGCTGTGTGAGTAGAACCTATTCACTTTCTGGGACTCAGATTCTCCACGACCTCAAGGGCAAGGTGGCCGTCTGGCAAGAGGCCCTTGGAATTCCTTGGCAGTGGGACTCCAGGTGTCTTCTTGCTAAAAGGAGAAGAGAGGACTGGGCTCATGGCTTCGCTCCCTGATGAGTCAGGAGAGACAGGCACTGGGGTCTGGGCTCCATCCTCAGCGGGCAGACCCGTGTCCCTGAGCAAGGGCTCTGGCCTCTGGCCCCAAAGCAGGCGAGGCTGCCTGTCCAGGTCCACTACATTTCCCTGCTGAGCCATTGCCTGAAACCCATGGGGTGAGTCTCACCCTGTACCCACCACCCGATGGCAACCCGTTTCCAGCCTCATGGCCTCTCCTTCCCCTCCAGCCCCCTCCTCCTCCCTGGTCCCTGCCTGCTGCAACCTTGCCTTGGGTGCCCTGCCTCCCTGGCTTCAGGAAAACCATGTTCAAACCCGGACCCAGCCAATCACTGACTGTGTCCTCGAGCCAGCCTCACAGCTCTCTGAGCCTCAGTTTGCCCATCTGTAAAATGGGATCACAGCAGGATCTACCCCCACAGAGTTACTGCGAAGATGAAATCGACAGCGTGATCCAGTGGTTCTCAAAGTATGGTCAGGGGAACCCTGAGGAGTCCCAAAACCCTTTCAGGGGATCCAATACATCCAAATTCTCTTCCTTAGAAGACTTAGAAATTATTCACCATTTTAACTGTCGCGAGTCTATGGTGGCGTTCTCTGGAGGCGACACAGGTAATATGATATCAAAACTGACTGGGGGGCTGGCGCTCAGTGGAGGAGCACTCACCTATCACGTGTGGGGCACTGGGCAAAAAAGAAAAGCAAGAATCAATACATGGGATAGATTCAAACTAAAAAACTTTTTCTCAGCACAGGAAACAATCAATAATGTGAAAAGAGAGCCTACAGAGTGGGAGAAAATCTTTTCCACATGCACTTCAGATAGAGCACTTATCTCCAAAATTTATGAAAAACTTACAAAACTTTACACCAAAAATACAAAGAACCCAATCAATAAATGGGCTAAGGAAATGGGCAGACCCTTCACAGAAGAAGACATACAGGTGATCAACAAATATATGAAAAAGTGCTCCTCATCCCTAGTAATTAGAGAAATGCAAATTAAAACCACCCTAAGATTTCATCTAACTCCAATTAGAATGGCTATTATCAAGAACACAAGTGGGCTGGGGAGATAGCTCAGTCCGTAGAGTGCTTGGGTTCGATCCCCAGCACCACAAAAAAAAAAAAAAAAAAAAAAAAAAAAAAACGAACACAAGCAATAATAAGTGTCGGCATGGATGTGGGGAAAAGGCACACTCATACATTGCTGTTGGAGTTGCAAATTGGTGCAGCCACTCTGGAAAACAGTATGGAGATTCCTCAGAAAACTTGGAATGAACCCACCATTTGACCCAGCTATCCCACTCCTTGGTTTATATCCAAGGGACTTAAAATCAGCATACTACAGTGATGCAGCCACATCAATGTACATAGCAGCTCAATTCACAATATCTAGATTGTGGAACCAACCTAGATGCCCTTCAACAGATGAATGGATAAAGAAACTGTGGTGTATATACACAAAGGAATATTACTCAGCCATAAAGAATAATAAAATTATGGCATTTGCAGGCAAATGGATGCAGCTGGAGAATATCAATATTAAGTGAGATAAGCCGATCTCAAAAAACCAAAGGATGAATGATCTCACTGATAAGTGGATGATGACACATATAGGGGGTGGGAAGGGGGCAAGAATGGAGGAAGGGGGGACTCTATAGAGGGATAAGGGGAGGGAGAAAAAAATAATAACAGAATGAATCAAAAACTATTACCCTAGGTAAATGTATGATTACACAAATGGTATGCCTCTACTTCATGTACTAACAGAGAAACAAGATGTATCCCATTTGTTTATAATAAAAATGAATTTTAAAAAAAGAAGAAGAAAATTATGGTGCTGGTGAATGAATGAAGTTGGAAAATATCATGCTAAGTGAGATAGGCCAAGCCCAAAAAACCAAAGGTTGAATGTTTTCTCTGATAAGTGGTTGATGATACATAATGAGGGTGGGTGGCAGCAGGGGGGAGAGAAGAAGGGAGGAATTTTGGATGGTGTAGGGGAAAATGGGGCGGGAGGGGGTGGGGGAAGGAAAGATAGTAGAATGAGACAGACGGTATCACCCTATGTACATGTATGACTGCATGAATCGTGTGAATCCTGTGAATCGACATTGTGCACAACCACAGAAATGAGAAGTCGCACCCCTGTGTGTACAATGAATCAAAATGCAGACGGTAGAAATTTAAAAAATTAAAAAAAAAAAAAAAAACGACTGGATACAGAAACAGGTACGAGAACCCAACTGTCCTCTACTGAGCAACCTGTCAGAGCATAATGAGGACCTGGGACCGGGACGTTTGGGAACCGCTGGGTGAGTGCAAGGCCCAGCTGCACAAGGGCGGGAGATGCCCTTGACCTTGGGCCCACCCAGCTGGGTCTCCTCCTCCTCCCTGCCCTCCTGGAGGTCTTTACCAAACTGGAGGCAGCTGAACCAGGGCCAGGAGCGAGCCGTCGGCGCTTGGCCCTGTTGCTGCTGTGGTTGACTGCCGGTGGCCCTGGACCGGCTCGGATGCTCTGGTCTCCCGTTTCTTCACTCGAAGGGCAGGCGTGGCCAGCCAAGCAGATTCCCGGGCACCTTGAGCTGCTAACATACGAGGAGAAGGTGAACCAGGAGTCCCGAGTCTGCGGGCGCCGGGGGAAGGCAGCCCTCCCGCTCCCGCGCCCTGCTGGGGTGGGAAGCGCTCCCAGCTGGTCAAGAGATGGTGCGGATCTAGGAAAAGCAGGGCACCGAGGCCACAAGACCGGGGCTTCAGCTCGCAGACTGTGACGGACCCACAGCCTCACGAACCTCAGTCAGTGCGTCTGCGAAATGGGTGAGACCCTGGCCTGGCCATGTTCCAGCTGGGAATGGGAAGCTTCTCCCCTCCAGGTCTCCTTTCCCCTGTGTCCCCCCTTGACTGGAAGGAGGCTGGGTGGGGGCGAGGGGGTGGAGGGCTCTGTGTGGGAGGACAAGGAAGGCGGAGGGCTTGGGTCGCAGGGGCACCTCCATCCTGGCTCTGACGGCAGCGGAGGCACCTCAGGCAAGTCCGTCCCTCTTTGGGCCTCAGCTCCCAGGAATCTTCAATGGGCACAGCCTTGCGGCTCAGGGTTGGCTTCTGCCGGTCCCGCATCTGAGCGCTGCTGGGGATTCTGCAGGAGTCGGACTCTCGCGGCCTCATAGCCCAGATTGAAATGCCACTTGCAAACCTTGGCCCTTCTTAGAAAGCTGGGCTCGTCCCAATTCACTCAACAAACCTTTATTTAGCACCCACTGAATAAAGCACTGAACAGACAGGAACCCAGAAAAGATAAAAAGCATATTTTCAATTCTCTGTATTCTATCCCACTAATCAGGATTCCCCAGACATCCACTCTGGGCTAGAGATAAGAGGGGTGCCAAGTGTGGTCTTTGTCCTAGAAGGGACCTTGGACTTCAGCGGGAGAGACATCGTCCATTCCCTCCCACCAGCCTCCCTCCCTCTCTCCCTCTCCCTCTCTCCCTCATTCAACTTATTGAGCACCTACTCTGGGCCAGGCCCCTGCTATGAATAAAACAGACACAGTCCTGCCCTGGCAGAAATGGCACCCTAGCTCAATGAGCAGACGCTGAACAGATAAACACACAATCACAGATATTATTACACACTGCGATAACTTGTGTGCAAAAATGGTATGAAAGAACAGGAAATACTTCAGTGGAGATTGGGATTCGCTATTAGAAACATAGACTTCAAGGACAGTAGCATAAGCATGTAAAAACTTATTTTTCTCATTATGAGAAGTCTGGAGGTAGTGGCTGCTGGTATTGTTTCAGCAGTTCAGGGATGGTACAGTGGAAGTCTGTGTTGTGTCTTATATTCCCAAGGTGGCTGCTGGAGTACCAACCAACACATGTATATTCCAGTCAGAAGTCAGAAGGCATCCTGCCTTCACACATCCTGTATGTCAAATCTCCCTCGGCCTATTTGGGGTCCACCCTGACAACCCAGAATAATCTCCCCATTCTAAGGTGCTTAACTTAATCTCATCTAAAATGTTATCCTTTTTCCTAATAAGGTAACATTCCCAGGTTCCAGGGATTAGGGCCTGATATCTTTGTGGGCATTTCACACCCTGCTACAGTAGGTACCTACTTCATTTGACCCAGGGGGTCAGAGAAAGTCTTGCCAAGGAAAAGATGCATCCCCAAGATGGAAAAGACGAGTGGGGGTTAGGGTAGGGAACAGTGTCCTAGGGAAAGGGAACAGCACATGCAAGGCCTGAGTGTGAAAGCTGGCCCAGTGGCCCGTGGGGCTGGCAGGAGGGTCCGTGGAGAAAGACAAACTGGGACCCAAGAGCCAGGAAGCCATATTAGAAATTTTTGTCTTTATTCTAAGCATAAAGAAGAGCCCTAAAAACTCTTGCATGGGACATAACGACAACATGGTCTCAAGCTTGTGAACGATTGCTCAGGCTGCAGCACAGAGCCCACATCGTAAGAGACAGGGGTTGCGGGGAGACCAATCCTGGTGGGAGAGGGTGGCCGCTTGGCCAGGCTGGTGGCTGGGGGTGGGGGCAGTGTGCAGGGAGGCCTGGGCTCAGGGACAGATGAGACGGGCGAGGGCTGCACCCGACCCCTGAGGCGTCTATAAAAAGGGAGTCTCAATCCCCAACGCTGTAGCTGAAGGAGACCTCAGCCATGGTTTCCAGCTGGGGGGAACTGCATCCTGAGAGCCACGTGGCCTCAGCTCCCGCCACAACGGGAGCAGAACAGAGTCGGGACACGAGTCCCTGGAGGAAGAGCCAGGGAGTCCCTGGACTCAGAGGCTTCCTGGAAGAGGTGGCGTCCATCACCATTGACTTTCTCTTCCTTGCCCCGATTTCGAATCCTGCCCTTTCTTTCCAGCCTGGGAGCGCGCTGGGTCTGGGATGTGTCTACGGCTACCTGCCATCCCGGGAGCTGTATTTGGGGCAGGGCGGTTGGAAGTCACGCTGGAGAGAACCTTTGACAACCCATTCCCTTTTGGAGCCTCGGCTGCCTGGTCTGTGACGCGGGATAGTAACGGTGCCAGGGAGGGACCGTTCTGAGCACTCGGTGAGGCCGAGAACCGAAGTCTAAGGGCGGGTTTACGGGAACCTTAAACTCAGCCCCTGAACTGCCCCGCCCCGCCCTGCGGCCCCCTGGGAGGGGACCTCACAGTGTATCCACAGGTGGTAAAAGGTGCACAAAGACAGATGCGGACGCTGTATCACCCAGAGGGGCGTCAGGCAGCGCACCAGCCAAAGCGTCGTTCTGTCCGTGTGAGGTCGTGGTGTTCACGGAATTGCAAGTTTTTGAGACGCTGTTACCTGCCGTGCTTGCTTTCCGCAGGCCGAGGACACATTCATGTCGGCAGCTCCTTGTGTACTTATGATTTTGCATTTTACTTTTTTTTTTTTTTTTCCTAAAGAAGGTTCCCAAGATGGTGTGACCTTCAGGCCCCACAAACCAGCCCCCGCAGCCTTCAAGGGCGCCGGCCGTCCTGAACACCGGCCAGGGCAGAGCCAGCCCCAGGGCCAAGCCAGCCCTTCCCTTTCCACCTTCAGGCTGACCCCCGGGCTGAGCTCCTGGAGGACAAAGATCCTTCTTCTTGTCCCTCATGGGACAGCAGCTGGCACACGGCCAGCCTGTAGACCCAGAGAGGGCGAATGAATGAACGAACGAATGGTAAGTGGATGAGGGACGGTGGCCCGGGGTCTGGGAGGCAGCAGTCAGAGGCAGGCACGTGGCCCTGAGCTTTCCCAGCGGTCCTGGGTGGAGCTGACCCCAGGCCGACTCAGAGGGAGAACCGCCTGAGACCGCCTGGCCTTGGCAGATGGGCAGAGAGCGTGTTCTGCCCGTGGCTGAGCCCCAGAGCTGCCTCTGGGAGAAGGTTCCTCTGATAAGGGCCACCACACTCCTGAGCAAGAGTGCCCTCTGTCCCCTGACCTTGGACTGAACCTCACACTGGGCAGGGATCCATGGCTCTCAGGGTACAGAGAGGGCAGAGAGCAAATCACCCCGGACGGGAAGTGGGAACGGATTCAGGTTCTCCACCTCTCCAGAGGTCAGGTTCCAGGAGGTGTGTAAGGTTAGGCAAGCTGCTCACCTTTCCAAACCTCAGCTCTTGTCTGTGAAGCAGGCAATAAAGGTATCCACTTCACAGGGCATAGTGAGGACGAAGAGGGACAGGGCCTGCGAAGCCTTCAGAACAAGGCACGGCACACCACGCAGCTCAGGAAGTAGCATCTACTGAAACTCCTTCCACCTGTTTTTCCCAAATGCCAGTCGGTGGAGAATTTTTTTGGAGGGAGGGAGATACTGGGGATTCAGCAGCACTCGACCACTGAGCCACACCCCCAGTCCTATTTTGTATTTTATTTAGAGACAGGTCTCACTGAGCTGCTTAGCGCCTTGCTTTTGCTGAGGCTGGCCTTGAACTCGTGATCCTCCTGCCTCAGCCTCCCGAGCAGCTGGGATGACAGGCGTGCACCACCACACCTGGGAGAAGTTTTCTTTGATTCGAGGTAAAATGAAAAAACAATCAATATGGAAGAAAAGGCCAATTTACTCTTTTTTCCTTTTAAATATTTTTAGTTGTAGATAAACACAATAACTTTATTTTGTTTACTTTTTTGTGTTGTGCTGAGGATTGAACAGGGTCTCACACATGCAAGGCAAGCACTCTGCCACTGAGCCACAATGCCAGTCCTCAATTTACTCTTAATATCTCATTTATCTTCTTTGTGTGTGTGTGTGTGTGTGTGTGTGTGTGTGTGTGCGCGCGCGCGCACGCGCACACAGGGGCCAGGTACTGGGAATTAACCCCTGAGGCACTCTGTCACTCACCTACATCCCCAGACTTTATTTTAAGACAGGGTCTTGCTAATTTGCCCAGGCCACCTTCAGACTTGTGATCCTCCTTCCTCAGCCTCCCTAGTAACCGGGAATATCTCATTTACTTCTATGTATCTTTTTTCTAAATTCCCATCAATGTATTACATTTACAATAAAAAAGGAACAGGAGTCAAGTATGAACTAGAAATGTGCACATAGATAAACATAGAGCACACTCAGTAAAGAAAAAGCTGAAATGCTAACAGTAATTACTCCTGAGTAGTGATAATAGGGGTGGGTAATTTTTAGTCTATTCACAATATATTTATCAAATATTTTTCAGTAAGGTTGTTTCTTTCACTAAATAAATTATTTGAAGGTAAGAATAATAGTTTGGAAGCTAGGCACAGTGATGTGCACCTTGAGTCCCAACTACTCAGGAGGCTAAAGAAGGAGGATCACTTGAGCTCAGGAGTTCACAACCAGCCTGGGAAACATGGTAAGAACTCATCTCACAAAAATAAATAAAATAACAAAATTTTATTTGACTTTGTTCTGAAATTGTCCTTCCCACTATTCTCATGTTGAAATATTCCTTATTTTTATGAAATCATGATCAGAATGGATGATAATCGATTCTTTAAAAACTCATTCTGGGCAAAATTTAAAATGGACTTCCCTATGTCAACTGTCAGCGTTTTTCTCTTTTTCTTTTTTTGTTTTTTCCTGAAATGTCATGGGTCTGCGAAGCCCTGTTGTCGGGTAACTACCCACTGTCCTTGTCCAGCTATCTTACTTTCCATGTGGGTAGACTGAGACCTTGAGAAGCAACACTCCTCTTTTTTTCATTCTAAACACACAAAAAACCACAAAGAACACGATCACAAACATCCAGGTCTCACTACTCAAAACCGATAACAGTTCAAACTTTGTTTTACTGTATTTGCTTAACCCGTGGTCTTTATTTTCTTAAGTACAAGTAGAGTTGAAGCCCTCTTTGTCCCCCATTCCCGTCCCTCCCCCTTTACTCCCACGTCCACCAGTGTTCACAGCAAAGGGCTCAGAGGACAGTGTGCGTGATACTGTTCAGCGTGTGCAACATCACACGATAGGGTCAGCCGCATGTCATGTTCTGCCACCTGCTTTTTCCCCTCTCAACCTTGTTTTTGGGGAATGTCTAAACTCTGGATCGCTCTCTTTATTATGCAGTCCTCTGGTTGGTATCCCCATCCCCCTTTGAGGTATATTGGAGGTTTCCAGATGACCTATGCAAAGTCACACAGGAGTCAAATAACCTCCCCATACACACAGTCACTCTGTGGACTTCTACACTTCAGAATTCCAAGTTCCACGCATGGTCCTGTGCCATGGGCAGGATCCACCAACCACCTCCTCCCCACCCCACCTTCTGTCCACCTTATTGCCTTGGTCCTGGAGACTCAGGGCGAGCGCAGGATTCAGGCTGTGGGCAAGAAGGGTTTTTGAGACCAGAGTCTTTCCTTCCAGACAGAAGAATGCTAAGGCACTTCTGACTTGGACTAACTGTTCTAAGATGTGATTAGAGTTGTCAGATTTACTAAATGACTGACAGATGACAAGGCCCTTGGTGGTCATTAGCGCTGTTCAGTCAATGTTCTCCCCGCTCTGGGCACATGGCAGGAGGCATTTCCCTGCTCCTTGACAGTTACATGTAACCTGCTTCATCAAAAAACAAAATGAGAGGAAGTGACATCTGTCACTCCCAGGTGGAAGCTCAAAGAACAGCGTGCAACAGTTTCTCTCTCCTGGAATGGCAACTGACAATGTTCAGGTTGGTGGCTACTCTATCAGCTTGATGCTTGGAGTAAGCACCAAACAAAGCCCACTGTGTCCCACAAAGGATGCTTAAGCCACTCTCTTGGGGTTGTTTGTTACTGCAGCATAACCCTGCCTATCCTAGCTGATATGGGGTCATGTCTGGTGAGCCCGGGCAGCTGTGAGCCAGGTGATAATCTTAAGGGCTATCCTTAGGTTAAACCTGGGTTTGATGATGCCAAGTCCAGTTCCCTGGTCTCTTGGGTAAAAGGTGCTCCTTGGGAGCCCTAATGGAATGAAGAACTTCACCATCAAGAAAGCAGTGAGGGGCTGGGACTGTGGCTCAGTGGTAGAGCGCTCGCCTTGCACTGCATGTGTGAGGCACTGGGTTTGATCCTCAGCACCACATAAAAATAAATAAAGACATTGTGTCCATCTATAACTAAAAAAAATATTTTAAAAGAAAGAAAGGAAGCAGGGGATCCTCAGTCTTTAAAAAACAGCATGTGTCAGAGAAGTCTGAAGCCGAGTCATTTCCTACCTGCATGTCTTTGGATAGGTAGAGGATTAAATGAAGGACAGATATCAAGTACCTAGCACGGCCCTGGGCACAGTGGGAGCTCTGAACAAATGCCTGTGCAGCAAAGCTACTGGTTGTTAATAACAACAACAACAAAAAAGTATTAGAATCTAAGAATCCAACAATGGGGAAATAGTTAAGTAACTATGGTATGCCCACCGTGTTGCTAAGCAGCAAAAAAGGGTGGGGAGGGGGATGGAGAGGAAGGAAGTAGAACAATGTAACATGTGGATCATTAGGGCTACAGCGAAAACAGCAAGCTAGCCAACAGCTCAGCTTTGAAAGCAGGCGGACCTGGAAATGAGTCCCAGCTCCCCTGGCTGTGGGTTTTGGATGAGATGTTGAACTGAACTCAACTTTGGAGACTGACAACAATAGGAGCTCAGTAAATGTGAGCTATCTCTTTATTGCTACCATTATTAATATTAAAGCTACAGGTCAACATTGGCAGAGCACCTGGCTCCCCTCAACAGAGCTCTGCCATTCTGTATTTCACCGCCTCCATGACCCTGTGAACTTGATCTTTATTCATTTTTACGCACAAGGACACCGAACCCTGAAAGGTTAAGCCAAATGCCCACAGTTTCAAAGTCATCCTATTCCTCAGGTGTCCAGCCTCGTCTGTCCTCATCAATCCTCATTAATCCACGTGGGGGTCAGGGTTTGAAGTCAGTTGTCTGCTGGCAAAATTCATCCTCTTAGCCAGGCTCAGTGGCACACGCCTGTAATCCCAGCAGCTCAGGAGGCTGAGGCAGGAGGATCAAGAATTCAAAGCCAGCCTCAGCAAAAGTGAGGCACTAAGCAACTCGGTGAGACCTGTCTCTAAATGAAATTCGAAATAGGGCTGGGGATGTGGCCTGGTGGCCGAGTGCCTTTGGCGCCTGTGCTGGATGAACTGACCCTTCTTAGATCATCCCCTGTATGTACTCACCTGCTGGGTCCTCACAGTTCCAGGTAAACACGCCATCTTTCTCTGGCATCAAATTTCCATGGGCCTGCGGCAGGCTGACGGCTTTCTGTACCCATCCTACAGTCCAATTCAAACAAAAAGCACCAGAACAATATATACCCTTGGAACAAAAATAAACTTTACGCACTGGTAAAAATTGGCAGTACCTCTCAGGGGGCCACGAGACCAGAGGACTCTGTGCTAAGTGGTTCCATCAGTGCCTGACAAGGGAACATTTAATTTCTTTGGGCCAAACCCCCCTCCTTCTGGCTCCTTCTTCTCTAGGCCTCTCAAGTTTACCCAGGACACCCCAGCTGGAGACAGGCTCTTCCTACCTATGGTGAAATCTGCTTTTGGTGGAGCAAAACAGGTAAAGAGGCTTTGCCGTGACTGTACTTAGGTTCAGATGCAGAGCTGCTGCTCCTTTACTGTCCCTGGATGAGTTACTCAATGCCTCTGTACCTGAGCTTCCTCTTCCCAGCTCTGGGGCACATCATAGCACCTTCTTCAGAGAGTTGTTGAGGGATCAGATGTCCAGAGGCTAGCACAGTGCCTGGCTATTATAACTACTTATCCTCATTCTACTGCTAACCAAGAAGGACAGCAATAGTGAGAGTTACTCTTTATTAAGGGCTTTACACAAGGTCAGCATGCTTTACATGGACTATCTCATTTAATCCCAGGAGATGGGGCCTCTGAGTAGCCCCACTGTAGAAATGAGGAAGCTGAGACATAGCGAGGTGATGTGCCTGCCCAGGGTCCCACAGCCTAGGTCAGCAGGCACCTGAACCATTGCTTTTAATTATTTTGCTCTTCAGTCTTCTAGAAGGACTGGACGAAAGGCCCAGTGCATACAAGGAAGGCTGCAGGGATTGAGGGGAGGGAGAGGGAGGGAAAGAGACACAGAGAGAGGGAGGGAGAGGGAGAGGAAGAGAGAAAGTGCCCCAGAGGAACAGGCAAGAAGAGACTTTCCCAAGTGGCAGAGAAAGTGGTGGTATGGAAGTCCTCTGATCATTGTCCCCTGTAGCTTATTGGCAATAGGAGTCTCAGACCTCCTATACATGTGACAGAGTCACCATACTTTCTTGTATGTGCCACCCCAGGCCCTGCCCTGCTAGGTTGGCTGGGCCCTGTGGCAGCACAGACACCCTACCCAGGCCAGGGTCCAGGTTGGACACACTGACAGCAGATGGCTCCAGCTTGCCCTTCCTGAGCACCTGCTCTGGCCACAACGCAGCACTTGCTCATTAAAATCAGGTTCTTCTAGAAGGAAAAGCCAAGCTGTTTTATTTGCAAAAATGAAATAGTATAAGCTATAATAAAATAAAATGGGACCCGTTTGGGCCCAACACTGCAACAGTGTTCTTGCTGAGCTAGGAAAGAAAACTCAAAGCAGGATCCACAGCTCTGGGAATGGGGTGGGGAGTCAGCTGGCTTGGGTGTACTTCCTCCAGGCCCTGACCTCAGGAACCCCCCAATGATCTGCATGATAATAAGAGCTATAGAAGTGCCTACAAGGTGTCAAGCCCTGTTTTCTGTAGCTGGGGCCCAGAGAGGTTGAAATGCTGGGCAAAGGGGCCCAGCTGGTAAACCTTCAGTTTGCATGTGGCAGTAACAAGGGCCACCTGTGTGGAAGTGTGGATTCCCAGAGAAAGGAAGACAGTTGAAACCACTGGACATTGTAGAGTTAGTGAAGCCCCTCAGGAAACATTTATCCAAGGAGACAGGACAGTCTAGCACAGTGGTTCTCAATCTGGGATGATTTTGTCCCAAGGAATTGTTTGGAAATGTCTCTAGACACAGTGGTGGAGAGAGCACAGAGATTCTGGAATCTAAGGCACCCTTCCCAGCTGTGTAACTGTGAACAGGCACTTAACCTCCTGCTTTCCCTTCTTTAAAACTGAGCTTAGTTTCTGCCTCATAGAGGACCCAATGCCTATGAAGTGCTTTTTGGAGGCAGGCACATAGAACCCCTTCAGTGTTCTGCTGTTAATTACCAAGGACAAGTGCTCAGCAAAAACGGATGAAGAAGGTTAGCTATGAAAGTAGATCAAGAGCTTGAGAGGGCAGAGGCGGCTGGAGGAGGCCCCAGTGACCTGCTCTGGCATTCAAGGCCTTCCTGGTCTTGCTTTAGCCTGCACTGTTCACCTTGCCACCCACTGCTCTGGACAGTCTGCTCAATGGGCACCCAGGGCTTTGGCCTACCCGTACAATCCCCACCTCCCAAGGATCTCCTCCTCCAAGAAGCCACCTTGAGCAGCCCAGCCTTTAAGAATCACGGGCTCTTTATTGCAGATGAACCATGGGGTGGCTTCAGAGATACATCATGACATACAGAGTCATATCCACACAGACTCTGAAAAACACATACACTCCCACTCATGAAAGACACCCCTGTTAAGATACACTGAGCTCTGGTCACAGACTGCTCACAAACGTACCCCTATACACAAACATACATACAGCAGAATACGATCTCACAAAACACATGTGGTCCCATACACACAAATACATACAATACAGGTACACAAAAACAATACATAGTCAAGGATATGCAGTCCCATGCAGGAACCCACAAATTCATATACATGTACATAAATGCAAACTCACAGAAGTCCATGGGAATCTTACAAACCCCAATATTTAGGCACATAAAGGTACACACCTACATATATGCACATATTCTGGTACACACATAAATACATCTATCAATGCACTGTATACATAGGACTATGTATACGTACATTACTCAATGACACAAACACTCCTCCTATATATTTTCCCACACATATAAACAAAAAGATATTTTTTAAAGTCCATGTGTTTCTTTACATACATCCCATAGCACATTTCATTCAGTCATCGTTTAAATTACAAAAACTGCGAAGGAAAGTTCCTGAGGGCTCCTTCCTAATTCAACCTGGTGTCATGGGTACTCGCGTAGATCAACAACATGCACGCGGCAGGCTCAGGCCTCCCTTTCCTAACGTTTCCACCTTTGGATACGAGGGTGTGGATTTTCTCTCTTCTTCCGACCTCCGCCCCCGCCCCGCCCCGCCAGCCCGCCGCGGCCTGGGGCGCCCCCACCCTTGCTCACGACCCAGCCCTCTAGGCCTGCGCGGCGAAGTGCCCAGCGTCCGAAGGCCCCGCCCCTCCGACAAAGGCAGGGCGGGGCCGTGGGCGGGGTCGTGGGCGGGGCCAGGGGCCACGTGTACGCACGGGCGTGGGCAGCGGGAATGAATGGGGTATGCCGGGGTGGAAGCCGTAGCACACCGCTCTCCTTCTCCACCTCAGCCCGGGCCCTCCGCTCTTCTCCACCTCGCTTCCCAGGCCTGGCCAGACCTCCGCCGCCAGGAGAGGGGGTCGGGCTGCGGCTTCGAGCCGCCCCTCCCTTCCGTCCCTCCACTCCGCCCCACCCCGCGGCCCGCTCCGCCCCTCGCTTTGCAGCCCGGGTGGAGGCTGAGTCATCGCTGCGGCGCGGTCGGCAGCGCCCGGGAGCAGGCTAGCTGGCAGGCAGGGTGTGAAGCTGGAGTCGTCGTGCCACCCGGCGCACGATAGGACCGAGTTCCCGCGCAGGGTCCTTTCCTGGAGATCCTGGGAAAGGGACCTCACAGGAGGCCAGGGCCGCGGGGGTTGGACTCCGAGACCCCAGAAAGCGCGGGTCTCCCGCACCCCCGCCCGGACTACAGTTGCCTTGCAGCATTCTGAAAGAGCCACACAGACCACGGAATCGCACATTTTTATACGTAACATTTGCGTGGCATCCAGGCCAGGACTCGCCAACTGGCGGCCCACGGACAGAGCTGGCCTGCACCTGATCCTTATTTGGCCCACACAGTGTGGTGTTGTTTTGAAGTTTTAACAATTCCCAGTATTTAAATACCATGCATTTCGGGGGGTGGGAGTCACATTTCCAACTCTTGAAACATTAGAATATATGGCAACACGTTTCCCATGATAACTAACTTACTTTTGAGGGGGACTGTCTTTTGTGGTCAGAACATTGCACCCTCCTGCCTGTCAGGGTCTCCCCTGCTTCCCTACTGAACTTTCATGTGGACCTAGTGATTGCAAATCTAGTCTATCCTACCCATTTTCCAGATGGGGATGGGGAAGTGGGGTTTGGTTGTTTCCAGAGTCCCACAGCATGTGGCCTTAGAGCTAAGAGGAACCCAGCTTTTCCTCATCACTGATTTTTTCTACCAAACAATTCTACCTCCTTTCATACGCATGCTAAGACAAGAAATTATCCTGTGAAAAGTGGGTCCCAGAAAATGGACCCCATTGAGGGTCAGAGTGGACCCCAAATGGAAGATGATTTGAGTCTGTAATTAACCAAGGAAAGGGCCAAACAACTTTCTACTCATCCGTGGATGAAAGCAGGACTGTCCTAAGGAATTCCAAGCAGAGTGTATGGGAATTCCTTGGAACCACTGGTAGCTTCTCAGTCTTTGCCCTGGAGTGACAAGAGAAGACAAAACTGGGACAGATGGGTGGATGGAACAATTGGCAATTCTGGCATATGTGGTTATAATAAGTTGTTTTCAGGTCACCTGATTTGTGAATTCCTAGAGTTGTGTTAGGACTGCAATGGCAATTGCCACTTTCCTTGGATTATTCTTGTCTGGTGCTTCTCAGCTCATAGCCTATATGATTCTTGTAAAATGTAGATTTTGATTCAGTAGGACTGGTGTGGAACCCAGGCTCTGGCATTTCTGGCTAACTTCCAGGGGATGGCTGCACTGCAAGCCCCAGACTCCACCTTGAAGCCAGGCTCTGGGCCCCTTGAGCCTCCTGTATAGTCATGAGGACCACCGCTATCTGGGAACCAAGAGATGGGATTTCAAATGCCACAGGCCTGGGCATGGATCCCTGTTCACTCTGTAATCGACTGCCAACCTGGAGCAGGCTGCTCGTTCTCTCTGTGCCTGACTTTCTCATTCATTCAATTGAAACCAAACAATGCCTACTTCTTAGAAGGATGAGGGAGGCAGATGAATGTGTTACCCTGGCTAGGTGCTCTGTGAAGGGAGATTTTTACTGTCACAAGGTGAGAGTGCTCTTGGGCTCTGAAACCCACAGCAATGTGATAGGATATATATGTATGATATTTTGGGTTAAGAGCAAATTCCTTAATGTGGCCTCCCAGAGTATGGTCACTGCCCGTCCCATAATACTCTCCCAGCTCTGTCCACTTTTCAGCCACACTGGTCACTTGTTAGGGCCTTTGGTTTGAGTACTTTCTCCTCTCAGAGGCCCCACACATGCACCTCCCATAATCCAAGCTGGCTGGTCCCTTCTTTAGTCCCAGTTCCCATGTCACTTTCTCAGAGATCCCCTCCCTGGTCCCAAAAGTCTCTAAGGATTTAGGGGCATACCTAATAGAAAGGAGGGAGCAGGGAGCATCTCTTTAGGCTCCCTGTGCATAGAAAGGTCATGTTTTTACTTAGATCTTGAGTCTATTTAAAGCAGCTTTTGGGGGTGGGAGGAGGAGGAACTAAATGTGGCCCCTGCTAGTCTACACAATGCCTCTGTGCGAATTGAGAAAGGCACAGCTAGGGCAGTGAGCAGGGACTCATCCAGCTCTTGCCTGCCCTCTCAGCTGGCTGCTTTTGTGCAGTATACAGACTGTACAGACTTACATGGCAGCCCTGGGTGCTAATGCTTCCCCAAGCTACTTCATGACCTACTTAGTCCTCCTGCCTGCATTAAGGTCATTTTGTAAACTTTCTTAACTCCACAGAACTCATCACCATTGGAAGTAAGTATCTTGGGAAACCTTGATTTTATATCTGTCCCCCCACACTAGACTATATTTCTTCAAGGCCAAGACTGCATCCATCTTGTTCTGGGGCTGTGTCACTAGTGCCTACCCCAGTGCCTACCACACAGCAGGTGCTCCATAAATATTCCCGGAGCTCATTGTCTACCAGGAAGGATGGAACTGTTGCTGGAACAACTGGAGCATGGCACAGAGCTAAGCGAGTGGTTTAGCCCCAAGGAGGGAGATGCTGCTTCTGGCCCAGGTCCTGCAGGGATGCTCAGGAGAAGCTGGTGACAGAATACATGACGTTCCCTAGACCCTCTGAGTGGGAGGGTGTTCCCGGCACTGAGAACAGCAAAAGCAAAGGTGCCGAGGGAGAAAAGTCCAATGTGTTTCTAAGAGACAAGTCACAAACAGTGATCAGAGCCTGGCCAAGCGTATTTTGTGAGTTTACTGCCAAGCTGCATTTTAAAATCTGGAAATTTCACAGAAAGACCCAGATTTCCCAATTCTCTTGACAAACTGGAGGCGCTCCCTAGAGGAGTTGACTGGCCCTGAGAAGGGGCCATCTCTTTAGAAAGTCTGGGCTTGCTGCAGTTTACCACGATCCCCAGTGTGCCTCATGACCTCACACCAACTCTAGTCTCTCATCCTTGACCTTTCCTGGCCTGGCTTTGGAGGTGGCCGGTGGACTGTTGGGATAGCACATGAGGTGGTAAGGATGGTTGGTTGTGAGCCTACAGACACCTCAACACCAGACCAAGGAGATTGGCCAGTACCCACCTTCAAGGCAAAGGGGAGCCATTGAAGGTCTTTGAGCTAGGCTCCATAAGATTATGCAGCAAGATAGCCCCCAGAGAGGGCATATGACTGAGAAGTAACTCAGCTAATTAAGTAATCTGGTAACTGCGGGGCACTGCTCACGGACCCCAACCTGACTTCCAAAAGAGGAACTTCATGCCAAGGAGGCTAGTGAAGTTCTGGAATCGAGTTCTGTATGAGGCTTTAAAGGAGAAAACACAGGGACAGAGGCTGGATCTGGGCTGTCGTGTAGTCTTGCTAAGAGGCCTAGTGGGGTTGGGGGAGATGGAAGGTGGTCCCAAAGGGCGGAATTTTCCTCTTAAAGGTTTCTGACACATAGGTGAGCTCCAACTTTCTTTGTATATTTTCAAACACATTCTTTGGTTTTTCTTTAAAAATAATTGCAATTTTCTTCTGTTTATAAACATAATATACCCTTATTCAAAAAAATGGATGATACAGAAAAATAAAGATGCGGATAATCATCTTCCATATCTGGTCACCCAGAAGTAACCCTGTTGATGGTTGGTGCATTTCTCGCTCTCTTTTTCCAAGGTATTTCTACTTGTAAAGAAATGAAGTTGGGGGTCATAGCTCACATATAAATGATTGCCCTTAGCCAGGAGCATTGGCCCATACCTGTAATCCCAGTGGTTTGGGAGGCTGAGGCAGGAGGATCACAAGTTCAAAGCCAGCCTGAGCAAATTAGTGAGGCCCTAAGCAACTCAGCAAGATTCTGTCTCTAAATAAAATGTGAAAAAGGCTGGCGATATGGCTCAGTGGTTAAAGTGCCTCTGATTTCAATTTCCAGAACAAAAAAAAAAGAAATTGCCCTTTTGCACTTAACGTTATACTGTGAATCTTCTGCCATGAGAATATATTAATCTATTCCTTTGGTAAAATTTTTATGTAAAAAGTTCAATTCAGAAAAGGAAAACAATGCAAAACATGTTATTAAATATGCTCTGAAAAAACATCCACTTGTTTCCTTCTGTTCTTGAGGCTTAATCAGGGAGCCGATGTTTTTCCTTGCTTGGAAATGGGTGAAACAGGAATCATCACCTCCACTGTACAGAGGAAACTGAGACACAGAAATGAACTGATTTACCCAAAGCCAGTAGCTAGCAGCCCAGGCCCGCCCCTCCCAGCCCACTATGCTTGGTTTAGATAATGCCAGCTGTGCTTTAAACGCAGAAAATCAAGGAGGCTTTAAACTGAGTACCGTTAATGTGGGTGGACTTTGTGGAAGAGGCAGATTTTATATGGGGATCTAGGGTTGTTGAATTCATAGGCAAATTGGTGGCAGGGACCAGACCTAAGACTCTGATAGTGATAACTGGCCTTTATCATGTGCAAGCTTCCAACTGAGCCTGTGAATCTCTTTATGTTAGTTCATACATCCAGTTTAGGAAGCACTGTTATTTGTACCAATTTAAAAATGAAGAATCAAGGGTTGGGGTGTAGCTCAGTGGTAGAGTGAGTACTCAGTATGTGCAAGGTTCTGGGTTCAAATCCCAACATGCCCCCCCTGCCCCAAAAAAAGGTTAATAATTACAAAGCCAGGTGGCTTGTCTGTAATCCCAGTTACTCAGGGGAAGTAGAAGGATGGCATGTTCAAAGGCCAGCCTGGACAACTTAGTGAGACCCTGTCTCAAAATTAAATTTTAAAAAAGGGCAAAGGATGTAGTTCAGTGATAGGGTGCTCCTGGATTCAGTCCCCAGTACTGTATAAACAAACAAATACATTTAAAAAGATAAATGAAGAAACAAAGCATAGAGAGGGAATATGACCTGCTCAAGATCACACAGCTAGTTGGTACCAGGGCAGAGATTTGAAATCAGGCAGTTTGGATCCAGTGGAACCCACCACTACCTCCATGTACCCTCCCTGCCTTTGGCTGAAGGAAGAGCAGCAGCCCCACAGCTTTGCGTTGCCACCACCCTAGACGGCAGTGACTTCCAGGCACGGTAGACCCACCCTACCTGGTTGTGAGTGGAGGATGCACAGATGGTGCCCAAGATAAATGGCGAATGGGATTTTCCACCTCAGCTTGGCCAGGGGGTTCCCGTGGAGTCCCCCTCTCCACTGCTGTTCCACCCTCAGGATTCTCAAAGTGGGAAAAAGGAACAAAATATAATGGATTCCCCAGAGCATTTTACACCCCAGCTGCCAGTCCTCACCGATTGTGACAGACCCAGAGGCTCACCTGGAGCCCTAGTCCTGCTTCTGCAGTGACCACACAACATGGCTGCGTTGTTAATTTTGTGAGTTGCAGTGTGTTGCGATTATGGAGGAGAATGCCCTTATTGATTGGAAGTCCATGCTGAAGTGTTTAGGACTGAATATCCTAGAAGATCTGTAATTTAAAATGGGTTAGCCACAAATCTTCTAGGCAGCAAGATGCAATAAATACTTAAATGTTGACAGCTGTCAAACTACGTGATAGATGACAGGATTCAGTTTACTATTCTTTCTGTTCTCTTGATGTTTCAACATTCCATGATAAAATATTGTTGTTGTTGTTTTAAATGTTTCTCCTCCACGGCTCCTATAGCAGATTTGGGGACCTTCATTTATATCACAAGGAAATGTCCCTGGCACATATCACTTCCATATATGGAGTCACAGTGTATGGAGGTGAGATATGCTGGGTCTTGCCATCCAGATTACAGAGGGTGAGCTTCTAGGAGTCGGATCCAGGTTCAAGTCAATGTGTTCTCTCACATACCAAGTACAGGTGAATATTCAATGATTTCATTCATTCAGAGGCTTCCTGAATGAATGGCTTTACGATGGCTATAGTGCCTGGCTTAGCAGATGCACTCTTAGGAAATCTCCAAATGAAAACTTGGGCATGACAAGCCTTTTTGAGGCACTTGCTGTGTTTTAGGCTGAGGGCCAAGTCCCTGACATGCCTTGTCTCGTGTAATCCCACAGCAGTCCTATAAAGTGAATGCTGCTCCTGTTTCACACAAGATAGTGCCACACAGGGAGGCGAAGCCACTTGCCCCTGTGACATTTAGACAGTATGTGGCTCTAACCATTAGACTGCATTGCCTTGTCATTGGCGTAGACCAGTGTCTTCAAGGCTAGGAGCCCTTCAAAAGCAGAGGAGAGAAATCACATCCACACAAAAACTTTTGCACAAAGGTTCCTGGCAGCATTATTCGTAAAAGTCACAAAGTGGAAACAACCCAGGTGGGCCATCAATTATGAATAAACAAAATGGGCATATCCCTATAATGGAACATTATTCAGCCGTGACCGGAATGAAGTTCTGATATGTGCTACCACATGGGTGAACCTTTAAAACATGCTGTTTGAGCCAGGCATGGTAGCATAGGCCTGTATCCCAGCAACTCTGGAGACTGAGGCAGGAGGATCATGAGTTCAAAGCCACACTCAGCAACTTAGTAAGGCCCCAAGCAACTCAGTGAGACCCTATCTTTAAATAAAACATAAAAAGGGCTGGGGATGTGGCTCAGTGGTTAAGTGCCCCTGGATTCAATCTCTGGTACCAAAATAATAATAATAATAATAAAAAACCACCATACTGTTTGAAAGAAGCCAGTCTCAAAAGACCACATGATAGGTTTCCATGCATATGAGCAGAGCAGGCTAATCCATACAGAGAGAAGGTAGATTGAGGTTCCTTAGTGCTGGGAGGACTAGAAGGACTGGGGAGTAATAGCAAGAGTATGAAGATTCTTCAAAATACACATAGATGTATATATAGGTACATACATATCTATGTATATATATACATTTAAGTCAGGTATGGTTGTGCACACCACTAATCCCAGCAACTTGGGAGGCTGAGGCAGGAGGATGGCAAATTCATTGTCAGCCTGGGCAACTTAGCAAGGTCCTAAGCAACCTAAGGGGATCCTGTCTCAAAAATTTTTAACATTTTTAAAGACTGGGGATGCAGCTCAGTGGGAAAGTACCCCTGGTTTCACTCCCCAGTATATGTGTGTGTGTGTGTGTGTGTATACATATATTTTATACATGTGTATATATGTATATATATTTTTAAATATATATTTTAAATGTGTATATATATACAAATATATATATATATATATATATATATTTTTTTTTTTTTTTGCAGTGCTGGGAATTAGAACCCAGGACCTTGTGCTTATGAGGCAAGCACTGTATCAACTGAGCTATATCCCTAGCCCGTGTAACATTTTTAACATATATATTTAAGTTGGCACATAGTACTTACTTATAGGAATTTTTTTGAGGTGACGAAAATGTCCTAAACCGTGATGATGGTTGCACAACTCTGTTAACATACTAAACACTGAATTTACATTTTAAGTAGGTGAATTGTACAGTGCATGAATTATACCACCATAAATTTGGAAAGGAAGGCAGAGCAAATATCTTTTTAAAAAAATTGTTTAGTTTCCAATGGACCTTTATTTTATTTATTTATATGCGGTGCTGAGAATCGAACCCAGTGCCTCATGCATGCTAGGCAAGTGCTCTGCCACTGAGCGACAACCCCAGGCCCAGAGTAAATATCTTACTCACCAATGAATCTTATAAGTTTAGCATAGAAAATGATGAATGAATCAATGGACGGCTATTTCCCTGCAATTGACAAAAACCTGCCATATTTCCAAAGTCTAAAATGAATTCCCTTGATATGCTGACTTTGAGCTCCCAGGAACCCATTAGTGTACTAATAAGAAACCTGAGAATTCAATAAATAATTCCTGAGGTTGCCAGTGCTGCTCCAGAAGAAGAGAGAAACGCATGGATGATTTCTTCCGGAGACATACGTGGGACTGCAGAGTGAGGGGCAGCCAGGATGTTCTGTCTGGAAAAAGGCCCCCGGAGATCCCCTTGTGGTCTGTTTCCACTTGGCAAACCTTGATCCATTTCTGTGGGCTTATCAAAATGTTTCTGCATTTTCCCTCCTCACCCTGGACACTCAGAAGGACATTGGTAGAGAAAGTTTCAGAATAAAGTAACTCCTGAAGTTCTGCGGAAATAATTTCTTTGCACAGGACCCAAAACACTCCATAGATGTCAATCACCTGACAAGGAAGGAGTGCTTGTTCAAAATGTTGACTCCTGGGCCTGGTCCCTGGAGGTTCAGGTTCTGTAGGACTAGGGTAAGGCCACGGAATCTGCATTTTAAATAGTGTCTCAAGCAGAAAAATGGGTTTGTTTTTTGTTTAGAGGTCTTAGAGACCCTTGAATGCGGTGTAACGGTGTCCATACTGTGTCCTAGAATTGCTTAGGGCTCTATCGAACACATGGCTGCTGACTTGGTGAAGGGTCAGAGGTGCAAATAGGTCTACCTCAGCGCACAGCCTCTGTGTTTTATCTGCTTTCTGTGTTGGGAGCTTGCACTGTATTGCTTAAAAACCACTAGCTGTGCCCTAGCTCTCACAGGTAAGTGGAGAAAGCAAGGCCTGGAGGGGAAAACAGGTTTTCCCAGGTGACAGCAACAGCAGCACCCTGATGGCAGAACAGGACTGACTCCGAGCCTCCTGCTCCCAGCCAGGGCCCTTCCCACTAGGGAATGCCAGTTCAGATGGCACCCATACTCTCCTGGGTGGGCTTCCCTCTCTGCCTCCAGCAAACCCCACAGAAGACAATCAGACCTGGACTGGGGTGTGGGGGATGAGGTATCTGCCTCTGGCACAAAATTGAGGAAGGTGCTAAGAAATTAAACAATCAAGATACATAATATATTAATATCAAAATTAATGTAAAAAAGCATGGTGAAGAAAATATCAAAATTTTAAACATAAGCACTGCTGGTTCTGGTTTTTCCTTTCGCCACAAGCTCTGATATGGCTTCATCCAGTGCTATTATTCATCCTGCCTTTATTTGAAATTTTGGTATTTGGTTGCTGTGGTTTTTTTTTTGTTGTTGTTGTTGTTGTTTGTTGGCACTAATTTTGATTTTTTAAATTTTTCCTTAAAAAGTAGTGTTATTTGTCTACATTACGACCTCCCTCCATTTAGGACTTCACTTGCCTTCCTTTAATCTGGCCCCATAAAGCAGTTCTTCCGGCAGACATCTGAAAACTGACTCACGGTCCTCTGAGAATCTCTTCAGATCCTGTCACTATTTGACAGAACTGTCTGGGTGCTCTCATTGTGGCATTGCCCTTGTGACCTGACATGCAGAGAGGTTTGCCATCTGCAGTGGATTTTGTTTTGCTGACCCAGCAACGTTATACCTCCTTCTGGCAACTGCAGCCATACTTGGCTTGGGGAACATCACCTTCCAGCGCGGTGCTGACTTCAGCCCTCAGGGAGGGAGGCGGGTTTGTGACTCACCTCGGCCAGTCAGAGCCTTTCAGCCCTCCTCACAGTGATTGGTTTAGGAGTGGTCATGTGACTCTGTTACAGCCAATGAGACTCAATTCTGGGGGTTTGGTTTGAACTTTAGGGAAGAGAAGCTGAGAATGCGATGTAAACCACCTTCCCGGGCCTGAATCTTCTTGAGACTGCTTAGAAGACAGCAGTGTGGAGAGCTGGAGACAAGGAAGAGACATATATTTTTTTTTCTTTTTTCTTTCTTTTTTTTTGTAATTTAACCCCAGTGCTGGGGATCAAACCCAGGGCCTCAGGCATGCTAGGCAAACCCCCTACCACTGAACCGTATGCCACAAACATTGAGCCCTAGCTATTGCTGGGTACCATTCCGAGCACTGGGGATACAACTGTGAGCAATACTAGGGAGCAGCCCCTGCCCTCAGTGAGCTGAGAGTCTTGTCGGGGAGACACACATAAATAAATTAATTGCATGGGCAGTTGTTTGATAAGTATGGTAGGCACTGAGAAGGAAAAGCTGAGACTGTTAGGGAGGGTGCAGCATGGGTATCCAAGTCTGTTGAGGTAGCTAATCAACTTTATTCATTTGACGGATGTTTTTTGGTTGGCCACTAAATGCTAGGTACTATGTTAACTCTGAGGGCTGGTCAGAGCAGGGGACAAGGCCCAGTTCCTGTCCTCAAGGTATATAACAGGGGTTCACTTGATGCTTTGACTCTATCCCTTTTCACTTTGAAACTTACTTTTTTTTTTCTTTTTCCCAACCTTTTCCCTGACTTTCTCTCTGACCTTCTTTTCCCGAACCTCCTCCCTGATCTTCTTCTTTATCTCCCTAATCCCATTTTCTTTGAATTACCTCTTTAAAAGAACCTGTTCCCAATGACAGGCAGAATCACAGCCTTTGGGGCAGGATTCCTCTGTTTCTCCTTTGCTAGCAAAGCAATAAGCCTTCTTTTTTCCTTTTTCTTAAAACCATGTCTTCATTATTGGATTGGCATCAGGGACTGAGCTTTGGGCAACAGATACTCAAAGCATATAAATACACAATCTGAGAGCTGGGAATGTAGCTCAGTGGTAGAGCACTTTCTTTAGCATGAGCCTTGGGCTCAATCCACAGCACCACAAAAGAAAAAAATACACATGCACACACACACACACACACACACACACACATACCATCTGATCAGTTTTATTTTCTGTTCTAGAATAAGCCAACACTTCATTCCATATGATAGAATAAGTGTTCCAATGAATTGAGCAGATGAGGCTTTTTTTTTAGATAGGAAAGGATTGGAGAAATCAGAATTTTTTAAAAAAAGTGGGTTGATCATTTTTCTTTCCCAGTAATGCAGGGACATGCAAACAGCAGTGGTAAAATAACTGATTAGTTAACAACAGGTTACTTTAGTTTGTCTTTTTTATGTAAGGTTAAGGCAGAGGAAATTTCTTTATTCATGACAGTTGAAACTGGTCCTTCTGGGAAAGTTAGCTCTTATCTCCCTAATCTTGATTTCTCTGGAAGGTTAGATAGCTTAGTTTCAATTTGGTGACTAGGAACTTTAGTGTGACTCCATTTTTAGGCTGGTCTTCTGGGTCCCAGTGCAGAAGCCTGGTCCAAAACAATGGTTTCCTGTAATTTTTATTTAACAGTATCAGCCATGGAGTTGGGGATCCTAGGGTATACACATATTGCTCTCCAAAGTGGTAGTTATATATATTCCCACCAGCTGTGAGAGCTAAACTTATATCCTTCTGAAAGTTTAGGTTTGTCAGATTTTTAAATGTCTGTAATTGAATGAATGTGAAATGGAATAAATACATTTTAACTCTTCATAATGAAAAATTACAGGTATTTAATTAGAATAGTATAATGAACTTCTATGTAGCTGTCATCCAAGTCAACAATTACCAACTCCTTTCCAATTTTGCTCCCTTTATATCCTTTCCATCATTTTGAACCAAATCACAGACACCATACCATTTCATCTGTAAATAGTTCAGTATGTATCTCTAAAAGATAAGGATCCTCCCACTTTCAAGCTTAACCACAATATATCATCAAGCACTTTCAAATGTCAAGAATAATTCTTTAATACTAGCAAATGTTCAAATCAGTGTTCACATTTCTCCAGTTACCCTAATTTTTTTTTTTTTTCTTTCCTACCAGGGATTGAACTCAGGGCATTATAACCACTGGGTCATATCTCCAGCCCTTTTTATTTTGATTTCAAGACAGGGTCTGGCTAAGTTGCTTAGAACCTCCTCCCTAAGCTGCTGAGGCTGGCTTTGAACTTTCGATCCTTTTTTTTTTTTTTTTTTTTTTTTGAGGCGGGACTACTAGGGATTGAACTCAGAGGTATTTTATAACTGACCTACATCCCCAGTCCTTTTTATTTTAAGGCAAGTTCTTATTAAGTTGGTTAGGGCCTCTCTAAATTGCTGAGTTTGCCCTCAAACTTATGATCCTCCTGCCTCAGCCTCCTGAGTTCCTGAGATTTCAGGTTTGTGCCACCGTGCCTGGCTACCCTAATGCTTTTTATACTTGTTTAAATGAGAATCTACTGGTTGGATTAGAATTGTGATTGGTTAATATTTCTTCATTTCCTTTAATCCATAGATCTACTCCTCCATCTCTCTACCTCCAATATATTGAATTTTTTTAAATTTATTTTTATTGTAAACAAATGGGGTACAACTTGTTTCTCTGTTTGTACATGAAGTAGAGGCGTACCATTTGTGTAATCATACATTTACATACGGTAATGGTCTTTGATTCATTGTTATTTTTTCCTTTCCCCCCACCCCTCTCACCCCTCTTGAATTTTTTTTTTAATTAAAATATTTTTTATTTTTACACATTTTGATTCGTTGTACACAAATGGGTTACAACTTTTCATTTCTATGGTTGTACACAATGTAGATTCACACCATTCATGTAATCGAATATCTTGAAATTTATTGCTTAAATAAATCAAACCAATTTTCTTGTTAGAATTTTCCCAGCTTGGATTTTGCTTGTTGCATACCTGTGGGATCATTTCATGCGTTCCTGACTCCCAGTGTTTCCTGTAAGTAGGCAAAGAGATCAACAATAGGGTTGGCAAATTATGCTCTATGTGTTCTCTGTTTTGTTTTTTTTTTAATTTGGATAGGATTTTATTAGAACATAGTCATATTCGTTTGTTTAGCTTTTTTCTAGAAGTTTTTTTGTTTTGTTTTGTTTTGTTTTTGTGGTCAAATATCAGAGTTGACTTGTGACCAGATAGCCTGCAAGGTCTAAGCTGTGTATTACTTATCCCTGGAATGTTTGTCAGCATCTGCTCCAAAGTCTTGATCAGGTTCATGCTGGGTTTGGGGGCACGATTTCTTCCTACGAGGTGGTATTTAATTGCATCAATTCCATCAGGATACTCATGGGGTCAATGGTTTTTTTTTTTTTTTTTTTTTTTTTTTTTTTTTTTGTCCTCTCATCAGATCGATTGATTCATGAGGAGTTATGAAATGGTGATATTCCAAATTCCTCCTTCATTCCTTTCTATTTTCCTTCCTGGGATGCTATGTAGAGAGAGCCCTCCTCTCCTGTGTGTCTGAGACATAGCTCTACAGGAAAGATAAACACTTCATCCTTTCCCTTTAATTTACTAGTTTTCCAAATAATGAGTTGATTTTCTAACATCTTCCAAAGATTATTGCTGAGATGCTTTATCTATTTAAAAGATATCATGATGAACTAATTTAAATATATTTGATGTTTATCAACCCACTGTAATTATCTTCTTTATTGAGTCTCTTTGACCAAGGACAGTCTCTTCCGGTTTCTTTGACAGGACTCCAGCTTCCTTGATTTGTGATGCCAGAAAATAGTCTTGGTAAATGTGCATTTTCTCCCCAAGGCCTAAGCAGCTATTTATCTTTTCGAGGACACCATCTCCTTTCAGTGGAAAGTAGTATTTAGAGACCATAGTCTAGGCACTAATAGTGCTCACTGTTCAATGAAGGTCTGGCCATTGTTTCTAGATCTGAAAACAGTTGACAGAATGATAAAAAAGATGTTAGCTAGTTTATTTTCAGGTCAGTTACATCAAAAATGCATACTGAGGGCTGGGAATGTAGCTCAGTTGGTAGAGTGCTTGCCTCACAAGCACAAGGCCCTGGGTTCAATCCTCAGCACCGCAAAAAAAAAAAAAAAAAAAAAAAAAATGCATACTGAAACTTAGGATTCAAATCCAGGATCCTCGGCAGAGGGTGTAGCTCAGTGGCAGAGTGCTTCCCTAGCAGGCACGAGGCAGGTTCGATCCCCAGCATCCCCACAGAGAAGAAAAAAGAAAAAGAAAGGAAGAAAAGAAAATCCAGAATTATAAGGTTTCATGTAACCCTTTCCATCTTTCACTCACATCTCCTTCCTGGCTCTCAGCAACACCAATGTGATTCTCTTACTTTGTACCACACTTTATCCAGCAGTCTTGGGATAATAATGCCAAAGCTACCAATAGTTATGTGATGACTAAATACTGTCAGACTCTTTCTAAAAAATCAGAATAAAAACTTCTGAAAATGAAGGTGAAAAGAAGCTCAGCTGGAAGGGTCTGTACTGACCCCATGTAACTCCCTGGTAGTTTGCATTACTACCGGAACTTTAAATTCTAAATTCTGATGGTCAGGACTTTGTTCTTCAGTGTGATATACTTGTGTGTGTGTGTGTAGAGGGGTGACTAGGGATGGAACTCAGGGGCACTCGACCACTGAGCCACATCCCCAGCCCTATTTTGTATTTTATTTAGAGACAGGATCTCTAAATGAGTTGCTTAGGTCCTCTCCAAGTTGCTGAGGCTGGCTTTGAACTTGCCATCCTCCTGCATCAGCCTCCTGAGCTGCTGGGATTACAGGCGAGTGCCACGGCGCCTGGCAGTGATAGACTTTTTAAAATTATAGTCCTTGTAGTCGGGGTGTTTACATGTGTCTACAGTGCAAGGTTATAACAGTGTAGGCTAACAGAATGGCATTTGGGCTGGTAACTCAAGTCAACTCTAGACTTCTGTTTCCCTCCCTCATATACATGAGGATAAAGAAAGGAAGGAGACATTGCAGGAGGGAATCTTGCACAAGTCAAGCCACCTTTCTGAATAATTTCCTTTTGTATTGAAAAAGGGAGTACAGGAACTGGACTGTATTGCCTACAGCAGCTTTCTTTCTGTTCTCCAAACACATCTGCCCCAGGGCCTTTGCACTTGTGGTTCACTGGGCCTAGAACTCTCTTACTCCAGCTCTTTCATCATTCAAGTCCTGGCTTTAATAGCACTTCCTTTGAGAGGGCCTCCCAGACCTCATAATCAGAAATATTCATCCCTTATTACTTTATCATATCAGTCTTTTTTTTTTGGGGGGGGGGGTCAGTACTGGGGGTGGAAGCCATGGCCTCTTGCATACTAGGCAAGCACTTCTTTACCACCCAGCTATAGCCCAAGTCCTATTCTTCATGGTAGTATTACCTATCTAATCCATTTGACTTTTTTTTTTTTTTTTTTTAAATATCCCTTCTTTCCAGAATGCCGGTCTGGTCAGAGTAGGGTCCTTGACTTTCTTTTTCTCCCTAAGAACTAGAACAGTGGCTGGTGCCATAATTATTGCTGGAGCAACAGTGAATGAATGCACGTCTAAATGAGCAAGTGAGAGAGGTCATCTCCAAGATCCTCTCTGGGTTTAAGTCCAGGGACATGCTCTTAATACAGTGAGTGTAGACTCAGTTACAGGTGAGGAGACTGAGGCAGTGAGGGACTTGTCAAAGGCCCCTGGGGCAGGAAGGTGGTGTGGCCCTGTGGCAGGGTGTGAAAAGTCAGAGGCAGGAGACTGATGGCACACTGCGCTGTCTTCACACTACACTGACCCTCACTGTGGGTGTTTTGCTTCCTTTTGTTTTGTTGGTTCCAGGGATTGAACCCAGGAGCGCTTAACCACTGAACCACACCTCCAGCCCTTTTATAAATATTTTATTTGGAGACACGGTCTCCCTGAGTTACTTAAGGCCTTACTAAATTGCTGAGGCTGGCTTTGAACTCTCGATCCTCCTGCCTCAGCCTCCCGGGCTGCTGGGATTACAGGCGTGCACCACCGCAGCCGGCTCCTCCCTGTGTTCTGACCCTCACGCCACACTGCTTCCAAGAGCTGCTGAGCTGGAGTCCCTTCCTCCTCCTCCCAGGACTCTAGTTTTCCATCTGAAAGAGAAGACAGAACCCTAGCTCTGCTCTAGGGTTACCACGAGGTCGTGCAAACGGAACAGCACTAAGCACCTGCAGAGTGTCTGCGGGATCCTCACCCCCAGGTTGTTCCCTGGGGAGCAGATGGGGCGGGGGTGCGGAAGAAGCCCAGCACCGGGCCGAGGGGGAGGGCGGAGCCAGCTGCTTGTTTACTCACCTGGGTCCCTGGTCGGCCCCCTGCCTGCTCTGGTACAGAGGTGGGGGGTTGCTCAGCCAATGAGCTGCATCCGCTCTCTTAAAGGCACCCAGCGGAGCAGCTGGCAGGAAAACCAGCCTGGCAACCCGAGAGCCCCTGTGCCAGGAGGCAGCTGGGCAGTCTGGACAGTAGCTCAGCCCTCTGTGGCCACACTGCGACCCCAGGGCCTGGTCACTCCCGTCCTGGAAGACTTTCTTCAGGGAGGTCTCCCACGTCTAGCTGCCCTGGCAGACTCCCAGGGAGGAAAGACAGCATGGCCTTGGCAGCTGCCCCCAGGAAGGCGCCCACAGGTGACAGGAAGAAGCCATTTCCCCATCTTGACCCCGGTCGGCAACCCTGGTGAGTCCTGACAGGCCTTCTTGAACCTCAGGGCGGCGGGGTGTGGTGGAAAGAGGCCTCCCCTCAGGGGGAGAAACCTTGGCTGCCGGTTCTGGCCCTGCTGTGTGACCTTGATCAAGTCACTCCAGCTCTCTGAACCTTCGGTCTCCCATCTGGGAAAACGAGGAGCTCAAATTTCCACGTCCATTTTCCTTTTTAATAGTTTTCTCTGTCACACCCCCTCTTTTGAAAGATGTTTGCCTGCCAGGTTGTACCTGTTGCGTAATAAAGCCGTTCATTGATTTTCCCCTTCTCTGTTCACTGTGACCCTCGGGTAGCCGATCAGTGTTCTCTGGTCAGCGAGATCAGACCGCTGAGCTGATGCAAGTTTAGCCCAAAGCAGAGAAATGTGGTGTTTTAGTGTGTCTGTCAGATCTTATCTGGAGTCAATATTTGATTTTCATTTGACCTTCTGAAATCTGAGAAATAGGGCACTTGTGAGTACTTTTCAGAGAATAGGGACCTCAGGCAGGGAGTCCCTATACGTTGCTTGCACAAGGTTTGGGGGACCACAGGCAGAAATTCGTCCTGCACCCCACCCCAACCCCCAGCCCAGCTTTGGTCTCCACGATGCTGCCTCCAACAGGAGGTTGATTCTTAAAAGTGAAATCCTTGAGCTTGAAAACTTCCTGTGTGGAGCTGAACTGCCCGGCCCTGGGGCACCCTGAAGGGGGACTGAGGCTCCCTCGGGCCTCTGCCGGGAGGATGCCGGGAACAGGTGTTCGGGAGTGTTCTGCCTGCAGCCCAGGAATCCCAGGCGGAGGCCGCGGGGCTGGGAACCAGGAGTCAGGGCTGCGGTCGTGCCTCCTCGCCTCTCTAACTTCACTTTTCCCAGCTGCAAAATGGGCATTGTAATCTAGGCAATGCTTGCTTCCCGGGATTATTTTTAGGACCAATTAAAATATATCATGGAAGTTTAAATTCCGTAGATTTTAAAAGAGATTTAGAGATTTTTTTAAAGTTCAAAAATTTTTTTAAAAAAACACTTTAGAATTGATAAAATCAGGTCATGAATATTTTATAAACTCTGATCTTTGCCATAATAATTATGATCTGTGATAATTACCAATAATTACATGATGAAAAAATTCATCTGATGATGATGGAACTGTGGTTTGGCTGCTCATTGTTTAAATTCTTCTTCTTTTTTTTTTAATGCCATTTATAGGGACTTTTAAAATGTAAAATTGTATGAACAAAAAGAATGGGGGAAATAGCTCCCCAAGTCATGAGTATTGGGACAGAAACCGGGTGCCTGCTGATGGGGCGTGCGGGAGGCAGTGTGGTTCAGAGGTTAGAGCAGTCCCTTTGGTGTCAGATGCTCTTGGGTTCAAGAAGACCTGCTGGTGAACTTGGGTGGGAGTCGTCCTTCTCAAAGCCCCTTCTGTTCAGTCATCTGAGCTTGAGCCAGTCTGTTCCCTCCTCTCTGGCATCTCAGGGAGAGCTCAGTTCTGGATTACGGCAGCGCCTGCCCTCCCAGGGGAGGCAATGTGAGAATGGGATGGAGCAAAGCCAGCACGGTATGCAGGAAGGAGAACCTAGGGAGATATTTGGGCAAGCGAAGTGTCTGAGTATCGTGTGTGTGGCACACGTGTGCCCAGGATCACAGGAAATTTAAAAACTCTGACCCCTGAAGAGTCATGTTAGCCAGTCCCCTGCGCTGAGGCTAGCCTCTCTTCTAACTCATACTGGAAAGTTGCAGCTACACCCCAGGGAAGGCTCCTAAACAATTTTCCTTAGTAACCAGCCTTGGCATCTCAGGACCCTCCCGAGGGGGATGCAGAGTGTGTGTGAGTGCATCCAGCACCTGTGCAAGAGAGCCAGGTGCACTGGGTCCCCAAACCTTGGGGAAATAGGTTTGGGCTGGATGGACTGGGTGCAGCGGGGGCGGGGGTTTCCTCCAATCACTGAGGCACGGAGGCACTTTGTAGGAGTAGCTACGTTGTGAAGCACCTACTGTGTGCTAACAGTCGTGCTGAGTGTGTTAAACTCATGGCAATCTTTAATCCTCACAGTAGCCAATGTATTAGTCCCATTTTTCAGGTGAGAGCACTGAGGCTCAGAGCTACAAATCTTTTTTATTATTATTATTTTTTGATTCATTGTACACAAATGGGGTACAACTTTTCATTTCTCTGGTTGTACATGAAGTAGATTCCCACTGCTTGTGTATTCATACATGTGCATAGGGTGATGATATTTGTCTCATTCTGTTCTTTCCTCCCCCCGCCCTTTCCCCACCCCTCATTTCCCTCTACACAATCCATCCTTCCTCCATTCTTCCCTTACCTACTCCCCCACCCGTTATGTATCATCATCCACTTATCAGAGAAAACATTCCCACCTTTGGTTTTTTGGGATTGGCTTATCTCACTTGGCATGATATTCTCCAACTCCATTCATTGACCTGTAAATGCCATCATTTTGTTCTTCTTTATGGCTGAATAATATTCCATTGCAGCCACATCAGAGCTACAAGTCTAATGGAACTGGGGGTGGAGCTCAGTGATAGAGTGCATGCTTAGCATGTTTGAAGCCCTAGGTTCCATCCCCAGCACCAAAGAGGAAAAAGAAGAGAAGCTACAAATTCTAAACAAGATCATACAGACAGTGGGTGGCAGATCAACACATCAGATCTTTGTCTATCTAAATCCACAGTCAGGGCTCTTGTTCATTCCATCAGAAGTTGTAAAATTAAGATCAATACTACAGTCCTTAGATATGTTTTGTCTAGCCTATGGAGTGTTTTATCATTGTGGCTTACCTTTAATATTTTCAGATTTTAAATGCCAATGTTCAAATATGGAATTATTTAATATAAAAAATCTAGATTCTAACTTCTCTTTTAAAATCAGAAGGAAAAGATGGCTACAGTGGTGCACACCTGTAATCCTGGTGGTTCAGGAGGTAGAGGCCAACCTGAGCAAGGTAGCAAGACCCTATCTCAAAATAAAATAAAAAGGGCCAGGGATGCAACTCAATGGTAGAGTGCTTGCCTAGCTTGTGCGAGGCCCTGGGTTCCATCCCTTGTACTGTAAAACAAAGAAATAAATAATCAGAAGGAAGACCTGACCCTCTAGTCCATATTCTCACATACCAATAATCAATGGAACTGGGTGTTAGTTGCTTCCTGTAAATGGAACCTGTGAGTTCTAGTTTGCCACAGTCCCCGCCACTCCCTACTACCACCCAGTTCACATTCTCATGTGTGATACCAGCTTGACGCCACAGGCCTGTGGTCGTTCAGCCTCTGCACAGCACTCTGCCTCCCCTGTGTACTGGCCCTAGCCCTAATGCTGGTTTGAACTGGCTGTGACAGGAGGTAAGTACTGTCTGGCTTTCAGCTGTAACCTGGGCTAGCAATGCTCTGAAATAACTCCTGAAGTAGCTTTTTTTGCATCACTTAGGGAGAAGTCACAAGTCCCCAGCACCTCCCACATCTTGGCCACCTGACTGTGTGTGATCTGAGTCTGTGTAAATAATACCAGGAGTGTCCAATGTTCTTCTCTCTGTATTGCTATCCTTGTGTTGCATGCCGGATGGTCCTTGTGACATGGGACACCTGGAGACAAGTAGGGCCTGGTGGCACCAGTTCTGGAAGGATGCCAATTCCCAGCCCTTTGATCAGAGTCTGACTTCCCCCAGCCTCCCGTCATCTGTTGCAAGAGGCCTGGTTGAACCGCGAGGATTCTGAGTGTCCTGTGCTGACTCTGCTTTTGCTAGAGGGTTCATGAGAGAGAACACATAGCCCAGCCCGGAACATTCTCTCTTTGCTACACACACACACACACACGCACACGCACACGCACCTCCTAGGGATCAGAGATAGCCCTCCTGCAGGTCTTCACATCTGCCCAGTATCTTACTTGGGCCTCTGAGATGGGATCGTTAGAGCCATGGAATGTCAGAGATGGACATGTGGGTGGTGCTTTCCATGTCGATCGTCCAAGACAGCGAGAGCAGCGGGTTTGGCTTCATTTTCCATTTTCCATCAGTCGGTGTGTGGAAAAGGCTCCTGAAGCTCCTGGTGCACGTGCAACCCTCAGACTCCCAGATCTGTCGGCAGTACCCACTACCGACCTGGCAAGGGGGACTAGCTGGGCCGATGCCCGAACTCTGCAGTGGCACCAGCCCACCTCCTCCTCGTTAAACCCGTGAGAAAACTGGTCCGGGAAGGGGAGACCACGGGCCCGGAGTCACGCAGCAAAGGCAGAGGCAGAGGCAGCGGCCGGCCCAGGAAGGGCCCCCCTTGACCTTGACGTGCCGTCATGGAGCTGCTGCATTCGCTCTGAGAAGAAAACAGACTAGGAGGGGAAATGACCAGAGCAAGACGGGGCCCTGGGAGTCCTGGGAAGCCTGGCCAAGGTGGAAGCTAAGGAATTCAGTTCTGTGCCACTAGACTGAGCCCTGCCCGCCTGGCCCGTTGGCTTCCGTTCCACTTCTCAGAGTCCCTTTGCTCCTGCCCCAGTTTCTTGTTTCACTTTACTTGGGCTGAGAGTGCACATCTGAGCAGTTCCAGAGGGGTCCCCAGGGATCCCAGGCCCTACATACCCTCCTTGGCAGCCTTCAGTGAGCTCCGAGCCCTAGGATGGGGATTCTTAACCATACCCCTGCCGTGGACCTCTCTGGCAATCTGGGGAAGCCTGCGGCGCCCCTCCCGGCATGCATTTAAATCCATAAAACACTAGAATGCCAGAGAAACCAATCATATTGAAATATGGGTTATAAGACTTTTTAAAATGTTTATGATAAAGTAATATGTGCTTTTTTTATTAGTACATTAATCATGAGGTCTGGTGGCAGAGAGATTAATTATGGTAACTTTAAAGTGACGCTGAGCTTCGTGGGGTGTGGTGGTACCTATCTATAATCCTGAAAGAGGAGATCACAAGTTTGAGGTCATCCTGGGAAACTTAGACCCTGTCTCAAAATAGTAAAGCGCCCCAGGGTTCAATCCCCAGGACTGGGAGAAAAAGAACAAACTAAAAGGAATGCTGAGCTTAAATGATATTTTGAAAGATCTGCAATGACTGTAATGTGATTTCTCTTGGTGATGCAGTCCCAGGAACTGCCAATTCTACCGTGGTTCACTGCTTCCGTTCATAATGGAACAAGATGTTTGACTTAGCTGGAGGTTAGTGAAGAGCAGGCTGTTTTCCATCCACATTCAGAGACCTCCTGGGTTCTGTCTGTGGACCTAGGCTGAGAGGCCTGCTCTAGGATATTCGAACAGGAATCTGCTAATCCAGTGGTTTGCAACCTGTGGACCTGGGAACCCTGGGGATTCTGGAAGAGCCGTGGAGGCTGCCAAACAGAGGGATTGGAGGCAGGCAAGGCAACTGTCCAAATAGACAGTCTCTGAATCTCCTGTGTCTGCTTCGGCTTGAGAATTTTATTTTCCTCTTTGAGTCCATTGCAGTGATTTATAGATTCCTATCTTCCTTCTTTTTTTTTTTAAGGTTCCAGGTTTTGTTTTTTTTTTGCGGTGCTGGGGATCAAACCCAGGGCCTGATGCTTCCAAGGCAAGCACTCTACCGACTGAGCTATCTCCCCAGCCCCTTAAGTTTCCAGGTTTATGTTTGAATGTAGAAAACCTTCACTTGGCCTCATGGACCCTCCAAAGGACATAAAGCAAAGCTGAGGCCAAGACAAGTGAAGGGGTCCCCCAGTGCCGTGGGTGGCAGGGTTGGAGCCGCCGGGGCGTCTGGGGAGAGCAGGCTTCCCTTGCCTCCTCCTGCCAGCCATCCCAGGGAAGTGTCTTCCTCAGCCAAGGGCAGGGCCAAGAGTTAGGAAACTTGAATTTGAAGTCCCCATCTGTCACTACCTCAAGTTTCTCCTCTGCAGAGACAATTGCAAACAGATGTTGAAGGACAACATCACCTCCTGAATACCTCCTCTTTGCTGTTCCCACAGCCACGGCATTATCTCTGTGGCTGCACTTTTCTAACCCCTGGTTGCTCTCTCTGCTCCAGTCTGCCTTTCGTGAAGCCCAAACCTGTTTTGACCACAAGTTCTGACTGTGTCCTTGCCACAGTGTCCTTGGTGTCTCCTCACTGCTCACAAGACCAAGTCCAGCCCCTGCAGAGTATGGCAACCATGAGATCTCATGTTCCATGAGATCTGCCTCCAGCTTCCTCACCCTCTACCTTTCCTTGGCCTCCCTGCCTCCTCGTCCTCATACAATCCCTGCCTCCTGAGTTACCACTTCTTAAAGTGCAGCCCCAGGGAGCCAAGAGGAGAAGGGATGAATTCCAGAAACCAGAGATACTGCTGTGCCAGAGGCTGAAGTTGTGAGCAGGGGAATCCTGCTAAACACAGTGGACTCAGAGGAATTCTGTTGGTAGGGACCCAGGACAAGCACGCGCGTCTCTGCCCTCTGTCTGAGCCAGATGCATTATTTTCCGAGACCAGCCCGTAGCAGGGGGAGAGAGCTGGAGTCACCTGCACAGTCAGGGAGGGCCCATCATTTGCCATGTTTATTGGAACCAGGTCACCAGGAACAGAATTCAGCCCAGTAGCCAAGAATTCATAGAATCTTCAATTATTAGAATGTCAGTATTGGAAGGGAGCTCATGGCTCTGTCCTCAGGTCAAGACTTTTCTGCTTCAGGCAGGAGAGTAAAGCCTGGTGCAGGGCAATAACTTGCCCAAGGTCATAGTGACTGTGAGGCCAAAGTTAGACTGGAACCAACATCTCATTTTCTTCTTGATCTTTTGTTCTGGGCTCAGGGTTCTGGACTCTCACCAGGAAACTGAATAGCTAGTCTAGAACTGATTTACCTACAATGGGTTAATGCGTTACTGATGGTCAGTGTGAGTGCTGGCTCTTACCAGGGGGTGTCAACACCTTAACACAAGGTCCCCAGCTGGGGGACAGTGACAGGTTATAAGGTGCTGAGACAGCCCTTGGCCATGAGCGGAGCTAAAGCTGAGGGCAGCTAGAGTCCCCAGTCCTGTTAGGAGTCACCTTCTGACCTCAGAGAGTTTCCTAAGTTTAGTCCCCTTGAGTTCTCATATGATGTCATAGAAGGGGTAAATTGGGAGGTACTGCATTAACCCCAAAGCATGAATAATTTTAGGGGTGCTATGGGCAAGATAGGGAAAGGAGGAGTCTGAAGACCCAAATTCTAATTCTGGCTGCACCACTTCCTTCTCGGACATATAGTCAGGGCGGGGGAGGTACAGGAGAAGAAATAAAAGAAGTGCCCTCCATTGAGCCTCATTTAATCTTTCAAGTGATGCCATTAGTACCTGCCATTATCAACTCCACGACATTGATGGAAACACAGAGTTAGGGAAATTAAGGGACTTAGCCAAGATTTCACAGTTAGGAAGCGGGGCTCTGGGATTAGGGGCCTGGTCTGTCTTTGCATTCTATCTATGTTCTTAACTATTCTATTATAGTTTGGGGACCAGCAGGGGATAAAGATTGTGGCCATTCAGGCCTGTTCCCCTGGCATCAAGGTGGCTGATTCTCCCTCCACCACCTTGTCCCCAGCTTTAGGGAGGCCTTCAGCAGGAGGGATGCAGGCAGAGGGTCCTGATGACCCTCGAGCAGTAAGCACTACCCTCACTTCGTGGTGTGAGGTTATCAATGGGAGTGGGGTGTGTACTTGGAGACATGCCTAAGATCCCTTCGAGATCCCTTTCCAGAAAGGCAAGATGGTGAGCTATCTCTGTTGCTGGGATACCTCTGAAACCCATAGAAAGGAAGCTGGAATAAAGGACCTCGTTCACCAGGCTAAACCTCCCTGGAATACAAGCTCCTACGAGCAGATTCGGTGGTGCTACCGAGCATCCTAGACACATTGCCTCAAGGAACCTTCCCAACAGCCCTGTCTTGGGTAGCTCTTATTATTATCGTCTCCATTTAACCAGAAGAAGAATCTGAAGCTCTCAGAGCTCATGGAACTTGTCCAAGGCCACACAGTGGCAGGGCTGGCATTGACACTCAGGTCTGCTTGATGCCAAACCCCACGTTACCATTACATTCTAGTGCAATCTGTCAGGGTGGGGAGAAGCACAGTTCTAGATCAGGATTCAAGACCCAGTCAGACCACTGGCTTCTTAGTGGATCTGAGCCAGGGGACCTTCAGCTAAGTCTTTTCTGGATCCAGTATCTAGAACTATAGAAAGGTAATTCCTTCTCTGCCTAAACCAACAGATTAAAAAGCAAAAGAGGGGCTGGGGAGATAGCTCAGTCGATAGAGTGCTTGCCTTGTAAGCACAAGGCCCTGGGTTCGATCCCCAGCACCCAAAAAAAAAAAAAAGAAAAAGCAAAAGAAATATACAAATTATTATCCATTGAAGACTTAAAGCAAGGGGGTGGGCCTGGCTCTACAGGTAGGAATGGCATGGTTCCTGCCCACTAGAAAAGAAGACATGTTAGCTGAGGAAGTTTTTTTTTTCCCATTTCCAGTAATTATGGACTAGCTTGTCAAAGACCAGCCTTCTCACTAGAAATTATTACAAGAGTTTATCAAGATAAATTTTGGGTGTGTGTTGGGGAGTATGTGTATGTATTTGAAGGCATTAGAGAACTACAAAAGCACCAAGGACTGCAGTGCCAAGCCAGAGAGAAGAGAAATGCAGGAAGAAAAACTCAATATTCAACTGGGTTTGTTGGTTAAGCACCCCTGGGTTTAGGCCCCAATATAAAAAAAAAAAAAATTCAGCTTCCACTCCCCCCTCAGAGAACATGCCATTTAAGCCCCACTCTAAGGGCAAAACCCTAAGAATAGACGTGAGTTAGCAATTGACCAGCCTTGGCAAAACCGAAGCCCAACATCTAATAAATTTAATGCTTTATTAGACTTAGATTTAAATGCCTACAAGAAGCAAAAGTAAAAATCTCTGAATAAAAGTAATACCAGCCAAGACCTCAAATTTTTCTGTAATTTGTTTAGACATGATACTTGATACTTCAGGAGATAAGACCAAATGACTGAAAACCAAGAGGAAAAATAGACAAAAAGAGGAGGCCCATAGTTGATCTAGATATTGGCGTTATGAGATATGTAATTTAAAACATATGTGGTTAATATATTTAATAAATTATATGACAAGAAAAAGAATTTTAGATTCTCTTTCTTTCTTTCTTTCTTTCTTTTTTTTTTTTTCTTTTTTTTTGCAGTGCTGGGGATTGAACCCAGGGCCTTGTGCTTGCAAGGCAAGCACTCTACTGACTGAGCTATTTCCCCAGTCCAGATTTTAGATTCTCCATTAAGGAGAATCAAGGGGAAGTTCCAAGACTGAAATACAATAAATGAAATTAAGAATGCAGTAGATGAACATAACAATCTGTAAACACAGCTAAAGATAAAACCAGGAATTGAAAAGTAAGTCAGTTGGAAGTATCCAGATTATAGCACATTTAATACTGAAAGGTCATATGGAACATGATTAAAATTACTAAATGTGTGTAATCAAGGGCTGGGGATATAGCTTAGTTGGTAGAGTGCTTGCCTTGTAAGCACAAGGCCCTGGGTTCTAATCCCCAGCACTGAAAAAAAAAAAAAATGTGTGTAATCAAAATCTCAGGAAGAGATAATTTGGAGAGAAGTCAAGCAAAGAAAAAAGAAATGAAGTAAAGTTAGAAGCAATGTATGATGATGCTTAGTAATTAGGAATCCCTTGAAACTCCAAATAAAACGCAGTTTTCAAAAACCGAGCTCGGACCTATTACGGTATAACTGTTGAAAACCAAAGGTAAGGGGGAAAATTTGAAGGCAATTGACAGCTTTTCAGCAGAAATAACAAAAGTGAAAAGGGAATGGAATACTATCTTACCAAGCAAAGAACGAGGATAACATGGTGTGAGCTTAATGGTTCTCAAGTTTTAATGAGTCTGAATCACTGGGGGGGTGGGACAGAGGAGAGTGTCAAGACTTTATATTCTCAGACTCCACCCCCATGCATTTGGATTGAGCATCCCTGGAGTAGCACCAAGACCACGGTGCGTGAGCAGTCCGTGCATTCTGATGCAGAGAGTTTGTGGGAGATGGTTTACCATGATGGCGGCACCACTTCCCCCTTTTCCTATATGCCTACTCCTCGCAATGGGACTTTGCCACTCCTCCAGTCAAGAAATGGAGTCCATTTTTCCTTCTTTTGGATCTTGGCCTGCCCGGTGGCTTGGTGTGACCAACAGACACCGCTTGAAGTAATGTCTGTACTGCTGAGACTTGCCTTGCGGGGGTCCTGCCTTTTCAGTCTTGGCCCATCTAGAACTCAACTGCAACAGGGGATTAACTGATAAGAAGTCAGGAGAACTCGAAAGGCAGGAATAGCAGATACAGGGAGCAGCCACTATCCCAGGGATGACAGAACATCCAAGGAGGCACGCCCCCAGGACTGAGGCCCGGGTCCTCTTGGAGAACCCATAGCCGTGGCTCACTACTCGGTAGAAAAGTGGCTGCGGTGCCATGCAGGGCCCATGGAAGTTGGTAGAAATCATCCTCTGGAAATTGCTGGAAATGTGCCCTCTCGGGGGCCGGGGAAGCCATTCAGAGAGAAATGTCTTCTTAGAGATACTGCTGCAAAGTCACTTTAAAGGATTCTGGGAAGCCGCCGGGCGCTCCTGAGCGCTGTGCACCACAGGAGTCTGATTCTGGTGAAGGCGTCCCTGCTGCAGGGGCTGGGCCCGGGCAGCCAACCACGGACTCTGATGAGCCAGCACACTGTCACCAGGAAGGCAGGCTCCTCTCACTTCAGTGTCTCTCCAGCACGTCTACTGAGAAAACGGAGCATCCTGCCATCCAGCAAAGGAAAGGAAGCTTTTCAAGGGCCCAGATCCACGTTAGTGGATCAGGAAAGAAGGGCAAGTGTGGAACTAGGACAGTAAATCGACGGCCAGCACAGGCCACCTTGAACTGTCCGGCCCCAGTCATAAGTGCTACTGCACTAATGACCCTGTGCAAGACCAGCAGAAGAACTGGCTGCTGGGCCCAGCCCAAACTGCCAAACCTTAGGTCAAATGAGCAAATATAAAAAGTTGTTTTCGAGCCCTAAATTTTGGGGTACTTTGTTTACACAAAATATTGTCATACCAGTACTGGAAAAAAACTAGGCTGTTTTCCATTTCCTATTCTTGTGACTTTCTTTGTGCTGTTCCCTATGTCTGAAGTGATATTTTGGGTTAACTCTTGCCAGATGAATGAATTTTCCTACAGTTAATTAACTTTAATTTTTCTTTGTAACAGGGATTGAACCCAGGGGTGCTTAACCACTGAGCCACATCCTCAGCCCTTTTTTATTTCTTATTTTGAGACAGGGTCTCACTAAGTTGCTGAGGTTGGCCTCACTAGGTTGCTGAGACTGGTCTTGAATTTGTGATCCTCCTGCCTCAGCCTCCCAAGCCCCTGGGATTATAGGCTTGTGCCACCATGCACAGCAAATTAATTTTTTAAAAACCTATAACATGTAGAGAAGTACACAAATTATCATCAATGTGTAGCTTCATAATTTTGGTCAAGTGTTTGTGTTCTTGCAACGAACAGCCAGACATCCCTACCCGACACTCTCCCTTCCTGTCACTAACCACGTCCCAGCAGAAGCATGGCTCTGATTTCTTTTGCCATAGCTTAGGTTTGCTTGCTTTGGCACTTTGTCAGTGGATCACACAGAACGCTCTTCTTTTGTTCACTATCATATCTGTGAGATTCATCCCTGTTGCCATGTGTAGATGTAGTTTGTTTATTGCTGTATAGTTTTCCTTTTATCTATCGGTTCTCCTGATGTGCGACCGGGTTGTTCCGTGTGTGGTTATATGATGAACCCTGCCGTATGCCTTGGGGGAACACATGTGCATCTCGGTTATTCCAACAAACGGAATTATTGGGTTCCCATCATCATGCTCACACTGCATTAAAACTTGAAAAAAATCAAATATTAAATAACATGCATAAATTAATCATAATCATGAGAAAGGAGGAAAAAACAACACACATCTGTGCCTGCAGTGGTATGATATCAGCAGAGAAAAAGTAACAAAATACTGACATGGTTGATGGGTAAAGAAAATAGGAGTGACTTTTCCTCTTGACATTCTGTATCTCCCACAACTGTATCCTAACCATGTATTATTTTAATAATAAAAAGAAACATTTAAGCCTATTGATCACCAGTGTCTTGCTCAAATACCACTTTTCTCCAAGTCGTTTTAGCATAACGAGATTGCCATCCCCAGCCAAGGTCTTGCTGCATTTATACATACCCTAGAGCGGAAACCCATTTCTGTAGGAGCGGAGTGACTTGCGTAAGAAGGCGCACTCAGAATGTCCAGTCCTTTCTCTACGATCACAGACATTTCGTGAGCAACTCACATTTTTTCATTGTTCTTTTTAGGTATACATGACAGTCTTTCGTATGCAGGTTGACATATACATACATGGAGTATAACTTATTCTACATAGGATCCCATTCTTGTGGTTGTACATGATGTGGAGTTTCACTGGTTGTGCATTCATACATGAACACAGGAAAGTTATGTCGATTCCTGTTCCCATCCCCCTCCCCCTTCCCTTCATTCCCCTTTGTCTAATACAATGAACTTCTGTTCTTCCCTCCACCCCTTAATGGTGTGTTAATGTCCACATATCAGAGAGAACATTCATTCTTTGATTTTTTGGGGATTGGCTTATTTCACTTAGCGTGATAGTCTCCAGTTCCATCCATTTACCAACAAATGCCATAATTTCATTCTTCTTTATGACTAATATTCCATTGTGTTTATGTACCACATTTTCTTTATCCACTCATCTATTAAAGGGCACCTAGGTTGGTTCCATAGCTTAGCTATTGTGAATTGAGCTGCTATAAACATTGACGTGGCTGTGTCACTGTAGTATGCTGATTTTAAGTCCTTTGGGCATACACTGAGGAGTGGGATAGCTGGGTCAAATTTCCATTGGTTCCATTCTAAGTTTTCTGAGGAATCTCCATACTGCTTTCCAGAGTAGTTGCACCAATTTGCAGTCCCACCAGGAATTTATGAGTGTAGCTTTTCCCTACATCCTCACCAACATTTATTGTTACTTGTATTCTTGCTAATTGCCATTCTGACTAGAGTGAGATGAAATCTCCTTGTAGTTTTAATTTGCATTTCTCTAATTGCTAGAGATGTCCAACATTTTTCATATATTTTTTGACTGGTTGTATTTCTTCTGTGAAGTACATGACTTGTTCTTTTGTCCAGTTATTGATTGGGTTATTTGGGGGTTTTTTGGTGTTAAGTTTTTTGAGGTCTTTATCTATCCTGGAGATTAATGCTCTATCTGAGGTACAGGTGGCAAAGATTTTCTCCCATTCTGTAGGCTTTCTGCACATTTTTGATTGTTTCTTTTACTGTGAAGAAGCTCTTTAGTTTGATACCATTCCATTTATTGATTCCTGATTTTGCTTCTTGAGCTATAGGAGTCTTATTGAGGAAGTCGGTCCCTAAGCTGACATGATGGAGAGTTGGGCCTACCTTTTCTTCTGGTAGGTGCAGGGTCTCTGGTCTAATGCCTAGGTCCTTGATCCACTTTGAGTTGGCAACTCTCTTTTCTTAAAAGAGCACCCTTGGACTGGGTTTGTGGCTCAGTGGTAGAATGCTTGTCTAGCACCTGTGAGGCACTGGGTTCGATCCTCAGCAGCACATAAAAATAAAAAAAGGTATTGTGTCCACCTACAACTAAAATAATTAAAAAAAAAAAAAAAAAAAAAAAAAGCACCCTGACTTGCCATTAAGAGAGGCAAGAATCTGAACCCGGGCCTGGGAGGTAGGTGAGTGGCGGAGCTCTTGGCTAGGGTATGTGAGGCACTGGGTTTGATCCCCAGCGCTGCACAAATAAACAAAACAACACACACACAAGCACACACACAGATTACTGTCTCCATTTTTTTCTTGAACAATACAAAAGTGTCGAAAGGCCAGTTGTCACTTAGCAAATCATTGGTACAGTCATTCGAGGGAGCTCACCCTGGAAAGAGGAATCTGGTGCAAACCATAGAATCGACCAAGTGTGGTCCGAGCAGAGTCAAGAGGCAGGGGTGGGGATTAAGGGAAAAACAAAACTTTGGGAACCTCAGCTTTGCGTTACTGGCTGGGCAGATTTTGGCAAGTTAATTTACTTCTCTGAAGATCGGTCTTCTGTCACATTGGAGGGATGAGAGTGGGCTAATTTCCAGGGTAACACATAGGATTTGATTCTGGCTAATTGGTGGCGGCTTCTAGAGAGTTGCAGGGAGAAGGATCCTGGGGTCAGTCCAGGCTCCGTGGGGAACAGTGCTGGGATTGATTAATAATTTCCTCCCCGTCAAGGGCTTCAAAATGGATATCAAGCTTATGTGACGTGTCCTTCCTGGACGCAGCCTCTTCAGCCCAGGTTTAAGTCTATCTGTGTGTCTGGTGGGCACAGGCAATTTTCTTAATTCCAAAGGGGAAGGAATTTTAATTATCTTCTAAAAACCATAGGGTTTGTCTCCAGCAATGGATGTGATATACATTTAAATAATCCGAGAGACTCTCAGCGTTCCTCGGAGGTGGAAACGTCTGCCTACGAAGTGTTAATTACATACTCATAATCATTCTTTTGAGATAAATTATATTATTATAATTTCCATATTCGACAGCCTTCCCTGTCTGCGCCTTGCCCTCCCCTTGGGTTGAAGCCGGTCCTGGGAGGATGGGGATTCATCCGGGTGGGTTGCATGCGGTGGGGTGTGTGGGGGGGAGGTAGGGTATCAATGAAGGGGAACATAGTCCCAGCCACTCAGGACCCTACCTGAGATTCCTCAAAGGAGGTTGCCTTTGTGTTATCTGTGAAATGATAAAGGGTCATCTGTAGATATTACTAGTGGTGGCCAGCAAGAGAGTGGCGGGGTATTATTTGGCACATAAATTATATGATTGTGGCTGTCAAGGAGACCCATGACCAAGGGTGACAGGCAAGTGCATCACCTTGGTCTAGCAGCATCACCAGGTTGGCTGTAACACAGGCTTCGGGGACTGCCGTGGTTCTGAACACAACTCTGACACTCCACAGGAGATTGCACAAGCTACTCAGCCTCTCTTTTCTCACCTGCGGAATGGGTTTATTACTAGAATCTATATCAAAGGATTATCATATAAGATAATTCATGAGAAGCCCAAGTGTCTTGCCCTACATAGGAAATATTACTATTATTATCTTAAAAGTAACTATTGACCATGGTTTTGAATTGTGCATAAAATAAAACCTCAAAAATATGAATTCAATTTATGTTAGTGTTGTGGAGATCAAGGCAGGCTGGGCTAGGCTGTAATTCCAGAGACTTGGGAGGCTAAGGCAGGAGGATCACAAGTTTGAGGCCAGCCTTTGTGACTTGGTGAGACCATACCTCAAAATTTAAAAATTTTAAAAACAAGGGCTGGGGATGTGGGCCAGTGGTAGAGCATCCCTGGATTCAACCCCCATTACCAGTAAATAGATATAAATAGATGATAGGTAGATAGGTAGATGGATGGATGGATAACTAGATAGATGATAGATAGATAGATAGACAGGGATAGAATGAAGTTGTGTTGCTTTAATAATTTACAAAATATCCCCTTTAAAAAGTTAGAGAATACAGATTAGTAAAACAAAATCAGCACTCAGAAGTAACCACTGTTAATCTTTTGCTGTATGCCTTAATGAAAATAATTCACATGCATTAGAAAATGACATTTGACAAAAAGAAGATCATACCAAATAGGCTATTTTATAACCAGCTGTTTTTCAGTGAAGAAAGAGAGGCCGACAGGCTTTTTGTGTTTGTTTGTTTTGAAGGGGGTTAGTGGGGATTGAACACTGAACTCAGGGGCACCCCACCTCTGAGTCACATCCCCAGCCTCTCCCCTCCCCACGTTTTTGTATTTTATTTAGAGACAGGGTCTCACTGAGTTGTTTAGCACCTTGCTAAGTTGCTGAGTCTGGCTTTGAACTCGAGATCCTCCTGCCTCAGCCTCCCCAGCCGCTGAGATTATAGATGGGTGCCACAGGGTCAGGCTTTTTTGTTCTTTTTATAAGTTCTTTTATTTATTTACTTTTCATTATTGTGGTAAAAGGCACCTAACAGAATTTATCATCTTACCCATTGTTAAGCATGTGTTAAATGCCATTAAGTATATTCACATTGTTGTGAAACAGATTTCCCGAACTTTTTTAGCTTGCAAAATGGAAACTCTGTAGCCATTCAAAAACAATTTCCCCTTCTCCCATCTAGGCCCTGGTCCCCAACATTCAACTTTCCATCTCTGTGAATTCATTTACTTTAGAAACCCCTTGTAAGTGGAATCATGCAGTATTTGGTTTTTCACGACAGGCTTATTTCGCTTAGCCTAATGTCCTCAAGATTCATCCCTGCCGTTGCATGAGTCAGAATTTCTCTTTTTTATGACTGAGTAATATTCCATCCAATGTATACACATTTCATTCATTTGTTCATCAGTGGACATTTGGGTTTCTGGTACTTCTTAGCATTGTGACTAGTGCCACTGTGAACATGGGGATCTCTTCATTACCCTGCTTTCAGTCCCTTTGTTTAAATATGCAGACGGGGGATTGCTAGATCATATACTAGATCATATTTTTAATTTTTTAATATATATATATATATTTTTTTTAGTTGCCAATGGACCTTTATTTTATTTATTTATATGTGGTGCTGAGAATCGAACTCAGTGCCTCACACATGCTAGGCAAGCGCCCTGCCACTGAGCCACAACCCCATTCCCTTCCGCGGTTCTTTTTATTTTTTCATTTTGAGTCAGGGTTTCTCCAAGTTGCCCAGACAGGCCTCGAACTTGTGATCCTCCTGCCTCAGCCTCCCGAGCCACTGGGATCACAGGCGTGCTCCACCATACCCAGCTCTGCCCGTCCTCTTAAACAAGGCTCCCCAGCTCTGCTCCGGCCCCCTCCCCTTAGCCTTCCCTTCAGAGTGCAGGAGTAGTCCCTTCTCCTTCCCTACACCTCTGTGTTCCAGGCACCCGGGGACCCTGTGTCCAGCCTCAGGCCCCTGTGGACATCCTCCAGAAACTTGCAGGGTCCCCTCAGGTTCTGTGGGCCTTTCGGAGACAAAGGCAGCGGATCGGAGGCAGCGGCCTGCAGGTCGGGGTCTCCCTCTACACCCCACCGCTGCAGGTTTGGTGAACACAGCGTGGTCCACCTCGCTGTGGGGGAGGGGCACCAGAAGCTGCCATCCCTCTGCGGTCCTGGATTCCACACATGCATCTCACCACACCATCGCCCTATTTATACTCTCACAGACTGAGCTTTACACACCAGCTATCTGCTCAGGATAGACCCTCTGAAGAGTGGCAGGCTGTCAAAACCCTCACAGGAGCCTGCACAAGGACACTGTCTGCTCTGCTAGGCGCTCCTGGGCTATCCATGATTAAACCATGCTATCCATTATTTTTGCCCTAAATGTCGATTTCAGATGCTGACCTCCTCAGGAGGTAGGACTTGGCTGTACCAAGCTACCATTTTACTTTATTTTTAGGTTTTTGTAGAGCTGGGTATCGAACCCAGGGCCTCACGCATTCTAGGCAAGTGCTCCACCAACTGAGCCCTAGCCCCAGCCCATATTTTACCACTTAAAAAAAAAAAAAGAGTTAAATTTATAATAATATACTGTACAGATTTTCAATGTGTAGTTCAATGAGTTTTGCCAAATGTCCTATAACTCAACAATCAGCTTATTTGGAGAAACTATAAGATTCCATAAAATTCTTGGAATTTGGAGTGAAGAGATACCCAGTCAAGGTGCTGCCATTAATCTCCTGGGTGACCTTGGGGAAGTCCCTTCCCCTCTGTGGCCTTCAGTGTCTGATGTGTACAAGGAGGAGGCTGACTCTAGAGGCTCCTTCAGCTGTAGATTCTCAGGACAAGGCAGGCTTTGGAGAAAGGTCACTCAAGACCTCCTGAAATTACGCAGAACTACGACTGTGTCCTGCTGATATTTGTAGAGTGAACGTGCCTCACCTGGATCCTTCTAATCACATTCCTGAGGAAGAGAAACTGCAGGACATAAGCAAAGATGGCGGAAACCAGCAAAACCAAGACCTGCATCCCCTAGTAACGTACCCAAAGCCTTGCAATCAAATCTCTCTCTTTTTTTTTTCCTTCTTGTACATAAGTGAAAGATTCTAAAGGGATTAGCTTCAAAATTCACAGCAAGTACCAAAACACACCGTTTGCCAAATAGGTTGAGTTTAACCACTTTGCCGTTTGGAAGCTAATGTGCCTTAAAAAAAATCTGGGCTTCTCTAACAAAAGTAAGCTGCAGCTCTCACGTGTCTGCAGCAGCGTTCAGCTTGCAGAGGCTTCTTGCCCATTCCTCATCTGATCTCTTTGTCAGTTCTACACTGGTTAACTGGCAGGAATTGTTCTCGCCCTTGTTTTCAGATGAGCATCCTAAGGCTCCGAAAAATGAAGTTGAATGTCCTCAAAGACCTGAGGCGAGCTCACCCCTCTGCATCTCCAGCCCGGGCATCTTTGGTTTGGGTTCCACTCTCTGTTTTGCAAACCAACCGACCCAGAGACCAGTCTGAGTTCAAGAGGATCTAAATACAACAAGCGCACTCAGCGGGTGGCAGTTGACAGGAATTGACACTTCTTGCCCTCCCATGATGCATTCACCCTTGAAATTCTTCCCACCGCTCAGTGCTCACCCTTTTACAGGAGAGGAGGCAGAGGCCAAGAGAGGGGTCATGGATTGCTGGAGCTCACACAGCAAGTAGGCTGGAGAGCTGGGATTCCACCAGGCAGGCTGGCGGGAGGCCCAGGCCCTTCACCCCTGTGCTACGCTGCCTCACATTACACCACGCTGCTGATTAAGGAACTTTCTAGACAAAGCTGTTCATTGGCGAGATGAGCAGCCTGATAGACAGTGAGGCCCCTGTTTTGAGCGTGTCCGGTGGAATCCAGGTGGAAGGATGTTTCAAGGCAGTTAGGTTTAAAGCAGATGGTGAGTCAACGGTCGTGGAAGGACCCTCCTGACCCAGAGATTACCGGATAGGTGAACTCTCCTGAAGATTCCGGCCTGTCAGCTCAGGGTGGTGACAGATGGCTCCACCATGCTTTCCCAGGCCACCAATCTGCCCACTCTCCTCTTCTTGTGGGCACTGGGATCACTGAGCTGGGAGAGCAGGTGGCTGTGCATGGATCATCCTGGAAATCTGACAGCATGGTCTCAAGCCCAGGGACCAGGGAGGAGGAATGGAGGGACACTAAATGACAAGGCATTTGCTGCCTGATTTCATCAGTGAACTGTGGGTAGCACAGTGGAAATGTGACACACTCGACTCACTTCTGGGCCTGAGGCCTAGATGTTAGTCACAGAGCCGGAGCTCCCAGGGCTCTCTGCAGCACCCTACTCCATTGCTTCATTTCACTCATGGGACTACAGAGGCCCAGAGCAGGGAAGCAACTTATCAGAGGTCACACAGCATTCATTCAACGAATAGTGAGTGCGTCCTGTGCCAAGCTTGGCACTGGAGGTACCAAAGGTGAGAAGAAGGTGGAGCCCCTAACTCCAGTCTCACGCAGCTTAGATGTGATAGGAGACAATGGGCCAAAAGTATTGTTCACGTACAAACTCAGATTGTCACCTGGGCTGTGAAGAACAAGGAGTACTTCAGCCAAGTTGACCAAGAGAGTTCTCTCTAAGAAAGAGCCATTCAAGCTGAGGCTGTATGGGGGCAGCAGGACACAGTGGAAATTCGATGCCCTAGGACTCCTGGGGATGAGGGCTGGGTAGTCAAGAGGGATTGTGTGTGTGTGTGTGTGTGTGTGTGTGTGTGTGTGTACGCGTGCGCACATGCACATGTTCAGGACCTTGTGGGCACAGGTGAGAAGTCTGGAGCTTGTCCTTGCTGTAACAGGAAGCTTTTGGAGGGCTTCTTTCCAACAGAGTGGCAGACATGCTCTGTTTCCCAGTGCCGGGTTCCTTGGGTGCCCTGGTATCCTGGAGGTTTGAGGAAAACACAGCAGACATTGCTACCCACACCAGCTTGTCTTTATCTGGTGATCTCTAGCCACTGTCCCCACATTAGGAAAGTAGGCCAATCAGGCTCACCGGAAGGTTCTCCTTCCCACCACAGTCTCCAATAGACCTTGAGATCCAAGTGCGTAGGCAACGAGCAAACCTCTCTGGTCCAGTGGCTGTGGCTGGGACAGGCCCTCAGACAGTCCTGCCACCTGCTCCAGGCTTTCCCCCGCCTCATCCCGTGTGCAGCCTTCACCTCCAGGCGTGGTGCAGACCCTGAGAGGTCTTGCAGCAAAGTTCTTGTTCAATATGGTTCAGTCTAACATTTCCCAAATGGTTTGATGCCATAGAAGTAAGGAAACATTAGAAACTGCTATCCAGACTGCTAGGATAGGAAGAAACTTCCAGAATATTTAGACTTTTTTAAAGAAATGGATAGGGCTGGGTATATAGCTCAGTTGGTAAAGTGCTTGCCTAGCATGCACAAGGCCCTGGGTTCAATCCTCAGCACCACCAAAAAAAAAAAAAAAAGGGGGAGGGGGGGAGGGGGGGAGGGGGAGGGGGGAGGGGGGAGGGGGAGGGGGGAGGGGGGAGGGGGAGGGGAGGGGGAGGGGGGGAGGGGGGAGGGTTTTTCTAGGTCTCATAGGAAGTAGCGTCAGAGCTGGAACTGGAAAGCAGAACTCCTCCTGCACTCCACTATTGGGTACCGGGAGGCCATGTGACAAACTTGAGCCATTGCTTCTCAAAGAGTATTCCATGGAACACAGGAGATTTGTTCTGACTCCTGAGTTTGAAGAATGTTGTATCCCTACATCCTTAGAGGAGGCCCTGAGATATCCTATAGCAATCACTTATTTAACGTTGTTTAAGCCGATGTTTCCCCAATGGTTTGATGATGGGATTCATCTTTTTTTGTTGTTGTTTGTTCATTCTGGGGATTGAACCTAGGAGCCCTTAACCACTGAGCCACAGCCCCATCCCTTTTTATTTTTTATTTTAAGACAGTGTCTCACTAAGCTGAGGGACTCACTAAGTTACTGAGGCTGGCCTCGGACTTGTGATCCTCCTGCCTCAACCTCCCGAGTAGCTAAGATTGCAGGTGTGCACCACCCTTGGTTAGAAGACATCTTGATGTATATTTATTCATATTCTGGGGAGTTCTGCTTGGGGAGGGCCACCCTCAATTAAAATTCTCCTATCCACAGCCCGTGGCTCATAGCAATGCCATAGTAAATGTGAGCCATTATCATCATCATCAACACTGTGGGCAGGGATCACATTTTCTCCTGTGGTGCATGTGACTGAACCTCCCTTACCCAGTGCTGAGTCCTTGGGGACGAAGACACAGATCAATTGCTCTGTCAATCAACCAACACTGACAATGTGTGTTGACTTTGGACCTCCTGGGTCACATGGCCTCCCCTGAGATAAAGGGCAGCTTACCTCTTTCCTCTTCTCTACCAAAGCAAAGGCCTGGGGAATCCTTGTCAGGAAAGCTCAGAAACATCCCTAAAGGTCATCAAATGCCAGTTTGATCTGCCCTATTCCCTGCCTCCCTTTTTAGACTGAAAAAAATTCTCTTCCCCAGATTCAAGTGCTAACTGAAGTCCAGCCACGTCCAGGAAGGCTTCCCTGGCTACCTCTTCCCTGTTCCGCTCTTCTCTCCTCGTAACTGGCCCCTCTTTAGTCTCCTGGAACCTGACTGCGTGTTCGGTGACTGTGACGGCATCCGTCTGTGCAGGGGTCTAAATGAGGGTAGCTGGCGGGAGTGACATCAGACAGGGGTGGCCCTGAGGTTCGCAAGTGGGACTGAGCCTGTCCAATCACATTTAAATTCAATTTAAATCATACTGTGTGAGGACTGGGTGTGGTTCGGGGTGAGCGCGTGCTTGGCATGTTCCAGGTCCTGGGTTCAATGCCGAACACCAGGAAGACGAAAATGCCATGCGGGCCAAAGGAAACAAGCCCGAGGGGAAGGAGGACATCAGATGTGAAAATCTTCAGACGTCCTAGAGCTTCTAGCAACCAGTTGCAGACTCCAGATAAAACAAATCATCTTTCTGAGTCTCAGTATTCTCACCTATAAAACAGGGTAACACTCGTTCTGCCAACCTGGTGGGATTTGAAGAACGTTTCTCCTGACAGTACCAATGACCACTGCCCCCTTCATGACAACGGCGCACATTTATTCAGTATTTACTGTGCGTCAGGCACCGTCTGTCAAGCACTCTGAATTCTTTCACTCACTCAGTCCTTACGACAACCCTCAGGGGTAGTACTTTTATCATTCCCTCTTTACAGATGAGGAAACTGAGGCAGAGAGAGGCAAGGGGATTTGTCCAAGGTTACAAAGCTGGGGGGTGATGGAGCAGGAACTGTTAAACACTTTCACAAATAGCCGTTCATTTACTATTCTCAAAGGCACAACGAGTTTTATCAAGTGAATGTGTCTCTTTTCACCCTTTTACACATGGGGACACTGAAGCTCAGCAAAGCAAAGTGATTTGTCTGAGGCCACATAACCCGGAAATAGGCAATAATAAAGCTGGGTTAAAACCAGTTCTTCTGATATTAAGCCCTTGGTCCATGCTTTCTGTGCCACGTGGAAAGGCCAGGCAGGCGGTCAATGGAGAGAACAGTGTGCTGGGGTGAGGAGTCCTGTCCCCCCGGCAAGGACCGTGCCACTGCAGTCCTTAGGGCAGGACCCTCTGTCCTGGAGCTCAGTGCTCACGTTCCACTGAGTGACAGTTCAATCGGCTAATCCCACACTTGACTGGCTATGGTCTTGTTGAAGGGGAAATGGCTTCCTGCCTGCCTTCATTTTGACTGCGGATGTCCATTTGTCTCCACGAACTTGATGCTTCCTGATCCGGGAATGTTTAAAAATGGTTACCTGAGTTGTTGTCTGGGTTGGTTTTGTTTTGTTTCTCGCGTACTCTGTTTTTTGTGTGGCTTAGGGATCTGGAATGGGGAAGGTGCGATTGGGGTTGAGATCTTGATTCTGCCACCCCACCTTGACATACTGGAACAAGACACTTAGTATCTGTGGGTCTCTGCCAGCTAGGGGCAATCATGTCTATCCTGCCTTCATGAAAGCCCTTTATAAAATATACAGCATAATACAATCAGAAGGTGGGTCACTGTAATATATAAGGCATACCTTAGGTACTCAATAGATGATATTTAACTGACTGTACAGAAAGAATCTGCAATGCTGTAGGGACAGCACTCTTAAAACAGAGTTAAGGAAGGAAAAAGGCAAGAAATAAAACTGCTGTATGTACATTATTATCTCAGTTATGTAAAATATAGATAGAAAAAAGACTAGAAGAAAATAAACCAACCTGTGGTCAGTGATTGACACTAGGTTGGGGACCTATATATGGGTTTTGCTTTGCTAGACTTTTGTTCCTATTTACTAAATTAGCACATTTTATTTTTATATCATATTTTATCACATATGTCATATAAATATAAAATATAATTCAAAATATATTTATCACAGTTATATATTTATCATATATAATTTAAAATGTAAATCAAAATATGTATGACTTGCCTTTCAAATATAAAATAAATCATGATGTATAATTTATATATCAAAATATTTATAATTTATCTACACACACACACATATATATATATATATATATATATATATATATATTTTTTTTTTTTTTGCGGTGCTGGGGATCGAACCCAGGGCCTTGTGCTTGCAAGGCAAGCACTCTATTGACTGAGCTATCTCCCCAGCCCCATACATATATTGATATAGATCAAAATATATGTAATTCAGCAAGTGGCACTTGCCGGCGTTGCTCTCATTACCCAAACTAATGTGATCAGGAGTGATTCTGAGTTCATTCATTCATTCATTTATTCCTTTGTTCAGAAAATAGGCCAAGGGTTTCAGTTCTGTATAAGGCACCAGTGACAAGTGCCACAAGGGACACTAAGAAGAATGAGGTATGATTCCTGCCATCAAGATGGAGGATAAATGAATGGATGAAGAAATTGTGGTATATATACACAATGGAATACTATTCAGCCATAAAGAAGAATAATATTATGGCATTTGCAAATAAATGGATGGAATTGGAGAATATCATGCTAAGTGAAATAAGCCAAGCCCAAAAAACCAAAGGCTGAATGTTTTCCCTGATAAGTGGAGGATAATATATAATGGGGGTGGGGGTGGGGAATGAGAGAATAATGGAACTTTAGAATATGTAGAAGAAAATGAGAGGGAGGGGGTATAAAAAATGGTGGAATGAGACAGACATCATTATCCTACGTATGTGTATGATTACACGAGTGGTATGAATCTACATTGTGTACAACCATAGAAACGAAATTATGTACCCCATTTGTGTACAATGAATCAAAATGCAGTCTGTAAAAAATTAAAAACTAAATATAAAAAAGAAAAGACGGAGGATAAAGGGGCTGGGGTTGTGGCTCAGTGGCAGAGCGCTTGCCTCACATGCATGAGCAGTGGGTTCAATCCTCAGCACCACATAAATAAAAAAACGGTATTGAGTTCATCTACAACTAAAAAAAGTTTTTTAAAAGATAGAGGATAAATCATGCTCAGAGCTAATCATAGCTCAAGGCAGAAGGTGAAAAATATTTTATATACTTTAGGGAAATTTCTACCAGGAGTTAAGAGCAGGGAAAAATCTGTTCTAGGTGAGGTTTTGTGAAGAAGTTGAAGGGTGAGTGGAATTCTGGGCCAGTAGAAACAGAAAGGTATTACTGGTAGTAATAACAATAATGAATGGTAATTAATATTTCCTTAGCACATACCAGGCAGCAGGCATTGTGCTATTAAATTGCATACATTATCTCACTTAAAGCTCCCTGAACATCTGAGATAAATAGTATTCTCATCTCTAATTTATAGATGGGGGAAACTGAGGCTTAGAGAGAGGTTTAAGTACTTGCCAGAGTTGGAAGGTGACCAAGCTGGCAGGCATACTCAAGACCTCACTCTCAACAGCTGTTATTTGAATTGAGGAAGGGAAACACCTGGCTACCTGAAAGCAAGCTTCCTGAAAGCAAGGAACATGTGTATCTTGCACTTCTCTCTGTCCAGAGCCAGGGCAGTAACAGCATGTTACAGATGCTCAGTCAATATTTGTCAACTGAGCCAGGCGTGGTGATGAACGTAATCCCAGCAATTTGGGAGGCTGAGGTAGGAGGGTTACAAATTCAAAGCCAGCCTCAGCAACTTATTAGTGAGGTCCTAAGCAATTTAGCGAGACCCTGTCTCAAGATTAAAAAAAATTTTTAAAAGGGCTGGGGATGTGGCTCAGTGGTAAAGTACCCCTGGGTTCAATCCCTGGTACCAAAGGGGGGATGGGGAATGTCAACTGAAAGAACAAAAAGAAACAGTGAGTGAGTGGTCCATTGTTGCTGGAGTGTAGGGCGTGTGGTTGGAAGGCAGGGGGACAGGAGGCTTAGGGTCAGGCTGTGCTGGATGTGAATTTTGGAGATCTTGAGCAGAGCCTGTCAAAGTCCATCAAAGAGTCAGAGAACTGTTCTAGTCAATGTGGTAAGGTGGATTGCAGGAAGGAGTAGGGAAGCCCATCCTGGGACCATTTGAGAACAGGAAGCCCAGAGAGGGTAATGGGAACAGGATGGGGGAGAGGCTGCACAGTTAATAAGAATAGGCTGAGAGGATGCCAGTCTGCAACTCAGAGTGGGACTATGCTAAAAGATCATTCTCTATCAGCCCTTCCTCACTGCAAACCTTCCTCCTCCTCTACCACTCCTTATTTCCTCTGAGCCTACTCCATCTGTAAAATGGGGATGGAGCGGCATCCTGGAGGGAAAAGGATTATCAATTCTTGCTGTTTACATCTACTTCACAGGAGGAGACCTTGAATGAGCCTCTTCCTGAGAACTGAAATCATTTCATGGCATGTGCCAGAAGATCCAAGAATCTTCAGGGTCTACCAAAGCCCCTCCCTTTTCAACTCCCCCTCTCTCCTCCATGTTGGTGTAAAGAAACCTATAGCCTGTAATCTCAGCAACTCAGGAGGCTGAGACAGGAGGATCAAAAGTTCAAGGCCGGCCTCAGCAACTTAGCAAGACCCTGTCTAAAAAAACATAAAGCGCAGGGGATTTAGTTCAGTGGTAGCACCCCAGGTTCAATCCCCAATACCAAAACAAAACAAAACAAAATACAACAAAAAAGAGGTATCAGACTCAAGAGTTCTGATATCAGGAGTAAGCAATAGAGTGCCAGTTCTTCTAGAAATACAAGTCCTGTGAAAAATCAAACTCAAAGGGAAACAGAACTACATACCCCAGTGTGTTAGGTTTTCCTTCCTCATAAGCACAGGTAACTCAAAAAAACCATGCCCCTGCTTCTTCATCTATCTGCCTGACCCCAAAGAAAAAGACAGAATAAAATTTCATGGAAACTTTGTATCTTCCTTCATGCTTCTAAGCCAGACAGGCAGGTATTCCATTTTGTAGCAACCCAAGAAAGTTTTAAGAGGCTGCCCAAACTCATTCTGCAAGCCCAGAGAGGGGCCTCAGGTTATAAAACAATTCTACCACCTCTCTAGTCTCTCCTCTGTCTCTCTTTAGGAAGTCAGCACCAGGAACACACAAATACATGTTTAATTACAAAGAGGTTTTGGATCGCTTTATAATTTTTTAATTCATTTTGCAGTATTGGGAATTGAACCCAGGGGTGCTCTGCCACTGAGACACATTCCCAGCCCTTTTTATTTTATTTTATTTTGTTTTATTTTTTGAGAGAGGGTCTTGCTAAGTTTCTGAAGCTGGCCTCAAACCTGGCATCTTCCTGCCTTAGCCTCTCAAGTTGCTAAAATTGCAGATGTGTTCTGCTGTGCCAAGCTATAATTGCTATTTTTTAAGTTTGATTTTATCCCTCTGTGTGTGTGCAAATGCGCCGCATGTAAGTACATGGTCTATTTAAGCCTTGGGGACAAGTTAGCTTGATCCTTGTCACGAAAAACATACTTTGTCTAACCTCCTCTTTTGGCCTGAGGTCATGTATTGCTTAATTCTTTGGTCCCCTAATTAGAGTTTATCTTTTGGAGAGACACGATTCAACATTTTCAGGATCTTTCAAGGCCTCAATATTGATGGGTATGATGATGAGGGGAAGAGAGGCAGGCTGAACAGTGTGGGGTGGTACATAAGAGCAAGACCTGGGGACTCAGACTGCCCTGAAGAAACCAACCCCACTCTGATACTCCGTTGCTGCCTATGACCTTGAGCATCCACCTTACTTTTTCACATTTTGTATTTGTACATTTAAAACTATACATAACAGTGGGATTCACGATGCCATATTCAAACATGCACATCACATAACTTGATGGATCTCATTTCCTAGTACCTGCCCTTTCCCTCCCTTCCACCCCCACTTTCGCTTGCTCTACTCTCTGATCTTCCATTATTATTTTATTTATTTTTCACCTTTTATTTTTTAAACATTTAAGAAAAATTTTTTTTATTTTACAGACTGCATTTTGATTCATTGCACACAAATGGGGTACATCTTTTCGTCTCTATGGTTGTGCACCATGTACATTCATACCATTCGTGTAATCATACATGTACATAGGGTCATGATGTCTGTCTCATTCCACCATTTTTCATACCCCCCTCTCATTTCCCTCTATGTAATCAAAAGTTCCTCCATTCTTCTCTCACCCCCCTACCCCCCATTATATATCATCATCCACTTATCAGGGAAAACATTCAGCCTTTGGTTTTTTGGGATTGGCTTATTTCACTTAGCATGAAATTTTCCAACTCCATTTATTTATCGGCAAATGCCATAATATTATTCTTCTTTATGACTGAATAATATTCCATTGTGTATATATACCACAGTTTCTTATCAATTCATCTGTTGAAGGGCATCTAGGTTGGTTCCACAATCTAGCTATTGTGCCATTATTGTTATTTTAACTAGTGCATTATTTTATATACATGTGGAGCTCATTACAGTATATTTGCACAGACATAGCATAGATTTGGTAGATTTCACTCTCCAGTATTTCCCCCTGTTCTTCCCTCCTCCCTTCTTCTCAATCCCCTTCCCTCTACCATTTTAATTTCTTTTCTGAACTTCAGTAGCCTTCCTTTATAATTGAAGACAATAACAGCTTCAGGGCTTCATCTACTGCCTGGCACATAGTAGGGACTCAACTGACATTTAAGGAAAGAATTAACACCTATCTTATTGGGTTATTATAAGATTTAAATGAGATAATGAATGTCAAGTATATTTCATAGAACCCAGTAAATAGTATTTAATAGAAAAAAACTACTCTTCACTATTTGGTCTTGACTATTATCTTGAAAAAAAAAATACATACATATAGAATGCCACAGTGGGTGAGGAATCCAAAAACCTGAATTAAAATCCCAATTCCATCTTTTTTGTTTGTTTGTTACCAGGGATTGAACTGAGAAGGGCTTAACCACTGAGCCACATCCCCAGCTCTTTTTTTATGTTTGAGACAGGATCTTGCTGAGTTGCCTAGGGCCTCACTAAGTTGCTGAGTCTGGCTTTGAACTCGCCATCCTCCTGCCTTAGCCTCCTGAGCTGCTGGGACTACAGTACAGGCATGCACCACCATGACCAGTCCCAATTCTATCATTTTAAACTTGTACTTTCCTAGCAGTGGTGACAGAATTGAATTTTTCTTTCATTTTTCTTTTTATGGTGCCAGAACCCAGGGCCTCGAGTATGCTAGGCAAGTGCTCTATCACTGACCTACATCCCAACGCTCTTTTTTTCTTTTTTTCTCTTTCCACATTGTTTTAAATTGGTGCATTTAAATTGCTACAACCCTCTGTCATTTTAACGTCAGAAAACTCCTGACTTTTGGACTAGCAGATTAAGATGTGAGGACTGGTTCTGCACGGAGTAGGTGCATGACCTTGGGTAAATAACCTTATTTCTATGAGCTTCAGTTTCCTCATCTACAAAACAAGGAGATTGAGTAATAAGTGAGCTTATTTTTTTCTAGCTCTAACAGCCTCTAATTCCAAGATGTATCTCATGATGATCTCTCTCTCTCTCTCTCTCTCTCTCTCTCTCTCTATTTTTCCTGGCCCGTTTGCCCCTCCCTAGGGCAGGGCAGGTCCAGGGTGTGCAGATCCTAGTTCTCCTCCAGGTTCTACGAAGCAGGGCCTGGCCAGGACCCTTTGGTTTTGACCCTGCTGGGTAACATGAACCACTTACTTGCCTACAAGGAACCCTTGTACTGCTACAATTACAAACAAACTAACAAACAAAATTCATAGAAAAAATGGCCAACAATGACAATTATGGGCCCCATTAACAACAGAGAGGGTCTAGCATGAATAATATCATTGGGAAATATTTAGCAATAAATAAAAGATAGTGCTTCCAGTGGCAACGTACAGTAATTTGCCTCCTCATATATATATATGAGGGGTGTATATAATGCAATTATGTAGAATTCTGCTTAAATTCATTGGCATACCTTTATTCATTGCCTTCCTCAGGTACCTCTTTTAAAATTATTTTGGTGGTGCTGTGGATTGAACCCAGGGCCTCTTACATGCTAGGCAAGAATTCTACCACTGAACAATACAGCCGACCCTTTTAACTAATTTTTATTTTTTATTTTTAAAAATTTTTTTGTCGTACTTAGAACTGAACCCAGGGCTTAACTTTTATTTTGAGACAGGGTCTGGCTAAATTACCCAGACAGGCCTCCAACTTGGGATTCTCCTGCCTCAGCCTTCTTAGTCTTTAGGATTATAGGCATGTGCCAAGTTCTTGATACCTCTTCTGAAGCACTGGCCTAAGTGTGTATCATTAACACAGCACTTAGCCTAACATTGTCTCACTTGATCCTTCGCAGAAGCTGCAGAGAGTTAAGAGTTAAATCAGGAATTCTTTACTCCCATTTCTCCCCTCAGGAGCAGGGGCTCAGGGAGCGTGGAAAGTTGGAAACTAATAAATTGGGACCAGCGTCAGTTTGCCTGGCCGTTCTCACCAGTATTTCTCTTGGAACTCCTGATTAGAGCCCAGCCTGGCTGGCTGGGGCGGTTTGTAGAGTCTTCTCACTAAGCCTTCCCCTCCATCCAGCAGGTGGTGTGTCTAATCCTTGTTTTGGAGATGGCCAACATTCCAGGCTGTTAAGTCTTGGGCAGGTGGATCACAGCCAGTCAGAGGTCAAAATTGCCCCAGCGAAGCGTGGGACCACCTGATGTGTATAAGCACTAAGGAGTCTTGTTAGACTGCAGATTTCTGGGTCCAATCCCAGGCCACACCTAATTCCTAAGGATACTTTCGGATCTGAGTTCGAGGATATCTTCTCTCATCACCCAAACTAAAGTGGTCAGTCTAGTCTAACTTATGACCGCAGTAATGACTGTCTTCATCGATACTGAACAAGCATTTATCACTTAAAGCTTATTTTCTCTTTTCCCACCTCAGAATGTAAATTCCATGAGGATATGCACTTGTTAGCCTTGTTTATTGACAAACCCGTTTCCTAGAACTCTGCAGGCCCCACAGTAGGAGGATGGTAAATATTTACTGAATTGAGTGAACACTGAAATTTGAAACCGCTGTCACACATCGCTCCTTCATTCTGCAGTGGGGAAACTGAGGCCCGCGGAGATGGGAGTGACAGTAGAGGCGCAGCGTTGGTAGGGGCCAGGGCCAAGATAAAATTCGGATCTCTGGTTCAACTCTGCTCAAAGCGATTCTTTAGAAAACACAAAATCCACTTGAAAGAAAAAACATTTCCTGCCCATAAATACTCGGTTCCGGGGGCCTGACCAGGGCGGGGGCCACTGGTAACTCATCCCTACTTCATAGGCGCCCGCTGCCCTCAAAGGTTAAGGGCTGGTCTTCCAGGCCTGGAGTCGAACCCCTCTCGGGACAGCTTTGCGGCCCGGCCCGGCTGGGAGGAGCCGAGTAGAGCCCTCGGAGGTGAGGGCGGCTCGCCCAAGGTCACCCGGGCGGGGCCCGGAGGGGGCCGGGTCCGCCGGGTACCGGACAGGGGGCGGCGTTGGCGCATCCTCAGGTCTTGATGGGGTCCCTCTTCGGCATGTTCGAAGTCAGGAGTGATATCAAATGGTCCTTACCCTGAAATCAACATTCGAGCTGAAGAGCAGCAGCAGGCCGGGCCAGCCGCGTGGCGCGTCCCCATGTGCTCCACCTGCACCCGCTCTCAGGCCTGGCCCTTTAAGACACCTCCCCCTCTCCGCCCTCCCCTTCTCTCCATTCTCCCTCGCCGCCCCCCCTCCCGAATTGCATCAGGCACGTGCTCGCCCCCGTCAGGTCTGGGCACCCCCACCCCCAGCCCGGGAGGTGCTCGGAGGAATCAGAGGCGAGGGGCGGAGCGAGGGGGCGGGGCCACGGGGCCGTGCGCGCGCGCTCCCGCCGCCCGTAGCCAAGGGCCGGCCCGGCGGGCGCGCCCCCGCCGCTCCGTCCCCTCCCCTCGCTCTCCGCGTCGCGAGGCGCGCGCCCGCCCGCCGCCTGCCGCGGATCGCGTGGTCTGCTCCGCTCGCCGCGCCTCTCCCCCGTCCGTCCATATTGCTGCAGCCCCCGAGCCGGGAAGCCCGGGCCGCCCCGGGGGCGGGGGGGAGGGAGGGACGGAACGAGAGGCCTGCCAGGCTCGGGGTGGGGGCGCCCTGCGAGGAACGGGCGGGGGGGGACGCGCGCCGAGGAGGCCTGGACCGCAGAGTGGGGGGCCTTCCTCCCCCCCCCGCCCCGCCAGTGGGCCTCGGATCTACGGCGGCTGCATCCGACCGGGAAGGGAGCCGCGCCTAGCGTGAATCCCGGTTCTTCTCCGTGGGGACTGGTGCCCGGCGCCCCGGAGGAAGGCGTCGCGGGCGCTCTGCGAGCCAAGTTCGAGGCGGGGGAGGCAACCTCGGGCGCGCCCGGCTTCTCCGGGGGGGCGGGCGCGCAGATGGCCACTCAGGTGGAGCCGCTGCTGCCGGGGGGCGCCCCGCTCTTGCAGGCCGAAGAGCACGGGGGGCTGGTGAGGAAGAAGCCGCCGCCGGCGCCCGAAGGCAAGGGCGAGCCCGGGGCAAACGACGTCGGAGGGGGGGAGCCGGACGGCGGCGCCCGGAGACCTCGGCCGCCCTGCGCCAAGCCACACAAGGAGGGCACCGGGCCGCCGGAGCGCGAGAGCCCGCGGCCACCGCAGCTGCCGGGCGCCGAGGGCCCTGCCGTCAGCGACGGAGAGGAGGGCGGCGGCGAGCCGGGCGCTGGCGGAGGAGCGGCCGGAGCCGCGGGCGCCGGGCGCCGAGACTTCGTGGAAGCCCCCCCGCCCAAGGTGAACCCGTGGACTAAGAACGCGCTGCCGCCGGTCCTGGCCACCGTGAACGGACAGTCCCCGCCAGGTGGGTCTCCTGTTGGCGGTCCGGGGCCTCTTCCGGGGACTGGGCGTCCCCTCCCCCAGCGGCCTCCGGGGCCCAGGGGGTCGGCTGCTGCTCGTGGTGACTCGGGTGTTTTTAAAATTGTCTTCTGGCTCGTTGGGGTCGCCGGGCCCTCCGCCAGCGCACTCTCGGGACCCTGCGCCTACCGGAGGGCCAGGCCTCCGGGAGGCCACTGCCACCGCCTGGGCCGCAGCGGTTAGTGGGCAACGGCGTGGTTCGGGCCTACCTCGCCAGGAGAGGGTGGGCGCTGGCCCGGTGGGGAGAGCAGAGCCGGGGTCTGCTCAGTCTTCGAGGGAGCCCCCTTGCCACCCGCCCCACGCCCCGGGTTCGGGTAGCCTTGCGAGCGTCCCAGGTGGTAAACGTTTAATGAGCATATGTCATGGGCAGCACAGCGCCCGGCGAGGACTTGCTGCCGACCGCACGGGTCCGGCTTTAAAGTTAACAAGTTTTGTCCTCGAGAGGTGGTAGGCGGTAGGGTCCCCCTTCGGATACGCGTTGGGGGTCAGTTACAGGGAGAGAGGAGAAAAGGAAACCCAGCGTGTCATTGAATTCGGTGGTTTCCCTCTCTGATCCCGGCGTCTTCCGCCTTGAGAGGGAGCCCGACGGCGAGTGTGCGGGGGAGCCGGTTAGGGGCCTGGCGGAAAATGTGAAGCGGGTGAGGGGTATGCGGCGACACGAGGGGCGTGTGCGGCGGGGGAGGGAGTAGCCGGCTGGGCGGGCGGGTGACAGTTGGGCGCCATGCGCCGCGCCGGCGGCCGCTGGGCCTCGGCGTTCGGCGCGGGTCGCGGCGGTCGGGGCGCACGGCGGCGGCCCCGGGGTGCGAGTGCGCGGCGTAGGGCGCCCCCCTTCGCGGCATTCCTCCGCTGCCGGGAAAACGTGGTGCCTCCCCGCGCGGGGAGCCGCATGTGACCGCCGACCGGCGCCTCCCTCGCCTTCCTCCCCCTGCGTTTTTTGGTCCGTTTGGACCCGTCCCTTTCGGGGGAGGCGAGGGTGTAGGAAATCCCAGCAGAGCCGTGTCAGCGTGGGGAGGGAGGCGGTGCAGAATATGGAGTCTGCTCGGCCTCTCTGCTGAGAACAGATCGGCGGCCAGGGTGGGGGGCGCGCCCTCGGTCCTCCCTTTGCCAGTGCATGGGGCACCGTGGACCTCGGTTGTTCGGTTTTGGTCCTTTTGAAGTGGGCCAGTATGAAAACTGGCTAATAGGTAGAATGATGGCCTCTGCCAGTAGCCCGAGTGGTTTTCCAGAACAACTCCCCTACTCGGTCACTGTTGAGGCTGACTGGTTTGAACCGTCAGAATGGGGAAAGTTGAAGGGGGAGCTTAATACCTTCACATTTGGAAGGAGACTCACTCCCTGTCCCAGGGAAACCAAACAGCCCCTCGTGAATACAGCAGTGTCGCCTCCCCTCCTCCCCCAAAGGTTGCTTCATTTGGAAGAGGGACTATTTGGGGTTTACTAACAGTACCTCAAACCGTGTTCTTTCCTTTTGCCGCCTCCCCCCACCTCCTTCCAGAATCCTCTTTATGCAAAAGGGCAGTGCTGGAACCTCCATTTTCTTTCACATCCCTCCTATCCACCCACAGAGTAAGGGAAAACAACTTTAAGACACTCTTTGGTCCTACCCCCCTCTTTAAACTCAGAGGTATAATCATCCCCAGGAGAGAGCACTCAGAAGTTTAACTGGGGCTACTACTCACCCTGTCTGCTGCTACTTAGCTAATGGTGAACCTGCCTTGTGGGTTTTAAATCAGCCATGACATCAGGTGGTATTGGGTGCCTGAGCTGGCATTTGGTGTAAGTCCAGGGGCCCTTGATAGCTTGCGTCACTGGTGTTATTGATCGTGGGAAGAAGACAGCTTGGCTGGCATCTCGCCTTTCCCTCTGAACGGATAAGCTGACTTGCTTTAAAGCAGTTCTGAGTTGGATAAGATTTGCTTTGTTTTCTTCTTTCTGGAATCTTAAGGCAAAGGAGTGTCTACTCATTGGTTTAGAATCTTTGGAGTAGTCTTTGACAGACTAACTGAATTAATCCAGTAATTTCCATGTTTAAGCCTGTCATTAGGACTCTGATGCTTTTTGAGAGAAAATTCTGTGATTGGGTTCTGTCTGGTGAGATTAGGTGGTGGCCTTTTCTCTTGAATCAACATGGATAGCTTAAGGTCCTTTTCCAGCCCTGGTTTTACTTGCAGCCTGGACAAGTTTAAATGTGACACCAGTGGAGTGACTGTGTGGTCTTGGGAATTTTTGTGTTCTGTGATACATATGTTTTTGGGAGTCTACTGAAATGAGTGCTTCATAAGCAAGCTAAAAGCTTTCCAAGGCTTGCTGCAAATGCCTATTTTTAGCCCTCCTTTTGGCTCAGATGTTGGTGTTTTAGTTCTTTAAGGGACACAAGCAGTAACTAGTAATAAAATATGTTTTATGATCTCTCTCCTTTCTTGTGGGGTTCTCTATTCTGGTTTAAGTTTCCAAGTCCTAGGTTTGTAGTTTTTAAGTCTTGTGATTTGTGTTTTGGCTTTTTGGACTCCCTTCCTCCCGCAGAGTATTTTGTAAATGCCTTAAATTTTTTTTTCTTATTCCAGCTATAACCCTTCTAAGACCCAGGATGTCTAAGTTAAAAGAAGAAATGATTATATAGCAAAGGTGCTGGCTTCAGACTGCAGGGGCTCAAATGCTACCTCTGTCACTTGTTAGCTGTGTCTCCCTGTGCAAGTTTAACCATTCTGTCTCACCTTTCCCATTCATGTAATAGGAATTAATTTATGATGTGCCTGTCTTACAGGGCCATTGTGAACATTCACTGTAATGATACGTTTAAATTATTTAACCCAATATCTGGCATAAGGTAACTGTTGGGATGCCTAAAACACTGGGACTTTCCGGGACTTTTCTCTGGGTTTGTTTTTTTCTTCATTCGTAAAATGAGGGCGTTGGAGAATAGAAGCCTTTCCTTTTTGTGTGTGGCATCAATACCCCTGAAATAAGTCGGATCTCTCCTTAAAAATTGACTTTTGTTAATTAAAAAAAAAAAAAAAAAAAATTGACTTTTGTGGGGCTGGGTTGTGGCTCAGTGGTAGAGCGCTTGCCTAGCATGCTTGAGGCACTGGGTTCGATTTTCAGTGCCGCATATAAATAAATGAATAAAATAAAGGTCTATCAACACCTTAAAAAAAAGTTTTTAAAAAAATTGACTTTTGCTTCTCCACAGACATGGTATGGGTAATCTTAAGGGTTGGAGACCCAAAGAATTGGCAATTTCTGCTTTAGAGTATGGTGTGATGAGTTTTTAAAAAGTAAGTGTTAGCATTTTTATTTTGCCTTTTGTAAAGACTATAGGGGGAGTACACGTGTGCTCTGGGGCCCTGAGAAAGGCCAGCCTATGGACTGTGACTGGTGCACATGTAATGCAAGCCTTCTCCCACCCAGCAGGGGTAATCGGTGGGTTTGTTATGTACATACCTCTAACTTGGTTGGAAGAAAGCTTAACTAGTGCTCGAGTTGGCAGCAGGGTTAGACTTAAGCTTTTATTCCCTGGGCATCATTTTATGTATGTTTGTGTCCCTTTGAAGTGCAACTGATTTCACAAAACAAAATAAGGGTTATCCTGCTGACCCATGGTACCCAAGGGATCCTCCCACACTGAGCTGGCCCCAGATAAACTTGTACTCTCCTTCACTTTTTTCCCTGGGTTTGGACCCTTCATTGGATTCCAGCTGTACTAGTTGGGCACTAGTATAGATCTGAGGCATCACTATAACTTCACAGTGTCTGAGCTACTTCAGACCCTGGCTCCTCTTTTCCCCAGTACAGAAAGTAGCCTGGATAGAAGTAAGAGTTCTGGCCCTAGAGTCATATAGTCTGCACTTTTGAGTCCTAACTTCTAACTTACTGGATGATCTTGGGTGAATTATTTGGCCTCTGAACCACTGTTGCCTCAGCCTCACAATGAGAATAATGATGGCTACTTCAGAATACTGTGAGAATTAAAAGTGGTTATAAATCCCTTAGTGTAGTACCAGGCACAGAGGAAGCAATAGATGCTGCCTATTTAGTTATTGCTATTTAAAATTTTTTTGTAATAAATGATTAACATTATTAGGGTCAATTCCAGTTATGATCATTCTCGTGACCAGCATGGCGTATACCAGCATATCCCATGCTTTCTCTGCCTGTTTCTTCATCTGCAAAATGAGGGAATTGGTTTACGTGTAAATGTCTTTTAAGGTTTTTTTGCTTACTTGTTTGATTGGTTTTTTTGATCAAAGCCATCCCTCCCACACACACCCATATGCCATTGTGATTGAAAATCCAAGGTCTTTGAGGGCTGGCTGAGAGTGGCTTTGGGAACCTAAGTTAACAACTTACAGGTTCATAATAGAGCAGCAGAACAGTGTGCCTTAACAATGTGATAATCAAAAGTACATAGCACCACCTATGAAATTTCCCCCACCAAATAAAAATTCTACCCAACTCTTAGTAGAACCATAGAACTAACTGCCAGCTTATAGGGCAGATGGGGATAGAGGAACAAATTAATTGTGAGGTAGCAGTTATCCAGTTTCTAAATGTGAGAACTCTATAAATTATTTTTTCAATAATTAAATTGCATTTTTAAAGGGGGGAATTGTTATAGATGAAAAGGTTCAGTCATCAATGCATTGTTGTGGATCCCGTCTCGATCCTGATTTGAAAAAGTGGGGCTATGAAAAGACATTTTGGTGACAATTTAGGAAATTTGACAATTTTAGATGACATTAAGGAATATTCTGTCAGGGCTGATAATTATGTGATCATCCTTTTGTTTTTAACTCAGTTATTTGTTAATGTGTGCCCAATTCTCTGCCCTTGTCTCTCTCGCTGAAAGAACTGCTAGTTTAACCTTAGTAATTGAAGCGTAAGGCTACCCCCAACACCCGCCCCTCCCCAAATCGCTTTCTCCTGTTCCAGAGCACCCAGTTAGGACACACTCTGCAGGGGAGGGATTGCAGCCTTTACCTGGAGCCTTGGGCCACCTTGCCTTTCTCCTTCTAGGCATGGAGTTTGAATTTCACTCTTGACAGGGAAGTGAATGCCTGCCAGAGAAGGGAAGGTATTTAGGAGTGGTTTCTGGCTCTTAAGGGAGGGGGCAGTCACAGCCCTGTTGAACCCTGAACTTGCCTAGGATCTGATCTCTTTGCTGATCCACCCTCTGCAGTGGGACCTAAGCTGGAGTAAGCATTTTATCATTGTTACTCAGCACCCATTCTCTTCTCTGGGAGGAGGAGCAGGAGGAGCACGCCTGAAACCGCAAAAACCTCTTTAAAATGGAGAGCTTGGCAGAAGGGAGTGCCCCTGTTTTGCAAAATCCAAGACAAGCTCAGAGTGGGTAATTAGGGTGTTGGGGCCTTGGGGAAGGCTCGCAGGCCCACAGGTACCTCAGTCCAGGCTTACAAACTTCCCTGGCTGGTCCAGAGTGAAGTCAGGATGTGACCAGAAGAGAAGATGACCTACCCTTCCCTGGGGTTCAAGAAAAGGAAGAAGTTTGATGTCAGACCAGTGAGAAACCTGAGAAACAGCACAATTCTGTGAAGAGATGGAATTCAAATTCTGTGAAGAGATGGAATTCAAATCAGCATGTGCAGAGAACTTCTGCTCTCATGTACTGTGTAACCTTATGTAGCTTGCTTAGCCTCTTGTTTTCCTTATTCACAGAATGGCACAGAGATTTTTCTGAAGATCAAGTTGATGTTAAGTATGCGGTAGCACAGTTGATGAGTTAAAATGTCCCATACAAATGTAATTCGTTGATATTCCAGAAGGTGCATTTCAAAGCCAGTATGTAGATTGAGGTAATCACTAGTTCTGAGGGGTCACCTATGCCTCTCCTAAATGGAGGTAGGTAATCAAGAATTAACTGAAGTTTCAGTGTGGGCTATTTGTGAAGTGTGATGGATTTTGTAAAGCTGACCAGATAAAGCTATGGTATTTGTTGAGGGAATTCTCTGTCAAGTTTGAGATTCTATTAATAAACTCAGATGACCCTGCTGCATCAGAGGCCTTGTTTATAGGACCCTTGGTAATAACCCTTCAGAAGTGTGTGATCACCTTACCCTCATTACATACATTCCAGGGATTCGAACGGCCTTTCATTTCTCTTTACTTTGGAATGAAGTTGCAAGCTTCTCAGAGGATCGAAAGTTGCATGGTAGCCAGGAGCCATCAGGATGGATGGTCTGCCAGGGTGACCTGTATGGTTTTTGCTTTGCTTTTCTCACACATTAATTTATTTAGACCCTTGGTAACCCCAAGACAAGTAATACGATATACTAGTCACCATCCACTGAGCATTTCACTTGTTCTGGCCCAGGTTGTCTTCCCAAGTGCTCTTTTTATACCCATGTAACACATGAAGCAAGTGAGGCTTGAAAAAGGTTAAGCAACTTTGTCCTAGTTGCTCAGAGTAAGGAAGGACCTTGGGGTCATCCTGCCACCTATATTTGTTACTTCACATCTAATTTAGTACATCCTTTGACTCTTTAAGATTGCATCCAGGGCTGGGGAGATAGCTCAGCTGGTAGAGTGCTTGCCTTGCAAGCACAAGGCCCTGAGTTTGATCCCTGGTACCACAAAAAAAAAAAAAAAAAAAAAAAAAGATTGCATCCAAAAGCCTAACATTTCTTACTGCCTTCTCTGTTGACAGTTGGGACCACACATCATCATCATCTCACCAAGAGAAATGTGGCAGCCTCTGATCTTCTGTCACTCCTGCTCATAATCCTCTGCTGGCTTCTCATAGTAGAATCTGGAGACGTTAGAGTGTCCTCTAAGAATATACCTGAATTGGTCCTCCCTGTCCCCTGCCCCCTCATCCTTCACTGTTTACCCCTTTCTTTACTCCTTTTCACAACAGTGATCCTTTTCTGAAGCATGTCCTGTGCTCTTCTGTTTCAGGCTTTTTGTTCTGGAGTGCTCTTCCCACAGATCACTGTAATGGAGAGTCCTTCCCAGACCACCCTATGTATACTAGCAGGCCCCAACCCTGGACTCCATCCCATTGCTCTTAACCTTTCTTCATATTTCTTAGCTCTTATCACCAGCTGGTCAGGGACTTTGATGTTTGACCCCTAGCACCTACAGCAGTGCCTGGCCCACTGTGGTAGGCAGCTCAGGGGAATATTTAGTTGGTGGACAAATGGATAATCTCATGCTTTTAGTGACATTCAAGCACATTTTGGGTGCTGTGTGTGAGGTGTAGAGAATACTGCAGTGAACGTGCACTCAAAATTCAGTGTGGAAGAAGGTGATGCATAGGGAAAGGAAAGGATGGAATTGGCGGGGAGTTTAGCAGAGACACCAGATTCAGGCTCTGTCAGAGAATCTCCCTGGCAGAAGCAATGGCTAGGCTTGTATGGGAAGATTGAGCAGGAGTTACTGAGAAAAGGCCTGCCCAATCTGCTCATTCTGGGTCGAGAGAAGACAGTGTAGTTCGGGGAACAAAGTTCCCTCTAGCAATAGTGGAGGTAACTGGAAGGAAGGTAAGCCATGGAGCCTTTAGTGAATGCTGAATTCCAGTCTAGCTGGAAGGCAGTGGAAAGCCATGGGAGATTTTAAGTGAGAGTGGCATGGTCAAATGTGTTTTCTTTTAAAAGATGACTCCGTCTGCATGGCAGAACCTCTTAGGTTAAGAAAGATGGTTTGGGGGTTTCCTTCTGATCTTTTGGGGCAAAGTTCCCAGATTACAAAAGGAAGCAGACTTCTAAGTCATTTCTTAAATGTAAATTAGCGTTCCCCTTTTAGGGGTGAGGAATGCCTGGGGTTGGTGTACTACCTCTGACTTTCAAGAAGGCTGCATTATCTGGAATACATCTCAGTTGCTGGAAGAAGCACCATTGTGGATGGACTGTCCTAGACTGAGCTCACACTTGCTTACCCTGCTGCTGCTGGCTAGATAGAAGGAAGAGGTGACCCTGGAGGTGTAGTGGCTAGAGACAGGCTTCTGAGTTGCAAACCTTGGTGGAGGACTTCCTGGGTCCACGTGCCAGGCAGCTGCTCACCAGCCGTTCTCAGCAGTTTACCTCTAGACTTTTACAAGAACAGATAGCCATGTGCACAAGGTTTCCTTCCCATAAAAGCCACCTCTCTTTGGCTGAATCCAGCTCTATTTACACCCACATTGAGGACAGTGAGTTTCATATGCCCCCAGATAGGCTGCTGGAGAGAGATCCTGAGAGTTCTGGGCTGATTAGGCTTGTACAGCCCTCTTCCTAGTTGTGAACTCTGTCCCCATTGCTGTGTCCTCAGGGACTTGCTTTTCCTTTCCTTCCTTTGACAGGTGGGAGTAGAACTGTAAGGGGCCACAGAGATCATTGAATGTAACTCCTCATTTATAAGTGAGGGTACTTTGGACCCAAAAAGAAAATAGGAGTTGCTGAAGCTCACAGTCAATTCAAGACAAGACAGATTTAAACTCACGTCCACTGCAGTTCTGTTTTCATTCCACCTCTGGAGGAAGAAGTAAAATGGAGTGGTTGAGCATGGACTTTGGAGTCCATCACTGTTGGAGTTAGCCCAGCCACTCCTAACCTAGCGCCCTTGGACAGGCTGGTAACTTCTGGGCTGCAGTAAACAAGGCTGTATCTGGAGTTGCCACCTACTAGGATCACTGTTGGAGGTGAGGCAGGTGAAGACACAGAGGTGTTTGAGAGCCTGGCACACAGTAAAAGTGCTAATGGTAAGAATGCTGTTTTTGTCTTCTGAGGCTTTGAATTTGACCCAGGTCTTAAGTTTGCTTAACAGTGGAAGCACTAAAGCCAGCCTTGCTCTGTTGACCTGGGTCCTCTTGCCCTTGATCATTGCATTTTGGATCTGAGCATACATAGGAAGGCAGCCCATGTAATATCTTAGTACCAGTTCTTCTGACCTTGGCTCATAGTGGAGGGGAATTTAAGGAGTCTCTGTGGGCTGTGATTTAGCAGTGAGCAATCCCAGTTGTGCTTGAGAATGCTCTAGTGGGAGAACGTAAGAGTGAAAGGTGAGCTCAGGTGCTTTGCAGTAAAACTCTGCCACTCCAACTTTGGAGTCTTTACAATTTTGAGTTTGTTTGGGAGAACAGAGATGTCTTTTCTTTTGTATGAATAGAGACCAGTTGGTATGGAGAGAATAGCCTTGTTTTGGAGCCCATTCTAGGTAGGGGTGGAGTTTGGGCATAGTGGGAGAGAGGTTGGGTATGGGATACTGCCTCTAGGGAATGTGGGAAGGAGACAGAAAATCCAGAACACGGAGAGGTGGCTCACTGAGACACATAAACCTATGGGGAAGGAATGGTTGAAAAACTAGGATTGTTGTATACAGAGTATCAAAGCTTGGGGTAAGTGGGAAATACCAGTTGTCTTGAAATGTACCATCTGAATAGGCCTGCTTCATTATGAGGGTTAAAGCTCTGGGGAGGGGAGGAAGTGGAGTATTACTGGGTTTGGCTCTGATGAAGTGAAGGCTTTCAATAATGCCCCCAAATGATTCAGCCATCACAGATACAGAATACTTTGAGTGGCCATGTTTTAACTGTTTGGATGGTGATTTGCTGTAGGACTCTGCAGCTTTAAGTTGGCAAATTTCTTTAGATTTGTTTATCAATAATTTTTGAGTACCTGTAAGCAGGGTCCCAGAATTTAGAGGTAAACAAGACATATCGCTGCCATGGAAGAGGGCTTATATTCTGAAAGGCAGAAGTCACAAAGGGCTGTCCCCTATTGACCTACTCAGGCCCAATGTAGCCTACCAACAGGTTTGGCTAGTTTGCCTTTAAAAATACTTAAAATAATCCAGTGTTTTAAAAATGAGGAAAGTTATCTAGAAATGTAGGGATTTACAAAAATATCCCACTGAATTATATACTTTAAATGGATGAATGGCATGGTACTATGAGTTGTATCAAAAATGCTATTGTGAATGCAACAACTAGAATAGGGAGCCCCACTGGGCCTTTCACGACTGCTGTTCAGGGCCATTAGTGGCCTTTGCCATCACAAACTTCCTTCCCGCACAAGGCCTTTGGGCCTAGACTTCATAAGTTTCATCATTTAAAGTAGAAAGGACAGCATTCTGTCTAGTTCACAAACCAAGGAGGATCCTTATGGGTAAACAGTGAGAAGACTTTAAGGCCTAGAGCAAGAATTGTGGTCCCAAGGGAGGAGACAGTATACCATGAGTACGGTGGCCTTGGGGCACTGGAACAGTGGTAGAAAGCTCTCTGAGAACCTAGGGATTAGCTTGTGAAGGAAACTGCACTGTGCTGGGCTTCCCTTATCTCCTCCGATCTGTGCAGTGGGTATAGCATGGTTGATCTCAGTCTCTTAAGGCCTTTTCCAGCTGCTCTGCCCTGGGGTGTAGGAGAGACTAAGGCAGATATTCATAATCAGGGTGGAAAGAGGAACAAAAGACCTTGAATAGAGGCTGTGGTCCTGCTGTGGGGAATGGAACCAAGGATCATTGGATCATTTAATTTTTCTCTGGGGACAACGACCCTGGAAAGAGTCTCCTGCAGAACAACCCTGCCCCTGGCACAGTTTTTGGTCTGAAAAATCCTGGACAGGGAAGCTGTAGACTAGCCCTCCATGCCCTGCTCTTTGGTTCACCGACTGGGATGCGCTGGTCAACCTGAATCTCTTTGGACTTCCTTTCCATTTTTCTATAAAGGAAGGTGGTTGAGCTAGAAGACCCTTCAGGATCCTTTTCCACTAACATTAAAATTGATATATTACACCAGAGATGAAGACTGCAGTTGTTGAGAGAGATTTCATCAGGCAAGGTTTGCTTCTCCCACCCAAATCGAACCAATTTGAGGAAGTCATCCCCCTGAGCTTGGCCAAGGCCGGAAGACTCTTTTCCTTAGGCCTGGGGCAGTCTGCCTTAAACATCTGGAAAATCTAGGGTAAGATGAGCTGCCCCAAAAGGATATGAGTACCTCAGCAGTATGCAAACCGTGGTGGCCCACCTCTCGAGGAATGTTAAGATTCTGACATCCTTCCTAAACATGGTTAGGCTGGGTGATGGCTGAGACATCTCCCCTGCTGGCCCTGAGGGTTAGGCGAGGTCTGGTAGAGGTCAGGGACAGAATGTTACCCAGCTCAGTAGAAGGGAAGCGGAACATCTAAGGAGACTATCTCAGTATTACAAGTGCTCCCAGGCTTTTCTAGAGAGCCACCAGAGCTTGAACTTGACCTTTGTGTGATAGGAGCAAACTTGACTGCCACTAAATTGAGCATCATATTCAACCCTTGGTTAGATCATTTGCCTTAATGGTGGAAACAAGACAGAAACTACTCTTCTGCTCTCCTAGTTTCATTCCAGTGGGGAAACAGTAAACTAATAAGATAGTTCCAGTTATCTATTGCTACCTAACAAATCACCTCCAAAACCTAGTAGCATAAGAAACAACCATTTTTTTCATTGATCTGTGGGGCAGGATTTGGACAGAGCTCGGGTCTGATTCTGTTCCTGGTCTGGAAGGCCTTGGCAGCTTAAAGGAAGAATTCAGATGGAACTGCAGTATCTTCAGGTAGCTTTCCTGAGTGGTTTCAAAGTAGCTATATGGTAGGTTAAGTCTCTCAGAAGACATTCTGAGGGGAAGTAATGCTATCAGTATTCTAAGATCCTAGGACACTAGCACGACAACACTTTTGCCATATTCTATCAGTTGAAGCAGTCCTAGATCCTTTTGAAAATCAAGGGAAGGAGATTTATGCCCTGCCTTTCAAAGGAAGGAATATCAGTTTGCAACCATCTTTAGTATCACATGGTAGTTTCAAATAGTGGTAAGGGCTCTGGAAGAAAGTAAGGCAATCTACTAGAGAAATTTTTCGGGCAGTGGTGTGGGGCAGTCAGTCATGCTGTTGGAAGTGGCTTGGAGGGCAAGCCAAGATGGGCTGGATAAGGAGCCTGGTGGTGAGCATTCTAGCCTGGGGAAACAGTATGCGTGCAGGTAGTAATGGATTTAGTGTGTTCCAAGGAACAGAACAGAAGGCCTGTGTGAATGAGGAAAGGGGCTCAAAAAGTCAAACAACAGGCCTTTGGAAGCCAGCTTAGGGAGTCTGGATTCTGTTCTGGAAACCCTGGAAGAGGTGACGACCTGATGGCTGCTTTGTCGTTACTCAGTTCTGTGGAGAATGGACCTGGGCATGGGTTTGGTAGAAGGAAACAAGGAGCAGGAGAGGAGTAGAAAGACGTACTTGTGCAGTAGTCCAGGAAAGAGTTGGGAAGCAATGGATAAGGGCCAGTGATCTGGGCCTTATGGTTTTTAACTCTTTTACCCCGATATGAGGCCACAGCAAGAGGAAAGCTTTTAGATGGCTATTTCTTACTCTCCTTGTTTCTCGAACTGTCTAGAAACTTACAGAAAGACAGCTTTAGGCAGCTAGATGTTTTTTCCCCTGTTCTTCGTCTCTTGTCCCCAGAGCCAGGCTGAGTACTGGCATTTCCATGCCTGGACCTTCCTCCCCTGGTCTGTCACAAGCTCCATGCTCCAGGGTTGGAGGTGTGTGTGAGGAGCCTGGGGGCACCAGTAGAAACAGAAGAAATCCTGGGTCCTTGATCAGGTGGGGAATGATCCTGACCCTGAGTCTTCGTGTCAGTTTTTGCTAAGGGGCCTTTGATTTCAGGTAACATCTTCAGGGTGAGTTAAAGCCAGCTACCCAAACTGAAAGCTTGGGTATCTGATTTCTGATTTCAGCACTGTTCTCTAATTTCTACTGGCTAGATGTTCATTTCTCACTACTTCGATGAGGGAATTGAATCCTGTACTGTCCAGTGCCGTGCTCACCTATTGCTGTTGTGCCTCTGTGATTTCTCTGGGATTAACCAGGTGTCCTACAGTCTGCCTCATGGATGGCAGGAATACCCCAGGGAACCACGCCACAGTGCCCATACACCCACCATTTCTTGCCTGGTTTTCAAACCTAAGCCACTACACACATCCCGTTCATTATCTCCATTCATTTTCACAGCAACCCTGTGGGATCTAGCTATAGTATGATCCTCTTTTTATAGTAAGGAAATGCAAGCTCAGAGGGGCTCTGTAATTTGCTCAAGGCTCTGCAGTAGTTAGGAAGTAGCTGGGATTGGTGCCCACAGCAGATTGACTCCAGAGTTAATGTCTTGCATACTGTCTGGCCTTGCATTCTCCCTCATTACAGTGTTCATAATTGCAAAGAAAACTATTTCTTGGAGAGAGGGGACCCATACATATCTTCAGACATTGGTGACCCTTATAGCACAGCCTGAAGTCCCCAGCTCTGCCCCTCTGGCAGGCTAGGCTCTCTGGCCATAATAAGCCTTGTGGGTGTGACCCAGGGCCTGAAACTTCTGATCCTGCTGGATCCCTGGGCCTCCTAGAGATGTTCCTCTTCAGCTCTGTCAGGCCACCTGCAGACTTGCTGGAAAGAGCTACACCTTGTGGTTTTTCAGACTCGGCCTCGGGGGCCATTAGGAAGGGAGGGGGCTCTGCAGGCTTTGGGTATCACCAAAGGGGATGGAAATACTGTTATGTTTTGGGCCTTTTAACTTTTTTTGAAGGGGGAATTTCTTTTCAAATTACTCAGTGCTAATTTATTGTAGAAAAATATCCAAATATATTTTAGCAAAAAGGAAAACAATCTTGCCAGTTCCACTAACCACCATGGGTACAGTTAAGCATTGACAGGATTGTGTATCTATCTAAAATAGAAATAATACAAGCACACGAATAATTTTTAAAATTCAGTAGGCATAATAAAATAGTTAAAATCAGATAAAATCATCATAACCCAAGATATTTAAAATATTGATTCAACTTGTAACCAGTGTAACTGTTAAGGAGATATTTTATATTCTTCATACTAAATATTTGAGTGTGATGTCTTTCATACTTAAAGCACTTCTCAACTTGGACTGACCAACATTTCAAGTTCTTAGTATCCACCATGTACCTTGTGGCTGCTTGGATAACACATTCTGGGTGTGTGTGTGAGTGTACGCACACATATATACCATTTTTTAAAAACAGACAAAATGAGATGATGTTTGTGAGCTGTATTTCTGCTCCACTCAGAAATAGACTTTCAAGGGCGCTTATCTTCTAGCACTCCAAGTAGCCTTGGTCAGGAAAGTGGGGTTTTCCTAATGGGAGAAAGGTTAAGGGGCTGGCCCAGTGCTATGCTGCGAAGAGGTGGAGGAGCACACGCCCCAGTGCTGCTGCCCACTGCAGGTGCCCTGGGGTTGAGAAGACCGTGAGTTGGGGTTGATATTCACACGTACACGGGCACATGCACACTGCGCTTTGCTGAGGGAAGCAGGCCTAGGCGGAAGAAGCTATTTACCTGGGTTGTCACAGTGTTTAACACACAGGCATCCTAGACTCTTGATCTTGTTCTTCCCACCATACCCTTCTGCCCTCTCAGAGCTTACCCACTTGTTTGCTTTTTTTAACTGGGGATCGAACACAGGGACACTCAACCACTGAGCACATCCCCAGCCCTGTTTTGTATTTTATTTAGAGACAGGGTCTCACTGAGTTGCTTAGTGCCTCACTTTTGCTGAAGCTGGCTTTGAACTCTCCATCCTCCTGACTCTGCTTTCCAAGCTGCTGGAATTACAGGCCTGTGTCACCTTGCAGTGTTACATTTGTGAAACAGTCCTGTACCCCTAGTGCAGGGACACATGTGCTTCACCCCAGACTCCTTTGTGTCAAAAATATGTTTTTCTTTTTCTTCTTTGGGCTTTGGGTATTGGGAATTGAACCCAGAGGTGCTCTACCACTGAGCTACATCCCCAGTCCTTCCTATGTTTTATTTGGGATGGGCTTTCTAAGTTGCCCAGGCTGGCCTCAAACTTGTGATCCTTTGGCTCAGCCTCCGAGTCTGAGTTCTGGGATTAAGGGGGTGCACCATGGTGCCCAGTTATAATGAACATGTTTAAAAAGATACTTGACTCTGTTGGCCTTTCCATCCAGGAGCTGTGGAATAGCAATTTTCCCACTGAAGGATGGAGTTCTCTTGCTAAGAATTGGGAAAGGGACCTGAAGATGTGGCAGATAGGGACCACCTGACCCCTGACCAGGGGTGGAGACTATTGGCTGTGACTATTGGTAGTTGCTCCGAGATGTTCTTGGCCATTTCAGACATCTCTGCCCTCTCCTCTGACTTTGTGAAGTGGCAGCTCTTTGGAGATCATAGACTTGAAAGAAGCCAGAGTTTCGAGGGCATTTGGAAGCCCGTGTTTCTCATTTTACAAAAAGCCAAGGCTATCTTGACCAAAGTCTCCCAGGTGGTACCAAGGGCTCACAGTGCCCAGTGCCTGGTCTGTTTTCATTCTGCTTTGTTACTTTGGGGAAGGAGAGAGAGGAGGCCCTTCAGATGATCACGGCCACAGGAGTGGAAATTAGAAGAGAACTGGGCCTGGCAATATGAACCCCCAAGGCAGATAGGATGCAGATGCTGTAGCTTCTGGCCCTCCAGACACATACCTTCAACTCTCTTTCCGGAGTCCCTAGAGGGCCAGGGAAGTTACCAGATGGAGAAGGTGTTGTCTAGCAGTGTTCTAAATTTCCTGGAAACAGGCTGCTTACCCTTCTGCTTTGCCTTCCAGATGAGTTTTTGGTGCTAGGGTCAAATGAAACATCTGCTTGGGAGCCTGGAACACTAAGCAGACATCCAGGGCAAGGAATCTTTAGGAAGCCCACCAGTGGGTTTGGGGGCAGTGGGGGGGGGGGTCGAAAACCTTGTCAGTGGCCTTAATCAGGTGTTCATAGAGCTATAATTTTCAGAATAATAGCTTACAAGTATTGAGTACTTCCTATGTGCCAGGCACTTTTCCAAGAACCTTACAAGTAGTGACTCATTTAATCCTCTCAATTCCATGAGGTTAGGGACTCTTCCCATTTACCGAAACCGACACCCAGGGGGAAGTGGCAGAACCTTGACTCTGACCCTGGGGTGGAGCCCAGGTGCACTGCTCTGCTGGTGGGATAAAGTAGGGTGAACCAGGCAGAGCTAGAGGAATCAGACAATTTTTTGAACTCCCAGCCTATACGCTTTCCACAGAGGTACCTCGTCTATATTTATTGGCTCATTTCTGCATTTTATTCTTCTGGGTCTTTCCTTAATTTCTCTGGAAGAACCCAGGATTAAGGATTGCAGGTCTTTCCTGGAATGAAGACAGAGTATTCCCTGGAAGGAAAGAGCCCGCCACCCCGCTTGGCAGTCTTGTCCACTTCTGTATCCACGGTAGCCAGCACATAGTATGGACTTAATATTTGTTGAGTTGAAGAGCCTATATAGTCCTTGACAGACTTGAATGTCTCATGTTTGTGTGCCATTCCTTTTCCTGCCCATATCAGACAAGGACCCCAAGTTTTTCCCGAGCAGTATGCTGCCTGGGGTTCTTCTATACAGCACCCTAGGCAGGACAACACAGGTGGAGTTAAAAATTAAAGCCCTCACGTAAACTTGAGCCCTAGGAGTAGAGAGGGCTGTCTTGTTCACCACTGCTTCCTTCCTCCCCCTGTGCCTGACACTGATGCTTCACTAGCCAAGTTAACAATGACCCAAGTTTTATTTTGCTTCATGAGACAGTGGCTGGAGCTTAGGGCTAGGATCTCAAAAAATCATGGGCTCTGGAGATAAGCTAGGAAGCTCACTGTGTCTCAGTTCTAAGTTCTGTAAAATGGGTAGAACTGTGCCCACCCAGCCTGTCTTGAACTGTTCTGTTGAGACAGATGGAGTGTTGGGAGGAATTTTCTTAAGAGCTTCTCAGCCCTGGTCGCCATAAGAAAAGGTAATTTCTGTGGTGGTTTATACTCTGTTCCGTTCTCCCCTGTGCCTTGAAGCAGGGCCTGTACACCCCACCTGTTTTTTCACCTTCCTTTCCCCTCTCCTTTGACCTGTAGTGTCTCTTGAGTTTCCTCCATCCATTTGTTTCTGATCTGCTGGAAGAGGTAAAATTTCCCTGGGGCTTTGGTGCTGGCCTGAGCCCAAGGTCTTCAGGTCAAGGGTGGCCTTGGAGCATTGCCTTTGGAATAAACAGTGCTTTGATTGCTGACTGTGCTACCCGGCTTCTTCCCTGTGCTAAGTGGTGCTATCCTTACCTGGCAGGTACATTATGGGACTGAGAGAAGTGGATTCTGGCATGAGTGGCCTCAGTGCTCTCTATATGACTTTCAGGCTTAAGCTTGGAGCCCTTTGGGGACATAAAGAACCTAGTGTTTGTCACCTTCAGTGCTGGGATAGCCTGGGATTTCAGATCTTTGGAATTCGTACCTTCTCACTGTGTGTCCTTTGATGACAAACCACTTTGCTTCTGAGTCTCTCTGAAACAGGGACAATAAATAGTTCCTTCACCGGGAGGATTAAAAAACAATGCACAAAAGGCTTGCAGCAGGAGACCTGACTTCCTGAGGTAAATGCTTAATAAATGGAAGCCATTATTTTAAGGGACCCAAATGTTAGGGCATTGGGTGAGCAGACAGCAAGGTTTAAGGTAGGAGAAGGCAGAGGCTGTTTGGCTAGGAGGAAGCAGGTGGAGAGCTCCCTTCAGAACCTTCTTTCCTCCTGGCACAGCCCAAGTTTGGAACTTGTAAAACTAAACCCCAAGCCCAGCCCATACTGATCCCCATGACCTCACACATCTGAAAAGACATTCAGCCTGTGGCTTCTTGACCTGACCATTCTTGGTTCCTGGTGCTAGAGAGGGGACTAATGGGTAAACAGGAATGGGCTTCTCAAGCACCCTGACTACTGAGTGTGTGTAATCAAACCGCCTGCAACCTACTGTCTGCAGGTTCAAGCCCTTGGTCTGGGGCTTGGTGACCAGGGCCCCTGCTGGCACTCTTACTGGTAGTTCAGTCTGCAAACATTAGTTTTCATCAGCCATGTACAGGAAGCTTATTAAAACTCGATGCCCCAGGTTGGCCCACCTCCCCACATTGATTTCTGAAGTTGGGGGAGAAGCAGGAATCTGCGCCTACCCTTAGATGCTAGCTGGCGATCCAGTGTCCACCGCTGTGAAATGTGAGGGTTTTCCACATGGGATTCTGCTCAGGGAACTCCAGCTGAGTGGCAGGCAAGTGGGGAGGGGACTCAGGGCCCATTTCTATCAGAAAAGTTCTGTCATTTTATTTCTGTTTTTTTCTTCTGTGGTACCAGGGATTGAACCCAGGAGCATGTAATCACTAAGCCACATCCCCAGTCCTTTTTTAATTTTTTGAGGCAGGGTCTCACTGAGTTGCTTATTTAAGTTGCTGAGGCTGACTTTGAACTTGAGATCCTCCCCCTCAGTCTCCCAAGCCACTGGGATTACAGCCATGCGCCTGCACACCCTGCTTTATTCCCCCCCCCCCCCCCCCGCCAAGAATGTAAATATACTAGCGTTTTTATTTCATTTTGCAGTGCTGAGGGGGAATTAAACACATGACCTCACATGTGCTAGGCAAGCATTCTACTACCAGGCTATATCCCTGACCCAAGAATTTAAATGTAAAAGAAATATTAAAACTAGAATCCAGGTATGCCTACTACCAGCTTAAGAAGTGCAGCCGTGATTTTAAAATGTTAATTGTTGCAGTTCTGGATGATAACCTGTCAAAAGTAACAGTTGAAACTCATTGGGTTAAATCCAAATAATTTATAAATATATCCAGAGAAAACCTACTTTAGAGTTACCTAACAGATTACTGACCCCACCATTCCTAAGCAGAAATCTGGAGGGTGGGACCCAGGAGTCTACATTTTGATGAACTCCTCGGATGATAATCCTGCACTCAAAATATTAGGGTTGAAGCCCTTTGTGGCCAGTTTCAGGAGAAGCTTGTCCTCCTGGAAAACTGGCTGCATTTAAGGGGATCCCTGGTGTAAGGACTGCAAAGATTGCAGATGACAGAATTCCACCCACCCTTAATTACCACAGGCCTCTGATTTGAGAGACTGAAGACACCCAGAGGGAAATTCTCGCCAAGTTTTATATATAAAGCTTTTTATATAGTATAGCAAGTGCTGCAGTATTTGATCCAGACTTGGCATCCCAGCCCAGGGGTCTGGTCACTCCCCCACTTTGAGCTTGGAACATCAAGCAATGGTCCGTCTTTCTATGATAACCAGATTTAGCAAATAAAAACAGGGCACCAGTTAAAACTGAATTTCGAAAAACTGACTTGAGTTTTTATATAACTGTGTCCCAAGTATTACATAGGACATGGTCTTAAGAAATTACTCACTGTTTATCTGAAATTCGGATTTAACTGGATGTTCTGAATTTCATTTGCTAAGTCTGGCAACCCTGTTCCTTCCCCCATTTCCCTTTTTATAGGACCAAGGGAGATTCTGAAATTGCCCCAAAGAAATAAAAAAGGACTGGGGTATCTGTGTGTGTGTGTGTTCTAAATTTATTTTAAAATTATTTAATCTGTTAAACAATTCTGTGAGATAACTAAATAACTATTGTGGACCCCTTTCATAGTTTAGGAAAATGAGTGATTAAATCTAATGCCTCAAATCCTTTTCTGTATGCTGCCTTTTTTTTTTGGTTCCTGGGATTGAACCCAGGTATACTTTACCACTGAGTCACATCCTTAGCCCCAACCCTTTTATTTTGATACAGGGTTTCGCTGAGATGCTGAAAAGGGCTGGGAATGTAGCTTGGTGGCACAGCAACCCTGAGTTCTATTTCTAGTGTGTTGGGGTGGGGGCAGTTTATCTTGAGAGCAGAGGGATACTGTGAGTAGTGTGGGGAACAGTTCTGTGCCACTTTCAAATCCCTGAGGACTCCCCCCATGAGTGACTGGTTGTGTAGTTGGGGCAGTGTGGGGAAAGCTGTCATTGACTTCCCAACTCCCAAACTGCAGAAGAGCTTTGAATCTGGAGGTAGCAGTTCAATGTTCCAGTCTCAGGTCTACAGCAATTCTCTGGTAGCTTCAGGTGCTGCCAGGTCACTCTTGGGTCTCAGTTTTCCAAAAGTGTACTTTCTCAAGTCCTTTCCTTCCCTAGCAGGGTCTGGGATTAGCTTCTCTGCTTCAGTAGTGGGGCTCATCCAAAATAATTTCTTGGGGATTTCACATGCCTCTTTTAGCAGAGAATGCCCTAAAATTTAGGGCAATAAGAGTGAGTTTGCTGTCTCTTTTTTTCTACTGCATACCCTCTCCTTTTGTTTTCCCACAACTGACTTTTGATGCTTGAATTTTAGTGTACTGATTTCATTTCCAAGGAGAACTGAACCGAAGTCCAGGGGCATGCTGAGAAAACCAGATTGTATTCCTGTGCTGTTAAGTTGTAATGCAAAGGGGTAATTAACCTCTCTCTCTCTTTCCCTGGAAGAGAATGCTATAGAAATTGAGAAGCAACCATACTTGTGTAAATTTCTTCATTCAGTAAATATTTACAGTGGGCCTACCACACACAGACTGCAGGGAACCAGTGAACAAGGTAGAAATGACTCCTCACCTTATGGAGCTTCCAGTGGTTCTCTACAGAGGGCACACTAAAAACCAGGAAGGCTAGGCATGGGTGGTGGGTTCCATCTCTGCTGCTACTAGTTTGACCTTGGTTGGGCAAGCCGTTGAGCTTCTTGGCTTGGTTTCCTCATCTGTTAACTGGGGATCATCATACCTTCTCTAGTGGTTGTGAAACAAATGAGCTGTCCATGTTAAGAACTTTGGCACCATACAAGGATGTGAGGACTGGGGAATGATTGTAGTCTAGGTGGTTGATATATACATACGTGCAGCCATTTCAGGTGGTGGTGGGTACTCAGAAGACCCCACGCTAAGGACTGAATTAGAACTTGGTCCAGGCTTGCTGGTTGGGCAGCACTGACACTGGGCAGCCGGGAAGGACTCCTGAGGAGTATTTACACTGAGATCTGTGACTAGGAGGAATACCATCTTGCTTCAAAATTGCAGTGTCCCTGAATAAGTGCCTTTCTTTAAACAAGTAAAGGAAATAGTAAATAGAAAGCAGCTTATATCAGTTTTGGGCACCTAGTCAGGCCATGGTGAAAAATGGTTATTATTACTGTTCTAACTAGAACCCAGTGTGCTCCTCAGAAAAGGCGGGTTAGGGAGCTTGGAGGCCAGGGGTTTTAGTGGCCCCTGATACATTCAGCAGTGATGATGATTAATCAACTTTTGAGCAAGACTTCAGGGACTGCCACATAGTCCTGGGGATGGCCGTAGGGTTGCAGGGTCTGTGTCTGGACAGGGAGAGTAGAAGCGTGGAGCAGCGCCTGGGTCACCACAGGCTAAAGATAGTCATTGGGCCTGGGCCAGGCTGGCTAGCATGTGACTGGAGCCTGGCCCGCCCTCTGCCCCTCCTCCACGCCCAAGGGGACACAGACTGCATGCACTCCCTGGCTTGGTGGCTGGCTGTCAGCTTCCTTTCACCAGGGCCCCAAGATGGTTTGACCTTCTGAAGGTTTCCCTCCTTCTCTCTCTGCCCACTCCTCTCCCCCACCCCAGAGTGCCTTTCAGCTCTCATATGTTTCAGCTGCAGGTCTGGGGGAAGTCTGGGTGAGGGGTTGGGCAGAGAGAGGCCTCTGAGAAGTGACAGCAATGGCAGCAGGCGGAAATCGGTGAACAAGGTGAGGAGGGTTAACCCACCATTCTTTGAATTCTCTAAAAAGAGAAGTGGGTGTGCCAGAAGGTACTGGGGTCTGTGGGGTAGGAAAGAAGATCTGTAGCTCTCCAGGTTCCTCAATGACTCCTCCTCATCCACAGGCTAGGTGACAGCCGAAGGTAGTCAGGCTTTTCACAGACTGTCCCCAGACTGGCTTGGGAGGGAGGGACAGGCACAGGTAGGTGACTCTGCCTGGTTTCACTGCCTTCCACTGTCAGGCAGGCACAGGCAGCTTAGGCAGACACTGTTGTCCCTATCCAGGGAGGCTGAGGGTAGGGCAGAGTCCTTGTCAGCTGCATCCCCCCACCCCAGCAGCCTCTGGTCCAGGATGTGGCTGAGGAGCCTCTCTGGGGCAGAGTCTACAGTAGAAGAACTGGGATGTGGACCTAAATGGAACACTTCTTTCCTTGTAGGGCTGCCACGGTGCTAGCGTTAGGGATTCCGGTGGGGTGTGCTTGGTGGCAGTTTGCCTTGAGCCTCTGTCTGGACATGGGGATATTTGTCATGTCATTGGCATTCAATCCTGGGAGTGTCACCCAATTCTGACCTTAGGCAACCTTGCCTTTGAGAGCCTGCCCTATTTATTGCCCAAAATGAGGTGGTTACATGGACCCCCTGTCTTCTTTTCTACCTCCTTCTGATGATTAAAAGCACACGTTTTTGACTGAACTATTAGCTTCAAATCCTGTTCTGCTTATGACTGTGATCTTGACAAATAACCTTTCTACCTTGCACCTTGATTTCCCTGCTTGTAAAATGGGACCAGTGAAAGGAACTAGTTGAGCGTTACTGTAAGGATTAAGTGAGAACTTGGAGAAGTATAGACAGTATGGCCATCTGCACTTGTTGATACTGACTCCACTGTGCTGCAGGCATCTCTTTCCTGGATGGGAAATTTGACACCTTGCTTTTTTTCTCCTCACACCCACAGAACCAGTACTCCTTTTAGTTGAGAGATGTGTGGCTTGGGTAGTGTGGCCAAGAGCGTCCCCACGGTTATCCAGTTGACCAATGCTCCAGTCTGGACAGGGACTTGGCACTGATTCCAGGCAGTCAGTTGCCTGAGAATCAAGACTGAGCTGGGACCTGGCTTCCTCTGGGAGCCTTCAGTGTCCGGACATTTGTTTCTCTGTCTCTGGGAGAGCAGTGTTGCCAGGCTCTCAGCTGGCATTGGGGTCCCTGCTGTGAAAGAGCCTGGTCCCTACCCACAGGGAGTGCATAGTCTGGAAGGGCAGATAAGTAGCCAGGCAGTTAACACTTAGAGTACAGTGAGAGCACACAATAGAGGCACTTGACTGCTGCACTTGGGATCTGGAAGGGGTCTCCCTGAAGAGGTTGACTAATGGCCAGGCAGAGAGCAGCAGACTAGTGGTGAATGTCATGCAGCCCCTAAGCCCAGCAGTCAGGGTAAACTGGACCTTTGCAGCTGCCAGTCTCTAGAAGATGATGCTAGCTTCCAAGCTTTTGGCTTCCCCGTTCCCTGGTGGTACTTAGACCCTAAGCCTGGTGGTCCTCTCCATTAACCTCCTCCAGGTTCTGTAGGCCTTCCTGACTAGCCCAGTCTTATCTCACCTTCCACTGCACTGGTCCTTTATTTTAATTCCAGCTTCTCCCTTCCTCTTACCACGTCTGTGTATGGCACCTGATGAATCTGAATTTCCATGTGCCTTCTACCCTAAAAACCTTCACAAGTTTCCCATCACTTACAGTGCTTGCTGTTACTTAGGACATGTAAAACCTCCCTGGGTAGTTTTGTATTAAAGGTCAGCAGCTTTAGGATCTTTCTAGAATAAGACAATGTAGAAAATACTTAGTATCAGGCTTTGTAACAAGGGCTTATGGCTTTAGCTCTTTTGGTAGGCTGGAGAAACTCCTGTAGCTCCTCTCTGCCTCTTTCTAGCTGATGACCTGAGAAGTGACTAAATTTCCTTGACTGTAAAGCTGTAGGCCTTCCCCATGTTCTTCCTTCCTTTCTAACACAGCAGAGCTTAATGTCTTGTCCCTGGGATCAGGTAAATATCCTCATTTTTCTTTCCCCATTTAAGACTGCAAAAATTCTGAAGTTTTTCTCTTTTTTCCTTTTCTGGGGAAACTTGCATTGGAACCCAGCTGTCTCCGTCTGCAGGGCACTGCAAGGGTGCAACCCCCTAACCCCCAGTGGCTCACTGCCTGGAAGAACAACCAGGCTGGATGGGTCATTTGTAATATGGTTTGGGTGAACTGCACCAGTTGATTCCCAAGAGTTCTTTCGACACCCTGATTCTTACATGATAAGGGATTGGTGATGTCGCTTTTTCTCTTGGTAAGGATGAGGATTACTTGGAAGTATTAAGCTTCTTTTGTGAATTTGAATTATAATTGTCAGCATTTGTTGTGTTTACTGTGTGCTGTGCACTCATATGTTCTAGTCACTTAAGTGTCCAGTGGTTCTGTGTGAAGGTAACTGCCTTCGGTTTGTACAGAGGAGGCCTAAGTTCACAGGGCTCTGCAAAAGCAGAGTAGATAGGGACTCCAGCCCAAATCTGGTAACTTAAGTCCCTTGTGCTTAATAGTGGGGCTGCCTGACTTTTGTAGGGAGTGTTTGAATGAAGGGGTGTTCCACATTTGAAAGCTGAGGTTCAGAGACAGAGCATCCCCGGGAGTTAGACTGTTGAGACTGTGTGGTCAGCCGCTCTGCCCAGCTGGGCACCTGCCATCCTTACCATCCCCATATTAACTCTTGTCCTTTTATTCATCAGCACTAGTGGATTAGCTCCTGCTCCCCAACACTCAGAATCATCTATTTTTAAGTAAAATAGCCTAAGTAAAAATGGTGAGTGTGCCATGCATATACAGCTTCAGGAAACTGCCTTTAGTGCCCCTACCTCTACTAAATTCAGATTGCTTCTTGCACATGGATATTTTGGTGTGCTTCACTTTTAACAAACGCATGTGTGTGTTTAGGAAGCCCTTGACTCCCTAGAGTTAGAGCCAGTGGTGGCTCCTTGCTGATGGTGGTCCTGTGGGACAGAAAGTGCTTTTCTTCCTATTCCAGATACCCTTTAGCCTCTGATATGCCTTAGTTGAGGAGGAAGACCCTCCTCGGGCCTCTGTCTGCCATCCTCCCCCCTGGAATCCTGGGCCCCAGAAATCTATGGACAGGTAAGCCAGCTGGGCCCTGCCTGGGTCTGCCTTTCCACACTTGCCCCTCTCTCTCTGAGGACTGCTTCCTGCCATCTGTAACAACTTAGAAAAATTGGGGAGGCACTCTAACACCAGGAAGGTTTTTCACCCATTCCTGACACAAGGGAGCCACTGGACTTCCTGGTGAGCTTGTAGGAGATTGGCCAGGGAGTAGAGATTTGGTGCTACCTTCCTGGGGAAGCCTCTTCCCCTTTTGCAGCCTCAGTTCTCTGTCTACAAACAGAAAGGATTAGAACTATGGTCCTTTTGCTGCTCTAACATTCTGTAACTATTTTCTTGGGCAAATGAACAGTGGTGTTCTTTGAGCTGGGCTTGGGTCAGTGGTGACAGACGCAGGTTTCAAAATGCAGAAGTGGAAGGAAAGGATTTGTGCCCTGACTTCGCTGGGGTAGTGTTGGTCATGGCGATTGGTGTCTGCGCAGAAGAATGGTTTTCATTGGAAACCATGTGAGATATCAAGTCCCTCTAGACCTGTATATTCTCGGGGTGGGGGTGAGTGCATACACAGTGGGTGACTGAGAGAGGACCTGATAGGGATATATGATTGAAGTCAAGTCTGAAAACCTAATCTTTAGTCAAGCCTCCTACAGTGCTGACAGCAGCTCATCTGAGTCTTCGAGACCCCACATGATTTTAACAGATCTCTGAATTTTATACCAAGGCAGAAATGGTTTTCTCTCCCCAGTGGATTTTTCTTCTTCTCTGGAGGCTTTGTTCTTGTCAGGCAGTCTGAAGCTGTAGCTGGACTCTGAGCAAGAATAGGGCATCATGGGTCCTAGGGACAGAGGACTTGGGTTTGGAGCTTTTCCAACTTCGCATAGGACTGATTTAGGAATATTCCTGCCTATACCCAGAGCAGCCCTATTCTGCTGGTCAGCCTAGGATTGCTGGTGGAGTAGGGAATCAGCAGGGCCTTCTTATGGCAGGAGGTCCCTCACATTGATTGGAGACTAAACTTTTAGTACTTTACCACATTTCTTTGTGATCTTGGTGAACAAAAGGTTAGGCAGAGTGGTCACAGTATGTGACTCTTTTCAGTTTTGAAAGTGTTTTAATAAGAAGAAACAAGACTATTGACCTGAAAACCTGCCCCACCTTTTCAGGGAAAGTGTTCAGAACACTTTGCCTCTGAATCTGATTCCCTTTCCAAACTTCCTGTTGCAGGCCTCTGGTAGCATGTGTGTGGTGTTATTGAGAACTGGCAGAAATTACCAGCATGGCTTGGATGTACACTAGCCTGGCCCTGGGGTGAAGCAGGTGAAGAAGATCTTTAGTCTAATGAGGGGACTGGGTTGGGGGTGGTAGGTCTGTCTGGGTCAACCCAGGAGTCACAGGCGAGTGGGTATAGAGCTGCCTGCCGGGCCTGAGGCCTCCATCCTTTTGGGACCAAGATATTCTGGTTCTCTACTGCCAGTGCTAGGGGTGAGGGATGCTGTGGTTGGGCCCCACAGGATCAGATATCAGAAGGCATGTGGTATGGGGTATGATGAGGGGGCAGTGACTGGCGGAAGCCAGGAATGCTTGGGCCTCACAATCAGTCAGGCAAGGACACTTTCTACTCATTAAGAGAACATGGGTCTGATCAAGGAGTAGAACATTGCTTTTGAAGCCAGCTGGGTAGATTTCTCTGCTCAGGGACTGGGAGTAGCTCTTGCCCTGGCATGGCTGGCCAACAGTGCAGACAAAGGGAGCAGAGAAGTGGGTGAGTAGAACCCCAGGATGTATCTTTTCCTGTGATCTCTGAAGGAAGAAGGGGCAGACACTCTTGGTCTTCAGAACTGTGCTAGGAAAATAAGTGTGGTTGTATAAGGTACTGAACCTCTTAGAACCATTCCTTTGCGAAAGGGAAGGGGGGAGGACGTGTCTTTTAACAAAAAGTTCATGTCTACCTTTGTACAAGAATTAAGGGGCTGGGGTTGTGGCTCAGAGGTAGAGCACTTGCCTTGCACTTGTGAGGCACTGGGTTCGATCCTCAGCGCCACATAAAAATAAAGAAAGAAAGAAAAAAAGAAAGAATTAAAGTGACTGTAAATACACTACTTCATTCCTGATAATACTCGTGTATCCTTCCTGAGTTTGTACTGTGAGTGTGCATGTGCACATTTTTATTTGTTTTACAAAAAAAAAAAAAAGAAAGAAAAAAAAGGAATTGTTTGTAACTTCTCTTTTATTGTGCCCATCTTGTCATATACGTAGAGATATTCTCTTTTTAATGACTGGTATAAAAATGGACGAACTTAAATTTATTTAGACAGTTACTATTGGATAAATAGATTACTTCTCATTTTTTGAAGTTGTAAGTAGCACTTTGTTGGAGTCTTTGTACATAGTTCTTGTCTCATTTGTCTCATTAGGATAAAACTTTACAGGTGGAACTGCTGAGTCAAATGGGAGCTCACTTTCAAAGAAAACTTGAGAGTCTGACTCTTCCATAAGACTTTGAGAACAGATCTGGCCCCAGTGTGGTCCCTGGACTTGATTGCCCACTTAGGAGTTTTTATCTTGCCTTCCTGATGATCACCAACTCTGGTCTGTTCACACAGAGACTTCTAGAATATTAGGGCCAGAGTCTTTCATATTTTGACTGTGAATCTGCTGTGATTTAAGAACTCTGAATTAAAGTGCTAATTTTAGCATGGATTTCCTTCAGGCCCTGGTCCCGATTTTAGTAGGGTGTTGACCTGAGTCCTGGAAGGGCTTTTCCACCTCAGAGTCTGGGTTTTGGGGTTTTGGCTGCCATCTCTTTGCATGATCTCTCTTTCCATGATTTCTTCAGGAAAGGGCTGGTACAAATGTTACTGGTGTTTGATCACATGTCTCTCCTCTGTCTACTCTGACTTCCTCCTTTGGGAACCTGAAGGTTGCTTCGTGGGATAGGGATGGTGGTGAGGGTGAAGAGTTGGCAGTGGCCCTTCACAGGCTCTGCATAACCATTTTCTCTCTGCCTTGTTCCCACAGAACATTCTGCTCCAGCCAAGGTGGTAAGAGCAGCAGCTCCTAAACAGCGGAAAGGCAGCAAGGTAGGAAATGGACCCGAGTTGGCCCCGGGGACTTACTGGAGGCAGTGCAGGGCACTCTTTCCCCTTATAATGAGTGCTTCTGAACTGCCAGGTAGTGCTGGCTTCTCAAAGAATAGCAGGGATTGCAATACCAGTATGTTCTGGGCCCCAGGGTGGATGGTCCTAATGGTTAGATTGATTTGGCCCTTGATCACTCCTCTGGGTAGAGCTGGACCTTGAGTGAGGGGATGAATGGCAGAGGCAGGTCACCCTGGGGCCCTCATAGAATGTTCCTTACAGGTTGGTGACTTTGGAGATGCAATCAACTGGCCCACACCTGGAGAGATAGCCCACAAGAGTGTGCAGGTGAGACTGGGAAGGAATGGGCAGATTTGAACTCTTTCTGGCTTCACAAACTTCCAAAACCTTGGGTTTTACCTTTCTTAGTTTTTAAAAAGGGGTAGTTGGTTGGGCGAGGTGGCAAGCACCTGTGGTCTCAGCTACTGAAGTGGCTGAGGCAGGAAGAAGATTATTTGAGTCCCGGAATTTGAGGCAAACCTGGGCAACTTAAAAATAAATAATAGTTACTATAACGTGGGCAACACTGAAATAGTTAGGCACTCTCACTATTTGAGCCTGTACCTTGTGTTAGGGACTGCCAGATACTATCTGTTCATCCTCTCTGAGTCTGAGAGAAGTTACTTATAGCTCTCGATGGCCAGTGGAGATTGGATGTCAAGTATGTAGCTGTATTTCAAAGCCTGTGTTCTCCATTACTGCACTTGGATTTCCTACAAGCAAAACAAGAGAGGGTATATTATGCTAGATACCCATCTCCAGCTTGAGGAAGCTTATGTAGTTCTCTTGGTCATTTCTCTTCTTCCTAGCACTTTTGTTCTTCTGAGCCAGTAGCCTAAATCCCTTGTTCACTGACTGCGACCACTTTGAGTGGGTTAAGTCCTTATTTAGAGATGGTGTGGATAGGCCAGGGGCCAGCATCTCTTCCACCACACAGACTACCAGGACTGCATGGTAGTCCCTATTGCAGAGAATAAACATTTGGCTCCTGTGGGCTTGAGCACCTCTGTCCTGGGCATTGTCTCTGGCGTTAGACCACAGGTAAGCCTGAGAGACAAGTTGTCTTTCCCACCTCCTGGCCTTGTGTGATCATGCTTCCAGTAAAGGCATCTCAGATGTGGAAGTAGGGCCTTAACACTGCATCTAGTCAACCTGCCATCACATGCCATCGTTCCTCTGCCATCTGTTCTTCCTAGTGACAGGAAGCTCTCCTACATGTTCACTTCCTTGTTGCCTTACTTTCTGCTGTAGCCACAGTCTCACAAGCCTCAGCCTGCCCGTAAGCTGCCACCCAAGAAGGACATGAAAGAACAGGAGAAAGGAGAGGGCAGCGATAGTAAGGAGAGCCCAAAAACCAAATCAGATGAATCAGGGGAGGAGAAGAATGGGGATGAAGACTGCCAGCGAGGCGGGCAGAAGAAGAAAGGTGAGTGGAGCAAGACTTGAGAAAGTGTCAGCACAGTACTGATCTGTCAGAACTCTGGGGACTGCTGGGTGCTGTGTGCCTATCCCAGCAACTTGGGAGGCTGAGGCAGGAGGAGCACAAGTTCAAGGCCAGCCTCAGCAATGTAGCAAGGCCCTAAGCAACTTAGTGAGATCCTGTCTTTAAAAAAACAAAAAAAACAAAACTGGGGATGCAGCTTAGTGGTGAGCTTGGGTTCAGTCCCCAGTACAAAAACAAACAATCTCTGGCGACTGCTGGAGGATTTTCAGGTCAGCAGAAGGTGGCAGATTGCTGAAGCCATTGAGATATTAGTCACCTCTTTACCTGTTGGTCCATTAGTTCCCCCTCTTAAAGACAAGGATTTACATTGCTTTAAGAGTTTCCCAAAAATTGCTGAAATATGGTTCAGATACAGGTTGGTCTTCTCCAGTAGAGATCCAAAGTAACAATGGTTTGAACAAGATAAAAGTTGGTTTCTCTCGTGAAACATTGGTGTAAGTAGGCCAGGCCTAGTGTGACAACTCCTGCCTGCTTTCATTCTGCAGCAGTGCCTGGGCCCTTCAGCATCCAAGATGGCTCCGTTTCCTGCTCACTCTAGCAGGGAGGGAGAAAAGGAAAGACAGCTCTTTTCTTTGTAGGTACTCAACTGTGAATTTGCTCCTTTATTTCACAGTCAGGATTTTGACATGTGCCTGTAGAGAACCTTGAAAGTATAGTCTTTATTCTGGGCAACCATGTTTCTTACTCCAAAAGTCCATTCTCAAACTCTAGAAATCAACATGGAGAGTTAGCCAGGAGTCTCCATCACACTGAATGCCACGGACCTCCATATTTTAGAGATGAAAAAGAGGTCTAGTATGTGGGAAAGGAATTTGCCCAAGGTCACCATATTATGGTTTAAGCCAAAGCCCAGGGCAGGGGAAGAGTTGGGGGATGGGAGCCTCTCTCAAGCCATTTTTCATATGCCCATGCCGTCCTCCAGGGAATAAACACAAGTGGGTTCCACTGCAAATAGACATGAAGCCTGAAGTGCCCAGAGAGAAACTTGTGTCACGCCCCACTCGCCCACAGGAGCCGAGACATACACCTGCCAGCCGCGGGGAGATCAAAGGTACATGCTGTCCATTATGGAGGACCTGGACTGGGAGATAACCTCAGTCCTCACCCGATGCCCCCTCTCCCCCATAGGGTCTGAGCCTGCCACCTACATGCCTGTGTCTGTGGCCCCCCCCACCCCAGCCTGGCAACCAGAGACCAAAACGGAGCCTGCCTGGCACGACCAGGACGAGACATCGAGTGTGAAGAGTGATGGGGCTGGTGGGGCGCGGGCTTCCTTCCGTGGCCGTGGACGGGGGCGTGGTCGCGGCCGGGGACGCGGCCGGGGTGGTACTCGAAGTACGTGAGGCCCCTTTGGGCTCCGGGATGTCCAAGGGAGTGCGGCGGGGGTGGCGGGCAGGAATCTTCTTTCCCTAACATCACCCATTTTCCCCATAGCCCATTTTGACTACCAGTTTGGCTATCGAAAGTTTGATGGTGCAGAGGGGCCTCGAACCCCCAAGTACATGAACAACATTACCTACTACTTTGACAACGTCAGCAGCACTGAGCTTTACAGCGTAGACCAGGAGCTGCTCAAAGACTACATCAAGCGACAGATGTGAGTGGTGGTGGGAGCAGGGGTGCTGAGAACTGGGTGAGAGGTTAGGGGCCTCCAGAGGGTTGCAGCTGCCTGACCAGGACTGGATGCCCTCCCCTAGTGCTCACTGTGAAAGATGACTTCTCTTGTTCTTTAATTTGGCTTTTCATAGTTAACTGTTGATGACTAAAGTAGAACCATATTTACTTTAAGGAAATTAGAAACTACCACTAATGAAAAGGAGTGTAAGATTCCTAGAATATACCTGCTTCTGTGCGTCCATTGGTAATGACAGCACTGACTGACTGCTAGCAAACATTTATTGAGTCCTCACTATTGGCCCGGCTCAGTGTTAAGTGCTTTACAGGCATTATCTTATTTAGTCCTGTAATTTTTAACTGCTGAATTCCTATGAGCTGGGTCTTTTATCCCCATTTTATAGGTGAGCAAACAGGACCAGTAACTTGCTCAGAGTATCACAGTGAGAATGTAACAAAGTGCATACTAGAATCCATTTCTGCCTGATTGCAAAACCTTTGCTCTTAACCACTCTAATATATAGTTTCACTGTGCAGCGGAGGAGCCATACAAGGAAGTAGAAAATTGCAGTACAGTATTACAAGTGTTTTAGGAGCAAAAGAGAAAGTGACTGATAATATTTGAACTGGATTTTAAAGAGGGCTGAGGAGTTTGCCAGGCATGCGAAGGGACTGAAGGGCAGAGATAGTGATTTGATCTAAAGTCAGTGGCCGTTGAAGGTATACATCATTTCTTTTCAGCCCTTGCACTGTAGAAGAAAGGCAGAACAGCTGAGAGGCAGTGTGAAGGGGAATGGGGTGGGTAGTAGATCAGGGAAGGCATATTCACAAATGATGCTGCAGTTTCCTCAGCGATGCCTCTTCTCCCCTCCCCTTAGTGAATACTACTTCAGTGTGGACAATTTAGAACGAGACTTCTTCCTGAGACGAAAAATGGATGCTGATGGTTTCCTTCCCATCACCCTTATTGCTTCCTTCCATCGCGTGCAAGCCCTCACCACTGACATTTCACTCATTTTTGCGGTATGTCTCGTTCCCTGGGGTTAGGGTGCTGGGGAAAGAAAGGTTCATACTTACAGAGCTGGAGTTTGAAGCTAAGGCAGAAACTTCTGGAAGGAGGTCCCTATCTAATAATTTATGCTGAAGTCATTCCAAAGGTTGGCTAGCCTCCTTCCCTCCTTCCTTCTCTCTCTCTCTCTCTCTCTCTCTCTCTCTCTCTCTCTCTCTCTCTCACATAGAAAGCATCAGACATTTACAAAAGTAGACAGAATAGTATAATGAACCCATCACCACCTTCACTATCAATTTACTGTGGCCAGTCTTATTCATCTGTCCCCTCACATGTATCTTCTCTCATATGACTTTAAAGATAGTCTTAGGTAACCTGGCATTTTATCCACAGATGTTTCAGTATGAAGACTTTTTAAGAAATAGAACCACTTCTCAGTTGGTAGAGTGCCTGCCTTGCATGCACAAGGCCCTGGGTTCTAATCCCCAGCCCCAAAAAGAAAAAAAATATAACTACAATATCATCACACCTAAAAATGTTGATAATTCCTTAATATCACCAAATATCAGTCAGTTTCAGATTCACCCTAATTCCCCCCCCCTCAGTTTTTTTAAAAATAATTTTTGAAGATCAGGATCCATATAAGACCCATATATTGTTTTAAGTTTCCTTCTCCCTCTTTTTCCTTGGCAATTTATTGTTTGAATAAACCAGGTTGTTTAAGTTATAGGATTTCCCACAGGACAGAGATGTCATTTAACATGTTAATCTGTACTCTAGTTTTTGGTAAATTGGTGACCTAAAGGCATGATGAGTTTCAGGTTTTGGAATTTTTTCCCCCTCTTGGCAAGAGTATTACATAGATAATGTGTTTGCTTTTGGTGACTCTTAACATTTCATCTGTTTGTCTTTCTTGTGACATAAGCTGCTATAGACTATCACTGCATATTATTTCATTAGGAATTACAAAATGGAGATATTCTGTCAGTATTATTACTATAATACCTCTTTGAGAAAAAACTTTTGCTTCATCAATTATTCAGTTACTAAGAGGTTTCACAGAAAGGGCAGATAAGTGTTTGATCTTTTTCCCTTTAAGTTTGCAGATCCCTAATAACCTTGAGAGGTGACTAGTGAGATAGGGTTTTTTCACTTGTTTGTTTGCTTTTGGAGCATAAGCATGTGAATTTAAACATTTATTAATTAATTTCAGTCCATTGCAGTTAATATTAAATCATACTGTACCATATTTACTTGGTCATTGGGATTCTCGTTCATCTTGTACTTTTCCTGTTCTAGATCTAAAATTGGCTTTTTTTTTTTTTTTTTTAATAAAGGAACTCTTTCCTTTTGGGTGGGGGCAATGATATTTAGAAACGATGGTCTGAGTTACAGGGGTCCTTATTGGTACTCAACTGATCATTTTTCCTAGCTGTTTTTGTAAGATGAAGTATATTATGAGATCATACCGTAAAATTCAGGAGTGCAGAGTCTTTATCTAATCCCAAGAATTTTATATACATCTTCTCCTTTCTGTCCTGCCAAAAAATACTTAATGGTATTCATTTTATTCTACAGTATATACACATAATCTTACAGTGATATCTCTACCACCACTGAATTTTCTTTTCTTTTTTCAGTTTATGTGACTATTTTTTGTCATTTGAAATAATCTCTGGTTATGCCTTAAAGTAATATATAGTAGTTTTATTTTGTACTCAAGTTTTAGGATTGTTCATCCCCTGATAATTTTCTGATTTGTTTTTCACTTATGTAAAACACTAATGGTTCCAAAAACATATAAACTCATTCATAAACTTACACATATAAACTCATTTAAAAAGTTTAACTTAATCTTCTTTTTTCCTCATATTTTTATTGATGCGTTATAATAGTACACAGTGGCAAGATTCTTTGTATATTAGGACATGCCCACAGAACAGCGATATAATTTGACTGGTATCATTCTTAAGATTCTGTGAGTTCCATCTTTTCCTCTTTCTTTCCCTACAGGTAACCTTTTCTGAATTCTTCCATTAAAAAATAAGGGGAAAAAAATGCCACTTGTATGCTTTCTCTTTCTTAGATTAACTCTAATCTACCACATATCTATTTCTTCAATTCTGTTTTGTTTTTACTTCACATATCTGGGCATTAGCCACGTAGTAGTATATAAGAGAAAGATATTCCTCATTCCTGGGGTTGCATAGTACATCCGTGCTGCATGTGTGTGTGTGTTTGTTAGGTTTGTGTGTGTGTGTGTGTGTGTGTGTGTTTTTTTTTTTAAATCTGTTCTCTTGTAGTTGAACATTTTGTTTCCAGTTTTTTACTAAAACATAAACTGTATTGGTGTTAATGAATAGCTTTGTGTATTTCATTTTTCATATTTTTGCCAGTGTGTCTTTGCTGTAGGTTTCTAGAGGTCGGACAGTTAAAGGTGGATGCATATTTAATTTTACTTCCTTTTCTAGGGAATGTGCCTTTTCCTTTTTTTTTTTTTTTATAATATATATTTTTTAATTTGTCAGTGGACCTTTATTTTATTTGTATGTGGTACTGAGACTCGAACCCAGTGCCTCACACCTGCTAGGCAAGGTCTCTACCACTGGGCCACAACCCCAGCCCCGGCCTTTTGCATTTTCACCAGCAAGTTATGAGTGCATGTTTCCCCAGTCTCACAAACAATTTATTTTCACAGGTTGAAATTTTTTCCTCTTTCACTTTGAATATTAAAAAATGGTTTTTTAGCCAGTTGCAGTGGCATGTGCCTGTAATCACAGCAACTCGAGAGGCTGAGGCAAAGAGGATCACAAGTTCAAGACAGACTTGGCAGTTTAGTGAGGCCCTAAGCAACTCAGTAAGATGCTGTCTCGAAAAGTAAAAAGGACTGGAGATGTAGCTCAGTGGTAAAGGACTCCTAGGTTCAATCCCCATGTATATCTTTGTTTTTATATAAAAACTCAAAAAGGGATCTTACGCACAGTGGCCAGTTCCTGCTTTTTTGACTTAATATATTTTGTCTTTCTACTTTACCATATGTAAAGCTGTTTGTTTAGTGTGTGAGTAGGGTTCCACTGAAGGGATATGCCATAGTTTTATTAGAATTGCCAACACCATGGCAAGTTACTTTTCAGGTGTTTTCCCTCTTACAGACAGTATTGCAGTGAATGGCCTCTTGTTTAAATCTTAAAACATACTGTTACCTGTGTGTGCAAGAATTTGCTAGATTACCGGAAGTAGAATAGCAGGGTCAGTGGGTAGGTGTTGTTTTCATGTTCCTACAAATTTGAAGATCTTATCTATCTGCTAGTCAGGGGAGAAGATGCCAGTTTTTTAATATACTGTTGCCACTGGCCTTAATACCCAAGCCCACAGGGACCCAGTTGTCCATCTCTAGGATCTCTGGCTGTCCTGGTTTCTCCTCTTTATTCCCTTTCCCTCCTCCTTTCCTGCAGGCCCTCAAGGACAGCAAGGTGGTGGAAATTGTTGATGAGAAAGTTCGTAGGAGGGAAGAGCCTGAGAAGTGGCCTCTTCCTGGTCCCCCAATAGTGGATTATTCACAGACTGATTTTTCCCAGCTTCTCAACTGCCCCGAATTTGTTCCCCGCCAGCACTACCAGAAAGAGACAGGTAGGTACCCTGCTGGCATGTAACTGCCTCCTTCTTGTCCTTGTCCTCTGGCTAGCAGTCCATCCTAGGGCTGGCCTCAGGAAGAGGAGTAGAGGGATGAGGACCTCACCTTTCCATCCTCAGAGTCGGCACCTGGCTCTCCCCGTGCAGTCACCCCAGTGCCAACCAAAACGGAGGAGGTCAGCAACCTAAAGACACTGCCTAAGGGCCTGTCTGCCAGCCTGCCTGACCTGGATTCTGAGAACTGGATTGAAGTGAAGAAACGGCCTCGACCCTCCCCAGCACGGCCCAAGGTAGCCTACCCCTTTCCCCTGCCTTGTGTTTTAGGGCCCTGACTGGAAGGGCTTGTGGGGGATGGGGTCTCAAACAGGAAAAGAACTGTGCTTCTGAGGATCTAGCAGGAATTCTAGGTGGTCCAGGGTCATAATGTGAGTTGGAGTTACCAGTAGTGATTGAAATAAAATCGACATGACCCATTTCTGTTTTCAACGATGGCTTACGTTTCTTGATTCTTGGCTGTTCTTTTTGCCTCATTGGAATCTCAAGTGCCATGTTTGCGGTGCCTTTTTCCTGAATTCGTCTTCTCTGTCCCATGTATAAGTCATTTGGGTCCCTTAAAAGAGGGAAGGGAGAGGAGCAGATGCATGGCCCAGATGTAGTAACTCCACTGACTTGAGCCTGGACTAGATCCCGGGTCTTCACTAATGGCTCGGTGGTTTTGGAAAGCATGTTGAACAGCAAGGCTTCAGTTTACCATGGGGAATGATGGGGTTAAACTACCCCGAAATAGTAAGCTGTGGAGCAGGGGAACAAATAGAATCCACTGAGAAGTGTTTCCATCTAAAGCTAAAATACTGTCCCCTTTCCAGGAGCCAAATTTATCTCTACCTGCTCACCCCTGCCCACTCTTTGGTGAACTCTTTGGAGGCTTGTGAGGAGGCTTCAGAGATGGCCTTAGACTTTGGGTCTGTAGAATTCTGTGCTTTTTGTTTTCACAGACTCTAATCGCCTTTTCTCCTTGTTCATTCCAAGAATTCCCCACTGTTAATGGCTGCAGCACTTTTAAAAGTACTGTAGACAGGCCACAGTCACAAGGTGAAAAGGTAGTAAGGGGACAAACGTCCAAGCCTGTAGACTGTAAAGGCTTTGGGAAAAAGGGATCCAATGTAAACCCCTGTTCCAGAATTTGAGCTTCTACTCCCACCTGGCCTGTCTTGAACCTTAAAAGAGAGAGGTTTGGGGCTGGGTGTAACCCAGAGGTGGACCACTTCCTTGCATGCCCAGTGCCCTGGGTTCCATTCCTAGCACCACACAAAAAGAGAGGTATGTTGTGAGTTTACATGGGATGTTCTTGGCACAGCAGTGCGTTGCTTTTGGAAGATTATACTGTGAGGTAGACAAATGGTTTTCTCCAAGAGTGTCCAGCAACACTGAGATGTGGTTTTTTAGCCCTTGGGACATGCTGTTCTTCCTGACTAGCACATTATCCCTGTCTTCATCTGGCTTGCTTATGTTCATCTTTTAGTAGCTACTTCTTCCAGAAAGCCTCCCTTACCAATCCCCACTCCCCATTGGTTAGGTACCCTCCCCCATGTGCTCCCACAAATCCTATTTATAACCTTTACCATACCACATAGCATTTGACTGGTTTGTTGACTTTTCCTCGCTAAACTGAGCTTCCTAAGTGCAGAGACCTTGTTTTACTCACTATTCTGCTTTTAGGTTTTTCATACAGAGTCTGGCATTGTTGGGTACTTGGTTATTCATCAGATTGTTGGACATTGACTGCAAGGTCCCAACGCATATATGAGTGTCTAATGGAAAACAAGGCAACTTGCCTTATAGAGTTTCCACTTTATTGGGAGGTGTTGAATAGATGGATAAGTAGATGAATCAACCTGTGGAGTTTCTGCTGTGTGTCCACTTCCAGAGTAGGTGCTGTGTAGGATGTGAAGTAAATGAGAGCATAAATTTGTTTGCTGTTGGGTGAGCTGTGAGTGATGAACGTGGGTTTCTATGGAACATCCATTTCTCTGTGAAGCTCACTCCAGGGAGGGCAATCTCATGCAGAGAAGCCAAAGCCCCCCCGCCCCCCTTGTTGGACAGCTGCAGAGCCTGATCACCCTTGGTGATTGCTTCTCCATGGTCTGTCCCTGTTTCAGAAGTCAGAGGAGCCCAGGTTCACCCACCCAACATCTCTGCCTCAGCAACTTCCCTCCCAGCAGCTGATGTCCAAGGATCAGGATGAGCAAGAGGAATTAGATTTCCTGTTTGATGAGGAAATGGAGCAGATGGACGGGCGAAAGAACACCTTCACTGCCTGGTCTGATGAGGACTCTGACTATGAGATTGATGACCGGGATGTCAACAAGATCCTCATTGTTACCCAGACGCCTCCTTACATGCGCCGGCACCCTGGGGGGGACCGTACAGGCAATCACACCTCTCGTGCCAAGATGAGTGCTGAGCTGGCCAAGGTCATTAATGACGGGCTCTTCTACTATGAGCAGGACCTGTGGACTGAGAAGTTTGAACCTGAATATTCCCAGATCAAGGTGAGGCTTGGGCGGATCATGAGTGTGGTGCTTAGAGTACCTGTATCATGTGGAGAAGGAGGCTGATGAGCTTTGTGACCTTAAGCAGGTCCATCAGTCCAGAGCCTCGTATTCTCACATATGAAGAGGGTGGTGATTGACACCTTACTTGGGATTAAAAGCAAGAGGAAATGTGTAGACTGGCAAACAACCTTTGGGGTTGATTTATTGTCTTCCTTGGTCATCCATATTTAATATCCTAACAAACAGTTGGCTAGATACTTCTTCGTGGAGAATAGAATACAGATTAGACTATTATTTGCATCCTTAAATAATTAGGCATATATAAAAGTTTAAAGGCCTTTTAAGGAGATTTCTTTTGAGTATGGAAAATGGAGAAAAAAATAGTCTTTTGGGAAACAGTCAAAACATCTAATGCAGTTTTTTGAAGAGTGGATATGTGGGGTGGTTAGAGGGTCCTTGGTGACCCTGTGCAGCTAGTGGCAATGTGTTTATGTAGGTGAGGAGAGAGTTGCCCAGCCACTCTGATCAGACAGTGGCAGCGATGCGGGGAGGCACCAGAGTACCCAGGGGAGAATCTGCAGTAAGTTTCTGGGAATCTGCTCTCAGCCTGAACTTGGGCAGGAAAGAGGAGAGCCAGATGAATTCTCTCATCTTAAAATTAGAGCCCCTACACTTGCCTGGCCTGTTGTGAACCTTAAAAGAGATGGGTTTGGGGCTGGGTTTATACCACAGGAAGGCAGGGCTGCATCGTCTTCTCCTAGATTAGCAGCCTCATGCCAGGGTACCTGGGGTTGAGGAGTGGTGATGGGCAACCGAAAGCTTGGGGACCAGGAGTCCCATATATGTGGACGTGGGAGCTGTCCTCCCCAACTTCCTGCCAGTCTTGATTCCTAAGCAGGCTGGAGCAGCTTGCTGACTAACATTTTTCCCCACCCACTTCACATCCTCTGCAGCAAGAAGTTGAGAACTTTAAGAAAGTCAACATGATCAGCCGGGAGCAGTTTGACACACTGACCCCTGAGCCCCCTGTGGATCCCAACCAGGAGGTTCCTCCTGGGCCTCCCCGGTTCCAACAAGGTAAGGGGCAGGCCCTTGAGATCTGACGTGAGTGAGAGGGTCTGAGCCCCAACGTTGGGGGCCTTCCACCTCTTGCTGACGCTTCTCTGATTGTGCAGTTCCCACTGATGCCCTGGCCAACAAGTTGTTTGGTGCTCCTGAGCCCTCCACCATTGCCCGCTCTCTACCAACCACTGTCCCAGAGTCGCCAAACTACCGCAATGCCAGGACCCCCCGCACGCCCCGGACCCCACAACTCAAAGACTCAAGCCAGACGTCACGGTTTTACCCAGTGGTGAAAGAAGGAAGGACGCTAGATGCCAAGGTGAGGTGCTCCTGCTGGGCTGAGAGTTCTAGGCCCACTTCACCACCTTCCAGTGCTTTGCTTCTCTCCCTTATCTTGTTTGAGCCAAGAAAGTGCCAGATCCCCCCCTATTCTCCATATCCTTAAGCTGGAGGACTCCACCCCCATATCTGCAGAATAGACTGGGGGTAGGAGTGGTGGCCTGAAGAGACCCAGAGAAGACTGACCAGGTGTGAGTCCTCTGCAGATTCTTTATTCCCAAGCTGCCATTTCTTCACTGAGAACTAGATGTATCAGTTGCTAGCTTACAGTTGAACATTACATGGGAGAATGGATACTAAAATGCTTTTGTAAAATGTGAGGGATCAGATAAATGAGGACATCTTACTCCTTGATACTCCTCAGAATTGTAGGAGTACAAACAACAAATTCTGGGTTCACCTTTACAGATGCCTCGAAAAAGGAAGACAAGGCACAGCTCAAATCCACCCTTGGAGAGCCATGTGGGCTGGGTGATGGATTCCCGAGAGCACAGGCCCCGGACTGCTTCCATCAGGTATTGGGAGGCATGGGGAGGAGAGATCTGGTTGCCTGTGGGATGGATGAGAGAGCCATGAAATCCACCAGACCCAGATCGATCTGAAAATTAAAGGGATCTCCCCCCTCCCCCACCATCTAAATCCAAACAATCAGAAGTGTGTACACCTTAGCCCAGGACCTGGGAAGGGAAGACTTCTAAAGAAGTGATATCATAGCTACCTGGAGACCTGAGTTTGGTAAGCTTAGAGAGTATCTCAGAACTGATTTCCAACTTGGGATATCTGCTGCCTGCCTGAAAGAGAATAGCCAAGTCATTGAATAACACCTTGGGGTACTCATGGTACAGCACATGCTTAGCATGCCTGAGGCTTTGAGTTGACTCCCCACCAAAAAAACAAAAAGATTCCTTGACCCTATCCTAGCTCTACTGACTCAACCTTTCAGAGTAGGGTCCAGGCTCCTTTTTTATTTATTTTCCTTAAAATGGCCCCAGTGTTTATTCTTTGTTATGAAGCAAGATTTGGGAAACCCAGATCTATGCATGTTTCCTGCACAGATGACACGGACTGAAAATAGGCAAGCTTTTGAGAAAAATACGGATAAACCCATGATGACTCATTAAAGAAAGTTAAATGTTACAAAGTAGGTAAATAAATGGTCATAAGCTCACATTTTGGCATTGGACAGAACTCTGCGGTTAAATAGCTCCTTGACCCTGGATGAGTCTCCTGGTTTCTGTGAGCCTTAGTAACCTCTTCTTGAAACTCTGGCTCTGAGAGTTGACATAGTTCATCAGACCTACGTATGCAAGTTAGGGGCCCAGCACAGTGCAAGAAGCTGGATCTTGACTGATAGAAGGGATCAGAAGGACAGTGGAGCTTCTGTGGGGATCCTAGTGACCTATGACATCATCTTTCTTGTGGCCTCTATATATAGCTCCAGCCCTTCAGAAGGAACACCTGCAGTTGGCAGCTATGGCTGTACCCCTCAGTCACTGCCCAAGTTCCAGCATCCTTCCCACGAGCTGCTCAAGGAAAATGGTTTCACACAACACGTCTACCACAAGTATCGTAGGCGCTGCCTTAATGGTAAGAAATCCAGCGGGAAAGGAACTGAACTTTTGGGTTTGTTACTTGGACCCAGAGTATATGTCTTAGGGGTCAGAAGGAACAGGTGACTGTTTTCTCTGACCTTAAAAACAGGACATTTCAGCAAGGACTGAAGTTAGGTGCAGGCCAGATAATTTGGAGCTTTAGGAAGCTAAGGGAAAGTCACACTTTTAGAGTATTCCAATTCCTTGATCTTCCTTCATTGCTACAGTAAATATCATTTTTTAAATCTCTGGCAAGACTGCTGACTCAGCCATTGTCCAGTGTGACCCATTGTTCATCACAAAAGGATATGCAAGAGGTGGGACATAATCTCTAGAACAGTGGTTCCAAGTGATGACTTGTGGGCCACGTCCAGCCAGTGGTCTGGAACTAAGAACAATTTTTATGTTTTAAGGTGTGAAGAAAAAAGAAATTTGTGATGAACTGTTACGTCTCTTGTAAAGACTGAAATATTTACTCTCAGGTCCTTTATAGTAAAAAGTTTTCTTCCCTGCTCTAGAAGATAGTGTGAAGAGAGCCTTGACAAGTGCTCTTGGGAGTTCCCTTTTGCCACAAATGGAGATGGCTTTTCCTTGTAGATGTCCTGATAGGTTGGCTGTAGAGATGCCAAAAAGCAATCTTAAACACTCACTTGATAGTTGACTGTAAAGATGCAAAACTTGGCTACTGAATTTTTGGTTCATCTGCCTCACTTGTCCTTAACTGTGCGTGTAATGTGTATGTAAGAGTAACTTCATTAAGATATGATTCACATACCATGCATTTCATTTATTTAAAGTGTATAAAATAGTGATTTTTAACATACTCTTTAGACTGTTTTCTGTAGTGGCAGCACCATTTTAATTTCCTAATAGTCAGATATGAGGCTTCTGATTTCTCTCCATCCTCACAAGACTTGTTATTATCTTTATTTTACCCATCCTCAAGGATGTGAAGTATTTCCTTATGGTTTTGATTTGCATTTCCCTGATCACTAATGATGTTCAGCATTTGTGTGTGTGTGTTTATTGGCTATTTGTATGTCTTCTGTGGAGAAATATTTATTCACATCCCTCTTCAGCTAGATTATTTGTCTTACCACTAAGTGGTAGGAATTCTTTATATTCTAGATACAAGTCCTTTGTTGGATACATGATTTGCAAATAGTTTGTTCCATTGTATGAATTTTCTTTCCACTTTGTTAATGTATAAAAGTTTTTCATTCAAAAGTTATCTGCTTTACCTGTTTTCATCTGTTTATTTTGTTGCATGTACTTTTCATGTTACTAGTTTGTGCTTGTTAATATTGGTAATGAGCAGAATGTGATTTGTTAGAATTTTCATTGGCCTTGTTCTGCCTGCACTTGAAAGTGACTTAAGTTGAGATGAAGGGCTGGAATGAGGGCCTGACCTAGAAGCTGGTGCCACCTACTTCAGATGGGTCTGAGCCCAGTACCCAGCAGCAGGGCCTCACGAAGAATAGTAAATGCTCAGTAAACACTTACTGGATGAATGAAGTGGCAGGTGATGGGCAAGGGGATTGGGAGGCACAGGAGGAAGGACTTAGTTCTTAAATTCCAGCATCCTAAGCAAGGACAGCCTAACCCTGACACATGCCTTTTCCTTTCCCCATAGAGCGGAAGCGCTTGGGCATTGGTCAGTCTCAGGAGATGAACACTCTCTTCCGCTTCTGGTCCTTCTTCCTCCGAGATCACTTCAACAAAAAGATGTATGAGGAGTTTAAGCAGCTGGCTCTGGAGGATGCCAAAGAAGGCTACAGGTAAGTGAGGAATTCTGGCTAGGAATTCTGGCTGGTTCTTGAGGGCCAATGGGGTCCCCAGTGAATGGTTGGAAATCTCTTGCACGTGTGTCCGTCACTTTTAAATGGGAAATGTATTCACATGGTTCAGATTTCTGAGAGTGTTAAAAGACTTCTTCTCCCTGGCTCCTGCTATCTAGTTTCTTTCCTCACAGGCAACCAGTATTGTTCAGTGTTATAGGGCCCTTCCAAAAATAGTCTACACCTGTGTAAGCAGGTAGTTATCTCTGTCCTCTCCCACACCACCAGCACCACCTGCTCTCAGTCTATACCAGAGATGACCTACATTTTATATAGTATTTTTTGTACCTTTTTCTTCCTGCATACTGGAAATTGAATTCAGGGTCTCAGAAATGCTAGGCAAGTGCTCCGCCACTGAAGTATGTCCCCAGCCCTTTTTATTTTATTTTGATTCAGTCTTGCTGAGTTGCCCAAAGTGGCATCGAATTTGCAATCCTCCTGTCTCGGCCTCCTGGATCACTGGGGTTACAGGCGTGCACCACTCTTGTGCCTAACACACATGACCCTTTTTTCTTTACTTAATGCTTTATTTTGGAGATCATTTTATATCTGTACATAAATTAATTTCTTTTTTTATAGCTGGTCTTATTTTGTTTAGCTCATCTCCTATTAATAGGTTGTTTAATATTTTCCTTTTGGAAAATCTCAAACATTTTCTCTCCCTCTGATTTGCAAAGTAAAATGCTCTGTGTAAGCAATTTGAATGTTCGAGGAAGTGGGAGAAACGCCCTTCAGTCCAGAGACAGCAGGTGTTAATGTGCTGTCATCGAGATCATCCTGTGAGCTGGGCACCAGTAATCCCAGCTGCTCAGGAGGCTGAAACAGAAGGACCGCATGTTTGAGGTCAATGTGGGCAACGAAGACTATGTCAAAAAATTGTAAAGGGGCTGGGGATGCAGCTCAGTGAGTGGTAGAATACCCTGGGTTTAACCCCCAGTATCTCAAAAACAAACAAAAATTCTGTGAATGTCCTTTTGTTACCTTATTTTTAGCACTTGTAAGCATGAGCATTTTTCCATGTTAAAATATTTAACTTTTCCTTCTCAAAGAAGTTGTTAAATACTTTTGGTAGAAAGTTTAGAAAATATGGATAAGAAAGATCACTTAAATCCCACTTCCAAAGACAACCAGTATTAATATTTTTAAGTTTGTGCCCTGTCAGACTTGCATGCATGTATTTATCTATAAAAATGGGATCATTCTACATAACACTTGGAAGCGTGTCCTTTTTACTTGATAATATAATTTTTTTCAGTATCCATAAGTATACATTTGTACTTTTAATTTTTGACAGCTTATATTTCATTATATGAATTTACCCTGATTTTTCTTAATGCTTCTGTATTCTAAGACATGTACATTTTGTTTAATAATACTGATATAAACAGTTTAATACTTCTGTAAAATCTAAGTCTGTATTTTGAGCCATTTCCTTGGCATATGTTCCCAGAAGTGAAATTTCTCGAGTCGTTTAAATGAAGAAACCTACTAATTGGCATGGTTAAATGACTTTGCAAGAGCTTTTACTAGGGACTGGCCAAGTTTTCCTGTGAAACAGATAGTAAATATTTAAGACTTTCTAGGTTGTAAGATCACAGCTACTCAACTTTGCTGTGACACAGGGACAGACAGAAATCCTGTAAAGGAGTAGGAGGAAATGGGTGTGGGCTTTGAGGTGAAGAGGGATGCAGAGTTTCCTGACCTCTCACAAGCTGCGAACATTTAATGCTGGATCCACTTAGACTGGTACTAAATGTTAACCTTCTTAAAGCATATTTGCCATTTTTTCAGTACAAGAAAAACACATTTTTAAACTGTTTCATAGTTCCTCTGCTATGCAGGCACATTTCCCCCTCTTACAGATGAGGACACTGTGCCCTGAGTTCACTGACTTGTCCTCCCACAGATATGGTTTAGAGTGCCTTTTTCGATACTACAGTTATGGCCTAGAAAAGAAGTTCCGGCTGGATATATTCAAGGATTTTCAGGAGGAAACCATGAAGGACTATGAAGCTGGTAAGAGGCAGAGTTGAATTTCTGTGCACCCTGGTCACCTAGACTTTCTTCTCCCTGGTTCCACCCGAACTTTTGTCTGCTTAACACACACCCCTCTCTCTCCTTTTCTCTGCCTTCTCCCCAGCAGTCCAACTTCTATCTACTCCTCTTCCATCTCTCTTTTCCTACAGGCCAACTCTATGGGCTGGAGAAGTTCTGGGCCTTCTTGAAATATTCCAAAGCCAAAAATTTGGACATTGACCCCAAACTGCAAGAATACCTCGGCAAATTTCGACGTCTAGAAGACTTCCGAGTGGATGTAAGCAGAAGTCTCCTCTCTGATCCTAGTGTTCCAGGAATCAGGATGCCTGGATTCTGGTCCCAACTGTGCCACTAACCCCAAGGACCCTTTCCTGACCTTCCTTCCTCTCCCAGTTTGGGTTTCTTTCTTAGTTTCTTCATCTGTGAAATGGAGGGTGAGGATGGACAGGTTCTTCTAGTTGTAGAGTGGCATTTGCTGCAGATTTTCTTCTTGGGTCAGCGCTGCTGAGCCGTCATGATACTCTCCCTTGTATCTTACAATCCTTCCTGCTGCTGTGCTCAAGTTGCCACTACTAATTTTTACCTTGATTGACTAGTTACAATAAATGTATTTAACACCAGAAGTTTATAAATAAATGTCCAGCATGATAAAACATGCCTGAAATTCTGGTGACTCAAGAATCTTGGGGCAGGAGGATTGCAAGTTCAGGGCCAGTCTGGGCATCTCAGTGAGACCCCGTCTCCAAATTAAAGAATTTTAAAAGGGGAGTGGAGGGTGTGACTCTGGTAGAGTCCCTGGGTTCAATCCCCAGCATCAAAATAAATCAATAAACTATCCCATCCTCCTCATCTTCTGGAGCGATGCCTCTACAGTGACATCCAGTGGTAGATCTGGGTTATTGCCTTAGCTGCAATTAACTGATTCAGCATCTCCACGCTAGGTCCTTCAGGCACTCCAGAAATGAGTAAAAAGACTCTGCTTCAAAGAGTTTATGGTAGCTCAGTGGTAATGTGTGTGTTTTAACATGCGCAAGGGCTCAGCACCAAAAAGGAAAGGGACGTTAAAAAAAAAAAAAAAAAAGCCTTAACCAAACAGTTTATAATGTAGTAGAAATCTCTGATAGTGTCTCCCACCCCCGGTATGGGGGATTGAACCGAGGGGCACTTAACCACTGAACCATATCCCCACCTCTTTTTTATATTTTTAATTTAGAGACAGGATCCGGCTAAGTTGTTGAGAACCTCACTAAGTTGCTGAGGCTGGCTTTGAAGTCATGATCCTCCTGCCTCTGCCTCCCCAGCCACTGGGATACAGGCATGCACCACCACGCCCAGCTTGTGGTAGTCATCTTATTTTCATCAAACCTTTTAACAAAAAGGCAGGCAATAATAGCCGTCATATTTATCATTTTAAAACTGCCGCTAAGTGGTTATTCTCAGGTACTGTGCCAGACACTTCATGTTGACCTCATTGGGCCCTTTCGTGGCGAAGTAGGAAGGGCTTACTGTCATTATTTACTCACACATGGGTAAACTTAGGCTTCTGTCCATCCAGGGAGATAGGAATAATATTTCTTAAGCCTCCCAGTATATATTCCAGCCTTGAGGAGGGAAAAGGTGTACATTTGCAAGTCCTTATGGATTGATGGTCCCCTTAGGAGGAACAGAGGTTTAATCTTGGTACCCAAAAAGGGCAGGAAATGGGATCTTTGGTAATGGTGGTTCATGGTCTGATACTTGATTCAGTGGCCTGTAGCATGTCTGGAGGGGAATGAGGTGACCTCCAGAAGAATGTGAGCCTTCTGAGCTGAGGCATCTAGTATACTGCATGCCACAGTCCACACATCATCTTTCAGCAGATCCCAAGCAGAAATTTATGTGGATGAAAGTCTAGTCTTTGGGGGAGATGACCTAGATTTTCTGTTTTCCATTTAACCAGCTATGGAGTCCTGGGTCAGTTACTTTCCCATGTGTCAGTTTCCACATCCATAAAATCAGATAGTGATGTCTACATCAAGGAGTGGTGTAGACCCCATGAGAGACTATGCATAAAATAGCACAGTATTTGGCACAGAGAAATGCTTAATACCTGGGAATTCATTTTTAAACTCAAACTCATTATCTACATTTGGAGGTAGAAAGTAGATCTCTAGGTAGCCCTGGTAAGAAGTGGATAGTGTCCCTTAATCACGTGTGACTTCCTGCTCTATTGCAGCCCCCCATGGGTGAAGAGGGCAACCACAAGCGACACGCAGTGGTAGCAGGAGGTGGCAGCGGTGAGGGCAGGAAGCGGTGCCCCTCCCAGTCTTCCAGCAGGCCTGCCACCATGATCAGCCAACCCCCTACACCACCTACTGGCCAGCCCATCCGGGAAGATGCCAAATGGACAAGCCAGCACTCGGACGCACAGACTTTGGGAAAGTGAAAAGCCCTTTAGTCCTGGGGTTTAGAGCGGGGAAGGGGTGGGGTGGTTGAGGGTCCATGGGGGTGCCCAGTCCCAGGAGAGGGGACAAAGAAGGGATAGGCCTGGAATTAATAGAACAGGCCTTTGTGCTGAGTAGCAGTGAGTACACCATTTGGGCTATTAGAGGTACCCTGGGCAGGAACCTCCACGTAATTCCCTTCCCCTCCTCTCTCCATGACTCTTACATCCTAGCTTCTTCTAAGGGGGGAGGGAAAGGGGGGAGATTTTTTATATATATATACATATATATATATATATCAAGTTTTAAATTATTGATAGTTTGTCTGGATTACCAAAATCACTCTTTAGCCCTGCCCGCGGCTGGTAGGCCGCAACCCTGGTCCCCACCCACAGCCTCTTCTTGCTCCCCCCCAAGCCAACTATGCAGCCCACCAGAAGGCCCTGCGGGCCCCATTGCCCAGCACCATCCCACGGAAGGCTCTGACAGCTCCCCTGGGCCCCAGGAGCACCAGCCCCTGATCATCCGGGTTTTGCCATCACCATGTTCTCTCCCTGCTGTCCCCTCCATGCCCTTCTGCCATCTTCTGGGAGAAGGAAACCAAAGGATCTAAAAGTGGGGGTTGGGGGAGGTTTCAGCCTCTCCCACTCCCCTTTCCCCACATCCCTTACTCCCCAGCCCAGAGAGACGCTGCTCATACCAGAAAAGACTATTGAAAGATGATTTATTTTATTTTTCTCTGACCTTTCCATCCTTGGGAAAAAGAAAAAAAGAAAAAAAAAAAAAAAAAAAAAGAAAAAAAAAGACAAAATAGACCATTAAAAAAACACCAAAAAAAAAAAAAAATCAGAAAACCCCCACCTAATCCATAGAAAGTGATGTCTTTCCCCTCTCCTTGAAATTTTTTTGTTTGTTTGTTTTGTTCTTGGAAATAATATTTTTTTAAAAGTTGCCTTATTGTGGAGCGGGAATCTGAAATAATACCCAAATGCCTGTTTTCCTCGGTGGAGTCATCCTGCAGAGCTCCCACCTTCTCTGGATGTGCCTGGGCTTGGACTGGCTGGATCTTTCTCTGGACTGAGTTGCATGTACAGTGCCTCCCACTTGGAGGCGAGAGAGTTGGGGGCGGCTCTTGTCAGAGCCGTGCCCACAATATCCCTGCTGTTGCATCGTTGAAGCTGATGTCCTGTGTCTGTACACTGCTGCCACTTTCGTGTCCTCGCTCTGCTTGCTGTCGCCTCACGCCAGGCCCTGTCCTGCCGTCGTGACACCCTTCATCTTACCCTTGGAACCCCAAGGCCAAGTTTGCTTCAAACTGTTGGAAAACAGAGTTGGCCTGGATCTGGAACATACTTGTCCTCAGCCTGAGCGTCTCCCCCACGCCAGAGGGGAAAGGGGAACACCTGGCAGCTGAGGCTTGGATATGTTTCTCACATTGTCCTGAAAGATTGCTGAGAGCTCAAGGAGGCTTTGTCTCTCGTGAAAGGTGGAGGAAGGTGCCATTCTTTTCCGAGGGTCTGGTGGGGTCTCCCCATCTTGCATCCCCCGTCTGCAAGCCATCTCTGCCCACCCTTTCTCTGATCAACCCCGCCTGGGAAGGAGACCCCGCCTGGGAACGAGGGATGAGGAGGAATTGGGGGCTGGGGGGAATCCTGCCAGTTGGTGAAGCCCTGTGGCAGGAAGGTATATGTGGACATAGAGTATACCTAACTTCTCTTCTCCAGCCACTGACTGCTTGAGTTGGGCTGTGAATGACAATGGAATGGCTGGAGTCTACTGTCGTCAGAAGCTAGGGAGGGTGACGAAGGACTGGCCCGCACAGACTGGGATGTGTGTCAAGTACAGGCAAGACTGCGTGTTCAGCCCCAGTGGGAACTGGGCAGCTTGGAGAGGCTTGCAGTCTTGTTGCTCAGTTACTGAGACTACTTTGGCCCTCCTTTTCAACAGGTTCCTCTGTTGACCCAAAGGTCGGGAGCAGGAGACAGTATCCCAGGCTGACAGGGGCTTGCCCTCTGTCTTTGGGTACCTCGTTGCTTTTAGTCTGTGCCCCCCTCGCCTCTGTCATCCCAGTGCTTAGTATGTGGGAAGCCCATCTCACTCCCTGTGACCCAGTCGTCTTGACCAAGGATGAATGTCTGGTCTCTGCTGTGACGATGGATCTGAGGCCTCTCCCTAACCAGTCTGGTGCACCTGCCCCACATTGTCCCAGACACTGGACTCCTGGACCCTCTTCTCCCTCCCTTTCCCCCCGTTTTTTTTCCTTTGGGTCACTCAGCCCTGTACCATATCCAGCACCACAGAAACCTCAAGTGTTTGGCCCCTGCTGGGTTTGGGGACACAAGGAAGCCTTGGAGATAGGGAAAGGCTATTCTCATCTAGAGTTACTCCCAGGTCAGGGGCTGCCATCCTCTCCATGGTCCTCTCAGATCCCCTAAAGGAGGAAACCCCTTTGGGGTGGGTTGGTGAGGACTTCATCTCAACATAGGCTGAGGAGGGGGTGGGGGGCTATTTTTCTTTTCTTTTTTTTTTTTTTTTTTTTGTAACATGTTAGGAGTTAATGTTGCAAAGAGTAGTTTACATCTTCACTTTCTGAAGACACTTGAATTTAGGACCGATGTATCTGTGACAAGCATGAGTGGCAGGGGCCATCAGGACTAGCCACTTAACACCCACCACCTTCCCATGGGAATCCGAGACCTGAGACACAAAGCAACAGCCTACCCCATCCCCCCTGTTCATTCTCTGCCCTTCTAAGGTTGATCCATGCCAGAATGACCTGTGGGTGTCAAACAGAAGGTCTGTGTGTGCCTGGGCCCTGGTGAGGGACAGGGTTCTCTTGTGCCCTCTCCAGAACCTGAGACACATGCATTACCAGTAGAGAAGGCCACCCAGTCCTGCCTCGGCCTGGACCCCTGGGGCTCAGAGGCCTGAGCCCCCACATCAGAGTTAAGTGTTTTTTTGTTCCATTGTAACTCTCCCCCACCCCTTTTCTGATGATTGATTTTAAAAAGAAAGTAAGCTGCTCAGAAGGCTCTGGAAGTGGGGAGGAGGGAGAAGAAGACTAGTAGTCAGGAGGGGTAGGGGTCTTTTGCCAAAAGCCTGGGTAGAGTGGTCTGGATCATCTGGCACCCTCCTGAATGGGAACCTCAGAGTACCTCTTGTGTGGAATGGTTCCCGGATTCTCCCCAACCCCACCCTCTCCTTCAGCCATGTTGATGGCAGAGGCAGAGAACATAAGAACTTACAGCCCAATTCTCACTGGAGAGGAAAACTTGTCATCTGGCGTTGTGGAGAAGGTTCCATCTTACGCTCGTAGTACATTATCTTTACCATGTGCTAGGATATCACATTTAAAAGGACAAAAAACATGTAAAATACTTGAATGAGCTTGTATTATAACATTAATATTATTGAGAGTATCTGCTTTCCAGGCTGAAGTGATTCATTCATTATTCTAGTCCTGCTTTAGTCCTTTGTAATTTGTGGTAATTATGCTTTTCTTTTTAATACAAAAAAAATGTATAAAAATAAAAATTTGAAAAGGCAAAATACTGGCTTGTCTCCCATCTGGGATGCTGCTGTTGGGAGTGAGAGACGGAGCCCAGTTAGGGTTCCGCAGAACCAGAGGAAACTCACTGCACGTGAGCGGCACCTGCAGGGGCAGCATTAGCGGGCTTTGGGGGACCACCAGAGGCAGGCCCTCCACTGGACTGCCAGTGCATCGGGGCGACTTCCTCAGCAGTCTTAAGTTCATGTCTTTAAGTGAGACTTGGGGGCTATGGCTGCTGCCACAGAGGTGTGGGAAGCCTGCCTCCTGCACTCGGGCTCATCCACTGGCTGTGGCCTGGTCTTGTAACAAGGTTGCCAAGTAGAAAAAGTTGTGCTCCCTTGCCGCGTTGGCACAGCCCACCTCTGAAGAGACTCCTGCGAGAGTGTCAAGGAGTAATAGTTCAATCATCAGACCTGTGGAACCTGTATCATCCAGGGACCCCTGACACAAGAGGGAGGGAACAGTGAGCCCCCCACTCCATGTAGAAAGTCTAAAAGTGAGGCACAGCCTTGCTTGGTCATCAGACAATTTTCGGTCTCCCATACATGGCACTCCCTATCAAATAGTTTTAAGAGGCTCCCCCCTCCACACTATTCTTCAGATGGGACATAAAGTACCACCATGACCTCTACTGGTCAGAGGAAGTGGCCAGTGCTGCTGTAGATTGGTACTTTGGGAACAGGGAGATGAATTAGTTCTCACTTCCACACATTCCTGTCAGGAATAGTCATCAAAGAGGCCACTGATTACTTAATTGCACTGTCTTAGCTCCCAAATGTGAGGATTATGAGCGTTAGAACAAATCTTAGAAAAAAAGGTCTACCAGGAATGAGTGGAGATGGGTTTATTTTGAATGCTTTCTCCTTTCACATTTTCTGGCTTTTTTTCCCCCCCTCCCCAGTCTTTTTGCCAACTTCAGGGCCATTCTGTTTGATGGAGAAAAGGATAGATGCAGTTGCCAAACAATGGCAGCCAGGACAGTGACATCCTCTTGTCCCTCTGGGCACCTTGTAGAGCACTTTGAAATCTAAAGCACTTCCTCTCCATGCAGTCTCCTCATCCCCCAGCCTCTCAAGTCTACAGAAGAAGCACTTTCTCCCTGATGCTTGCTTGTAGGAATAGGTGGGTGTAGGCCAGCGGCTGTGAGAACTTAATAGTTGGGTGCACTGCTAGACAGAACTGGGCCCAGCATGGTGGGCAGGTGGGACTGTGGAAGGCCAGGGAAGATGCTGCCTGGAAAGTGTTGAGTTGGCCTACTGGGAAAGCCCTCCACAGTCCTAGTTGCTCAGGAAGAAGTGCTTTTGGGTAGTTTTGCAATGGAGGCTTGGCCCTCTCCGATCTTTCTTGTCTTCTAGGAGTTGGGGGCTCATTCGCTTGCAGAGACTGGTCCCAAGCTGGATGCAGGTGGTCCTCCTGCCTCTGCTCCCAGGTAGCTGGGGACCAGCTATACCAACTTTGTTAAGGATTTTGTAAAACCACAATAGGTGACTTTTTTTTTTTTTTTTTAAACATTTTCCTGGTATTGGGGATTGAACCCAGAGGTGCCTTTACCACTGAGCTCCATCCCCAGCCCTTTTAATTTTTTGAGGCAGGATCATGCTCAGTTGCCCAGGCTGGCTTTGAACTGGCAATCCTCCTGCCTCAGAGTAACAGGATTACAGGTGCATGCAGCCTCACCTGGCCACAGATGTTTTCTTGGCCCCAAAGAACTGAAAGTTAGAAATAGGCACAATTGTGTAAGAATTTATTAAATAAACTAGATGGGGTGGTGCATGCCTCAGTAGAGGCTAATGTAGGAGTCATACCAGTTTGATGCCATACTGGGCAATATTTTCTGTTTTCAAAATAGAAAGTAAAAGGGGCTGGAGATGTAGCTGAGTGGCAGAGCACCGTGGGTTCAGTCCCCAGTAGGGGTGGAGGTAAATGAGAATGTTAGTAATGGTGGCTTTTCAGAGTGATCTGAATTGTTAGGAGCCAGAGGGTTCCTGGCCATGTCACTCCTAAAGGGGAGGCTGAGGGTGAGAACCCAGATAGCCTTGTGGCTTTGTTTCAGATAAAAAGGGTGCTAGTTAGATTTCATTTGAAAAAGGTATCTGTTAAAATCCAGCCAAATAAATGGTGTTAAGAAAATCGGTAGGGCTGGGGAGATAGCTCAGCTGGTAGAATGCTTGCCTCGCAAGCAGAAGGCCCTGAGTTCGATCCCCAGTATCGCAAAAAAAAGAAAAGCGGTGAACCACTTCAGAGAAAAAGAATTTTGCCCCTTGGCCATCTTTTTCTGGGCTCCTTGTTGAGGGAAAGTAGGGTTCTAAACACTGGTTTTGGTCATGTAAGTTAATTAGGGGCCTCAGCTGGGTATCCCCCAAGGGTCGTGACTCACTGCTTTTGGGTGAAGGGCACCCAGCTGAGCAGTCCTCAGGGTTCAGCCATGGATCTCCACAGAGGGCTGAAGGTGTTGGGGTATGGCCTGTGCCTCCTTGTTATCAGTTAATCCAGGGAGGAGCACCTGTGTGCTATTTGTCTCTTCGGGAAAGGAGGATGTTTGCATGCAGTGTGCAAGGGTTGTAACGGGGCCTCTGTGTGCGTGTGATGGGGGTGAGGGGATGGGACTGGCACCTGGCAAGTTAGGAAGCATCTGGAACTATTTGTCAGGGACAACTGGCCCTGAGCTGACTAAGGATGGAAAAGCCTTTTGAAAGAAGCACAGTGATATCTGATTCTCAGACTCCCTTGCACCAGGAGATCTCCCTGGAGCCCAGATAGCCTCAGGCCTACTGGCATTTCCATCATTCACTGCATCTTACCTGGGCCTCAAGGCGGTCATGAGGGGAGGAACCTTTTTCCATCCCACAGCAGAGGACCAGGGGGACTGGCTAGAGCCCTCCTAAAAAGGTTTCCACCTCCGGCTGGCCTCCAGCCTGGGGAACTTATTTTTCCTTTTCCTTAAGCCAACTCCTGGTCCCAGGAAGGGACAAGGCCTAAAGTCTGGGGGAAGCCCTGGCCCCATCCTTAGCCCTGCCTTGCTAGGAAGCTAGCCTTTCCTCTGCCCTAGTGGTGCCATCATTAGAGGACGTGGCTGAAGGAGGCAAGCTGTTAGGTGCAACCATGAGACCTCGGTGTCTGGGAATCCCGCTGTTGGGATAGGACTGTCAAGGGTGCGCTCACTCCATCTTCTTTGGGGAGTCAGGGATGCTCTCAGAGAGCGGGGTGAAGCCCAGCAGCAGGATGTGCCTCTCATAGGCCTTGGTCTGCTTGAATATGGTGTCGGTCCCATGGAGGTGGTCCAGCACCCCCAGCACTCCATAGCACTGGTTGAACCTGGAGGAGAGACGAGGGTGCTGCAGCACTGGCACTGAGAGACCATCTGTGGGTCCCTATGTCCTTCATGCTGGCCTCCCACTCATTTCTCCGCCCTCATCCTGACCACATTCATCAGCAACCTGGGGAGATCTTATGAACATGTCTTCCTGGGGCCACTCCAGACTTGCAAGAACTTGGAGCTACATCTCTGTCCCCCTGCCCACCTCCCCCCACCTTTTTGAGACAGGATTTTGCTGAATAGCTGAGGCCTTGAACTCACAATCCCCCTGCTTCATCCTCCAGAATCACTGGGATCACAGGTGTGTGCCACCACACCCAGCTTGGAGTCTTCCTTTGGAAAGCTCACCATGTGATCTGATGCACTTCATTTAAGAACCTCTGGCAGGACTAGGCTTGCCCAGGATGATCCAGGAGCCACGTGCACAGAACCCCTTGCTACATGTTAAAGTGCAGGGTTCTAGACTCTGCTCCTGCAAATATTTTGATTTGATACATTTGGAGTGGAACCCAAGAGCCGGTATTTTAAACAAGCATCTCATGTGACTCTAGGAAGTTCACAGACCACACTTGAAAAAATCCTGGGGGCTTTCAGAGAACACAAGTCCCCTGGAATTACAAGAAAGATTTTCCTGCACATATGCAGTTTTCTGAAGAAAGTATCTATAACTACATCAGAGACTCAAAAGCCTCCAAATAAAGGTTAAACTCCCAACTGCTGGAGGATAGAGTGTCAGAAAGGAGGTAAAAGTCAAGGTGGTCTCAAGGTCATAATTTTCCCCACCTCCAACCCTCTCCCCACGAACATCCGCACTGAATCCAGTGCACTGTGAGAGGCTCGAAGAGAGTGAGTGGTAGTTATTGATCAAGGACAACTGTGGGCAGCGGGGACTTACTTGAGATGGTGGTAGTCGTGGAATTCAGGTGAAGGCAGGAAGGGTAGATGGTAGCCGCAGTGGGAGATGGTGGTGATGATGAGGGCCAAGGAAAACCACACAGTGATGGAGGACAAATGGGAGCCCATTACTAAGGGACCTGCGATAACTGGCAGCAGGTTGGAGGCCTGGAAGAGGAAGGATGATTGGAGCCAGGCCCAGGAAAGGGAGGGGACCCAAGTGGGTCTGCACTTTGGCCCAAGGTGGTACCAGAGGAAGACTTGCTTGACTCAGATCTGGAGAAGATGGAAGTTTCAGGAACTTGCTTTGTTGGGGACATTCACCTTTGTACCTTGGGACACATTAACTATTTGAGTCCCAACTTCCTCATGAGCAAAATCAGGATCACACAGTTATTGGGAGAATTAAGGGTTGCAGCTTGTGTTGGGCACCTAATACAGCGGGGCACGTGGCATGTCGACAATAAATGGCAGTTAATTAATTGGAAGAAGAAAGGCCTCGTGTGACCTGATTCTCAGCGAAGACCTTAGGGAAGGAAGATGATTGGGACTACTACTCTTCTCCTCTGGAAAGCTGGGGCTGTACTCACCACATGCTCTACAGGGTGGGCATAGAGAGAGGTCACCCCAATGGGAGCTGTCCACTCATGGTGTTTCTTGTGAATTTTCTTGTAGAATGTTGGGTGGTGAAGGAGCCTGGGAAAATAAATTAATACTTTGTAATAAATCTGCCAATTCTCCTTTCTCCCTCCCTGACCAGACCATGAGGAAACAAAGGTAGGGACTGGAGGTGACATCTATGGAGTAAAGGTGAAAACACGGATTGTCTCTGCCTTCAGGTTCTGACCCCACTCCTTAGGCTGTGTGCTCTGGGAGTGGGTTACTTCATCTCTCTTCCATTTGTATTAGCTGTGAAATAAGAGTGTTGCCCAGAAAGAACTCAATAAGGAAATGAATGGGAAACTGCCCCTCCCCACACAAATGGAAACGTTTTCTTTACCAGACGTTCCTCAGCCACTTCAAGTCGTCACTTATGGGAGAAATAGTTGTTACCCTGTTGACTATTTAGCAGGAGACTTGAGATCAGAGGGTGTGGGTTCAGAGCCACAGGTGGGGTGGGTGCCAGCGGTGCCCAGCCGGGGCCCCTGCTCACCGATGCGAGTAGTAGAACAAGACTTCTTCAGTCAAGGTGAAGATGGTCAGCTCCAGAAGGAACCAGTGGAAGGTAGGCAGCTCTGGGCCGCAGGGGTCTCCCCACCACTTGAGGAAGGGAAAGAGGAAGACTGCCATGGGGAGAGTGATCACAAACTGGTTAAAAAGGACCGTGTGGACAGCCTGGCGGAGTTTCATGGGGTCTACCTGTTGGAAGGAAGGAGGGAGTGTGAGGAGGAGGTCTTTTCCTTCTGGAAAAGCGGCTCCACTGTGACCTGCTCACGGGAGCTTCAGAGATGGATTTGGGGTGATGTCTGGGCACAGCTGGAAGCTCCTGCCTGGTCCCCAGCCCTGGGGCTGGGACACTGCAGCAGTAAGGCCCTGGCTCTTGGGTGGATGAGTAACACCACTGCCCTTGGAGACTGTCCCCTGAGCCTTCAGCCTGTCCATGGCTGCTTCCCCCTCCTGGTTCTGCAGATAACACCAGTGTCCTCTCCCCCTCTCAGGCTAAGTGCCATCTATTCCTGGTAGGCAAGCCGGGGAGCCACCAGCATACTTGGAGAAGGTGCCAAAGCCCCTGAGTGAGAGAACCTTGTTAGTGACGGATACAGAGATCCGAATCTTCTACCTCCTGTGTGTCCTGCCTCACTGGACTGGGCCCAGAGCAGAGAGGGAGACAAGCCAGGGGCTGCTTTGCTAACCTCTTGACTACATCCTGGTTGTCGAGGTGGGCTGTCGGGATGGAGGCTGCCCAAGCGCTTGCACCAGGGCCCACTGTACACAACTGACCCTAAATGCTCACACCGCTTTGGCCTCAGAATTCACTCATGTTTTATTTCTGTCCCATGATGAGGCCAGGTCTGGCCAGCCTGGCCAGCCTCATTTGTGATCACATGTAAGATGAAGCCTTGAATCTCTTCTGGAAACCTTGACCAAGAAGGAGGTGCCCATCTTGTCTGTCTGTTCATGCATTTAACTGGTACTTACTGAGTGTTCACTATGTAGCTTGCTTTCAGTGTTCCCGGGGATGAAAATCTCTAAACAAAACAAAAATTCCTGGCTTCATGGATTTATAGGGAAGACAGGCTTTACAAATATTAAAATGTCTATAATATATTGGGTGATAAGTGTTTTGGTGAAAAGAAAGTGTAAAGGAAAGACGGGAAGCAGCGGGAGCCCCAGGTCAGGGTGAGGTTCCTGTTCACTCTGAGTAGACCTGACAGGGTAGGCCTCACCGAGATGGTAAGGGACAGAGACACTGAGCCAGAGAGGAAGAAGGGGAGGGAGCTGGCTAAACAGACATGTAGGGGAAACACCTTCAAGTGAAAGCAAGGCTGGTGAGAAGGTCTAAGACAGCCACATTCTTGGCCTATGTGGCTGGAGAGGAGAGTGGGTGAGATGCAGAGAAGCAGGAGGTGAGGTCGGAGCTGGGAGGGCCCTGTGTTACCTGGGACTCTGGGGCTACCTTTAGAATAGACTGTAGGAAGGCAATGGTAACAACAGACCAATGAAAATTCCAGTAAAATTGACACAAGATGATGGTGACTTGGACCAAGATGGCAGCCCTGCAGGTGGAGAGAACTGATTGGATTCTGGATCTATTCTGGAAATGAAGCCAGTAGGGTTTCCTGATTGATTGGATGTGAAGTAGGAGGGGGAAAGAATAGTGGAGAATGACTGCTAGGTTGTAAATGGAAGGGTGGAACTGCCACCACCTGAGATTAGGGAGGCTGCAAACAGCACAGGTGTTGAGGGGAAGGTCAGAAATGCTCTTTTGGATATATTGAACCAGAGATGTCTTGGAGCGTGCACTGAAGGTGTCAGGGAGGCCGTTGGATATTTGAGACTGGAATTCAAGAGATTGTTCCGCACTGGAGATAAGACTGAATGAGCTGTCAGTATACAGGTGGTGTTTAAAGTCATAGCATTGAAGAGATAATGGAGGAAATGAAGATAAAGAAGAAAAGAGGATCCAGGCCCTGGAGAATTCAACATTAAGAGGTTGGGGAGAAGAGAAGGAACCAGAAAGGGTGACTATGAAGGAGATAAGGGGAGAACCCAGAAAGTGGGATGTCCTCGAAGCCGAGGACCAGGGAATGCACTGTGGAAAGGCATTTGGTGACTTAATGAGACAAGCCTGAGTCTGGATCACTGGTAACCTTGCCAAAAGAGTTCTGGTGGAACCCTGTTTGGGGATGACCACTTACTTGGAGAACATTTATAAAATGGTGACATGTATAAAGACACAGGCTGAAGGACTTAGGAATGAAGTCTTGCAATGTCCTGAACTTACTCTCAGACATTTGGGTAAAAAAAAATTATACATGCACCTATAATTAAACATAAAGCAAAACTTGTTAAAGTGGTGAACCTGAAGGTATGTAAAGGCGTGATCAGTGTACGATCTTTTCAACGCTTCTGTGTGTGAATGTGTTTGATATTTTTTCATCATAACAAAATGTTTGGAAAAAGCCTGGACAGGAAGAATTGGGAACTACAGACAACTTAAAGGGAGTTGCCCACAGAGCCAACATACGGTGGTAGGGTGGCGAGTATGGGGGCGGGGGCGAGGATTGCTTTATTTTTTATGATGGGAAAAATGAAAAATTAGTCTATTTATAATAATACAGAGAGGAATAATCTGGGGTTGTGGTGAGAAGAGAGAGATAGAGATAGAGATAGATAGATAGAGAGAGAGAGAGAGAGAGAGAAAATGAATACAAAAAAGTGAGGTAGCCAGGTGCTGTGGTGTGTGTCTATCGTCCCAGTGGCTGAAGAGGCTGAGCAGGAGGATTGCGAGTTCAAAACCAGCCTCAGCAAAAGCGAGGCTCTGAGCACCTTAGGGAGACCCTGTCTCAAAATAAAATATTAAAGAAAGGGTTGGGAATGTGGCTCACTGATTAAGGGCCCCTGGATTCAATTCCTGGTACAAAAAAAAAAAGGTGAGGATTGCTAAGTACTAAGGCATTTTCCTGGAGCGGATAAGAAGTGATGGGTGCTGCAGAGAGAGCAGGAACTGACTGCAGCTCACAGTGGGGAGAGTTCACTTGCGGAGCCCGGTGGGCAGGCACAGCATGCGGGCGCGGTTGCCGGGAGCCCATGTGGTGTCCCCAAAACTCTCTGTGCTTTAGTGTTCCGATTGAAGCAGGGAGCAAGGCCAACCCCAGGGAGAGAGGTTAGTTGGGGAGGCCCTGGGAATTCCAGCTGGGAGGTGCGCCCCAGGCATCCAGGGGAGTGGGATATAGCTGGACAGAGATGGAGCGTGTGAAAGCCAGGTAGCACTTGGCTCCCATTGAGGATCTGTTTCTGATGGCTTCTTCAGGGGTCAGTCCTTCCTGGAGAGAGTCAAAGACTCAATGGCCCTCGGAGGTTCCTTCCTACCTGTGTGCCCACCTAGGATGCACATAGTGCAGGAGCAGTGGATTTGGAGCCAGGGATGGGCCCTGGCTCTGTGTCCTAGTCACAGACTGACATTCAGCAAGTCTCGGCACCTTTCTGAATCTTAGCCTCTGCAAAATGCAATGGGACCTCCCTATATAACTAACTCATCATCGTAGACTGTCAGGTTGTACAGGTGTTGGTGATGTTGACTGGTAGTTAAGAGCATGAATCCTGGAGTCAGGAAGCCAAAGTCTGAATCATGGTTCGACCCATGGAACATTTCAGAGTCTCTGTTTCCTCATCTGAACAGTGAGGCTGATTATAGTTCTTGTCCTTGAAGATGTAAGAATTTAGTCAGTGGTGACTGCTAAGGAGAATCATTGTGCCGGGAGCAGCTAAGGAGAGCCAGCAGCCTGGAAGGCTGAGGCAGAAGGATCTCAAGTTCAAAGTCAGCCTCAGCAACCTAGTGAGGCCCTAAGCAACTCAGCAGGACCCTGTCTCAAAATTAGAAAATAAAAGGCTGGGGATGTGGCTCAGTGGTTAAGCACCCCTGGGTTCAATCCCTCATACCAAAAAAAAAAAAAAAAAAAAAAAAAAAAAAACCCAAAAAACAGGAGAGTCATCGTCTGCCAGATGAAAGGTGAGTGTCAGGTGCCAAGCACTGGCATTAACACTTTGGACTCCAGCTCATGTCCTGCCAAGTTGGACCTGGAAGAAGCCCTCCTGGCTGGCTGGTGGTTGTCATTTCAAGAGAAGGGCACTGTGAGCCAGGTCAGCAGCTCCTGTTCAGAAAGGGGCCATTCTGAAGGGTTGAGTCAGGAGCACCGTTTACCTCTTCTGCCTTTCTGGAATGCTTGGCTGGGTCAGAATGCCCGAGAGCTGGGTGAATCACCCAGCACCTAGGCACATGATCAGAAGATGATTGTTTGAGCTAGGAAAGAAGCCAGGATGTAGTTTGGGTGGAGCTCAGGAAAGAATCTGGCTTTCAGAACCAGGCATTTCCCTGTTGTGTAAGAGAAGGCTGTGCAGCCTGTCAGGGCACCGAGCCGGCCAGCTGGGCCCTGGGAGAGGTGGGACTCCCTTCCTGGTGCCCAGCAGATCGGAGCTCCTCCTCAGCAGGGTCTGGGCTTTTGTTCGTCATAGATTTGCCCTAGTAACTTCCACCATTGATTCAATTGAATAATTAAGAAGGAGGATCGGCTTAAAAAGCAACGACCTAAAGCTGGGTGCCGTGGTACACCGCTGTAATACCAGCCACTCAGGAGGCTGAGGCAGGAGGATCACAAGTTCGAGGACAGCCTGGGAAACTGATTTTATTCAAAATAAAATAAGAAGGGCTAGGGGTGTAGTTCAGTGATAGAGCGCCTGACTAGCAGGTGCTAAGGCCTGGGTTAAATCCTGAGTACCAAAAATCCAGAATACAACTGCCGCCTCCACGTTCAGACGCCACACTCCCCTGTGTGAAGTTGCTGCTCGTCCTGGTGGCCGTCGGTCTCACCCCCAGTGGCAGCGGTGGTCTGTGGTTTCAGCATCCAGCCCTCAGTGTCTAGATTCCCATGATAAAGGGGAACCGTCTGACATCCCTGGCACAGGCCAGTGCCAGGTTGAGATGACTATTCTGCCCCTAAAATACAGGCTGCAGTGTGGGAGGGCAGCACCGAGGTACAGGCAGGCCTGGGAATCAGGAGACAAGCACGTGGTGTACCCTGACCAGTGGCTGGGTGGCTCTGAGATTTGGGGCAAAGGATTTCCTCCTCCTAATCTAAATGGAGGGAGGTTTGACAATACCTTCTTTGCTCCACTGGCCCTTGTCCCTCTGGGCCAGCGGTGAGAATTCTGAGACTGGCTTCCTGGACTTTGACCTTGAGGAGCTGCAGCAACACTTACCGGTTCATTCTTGCCAGCCTGAATTCGGTAGCGAGAGATGAAGTTGGGTTTTCCAGTCGTGTCCACCACCAGCAGAAGCCCATTGAAGGCCCAGAAGATCAGACAAGGCACTTGGGTGGTACCTGAAGTTTGAAAGCAGAAGGGAACAATCAGGGTGGCTTTGGGCTTCTGCAACACCTGTATTAACTGAATACACAAGTTAGCGTGACTATGCCTGGCCAGGGAGGTCTCAGTGCTGAAGACCAGGGCCCTACGTCAGTCCTGAGTGGGAAAACTAGCTTTGGGACCATGGAAAAGTCACTTAAGGAATGTCTGCATTTTTTTTTTTTTAATTGGCTGTCAAGTGGGGACAACAATCTTTAAGGTTGTTAGACTTACACACACACACACACACACACACACACACAAACATAAGGGTGTTATTACACATAATCTACTGTAACAGAAATTGACCGTTGGGAGTCGTGCCCACCAAAGCCTTAATGAACTGATGAAGTGCTTGGGTGTGTAGGGTTTGTGGTGGGCACAGGTCTAGGTGTCAACTGGGGACCCTGATCCCTGTGACCTAGAACTGAGCAGTGGGACCTCAGGTGTCATCAAGGCTGCATTTCCTGAAGTGGAAGGCTCTCAAAGAACTCTTTCATCAGTCTTCAGGCCCCACTCTTTTGGAGAACCCTGCCTGGTCCACTCAAGCGTGGTCACGGCTCGGAGAATTCCTGCAGCTGGGAACCCTGCTTGATTTTGTTAAAATCAATCTTTCCCAGCTCCGTTTGACCCCAGAACACTGTTTTCTCAGAAAAGCTAAGAATAGGATGCCATGCATCCCTGTTTGCACAGGATGATTTCAATTTACAGCTGTCATGGTTGAATAATTATTAACACCTCCTTTTACCCTTACCAGTGTCCCTATGTGGATAACAAATTTTATAAGCCATTCCACCGATTAACAGTCAACGGCACTGATGTGCTACAGAATATTTTAAAAAATATTCAAGACTTAAATTTTAGATTTGGGTGACGCACAGCTGCAATCCCAGAAGCTCTAGAGGCTGAGGCAGGTGGATCATAAGTTCAAAGTCAGCCTCAGCAACTCAGCAAGGCCCTAAGCAACTTAGCGAGACCCTGTCTCAAAATAAAAGATAGAAGGGCTGGGGATGTGGCTCAGTGCTTCAGTGCCCTTGGGTTCATTCCCTGGTACCAAACAACAACAACAAACAAAAAATCTTATTTTTTCTTTTTCTTTTTTTTTTTGTCCCACATCCCACTTTTTCATGAAGTCATTCCAAGTATCTGATTTCCCACTCTGAGCCAATAGCACCTTGTCCACCCCAGGAGGCAGCTATTCAAATGGTATTACAGGGTTACTTGAATCTTGAACTGCTAGCTTTATTTATTCATGTTCTGCCTCCTCCTCTAGATTCAGAATCCCAAAAGGCAAGGACAATGTTTCACTTAATTCTGTGTCTCTGCACCCCTCCTCCAGCCCCCTTCCCGCTCCATCAATCAGTGTCTTGTGGTAGGTAGGACTTGGGAGAGACTTGGCCACCACTGTAGAGGTATACGATGGGTATAAACATTCTGGAGGGTAGTTTGGCAGTATCTGAAGTTAAAAAGAAAATGAGAAAGACAGAGACAAAAAGAAAGAACGAACATATAGATTCAGGTACAAACATGTCCATCACAGCACTTTTTTTTTTTTTAATCATAAGAAAACATTTAAAGCAGACTTAAAGTCCTTTAGTAGGGAATGGCTACTATGTTAGTCTTTCCATAATGTAATAGACTGCGCAGCTAAAAATATTAAGTCTGTAGTGGTTGACATGGTAATATGCCCACAGTCTATTCAATGAAAAAAAAAAATAGGTTAAAAACTTATTGGTGTGCTAGGCATGGTGGTATATACCTGTAATCCCAGCAACTTGGGAGGCTGAGACAGGAGGATCACAAGTTTGAGGCCAGCTTCAGTAACTTAGCAAAACCCTGTCTCAAAATAAAAATAAAAAGGGCTGGGGATCTAGCTTAGTGGTAAAGCTCCCCTGGGTTAAATCCCCAGTCCATATATAGTTGATGTCTCATAAGTACAACTATATATCCAACGTATTAGAGACGTACACTAGTATATTAATAGTGGTTATTTCTGGGAGGTAAGGAAAGTGGATGATTTTCGTCCTCTCTGTGCTTATTTGAGTTGTCTGATTTTTATTGTCAACAATGAGCACACATTTATTTATTTATTTATATTTTTCTTTGTTTTTTGCGGTGCTGGGGATCGAACCCAGGGCTTTAGTGCTTGCAAGGCAAGCACTCTACCGACTGAGCTATCTCCCCAGCCCCACATTTATTTTTATACTCAGATAGAAAGAAGTACCTTTCATGCTAGCAAGAAAAATGTTGGGTTGGTGGTTACCCAGGGGGGCCGTCCACCAACGTTCCTGCTTGGAACTGTGGAGGTGCCTCAGGGAAGGCAGAATAGAAGCCACTAAGTAAAATGACTTTGAACTTCCTTCCAGCAAATATCCTATCTCTCCAGTGTTTTTCTTATCTCCGAAGTAAGAGGTGGTTTTCAGGTTAATGCAATGGAAGCATATAAAACGCCCTCCAGCCACTTTCCCCACAGGCTGCAATCTACTGTGCTCTCCATGACCGCTTAGTATTCCACCCCTCGGGGCCATTGTTTGCACTTCTGCTTTGGAGCAACTGACACTTTCTTTTAACAGTGGGGCGTGAACCCAGCCGGGGAGCTACATCCCCAGCCCTGTACATTTTTTAAGACAGGGTCTCCCTAAATTGCCCAGGCTGGCCTCAAACTTGCAATTCTCCTGCCTCAGCCTGTCACAGGGATACAGGTGTGGGCCGCTGTGCCTGGCTGCGCAGACACTTTTTATCTCCTCTTGTGGACTATGACTTAGTTTTCAAATGGGGGAGGCAAACACTTCATCTGAAATATTTCTACATCTTCATATAAGTTTGGCACATTGTACTTATATATATATATATATATATATATTTTTTTTTTTTTTTTTTTTTCCGGTACTGGGGATTGAATCCAGTGACATTCAACCACTGAGCCACATCCCCAGCCTTTTTAATATTTTCTTTACTCTTGCTAAGTTGCTTAGGGCCTCGTTAAGTTGTGGAGGCTGGTTTTGAACATTCGATCCTCCTGCTTCGGCCTCCTGAGCCAGGGTTAGAGGCGTGCGCCAGCACACCTGGGTCACATTGTACTGTTAATATTATTTAAGTGAATGAATGTGTGATTGAGGATGTTCACTATGATAGGTAATGTGGGTACAAATGTCCTTGTTTAAATGGATTTTTCTTTTTGAGATGTTTCCTTAGGCTTGTTTGGAGTCCTTCATGCTTTCTAAATATTATTGAGTGGCCACTTGCTAAGAACTAGAATGGACCAGGAACAGGAGTAGCGTTTAAGACAAGATAGAGAGACTTTTTGCCCCTGTGGAGTTCCATGTAGAAGCAGGATTATTGCTCTAAACAGGCATCCATTTTTGCATAAAACGTTTCTTATTTTTCTATATTTGGGGTAGAGGGTCTTCAACTTCAGCTTCTTTTTCTAGCTATCCCATTTCTAGCCCTCAAGCTTAGTACTGTTCCGGAGCAGCATCAAGTCCTCATCCTGGGAACAATGAACTAAGACGTTGCCAAGTGGAGACAAAAGAAAAGCGAAAGAATGAACCTAGGATGGGTCCCCACCCCTTAGGCACAGTGGTCTGGAAACCTCACCTAGAATGAAGAGGATCCACTCTTTCCCTTCAAAGGCAGACAGCAGTCTTTCCCACTGGGCTTGCCAAAAGTAGCCAGAAGCACCCCAAAATCGCTGAAGATGCCTTGGGAGAAAAACCATTAGGTTTGTGGATGGAGACTGAGGGGAGAGAGTTCCTTACTCCAAGATCTGCCCTCAGTTCCATCCCTGCCCTCAGGTCCTGGATTCGAGCTGGGCCAAGCAGACTTACCAAGTGACTGAGTTCCAGAAGGCCACCAACAAGAGAAGACCAGAGCCCAGGATGAAAGCTGTCCTCCTCATGGAGCCCCAAATGTGTCCCTCCTGGAGGAGGACAAAGAAGCCTCAGCCCCAGCAGGCCTCCTGCCTTCACCCAGCTCACTGCCTGAGGCACAGCTGGGACAATGTGGGACTGTGCTCACCAAACCAGCTGACCTTGCCCCTTATCCTGTGGGAGGCTGTTTGCTATCAAAGGCTCTTGGCTACACCTGGGCGTGTTTAGGCAAGTAGAGCTTCAGGCTCCGAGAGGGTCGAGGATTACCCTGACTCCAGGGAACTTGTTGGGCAATTTTATCACCCAGAGAGAGGCAAGCGAGCCTTTTAACACTTGTGCAATTTGTCACCAGGCTGCTTGGCACATGGAGATAACCATCTTCTGCACTTTGGAATCACCTTTAAAAAATCACAGGGGCTGGGGTTGTGGCTCAGTGGTAGAGCCCTCGCCTGGCACGGGTGAGGCACTGGGTTCGATCCTGAGCACCACATGTAAATAAATAAAATAAAGGCATTGTGTCTATCAACAAATAAAAATATGTATATATTTAAAAAAAAAAAATCACAATGCCCAGGATCCTCTTTAACCCAATTACACAAGAGTCTCGGGTAGGCCCTGGACCTTCATTTCAACCTTGCCAGTAATTCTAATGAGCAAGCAAAGCTGAGATAGTCCCCAGAAAGACTTGCAGAATCTATGAGGAGCAAATCTCTCCTAGGTCCTAGGGACTCGCTGTGTCCATGGGCCGGCCCCACCGCCCTCTGTCCTTGAAGAAAAGTGTGTTGGACACATGCTCTGATTTTTAATAATCCCTTTGCCTTCTACCAGATTAGCCTGGGCTGCCAGCTGGAGGGGAAGATTAGCTGTTCTAAGAGCAGAGAGACCATTGCTGGGTGACCCTTAGACATTGTTTTCCAAAAGGTCTTTCTCTGAACCAGAGGTCACTGCAAGCTCAAAAGCCAAAGAGCAAAGTGCCAACCAGACTCAGAGCAAGAAAACACTGGCTTCTAGGTACGTCACTGATTCCCCTCACACTATGGACAGGGATGACAAATGTCACACCCCTACTGTATTTCTAAGTCCAGATGGCTCTGCTCATATCCCTATGTAAGAGAGAACTAGAGGTGGTAGTCCCTACGGTGTGTGCCTGGGGCTCATCTGCAGTTGGTGAATGAGGCCAGGCACAGGGGCTCAGGAGAGGTGGCTGATCAAATGGGTGTGAGGGTGCAGTTCAGACCTTCAAGATCTGAGGGAACACAGTGTTTTGTATTGAGACGAGGGTTTCCTTGTGTGGCCCAGATTGGCCTCAACCTCGTGATCCTCCTGTCTCAGCCTCCTAAGTAGCTGGGACTCTAGGTGTGCGTCACCAGGCTCAACTGTGTACATTCAAGCAGTCTGAATTTGCACTGAACTGAATTAGTTCTCCTCAGCATTGCCCCATCCCATGTTTGGTTTTTAAAAAAAGTCACCAAGAAGCCATTTTCCATGGGCAGTCAAATCTTTGCGGGACTGTGTTTGTCAAGGTGCCGAACTCTGGAAACAACTAACTCCCTCTCTCTCTCTCCCTCTCCCTCTCAGACTGCATTGGCCAAAACAGTCAGAGGCACTTGCTCTTTGACACAAGCCACTCAGGGGTCAACCTGAGTTCTGAGGCAGGTTTACCTTGGGCTATTCTGATCATTCTGATTATTCCCTTTAGGATTCCCAGAACTCCTTTCAGGAACTTTTCTGGACTCATTGGGAATTTTTCATTTTTTGAGTGTCATCAAACCAAATTAAAACCTCAATTTCAGATACAGGATTACAAAGGTTTCGGGGACAGTGGGTTTTCTCATCCCTCCAGCAGCTCCCAGCAATGGTAGAGACGGGTGGAGCAAGCTGTGGGCTGCAGGTGGGTGGGCGGCCAAGAGACAAGAGTGGGACTGAGCCCCCCATCCCCCCCTCCTTCCCTCACACACTTGTACCGTTATGAGAGAGTCTGAGTCCTCTGCTCAGCCCCTGAAATGAGATCATCACCGTGTGGTGGTCAGCCCTGAACCTTGGGGGAGACCTCAGCTACACACCAGTACAAACACGGAAAGAGCCCCTGGCTACAGTCTTACCAGTACGGTGGGCGGGGTGCTGGCATTTACCAGCTTGGACTTCCTGTTGGGTAGCATGCTCCCAGCCTCTCCCTTCATCTGGAGAGAGAAAGCACAGGTGAGCAGGACGTTCCTCTCACATGCACCCGAGCAAAGGGGGAGTTGAAAGTCAAGGCTGCCAGCGTTTTTATTCATTTTTTCTTTCTCGGTCCCGGGTATTGAACCCAGGGCGCTTTGTCACTGAGCCACATCCCCAACCCTTTTTAAATTTTGAGACAGGGTCTCACTAAGTTGCTGAGGCTGGCTTCAAACTTGCCATCCTCCTGCCTCAGCCTCCTGAGGCGCTGAGATTGTAGGCGTGTGCCTGGCTAAGCTGGTAGCTTTGGTTTTTGTCCCTGGAACCAGATAAAATGATTGTAAAATGTATATGGAGAAAGATATAAGCAGGAAATAGCTAGAAAAACGCCAGAAAGGAATAAGAGTGGTGCAAGGGAGGGCACGAAAAATACTAGGTCTACCAACTGTAAAAACATGAAGCTTCTTTAAAAATGTATTTATTCTTTTGCTGTGTGTGGTGGCACAGGCCTTTAAATTCCATCGACGCAGGAGGCTGGGGTGGGAGGATCACAAGTTTGAGGCCAGCTTCAATAATTGGGCAAGGACCTGAAAAACTTAGCAAGATCCTGTCTCAAAATAAAAAATAAAAAGGGCTGGAGATGTGGTTCAGTGGTAAAGCGTCCTGGGTTCCATCCCTAGTACCACAAAAAAAAGAAAAAAAAAAAAAAAAACTTATTCATTCTCTCATTTCTTGCAGCTAGTAAAGAGTTGTTGCTACAAAAGAACAGACTTGTTTTCCTAGGACTTAGAGAATAGTTCTAACCTGAATGGCCCAATTTTGTTGTTATTTATTGGTTGTTTTAAAAACAAGGACCTAAAAACAAAGACCAAGCTGTTGTGAAATCAATCAAGAGTTCTTTGGAAAAGTAAATGGATATGAATGTCATGTATTAACTTCCTTTTAAAATATAGTTTAAGGATCAGGGATATAGCTTAGTTGGTAGAATGCTTAGTTCACAAGCACAAGACCTGGGTTCAATCCTCAGCACCACAAAAATAAATAAATAAAATAAAATATAGCTTAATGTGGGGCATGGTGGCCCTTGTCTATAATCTCAGCTATTCAGGAGTCTGAGGCAGGAGGATAGCAAGTTTGAGGCCAGCCTGAGCAACTTAGAAAAAGACCAGTGTTAAGCTTAAAAAAAAAAAAAAAAAAATCCAGTGTTAAGCTTAAAAACTGACAAACACATAATGAAAACTGATAATATCTCTATTACATAGCAAAACCAAAATGGCATTGTTCACTTTATATGCTGAACGAGGTAATTTTGACCATGCAGACATATCAAATAAGCTTTTCTGTTTTTTTTTTAAATACATCACAGTCAATGTGTACAGACGTAAACTCCTTTGAATTTTAAAAACAACTTTGTTATAAGCAAATTGTGTAGTACTTTGATACTACGCAATATAGAATTTTGTTCTGACTTTGGTAGAGGCAGACTTTCTGGAATTTCTCTATAGTATTTTTTTTTTTTTTTTTTTTTGTGGTGCTAGGAATTGAACCCAGGGCCTGTGCTCACAAGGCGAGCACTCTACCGACTGAGCTACATCCCCAGCCTCCATAGTATTTCTTAAAGGAACTGTAGAATCACTGTGGTGTACACCTGAGGAATATCTGAGGCAAGAGATATTTTAAATAAAATTTTAAAAGCTGAGAATGTAGCTCAGTGATAAAGGATCCCTGGGTTCACTCCCCAGTACTAACAAAACCACAATAGCCCACCAAGGCAGAGATCTTTCTCCAGGCTAGATTCTTCCAGGTACTCCTCTAATACCAGTGCCTGGGGTGGCAGAAGCACACCCACCTTCAGGTAGTGCTACTTGTAATAGCCAAGGGATGGAAGGGACACAAGTGTCTGTGGACAGCTGAATAGATAAACACAATTCAACGTACATACTGTGATGGGTTGACGTATTTGACACCATGGAACTGTTATAGGCCAGGCTATATGGGCAATGACTAAATAGACTCCATTTTACCTTGAGACTCCAGGTTATGTAGGAAATTCTTCTCCCATGGGAATATCCGGCCTCTGTACCCATCAACAGTTGCTTAGCACAATTGGTTTGGCAAGACAAAATGACGAAATGGCAACTCTTGTATCATGAAAAATTGTTGTCTTTTGATTCCTATTTCTCCTAAACAATGCGCCAGGTGAACGGTGATGTCAACAATGATTGTGTGGATGTTAGTAACCATGCTTTACTAACTAGGTACTAGTTTGTACCTAGGTAAGGGTTGTTTTGACCCACTTCCCCCTCTGCTGATGATTTCATGATGTTAGTTTGTAATTTCGAATCATAGCAACAGACACTTATGATTGATGTACTGATTTTTGGTATAAAAACCCCTGCAACCCTATGGTCGGGGTTGTTCTCCCAGCAGCCATTTTTGGGGCATTGTGTGAGAGAGTCAGGTGGCCGGCTAATAAAGACTCTCAAATTTAGACCTCCCAGTGGTGATCCGTCTGTTCTTAAGTTGCATCCCACAACACATACAATGGAATTTTATTTGACCTTAAAAAGGAAGCAAATTCCATCACATCCTAAAACCTGGGTGAGTGTTGAGGACGTCACACCAAGTGAAATAAGTCTGAGAGAAGTACTGCATGATACCACTTACCTGAGGTAAGGTATGTATGGGAGTCAAAGTCATAAGTTACAAGGGTGACTGAGGAAGAGTGGTTGCCGAGTGCAGATGAGCATCAGTTTTGCAAGATGAAAAGATCTTGGAGATCAGCAGATGTGAACACACTTAGCTCTACTGGACCAGATACTTAAAACTGGCTAAGATGGAGCCAGGCACAGTGGTGTGCACCTGTAATCCTAGCTACTGACTAGGGAGACTGAGGCAGGAGGATCCCAAGTTCAAAGCTAGCCTGAGCAATTTAGTAAAAACTTGTTTTGAAATAAAATTAAAAACAGGGCTGGAGAAGTAGCTCAGAGGTACAGTAGACCTGGGTTAAATCCCTAGGACCATAAAGAAATAAATAATACAGTAAATTTTATGTTTTCTGCCACAATTTGAAAAAAAAAAAGCTTTAATAATTAAAAGTGTTGGGCTGGGGAGATAGCTCAGTTGGTAGAGTGCTCACCTTGCAAGCACAAGGCCCTGGGTTCGATCCCCAACACCACACACACACAAAAAAACCCTAAAAGTGTTGCACTAGTATTTTTCAATTATAGGCAGACATTAGGTAACAGATTAAAAGGTCTGGAAATAGATCTAAACATTCACATGCAAAACACATGACTTTAAACTGGGTGCAGTAATGCTTGCCTGTAATCCTCAGTGACTTGGGAGTCTGAGGCAGGAGGATTGCCAAGTTTTGAGACCAGCCTCAGCAACTTAGCAAGGCCCTAAGTAACCTAGCAAGAACCTGTGTCTCAAAAAATAAAAAGGGCTGGGGATGAGGCTCAGTGGTTAAGTACCCCTGGTTTCAACCGCTGGCACCAAAATAAACAAACAAACATGAATTTAGAGTATAAGAAGGAATTATTATAAATAAAACTTAACAGATGCTGAACCTCATCATAATAAAAGAAATGCGATGTAAATCTACAAAATATTCTTTATTGGAGGAAAAGAAAGATAGGCGGAGTTCTCAAGAAAATGGAAGGAAGATCACCAGAGGAGGAAGGAAGGAAAGGAGGAAATACTAGAGAATGACATTGGCCAAATTTTATTGTTATACTGTGCGCATGTATGAATATGTAACAACAAATCCCACCATTATGTCCAACTATAATGCACCAATAAAAATAAGGGAAAAATTAAAAATAAAATGTTTATTGGCTGGAAGTATGGGTTAGTGGTAGCCCCGAGGTCCATCCCCAACACCACCACCCCCAAAAATCTTTATTGAGATATAATTCACTTATACAATTTACTTAAAGTGTACATTTCAATGGCTCTTAAATATATAGAGTTGTACATCTGTTATGGTTGATTTTAGGACATTTTTATTGCTCCTAAAAGGTATTCTTACCCCTTAGACATGACTCCCCAATTTCTCCATCTACCCACTCTTTCCATTGCCCCAGTGCATTGATCTACTTTTCATTTCTGTGCCTTCGCCTATTCTGAATATTTCATATAAATGAAGTCATACAATGTGTAGCATTTAATAATTAGCTTCTTTTCCTGTGTTGTAGCATGTATCTATTTCATGCCTTTTTACCACCAAATAATATTCCATTGTGTGGATATACCACATTTTGCTTATCCATTCTCCAGGTGATGGACAATTGTGTATACATATTTGAGTGGACATATCTAAATCCTAGGAGTGGAAATGCTGGGTCATATGGCAACTATGTTTAGCTTTTTGAGGAACTAACTGTTCTACAGTGGCTACATTATTTTGTATTCCTGCTGGGTAATTATGAGAGATTGTTTCTTCACATTCTCACCAATACTTGTTATTGTCTGTCTTTTTTTTTTTTTTGGTACCAGGGATTAAACTCAGGGGCACTCAACACTCAACCACTGAGCCACATCCCCAGTCATATTTTGTATTTTATTAGAGACAGGGTCTTGCTGAGTTACTTAGCACCTTGATTTTGCTGAGGCTGGCTTTGAACTCTCCATCCTCCTGCCTCAGCCTCCTGAGCCGCTGGGATTACAGGCATGCACCTCTGCACCCGACCTGGTCTGTCTTTTTATCATAGCCACCTAGAAGGGTGCAAAGGGATTTCTCACTATGTGGTTTTGATTTGCATTTTCCTAATAACTAATGATGTGGAACATTTTTTTTCATATGCTTATTGGCCATTTGTATACCCCTTGAAATATCCAGTCAAATCCTTTGCTATTTTAATATTTGATTTTCTGTCATTTTAAAAAATATTATTGAGTTGTAAGTGTTCTTTAAATATTCTAGATGCCAGTCCTGTTCCTTATCTTGCTAGTATAGCTTCCCATTTCATGGGCTGGCTCCTGGCTTTCTTGATCGGTTCATTTGCAGCATGAAGGTTTCAACTTTTCTGTTTTTGAGATGAGGTCTCACTGTGTTAACCAGGTTGGCTGCAAATTCCTGGGCTCAGTAATCCTTCTGTCTCAGCCTCCCGAGTAGCTGGGACTTCAGGTACACTCCAGTGAGCCCCGCCAACAGTTTTACAAGTAGATGTATTCCAATTTATTTTTCTTTCATCACTTGTGCTTTTGCTATTTTATCTAAGAAACCATTGCTTAATCCAAGGTCACAAAGATTGAAGTCTATACTTTCTTTAAAGCCTTCTACTGTTTTAGCTGTTACATTTAGGTCGATGGTCTTTTTTTCTTGGCCTTTTTTTTTGTTGGGGGGGATGGATACCAGGGATTGAACTCAGGGGCACTCGATCACTGAGTCACATCTCCAGTCCTATTTTGTATCTTATTTAGAAACAGGGTCCCACTGAGTTGCTTAGGGCTTGGCTAGGTTGCTGAGGCTGGCTTTGAACTCACAATCCTCCTGCCTCAGCCTCCCGAGCCACTGGGATTACGGATGTGTGCCACTGCGCCTGGCTTGGTGGTCCATTTTGAATTAATTTTTGCTTGTAATTTCCACAATCCCACAGTGCTGGGGACTCGAACCCGGGCCTCCAGCATGAGAGGCAGGCACACTACCAGGTGGGCTATATGGCCTGCCCTTTGGATTAATTTTTGTAGGCGGTGTGAGGAAGGGGTTCATCTTCATGCTTTTGCATGTGACTATCCAGTTGTCCCAACACCATTTGTTGAAAACTCTTCTCTGCCCATTGAATTGTCTTGGCACCCCTGTCACATTGAATTGAATTGTCATTGAATTGTCTATTGGCAACAAAGGTGTTTTTATGTGGTTGAAATGTGGGGCCCTATGACTGTGTTGACTATTCAAAACTTCTCATTCTAATTTTAAAAATTATGATTCAGAACTAGATGGCATTTTCTCCTTCATCATTCGGTCATTCTTGGCAGACATCACCCAGGGTCTTTCACCTGAGCCTGAACGAAGCTCACGGGCCCAGCCATAGCACGCCGGGCAGGCACTGTGGTCCAGAGGTGGCCCAGGTTAACCCCTCGGCACCCCTGCTACTCAGCGCCATCACCTGGCTGAGGAGCAGCATTACAGATCATCAGGGAGGATGAAGCAAAGACCAAGAGAGACCAGGTGACCTCCCGGAGTCTACAGGTGATGTGCGAGAGAGCCAGGATCAGGCCTGGCTTCCACACAGGGCTTCCTGCCACTGTGCCTCTTACTTCTACAGATATTTTATTTTTTGTATGTATTGTATTTGGCTTTATTATTCCAGAGGCCTGTTGACCAGTTATGACTTTAGGAAATACTGTTCCCCTGGATCCACAATTCTTATCAGCTACTTAGTCTGGGGGAAAAGGAAGAGAGAATGGGGACCTAGAAAGCACCTTCCAGTGTTTGACGAGTTGGAACATCAGAAGGAGGCCACAGGCAAGCTGCTCACCATTTCCACTGTGAATTCCATTGCAGCAGGAGGGATGTCCAGTCAGCCAAGTGGCAGGACCTCCCAGGGAGCACTCCTAAGCTATTTAGTACCCAGTCAGGGAGGCAGCATCTGACTTAAGATACTCTGATACTTGGTGTGTAGGTCTGACTCCCACTTGGAGCCAGATCAATGGATTTCAGCCGCTCCATGGATACAGGGCCCTGCCCCTACCCCTGTTGGTTTTTCCTCTCTCTCCTCCTACACCCTTCCATACCGCTGCCTGGCTGACAGCAGACAACCTGTTGTGGTCTGTACATGTGCCGTGTCTGCCTCAACATGAGCTCTCCCAAAAACCAACAAAAGAGAAGCAATAAAGTGAAGCTGGGCCTTGGCTCCTGGGTCTGATGGATTGGCAGGTCCTCTGTGCACCTGTGTGTAGTCCTGTTCTGCACCACCTAAACCTTCCAGAAGGACGGGTGGGAAGCATTTCACCACTCAGCCCAAACCTGTGGCAAACACTTCTCCACCACCACTCGAACAACACCTGCTGTTTAATCAGCTGGGTTTATGAGGACTTGAAAGCACTGTCCTTCAAAAGACAAAATGTATCTGATTTCCTTGACCTGAGAAATTCCCAGGGTTTGATCCTGAGTTTGGCTCACATCCCCAGGTGGATAAGGATCTGTCAGAGAAGCTGCCCTTCCCGTAGTGCTAGGATTCTGGGGTGAAGCGGGTGATTTTTAGTCTGGCGGTCTGCTCACTGTCTGGGGTCCTCCGGAACATGGCGCCTTAGGCACAAGGGAGATAGATGGTGGCGCTGGGTTCTTCTGGGGCTAAGTCAATCAAATGTTTCCAGACAAGAAACAAAGGAAGCAAAGCGGGGGAAATATTTGGAGATCTAACAAACCATTTGCAGATGGGCAGAGCCTTCGTATCAACAGGGGTTTTCCTCTTTCTGGCTTCTTAGGAAGGGAGAGAAAGTACTATTGACTGTCAAGTTAGCCATCTTGTTTGGGAAGAAAGCTGAGGGTGTTTTGGCCTGTTTGTTTTTGAAGTTTCCAGGACTCTGTTGTCATGTCATGCCACAAGGAACTTCACTCTCAGCTCAGTCTCCTCCCAGCGTCTGCCCTGTCTCTTCAACCCCAGCATCTTTGCCAAGAACTCTTGGACAAGGCCTCTGATCTTTGGGGATGCCTGATTCCTTCCAGAAATGTTTGTGAAGAACTCATTACATACAGGGAGTTGTGGGAAGCTCTGAGATGCACGGGTGAATGAGAAACTTTCAGTCTAGATGTGTAAATCCATCATTCTGAAAATCTCTTTCAGAAGTACCGAGTTAGAGGTCTGGGCCAGAGTTAGGAAACAGAACACAGACCTGGCACACCCAAAACCCTTAAGGGAGGACAGTGCCCAGGCTCTCTCCGGCTCATGGATACACGGTGCCCAACCCCAAGTGAACCTTTTCCTCCCAGATCAATTCTAGCTAATCCAAGAAATGCTGTTTTCAGTCAGACTATATTTATATTGGTGCTAAGGATTGAACCCGGGGTGCTTTACCACTGAGCTCCATCCCCAGTCCTTTTTATTTTTACTTTGAGACAGGAGTTTGCAAAGTTGCTGAGGCCCTCATGAAGTTGCTGAGGCTGGCCTCGAACTTGCAATCCTCCCACCTCAGCGATCTCAGCTCCTGGGATTACAGTGGTGCACCACACGTGGTTTAAAATCAAGACAGATGTAAGATTCAGCCACACAAATATCAAAACTGCATCAAAGAAATTCCTTATTCCATTACTGAGCTCCAAAGAGGCAGCTCTGTACTTTTTATGAGGATATAGATGATAAATTCCAATAAATAAATTAGTGCACATAAGTTTTCCTTTCTGAAAGAAGTGGTACACTTTCCTGTGGAAAGCAAAATCAACTGGACAAATCATTTTTACCTTCTTTTTTCCTTTAGCTACCAGTAAGCTCAGAGTTAAATTTAAAGCTCCATCGTACTTCTTGGGGTTATTTTTCTTAATCATACTCTTGTGTTTTCACAATGACATATCCACAAGGATGTTCATCATGACATTGCTTTAAATGGCTGAAGACTGGGAACACTGTAGATGACCACCAATAAAGGACTGGATAAATAAATTACACCACAGTTTACCACAATGAGATATTACCTCACCCCAGTAAGATTGACTATTACCAAAACAAAACAACAAAACAAAACAGAAGATAACAAGTGCTGACAAGGATGTAGGGGGAAAGGGAATCCTTGCACATTATGGAAAAGAGTCTGCAGATTCCTCAGAAAAAATTAAAAGTGTAACTAGCCAGGTGTGGGGGTGCATACCTGTAATCCCAGGGGCTTGGGAGACTGAGGCAGAAGGATTACAAGTTCAAAGCCAGCACTAAGCAAGGTCCAAAGCAACTCAGTGAGACTCTGTCTCTAAATAAGAAATAAAGAAGGGCTGGGGGTCTGGGGATATAGCTCAGTTGGTAGAGTGCTTGCCTCACAAGCACAAGGTCCTGGGTTCAATCCCCAGCATTGCCAAAAAAAAAAAAAAGGACTGGGGATGTGGCTCAGTGGTTAAGTGCCCCTGAGTTCAATCCTGGGTACTAAAAATAAAAATGTAACTGTCATAATCCAGCAATCCCTCCCCTGGGTATATATTTAGATAAAATGAAAACAACATGTCCACAAAACATCTGTACTCCTCTGTTATCACAGCACTGTCCACGGTTGCCAAAAAAAAAGTAGGGGGGGAGACAACGTAAGTGTCTCTCAAGTGACGAATGGATAAAGAAAAGATGTGGCACACATACACAATGGAATACTATTTAGCCATAAAAAGAATGAAATCCTGTCATTTACAATAATCTGGATGGAGCTAGAGATCATCGTTTTAAGTGAAATAAACCAGATTGGGAAAGACAAGTTCTGGGCTAGGGTTGCTGCTCGGTGATAGAGCCTCACCTAGCAGACACCAGGTCCTGGGTTCCATCACCAGCACCCCGGAAAGAGGGACAGACAGACAGACAGGTACTGCATGCTCTCACTCATGTGAAAGATAAAAAAGTGGATCTCATAGAAATTCAAAAGGCTGGGGAGAGAGGGATGGGTACTAAGTTACAGTTAGACAGCAGTAAGGAGTTCTGGTGTGTTGCTGCACAGTAGGGCAACTAGAGATAGTGATCATTTACGGTATATTTTAAAAGGCTAGAAGAAAGGATTGTGAGCATTTTCACCATAAAGAAATAATTGATGAGCTGGGCCAAGTGACGCACACTTATGATTCCAGCTACTAGGGAGGCTGAGGCAAAAGGATTGTAGTTCATGGCTAGCCTCGACAACTTAGCAAGATCCTGTCTCAAAATTAAAAATTAAAAAGGACTGGGAATGTAGCTCCATGGTAGAGCATCCCTGGGTTTGATGCTCAGTAAAGCAAAAGAAAGAAAAAAGAAAGTTTTGAGGAGGTGGATATGTTTAATCTGATTTAAACATCACACAATGTATACATCTATAGAAACATCACACACATAGTGCCACATACATCTATACAACGTTTGTGTTTTTATGTATCAGATAAAAATCAATTTAATTGCTGGGCACAATGGAGCATGCCTGGAAACAGGAGCCAACCCAGGATCGAGAGTTCAAAGCCAGCCTCAGCAAAAGCGAGGTGCTAAGCAACTCAATGAGACCTGTCTCTAAAACAGGGCTGGGGATGTGGCTTGGTGATCAAGTGCCCCTGAGTTCAATCCCTGGTACTCACCCCCCAAAAATCAATTTAACTAAAAAAATAATAAATAAATTATAGTACATCGCAGTCATTAAAGGAACAGGGCAGTTTTGTGCGAACTCTCCAGAGGTACTAGGTAAAGAAAGCCACGTGTGGCATCTTGACAGGGGTGTGCGTGCGTGGGTGCATGCTGTTCACATACGTGCAGGATAACACACAGAATTCGGCTATCCCTGGAATAGTATCTAAGGAACCCGTTCGATGGCAGCTGCTGGGGGGATGGGGGACAGGGGGAGAGGAAGCCTATCTTTCTACCGTGTACCATTTTCTGCCTTTTGAAGTTCATACCATGAGCATATTTTGCTCATTTAGAAAATTACATCAAAAAATTTAAAAATTGATTCATTGTCCCTCGTCCTTGAAGATTCCTTGAATAATTAGCTCTCCCTTTCATTATCTTTCCCTTTACTCAAAGGTCGATAATTTCAGTTCTTAAAGAGCTTGGAGGAGTCCTTGCCTCCCCTGAAATTGCATGCCACTTTTTCCATATTTGTTTTTTGGAGTCGAAGGATCCATAGCTTCCAGGAGATTGTTCCCAACACCTAGGATTAAGACCAGTGCCCCTGTCATGGTGGTGACTGTAACTGCTCCTCCCTGCCCCTCTTCTTCTCATTAATAATTTTACATGCTCCAAAATCAACGCAGTAGCAGTTAAAGCACCAGGTTGTCTTCTCTGTGGATCACACCAGTCCCTCAGGACAATGTAAAAGGTATTTAGTGTCTGATGGTTTCTAATCAGTTTTCATTTCATTATGGCTGTTCTATTGTATCCTTTTATTGGAAGCTACCTCCAACTCGTGAGATAGACCCGGGGATAAAGTATAAGTAAACAGAATCGGACATTAAAATTAAAAACAAAAGTTCATAGAGACTAGGTGACAATCGGTGCAAGAAGACCTTAACCCTGGAACGAGGCAGCCCTGGTGCACGTCGTAAGGCAGGCTGCTGCGTCTGTGTTATGGAAACTGGGCATTGCTAAGACAGAGTGTTTAGGGACTTATACTAAGTGCAACCTCTGACTGTGAGTTCCACAACATCTCTGGCCAAAGAGAGAATGACTTTATCTTCTGGTGGTGAGAAAACCCTTTGGCTGTAGGAGTAGCCACAATTTATCTATTGACATCTGATTTTATTAGAACAATCGAAGCATTTCCTAACCTGCCCTTTATTCTTTAGCTTTGCCAGTCTGCCTGTAGCCAGCTCCTGAGATACTTATCTAGGTGTCTGAGTCCTCTTAAGAGTCACAACAGTATCATTCTGCTGAATATTTTATACCAAACCAGCTTGCTTTCTGAGCTTCTCTGCCTTCCTGTGGACATGTTTTCAGTTTTATGTGAACCCAGTCGGTAAGAACGTTCCTGGGGGAGATCTCAAAAATGGGGGGTGCAGGTGGGTCTTCCACCAAAGAAGTTCCTTCACGTTCTTTGCCAATCATAGTGTTCAAGTTAGAAAATTTGCCACATAAAAGCTGGGCAGGGTTCATCTGTAACTCTAGCTACTGAGGCTGAAGCAGGAAGACAGGACTTAGGAGACCCTGACTGAAAATAAAATAAAAAGAGCTGGGACCGGGTATGATGGGGCACACTGTAATCCCAGGGACTTGGGAGACTGAGGCAGGAGGATCGTGAGTTCAAAGCCAGCCTCAGCAACTTAGCAAGGCCCTAAGTGACTCAGTGAGTCCCTGTCTCTCTGAATAAAAAACAAAAAAGGACTGGGGATGTGGCTCAGTGGTTAAGTGACCCTGGATTCAATCCCTGGTACAAAAAAAAAAAAAAAAAAAAAAAAAGGAAGAAAATTTGGCAAGTAAAATGAATTAAAAGCAACATTTGTAAATATTTAAAATGCTCAAGTACTGTAATCATTATATTTTTATTGGGTTTCCTATCTCTGACTTGACTAATTCTTTTTTTTTTTTTCCTTGTAATTTTTGAAATCTCCCTAATCTAAGAAGTTGTCTAGAGCTTGTCTCTTTTTTGGGGGGTGGGGGTCATGGGGATTGAACTCAGATTGAGCTTGTCTCTTCTGATGTTATTTTCCATTTAAAGAAATGGAAGCATAGAAATATTCAGTATTTGGCTTCAAATTTGACATAGTGGCAGAATTTGAATTTATATTCACTATCATACCTGAGACTGTAGATGAATGCAGGATGTCAAAGATTGAAAAGGCCACAAAGGATAAGATCAGCTTGTGTTAGCTCTGAATAATGGACGTGTGTGTGAGTTACTACCGAAGCATGTTTTCTCTAAAATATTAATCATTCTTTCAGGAAACATTTATTATGTACCAGACACAATGCTAGACACGTGGGATACAAGGATAAGTAAGATAAGCTTTTTGCCCACTCTTACAAAATAATATTATGTAATTTGATTTTTCAAAAGATAAAGTATTTAGGAGGAAATCAGGAAATAGTCATTTTAGAAGGAAATGTAATCAGGGAAGATAAAGAAATGAAATTCACTAAAAGTAAAGTTTCTAATATTTTGTAGCCATGGAGTGATTCTCCATCAAAGGAAATTTGATATATATTGTGAGATTATCCAAGTTAAATACTCTTTGTGTGGTTCTTATTGAAAGCAGATGATTCTGGTTGTGCAAACTTTTTATTGAAAAATCTCCAAGCTAGATAAATGATACAGCAAAGCCATAGCTGGTGATCATGACCATAAGAATCTGAACCCAGGACACAGGAATAGGGTGTGGGTCGGGGGAGTAGAGAGAGTTGAATTTTGAGGTTTTTCTGTAGCCCAATCTTTCAGATCCTAGGTTCCTGAATATTCTGCATGATTGAATGTTCCTTTTTTTATAGGTATGTATCATCTTCATGTGAAGATGCATTGTTTCTTTATCAACATAAAATTATTTATAAAATTTACTCTTAGAGAACAAATGAAAACAAAAAGCACAAAAAGACCTCATGACCATCTACTCTGCTTTTTCCATTTTAAAACTAAGGAGATGAAACTTTTTTTTTTTTTTTTTTTGATATCGGGGACTGAACTCAGGGGCACTTGACCACTGAGTCACATCCTCAGCCCTATTTTCAATTTTATTTAGAGACAGGGTCTCACTGAGTTGCTTAGTGCCCCGTTTTTGCTGAGGCTGGTTTTGAACTCACAATTAATTCTGCTGCCTCAGCCTCCTGAGCTGCTGGGATTACAAGTGGTGATGAAACTTGATAGCAGAAGTGACCCACTCCAAATGCCACAGCTTCTGGCAGAATCCAGAGTTCTAGCTGGGTGTGGTGGTACATGTCTATAATCCCAACAACTCTGGAGGCTGAGGCAGGAGGATTACAAGTTCAAGGCCAGCCTCAGCAATTTAGGGAGACCTTGTCACAACAACAACAACAACAGCAAAAGGCTGGGAATGTGGTTCAATGGTAAAGCTCTCCTGGGCTCAATCCCCAGTATGGCAAGAAAAAAAAAAATTCCATATTTCCTAACACTTTGCCAGGTGCTGCATGTGGTTTTGGAATAGCACAAATTCTATTTCATAAGTGAGGAAATGACATAACACAGGGAGAGGGCACCTGAGGAAGTAACTCCCTTATTTCAGCCTTTGTTCGTAGGCTGTATTGTAGGAAAGAGCTGAACTTTCTGCCTCCAGCACCGGGGAAACTGAGCTGAAATGCACGCAACGCAGCTTCATGCCTCTGGTGAAGGTTCTGAGAGCTGCTATGACCCACCATCTGCTCAAGTGTGAGCCTCGTGCAGAGGGAAGAGCCACAGATATTGATTCAAGAAGATGAAATGCTTCCAGGTAGTGGTTAGACTCTGAGACAGAAACAACTCCCTTTGGGCCGTTGTACATCGTTTGCTGCACGGTTCTTACAGAACACCTTTAAAGAGTTTACTGCCCCACTTGACTGTTCACCCAGGAGGCAGAGCCTGCCTGTCTTGTTTACTATGAGATCACAGGACCTCGCCTGGCATGTAGCAGACACTCAGGAAGTGTTTGCTGAATAAATGAAAGATGAGAAAAAAAGAACGAAAACCATTGCTTTTTTGCCCTGGGAATGTGTCCAATGATTGCTATTGAGCATTTCAGTGATGTTCCCTTGTGCTAGCTACTTTTTTGTCCAATATCAGAAGCTAAGTGCATTTCTGTTCTAGCAAACTGAATCGAATCTTTATATTCCAACCAGAGAAAAGTAGCTGGGCTTGCATATGAAACTGACACAAACCACAAGTCAGCATCTTGTCTTGCTGACCTGATGCCCCAAAGGGCCTGTAGGGGTACCCTGGAAATGCTGGCCTAGAGCTTCTCTCCACCTGCATACCCCGAGGGCATGCCTCTCACTCAGTAACCTTTGTGGGAATCCTTTAGGTCCCATCAGACCACTAACAATTCCCACCTGGGACTGCTATTGATATATCTTAGAATGTTGCAATGGAAGCAGTTTTGACTCGGCTGTCCAGCTCAAAGCCCACACATCTTTTCAGAGATTTTAGAACTTATTATTTGACCCATTCCTTCCAGGTGATGGCAGATTAGAAGCCGGCCCCAGCTCATTAGAATTACCTGTCAATTGCCAGAAAAACAAAACTCCAGAGGAGACAGGGTAGTACACATGTAGGTAGAGGATGCAGACAGCTATGAGAAAGAGGTAGGAAGATGTCCCAGGACCTTATTCCGAGGCAGCCCTCACCTGTAGTGTGAGTGGGGGGGACAAGATGGTGGCAGAGGTGGGAAGAGTATGTTTTGCCCTTCTGTAAGTGAACTTGAATACATCCTGACCTTCCCAAACAGCTCTCCTCCCGAAAACTCCCACATACCTCTGCGGTGGGCTGTTTCCAAGCTTCTCCAAGGTCCCGGTCACAGGTCAAGTCAGGATCTCTTCCCTTTCAGATGTGACCAACTGTTTGCTGCCGGCTAACCCCGTTGTTATTTGGGTGGGTCGGGAGGCTGGCCATGTAGATCCGATCGCATTACAGAGCCTCCGACTGGCTCCAGGCAGGCACGTGATGAGAGAAAAAGTTTGGGTTTGTTTGGTCTGAAGACAAAATTCCCTTTTTTCTAAAGGGCATGTCCTTAAAGCTGAGAGGACACACGCACTTCAAACAAGAGCTTGAAAGAAGTGCAGTTGGTCCCTGGTCTGGGTCCCCCTCTTTTTATTTTTTATTTTTTTTCTAATAAAAAACTCCCTTCATCTTCTACAACTTAAGAAAATGTCCCCATCTTGTAGGAGACAGGTTGACAAAGAGACTTGGGAGTCAGATGATGGCAGGCAGTTCAGGATAATAAAAAGAGTTAGAAGAAGAAAAAAAAGAGTTAGAGACCGGAAGACATAGTTTTCTTATTTTTTATTGTTTCTTTTCCTGCCGAGGGCAGGCAGGGGGAGGGGCGGGAAGCGCCTCACATGAGCTGTCAGTAGAGACTCTAGATGTAGGGAGAGGCAAAGCTGTGGAGGTCGCGTGTATTTTACAGGGGAAGTTAGCAGGCAGGAGGCACATCACAAAATGGGGACTGCCTTTGAAAAAGAACTGAGTTATTTTAAAATTTCTTTCTTTTCTCAAGATCATTTTGTCTTTATTATGAGTAAATAAGAATACAGAGGAAAAAAATGAATGCAAGTAGTGCAAAAAACGGTAGTGCAAATGTTATAATATTGACATCTCATTTTCTAAGTTGCTAAGACAGTCCTTTCTGATAATTTAATCTTTAGCTTTTAAAAAATTTATTTATTTTGATTCATAGTACACAAATGGGGTTCAACTTTTGTTTCTCTGGTTGTATTATTTTAAACTTTCTAAAGAATATTTTAAAATGGGCAATATATGCATATGATATAAAATACAAAAGAGTCAGTCCAGGAGTGCTCTACCACTCAGCTGCATCTCCAACTTTTTAATTTTTCTTTTAAGTCATTCTTGCTAAGTTCCCTAGGTTGGCCTTGAACTTGCAATCCTCCTGCCTCAGCCTCTCTAGTAGCTGGAATTACAGGTGTGCACCACTGTGCTCTGCTGCCATGTTCTATTTATTTATTAATTTTGGTACTGGGGATTGAACCCAGGGGTGCTTTACCACTGAGCCACACCCCTAGCTCTTTTTATTTTTTATTTCGAGACAGTGTCTTGCTAAGTTGCTTAGGGCCTCACTATAAATTGCTGAGTCTGGCCACACACTTGCAATCCTGCCTCAGCCTCCAGAGTTGCTGGGATTACAGGCATGTGCCACCACGCCCAGCTGCCATGTTCTTCTTAGTGTTGGTGTGCTGTCCCACTGTATGGATGTGTCATACTTTATTTGGCCAATAAAGGCCATGTTTTGTTCAGTCATCTTTCCCTGCCTAATTCCTTGTACAAAGCCAGGGTTCAGTAAACATTCAAACATTCAATGCTTACTCACAAATTTATTACATTTTGTAGTTTATGTTTTTGCTTATTTTTCCTTTTAGAAAATCAATCTCTCTCTCTCTCTCTCTCTCTCTCTTTCTCTCTCTCTGGTACTGGGGATTGAACCCAGAGGTGCTTTACTACTGAGTCACCCTGCAACCCTATTTTATTTTACTTTGGTGCTGGGGATTGAACTTAGGGGTGCTTAACCACTGAGCCACATCCCCAGCTCTTTTTATATTTTATTTAGAGAAAGGGTTTACTTAGGGCTTTGCTTAGTTTCTGAGGCTGGCTTCAAACTTGTGATTCTCCTGCCTCAGCCTCCCAAGCCACTGGGATTACAGGTATGAGCCACTGTGCCCGGCTAGAATGCCAAGGTTTTTTTCAATATCCCAGATGCTTCTGTAATGTCTACATCCCCTGGCAGGCCACATCTATCTGGTGCACAGATCTAACATGACCACCTGACTTCCAAGGCCTGCCTTGGTCTGACTCCTTTCATGTAAGATTATTTCCTCTCCTTCCTACTAATGCTCAAGCATCCTTGTCATTCACATTCATTGTTCATTTGTGACAATGTACAGAAACTTGTTTTCCCTTTTCTATTACCCCTACTTCCATATCTTTGCTGATGTTGATCCTCCCACTTAAAATATCCTTCCTCTTCTTGTCCACTCTTCTGATGCCAGTGCTTTTCTTTCTGAACTTTTTTTTTTTTTTCAGCTCATGAGAACAACACCTAGAGTAGCAGGAACTTTTTATTTTTTTCTATAATCATTTCATAGAGGACCTTTATGTATTTCCATGGTATTAATAACTCTGGTACATAGTAGATCCTCAGTAAATAGCTGATTGCTGGGCGAGAGTTACAGAGAAGACTCTCTTTCCAGTGAGAATATCTCCATAGCTGTCTGTGGCTTTCCTTCCATCCCATCTTTGGAGGGCTGCTCAGTTTTTCTTGTCTCGTGGTATGTGAGACACCCGCTCCTGTATGATCTCCTTGAATGAAGTGCTCCTGGGATAGGCGCTGTCTGAGCTTAGAGCACTGTCACCAATCAACTGTGTGACCTCCACCTCACTGAGTCTCCATTTTTTATCTGTAATGTGAGTGAAGCAGATTAGTGGATCTCTTAGGCCTCTCCTGATTATAATGTCTGAAGATCTGGAATTGAGATTTATGATCATGTTTATCAGTGTCTCCGGGATATGTTCCTTATGCCCCCCTCTCTACACAACACACATCTGGTTGGCAACTTCAGACTCTGAAGCCTCTGTTTCCCTTTGCAACTAGGACCTTATAGAATGTTACAGAAATTCAAACGAAGACTCTCAATGCAGGTCGTATTAAAAAAGCACAGACTCAGTTGGTAGAGTGCTTGCCTCGCAAGCACAAAGCCCTGGGTTCAATCCCCAGCCCCGCAAAAAAATAAAAAAAAAAAAGCACAGAGAGGGCTGGGGAGATGGCTCAGTTGGTAGAGTGCTCACCTTGCAAGCACAAGGCCCTGGGTTCAATCCCCAGCACTGCAAAAAAAAAAAAAAAAGAAAAGAAAAAGAGACTTTTGTTATCCGGCTGTAGTGCTGTAATATAGAAGAGAATGGGTTGGTTGGTTAGAGCAGGGAGAGAGTTTTAGAATTAGTTCCAAAAGACAAGTTTCACTCTTACCTATGATAATGTGCCTCTCCTGCTCTCTATACTGGCCTGTGCTTCCAACTGCCGGACAGACATCATCTTTCTTCTTTGCAAAGTACCAATGTTCAGTTAGCAGTTGAAGATTTTCACAAGAACAATAATCAAAAGGATGTAATGACAGCTAATTCTCAGTCGGTTACCTAGTAAGGTTACATCAGTTGTCACCTTATATTTCCATATGCAACAGACTCTCTATGCCTGGAGAAACTAGCCTGTTTTCCCTCCCTGCCACATTTAGCAGAATTAACAAAATAAAACAAACAAACAAAAAAACCCCACAAAACTGTCTTTATTCCATGTCTGTGGAAGTCAAAATAATTTTACAAACATAAATCTGGAGCAGGTCATTCCACTTAGAAAAAAATTCTCCAGGGTTTTCACCGCACTAGGAATACAACCTCAACGCTCCCCGGCAGACACACCTTCCCTGAGCTCCGCAGCCTCTCTGTCTTTGCTCCACCTCTGCGCAGCTGCCAGGGCCTCTTATCACTACCAATAACCTGCAGAACTTGTTTCTTATCCTCTGGCACTTGAAGTTCATTGCTCTCAGCTCCTCCCCTCTTTCTCTCTGGTTAGGTACTTCTGTCCTCATCTCTGCCTACAAGCCACCTCTTCAGAGAGGACTTCTTTGACCTGCATGAGGTTTCTTCCCCTTGTCTCCACTAATCCAGTTATTCTCTGTCACATAATCTCATTAGTTTCATTGGAGAAAACCACCACAATTTCTCATTATCTTTCATTTCTTACTTGAATGTTTGTTTTGTCAGTCCCTCCCATCAAGTGTTAATCTCAAGGTGGCCAAGAACCGGGTCTGTTTTATTCACCAGTGTATACCCTCTAGTGTCACCATAGGGCCCTGATCACAGCAAATGGGCCATAAACAAAAATGACTGGGTGAACATTTAATCCCCCAGACTGACCTGGGAATCAGAAACTCAAATCCCCATACTATCTCTGGGAGCTGAGTGACCTTAAATGAGGTATTTAATTCCTTTCTGTGAAATTAGGGAATCTATTGGTTAGAATTATTTTTATGAACTTTTGCAGTATTAGAAATTTAAAGTTCTATGATTACTTACTTTTAATTTTCTTTTTTTTTTTGTGCAACTGGGAATTGAACCACTGAGTTACATCTCCAGCCCTTTTTAAAAAACTTCTTTTTTTTTTTTTTTTTTGGTGCAGGGGAATTTGAACCCAGGGCCTCATGCATGTCAGGCAAGCACTTTACCATGGAGCCACATCCCCAGCCTTCTCCAGACTTTTTTATTTTTTATTTTGAGAAAGGGTCTCACTAGGTTGCCCAGGCTGGCCTTGAACTTGTGATCCTCCTGCCTCAGTTTCCTAAGTCACTAGGACTACAGGCATGTGCCACTGCACCTTGCTGCATAAAATAGATTTAATATATATTTCCAAATTTTAAAAAATATGAACTGGGGGCTGGGGTTTGGTTCAGTGGTAGAGTGCATGCATAACATGCACAAGGTCCTGGATTCATTCCCTAGAACCAACACTAAATCAACAAAACCGAAAACCAAACAACAACAACAACAGACTATGGAAACTCTATTATCAAAATAATACTCAAATGCTTAATTATGAAACATGACCTTTGCTTTATATTTAGGGGAATTTAGATGATCCCTTGATAATTTCCAAGAGCCAGAAGAGGTTTGTTTTTTCCCCTTCTATTATGTAGGAAAAGCAGGAACAATGCATTTTCAAAAGCAGGAACTACCAAAAAAAAAAAAATAAAAAAATAAATAAATAAATAAAAAGGCACCAACTGGGGACATTCTGCAGTTGAATGTAAGACAAATATAAAATCTATTGAAAGCTTTCTAAAAAGTGACAGACCTGTCTACACCTGGGGGGTAGGGACTTAAAAAAAGGAATTAATAGACAGGTTTTTGAAGTACGGGCGCAGAGAATGACTTCTTGTTATTAACCTGAAATCATTTACCTTCTGTCTCATGTTTTAGATATTTATCTTCCTGTTACTTATATACACATATATAATATATTTCCCATACTTATATTTATCTTCCTATACATATTGTACTCTTAATAAGTGCATCCTGCCAGATTTATTTCTTTATTTAATTTGGGTGCTGGGGATTGAACCCAGGGCCTTGTGCTTGCAAGGCAAGCACTCTACCGATTGAGCTATCTCCCCAGCCCCCTAGATTTATTTAGAACTGGGAATAACAGGAAGGCTTGGCTGACCAAGAATATCACCTGACTGGTTTTTATTTTAAAAAATTTTTGAATTTGTTCTAATTAGTTGTATATGACAGTAGAATGCATTTGTACATTTTGATAGATCATACATAGAGTGTAATCTCTCATTTTTCTGATTATACATATTGCAGGATCACATCAGTCACACAGTCATACATGTACACGAAGTAATAATGTCTGTTTCACTCTGCTATCATTCCTTCCCCCATACCCCTTCCCCTCCCTTCACTCCTCTCTACCTAATATAAAGCAATTCTATTCTTCCCTATTCCCTTCCCCCACCTTATTGTGAATTAGCTTCTGCATATCAGAGAAAACATTTGGCCTTTGGTGTTTTGGGTTTGGCTTATTCCACTTAGCATGGTATTCTCTAACTCCATCCATTTACCAGCAAATGCCAGAGTTTCATTTTTCTTTAAAGCTGAGTAATATTCCCATATATGTATGTATGTATATATATATATATATATGTATATATATATATATATGTATATATATATATATATATATATATATATATATATACCACATTTTCTTTATCAACTCTGTTGAAGGGCACCTAGGTTGGTTCCATAGTTTAGTTATTATGAATTGAGCTGCTGTAAACATGACGTGTTTGTGTCCTGTAGTATGTTGATTTTAAATCCTTTGGGTATAAACCAAGGAGTGCTTTTTTTTTTTTTTTTTTTTTTTTTCGGTACTGGGGATCGAACTCAGGGCCTTGTGCTTGTGAGGCAAGCACTCTACCAGCTGAGCTATCTCCCCAGTCCAGGAGTGCTTTTTAATAAGATCCATTTATAACCATTATTTTTCAAAATTTAAACCTATATTCGCCCAACTGAGAAAATTTGTTTGACCCTTACTTTTATTCTTTCCACATTTTTATTGGTGCATTGTATATAGTAGTACATAATGATAGGATTTGTTGTTACATATTTTCACACAATGTAACAACTTTTTTATCTCTTAAGAAATATTTTTACTTGCAGATGGACACAATACCTTTAATTTATTTATATGTGGTGCTAAGGATTGAACCCAGTGCCTCACACCTGAGTTCTCTACCATTGAGCCACAACCCCAGCCTACATGTAACAATTTAATTTGGTCAATATCATTTCCCAGGGTTTCCTCACTCTTCCCTACTCTCTTTCCTCTACTGATTTCCCTTTGATTTTCATGAGATACCTACCCTCTCACCTTTATTTTTTTCCTCTTTGGCTTCCGCGTGAGAGAAAACACACACGTGACCCTTGATCTTCTGAATTTGGCTTATTTTGCTTAACATAATGGTCTCAAGTTCCGTCCATTTTCCTGCAAATGACATACTTTTTTTTTTTTTAAATGACTGAATATGTACACCACAATTTCTTTATGCATCCGTTGATGGATACCTAGGTTGCTTCCATAATTTGGCTATTGTGAGTTATGCTGTTATAACCATGGGTATGCATATATCATTATAGTATGATGACTTTAATTCTTCAAAATAAATACCAAGGAGTGGTATAGCTGGGTCATATGGTGGTTCCATGCCTAGTATTTTGACTTCCACACTTATTTCCCTAGTGGTTGTACTAATTTACAATGACAAGGCATTTATACATTTTGATAGATCATACATAGAGTGTAAAAGTGTTCCTTTTTCTCCATATCCTCTCCAGCATTTATTATTGCCACACCTTATTCTATAGTTTGTAATTTAAAAACAATAGGCTTTTTTTCAAGTATGAAGTTATTTAATTTCCAACTACCCCCTCAATGGTCTGGCGGCCTCTCTCCCATTGAGAATCACTGATTTCCACAAATGTTCTAATTTTGCCATAGCACGAATGTAGTATAAAACCCTCTATAATGTAAATACTATGTAATGCTTCCTGAAATGTAAGCCATATGTGTTTGGTTTATCTTTTTCTCTAATAATTTGAGAAAGAAACACCCAGTTCCAGGAGGGGGTGGTGGAGGGGATGGACATGGTTTCCCGACTTGATTGTTTCAGTCACACAAGCCCAGTACTGCCCTGCCTGATAGGGCTACTCTCTACTGAATCCAATTACAAGTGGGTGAAAAGGATATTAGAAACCCATAGAAATGACAGTGGGCAGTGTCTTGCCTTTTCCACCCTAGTATGTGTAAGCGCAAAGGACAGGAAGCCGACCTCAGCGTATTCAGAGAAGCCTTTATTTCTTTGCGGACTCGGGCGCCATTCAGATGCACTTTCCGGATGGGAAAATGGCCCTCAGTTACAGAGGGGATTCTGGTTTTATAGGGTACAATGAGGATGATGTAACCATTGGAAACCAAGCGTGCAGTTTTGATCATCAGGGGCTAGTTGTACAGGTTAAAACCAGACCTGAAGGGATGAGTATTCAAATCTTGCTCATTGTCATTCAGGGCTAATTTGACATGGGGAAGGCCAAGGTTTAGGGCCTGGCATTCCATATCCGCCCCTTTCCTTTAGGGCTCATTGTTATCAGGAATGCACTGGGAGAGGTTTACTGTTTGGCCAATTTCTGCTCCCACTTCCAGAACCACACCATCCCTCCTTTTTCTTGGGAAGCTGTCTTATAGTCATATTATTTTCTGTAACAATTCGGTATGCCTCAACAGAAGGACTGTGTCTTGCAGCTAAGCTAATGAACACTGACTATTTCAGAACATTGACTATTTCTGAGACAAGCCAGATACCATTATTTATTTAAGTTTCTTCCTTGGTGCAAGGTGTTTCCTCCATTTATTAACTATTTAATCTTCACATCTTTGGGAGTTATTCGTGTCCCTATTTTATAGATAAGGGGCCAAAACACTCATCTGGAGGGGAGTGATCGAGTTCAGAAATTCCATGTGACACCTGGTGTGATGCCACACGCCTGTAATCCCAATGACTCCTGAGTCTGAGCAGGAGGATGGAGGGTTCAAAGCCAGCCTCAGCAATTTAGAAAGGCCTTCAGCCACTTAAGGAGACTCTGTCTCAAAATAAAAAATAGAAAGGGGCTGGGGATGTGGATCAGTGATTAAGCATCCCTGGGTTCAATCCCCCGTACCAAAAAAAAAAAAAAAAAAAAAAAAAAAAAAAAAAGAAAAGGAAAGAAAAGGAAAGAAAAGGAAAGAAATAGAGCATGTCACTGAGGCTCTTACCCAGGAGGCTGGGGATGGGGCTCTTTTCCCAGGAGACTAGCTTCTGTGAAGCCCGTTTGAAATTGCCGCTTAATGCCAAGCTGGCATGCAGCACAGGCGGAAGAATTAGGATTTTGGAGACTCTCATCAGGGAAAGATGCTTAAAAGTGCAGCGTGCAGGAGTGAACGGGAGGCAGGCACTAGGGGTACAGTTGTCGCATGCTTACCAACAGCCCTCTCGAGGCACCTGGGACGAAGACTAGACCTGCTGGGGCCGCCCCACCTCCTCCCGGGGACAGGGGCGGGGTCTTGCGAGAGGACTGCCAGGGCGGTCGGCTCGAGACAGCTGCGTGCGCCAAGGCGGTGCTTTGTCTTCTTTCCCACAAAGCCCGACGCAGTGGTGCGTCCCAGCTTGGCCACACGCTGCCAAGGGCAGGCCTGGCAAAGAGGCCTCTCTTCAGCCAGGACCGAGAGCCTCGAGGGCCCAGGGGACCTCCTGGGCGAGCTTGGCCGCGCAGCTCTAGCAACCGAGGTCGGCGCGCCTGCTGGGCTCGCGCACACCTCGGGACGCCGAGGGAGCCCGGGCGAGGCCTGCCCGCGAGGCCTTGTCCTCTTTGTGCTCGGGCGGGCCGGGGCGAGCCGGTTGCTATGGGAACGCTCCTCGCGGCTCTGGGGGCGGGCCTTGCGGTCACGCAGACTCGGTTTGGGGGTGCCGCCCCACCCCCATCTGCATGCCATAAAGAATCCCGTGAGGTAGATGTTTTCTCAGGGGCCCCGGGGCTGCATTAATACAGAAGGCGGGATCAGGCTACACCCCACAAACTTCCCTAGATCCCCTCCTGCCAAGGATTTTAACGGTTCTTTAAAGCTGGATAGGGCATTGCAATTTGGGGGATTTGGTTAGGCGGGCCACACCCGTCCCGCGGTTTTAGGTCTTCCCGGGCCACGCCCCCTGGGGGGGACTCGTTCGAGGCCACGCCTTTTTCTTGGGCGTGTGGAAGGACAAGCTAAATAGAGATCAAAATTGAGTAGAGCCAGCGCTGCTAATCGCTCGGACTAGAGCGAGCCGTCCTCCGCAAGCGTCTTCCAGGGTCGCCCCACCCCACCTTTTTGACCGCGCGCGCGCGCGCGCGCGACTGCTCCTGCGCCTGCGCAGTGCTACTCGCTAGCTCACCAACTGAGAACACGCACGGAAACGCGGCGGCGCGCAAAGAGGGAGGAGCCGGCGTGATCGGGCGCGCGCTCGCGCCTAGAGTGACGCAGGAGAGCAGGCGAGTCGGGAGGATCGGGCGGATAGAGTGGCAGAACCGGGTTGTTGGGTGGGCGGTACGTAAGGCCGCTCTGGGCACGAGAGCGCCTATCTCACTGGCCCGCTCGGTTCTAGGAACAGATCCGGGGCAGAGGGAGGAGAACTCCGGGTAAGGGCTTGGTTGCCGCTGGCGCTACTGCTGCTGGGGTTTGCCCGCCAGCCCGCGCTTAGCGGGCCCTGCTAGTCAGGGTAAGTCGGACCCCTCCCGACCGGGCGGATGACTGTGAGATGACGCAGTGTGGGAGGAGGTCGGGGGCCTGTGGGTGGGAGCGGAGTGGGGGCGTGTGTGACGGACAAGGTTCTTGAGAAGGGGAGGAAGCCCGTCGAACGGTAGTAGTAATAGCAAGACACAACAGTCCTGTTCTCAAGGTGCGTACCAGGACTTTACGGAGCACTCGACAGCCTTCATTCTACTTAGCCACTACTGCGGTCTTCCGAGCTGCCTGTCAACCCATTTTACAGGGTGGGAAAACTGAGGTGTAAGAAGTTAAGTACTTTGTTCAAAGCCACACCGCTAGTACGTGAGCTTAGGTTTGTCTGGCCTAAGGCCTGTAATTTTAATATCCTTGCCTTAACCAAGGGAGAAAAAAAATAAATAAAGGAATGAGGTGCTAGAAGCGGGGCGGCGGCGTGAGTGGGAGAGAGGGTTCGAAGTGGAAGGGTGACCCTGAACGGGAAGGGAGTGATTACGGGAGTCGGGAGAGGACCTGAGTTTGGAACTTGGCGGGCCTCCCCCTTCTAACTCGCCGGCCCGCCTCCTTAGTTCTTGCAGCCTCACCTCTTTTCTTTGCAGTTTTTTGGCTTTCTGAACCCGAGCCATTTTGGAGTGCACAGTCCTGGGGCACTCGGTCGTCTTAGAACTGGTCGAATGCGGTTTTCTGGGCAGTGTCTTCGGACACTTTTCGGAGACGGAGGTTAGCGCGGACCCTGGGTGCCATTTCTTGTACCGTGCATCTACTTCCTTTTCCAACTGTCTACGCGCGGCAAAGCCTTTGTTCTGTGCTCTCTAGGGAGGTTCAGTCTAGCGAAGTGATGTTTATTTTTTTCCTTGCACACAGGCTAAAACCCAGAAAAAACAGAAAGTATAAATGTACTTTTCCCAAGCAAGCCTGCTACTCTGGACTGCTCGCAGAGGAAACTTGCCGCTGGCTTTATCATTAGTTGCTCTTCAGAGCTTTCCTGGATGAGTAAGGAACTCTGTTTAGGAGTTTACAGATCATCAGGAGCGGTCTGAACAGATGACTGCAGGTCAGCACAGGGCAGGGATCTTGGTAATTGTGTGTTGTGTGTGTGCCTGCGAACACATTTTTTCTTTTCTTTTTTTGGGGGGGGGCAGGGGGTGCTGGGGATCGAACCCAGGGCCTTGTGCTTACAAGGCGAGCACTCTACCGCTTGAGCTATCTCCCCAGCCCCACATTTTTCTTTTAAAGTTTCATATGTAGCTCATTCGGGAGTCAGGTTTTGATGTCAGCCTGTGAGGCAAACTTCGCAAATGATCAAAATCAGCATTTTCTTTAAGAATTCCTTAGGAAGGTGCAAAGTTTGTGATTGCCATTTTATTTCTGAGTATATCCAACACGGTCAGATTTTCCTTCAGCTGTGAAAGTTGTTACTGTTGCTTTGGTTGTAACCCAGATGAAGTACTTAGGTTTCCTTTAAGGGGTTGTGCTATACAAATATTTGGAAGGCATGGAGTCACTCTGCCTGTGAAATGCTGGCGTTGAGACGCTTAAAAGGAGGAAGATATACCCAAGAGAACAGCATGTTTGTGATTCCTGTCTCAGGCTCATTTTGGAGCAGGTGTTCACTGAGTGGAAAGTGGCAGGCCAGTTGCTGGTATTAAGTCACTATTTTCTCCTCTCCTTTTTTGGACATTACATACAATAATCTGACTTGCTAAGTTAAATGTCCATTGAGTGATTTCTCTTGTTTTGGAATGGCCCATTTAGGGACTTGCAAGCTATTATCTATTTCCCCACAGATTTTCTAGCTAAAGATTGTCTTGCAGATTTGATTTTTAAAAATTTTTTTTGGTATTGGAGATTTTCCAGGGGCACTTTACCACTGAGCTACATCCCCAATCCTTATTTTTTATTTTGAGACAGGATTTCCTGTCACCCTAAATTGCGGAGAGCCTTACTAAGTTGTTGAGGCTGGTCTCAAATTTGTGATCCTCCTGATCCTCTTGTCTTGCCTTTGCCAATGTTCTCTTGTGTGGTCCCCATTTGTCAGATATGTATAACAATGGCAGCTTTAATTTTACAGTGGTGAGCATTTTTATAACAATTTGGTAAATGGAGGCCAAGTTTTTTTCTTTCTTTCTTTCTTTATTTTTGTCTATTTCTCTTTTGTTACTTTTGGTTTTTGCTTAAGTGGAAACCTCTCTCAAAAGTCCCAGACTTATATGCACTTCCCCTAAAGAAGTTGTTTTTGAAATGACACCAGAAAGGAAGTACATTTTTCTGTGAGGGAAGTAGGAAGGGCACTGATTTAACTTTAAATGGGGATAGAAAATAGTTTTAACTTCTTTTGCAGGGAAAAATCGTAAGCATGGTTAGAAATCTAAAATTCTGATTCCCAGCATGTTCTTAATTATGGTCTGATAGTGGAATTCTTCCATGTTCAGTGTGAACTTCTGTTTTTCCTGCTGTTTTTCTCAGTTAATTTATTAGCTTTTAATAGAACAAAAACAAGAGAATAAATGGATTCTAAGAAGTTTCTCTCTGTATTTGTTGGGGAGGTACCATATAGTCTACTTAAGTTTAATAAGTATAATTTCAGAAAAACATGTATAAGTGTAGGGTGCCTTGAATAAGTGTTCTTAAAGGACTGTTGACAAAGCAGTACATTGTTTCATGCTGTTTGAGAGTGACAGTTTTGTTTTGTTCCTGATTCTCATTGTTCCATTTGCCAATCTTAAGAAAGCAAAGATTTTTCTTACTCTGCCCTTTGGAAACCATTCACATTCATTTTGTTGTTTCTAGGAAATTGCCCTGAATACATACACTAGAACCCACTATTATATTGTGTTCTTGGGTCCATGTGATGAACTTGCCTTAAAAGTAAAGGCCCTTAGAATAAGCTTCTAAGTTGGTCTTTTTTTTTTTTTTTTTCCCTTAAGATGAGGTCTTGTTATGTTGCTCAGGATGATCTTGTTATAGGGCTGGAGCCTTCTGGGATACTGAGGCAGCAAGAAGGCCCTCTTTCAATTGCGGGTTCTTGTGATCAAGTCAGAAAGATTTCAGACAGGTTGTTCAGAGTGACAGGCAGAAGTTTATTGTAGGGATGGGAAAAGGGAAAGGGAATACTCTCAAGGGAGAGATTGTGTCCTCTCAGAAGACTGCGTTCCAGTTATTGAGCTCTTAGAGAAGTTTCCAGAGTCTTGCTCAGGTCCGCCTCTTGAATTTTTTTTTTTTGTAATTTTTATTTTTTTTTAGTTGTAGATAAACACAATACCTTTATTTTATTTATTTTTATGTGGTGCTGAGGATAGAACCCAGTGCTTTGCACATGCTCGGCAAGCGCTCTTCCACTGAACCACAACTCCAACGCACCTCTTAAGAGCAGAATGACATCAGACTTTCAAGTCCCCACTGCCATGACCACTGTAGGTCACTTTGGCCTATTCTGACCAATTGTGATTGGAATCCGTTCTTAACAGATTTTATGGTTAGGGGTTATTATCCTTATTTCCCTGAATTCTGGGGTCTGGTCTCTGAAAGGATCACAAAAGTTCCTCCCCCCACTTCAAAGTAATTTGTACTCTTCTTTTTTTTTTTTTTTTTTGTGGTGTTGGGGATTGAACCCAGGGCCTTGTGCATGCAAGGCACGCACTCTACCAACTGAGCTATCTCCCCAGCCTGTACTCTTCTTATTGACATTATTTTGGGACTGCATTCTCCTGCAGATGACAGGTAGTTTGCTGAGGAATGTGATATATTCAGTCCATTTAAGCCAAATAGGTGTGTAGATAAATTGCTTTTTGGAAAAGAAAACAGGTGTGTGTGTCGGGGGTCAGCCCAGTGGGCCCATTTTACAGAATTATTCCCTTAATCCCATGTTTCAACCATTCATGTCTGTATGTCTTCTGTCTGTCAATCTTGAACTAGTGATCCTCTGGCTCAGCTTTCTGAGTTGCTGGAGTTACAGGTATGGTCCACTGTACCTGGCCATAATATGCTTTTTGAGTTTTTTTGTGGTGTTGGGATCCATCCAGGACCTTGAGCATGTTAAACATGAGCTCTATCACTGAAGCCTCTCCTGTTGCATTTGTTGTAATAACAGTATTACCCTGAGGCCACATGATATTTAATTTTGTCTTTAGAATGTTTCTCTTCCCCAGTTTCATCCTGGAAGCACACCATAAATTATTTATACCTGACAGCCTTTCTTCTTACTGTTAAATTGCTAGTTTTTTTTAGACAATATTATGTGTTTAAAACTAGACATTAGTAACTTAAATTTTGATTTTCATTGTGGTTGTTAAGGTTTCAAATTAGCAAGTAAAATTGGTTTTTACTGTTTAAATCCTACCCTTCATAATCTAGTTGCATAAATCTAAAGATTTAATTGTCTCCAGTCGTATTTGACTTGGATTGTGGGGAAAAATAATTTCCTTTCTAGGGGAATGCAAGGAGTTGTCCCATGTCCTTATTCATCACAGGTGTAAAGACAAGAGTGTGGACCCTTGAGTGTGAGAGTTTAGGTCTGCGTTATTTTAGGCTTTCAGAGATCTCATGTGCATTTAAAGGTCTAAAGTGATTCTTTAAGAAATATTTCCATGATTTGCTCTCTTTCCAAAGTGATGTCAAAGTCATGGAAAAGGGCATATTTTGTGGACCAAGGGACTAGTTTAGTCTTTAGATAGTCTACAGAGTGCTGAAAACTGGTTTAAAGTGTTTTCAATTCTGCTGAAGGGCAGCTTGGGTATATATCCTTCAATAACTTTAGTTTCTTCAGGTTAACGAAATTGTGTGTGTGCATGTGCTCATGTTTGTCTGTCTTGACAAAGGAAAGCTTTCTTTTTTTTTTTTTTTTTTTGGGTGCTGGGGATCGAACCCAGGGCCTTGTGCTTACAAGGCAAGCACTCTACCAACTGAGCTATCTCCCAGCCCCCAAAGGAAAGCTTTCTTGTCACATAAAATGAAAAGTAAATATGCTGATGTTCTCATTTTAGCTTAAACTAATGAAGGCATGGCAAAATGTTGATGTTTTTGTTTTGTGGACATACTACTGTACTAACTTAATTGATTTCAAAATATATTTTTAAATCTAGATCAGATCAAACATTGGTGATCAGATCAAGCATTGTCTGGATTACCTTCTCACATAGTTAGCTAAAAGTGACTTCTCAGGTTTCTTCAGGATGCCTGCAGCACTTGTAGAGAATAGCCAGGTCATCTGTGAAGTCTGGGCCAGCAATCTAGAAGAAGAGATGAGGAAGATCCGAGAAATCGTGCTCAGTTACAGTTATATTGCAATGGTAAGGAGCTCTATTCTACTTGATTCACTTTCTTGTTTGGACTTAAGGAATGTTTAATGTGAGATTTTGGGAAAAAAAAAAAAAAGATTATATTTCAGTAAAGTCTTGGTAAGTTAAACTCCATGGAGGTTTGGTTTTTTTTTTTTTTTTTTGCAGTGCTGGGGATCGAACCCAGGGCCTTGTGCTTGCAAGGCAAGCACTCTACCAGCTGAGCTATCTCCCCAGCCCCTGTGTTGTTTTTATGAAGCATGAGGTGTCTCTGAGGAGGGTGTAATCTCTAGCATCTTAGATTTTTCTGTAGTGTTACTCTGAAAACTCTTTAAAGCAGAAGTTGATTCAGCCCACAGGGTGTATCTGGTCCACTGATAGGGTGAAGTTGACTATAGTGTCTTCAAAAATTTGTTGCTAGCATTTAAAAATCATGAGCCCTCACTTAAATTCCAGATTTCTGGCATCTCTGGAAAAAATATGTAGATTTGGCATTCCTCCTTGATATCCATCCAGTGGCTGGAGAGGAGAGGGTATCTTGGTAATGTCTCTTGTAAGAGGCATGTGCTATTTTACTCCAGGGCCCATTACTTGTTACCGTTTTCATAGCTAGCTTGGTTTATTCTTTTATATTAGTTACTTGTGACTTGTGTTTTAGAGGTTATGTCGTTATCTTTTTTTTTGGGTACTGGGGATTGCACTCAGGGGCATTCAACCACATCTCCAGCCTTATTTTGTATTTTATTTAGAGACAGAGTCTCACCTCACTGAGTTGCTTAGTATCTCACTGTTGCTAAGGCTGGCTTTAAACTCTTGATCCTCCTGCCTCAGCCTCCCCAGCCACTGGGATTACAGGCGTGTGCCACTGCCTCCAGCTATATCATCAAGTCTTTAGCCTGGTATTCAGAATTCTGTGATCTCTGTTTAGTCTTTTTATTCAAAGAAAATGTGGTGTTTTGTTATTTTTTTCTGAAAGACTATTTCACTTCCCTGTAGTCTATTTTAATTTATATAGTAACTATCAATCTAGAATGTTCTCAATTGATCAACTGTCTGCAGTTGTCCAACTGCTTCTACATCTTACCTTAGTTGTTTGTTTGTTTATTTTTTTTTTTTTGCACTACTGGGAACGGAACCCAGGGGTGCTCTATAATTGAGCTATTTCTCTAGCCCTTTTATTTTTTATTTTGAGACCAGGCCTCAGTAAGTTGTTAAGGCTCACCTTGAATTTGTAATCCTTGTGCCTCAACCTCTGGAATAACTGGGATTCAGGCATGGGCCACTGCATGCAGCTGCCTAGGATTTTTAAATAGTTGTGCAAAGCTTTATGGTTCTAGTGCTTCTTCAGTAGATATCAAAAGATCACTATTTTAAAAGATTGTGCCCAAGTGTTGGGCTTATCATATAACTTTTATAAATTGAAGCAAAATTTTATTTGTGTAAATTTTAATTTCTGAATTATTAATTTGTGAAACCTAATGAGAGGCTTTTTCCTTTTCTAGGACACAGAATTTCCCGGTGTTGTGGTACGACCAATTGGTGAATTTCGTAGTTCGATAGATTACCAGTATCAACTTCTGCGGTGCAATGTTGACCTTTTAAAAATTATCCAGCTTGGCCTTACATTCACAAATGAGAAGGGAGAATATCCTTCTGGAATCAATACTTGGCAGTTCAATTTCAAATTCAACCTTACGTAAGTTTCTGAGACATTTCTCAGTGTTACTTGTTGATCTGCTATTATCACTGCAGACTGTGATTTCTTGTTGATTTTTACTAATTTTAAATTTTGTTTCTACTGAACCCAGCTAGATGTTGGACAAAATAGTCAGAGAATGGAATAGGGAATCTTAGAAAATAAAGTCCCCCTTAAAGTATTCTTAAAACTTAACATAAAAGACAACGTTGGTCTGAGAGTGTAGATCAGTGGTAGAAACTTGTGTAGCATGAACCCTAGATGTAATCCCCAGCACCAAAAAAAAAAGAAGACAACTCAATTAAAAATTGCTGCCAGGCATGGTGGTTCATGCCTTTAACCCCAGCTATTGAGGCAGTTGAGGCAGAAGGATGGCAAATTAGCAAGACCCTAGGCAATTTAGTGAGATCCTGTCTCAAAAAATAAAAAGGGCTGGGGATGTGGCTCAGTAGTTAAGCACTCTTGGGCTCACTCAAACAAACAAAAACAGTATCAAACAAAAACAAAAACAAAAAAAACACGCACATGGCAAATGATCCGAATAGGGGTTTTCCCCTATGTTTCTAAATGGCCAGTCAGCCCATGAAAGGATGTTCAACATAATTAGTCAAATCAAAACCACACTACTTCACACCTACTGGAGTGGCTATAGTCAAAAAGATATAATGGCTTAGAATAATATTTAATAATTAACAGAATTCAGCATAACATAATTGAGTGTTGGAGAAAGTGTGGATATATTAGAATCCTTATACATTGCTGTTGGGAAATGTAGAAATCTTTGGAATATTTTGGATAATTGTTTGACAGTTTCTCAAAAAGTTAAAGAGTTGCCACATGACCCAGCAGTTCCACTGCTAGGTTTATGCTCAAGAGAAGTGCAAACTTATTCATGCAAAAAACTTGTATGTAAATTTTCATAGTACATTTTTCATAATAGCCTCAAAAGGAAATAATGCAAATGTCTATGACTTGTCAAATGGATAAATAAAAAGTGGTATGTCCATGTGAAATAATGTTAATTATTTTATGAAAAGGAATGAAGTTCTGATTCATGCTCCACATGGAGGAAGCTTGAAACGTCTATTTTTTAAGGAAAAAAATATTGAGGCTGTCATTTTGCTGATTGTATGAGCTAGTGTTAAGTGTATTTTTTATCAGGTCCTATTTCTTTAATACTGCTTTGTTAAAGTGGTCATTAGGTACACATGATAGTTAAGAATAATTTTTTGACTGTTATTCATGTTATGGAAATCTCTGAGGTTCAGATAATTTTAGGAAGTGAGTGAATCTTTGAAGATTAAAGTGGTTTTCTTTATGATTATTTCATGCAATTATATCTGGAAACAATGTGAAATCTAGTGAAAAAGGAGTTATTTAGCTTAATATATTTCCTTATTTTTGTATTTTGTGGTATTATAAATATTACTGTATTTAAATTGATGAATATAGCTTTACAGTGGAATATTATGCCACGGTTAAAAAGGATGTTATTAAGTATTGATTTGGAAAGGTAATCTGTGGTACATAGATATAGGAATGTAGCTATATATGTGTAGTTAGAGAAAAATAGTACTAAAAAAAGTTATTTCTGTAGGGTAGAATTATATCAACATTAATATGTATTTTTTTAAAGAGGAAATTTGGATCTTTTGTAATTAGGACATTTAGCTGGGGCAAAATTCTATTTTTTTATCTGTCACAGAAATAAGATTTTCTGCTTTACATGCTTGCTGGAGTACTAGAAGAAATGAATGATCTATTTTTTTAAAATGATTTTTTAGTTGTCAATGGACCTTTATTTAATTAATTTATTCATATGTGGTGCTGAGGGTTGAACCCAGGGCCTCACACATGCCAGGCAAGCGCTCTACCACTGAGCCACAACCCCAGCCCCGAATGATCTATTTTTAAATTATGAAAAGTATTTCAAGAATACGTGTACTATAAATATAAGTTGGTGGTACTCTTGTTGCCTGCTGCTTGTTTCATGATCCACCAACTAATTAGGAGAACACTTTGTTTTTCAGAGAGGACATGTACTCCCAGGATTCCATAGACCTCCTTGCTAACTCAGGACTACAATTTCAGAAGCATGAAGAGGAAGGTATTGACACGCTGCACTTTGCAGAGCTGCTTATGACATCAGGAGTGGTTCTTTGTGACAATGTCAAATGGCTTTCATTTCACAGGTCAGTTTCAGAGAATGCGTATCTTTCTTGGTGTTGGGCTACACTATAGCACAGCATCGAATTCTTAGTTATTTTTGCAGTTCTCTTGGCTCTGTTCTGTTCATCAGCAGCAGTTAGAAGTTGAAAATTGTACCTGGGTACAGTAGTGCATTCCTGTAATCCCAGTTACTCTGGAGGCTGAGGCAGGAGGATTGCAAATTCACGGCTAACCTGGGCAACTTAGACCCTGCTTCAATAATAAAAATAAAAAGGGCTAGGGATGTAGCTCAGTAGTAGAGTACCCCTGGCTTCAGTCCCCATTACTAAAGAAAAAAGGCAAATGATACTTATGTTTCACTTTTTCAGAAAACACTGAACACGTTGGTGCTCATACTGGTTTGTTTTACACAGTATTGGACCCATCATTTGGCCATCAGTGGGTGTGTTTCCAAGTGGAAAGATGGAGGTTGAAAAGGATTACACAGTTGGTTGTCTTTTCAATTGTCTTGGAGTTTTCCAAATATTGAAAATGCAAATTCCTGTTAGGAAGTATATTTTACCTTTTCAGAACTTTTGGATTTATTTATTTATTTATTTATTTTTTTATTTCTTGGTACTGGGGATTGAACCCAAGGGCACTCAACCACTGAGCCACATCCCCTGCCCTTTTTCATATTTCCAGACAGGGTTTCCCTAGCAGCTTAGGGCCTCCCTAAGTTGCTGAGGCTGGCTTTGAATTTGCGAACCTCCTGTTTCAGCCTCCTGAGCCTTTGGATTACAGGCATGCATAACCACACCTGGGACTTTTAGATGTTTGATGAATAAAATCTACATTTATGCTGGGTGTAGTGGCACTTGCCTGTAATTCCAGTCGCTCTGGAGACTGAGGTAGGAAGATTGCAAGTTCAAAGCCAGCCTCAGCAAAAGTGAGGTATTAAGCAACTCAGTGAGACTGTCTCTAAATAAAATATAAAATAGGGCTGGGGGTGTGGTTTAGTGGTAAAGTGCCACTGAGTTAATCCCCAGTACCACCCCCTGCCCCCCAAAAAAATCCACATTTATAAATCCTTGGGTTCTGTTGTATATGTTCCACAGTATCCTGTTATATGTAACTTAGTAGAAACTTCACAGTACAATAGGGCATACTATTTTGGGAGATTGAAAGCTCCTAACATAAGATAGCATTTTAAGAGGTTGACCTTTGGGATCTGGTAACTGCTGCTTTTTTTTTTTTTTTTTAATTTCCTTGCTTTATTCTCTCTTGTAGTGGCTATGATTTTGGCTACATGGTAAAGTTGCTTACAGATTCTCGTTTGCCAGAAGAAGAACATGAATTCTTTCATATTCTGAATCTTTTCTTCCCATCTATTTATGATGTGAAATACCTGATGAAGAGTTGCAAAAATCTTAAGGTATACTATATTTTTATCAATATTAGCTAAGAGAAAAACAGAAAATTTTGCTTTGTTGCTGTGTGTTCTGCATGCATCCTTGAGTGTCTGGTAGGTGCCAGCATTCTGCTAGATAGGGTGTCACACAGAACTGATTGGTACAGGATTTTGTGTGGCAGTTGTCCATGCAGGTGACCTGCACATGAAGGGAGTTCTCTGTTTCTCTCATCCTGAGGCAGCAAGGCAGTGTTCTTCACCTGAGGCCCATAAAACTAGTGAAATAACTGGCAATGTGAGGTGTATGTTCAGTGTATTTGAGATGGGCTCTGTACTGTCCTAGATTCTCAGAAGGTTCTTTTTTTTTAATGTCCACAAGTTGGGGGTTTTTTTTTTTTTTTTTTTTTTTTTTTTTTGTGGTGCTGGGGATCGAACCCAGGGCCTTGTGCTTGCGAGGCAAGCACTCTACCAACTGAGCTATCTCCCCAGCCCCCACAAGTTAGGTTTTTAAGACAACATAAAGAATCAGGAGAAAAGGCACATGCCAGTAATCCCAGCTACTAGGATCCAGGAGGATCACAAGTTGAAGACCACCCTGGATAATTTAGTAAAACCATGATACAAAACTTAAAAAAAAAAAAAAAAAGAAAGAAAGAAAGAAAAGAAAAGAAAAGAAAAAAAGGATCTGGGTGTAGTTCCATGATTGAGCACTTGCCTAGCATGTGTGAGGCCCAAGGATTGATCACCAAAACCAAACCCCTGCCCCAAGATAAAAACAAAAAACATGTATGTAAAAAAAGGGTTTGTTCTTTTTTTTTTAAAAATAGTCAACCCTTAAATAGTTTTGTTTTTTTTGTGTTTTTTTAGTGCCAGAGATTGAACCAGGGGCACTTAACCACCAACCCACATCCCCAGTCCTTTTTTATATTTTATTTAGAGACAGGGTCTTGCTGTGTTGCTTAGGGCCTTGCTAAGTTGCTGAGACTGGCTTTGAACTCACGATCCTCAGCCTCAGCCTCCCGAGCTGCTGGGATACAGGTGTGTGCCAGTGCACCCGGCTCAACTCTTAAATAGTCTTAACTGGTAAAATACCCCATTCATATATGAATTCTTATTGCCTTAATACAAAATACTTAATGACTCAAGCCCCCTAATTTCTCATAAAGTCAAGCTCCTCAAGAGTAAAGAAACATTATGGAATACAGAAAACATAAAGTGAGAGTTTGCAGACCTCCCCTCAACTAACTTTTCTGATAGTGGACACCAAGGAATATATATACAAGACACACAAAAAGGGTCAAGGCCTTTGACCTCTGAAACTTCACTCCCCTTTCCCCAGATAATCTAGAAATTAATGATAAAGTGCCACAGGCTTGGCAGAAAGTCTGAAAAGACCTGTGTTTGTGTTTCATCATCTTCTACATCCCTTCTTTTAAAAATAATTCCTCTCAGAGAGTTCTTAACCCTAAAAGTTCAAGAAGTCACTACCCTAATGAATAGTTGGCAGAAGAGATTTGCTGTCTAGAATTGGATCAGCATTTATCATTTCTTTAATCTTTTTCTATGTTAAAAATGTAGAAAAGAAAGGACCCAAAACCAGAATGTAACACAGTATATCAGTTGGAGGCAAGGAAAGAGTTAAGGACCAAAAAGAGTATTGGGAGGCCTATTAAGTAAATGGCCTCACTTTTGCCACCATAATAAAGTGAACTCGAGAGTGAACTTGGTTGAATGCAATAGGGCAGGTTTGGGTCTGTAATATTGTTTTCTGGACATCTCCAGGGAGGTCTTCAGGAAGTTGCTGATCAGTTGGATTTGCAGAGAATTGGAAGGCAGCACCAGGCAGGCTCAGACTCACTGCTGACGGGAATGGCATTCTTCAGGATGAAAGAGGTAAACTCTTTTGACTACAAGGGCCTCTCTGAAGGGATTTGCTGTTTAGAAGTGGATTGGCAGCTAACTTGCTGAAGGCTGAGGAGGTTGGAGATCTTTGTGGGCTGTTTGTCAAACCTTTGTAGTTTCTGTTGGAAGTCAGTGGCCATTCTGAGAGCAGTTGTTTTTGTTTATTATGGTGTGCCAACATAATCAAATGTAGTTTGAGAGGGAACCACTTCAGAATACTCAAGTGTTCTTAAGCATACTCAAGTCCAGAGTATATTTGGTGTTCCTTGCTGCTCTAATCTTTTCAGTTGTTTGCTTTTCTTATTTCAAGAATAGGAATACATTTGTTAGACCACTCATTTATTTATTGCTGAATTCTGTTAATTGTTAAGTATATCAAGTTTACTATAGCTCCTAATAAACACTGAATATTTCCTTTGATTTCTTACCCACTTGAGTAAGTTTTAAAATATATTTGAAGAGATAGAGGAGTGAGAAACTGCTTTGAAAAATTGAAAAATGAAAATTTTATTGACACCTTTGAGAAGTGAATTAGATTAATTGATACATTTCCTCTTTGTTATTCCTAGTCGTAAACCACAGCTGTTAACTATGTTCTGGGAGGTTGTGCTAGTCAGCTTTTATTCACTGTAATAAAATACCTGAGATATTCAACTTAAAGGTAGAGAAGTCAATTTTGGCTCACGGTTTCAGAGGTTTCAGCCCGTTGTTATTGACTTTGTTGGTTTTGGGCTTGTGGTGAGGCACACTCTGGGAGAGGGTGGTGGAGGAGATCTGTGCACCTCCTGGTGGCTGGGAAGCAGGGAGAAGGAGGGGCCAGAGTCCCAGTATCCCCTTCAAGAGCATCCCCAGAAGTCTAACTTACTTCCAGTAGGCTTCACCTCCTAAAGGTGTACCACCTCCCAGAAATGTCACATGCTGGGGACCAAGCCTTTCAGCACATGGCCTTTGGAGGACATTCAGGATCTAAGCTGTAACATTCTGAGTTTAACCACCAGACTCATGTCCATCTTACAATGCAAAATGCATTCAGTCCATCTCCAAGAATTCTCAGATTCTTGTATTTCGAGCATTGCTCCAAAGTCAGTGTTCAAACTCTCCCAAGACTTAAAGAAAACTCAGCTTTTAGCCCCTGTAAAAATAAAAAAAAACTAAAGTACATATTTCCAAGATAAAATGGCATAGGGTAAACATTCCCATTCCAGAAGGGAGAAATAGGGGCATAGGAAAGGGAAGGACTAATCCAAACCAAGATTGAGAACGAGCAGGGCTAACATTAAATCCTATAGTTCTATGTCCAGCATCCTGTGCACAGGGTGGCATGACATGAGTTCCAAAGAACCTGGGCAGCTCTGCTGTCATGGCTACAGACCATGTGACCACTTTTGGGCCGGTTCTGCTTGCAGCCTGTAGTTTCCCTTGGTAGACAGTTTGTGGCCTCCCTGAGTAGATATTTCCTGTTTTGGGCATCTAACTTCCTGGGACCTCCATTGCATCTTTGGCTTTACTATCACAAATTCATGTATCACACCTTCATGTGTCAGGGGCTGCTTGCAGGCATTTGACCCTGCCATACACTGCTTGGTTCCCAGGCTTTCCTTTGAAATCTTTTTTTTTTTTTGCGGTGCTGAGGATCGAACCCAGGGCCCTGTGCTTGTAAGGAGATAGCACTTTACCAACTGAGCTATCTCCCCAGCCCCCTCCTTTGAATCTTGGGAGAAGCCTTTGTGATACCATAACTCTTGCATTATGCATGCAAAGTCAGCATCACATGGACTCTGCCAAGGTTTATGGCTAGCCTGAGCTCTTCCTGGGTTCATTTGAATCACAGCTGCAACAGCTTTAGTGCTTTGATAGCTGAACAAAGGAAATAAGAAAAACAATTCATAGGCACCTCTGTTAGCAGGGAACTCTGGGGTCTATTCTCAAATCTTTGAGTCTGCTTTAGGTGGAATCTTGCTGATTCCTGAGATGTCCTCAAGGCATCTTTCGTATTGTCCTAGTGCTAAGTACTTTGCTTCCTTTTAATGGCACTAATCTTTTTGGTAACCACATTCTCCTTTGCCCAGCTTTAAATGGACTTCTTTTCTGGTCAGATTGCAAGTTTTCCAGATCTTCTCTGATTTTTGCTCAGTTCTCACTGTAGATCTGGCTAAAAAAAGCCAGCAGTATTAATGCTGTGCTTTCTCGAAGTTTTCTCTGTCATATAAACTTGTCTTTCATCATTAAACTCAGCCTCTTATAAAGTTTCAGGGCACAGACAAAATGGAGACAAGTTCTTAGCCAGAATGTAATACAAATGAACTTGAATCCATTTCCCAACAGAGTCATTTCTCTGAAACCTCATTAGCACAGCCTTCACTGTCTGCATTCCCATCAGCATTTTGGTCTTCTGGGCTCCCACCAGAATTGCCCATTAATCTCCACTTCTAGCAATCTAGACTTTCTCTAGCCTCTTTTTCCTCTAGTTTTCCAATTTCCTCCTGCAAACCAGTTCCAAAGACTCTGATCCATATTGTGAGGAACAGTTATCAGCTTTCTGTGTTAGTTAGCTTTTCATTGCTGTGATGAAATACCTGATACAATCAACTTAAAGGATGAACAGTTTATTTTGGCTCATATTTTTGGAGGTTTCAGTTTATGGTTGGTTGACTATTGTTTTTGGACCTATGGCAGACCAGCATCATTGGGAGGTTGTTCATTTTACGGCGGCTGAGAAGCAGAGAGAAGGGAAGGGCATTTCCCCAATGACCTACTTCCTCACATTAGGCCCCTCTTTCTTAATGTTCCATCACCTCCCAGTAGTACTACAGGCTGCTGACCAAGCTTCAGTATGACCTTTGGGGGAAACATTTAAGATCCAAACCATAACAGAAGTGTTTTAGGTCAGTGGTTCTCAACTGGGGATGATTTTGCTCCCCCAGTACATTTGGTAATGTAGACATTTGGTGGGGGAGGATGGTGTGCTGCCGGCTAGGAACACTGCTAAACATCCTGATGCACTGGATTGCCCCTGCCCAATAAAGAATCATCTTGCCCCCAGTAGTGCCACTGTGAAAGAGAAGGGGCAGCGGTACTAAGCAGCACAGCACAGGCAGTAAGCACATTCCTGGGAGGTCGGAGTTTGCTTCGAAGACAGTCTATATTTAGAGAAAGAAGAATGAAAAGACTATGTGCGGGAAAGGTCCGGAGGCCCCTTTTTTTTTTTTTTTTTTCTTTTTTCTTTTTTTCTGAAGTTAGTTTGATTTTTAGAGAGCTGAGGGGTTGATGTGCTGCTAGTGTTTAGACTTGGCGCGACTCCTGGCCTGATTCTCACTGCAGTTCTCTATCCTATTCTGCAGTTGTTTTTTGAGGACAGTATTGATGATGCAAAGTACTGTGGCCGGCTCTATGGCCTAGGCACGGGAGTGGCCCAGAAACAGAATGAGGATGTGGACTCTGCCCAGGAGAAGATGAGCATCCTGGCGATTATCAACAACATGCAGCAGTGACGGCAGCCAGGCTCTGCTGGGTGGGCCCGATCTCAGAGTGGTGCTTCCTGTGCTGACTGTGTACTCATCTTCCCCAAGAGAGAACACTTGAGCAAACTGTACCCACCATCTGCATTGAGCAGAAAGACTTGTTTTAATGAAGACAGAAGATGTCTTTATTTTAGATCCAGAAGAGGGGAGTTTGCTCTGAATTTGTAAACGAGTCTTCCCTGTTCCTCATCCCCACGCCTCTCCTCTCCAGCTGCCTCCTACCACCAGCATCCAGGGCTCATTTGACACCTTTTTAAATATCCAGGACAAGTCTGAAACAAACTAGTAAAATGTATATAACTCTTACCTGTTGTCATTTTTTTTTTCTTTTAAATTTGTTGCTAATCTCTGATGGAAGATTCTTGCTAAGATTCTCAGCTGAGCTGAGTGCTTCCAGGGCAAATGGTGTTCTTGGGAAGTGGGTTATACATCTTGAGGCTTTGCCTTTCCTTTTTTGACCCTTCTTGAGGACATTTGCTTTCCTCATACTTTGGTAGTCTTTTATGTACTGTTATATGGAATGAATTGCCCATTGCTGAAATTCGAAGACAATTTTACATAATCTGTCTACCACCCTTCATTCACGATCAACTCCAGGTTGGACATTAAGTTGACCACTGAAGTATCTTGAAGTCTGTGTTCCACTGTGCCACTGAGATTTGCTCTCACTCATGCATCATCTGAGGTCATTTTAAGTTTTCAGATAATGAATTCGATCCTGAAGGAAATGAGTAACATCAGATTTTGGGGTCTTACGCACATTATATTTTTAATAATGTGATTTCAGACGGTCATCTGTGTTCTCCAACCTCTTCTCCATTTTCCCTGTTTTTCCTTTCAGCAAACGTGAGGAGTTAGGTGGATTAGTGTGAGTACCAGGAATGTGATTTTTTTAAGAAGGTTACAGTAGTTATAAACAGGGCAGTCAAGGAACTTGGCTTAGAGAGATCTCTTGGAGTAATATCCCACAAATGGGAATAGGAAGCTCAGGACTTTTGTTTTGTTTTGTTAAAACTAACCATTTAAAAAGTACACTGTGATTTTTTGAATGACTACAGAATGGAGTTTTGAAAAAACCAAAAACCTCTGGAATGGCGGAAATAAAAACCGGTAACTCGCTGAAGTGGATGAATAGCCTTGCATTTTAAAAGCTTATGGAAAACTCAATTTGAAATGAAAAAATGTCAAGTATTATAAGCTGGTATTTAAGATGCTTGTAAATATTATTTATGTTTTTAATTTTGTAAAATAAAGATTTTTTTAACCACCGGTATGAAGGTTTGGTCTTTGAAAGATGGAATGACATGGGAGGGTCTTGCCTTTATTATTGTGTTACATACAAAGCACTGCACTTGGTAGGAACTTGCTAATGAGCACCTGTGTACAGAATTATCTGCTTCATACCCCCTGCTGTTGGGCTTCGCCAGGAAACCAATTTAACTTTATTCTCTGGGGCCACTCATTATCTGTGATGGATTAGCTTATTGCTAATTAATGGAATTCTTTAGGACATATTGAACTTAAGGTATTCTAGACTTGGCTCATGGCTTTATCTTCAGCCTTTTCTATTGCACAAAAATGTGGAATTACAAGTCCAGAACAGATACAGAATTTTAAAAGTTTGTATTAAGTTCAGGTTTTGCTGTTGCTCAGGCCAAGCTTGAACACCTGGGCTCAGGCCTCCTGAATAGCGGGGACTATAGGCATGTACCACTGTGCCCAGCAGATCTAGAATTTTGGCTGGGAGCGAGGTCACATGTAAGAAGCTATTACCTAAGATCTGGAAAGCTGTAATCATCGGTTCATAGTCAAGGTACCCTGGCATGCTGGTGACTCAAGTCTTTTACAGATGTCCTTCCAAATTTGATTAAAATAGGGACTTATCTTTTCTACAACTGAGAACAGAATTACACATTGGGAGAAATGCTGAGATGAAGGGTTGTTGAGTAGGGGTCTGGTCACTGCATGGGAGAAGAGATTATTAAAGTGGTTTTAACAAAAGAGCACAAATTTGTTAGAAATGGCCACAGCTTTGCATTGTGTGGAAGTGGTTACCCTCAGAAAAGGATGGCGTGGAGGGGTCAACTTTGGGTGTAGTTCAGTCCTATAGATACTGCCTGATGTTCTTGAATTTGTGTTGTTAAACTGGTATGGTGGGCTGTCAACCACAAGCCAAAGCTGGAATGAATGAGGTCAGTTTAGAGCTCTTTGTAAGTCAAAGCTATCAATGAGTTAATTTTCTTGTTTATTCAGTCAGTGAATTTTCATTGAGCACCTACTAAATACTAGACACTTGCTAGGGTCAAAACATAGAAGACAATCTCTACCCTCACTGGAGTTTACAATCTACCTTGTGTTGTCAGACTGCAGATAACTCACACAAATACAGTTTAAGGTATGAGTCACTGATGTCAGTGCGGTAGATGTTCAGGGAGTATTTTCATAGAAAGGGTATTTAGGCTGAGATCTAAGAGTTAAGTCATCCAGAAGAACAACAGATAAATCCCGAGGTGGCAGAAAAGTTGGTGTGTTCCAGTAGCTAAAGATTATTGTGGCTGGAATCTAGGAGCAGGATGACAGGCCAAGGTAGAACGGAACAGGCTGGGCTGTGTGAACTACACTGAAGATCGAGCTTTCTCTAAGAGCCATGGGGAAGGTTGTTAAGAAGGGAACTGACAAAATTGGATTTGCAATTTAGGTTAGTCACTGCTAGAGACTTAGTAATAAGAGTGCCTTCAGAGAGACACTGGGAGGCCAGTGCAGTCATCCAGGTAACTAGGTGGTGGTACCCTGATGTTGATCCAGGCTATCATGGGGGTAGGGGAGATTAGAGACAACCAAAAAGATTGCTTGGTGATACATCCTTGCCACTCAAGAACCTGAGTCATCTCCTTGGTGCTCTGGCTCTTGTGGTTCTGATTATTAGGGAGATGTAATTATTTATTTGAATTATAATAGCTTAAGCACCCTATATAGTATTAGACTAGGAAAGGAGTTTAAGAGGAAGTTGAGTTGTTATTTTGTTAAACTTTGCTATTGGGTGGTTTAAAAAAAAAAAAAAAAAAGATTTTTTTTCAGAGAGGAAAGCAGAAGCACATCCAAAGGAGAATGTGGGCCATCTTTAGGAGAGACAGCCTGCTTTTATTGTAGTTTTCAAGTAGCAATTCTTGGGTCTTACCAAGCAGTATTTGAAGAGTATGCAGAGTTCCTCCTCCCAGAGATGATAGTTTTGGTAAATCACAGGGAGTTTAGAATTTCTAGTTTAATAGCTGTTCTTTACTCAAGTGGAAGGGAATACATTTTTCTTTCATTTTAGCAGACTGTGGAATTGCCATCCAGTCTGCACTTAGCCATGCCCATTTATCTTTTCATTCAAGAAGATTCTCTAACCCTAGGACCACTGCATCCTCTTGTTAAAGGTGTTACCACGCAAAGAACTATGAGGATTTAAACTTTACTGTATCTCCTTTGTGGAATTTTTTAAGCACTAAAGCTAGGCACATACAAATATCTTTTAAACAAAACTGTCTCTCAAGCCTTTTCCTTCCTTGAGAGTTCTGTTAATGAGTTTCATTCTTACTGCTCACAACTCCAACCTTAGGAATTAATTGAAAAACTAGATTCTCAAGCAAAAAGCTTTCACAATGAATCTTAAAACAGTTAAATCATTGGTAAGGAGTACTCCCTTCCCTGACCTGAGATTGTCTTTTAATTTTCCCGTCTTAGTAACTGGATATGAACTGTTGTTCAAATGTTCAAGAAAAGAATAAGAATTTTTTTTTTTTTTTTGGGTGCTGGGGATCGAACCAAGGGCCTTATGCTTACAAGGCAAGCACTCTACCGACTGAGCTATCTTCCCAGCCCCAGAATTTTTAATTAAATAGTATTTAGGGTTCCTTTATGGTAGAGCAGGAGTTCAGTGATCCAACACTTATATACGTAAAATTAGGAATATGCATTTTTCTCCAAAGTGTATTTGTGGGCTTTAATTCTCAAAAGGGTTCTGTGACCTCAAAAGATTTAAGAGCCACTAAAATAATTTCTTCCTGAGCTACTTGGTCACCACCAATCATTTGTTATAAAACTGAAGGGATAACACACATTTGAGTAAGTTGTTTGTTCTTGTAAAGCTTTCATAAGTGATATATTCAAATAAGCAATTCCATAAAACAATAAAATCAAACCTTCAACCTAAAGTAGAGATGAAGGGTAAAGAGTCAACATGATGAGGAAGGCCTATGTCACATTCACACTTTAGTCTTTGAAAGTAGATGTAGGAGAGCCAAGGTAAATGAAAATAATTAAAAACAAAATTATACCAATAGGTAGAATAGGCAGTTCTACCTCCAACAAAAATGAGATGCTTAGGATCAGGTGAAGTATTTATAAAGGTAGCTGTGTTCAAGAACATAACACTTTGGGTGGTTACAAAAGTTTCTCCTCTTTGGGGGAAACCTGCGTAAGGCTTTGGAGATGACACAGTCACTCTGCAGGTATTAGTTCTGAGCAACTACTGCTGGCTTTTCATGATCTTAGTTCCAAGGCAGACTCCACTGTGTCTGAGGGAGACAGCGATTCAAACTTAACTCGTGGTATTAGTTTGGATCACTGCAAACATGTGGAGGGATCAGGGTGAGTGCCTGGCAAGGTGTAACTGCAGAGGTGAAAGATGTCAATAATTCTGTGGCACAGTTTCTGCAAGGTTCACGTGCAGAAGGTCTGGCAGTGTCTTCTGTAAGCTTTAGTGTTGCTGTATTTCTGAAGGAGCTCTTGGGCCTGTTGCTGCATTTCTTGGGTCACACAGCCAGGACACTGGGACCCGATATGAAGCAGGACGAGACAGCACTCCAGCACATCTGGGAAGGGCCAGGCCTGAAAGATAGAAGGATGAATAAAGACACGTCTGCAGAAGAGCAACGGACAACACTCATAATTCGGACTCATCTACTGATCCTTCTCAGGCTGGGCTGAGCCCCATTTCTCTCGAAAGTGATGTTCAGTTACTATGAGGAGGAATGACATGTAAAATTGGGGTGGCGGGCTGGGGAGATAGCTCAGTTGGTAGAGTGCTTGCCTCACAAGCACAAGGCCCTGGGTTCGATCCCCAGCACCGCAAAAAAAAAAAAAAAAAAAAAAAACTGGGGTGGCTAGTAGATGTTCTTTTCAAGTGACAATTTTTCTAGTGGCCTACTAAAATCAACTCAGGAAAATGCTGCTGCTCTTCTACGAGAGCCACAGCCAAATTTTCTTATATAGCTGTAAACTATCAAACACATGGTACCATTTAAATTTTACTTCTTACCTTCTAAGTATAAACCGATTTCTCTTTGGACTGAGTTAGATCAATAATCTAGTTTCACTTCCACAGACCATTTTGGCTAACCAAAGGCAACTGGATCCTAAACTTCTAAGCACATACAAATATTTAGACTTCAGAAACTGAACAGAGAAGAAGATGACTTTTCAGAATCTGGTAGAGTCAAGTAGTAACACAAAAGTAGTGTTTTATCAAATGAACCGCTATAAATCTTACCTTAATACTCTCAGGAAAGTTTGCCATTCTTTCATTTGCCTCAGTAAGCCTTTTGGTTAATTCAGGCAGAGAGACTGTCTCATTTTTGTCTTCTTTACTAGTAATAATAAAAAAGCACAAGTCATGTGTCTTGCCTTCAGGAACTTTTCCCCCTAATTATTCTTATTATGGTAAAATACACATATCAATAAAAAATTCACTGACTTAACCATTTTAAAGTACACAGTTCTGTAGTACTAAATGTTTTCCTAATGTTGTGAAATCATCATTACCATCTACACCCAGAATTTAAAAAAAAAAAAATCTTGTAAAATTGAAGTTCTACACATAGAACCACTCAACTAAGAAGTGGTTACCACTCAACTTCGTCATATAACTGGAATCATACAGTCTCTCTCTTTTTGTGAGTGGTCTATTTCACTTAGCATAATGTCCTCAAGAGTCATCCACGTGGCAGAATGTCAGAATTTCCCTCCTTGCTTATCTGTCTCTCAGTGGATACTTAGGTGCTTTCTTGTTTTACCTCTTGTGAATGGGTCTGTTATAAACATGGCTGTACATACCTGAGACCTGTTTTTTCATTCTTTCATCATATATTCAGAAGTAGAATTCCTAGATCATATGATAATTCTGGTTTATTAAAAATATTTTTGTAGTTATCAATTAATCTTTTTTATTTATTTTTTATTTTTTTTGGTGCTGGGAATTGAAGCCAGGGCCTTGTGCATGCTAGGCAAGCACTCTACCAACTGAGCCATATCCCCAGTCTCTGAATCTTTTATTTTATTTATTTATATGTAGTTCTGAGTATCAAACCCAGGGCCTCACACATGCCAGGTAAGTGCTCTACCATGACCCACAACCCCAGCACTGGTAATTGTTTATTTTCACACACACACACACACACACACACACACACACACACACACACACATATATTTTATTGTAAACAAATGGGGTACAACTTGTTTCTCTGTTTGTACATGAAGTAGAGGCGTACCATTTGTGTAATCATATATTTACATAGGGTAATGGTGGTTGATTCATTCTGTTATCCCCCCCCCGTAATTGTTTTTAATTGGATGAACTGCCATATTCTTTTCCATAGTGGTTGTCTCATTTTATATTCCTACAACAGTACACAAAGGTTCCAGTTTATATCCTCATCACCAGTTGCTACATTTTTTTTGATAGTAGCCATCATATGGGTGTGATGTGCCTTTTATTCTATTGTAGGTAGTCGTGATCACTGATGTTGAGTATATTTCCATGTGCTTACTGGCCATTTGTGTATCTTAGGAGGAATGATGCCTGTTCATTTGCCTATTTTTGAATTGGGTTATCTGGATGCCTGGGTAAACCTGTCCCCGCTTTCCCCTGCTGACCCTGGGGATGCATCTGGGGTACTCTACCACTGAGGTACGTCCCCAGACCTTTTATTTTGAGACAGGGTCTCCCTAAGTTGCCCAGGCTGGCTTTAATCCTGCAATCCTCCTGCCTCAGCTCCCGAGTCGCTGGGACCAGTGTCACCCTGCCTGGCATGCCTGGGTAACTTGTCTCACAAACACAGAGATCAAGAGAGGGCGATTTAATTCGAGGTGACATACTTTCCTTTTGTGGTGTTGGGATCAAAGACAGTGTCACATGCATTCCTGGCAAGTGCTCTACCATTGCGCTACATCTCAAGCCCAGACATAAATTTTTCAAAATGTACTACTGTTTTCCACCATTTTCCAAATCCTTCAGACACTCAGCACCAGTGATAATTTAGGACCTTTCTGCATTTGACTGCAGTCAAAGGTAGGCTAGGATCTCTCTAGGGAATGGTTAGACCGAGTCAGGGCTCCTAACCATGGAAATATATGGATGCAAATTTTTTCTGGGCAGAGTGTGCCTTTAAGCTTCTCAGTCCTATGATTCAACAATAAGAACCAATAGGTCAGACTCAAGTTTTTAGTATTTTTCTTGTTATAGAAGTAAACGTAAAGCTGTCCAGAGAAGTAACTCAAATTTCTAACTCATGACTTTTCTTTTTTGCGGTGCTTGGGATGGAACCTGGGCCTTGTACATGCTAGACAGTGTTCTACACAACCTGAGCCCCTAACTCATGTTATCATGGGAGTACTCTGAAAGGATTTAGGGCTTTACAGTTTTAGTTTTAATTTTTAATGTTAGTAATAACAGCTGTGTTTACTGATCATTCTAGTATTTTCTGGGCTTTGTGCTAGGGAATACAATGAAGATAAAAAGCACTTAGCATAACAACCAAGCAGAAATTGTTAGTCACTGCAAATCTTCCAGCAAAGCTCTGCAGTGATCAGTGACTGGCTGCTGTCCTCCACTGGCACTGTTTTCACTGGAAATGATTAGGAAGTGATGGCATCCCACCGTTTGGATTTTGTCAGTCAACTGTGCAGTTTTGTAGATTACCCTTTGTGTATGTGTGTATTTTTAATAGTACAGAATAATAGAAATGGTTTTTGTTAATGATGCAGTAATGTAACTCCACATTTTATATGACTGATTTTGGGGGGATAGGAGTTAGTAGCCTCATTTTTTTTTTTGGTGGTACTGAAGCCAGTGCCTTCTGCCTCCAAGATATATCCCCAACCCTTTTTAAAATTTTATTCTGAAAAAGGGTCTTTCTCAGTTGCCCACGCTGGCCTTGAACTTGGGATCTTCTTGCCTCAGCTTCCTGTGTAGCTGGGATTACAGGAGTGTGCCATCTGCCTGGCTCTGGTATCATCTTTGGTGAGGAAACTAAAGCTGAGATATTAAAGAGACTTGCCTGAGGTTATTCAGTGGGGCTAGATCTAGAACTCACATCTCATCCCAAAGTCTGTGCCTTAAATACTACATTATGCTGCTTCCAAATTACTTAATCTTTAGCATCATGTACTTCTTTGGATCTAATTACACAAGAGTCCGGGAGGACAATTTCCATTCTGTGTTGTGCTCCACTCAACACTTACCGTTGGCTCTGAGGACTAGCAAGGTACTCTTCTTCCTGTTCAGGTTCATTCTTATCGGGACCATTGGCTGTGGATTTACAGAGCTGATTCTTCTGATGTTGACGGATCATTTCTGCCAAAGTTTCTTGAACTTCAGCAACAGTTCTCTGTGAGTTCTGGAGACTGGCGTGCTTTTCTGAAAAGAGCTCCTTACAAGCACTCAGCACTCGCTTACTTTCTTCTGTGAGTCTCAATTGTGGTTCTGCAGGTCTGCTTGGCTCTGGCTGAGAAGCAGCTTCAGGACTAGTCTCTTCAGCCCCGGCACTGTCCAACTGCTCAACAGAGAGTATCCTGGGGCTGTGACCAGCCCCTACCCAGTCACTGGACCCAGGGCAAGGCCTGGAGAGAGACCACCAGATTTCATACAGACGCCCATAAATAAAAAAGGCCTCCAAACTTTTGAAAGCTGGTATGGCTGGGGATTGATGGTCACCCAGTTTGTCTCTTAGGTAGTCACAGCCTAGGAGAAGAAGAGGACTGAGTTATACATTTCTTTATTTGCCAGAAACATGGCTTCTTGCCCTCATGGTCTGTTACCTATCACCCAAGAGGAATAGCCTAAGAAAAAGGACAGCAGGGAATCACACACCTCTCCCAGAAGCTAAGTACTGGAGTGGGTCAGTATGCCATCTGTCCTGCAGAAGCTCTGGGGCACACTGACTGAGGTAAGATCACACTGTGCCTTTGAAAAATCACAATGATTTAGTTCAGTAATGAACTGTGCAGCTCAAGGAACGTCTTTTACTGTGCTTTTCTAAGCTTATTAGCTTGTGACTCCATTACCATTTCTGTTTCTCTTAAAACTGTGTAGAAAGTGGAGAAGGCAGTTAAGGGGAGCGGGGCCAGGTAAAGGAAACTAGTGTAGACATTCTGCTAACCTCTGAGGAGCCTGAACAGGAGAACTCAAACGTGCTACCAAAATGACACCATTTGGCCAGTCTTCATCTTTTAATGGCCCTGGTATTCCTGGGCCACACAATGGTGTGTACGTTGTCCAGAGGCAGAGGTGGGGTCACTTACCATCAGGGAGAAAGACAGAGTAGACCTCTTGCATAATGGTGAAGTTCCCAGAGTCGCAGCTCCGGACCACAGCCCGAAGGAGTGCCTGCACGGCCTGATCCCAGGAGGCCACCTGTTGGCTCAGGACTGCCAAGGTCAAGTCATGGCAAATGTGAAGCAGGAGCTGGAGAGAGGGGCCAGAGTGTCAGTTAAACCCCCTTCTATGGCAGGCACTGCACTTAGACAGGCACACTGAATTCACAATTCTGAAAGGTCCAATTTTCACAACCCATCTTTGCTTCCCCATCAGAAACTTTCACATCTAGTTGCACAGTTATACACAATGCCTGGTATTAAAGTGTCACCCTGAGAAAATGCCTTAAATTAAATTTGCATTTAATTTAAATAAAAAGTTATAATAAAAATCAAAACCGGGAGTGTACTTAAGATACAAATCAACTGGTTTTAGGTATGTAGTTTGATGAGTTTTGGCAAATATATACATAGTTCTGTTACTACCACCAAAATCAAGATAGAACATTTTCATCAACCAAAATGATTCTCCTGTGCTCCTCACCCATCCCTGGCAAACACTGATATGTTTCCTACCACTTACATTTCATTGCTTCTAGAATTCAGATAATGGGACCACAGAAATCTTGTAGTCTTTTCTTTTACATAGCATGTTTTCAAGATTCACTGACATTATTTGTGTAGCAGAAATGTGTTTCAAAGGAATTTATTTTTCCAAAAAGATTTTGCTATTGTTAGGTATTGCTATATTTTGTATAGTCTACTAGAAATCTCCCTTAATTCAAAGTAATTTTTTTTTTTTTTTTTGGTGCTGGGGATTGAACCCAGGGCCTTATGCTTGCGAGGCAAGCACTCTACCAACTGAGCTATATCCCCAGTCCTTCAAAGTAATTTTTGAATGATTAAATAAAAATTGACCCAATATAGCAAAAAAAAAAAAAAAGTGTTCCTTTTGTTAATCAATACAGTATTTAATTATATGAATGCATCAGTTTTTTTTGTTTTGTTGTTTTGGTACCAGGACTGAACCCAGTGGGGGTTATGCACTGAGCTACATCTCTAGCCTGTTTCTGCAGGGTCTCACTGAGTTGCTTAGGACCTTGCTAAGTTGTTGAGGCTGGCTTTGAACTCAAGATCCTTCTGGTTCGGTCTCTGAAGCTGCCGGGATTACAGGTGCATGCCACTGCATCTGCTCAAATGCACCACTCTTTGCATATGAATTTACCAGTGGATGAATATTTGGGTTGTTTCTAGTTTTGGGCTATTGTGGACTAAGCTGCTACAAATGCTTGTATGCAAGCACTTGTGTAGACATGTGATTTCATTTCATATAGTGAAATATCTAGGCAATGGAATTGCTGGGTCACAGGGCACATGTATATTTAACTTTAGAAAAAAACTGAGGAAGCCATGGTGAAACATGCCTGTAATCCCAGCTACCTGGGAGGCTGAGGCAGGAGGATTACAGGTTTGAGGCCAGCCTGGGAAACGGAGTGAGAATTTGTCTAAAAAATAAAAGGGGGGGGAGGGAGGCACGGGTTGTAGCTCAGTGGTAGAGTACCCCTGGGCTCAGTCCCCAGAACTGTAAAAGATAAAATAACAACAACAAAAAACCCAGACTATTTTCCAAGGCCTTGTTCTTCAAAAATATAAAAGGATCCTTTAATTTAAAAAATAAAAAATAGATAAATTGAGGCATGTTCACAAATGGACATAGCAGTCAAAATAAATAAACTTGATCTTTTTGTATCATCATGGATAATTTTACAGTGGCCACTGAAATAGACGAGTATGAAATAGACGGTATGACAGAAAAGCTGCCTTTGATGAGCCAGGAAATAGGGATGGGCTAAGAAAAGGAACAAAAGCAATTTCAATTTTATCCTGTTTTTTGAACCAAATAAAAAATCCCAAATGAATATATAAAACAAACCCAAAAAACCTAATGAAGCAAAAAACAAAATGTTGTTCATTCTGGTTGATGTATATTTACACTACTCTGTTTTTCGATACTTTTCAGATTAAAAAAAAAAAAAAAGAGTGACCTAAGATTAACTTCAAAGCTAACAGGCTTTAAGTAATCTGAGGGGTTCTTTCCAGGGTGTCTGGGCCTGCCTTGATTTTTTTCTGAAGTGCGAACTGTATTTTACTTGTTTCCTTATTATATATATTGACATGAATTAAGGAAGTCTTGTCACCGAGTGATTAATATAAAGTGCTGGTGTAGATACCCAGGTACCTGCTTGGAGGGAGTGTTATTCGTAGCAGATGGATACTGGACATCTTGCAGCTTCTGAAAGACTGCCTGATACTGCTCTGTGGTGTCAAGGCTGAAGATGCTCTTCCACACTGCTGTCACTCTCTGCACAAAGGGCCCTTCAATGCCTGTGGTCCAAGCGTGGTAAGTAGAGGAGCTTCTGCCTTCCGGGAGCTGCTTTTCCTCCAGATGCCTGCATAGTAGCTCAAGCAGGCAAAAGACCAGTCTCTGACTCTGGGAACCAACAACAAAGAGGAGGAAGTGTTATACAGAAGTGCTTGATTCCCTAGAGGGCTTTCCCAGTTCTTCAAAGCATTCCCCTTTGCATGTGCAGCAACCAAGGCCAATCATAGTGAGCTGCCTGTTCAATTCAAGTCATGTATGAATGGGAAAAAAGGGGCAGGATCTAACAGATAATTTCCAGGGGCTGTTTGGGGGAATCCTACCCTTTGGTCCTTGGAGCCCAAGAAACCATTTTTATAACACAACACCCTCAACTACAGCTTCACTTACTAATTTAAGCCACAGGTAAAGCCAGCAACGCTTAAACTTGTGGTCCAATTTGAGGAATACAGAAGCAAAGCATAAAGGCTCAAAGTATTGGGAGATATGAAAGAGAGACATGCAGCAGGGACCAGATGGCTTATAAGGGAATCATCTGAAGGGGAACAAAAGCAGACCATACAGTCAAAATGTACTCTCAGGGGCTGGAGCTGTAGGCCACTGTGAGGTACTGGGTTTAATCCTTAGCACTGCATACAAATAAACAAATACAATAAGGGAATGCTGTTCATCTATAACTACAAAATAAATAAATAAGTAAATAAATAAAAATAAAGTACTGGAGAGATCCAAGATGGCATACTGGAGGGGGGCTGTGTTCCTTGTTGCTCCATAACTCAAGTTTCAAGCAGAGGATATCTGTTTCTCAGTGAGGCAGTTTTTGTTGCTTATTAAGCCCCTGCTGTTTGCCCCATTTGTCTACTGTGAGCACCTGCAGTCTGCCAGCATATCAACTACTTTTTGAGTACAGATTGCTCACTGACTGGTGCCTATCATCTGCCATTTGCCTGCCTCTTGCCTATCCATCGCCTGCCTTTCACTTATCCATCACCCACTGCCCGAGGTTTACCGCTGATCATCTGACAGCAACCAGCAGACTGACCGCAGACCGCCAGTGGAGCGCCAGCTGCCTACTATTGCCTAGAAGTTCACTGGCACAACACCTGCAGATTTGGTTATCTGCTGACATTTTTTGACAACAGCCAGGACCTATGGGACCCCTGGCCAGAATGACTGAGCCCAGTCTCCAGGATTCCTCAGCCTGACCGATCACTCCCTGCCTCCCGGGCCCTCACATTGACTGACTGCACCTCGCCTCCAGGATCCCGCAACCAGATCGACCAACCGCACCCCGCCTACACCCCAAACTGCAGTTCCCATTTGCCGACACATTTGGATGCCAGAGCTGCCATCCTGGATAATCCTGGAAGCCGTTATCTCCCATCTTTAGGTGGGGCAAATCCCATCCTGAGATGCCTACTGGAGACTGGAAGCTCACTGTCAGGTACCTCTCAGACATCAGGATACTGAAAGCTGGGAGGTTTGAAAACGATATGACTGTTAGAGTGTAGATTTTTTTTTCCTCGTTACTGAAAAATTTTAAGTTTTAATTTCTTTACTTTTCTTGCTCTCTTTTCCTTTTGTTTACCTGTTCCCTCAGTCTTCTTTCTACCTTTTTGCATGCTAACCACCAACTTCTTTTGGTTACACTCTCACTCTTTCTATGACCTAGAACTTCTATATATTCTTTTCTTATCCTATTAACAGCTACATCCTACATCCCTCCCCATCCTCTTTGTCCTTCATTAGAAACTGCAGACCTTATTGCAAATCTATTTGTTATACTGAAGATAATAATTAAACTCATTCTATTTATTATGACAATATTGTTAACGTCCTCACAGGGGCTATTTGGTTTAGGCTTGCATATTGTCTGAACTGGGAACTGCTAATACTGATCTCCCCCTTAAAGAAAAGGATTTGGAACCTATAGGGTCACTATAAGCCTATAGAGGGGAAACTGCAATACCCCAGATCTGCACTGCTAAAGGGGAAGATACATGAACAACATGAAAAAATAAGGGAAGAAAATGATCCAAACAAACCTAGATTCTGTATTAAAAGAATCCAGTGACAGTATGGTAGACAAAATGTCAGAAAAGGAGTTAAGATTATACATAATTAAAATGATTCGTGAAGCAAAGGATGAGATAAGAGAGCAAATGCAGGCAATGAATGATGGCAGTTGAAAGAGCAACTGCAGGAAGCAAAAGATCATTTCAACAGAGAGAGAGATTCTCAAAAACAAAAAACAAAACAAAACAAAACAAACAAAACCCAAACGAACAGAAATCCTTGAAATGAAGGAAACAATAAACCAAATAAAAAACTCAATGGAAAGTATCACCAACAGACTAGACCACTTGGAAGACAGAACCTCAGAAAATGAAGACAAAATAGTTAATCTTGAAAATAAAGTTGCCCAAACAGAAGATGGTAAGAAATCATGAACAGAACCTCCAAGAATTATGGGACATCATGAAAAGACCAAATTTAAGAATTATCAGGATTGAGGAAGGCACAGAGATACAAACCAAAGGAATGAACAACCTATACATTGAAATACTAGCAGAAAACTTCCCAAACCTGAAGAATGAAATGGAAAATCAAATACAAGAGGCTTACAGAACACCAAATGCACAAAATCACAACAGATCCACACCAAGGGACATTATAATGAAAATGCCTAACATACAAAATAAAGATAGGATTTTGAAAGCTGCGAGAGAAAAGCATCAGATTACATATGGGGGAAACCAATACGGATAGTAGCAGACTTCTCAATCCAGACTCTAAAAGCTAGAAGGGCCTGGAACAACATATTTCAAGCTCTGAAAGAACATGGTTGCCAACCAAGAATCCTATACCCAGCAAAACTAACCTTCAGATTTGAAGATGAAATAAAATCCTTCCACGAGAAACAAAAGTTAAGAGAATTTACAAATAGAAAGCCTACGCTACAGAATATTCTCAACCAAATATTCCATGAGGAGGAAATGAAAAATAACAATGTAGGTCAGCAAAGGGAGGAACTACCTTAAAGGAAAAACTATTTAAAGGAGAAACTAAGTCAAATTAAAAACCAAAAATAAGCCCAAATGACTGAGAATACAAATCATATCTGAATAAAAACCCTAAACGTTAATCACCTAAACTCATAAATCAAAAGACATAGACTGGCAGATTGGATTAAAAAGAAAGACCCAATAATATGCTGCCTTCAAGAGACTCATCTTATAGAAAAAGACATTCACAGACTAAAGGTGAAAGGACAGGAAAAAAACCTACCACACGTAAGAACTTAGTAAATAAACAGGGGTTTCCATCCTTATTTCAGATAAAGTAGACTTCAAACCAAAGTTAGAAGGGATAAAGAAGGACATTTCATACTGCTTAAGGGAACTATAAATCAGGAAGATATAACTATCATAAATATTTATGCCCCAAACAATGGTGCATCCATCCATGTACATCAAACAAACCCTTCTCAATTCCAGGAATCAAATAGACCACAACACAATAATTCTGGGTGACTTTAACACACCGCTGTCACCACTGGATAGATCTTCCAAACAAAAACTGAACAAAAGAAACCATAGAACTCAATAACACAATCGATAACTTAGACTTAACAGACATATACAGAATATTTCATCCATTAGCAAGCAAATTCACTTTCTTCTCAGCAGCAAACGGAACTTTCTTGAAAATAGACCATATGTTATACCACAAAGCAACCCTTAGTAAATGCAAAAAAAAAGAGATACTGCCTTGTGTTCTATCAGATCATAATGGAATGAAATTAGAAATCAATGACAAAATAAAAAACAAATTACTCCAACACCTGGAGACTACATAATATGCTATTGAATGAAGTATGGATAATAGAAAACATCAGGGAGGAGATAAAAACATTCTCAGAGTTAAATGAGAACAACAATACAACATATCAAAATCTCTCGGACACTATGAAAGCAGTACTAAGAAGAAAATACATTGCATGGAGCGCATTCAACAAAAGAATAAAAAGTCAACAACTAAATGATCTAACATTACAACTCAAAGCCCTAGAAAAAGAAGAGAACAACACCAAAAGTGTTGCACACTCCGTTCACAATAGCCTCAAAAAAAATTAAAATCAGAGCTGAAATCAATGAAATTGAAACAAAAGAAACAATTCAAAAAATTGACAAAACAAAAAGTCGGTTCTTTGAAAAAGTAAACAAAATAGACAAACTCTTAGCCACACTAACAAAGAGAAGGAGAGAGAAAACTCAAATTACTAAAATTTGTGATGAAAAAGGAAATATCATGACAGACACTACTGAAATACATAACATAATGAGAAACTACTTTGAAAATCTATATTTCAACAAAATAGAGAATACCAAAGACATCGACAAATTTCTAGAGACATATGATCCTCCCAAACTGAACCAGGAGGACATATACAATTTAAAAAGATCAATATGAAGTAATGAAATAGAAGAAGTCATCAAAAGTCTACCAACCAAGAAAAGCCCAGGACCAGACAGATTCTCAGCTGAGTTCTACAAGACCTTCAAAGAACTCATTCCCATACTTCTCAAAGTATTCCAGGAAATAGAAAAGGAGGGCACCCTACCAAACTCCTTCTATGAAGCTAATATCACCCTCATAACCAAATCAGACAGACACATCAAGGAAAGAAAATTTTAGACCAATATCCTTGATGAATATAGATGCAAAAATTCTTAACAAAATCCTGGCAAACTGTATCCAAAAACATAAAGAAGACAGTACACCACAATCATGTGGAGTTCATCCCAGGAATGCAAGGTTGGTTCAATATCTGTAAATCAGTAAATGTAATCCATCATGTCAATAGACTTAAGGATAAGAATCATATGGTTATTTCAATTGATGCAGAAAAAGTGCTTGACAAAATACAACACCCCTTCATGCTCAAAACACTAGAAAAAATAGAGATAGTAGGAACATTCCTCAACATTGTAAAGGCTATCTATGCTAAGCCCACAGTCAACATCATTCTTCATGGAGAAAAACTGAAAGCATTCCCTTTAAAAATGGAACAAGACTGGGATGCCCTCTTTCACATCTTCTATTCAACATCCTCCTGGAAACTCTAGCCAGAGCAATTAGACAGAATAAAGAAATTAAAGGGATACGAATAGGAAAAGAGGAACCCAAGCTGTCACTATTTGTTGATGACATGATTCCTTATTTAGAGGATCCAAAAAAAAACTCCTCCAGAAAGCTTCTAGACCTCATAAATGAATTCAGCAAAATAGCAGGATATAAAATCAACACGCATAAATCTAAAGCATTTTTATACATAAGCGATGAAACATCTGAAAGGGAAATGAGGAAAACAACTCTGTTCACAATAGCCTCAAAACAAACAAACAAACAAACAAACAAACAAACAAACAAAAAACTTGGGAATCAAGGGAATCAATCTAACCAGAGGTGAAAGATCTCTACAATGAAAATTACAAAACATTAAATAAAGAAATTGAAGAAGACCTTAGAAGATGGAAAGATCTTCCATGTTCTTGGATAGGCAGAATTAATATTACCGAAATGGCCATACTTCCAAAGGCGCTATACAGATTTAATGCAATTCCAATTAAAATCCTTATGACATTTGTTATAGAAATAGAAAAAGCAATCATGAAATTCATCTGGAATAACAAAAGACTCAGAATAGCCAATGCAATCCTGGGCAAGAAGAGTGATGCAGGAGGTATCACAATACCAGACCTTAAACTCTCCTATAGAGCAATAGTAACAAAAATGGCATGGTATCGGCACCAAAATAGACAGGTAGACCAAAGGTACTGGATAGAAGACATGGAGACATACCCACATAAGTACAGTTATCTCATATTACACAAAGGTGCCAAAAACTTACAATGGAGAAAAGATTGGCTCTTCAACAAATGGTCCTGGCAAAACTGGAAATCCATATGCAGTTAAATGAAATTAAACCCCTATCTCTCACCCTGTACAAAACTCAACTCAAAATAGACTAAGGATCTAGGAATTAGATCTGAGACCCTTCACCAAATTGAAGAAAAAGTACGCCCGAATCTCCATCATGGTTGGCTTAGGACCAGACTTCCTTAATAAGACCCCCATAGCGCAAGAAATAAAAGCAAGAATCAATAAATGGGATAGATTCAAAATAAAAAGTTTTTTCTCAGCACAGGAAGCAATCAATAATGTGAAAAGAGAGCCTACAGAGTGGGAGAAAATTCTTTTCCACACACACTTCAGACAGAGCACTCATCTCCAAAGTTTATAAAGAACTAAAAAAAAACTTTATACCCAAAATACAAAGAACCCAATCAATAAATGGGCTAAGGAACTGGGCAGACACTTCACAGAAGAAGATATACAGGTGATCAACAAATATATGAAAATGTGCTCATCATCCCTAGTAGTTAGAGAAATGCAAATTAAAACCACCCTAAGATTTCATCTAACTCCAATTAGAATGGCTATTATCAAGAACACAAGCAACAACAGGTGTTGGCGAGGATGTGGGGAAAAAGGCACACTCGTACATTGCTGTTGGAGTTTTAAATTGGCGCAGCCACTCTGGAAAGCAGTATGGAGATTCCTCAGAAAGCTTGGAATGGACCCAGCATTTGACCCAGCTATCCCACTCCTTGGTTTATACCCAAAGGACTTAAAATCAGCATACTACAATGATATAGCCATATCAATGTTCATAGCAGCTCAATTCACAATAGCTAGATTGTGGAACCAACCTAGATGCCTTTCAATTGATGAATGGATAAAGAAACTGTGGTATATATACACAATGGAATATTACTTGGCCATAAAGAAGAATAAAATTACGGCATTTGCTGGTAAATGGATGAAGTTGGAAAATGTAAGTGAAATAGGCCAAGTTCAAAAAAAGTTCAAATGTGTTCTCTGATAAGTGCATGATAATATATAATGAGGTCAAGTGATGGGGGGGAAGAGAAGAATGAAGGAACTTTGGAAGGTGTAGAGGAAAATGGGGTAAAAGGAGGTGGAGGACAGAAAGATAGTAGAATGAAACAGACAGTATTACCCTATGTATATGTATGATTACATGAATGGTGTGAGTCTATAATGTACAGCCATAGAAATGAAAAGTTGTACCCCATTTGTGTACAATGAATCAAAATGTAGTCTGTAAAAAATAAAAAAGATTTTAATAAAAAAAAAAATTACTCTTAAGCTCTTCCCTGTGTAGCATTTGGGCTTTACATACTCAGCTAGGAACTGTCTCGGGCCTAGTTACTATGCTAGGGAAGAGGAATTTAATGAACTCATTAGTATCTGATGAGTAGGTATCTAAAAGGAACCAAATGTGTACCTCCTCTGGAAATTAGGTAAAAGGTGTTTTAAATGTCATCTCAATTTTGAATTGTCAAAAACGGTGTTGGTAAGTTACTCATTTTTTTTTTGTTGTTGCTGAGGATCAAACCCAGGCCTTCAGGTGCACTAGGCAAGTGCTCCACCACTGAACTACATCTTCAGCCAAGTTATTCATTTTTAGCCAGACGGGAACAAATAAACATTTAAGAAATAAAACAATTCTATTTCCTCACATATTTTTATAATTTTTTTTATAGCCTGCAGCTGAAGAGAGGTATCAGAGGCAGAGCACTGTGATTTCTGTTGGAGGCCAACCATGCTCTCCCTTCCAGGAAGACTGCTGATGACATCAATGCAGAAACACCGGACCATAACCCAGAGGCTGAGGCCTAATGGCTATTCACAGATGTTTTGTACAAACTGATGAGCAAAGGAAATTACTGTGAATGTCCATATTGTCTCTTACTCTGAGTATGGTACTTCAATGGGATAAGATGGGTCTGGCTCGCTAGGCAGTTCTAAGCATAGAATTAGAGTCTGTGCAATTGGGGTTATTTAATTGGATTTGACTAGAAAAGGATTTGGGACCCATCCTTCTTTAATCCCAGGAAGGAGATAATAGTACTGACCTGTAGGCTTTCATGCAGCTGCAAGGCTTCCTGGGCTCCCACCCAGTTCTTGGCTAGAAGCAGCTCTTGGGCACATCTGAGAGCCAGAGAAGCAGACAACTCATTCTCTCCTACGATTGCAGCCAGCTCCGCAGCTGTTCTAAGTGATGCTGCATCCCCCTTTTTGGCCAAAACTTTGGCGGCATCATAAGGGGAAGTGGCTCCTAAATAGCTGCAATATAAAGGCAAACCCAAAACAGGGCATCATCATCATCAGCTCATCCATCCCTGACTCCCAGAGGGCAGCATTACTTCCTCTGTCTGCTTTGCGGCGCGTACTTCCCTGTGGCTCTGTCAGGTGTCACTGGGTCTGGCTGTTTCTGTGAAGGCTCAAGCCAGCATAACTCAGCACAGTGTGTGACAGAAATAGCTTGAGTTAAGGACATAGGGAACCAGACGAGAGACAAACTGAACCCGAAAAGGGTTATTCCTTCTCATTCTCCTTATTGGAAGGTATAAAGCAACACTAGAAAATGGTAGAATCTCTGGGTTTGCTATTGAGGTTTCCTGACATTATGGTGATTTATGTAATACCAAACAGGCAGGTCCACGCCTTCTAAGTCATATGAAGCTGGGTTTAATACACATATCCTGTAAAATTTTCTAGCTACTTTGCTTCTACTTCTAATCTTGGTACTTTAATTCTTGTCCTGCTCTTCCCGGTAGAGGCTGTTCAGTTGGGTACACCCGTCTCCCTTGGGCTTACCATTTGGCTGCTACGGCATAATGGCCATCTCTTTCTAGGATGGTTCCCCAGGTGAGGTACAGGTCCTTTAGGACTGGGTCCTCTGGTCGCAACCGGGCCTTGGCAACTGCAATAGCTTCCCTAAAGCCAATAAGAGATAACTTCAGCCAGCATGAAAAGGTTCCTTTGTAGGAGGTCTGAGGAGGGACTGCACGAACACACTGTCCCTCTTGTGTTGTCTGTATTGTTCCAGCTTACTATAAAGAACTGAAATCCTCCATTCCACTGGCAAGTTAAAAACACATACTTTGTTCAATCCTTCATGAAGTCAGAAGTTCTTAAAGAATGGTCTATGGATTCTTTAGGGGTTTAAGGCCCTTTTGAAGGTTCATGAGGTCAGAACTATTTTCACATTAAGCAAGGGGATTATGTACCTCTTAAAAACCGTGCTGACATTTGTACTGACTGTGAAAAGCAATGGTGGATAAACTGGTGTCATGTGAGCAGGAATCAAGAAAGTGATCCTAATTAAATATTACTAATTTTACTGGATCTCTCAAGTTAACATTTTAAAATTCACATGACAAAATGGGAAGAACATTTTGTGTTCTTTGCTGTATTCCAAAGAATGGCTCTCTAGGAAAAACCTGAATTTCAAGTTGAACTAGCTGCTTTCTTCATAGTACCTCATTTCTTTCAAAAACAACAAAAACCTAACAGATAAAGGTTATTTAGCTTTGAGTATCTGACAGATGCTTTCTTAAAAATAAATAAAGCGAGCCTATCACTGTTGGGAAAGCAACCAACAGTATATGCCAATGATAAAATTTAAACTTCCTAGTGAAAATCCAAATTTTGGAAAATACTTGGAGCCTGACAGCTTCCCAAAAGATAAAGACTTTTCTGATGAGACTGATGGTACTCACAAAGGAATGTGATCTTTGTGCCAACATTTAGAAGATCTATATAACTCAATGAACTAATATTTTTCAAATGGAATACAACTTCCAAGTTGTAGCAAAATAAAGTTGTAGCTGGAATAAAATCGTTTTAGATTAAAGTGATATAAACAGAGAACAATATTTAAGAAGCATTTTGGGACTTCCATTTATAGCTGTAATGAAGCAATGGGACTAGACTTGTCCCCTTGCCATAAAACTTCAACAGTGGGTAGAACATGTATGAAGCAACTGTTTTCAGATGTTGGACAAAAGGCAGTGCAGAACTGTCATCTCCGAGAGAAAGGACACAACATGAGCCCTATGGTGACATTGGCCCCCATCTAAAGCACTTGCTAAGCAGAATCTCAGTGGAGACTCAACAGATTAAGAGTTGCGGGGAAATAGAACGGGAATTTGAGGGGCAGGATACTAGAAAGGAAGAAGTGGTCCAGAGAGAGATTGCCAGAACTCTGCATGGGGATTCTGTTTTGTCTCTAGCTAAATACAAAGGCATGGATGTGCAGGAAATTCCTTAAGGCTGAACAAAGAACAATTAAGGAACCATAGCTCAGCAATCCCAGAGCTCTTTCAGAGTTTGGAGACCTCAGAGTTGTGACCTGGTGAATACACAGGCAATTCAGTAAAGATTTCAGAAGGGAGAAGTGTTAAACTACTTCTGGGCTATGGATTTCTTTAATTTTGCCTAAAAAAGTTTAGAACATGTCATGGAAAAATCAAGGGTCACCTTGCCAAAACAAACTTCAACACTCTCTAAAGGAAGATAACAAAACTCAACCAGGATAAGCAAAAAGAAAACCTCATCAAAGCACATCATATTGGGGGCTGGGGAAATAGCTCAGTCGGTAGAGTGCTTGCCTTGTAAGCACAAGGACCTGGGTTCGATCCCCAGCACCCCAAAAGAAAAAAGCACATCATATCAAATTGCTGGAAATTACTGAGGGAGGAAAGTCCTAAAATGAGAGAAAAACCCCCGCAGTTCCTACAAAGATGGCAGTCAAGTAAAAAACAATGCAATAAAGAGAAAACAGAATTGCTGGGGCACGGAAAGACAAAAATAAATAAATAAATAAAAAATATATACAATAAGATTGTTTTAAAATCTAGAATTCTATACTCAGCAAAAAGATCCTTTAAAGATGAAAGTATACTTTTCTTTTTTGGTGGTGCTGAGGATTGAATCCAGGGCCTTGTGCATGCAAGGCAGGCACTCTACCAACTGAGCTATATCCCCAGCCCAGAAAGTATACTTTTATAGACAATGAAGACTTAAGGGAATTTGTTGCTAGCAGAACATTCTATAAGAAAATTGTTGAAGTTCTTCAGGTGAAAGAATTGATAGCAAATGGGAACCTGGACCTACATAGAAGAATGAAATGGTAGGAAATAATAAACATGCATTATTAAATAAACGTATTTTAAAAAAGAACTGTTTAAAGCAAAATATTCATAGTGTAATGTGGGGTTTTTACATGTACAACATATTAAATGTCATGTGAAAACAGCAGAAAGGATGGGAAGAAGGAAATATAATGGTATACATTAAATAGTATAATTACTTGAAAATAAACTGTGATAAATTAAAAATGCTCATCAGAAACTCCAAAGTAACCATTAAAAAATAAAGAATATACAGCTAATAAGTCAGTATTACAGTTTTTTCTTCTTGTTTTTTGGGTACTGGAGATTGAACTCAGAGGCACTCAACTAATGAGTCACATCCTGAGCCCTATTTTTGTATGTTATTTAGAGATGGGGTCTCACTGAGTTGCTTAGTGCCTCACTTTTGCTGAGGCTGGCTTTGAACTTGCCATCCTCCTGCCTCAGTCTCTCAAACCGCTGGGATTACAGGCATGTGCCACCACGCCCAGCAGCATTAAGTTTTAAATTAGAAATTAAAAACACTCAGTTCAAGGGCTGGGGATATAGCTCAGTTGGTAGAGTGCTTGCCTTGCTAGCACAAGGCCCTGGGTTCAAACCCCAGCACTGCAAAAAGAAACAAAACAAAACAAAACAAAAAAAACAACAAAAAAACCCCACTCAGTTCATCCAAAAGAAAGTTGGAGAAGAAGGAAAAAAAATGGGATAAACAGAAAACAAAAGCAAGGTGGTAAATTTAAATCAATGACATCAATATTTATATTGAATATAAATGGTCTAACACTTCAACTAAATGGCAGTGATTGTCAGACTGGAAAAAAAATAAGACCCAATTGTATGAGATCTACAAGAACTATTTTTTTTTTTTCAGATTGTTTTTGATACTTACATATATATTAGAGTAACAGAATAAAAACTTGGGCATGGAAAAGATTCATACCAACCTCAGGAGTACAGTTACTTCTAGAGAAGAGGAAAGGAGGAGAGAATAGGGGAAAGGCATTTCAACTAAATCTGGAATGTTATATTTTTCTTAAAAAAAAGGGGGGGCGAGGAGGAGAGCTTTTGGGGTGGCTGACAAGATCCTGTTTCCTTTCACAGGTGGGCTTAAAAAGGGAGTTGTATTAATCTATTTTGTGCTGTTTCTTCCTCTTTTGGTATTTAACAATAAAGAAGTTTAGATTACTGTTTATTATGTACAACTACTGGATAAATTCTAGGACCATACAGACCTGTAAAAATGGTTTGACTTGAGCAGCTCCACAGCTTCATACACTTTATGAATAGAAAGTAGATGAGAGGCAGCCTTGACGTACTGATCCTGGAAACACAACTGTTTGGCAAAGGCTTCCACAGCCCATAGCCACACATGGTAACCAGCTGAAAAGAACGAAAGATGGTGGTTTAGAAAAAAAAAAAGGTTCATGGAGAGGGAGGAGGGAGCAGGGCTGAAAATTGTTTCCATAGATAATGCATTAAGTAGAACATTTAGCTGTTAATCCAACTGCCATTACAAATCAGTTGCTTCTTTTACCTCTTTTCACTTCCATGTTCGAAACAAATTGTTTCCTTTCTTATATCATTCAAAAGACACAAAAAGTATTAAGTTCGGGAAAGTCCTGTTGGGGTAAAGGGAAAGAAGCATGGGGAACTTTCAGAGTTTGTGTAGTGGTATGTTTCTTTCTATTTTTTTTTTTTTTTGGTACTGAGGATTGAACCTAGGGGTGCTCAACTCTGAGCTATATCCCCAACACTTTTCTTATTTTAAGACAGGGTCTCCCTAAGTTGTTGAGGCTGGCCATGTGATCCTCCTTCCTCAGCCTCCAGTCGCTGGAATTACAGGTATGAGTTACCATGTCTGTCTGTAATGGTATATTTCTTGATATGGGTGTTGCTTACAAGAGTGCATTCAGTTTGTGAAATTTATTGTACACTCAAGATCTGTGTACTTCTTGCTCTACATATAGCATAAATGGATAGAAAGTGTAAAACAAAACAAAACAAGGATGGCATAAAAGGTTTCCTTTTTATCTTGGTACCTATCACACTTTGCCCAAATTCCTTTCCCTCAAGGCAACACCCATTACCAGTTTCTTTTGAAGCCTTTGGAAATAGTCTGAATATATAACTACATTATTGTGTAAATACAAACGAATATTGTAATATTCTGTTGTGCACCTATACCCTGATTCTTTTCTTCTCTGTATTTTGGATGTCTATTCCATGTAAGAATGCAGAGCTGCCTCATTTTTTCGGTACCTACAGGGACATACCTGCTTTAATCAGTCTCTTACTGATGGAAATAGAGGTTCTTGCAATCTTGGTGCTATTATAAATATCACTTTGATGAAAGTCATTTGTGTATCTGAATATACTTAAATTCCTACAATTAGAATTGCTGAGCCAAAGGTTCTATGTGTTTTAATTTATAGTCAAATTGTCCTTCAGGAAGTTTTCACGGGCTATGGTTGGGATATGTTTTGTCCCGTGTTCATTGCTGGAGGCTTGGTTTCTAGTGGCAGTGTTAAGAGGTATTAGAAACTTTAAGAGGTGGGGCCTCGTGGAAGGTAATTAGGTCAAGAGGGCACCACACGTGGAAGTGATGCTGATCTTATAGAATGGACTGGTTCCTATGATGGTGGGTTCTTATACAAAGAGCAAGTCGTGGGCTGGTGTATATTTAATATGAGTAAAGCCCTGGGTTTAATCTTCAGCATGTGTGTGTGTTGTGTGTGCTCGTGCACGCACACACACACACACACACACACACACAACAAACAAAAACCAAAATCAGAAAAATCCAAAGACAACAACAGAAATTCAAGAAGCCTCTTGGCCTTCCTCTGGTCTTTGGCTTACTATTTGCCAAATGATCTGTTCTGCTTACAGTGCTACCACTATGATGCTTTTGACCAGAAAGTTCTCACCAGAGCTGAGCAGTCACTGGCAGTATGCTTTTGAGTGGGGGCGAGGAGGAGAGCTTTTGGGGTGACTGACAAGGAGCTAAATAAGCTCCTTTTCTTTGGAAAGTACCCATCTTCAAGTATTTTGTTACAGTAATACAGAATGGACTAATGTGTCACCAATTATGCTTTTGCCATTAACATGTGGCAATTTCCGGTCTTTCCGTAGGATACGAGTTGAGGTAGTAGCCTATTGTATTTAATTGCATTTATAAGTGATTTTAAGCTTTAAACTGGTGAGCCATCTTTAGAGGGATATATATTCCAGAGATGATGGTACTTTTTTCAGAAAGAACATACCTACTGGTGCCATAGCCACTAGATTGTCTGTCAGCTCCCCTCTTTCTGCTGCTGTTTGGAGAACACCCTTTAGATCTCCTTTCCAAAGCATGAGTTGGTGAAATAACTCTGGGTGGCCATTTTCCAAGTGACCCTTTCCTGTATGAAAGAGAGAGAGTATTTGAAATATGTTTCAGAAAATCTGTCTCCACTGACTTCTAGAAAAAGGCAGAGTGAAAGAGGAAATTATACACTCACTCACTTACGGATAAGTCACCTACCAGAATGATTTTAATGGGGCCTGGAGCCCATGTGGCCATTTGCCCACCCAACCATTTCACTTGCACCCTCTCACCCAGAATGAACATGTGTGTTCAGAGTGTTATGATCATGCAAAGGATGTATACGAATATCCAAGTCAGGAGCATATTTGCAAATGTATAAAACCACGACAATAACACAGAACGGCAGTCACAAAAGAGGTGCATAGAAATGTTATCAGGGAAGCATGAAGACAGATGGGATTATGTTCACTGGGTTTGCCTCACCTTCAGTTTCAATCATTCTGTACAAGGTAGCCCTATCTGTGAAAAGCCCCAGGTGAAATCTTTCCTCAAGATCAGCAGACACATCCTCACTGAGCTCTGTTAATTAAAAAGGACAAAACAAAACAATACAGAAAAACAGATAAAGAAAATCAGATGAAATCATCACACAGTTTACTGTTTTCTGTTCAATAACTTCTGAATGTTTGTTGAGATACCCTCTTTAGATAGTGAGCAAATCAGATCTGTGCCCTTGTAACCAAAAGGCACCCTTGCTTATCATGAAGGTAGCAAAACAAGAAAATAAATGTAGAATTTTTTAGCTCAACTTGGGCAAAATCCAGAGATAATGTAGTTTGTAGTTTGCTCAAAAAAAGATTTTTGGTGAAAAAATGTTAAAAGCAAACCTAATATTCAATATGTATTTAAATGCTACATATAAATAAAAAACATGCAAAACAAAACTAAAAGGCAAAGAATGTCCTTAGTATTCACTGGATCCCAGCTGGGCATAGTGGTGCACACCTATAATACTCAGAAGGTTGAGGTAAGAGGATTGCAAGTTCAAGGCCAGCCTTGGCAACTTAGTCAAACCCTGTCTCAAAATAAAAAATTGAAAGGGTTGAGGGTGTAGCTTAGTGGCAGAGTACTCCTGGGTTCAATCCCTAGTACCAAAACAAACAAAAAGACCCCCCAAAACTATTCACTATTCATTTTCTAACTGATTTTCAATAAAGGAAACAATGTAAAACCGTATCATTAATTGAATTATACGAAGGCTTTGCGAAGATCCAAAGGCTACGTATAATTAAAACATGTCTCTGGCAAGACACAAGGAACTGATGATAGTGTGGTCTCTAGGGAGAAGAAGAGAACTGGGTTTCAGGATAGGAAGATTTACTTTCTTTTTATACTGTTTGAGTCTCATTTTATCACGTGCATCCCTTTCAGCTCAACAAATTGAAAATCAATCAATCAATCAATAAATAAACAAACTTGCTCAGATACCAAAATAATGGGCATTAAATGAGGTCTTTAAAAATCAAAAATAAAAAAAAAAAGCCTCCATGAACAAATATTTTAAAGGAACTGCCACATTATGGGTGTATTTCCAATAAGGAAAAACAGTACCTGAAGACACTGTTTAATAGGGGAAATGGTGGAAGGAGCAGACTTATGCTGAGAAACTTAAGCCAAAACTGCAGTTTGGGCACAGAGATGGCTGGCAGCAGAGATGGCTGGCAGCAGCTAGAAGAGAATAAAAGCAGAGCACCACATCTAAAAGTGAATGAACGGTGCTGATGGAAAGAATAGGGAGTCTGACAGCAGGCTGTGGGGGAGAAGGTGGACGTGAAGGATGCCAGAGAATGCAGAAGCACAGACACAACTTTAGAATCTGTGTGCTCATCCGTTTAACAAGTAAGCGCCCCATACATGCCAGTTCCCAGAAGACTACGGATGGGTTGAGGGAATGTACCCCAGTACCTTTGCAGTGCTTTGCAGTTGCTAGCACTAAGCAGTCGTGATGAAGCTCCTCTTTGGACCTGTGGTCCAGGCTTGTGCTCAGAGGAAGCATGGAACGAGCTTTTCTCTTTTTGATTAAGGCTTCTGAAATGTAATCAAAGTACAGATCACCTCAAGAGCAGATCAGAAACACAACAGAATGACTGCCTATTATAGGAATGTAACCTACTAGATAGATACAAGTTCTTACTCCTATAAAGATCGCTGGTGAAATGTGCACGTTATATATAAAATGCCCTTGGTAACATTTATGAAGCAATGCATCAACTACAAAAAGTTTCATCAAGTGCTAAAATAATGTTCAAAAAGAACAAACCCAATGGAAACAATCAGAACACCCACAAATATTTAAAACCTCAACAAACAAACCACCACCAAATACTTCTGAGTCCTCTGTTGCATGTAATATTTTAGGATGGTCTAACAAAATATTTCAATTATTAGATACTGACCTGGCTTTTCTTTAGGTGACTCCTTTTTCAGTAAAGTGACTTTGTTATTAATGTTGACTTTTGATTTTTCAAAGCCTGAGGAAACTGGAGTATTAACAACTGGTTCTCTAGAAACTACAACACAGGGGAAAAACAGGAAAAATGTCTGGGATAAGAATAATGTAGAATTCAGTTTATTTTTTAAAAAATTAAGAGTTTTATCAGGCCTAGCAATGTAATTTTACCTATTACCAAAACATGCTTTGGAAGGGATGCATGGGTAGTCTCTCCTCAGCCTCACCAACTGGCTATTTCAGAAACCTTTAAGTTTATTATACAGAACTTCTGACTAAGAAAAAGTTATTAACCTCTAGCCTCCTTAACTACGTTATCCTCAAACTCCACTCTGGACAAGTTGCTTTTCATATATTTAGGTCACTGAATAGTAATAACATATTTACTATACAAACAAGGAATAATTTAATAGAGAATAGTAATTGAATATACATGCTACAGAATCACAACCCATAATCCTGAATACACACTTTTTTCCTTAAAAAAAAAAAAAAAAAAAAAAAAAAAAAGAGCTTGCTGGGCATGGTGGCAGAGGCCTGTAATCCCAGTGGCACAGGAGGCTGAAGACAGGAGGATCTCAAGTTCAAAGCCAGCCTCAGCAATTTAGCAAGGTCTTAGCAACTTAGCAAGATCCTGTTTCAAAATAAAAAGTAAAAGAGCTGGGATGTGCTCAGTGGTTGGGGTCCCAGGGCTCAATCTCTGGTACCAAAACAAATGAACAAAACCAAAAAAACCTGTTGATATACAGGGGTGAAGGGCATTTTTGTATAGTCATTATGTGATATGAAGGCATTCTGGTGAGCCTAAAATATAAATTATGCTTTTAGCTTTTTATTAACCCAAACTATGGGTCCAGTGGCCATCTTTTGGGATAGAGAGGGTCAGGGATGCCTCTACATTTTTTGGTCACATTAATTTTGTCACATCATAAATACTGTTTTAAAATTAATCATAAATCATCACTTCCATTTATACTCTTTTAACCTAAATCATATCTTTAAGTTGTAACAGGCACCAGATAATTAAGGTAATATATAAAAGGATGAAAGTGCTAATAATTTACTTATCCACACAATTTACTTATCCTTAACAATTATTTCTCTCTCTCTCTTTTTTTTTTTTTTGGTGGTACTGGGGATTTGAACCCAGGGCCTGTGCTTGCAAGGCAAGCACTCAACCAACTGAGCTATATCCCCAGCCCAATAATTATTTCTCTTTAAATATGAACTAGAATACATTGAAAATTAGTGGTGGAATTTTTTATGTGTGTGAGAAATCTGAGAACTGCCACTATATCTTAATGTTCTTCAATTTTCCTCTGTTATGGCGGAAAGCTAGGAATGAACTCCAGGTAGGAGGGGTGGGAACTTCCCACCAGAAAGGTGGTGGCTTGTACAGTCAGACATTTGTAAGGGACAGTGGTTTCTTTGAATAGATATGGCCAATGACGTCATACTGTTAAAACTTTTTCCTTGTAAGTTTCTGTATATGTACTACCCAAGCTTCACTCATTCCATGGCCTTGTCCTGCCTAGCTGATGAAGAGTTTTCTCTACAGGGCTCTATCTCCTTTAACCCTTCATTAAAGGAGTTTATTTTAGAGACTTTAAAAACTTTAAAGAAAACTAATAGTTTCCACAGATACCACCCAAGCAAGGAGTTGAAAATCAGGCAAGTCAAAGACAGAAAAATTTCAGACTGAGTAAGAATCCAGCTGAGTTTCCTAGACATGACAAAACTTTAATAGAGTTAGTGGTACCCAGTATTCTGCACATACCCACTGAAGCGAGGCCACAGGGTGACTCTGGCTCCTGTGCTTCCTCCTCCCCATCCTGGTCTGACACCCCATTTTCAACAGGTCCCGAGTTTTCTTTTACGCTCTCTTCTTCGTTCCCGTCAAATGAGTCTTGTTTTACAGGCACTCGTAAGGTGGGCTTTTTCTTCTTTTTGGCCTTTGGCTTAGGTTGAGAAAGCCGCTTCTTCTCTAATTCAATACTTTTTTTGCCTGCAAAAATCACAATAAAAAAGTATAGGCTAAAATACACATTCTTGATTAAAAGTGCCCTGGGTGGTAATCTCCAATACATCATTATTCACGCTTTGTTCTGACAGCCTTACTTTCCTTTCCTTCCCAATGAATTTTTAGTTATATGCTCACATTAACCTTTCATTAAATCACAAATATAATGCCTGATTACCCCTGCATAAGTCAATGTGTGCCCAACCAAGAAGGACATTCTCCAAAATCACCACACCACAGCCACTGAGGTCAGGAAATCAGCACTGATACACTATTACCATCTACTCCACACATTCGTTAATCAAATTTTGCTAATTGTACCAATGATGTCTTTATAGCAAAAGCAACTGAACCAGGATCACCCACTGCTTTGGACTTTCATTCCTTTAGCCATGAACAGTTAGTTGTTCAGTTGTCCTTTGACTTTCACAACTTGAAAGTTGGAAGACTACAGGAGAGTTATTTTGTTAATTTTCCCTCAATTTGGGACTGCCTGGTGTTTTTTAGTAGATTCAGGTTATGCATTTTCAGCTGGAATACACAGAAGTAATGCTGTGTTCATCTCAGGGCAACCTACGAGGTAGCACATAATTTTTATTTGTTCTACTGTTTGGTTTAATTACTTTAGATTAAAAGAGTGTTCTGCAGGTTACCCGCTGAAAAAATATTGCTCCTGTTTATTATTATTTGCATTCACTAGTTTCAGGATCCACAGATTTTTTTTCTTTCCCCAGTGTTGGGGATCAAATCTAAGGCCAAATACTACCACTGAGCTACAGCCCTAGTCCACTGAGGTTTCTTGACTAAAAATTCTTACTGTGATTGCTGAATGTCAGTCTGTACCTTTTCTCTGAGGAGTTCAACTTTGGAAGTGCAATCTCCTGTGGGAGGTTGCTGTGCTCTGGGGTGTGCAGGCATTCCTTGGGGATGGTTTGGAATGGGTTTCTTTTCCAGAGTCCATCATTCCCTTTACAGTCATTAGGTGGCATTCCAGCCTAAGGAAGCATGCCTCCCACTTATTTAGGCATCACTTGTATCAGTATGAATTTCTATTTCAGATCATAATTCATTACTGTTATTCACTTTTTTAGTTTTAAAAATCACCTTTATTGTGGAATGACTTAATACAGTAAAATACCCACCTTTTAATATTTTGATGAATTTTGACAGATCAGAGTTGTGCAGCCTACCACCATGAAATGCACCCCCCCCTCCTTCCAGCTACCATTGACCTGCTGTTACTCTTGTTTAGTTTTGTTGATCTAGAGTTTCATATAAACAGAATTATACAGTATATGTAGTCTTTTGTGCTCAACTTCTTGTGCTTGGCATAATTTTTTTTTCTATTTCTTTTTTTGGTACCAGGGATTGAACCCAGGGGCGCTTAAGCACTGAGCCACATCCTAGCCCAACATAATTTTTTTGAGATTCACTGATTTTGTTGTGTTTATCAGTACCTTTTCATTGATTGGTGTTGGGGAGTGAACTCTGGGTTTCATGCTAAGCACATGTCCTGTCACTAGGCTACATCTCCAGCCTGTTACTTTCTTTTTTATGGTCAAGTGAAATTCCACTGCAGGGATACTATACATTTATTCATTTATCTATTGATCAGCATTGAGCTGTTTTTAGTTTTTGGCAACCACAAGATAAAGCTAATATGAGCATTCTTTAATGAATCTTTATGTGTACATATAATTTCATTTCTTTTGGGTAAATTTCTAGTTGCTTAATATATTCTAATTTTTCTAGTTGTTTATGGCAGGTACACAAGTCTGGTATTAGTTAATCTTTTGTAGCCAGAGTGGAATACTTTTACTTATTTTCAAGTACAAATCCTCTCAGATTTGGTTAAGCTGGTTTCTGTGTCCTTCTGATGTGTCTCCTTAATTCTTTGAGTTCATCCTTCCTTTCTGGCATAAAATGATATAGGTTCTTCCATTTCTCAAAGAAGTCCTAGACCCTTTTTAGTGAAGAACGACATTTAGCAACCAAGATCTAGCCCCTTGCTACTGACTGGGGGTGTCCTCAGCCCCACAAGCCTGCCAGCCTTTTGTGGGCTGCAGACCCCTACCATCCTGTGCTGCTGCTCTGCATGAATGTCTTCTTTGCTAGGCTTTTATAAACTCAATTGAGAGAGAGAGGGAATTAAGCAAACACGTATGGGTTTCATGTTCTGACTGACCTTGGGGAGGCCGGGAATGAGCTTGCATGGAAGTCAGCCATTTGTACACACAGAAGTCATCTGCCCCTGAGTAGATGCAATCTGGATCCAATGGGGACCATGCCACACAAAGCAGTCGGCCTCGATGCCCTCGGAAATTACAAAGAGGCTCTTCCCGGAGAGTATCCCATACCTGAAACCAAGACACATGACAATAAATTTTCTGGTTATTGTTTGGGGGGCATAATTTATTCAATTAAAAAATTGTGGGCTCTTTATTTCCTTATGTGATTTGTAATTTCTCTCTTAGGAGTACAATTTCATAGTACTGTTTCCCATGGGGGGGGGGGGGTTATGCGCTCTGGAGTGTGTAGGTATTCCTAAGAGGAGATTCTGAATAGGTTTTTATTGGTGCCCCATGGATCGCACTGTCCCAAACCAGAACCGTCTGCTACTATTTGGCCTGGGGGTTCTGGCATCATGAAAAAAATAATCCATAACTAATTTAGAAATTGGGGTTATAATTTCATATAGGCAATTCTTTTGTTCCCAAGTCCCTGGAAAAATAATCAGTTGCCTTGTTATTTCTTTAATTATCTTGGTGTCCAATTCTCAGAAAGTAGGCCTGTCTTCATGGCTCTCAGCTTTGTGCAAACAGTTGAGTTACCATTCAATACTGAGACAGACACCACCCATAGATGCAGTTCCCTAGCTGCTATGGTCAGTTCTGGTTCTGACACCCGACACTCCTTCAACATAGCTCCAGCACGGCTGCTCATCTTTATTTCATTTCTGTTTAAAGAAAGAGAACTTTTCACATCAATTTATCCTACCACACTCATGGTAAGTTTGCTAAGGGTCCAGATAAAACTAAAATGCCTTCTAAGAGTTCAGAGAATCTTTTTGTAGAAGATGACAGTGCAGAAAAAAAAAATACTCCCAGCTGGGGGGGCAGGGGGGGGGCGGGAAGAGGATAGAGTTTAAATTAGGGTACACAGTGAGAGCCCCCAGGGTCCAGGACACAACAGTACCTGTGCTGTACCATCATAGGAAGCAGACACCAGCCTTCCATCATGATGTGGGCTCCAGGCCAGACTGGTGATCTTGGCCGTATGTCCAGAGAGGGTCCGGTAGGGCTCTGTAATGGTCACTGGAGCCTCAGGATTGCTTTCTAAAAGGTAAGGAGAAAATGTTACTCCTACCATTACTAGCAATAACAAAAAAATAAAAAATAAAAAATGAAAACAGAGGGTATTAACTCATTAATGCAAGAGTCAAGATTTTGTCAGATCGAGGTCATTTTTAGCAGATGATACTATTAGTGGTCAAGTATATGGGCCCATTAACAGTGTCTGGGTAAATACAAGCTTAACATAAACTGTTAGCTATTACTATTTCCTTCCAGAAGCCATCGCAATGAAAACAATGCCTTTTAGATGTAATCCTATGAAGGTTATATACTTACTGGGTATGGTATTCTGGGTAAAAATGTATAATCTGGAGTTAATTATAAGGAAATACCAGCTAAAACCAAATTGCAGAAGCATGTGTAAAACATGATCTGCACTCATCAAATGCAGCAAAAATGTTAAATCTAATTAGATCTGAGAAAGGGCAGATGGGAGTTCTTTGCAATCTTATTGCAACTTCCTTTAAAAACTGAATTATTTCAAAAAAGAAGATAAGAATATGAAATGAAAAACTAGGATGGTAATATTATAATAGATGAAGATCTGTGCTGCTATGAAAAATAAATTAATGTCCTTTGCCAAAGTGGATAATTTTAGAATCCCATTAATAACAATCACAAGGACCAGGATTAGCTTTTTAACTTTGCTCATTAGTTATAGTGTATCTACTATTTATTGTTACAACCATAATGTGTCTATACTTTAATACTTTTTCCACACTGCTCTCCTGAATTGGTTTCAGAAAACCACTGAAAATTATTTCTAGAGAAATTAAAAATCTCAACTGTTTTCACTACTGCTGAAAGCAATCACTCTGCAACACTATGAACAGTTTAGAGACAGGTAACTTATACATATTGGGGGAAAATGGAATCCCATTTCCAACACATTAAAAAAGAAAGGTCCACTAGGTGTGGTGGTTCACGTCTGTAATCCCAGTGACTTAAGAACCTGTGCCAGGAGGATCCCAAATTCAGGGTCAGCCTGGCCAATTTAGCAAGACCCTGTCTCAAAAAGGCTGAAGATGTAGGTCAGTGAGGATGCCCCTGAGTTTTATTTAATTGCCAGTACTAAAAAGGAATTAAAAAGAAAAAAGAAAAGAGAAAACAAAGGCCCTTCTGAACTCTGGTTCTCCTAGGTGTTGAAAGGGGTTCAAAGTAGTTTACGGTTCCTTCAGGGATAAATCATTCATGAAAAAATTAAACTCCCAGGCAGGAACAGTATTTTCTAGAACACATGCAGACTCTGGGATGAGGCTGTGAGCTTGGGCCTCGACTGTCATATACTGCTATGGAAGAAGTCAGCTAACCTCTCTGGATGAGTGAAGTGAGGACAATAATACCTATCTCACAGGAATAGGAGGTCTAGATGTAATCAAACATGGGAATGGGTTGTGTGTTGAGTGTGTATGTAAAACGGCAGTACTGCTGGATGGGAGTATAAACTGGCAGCTTTTTTGGATAGCCACTGAGCATTAATTATTTAAAAAAAAAAACTGTACTTTTAACGTCCACATCTCTTCATATCTGCTTCTAGAAATTTTCTGTAAGAAAATTATTCATGTTCATGAGGATATTATGTTCAAAGCTCTTTAGTAATATTACTTCTGAAAAAATATAAATAATTTAAATGTTCATCATGTGTGGAATGGATAAATTATGGTATATCCATATCATGGAATGAATATATATTTGCTAATAGCAAATTTTCATGCACTAAATTTATAGAAGAAAAATTAGTTTTATACACACACACACACACACACACTAGCTATGGAAGAAGTTAGCTAATCTACATTAGCTAACATATGCACACATTATATATCTATATAATGTGTACATGTATATAAGCATGTATGTGTGTTTGTGTGTGTGTATACATATACACATATATATATTCTTCATTCTCTAAGTTAATGTTTTTGTTATGTTTGAAAGTTTTAAAGTAAGGTGAATGTATTGCTTTTGGGAAAAAAAAAAAAAAAAGAAAAGCCAAAAATAAAGTAAAAACATGTAAAGAACAGAATGGAAAATAGCTGAACAAGCAATAATAACCCCCAGTATGGAAGAAACCAAAGTTACCTAGGACAGTTTTCAGATTGTGCACATAAATGACTGCATTGTTGGAGCCAGAGGCCATTAGATAGCTCAGCTCTGGCTGGCTGCCATGATCATGATGCCAGGAAATGGCATTCACAAGCTTGTGATGTTGTTGGATGGTGCAGATTAGTCTCAGGTTGGGAACCTGAAATATTTCTATTGATCTGGAATAAGAAACACACAAAGACAAGAGAGATAATCAAATTACAGTGCAGTGGGAACAGTCAGCTCCCTTACTCCATCAGTTCAGAAAGGTGAAATGGAATAGGATAACACTATCATTGCAAAGGCTATTCTCTTATGAAGAACCAGATATAAAAGGTTGTTTTATGAAATAAGCATATTCAACATTTAAAAATTCTAACAATGTCTGGAAAGTTATATTTGTTGGGCATTAATAAATAATACATGGCAGTGGGAAGCTAAAAGAATTAATGAACTATTATCTGAATTTGGACTACATCACTAATTAACAATGGAAAGACAGACTGAGATCTGAAAAGTTCTGCCCAGTATTACTTCTTAAAAATGGAGTGCAACACAGGCAGTTGAATGCAGTTGACCATTTTGTGAGGCATAAAATAGCCTAAACATGCTGTAGCCAAATGCTATCTTTGAACTGAAATTAATCTAAATAACCGTTGTTTTCAAAGATGCAAAGAGCTCCTGGATCAGTTAAGGATATCACTGATAAATCAGAATATGAAATACAACTGTGCTTCCCTAATTAATGTTACAGATGGCATTAGCCAGCTTGTGATTCAAAATATGTGCAACTGCAGTTATTTCTTTTTTAAGAAAACAAATACATACCCATCTTCATTGCCAAGAGCCATGATTTTGCCATCTGCTTTCCAGCTGATTTCTGTGTGTACAGGCAATTTGTACTAGAAGCAAAACAAACCAATCCTGACTATAAACATTGTTCTTTTTTCCACACATCTTATAAATCAGTGATGACAGGATGAGGGAAAAAAAGTCCCTAGAGTTAAGACATGTTCTAATTACACAACAGTCATTCTCCTAAACAGTCTCCTTAATTGGTTCAAGAATTACTAAGAATAAGAATTCTTATTATGACTTCCTAAATAGGACAGATAACCTATTAACAACCAAACATCTACAATGTTTAACCTTTTGAAATAAAATCAACTGAAAAAACTTTTGTCCCACAGTAAAGAATGAGATGTGCCCACTGGTTTCTTGGTCTTCAACAAAAGATGTACACACTTTCCTTATTTTCTTCTTATCCTTCAGTTTGTTTCCAGAATTACTACCTTTATAATGTTGTAGTCTCTAAAACTGCTTGGTTCCTCTTCTTTTCTTACTGTTTTGTTTTTCTTTTTAAGCCTACCTTACACACCTAGAGGTTCTTCATCTATCGTTTATGTGAAGGGATTCAAAATTTCTATTTCCAGCCCAGACTCCTTGTATAAACTTCTGATACATATAATCAAATGCCACTAAACTAAAAGCTTGTCAGAACAGAAATTTCTTTCATTATTTTTTAAAAAAATTTTTATTCGTTCTAATTGGTTCTTTTCATTCTTGAAGACTGTTAATGTATAGGGAACACTTAAGACAATGAAGGAATATACTTAATAAACATAATTAACATGATTAGGTACTATTTTTATTCTAGCCATATGAAAATATTGAGCAGTGATTAAAAAAATACTCATTTGAAAGGGTAGGGAAATCTCGACATTTATGATTTGACTTTAAAAGACACTTCTGACATATATGTACACTAATAGAATGTTAAAGCAAAAGTGATTAATGTTGGAAACTAGGTAAAAGATATGAGAGAATTATTTGTATGTTTTCGCAATTTTTGTAAACCTGAAATTATTTCCTTTAAAAACAAAATGCCAATTCAGTCTTGAGCAAAACGAAATTTGTTGCTACATTTAGAAACCATAGGGTCATTTTTACCACAGCACTTGGTTGAAGTGGTTGGCATAAACAGAATGTTTTATAGTTAAGATCCGAAAATTATAAATCACTTATAAAGTGCAATTGAGACACATTTTTTTTGGTTTAGTTCCTATTCAAGGAAAAGACTCCTAAAGACATGTATTAGAAACCACAAATTCGCTCGAAGCCTGATTCACAATATATACAATGCCTGACTTGATATACCACCTATCTCCAAGAATCTCATTTAGTGTGCAAAATGGGAAACCCAGAGGAATCCAACAGGAGACTATAGATCATGATAACTCACTTTGATTGAATTGGTGTCCCTGATGAGTTTGTTGATGTCAAAGGCCTCCCCACTCAGCTTCCAGGGGTTATGCTGTAGGACAATTCCTTCCCCTCCACAGCTGTATAAAGTGAGGGAAGGTCTGTCTCCTTCTCCTCCTACATGAGATAAGAGAACTTATCAGTCTTGAACTTCATCAATTTAACTATTTGTTACTACAGGCTGACCACAACATACTATGAGAATTAAGAATTAAAAAGAATTATGCATTTGAAGCATTCTAACACAAGGGAATAAAGTCACTGTTCTTTCCACCTGAACAGTTCTTGGGAGAAGTAAAAAAGTTATACTAATTCTATGTTAAAATTCTATGATGTAACATATTCACTTTTAACATTCTTCTAACATTCAAAATAATAGTGGCACAAAAGTTGGGATCAGAAATCAAACATCAGATCTCAAATCAAAGCTTTAGAGAATTTACTTTTTCTTCCAGAAATAAGTGCTTTATTCTTTGGGCATTTAAATTTATGTAGCTACAGGATTTCCCATGACTAGCTACCTATAAGGAGGTATCTTCAAAGCAGTGATTTTCTTAGTATTATAGTAATTCTCTTGTTGGATGAATAAAATATAATTCCAAGGCTGCTTGAGTTCTGATGATTTATACTATTTGTCCTCTCCACCGGCAGGGTGACTACTATGGACATTTACACATGTTTCATGATAGTTAAGGAAAGTATATCAGAGACTTGTTCAATACACCCAAAAAGATATTATGAAAGACTCATTACTTAAGGGACAAGAAAAAGCTGAGGGGCTAGAAGAGGGAAAGGGGTAAAAGGTAGTAATCAAAGGCCACAACTCAGCATGAGATATCTACGTATAATGAAAAAGTTCAAAGAACAATGCTTAAGAGTTGCAGGAGGCAGTGTGGGGATGCTCATAGGTAAATGTTTTCTTCTAGCAGTTCTAATTTGTCACTTGCCACTACTGCTTTCATGGACCCCCAGGACATAGCAGACAATGTAAGTAGTCGCTGCACTAGAACATTGAAGATTTTTTTTTTTAAATTTCAGATCCTAGAATTAAATTGGAAAAAAAAAAAAAAAAAAAAAAAAGAATATATTTGTTAAAGAATGGCTCAGACACTTACCAAGTGACATCGGGGGTACTGGTGGGCCCCAAGCTAATGTGTACACAGTCTTCTTATGATAAGTGCTAGAAATTTGCGGAGGTCTTTGGAAGTTAAGGGGAGGTGGAGAACAAATAAAGATTTAAAGTAAAAGGCACAGTGGAAAATAGACCATCTTTTTCTCAAAGATCCCTTACTATTAGTTTAGTTGCTGTATTATAGAAAAATAATTTAGCAGTATCCTTCTCCAAATAGTTGATTATAAAAAGCAAACACTTAAATAACATAACACATAACATACCATCACAACCAAGAATGATTAAGCCCTAAACGTAACTGACCCAGATAAAAATGTTAATTTCATACATCTGGCAAGTTTGGTATCCTTTTTCTCATATCTCCTCCTGAAATGTTCACTTTTTTTCTTTTTTGGTACTAGAGATTGAATCCAGGGGCACTTAACCACTGAGTCACATCCCCAGTCTGTTTTTTATTTTGAGACAGAGTCTCAGAGTTGCTTAAGGCCTCATTATGTTGCTGAACTTGCAATCCTCTTGCCTGGGCTTCCTGAGTCTTTGGGATTACAGGTGTGTGCCACCATGCCCGGCTAAAAGTGTAATTTAAAACAATTAAGATAATTTTTGAGATATTTCATATTCTTTTCTAATACTAAGACTTCAGTACATTTTACACTTACAGCACAACTCAACTTGGACTTTGCACTTTTCCAGGGCTGACTAGTCACCTATGACTAATGACTACTGTAAGGAATAAGGGAACTTAACCATAATTTGCAGTTGATAGCAAATATAATAGGGATGACAGAAATAAATGAGTTAGAAATCACCACAAGAGAATAACTAGACAAGTACAAGATATGGAACTTATCTAGAATCTTCAAATGAAAAAGAAAAAAAAAAAAAAAAAAGACAATGCTATGAAGAGGAAAGACCTGTATTCTAGAGTAAGAGAGACCAAGGAAACATAACAAAATGTAGTACATGAACCTTTACTGGAAAACAAACTTGAAAAAAAAAGCTAGGAAAAACAGCTGGCTCAACTGAGAAAATGTTTTGTGTATGTACAAGATGTGAGATCATATTATGAAATTGTTATTCATTTTCTCATGCATGATTAGGATAGAGTTTTTTAGAACTGCAGAACAGCTGGGTGCAGTGGTGCACACCTATAACTCCTAGTGGCTCAGGAGGCTGAGACAAGGGGATCGTTCAAAGCCAGCCTCAGAAACTTAGTGAGGCTCTAAAGCAACTCAGTGAGACCGTGTTTCTAAATAAAATATAAAAAAGGGGCTGGGTTGTGCCTCTGTGATTAAGCACCCCGGGGTTCAATCTCTGGTACAAAAAAAAAAAAAAAAAAAAAAAAAAACCAACCAAACCAAAAAAACCAAATCTGCAGAGGAGTGTCATGACCCTGTAACTTTGGTTCTTATGAAGCCTGAGTATCATATTTTATGCCTGAAACTTTGTTTCATGTTTTAGATGAAATATAGAGACACATAGATAAAAGGTATGGCCAAATACTGAGAGAAGTTACACAGATGTTCTACTTGTCTTTCAATTGTCACGCATGAAAACTTTTGTAAAAACAAAAGCAAATGGTTTTGTTAGTGGTTCCCAAAAATCAGATGGGCTGAATCAATATCACCTGAAAAAACTTTAAAAAATAAGATTCTGAGTTTTGAACCTAGTTTTCAAGTCCAGAAGTTTTTGTGTATCAGGTGAATAAACTCAAAATTAAATCCATCATGGACACATCGGTGAACTGGCTGAACAAGAATCATGCATTGCTTACTTGCTGGAATAGGTGTCATACAATCCCACTTTTCCATCATCAGTTCCAAAAGCTAAGCAGCCTTCCTTGTTTGGGTGCCAACAGAGCTACAAGAAAAGAGTTTCCAAATGAAAATATATGAGGAAGGGGACATCATTCAAGCTTCCAAACATTCAAGTGGGAGACTTTTTTTTGCTCTTGATTTCTTTTAATTTTCATTGTTTAAAAGAAAAAAAAAAAATGAGATGAATTAATAGCAAAGTGAAAGTCATTTGTAATTTCACAATGCAAAACCAAAACCAAAACCAAAAGTAATTGCTGGGCTGGGGTTGTGGCTCAGTGGTAGGGCGCTTGCCTAGCATGTGCAAGGCACTGGGTTCAATTCTCAGCACCACATAAATAAATAAAGGCATTATGTCCATCTACAACTAAAAAAAAAAAGTAATTGCCAATCTTGTCATCTCTCTTTTCAGACATTTTTATGAATAAACCTAGATACTTATGATAGAAAAAAATGGGTTCAAACATTAAATGATGTACATGACATATTGCAGACTAGGGATAAAAGATTCTAGAATAGTGGCTACAGATTCAGCTTAGTGATAGAATGCTTGCTTAGCATCCATAGGGTCCTATCCCTGGCACTACCAAAAGAAAAGAAAAAAAAAAAGGTTCTAAAACAATTTGGAAAATAATTATTTAATTAATAAATTTGGAAAAAGATACCACAAATTGTCAAGACTATCTGGGTTATGGTAATGGGGGCATGGAGTAGAGAGTATGGTAGAAAAGAAAGTCTACTTTCTATACTTCTGTATTGTTTAGTTTTCTTTTTCTTTCTTTTTTTTTTTTCAGTGCTGAGGATTGAACCCAGGGCCTTGTGCTTGCAAGGCAAGCACTCTACTAACTGAGCTATATCCCCAACCCCTAGTTTTCTTTTTAAATCAACAGTATTTGTTGGTCTTAGACTGAATGGTCAACACATATCATTTTAGAGAAAAATAAAAAGATTAAACATGTTTTCTACCCTGCATTCCATTTTATAATTTGTATTTTTACAAATGATTAACATTCTTTCCACAGCTAAAAAAAAACAAAAAAAAACCTCATTACTATTAATAGTTTGATACCATTCCAATATGTAGTTATACTATAATAATTTTCCATGAATACACTTAGGTTATTTACAATTAATTTCTTACTGTTACAAAATGCGATGAGTTACTCAAAGCCTTAATAATTTCAAAGCTCTAAATCCGGGGATGATGAATTTGTTTGGAGGAGTCTACTTTCCTAGTTTCAAACTTCATCAAAATACCCTTAAACAACTTTTGATTTTCAATACAGTTCACTTAAATGAGTGGATATTTTCTTAAAAAAAAAAAAAAAAAAAAAAAAAAAAAGTTCGAAGCAAGTATCCTTACCGCTGTAACCTTGGACTTGACACCCTGCCAAAAGTTTTTCACATCATAGTTGTTCTTTATGGAGAGTGTATTCCATACACGAATCATGCCATCCCCAACGCCTATAGCCAAACAGCCCACATCCACGGGAGAGAAAGCCAGACTATAGGCAAACCCACCAAGGGAAGGGAGGGTCCAGCAGCACTCTAGGGTGGTCAGGTTCCAACATTTTACCTGGAAAGATTAAGGGTTAGGGCGTAAATATTTCAAAAAAGCAGAAAAACAGGAAAAAGCTTCTAATATTCCAATTGTTGGATAAGCTCATAGTGGGCAAGGACAATGTATAATTTAACTCATTCAGTAGAAATTGTAAAAAGCATCTCTTAGGGAAAAAAATCAGCAATGAATTACACAGCTCAACAGGATCTTGGAATATATTTATTCTCAGAGATGTCCAGTGAATTCAGGGTCATAAAATAAATCAGAACCCAGATCTCCCATTTCCCAGAGGTTAATGGTCCTTCAATTCTATTCTAGTCCTAGTAACTTCCTCATTCAGCAAACTAAATAAGGATGAACATGGCCTCAGCACAGGGAAAAATCAGAGCTGCTATCTAAGAAGCAAAATGGCCTACACCCGAGGAGTAGAAAGTTTTTAATTATCACTTGAACAGAGAGACTTGAGAGAAGCCAAGCTTAGATGCAAAACAGCAAGGTCATGGGCTCTAAATACAGTCAATTCTCCCTCAGAGATTTCACCAAGAGCAGATGATTCTGCTTCTTAAACTATAACGGCAACAAGTCAAAGCATGATGATCTCATGTGCCCTTCCCAGGACACTTCTGCTCATCTTTATCATGGGTGCTTTAGCAGAAAAGCATCTTGGTGGTTTCACAAAATTTCCCTCCCTGTGCACTGCTGATATATACAGTGCCAACTGGTAACAGCACCTCTGAAACTAGTAGGGAGGTGGTATAAGGATAGACGCCCTCTAATCCCACTCAGATTGCCGAACCCTGTTCTACAAAGCTGATGAAATCTAAGTAGTTCTTACATCTCTATCCATTGATGTGGAAAGAAGCAGTTGTTTGTCATCCTCAGTTTGCAAAGAACATAAATTAAACACGATTCTGGAATGATTCTGCCCTTCTGATGAAGTGCTGAAGAGGGTATATTTCCGTCTCCAAGACTGAGTGAGATCCCACAGTAGCAGCTCACCTCTGTAAAGAACACAAGCAATCTAAGCAAGGATTTTTGAGTCAGTCTGGGTCCATAGATGTAAAATAATTATTGTTGTTCCTTTGATGAAATAAAAGTCAACATGGCTGCAAAAGGGTCAAAAGAGAGTCAACATCCTTTTCTGAGCCTTAGAGATTTGCTGCCGTGCAGATATGTCACAACCTAAATCTGCCAGAGGGAAAATACTTGAGTGTCAGTTTGTCTCTTGACCTGAACTCTTCAAAGGACTGGTAACACTTGTGACCACCTGGCTGCGTCAGTTTCCAACTGCTAGACCTGCCTCAATCTCCCAGGCAATGCCAAGTGGCAGGAACCCACTTCTTGTTAGAAAGTCCAAACCCATGCTTTTTCCAATTTGCAAAACTTCGTTGCACCTAAATAAAACTATTTTTACTTTTCTTTTAACATCATTTGTGATCTTGATTCACACTTTTAAGGAGAAAGCTACACTTTCTGCAATACACACAAAATATCTCTTTGGAGGAAACACAGAAAATCATAAATGCCTACAGAAAGAGAATCAAGTAAAATGGAAGACAGGTGGGGCATTTTCTTATGCATGCCTTCATTTTTCTTTGAAATATGTAAATGTACTAAACTAACTTTTGAAGAGAGTTCTCTACCAGCTTTAATTATAAAATACCATTATAATTTACACAGCTCCAAAGTTCAAGAAACAATCTCTTTTTTTTTGGGTGTTGGTGGAAAGTAGGATCATGGTCAATATTTTGGGAGGACTATATGTGTTTTACCTGTATTACCTCATTTAAAAGCAAGAACTTGTCTATTAAATTCATTTATCATCTTCAGCAACTAGGCATTTAAAATGTCTACGGCTTCCCTCCCCCACCCAAGTGAGTGCTGGTCTTGAGAACCTTCCAGAAGCTGAGGGCTACCTGCAGCTGCAGGTCTTACACAAGATCCTGCAGAATTATGTGACGCTCTCCTTTCCGTATGATGGATGGGTTGAGTTAGATGCTTTCAGGTTCCAAACTAGTTTGTAAAATACATATTTGGTCTTTGTTCTTTCCTGATATATAATAAAAACCTCAGGATCTCCAAAGGGATATATACTTTTTTGTATGATAAAAAAAAAAATCGATTGATGACTGGCAGCCTTCAGGGTAGCTTCATGATAGGGATTGGTCACCAGAAAGACCAAGGTGGGATTAGAGGGTTGGAACTTTGAGTCCCACCTCAACCTCCAGGAGAGGGAAGGGAATGAAGTTTAAGTTGATCACTAATAGTTAAGATTTAATTTATCATGCCTATATAATGAAGCCTCTATAAAACCCCCAAAAGACAGGGCTCTGAGAGCTTCCAGATAGCTGAACATATGAAAGGTTCTAGAGGGTGGCATGCCTAAAGGGCATGTAAACTTCTCCCTTCTCCCATGTTCTACCCTACAAATTTCTTCATCCATATCCTTTAAAATCCTTCTAATAAACTGGAAAGCATAACGTGTCCCCCTTAGTTCTATGAGCAGTATGTGCAAATTAACTGAACCAGAGGATAGGACTGGGGGGTCCTGATTTACAGTGTGTGGGCCAGAAGCCCGTGAGAAACAACCTGGGGGCTTGAAATTAGCATATAAAGTGTATGGGGGAGAGCTGGAGATCAAACCCTCAACTGGGGGATATGACATTCTGTCAGAACTGAATTGGAAGATGCTTAGTTGTAGAATTAATCGCTTGCTGGGCAGGAGAAATCCTCACACCTTTTGGAGTCTCAGAAGTCTTCTGGATTGATGGTTGTGGGTATGAAAGCAGAGGAAAAACAGTTTGTATTTTCCCATGGAAAGTGCTTGGTCATTTTGGTTACTGAGTGGTCATAGCCATCCTAAGGGAGAGCAAATAGCATCATCATCTCTGCTTTGTGCACGCATAAGTGACTGAAGTGCAGGGTCTTGCTTATGAGCAGAAAAGGCAGGTAAGCAGCAGGTTGATTCTGAAATTCAGATGCATGACTTCAGAGTTGGATACTCTTAACCCCAGGCTTGTTCCAAGATTTGTTTTTACGATTTTGTTAGATAGAACAAGTCTCATGCTTTTTACATTTCAACTAGCCCAGCTGTGTGTGTGTGTGTGTGTGGTGCATGGCCCACTTTCTGTGTCTCTAAAGAGAAGCCTAGGAATCTTGAGCCCACATAGGGGGAAAAAAAAAAAAAAAAAAATTTATCAGAGAAGATATAACCAAAGCAGACTTACCCAAAACAACTGGACACCAGCTGTGTTGGCTGATCCCTGGGCCAGTAGAGTGTCAACCACAGGCGCTCTCTGACAGTTGGGTCTACACCCCCTCCTCGTCTCTTCAGAAAAGGTAGTTTCAAAATCATCACTCCTGAAGGTGAAACAGTCAGTGAGCACTGAAGACACTGAAACTAAGAACTTAAAGACAATAAATGGTCTTGTTTTATAGGCTTGTTAACAAGTTAATGACAATGAATACATCATTTTCCCATTGAAACATTATACATAGTGGTTAATACCAGCCTATCTATCTTTAGGCCAAGCAAGCTCTTCGGGCTGATTTCCGCAACCCAAACACATTAAGAATATATATATATATATTTTTTTTGGTCTGGGAAATTAGACTGGAGAACTCAAAGTGGTAATGCAACCCAAATTCTCCACAGCTGGAAGGACAAGGGCAGGAGCCCTCCTCCTGATGGTCATAAATCCCTTCAACAGACACCACATTCTGGCAGGGGAACATCTCCATCAGCACCAAGTTGGAGGTCCTAGTTTGTACTGTGTGTTAGAATCACAAGTGCAGTTTTAAAAGATACAAGCATCAGATTGTATCCAGCACCTAGATTCTGATTCAGTAGTTTTGATGGAGGGTCTAGGAGTCTGTATTTTTTCCAAAACTCTCTGGTTGCTTCTGCTGCAGGACCAGAACTGAAGGCCACTGAATTACACAGCTATAAATTTAGATGGTACCCTGCTGGAGGGATTCCCAGTCAGATGCCTGCATGTGGATATTTAACTTGCTTTGGTCAAAGTGAGTGTTTGTAAACACACATTTCTATGCTACAAATATACACATATGTATTTATTTTTTGGGTGGTACTGAGGATCAAACCCAGGGCTGTGAGCATGCTAGGTAAGCTCTCTACCACCAAGCTACATACACAGAGCATATTATTTACTCTGCATTTGTGCATTAGAGGTCTTTTCCATTCCTTTGATTCAGGTCTTGTCAAGTTCCAGTATTCATGTTCTTAAATGTCTTGCTCTCCATGCAAATAGTGACCCTTCTAATAAAGCAGGGGTCCCTGCCTTCTCCTGGAATGCATCATAAACTCTAACACACAAGCCAGTTGTTCAGAGCAGAGTTCTAGCCCAGGTTAAATCAGGGCAGTGATTTTCTACACAGGAAAGTAAATAACTGGTTTCTGACAGATGATGCACTCTCAGAACAAGAAGACAGAATAAAAGAGCAGCTAATTTCACTGGATCAACATAGCTTATACCACAAAAGAAACATCACACATCAACCTTACCTCGGCCACGAGAGCAGCTCCAGATTCGAATGGTCTGATCTTTGCTTCCAGTCGCTAAGTAACAGCCTTTTGTTACTGGAGTTTGAGCTATAACTTTCCCGTTGGGAATTTCAGGTTCTTCTAGAACAAAGAGGGTAATTTTGTTTTTAATTTGCATTAAACATGTACTTGTGAAAGAAAAATTAGTTTCCAAGGGCTCCCAAAACTTAGCCATCACTTTCATAGGTCTGGAGTGTGATGTCTAAGGTTTTAAATGAAATTCAGACAGTGCAATTCTACCTATTTTGTTCTTTAGGTCTAAAGAATACTGAATTCTCCCTTCAGTCATCCCTACCTGAATTTTCCTCTTGGTTTATGGATAAACAATCTTCACCAGGCAGGGGACACCAGACTATGGAGTGGATTTCATCATCGTGGCCTCGAAGCCTGTGAATAACTTCTCCTTTCTTACTGATGTCAATTATAACCACTATGCCATCCTTATAGCTAAAAGACAAGAGTTAGAAATATTAGTGAAAAATGAAAACAGAATAGTCTCTCCAGTAAACATTCTGGTTTACGATTTATCGCTGTGAACTTCTAAAAGTTAGGTAGGTGCATTTGGGGTAGGGGAGAAGGAGAAAGGACAAGAAATACTTCTGTCCTTTTTCTCAAGTGTTCATTTCACATTTCCTAGTTTTGTTAAAACCCTTCTCCACGATCAGACCCTTAGTACTATATATGTTGTCTGGCAGAAAGCTCAAACAGGGCGTGTACTTTTATTCTAAGGGACTGACAGGCATTTCAATTCTGATAAAAGTCCGGCAACTCCTCTAACTAGAGATGAATTTGTTCTAGAACACTGAAATCAGTTTCCTTTTTACAAGCGGTATTACTTTTTTAACTGGAAACTGAAAAGCTGGAGTACTCAATATTCTAGATCTGTATATTCCACAGCTGCCATTTTATGAGTCTAGAAAAAAACTGAGTCATTCTAAAAGCTTTAAAAATACAAATTATTTCAGATACATAAGAGTATCTACCACCTAGCTTAAGAAAAAAATAATTACCAAAACAGTTGAAATACTCTGTGTTCCCACCTAGATCAAACCTCTCATTCCCTTTCCCAGAGATAAATTACTATTTCTAAATTTTGTGTTGCTAGCCTTTTTTGTGTGTGTATGTATATATATTTGATGGTGGTGATGGGGTAACAGGGATTGAACTCAAGAGCACTCAACCACTGAACCAAATCCCCAGCCCTTTTTTGTATTTTATTTAGAAACAGGGTCTCACTGAGTTGCTTAGCACCTTGCTGTTGCTGAGGCTGGTTTTGAACTTGTAATCCTCTTGTCTCAGCCTCCTGAGCCACTGGGATTATAGGTGTGCGTCACACACCTGGCCCTTTTTTTGGTATATATTCTTAAATAAGAAACAGAAGCAATCTGTATATTTAAAAAACTCACAGAAATGGTATCATGCAGTTTATTTTTTTGTAGCTTGCTCTCCCCCACTCATTCTGTTTCTAAATCATCCATGTTAATACATGTAATTCCAGTTCCAGGTCAGTCATTTACACTACTGTATGAATCCTGTATCATATGAATATATCACAGTTTACTTATTCAGTGTCCTTTTGAAGGGCTTCTTTTTTTTGTGATTACAAATACAAAAGCTGCTGCTAATGTACTATGACAACTGCACACATGATGACTGGAAATAGAACTGCCAAGGTATAAGATATGTGCACTCTCGCTTTACCAGACAGTGCAAAACTGCTCTCCAAAGTGGCTGTACCTACACGACAGAATTCTACAGGGATAAGCAACATAACAGACTAAAAAACAAATAAAAAACGCCAGAAAGAATATGTCGATCTTTGACTACCCAGACTTTCGAAAAATCTTTAAGTTATACCACCTAAATGTCAAGAGAGCCAGCTGTTTTGAAATCTGAGTTAAGCTTTCTGGGAATAATAATGTCTTAAAGCTTAAAGATCCTCTACAAACAAATGCTTCTGATCCAACTTTCTGTGCCTGAAGATGCAGTTCTCTCCTCCTTAAAGACATTTCTTGTTATGAATTCCTGCTTTTTTCAAGGTTTAAGTTTCTCTGACCCCTTGCCACTATACTTCCTGCTCACTCCCTAGTACCCTCATTACAACAATGCTCCCACTTTCTCAGACTGCCCATCTATAGACCCCCCTATTTTTTCAATACCACTTGCCCACACCCATCTTCCCACCCTTCCCTTCATGCAGAACAGATTTGACTATGTTTTTTAAACTTTAAAAAAAAAATTTTTTTAGTTGTTGATGGACCTTTTATTTTTATTTATTTATATGTGGTGCTGAGCATCAAACCCAGTGCCTCACACATGCCAGGCGAGTGTTCTACCACTAAGCCACAGCCCCAACTCCTATAGTGACTCTTCAAAACACCATGATCTCCCTTATCTTCTCTCCCTCAGGGTTATTTAGTCCACAAATCCCCAAACCTTGTTGAATCCAATGATCTCCTTTTTTAATCAGTTTGAGTAATTTAAATTCATGACCATGATCCTCAGGTTGGCCACTCAATAGTGAACACTGGACCTATAATTCCCTTCACTAAGTTAATTTTCCTATTTTTTTGAAAGCGTTCATGCCTTCCTCCTGACTTTATTTCTTTGACTTTTGCTTCACGGAGATAATCTGAAGGCACAGAATGGAACGTTCTCCATTTCCAAACCTACCTGTAATTATTTGCATATTCACTCTCTTTCTCAGTACCAAACACTGAACCAACAGGTGCTCTACCACTGTTACCTATTCAGTCCTTTGTACTTTGAGATAGGGCCTCACTAAGTTGCTGAGGTTGGCTCCATCTTGATAGCCTTCTGCTTCAGCCTCCCAGATCTCTAGAATTAAAGGCGTTCATTAACCACACCCAACTTATTTTCATATTCTCAGTTTTTTTTTTCTTCTACTTATCATCTGGATCCAGTCTCCTCAATTTTTCCACAACTTTCTGTATTTATAGGTTTACTCTTGCAACAAGCTGCCCCCGACACCACCTCACTACATCAATACAGCAATATGTCCTTGTATCTTTCATTTAATACTCCCTTTGCCCCATAACTTTTCTCTGCCTTCCTATCTGTGCACACTTTTACAAGAAATTTTGTGAACGATTTGTTTCTGTATTTCCACTAATTTATCCTACCTCAAAACCAGTCTCTCAAATCCACTTCCCTCGGACTTTCATCTCTAACATCCTAGTAAAATTACTTGTCAAGTCTTTGACCTGGAGGGATTAAACACGTTTGGGTGAGAAGTACATGAACTGGAGAGGGAAAGGGATGCCCACTCAGGCAGCTCATGTGGAACAAACTTGGTGATTAATACAGAGACAGATCCCATTGCCACATCACTTTCCAAACTTAGAGGGAAAGACTGAAACCAGAGACAGCAGTTGCTTTATCCTCTGGGAGTCCTAAAAGACAGTATAAAGAGAGAAAAGAGTAAAAGGATATTTCCAGCATCTGAAGGTTAATGGGAAAAATCAGATATGAAGAACAAGGAAAGTATAGTAAAGTGGAAAGGAAGGAAAGGTAAAAAGAGGGAGGGAGAGAGGTAATAAAGACCTAGACAACAAAGGAACAAATGATCCCAAGGGCTCCAGGGGAGAAGTTAACATCTGTATTTCAGGAGTAAATGCATCCAAGAAAGTAATGCAAATGAAAAATATGAGCAAAACCAAAGTGAACCATCAATATAGACGGCACAGTACTTACCCTATGGCAACTAAATCTTCATGATGAGGTGAACAGGTAAGACAGAAAATTGTCCTGGGTTCTACAAAGAGGTGCTGGCTGTCATTTCTGTTAAACCAATAACAGAAAACTACTCCTTTTTCATCTCCAGATACTATTAAGTCCTTTACTCGAGGAGACCAATGCAATGCTGATATAGTATGCTTCAAAACAAAAAAATATATTTATTTCTCATTTGTCAATGCTCAATTTTTACTTAATTTTTAACTTGTTTCACAAATAAGCACAACACTAATTAAGCACAATATAGGGACTTAATGAATACTTATTAATACTACTTGTTTATTTTATTCATTTATTTATATGTGGTGCTGAGAATTGAACCAAGAGCCTCGCACATGCTAGACAAGTGCTCTACCACTGAGCCACAACCTCGGTCCCAAAGCTACTTGTTAGCAACACTATATTAACAATAGGAAAATTTAGACTACTGGGGATCAAAGAATCATTTTTTTTACTTTCCTTCAATACAAAGTTCTTACAAAGTTTAAGTGGTTTTTTTCCCTTTCCTTTGTTGTCTTAAAAAGCAAGTATAGCATGTAATCCTCTGATTTAGAAATGAGTTTTAGTCACTTGTTTATAGTTTATACCAGGAGTCTATTTAAGCAAATAACCAACTACTGAATATTTTAGACTTCATGGGCCATGTTGTTTCTGTTTTAATGGAATTTTGCTGTATGAAAACAGCCAGAGACAGGACTTAAATGTAACTGTACTCTAAAAGTTGTTTGCAAAAACAGGCAGCACAGTACTTTGCTAACTTCTGATTTATTAAAAAAAAAAAAGGCCCTGGGTTCAATCCCCAGCACCACAAAAAACAAAAAACAAAAAACATCATGAGGAAACAGCAAGCCATGGTACCTGATGGAGTGCATGTTCTGTCACAACTGTTTTTGTCTCTACATCCCAGATTTTCACAGTCCCATCATCGGAGCTGGTGGCACAGAGGTTGTACTGACCAGGGTGATGAGAAAACGTGAAGCCAGAGACTCTTTCAGTGTGTCCCACCAACTCTCCTATGACTTCAGGTAAAATTAGACTTTAGGTTAATTAAACTGCTATCCAAAATTCCAGTCAGAATCATTCTGTTGTTGGATGATAAGTGAGCAAATGCTTTGGAGTTGCTTAACCAATTATACTAAAAATATTCACACACTTATAGTAATCATTCTAGGTGCTTGTACTGGTTTTTTCAGACAAGTCATTCTCTCCCTTTGAACCTTAATATTCTCAACTGTAAAATAATGTTGATATCCCTTGCTGTGCTTAGTATCTAGGCTGGGGTGCAACTCAAATTAAGAAATATGAAAGTCCTTCAACTTAAGTCTGGCTACAGATAGTTTGGAATGGAATAAATAAATGGCACGTCATATTCTAAGGCATAATCAAAATCTAGTTTGGAGCTGAAAGCATCTGGCTCAACCCATCTATCATACGGAAACAAGAGTGTCACATAATCCTGCAGGTTTCTGCGCAGGGTCTGCAGCTGCAAGCGGTCCCCAACCCCTGGAAGGCTCCCAGGGGACCAGCGCGCACTTGGGTGGGGGAGGGAAGCCATAGACATTTTAAATGCCTGGGTCTGGACACCGCTAACTTTTCAGTAAGCAAGCGGTTCCACGTGCAAGCGCCAGGAGGCGGGACCGCTCGGCCACAGCGTGGTGTGGATCATTCTTGGAGACTTATCGCGACACATCTCAGTGACTTTGGGCAGACCCCTTCTCTCTGCCGCAGTCACAGACTTTGGGGAACTACAGGTAAAGGGGTGACTGGAGACTATCAGCCGGAGTCCCGGGGGACGGCAGGAGGGCTCTGGCCCAGAATCGGGGGGAGTTACCTCTAAACGCGGGAGTCCCCGGGGTCGCGCCCGCTCCCGGGCCCACGCGCACAAGGAAGACGGAGGTCCGGGCCGCGAAACCGAAGAGGCCCCCGGGCACTGCATCGCTGCAGCGGGTGCAGTACCAATTGGGAGAGGGCGGCAGCGTCCGCGGTTCCTGCCCCATAATCACCCGCAGCCGAGGCTGAAGGAAGCAGCCACAGGGATGGATCGCTCGCAGCTCCACGCCGTAGCCGGGAAGGGGGCGGGGTTGACTTCGAGCCCCGCCTCCTCTGGCCGCCGCTACGGCGCACGCCGAGGTCCATACGGCATCGCGCGCTCCTTTCCCGCCTCCTCCCGGCTGTGAAGGGCGGGGCCGCGCCGCGCTCACTGAGCTAGGCAAGAGGTAATCCTCAACCCGGCAGGAGGGTTTGGTCCTGCTTAAGCTCAGCCCTGAGGTTAGTTAGCTATTTCCACTTCCCACAGGTTAGACTGGTGGAACCACCTTCGCACATTGCCGCTTTATTTTTTGGACCTGTGTAATCACTAACCCGTGCGAGGGTACTTGGGTAGTGCTAGAGATGTTTTAAAGACATCTACAAGAAGGTAGTCAACGAAAAAATAAAACTATGGATCAGAAATCAGAAAGGGAAGGAGTAGTTTTTGCATCTGGACCGGAATCTTGACTCTGGATTTTGGTATTCAAAGATTAGAGAGAAATGGAGTGCCCCTTTTGGTTTGCTTGATTGAGCGCCAGCTCCGTGAAGGGAATTGTATGTTGGTTAAATTCTGTGGGGGTAAAAGAATGGGAGTCTCCTTCCAACTCAAACATGCCAAAACGTTCAGATTCTGTTCCAGAACTGTGTTGCTTTTTTGCACTGGGTATCTAGGATCCTGAAACGCCCATCCTCAATCCAGAGGTCAAACGTATTGGGATGTGTTTAGGGGCACTAACTTTGGAGGCACAAAACCCCACACTGATCACTGGCTTTGCCTGTGCTTAGCTGAGACTTTGCCCTATCCTAAGTATGTTTCCCATTTGAAGATTTAATCCTTGCCTTGTTGGAGGACTGAGAAAAGTACATGAGATGTAGCGAAACGCCTGCCAGGCACATATGGCGGTCAGTGCCCCGGCATACTGACTCATCCCTGGGAGGGCAAGCTGATTAGTACGGGTCAGATCAAACGTCGTGTTTAAACTGTTCTTTAAAAGAGCTTTCCCACGACTTCCAATGGCCTTTCCAAACTTGGGCCACAGGGTAGTTATTTCTGACAAGAAAACTCAGGCCAATTTAGGGGACTCTGTTCGCTCACTCCTTTCAGACCACTTGTGAGATGAAAGCTTCACGATTTTTCTGAATCCTGGTGAATTTCTGTAAGTTCACTAGTTTTCGTTTTTTTTTTTTTGGGGGGGGGGGACTGGCGATTAAACCCAGGGACGCTTTATCACTGCTACATCCCCAATCCTTTTTATTTTGAGGCAGGGGCTAAGTTGCTGAGGGTCACGCTGTTTTTGAGGCTGGATTGGAGCTTTATATCCTCCCGGCTCGGCTCCCGCGTTGTTGGGGTTATAGGTGTGCGCCACCGCGCCCGGCTAGCTTTCGGTCTTAATTATTAAGTCATTCAGTTTCAAGTCAGACGCGCTGGCTATACCGTTAGCACGCGCGGCGCCCTCGCGGTCTCCACGGCAACACTGTTTCCGGCACAGGAGGACTTCCGGAGTGCTGCGCATGCGCCTTGCCCCGCCGGCCTTTGAACTCGGAGGCTTCCTCCGGGGCAGGGAAAGATGGCGGCGGGGATCCTGGCCGACTTCGGTAAGGATTGCTTAGTAGTTCAGGGGCAGAAAAAGGGTCAGTAGGGGAGTCGGAGTTGACAGCTTGTATTAATGTTGCAGGCGCATCATGGATACAGAACCTGAGGAGCCGGGGGAGGCTGGCCTTGGGGTAAGTCTGTCGCCTTGGCGTTTCACTGGGGCTCACGGCCTCTTTGCTAGTCAGTCAGGCTGTGCTTTAGGCTGTCGGGCCAGAGTGGTGCACTAGGCAGCCCAAGTCCGCTCTGTCGCTCGGTTTTACCACCGTAGTGCTGCATAGCCCCGCGGGGGCCAGAATTACTCATTACCCCAGGGCTGTTCTGAATGGTTTTTTTCCTTCTTTTTTTAAATTTTAACATTTATTCTAAATTCAGAAATCAAATCCAAATGGTTCTCTGAAGACAAGAGAAAATTACCAAGTTTATACTTGGTCCATAAAAGAATCAATAGGGAAACAGTCAATTCACAATTACAGCTTCGTGTATCAAAGAGAAATTTTCAAGGGCTGTGTCCTGTAGACCTCTTGAAGCTGCATCAAACACTGTCTGACCAATATTGATTTTCTGCTTCTCTTTTGAGCATTTCTTCCTACTGTGAAACAGTTTTCAGATTATCAGACACCAAATCAGAAGCAGAAAACCAAATAACAGTCTTTGAAATTGAAAGGTGAAGAATATTAATAAGTGAATGCATTGGTTTTTCAATGCTGTATTGTTTCAAACAAAACATCAAATGCTTCATTAGTAGAACTGAAACTCAGGAAAACCACACTGAGAAATAAAAAATGGTATCAACCAAATGAGTAATATAAAATATTCACATCAATCTCAAATATGGCTATTCATAAAATGATTATTTTTGGTATTCTTTTAGCACATATGTGTATACATACACATATATATAAAACTTAAAGTTATCAAATTCACTTATGAGAAATGGAATTTCAATTCCATTTTCTTAAGTAACTCGATTTTTCTGAACACATCCAATTCTCCCCACTTACTATGGGACAGCCCAGCCTTTCTCTTTGCTTCTCTGGTGACTTGCTTCTGTGGGCAGGAACTCTGTTGTAGACAATCTTGGTTTACACGGTGCCTGACCCTGATGGTGCTGTAGCATGTTGTATGTGTTATCACTTCCTTCCTAACATTCTGTGTATATAGTAGGTACAGCTTTACCTGTTTTTTGGAGAAGGAAATTGAAGCTTTCCAAAGTGACATAACTTGCTCAAGGCCACTCTGTTATAGGAAGTTTTGAAGCTATGTACTGTACTCTGTAGAGCATTCTGTGACCTCAGGACAAAAATATTCTTTATAAATGAGGGAGTGTAATTGAATTAGGAGCTGGGAAGAAGCCAGTCCTTTACTGCTTGTCTCTTCTGCAGGGATTTAACCCAGGGACACTTCACCACTGAGCTCTATCCCCAGCTCTGATATTTTTTAGAGACTGGGTTTCACCAAGTTGTTTAGGACCTTGCTAAGTTGCTGACTCTGGCCTCAAACTCGCTATCCTCCTGCTTCAGCCTCCTGAGTTGCTGGGATTATAGGGATGCACCACCTCATTTGGCATAGCCATGTAGTCTTAAGAGGTCATTTGAATCAGTGATTAGAAACTTAATGGCTTGTAGATGCTAGATAGATCATAGAAATGAATGAACTAGAAGTTCTGTGTAAAATCAGAGAGACTAGTAGGGCCAGTGTCAATAGAGTGCATTCCTTGTCTAAAGACATTGAATTGGTATTATGATTTAGATAGGAAGTGTCCCCCAGAGACTCATGTATTGAAGGCTTGGTCCCCAGTTGAAGAATTTTCAGAGGTGGGGATCATGAGTATTGGATCATGATACTCTGACCTCATCAATGGAGTAATCTGTTAAGGGGTTTATATTTTGAAGGCATTATTGGGAGAAGAAGGTCACTGGGCTTGTTTTGAAAGGGTATATCTTGTCTCTGGTGCCTCTGTCTGTCTGTCTCTCCGATTCCTGGCTGTTGTAAGGTGAGCAACTTTCCTCCACCATACCCTTCTGCCATGGTGTTCTGCCTTTCCTCGGCCTCCCCCAAAAGTAGCCAGCCCACCATGGCTGAAACCTTTGAGACTGTGAACCAAAATAAATATTTCCACCTTTATGTTGTTTTTCTCAGATGTTTTGTCATAGTGATGGAAAGCTTATCAACACAATTTGGTTAAGAAAATAATGCTGTTGACCAATAAAAACTTTTCTATAGTCTGTGTTTAGTGGCAGACTGACAGTTTTCAGTCTTTCAATTCCAAGTCTAATATTTTACTGATGGTGCATTTGATAAGTTTTGTGACTTACTGAACATGATTCAGTTAATTTAGGCAAAGTTAGTATCTAAACAAAATTTTCTGGCCTTAAGTTGTACTTTGTCGTAATCATAGGGATGTCAAAGTGATGGGCTCAAAAGAGTTTGTCAGGTGGGTCTTTTTGCAAGGAGTGATTTTAAAGTTTAAAGAATGATGTAGTATATTTTGGTGGTTTTAAAATGGAAGGGTTGGTGTAAAAGTGCGAGGGCTCTAGCAGCTAAGCTGTACATAGGTTAAACATTCCACAAAGAAAGCCAGGTTGGAACTGACATGATTTAAGTTTGGAAGAATGATGACAGCAGTATGATATATTTGAATAACCATTGGGCTGCAGGATAGGTAGGTCTGGATTTCATGTCTATGCCAAGGACATATGTTATGGTCTTGGGTAATTTGTTTAACTTCTCTGAGGCTCAATTTCCTCATTTCAAAAAAATGAGAATAATATCTACCTTAGAGAGTATTGTGAGAATGAAGAGGCTAATATGTAAAGATGTCTACTCTAGTGTCTGGCCCTGTGGAGGTGTGGTGTGGCGATGATACCACTATGAAGTTCTTTAAAGGAACCATATTTTAGGCTGGAAGCCATCAGTAGCCACTCTACCCCTACAAGAGATTGCACGTCTTTATTAGCCCTACTTTTATAGAACTGTTAGCATGAAGATAGGAAATTGGAACATGTATTAGTCTACTTTTCTATTTAGTCGTTACTCTTCGAAGACTTTTCCAAAGTAGATGGTAGAAATTTACCTTTAATTTTCATTTACCCATGCTTTTAGTATTCTGATTGCCATGACCAACAATTTTTGACAAGTTACAAAGATTTTGTGTCCTCTTAATTAAACCTTACCTTGTGGCTGATGAGTTGTGTCCTTTAGGACAACGATGCTTAGATAAGAGTCATAGACCTCTTTGAAAGTGTAAGGAAATTGACAAAACATCTTTCCTAAAAATTGCATTTCTAGTTTTGCTTATAATTTCCTAATCCTCCACACAGGAATCTGCACTGGGACGTCATATCTGAACATCAGCATCTTTGTTAGGTGGGGCACTGTGATGCTTGCCATGCAGCGGGCACATAGTAATGGTGAGCAGTGCAAAGAGCATTGAAAAGCATTTTGGGCATGACATTTGCATTGAGTGAAATAGCATTTCCCTCAACTTATTTGGAAAAAAATCAGTCCTACAGAAGTTGAAGGAATGTTATTAGTATCCTTCAGAGAGATCCACCAGTTGTTAACATGGATTTAACTTTTTTCTGTAAAAACCCATGCCCCTGACTCTGCTTTATTTCTTCTGAACTATTTGAAAGTTAGTTGTACACTTGTAATGCTTCACTTTTAAACACTTTGGGTATGTTTTCTAAAAGTGTAGACAATTCCCAAGCATCACAAACCTTGATCAAAATGAGTGGTATAATTTAATGATCTTTTATTTTACTCTTTTGGGTAAAAGCATTCAAACAAGTCAAGTATATGTTAACATTTATTTTATTTAATTAATCAACTCATTTAAGAGATATTTTCTTCCTGGCTCTGAGTTACATCTTTTTTTATGCCTTTATTTTATTTATTTGTTTTTATGTGGTGCTGAGGATAGAACCCAGTGCCTCACACGTACCAGGCAAGTGCTCTACCACTGAGCCACAACCCTGACCCCTTAATATTTATTTTTGAAAAAAGAAAAATTGACCATTATTTATAACTTGAAAATGATCCCTGCTGGCCACGGTGGCACATACATACTATAATCCTGGAGGCTCAGGAGGCTAAGGCAGGAGTTTGGTGAGTTCAAAGCCAGCCTCAGAAAAAGCAAGGCTCAAAACAACTCAGAGAGACCGTGTTGCTAAATAAAATACAAAATAGGGCTGGGGATGTGACTCAGTGGTCTAGTGCTAAACTGCTCATGCTCTAAAAGACAAGATCTTATAGATGGACATTTTTATTTCCATGGTTTTTATGGTCTCTTGATAAGTTTCTTTTATTTATGGGACATTTTGCTCCTCTCAAATCACTCTCAAGCCAGTTCTTTCAGTTAGGGTTTGTATCTGGTTGAAGTCTAACTCACATATCTAAAAGGTTTCTGTATTAGTTTTCTAGGGCTGCTGTAACAAATTACCACAAACTACATGACTTACAACAGTGAAAATCAATTTTCTCAGGGCAGAAATCTTACCTCAAGGTGTCACCTAATGGCTTTGCTCACTCCAAAGAGTTGAGGAGAGAATCCAAAGCAAAGAATCCTTGCTTTGTAAGCTTCTGATGGCTGTTGACCTTCTTTGGCTTGTGTCCCATCTTTCTCTGTTGTCTTTATGTTGCTTTTTTCTCTCTGTGTGTGTCTGTCTCACAAGTTCCTTTGCTTCTCTCATAAAGCTCATGTGGTTGTGTTTAGGGCAGAATAACAACCCAGGATGAGCTCCTTGCTCTTAAGAGCCCTAATGGGGTTACATCTTTTGCCATTTCAATCCCAGGGATCAAGATGTTCACATGTCTTTGGGGCCATCATTCGGCCCCCTGCATTTTCTTCAAAAGAGGTCCCATATATCGTCTTTAGGCCTTTTAATTTTTTTCCCAGAAAGATGCCCTGCAGTGACACTTTTACTTCTGCAGCTGCTACAGCCTAGAGGCACTTTCACTTGGTCTCTGTGGAAGTCTGTGCTTTGTTCAACACTCAGCCTGAGTTCCATCTCCTAAATTCATCCTAATTTCAGTCCTTATATTGGTCCTTTTCTGGCATCTTACTGCCTAATGCTTATTTATGGTTAATTCTCTGTCTCCCTAACTGAATCTTAAATCACTTGCGGGCTGTAAGTATGGTTTATCTCTCTGCCTTCCCATCGCCTTGAATAGTACCTGTAGTATAATAAGAAATACAAGTGTGTATACAAGTTGATAAAATGTAATCCATCCTGAAGAGATCCAAGTTTTAGTCTGGAAGATTACCAGGAATTGGGATTCATGTTTTTCTTTTCCAATGCCCAAAAGGAATATTAATCACAAATTCAGCATAGTACAAATTTTCAGCTTTATGTAATAGCATAGCTTGCGTGATTTTTCCAAATGCTTTTCACTATTTCAATTATTCTTTAGAACTAATTGAGGCCTTTAGAGGTTCTGTTTACCCATGCTACAAGTTCCTGATTAGAAAATGACTTAATCCTCTGAATAATATAACAGTGATCTAAAAGGGATAATGCCTTATTTTCAAATGATTATTGACAACAAAGACTTTTATTTGCTTCTTTTTTGGGTCTATGAAATAGGAAGTTGATCAAGAATATTTGTATGGCCAGGCACGATGGCACATGCCCATAGTCCCAGCTACTCAGGAAGCTGAGGCAGGAGGATCTCAAGTTCAAGTCCAGCCTGGGCAATTTAGCAAGTCTCTATCTCAAAACAATGAAAAGGCCTGGGAGTATAACTCAGTGATAGAACATACCTGGCTTCAATCCCTAGAACTGAAACAAAGAATATATGTATGTACTTGTTGATTTAGTCTCAGACTATTTTTTTAATTAAATTATTATTTTAAAAAATTTGTTCTGATTAGTTATACATGACAGTAGAATGCATTTAGGCACATTGTACACAATGAAGCACAGCTTCTCCTTCCTCTGGCTGAACATGTTGCAGTCACATTGGTAGTGACCATCCTTCACATCCCTCACCCCACCCCTCCCCTCAATCCCTTCTGCACAATCCAAAGTACCCCCCTCCACCCCCATTGTGGATTAGCATCCGCTTACCAGAGAAAATATTCAGCCTTTGGTTTTTTTTTAAATTAAAAAAATTTTTTTTTTATTGTAAACAAATGGGGTACAACTTGTTTCTCTGTTTGTACATGAAGTAGAGGCATACCATTTGTGTAATCATACATTTAGTTTGGCTTATTTCACTGAGCATGATATTCTCCAGCTCTATCCATTCACCTACAAATGCCATAATTTCATTCTTCCTTAAGACTAATATTCCATTGTATATATGTACCACATTTTCTTTATCCATTCAAGGTCATCAAGGTTGGTTCCATAGTTCAGCTATTGTGAATTGAGCTGCTATAAACATTGATGTGGCTGCATCACTGTAGTATGCTGACTTTAAGTCCTTTGGGTATAAACCTAGGAGTGGGATAATTGGGTCAAATGGTGGTTCCATTCCAAGTTTTCTGGGGAAATTCTATACTGCTTTCCATAGTGGTTGCACCAATCTGCAATCCCACCAGCAATGTATGAGTGTACCTTTTTCCCTACATCCTTGCCAACACTTATTATTGCTTGTATTTTTGATAATTGCTGTCTTACTGGAGTGAAATGAAATCTTACAGTAGTTTTGATTTGCATTTCTGTAATTACTAGAGATGATGAACAGTTTTTCATGTTTGTTGATTGGTTGTATTTCTTTTTTCTGTGAAGTATCTGTCCAGTTCTTTAGTCCATTTATTGATTGGGTTTTTGGTTTTTTGGTGTTAAGTTTTTTGAGTTCTTTGTATATCCTAGGGATTAGTGCTCTATCTGAAGTGTGTGTGGTGAAGATTTTCTCCCATTCTGTAGTCTCTCTCTTCATGTTACTGGTTTTCTTTACTGAGAAGCTTTTTTTTTTTAAATTAATTAATTTATTTATTTAAAAATTTTTTTATTTTTACAGATTGCATTTTAATTCATATACACAAATGGGATATATCACTTCATTTCTATGGTTATACACAATGTAGATTCATACCATTTGTGTAATCTTACATATATATAGGGTAATGATGTCTGTCTCATTCCACCATGTTTCATACCCCCCTCCCTCTCATTTCCCTCTATGTGATTTAAATGTAATTTAAAGTTCCTCCATTCTTCTCTCACTCCCCACCCCCCCACACCCATTATATTATCATTATCCACATATCAGTGAAAACATGTGACCTTTGGTTTTTGGGATTGGCTTATTTCACTTAGCATGATATTCTCCAGTTCCATCCATTTATCTGCAAATGCCATAATATTATTATTCTTTATGGCTGAATAATATTCCATTGTATATATATACCACAGTTTCTTTAGCCATTCATCTGTTGAAGGGCATCTAATCTCCAAAATTTATAAAGAACTTAACAAAACTTTATACCAGAAATACAAAGAGCCCAATCAATAAATGGACCAAAGAACTGGACAGACACTTCAGAAGAAGATATACAGGTGATTAATAAATATATGAAAAAGTGTTCAACATCTCTAGTAATTAGAAAAATGCAAATTAAAACAACTCTAAGATTTCATCTTACTCCAAATAGAATGGCTGTTATCAAGAACACAAACAGTAATAGATGTTGGCGTGGATGTGGGGAAAAGGCACACTCAACACATTGCTGGTGGAGTTGCAAATTGGTGCAGCCACTCTGGAAAGCAGTGTGGAGATTCCTCAGAAAACTTGGAATGAACCCACCTTTTGACCCAGTTATCCCACTCCTTGGTTTATACCCAAAGGACTTAAAATTAGCATACTATAGTAATGCTAATTACTATAATCCATGTTTATAGCAGCTCAATTCACAAAAACTAGATTGAGTCCATCCCATTTATTGATACTTGATTTTACTTCTTGCACTTTTGGAGTCTGGTTAAGGAATTCAGTTCCTAAGACGACATGGTGGAGATTTGGTCCCACTTTTTCTTCTATTAAGCGCAGGGTCTCTGTTTTAGGGTCTAAGTCTTTAATCCACTTTGAGTTAATTTTTGTGCAGGGTGAAGGATAGAAGTGTAATTTCATTTTGCTACATATGTATTTCCATTTTTATGTTCTGTTGATAGTGATTTTTATGATTTTTTCTCATTCCTCAGAGGTGGACCAAAATCCTAGAATATAAGCTATATCATGGAAAAGGGAAGTAACATAGGGGCAGCAAAGAATGGGACCTTCTTTAAACTGTTGCTTTGGGGCTTTGCTAGTTTGCTCAAGAAGTTGTTCTGAAGATCTGTGTGATGCATCACACCTACAGATGTGTATAGTTTGCCCTGCACAGTGTTAGAATCTTCATAAAAATCAAGGTTTCTAGATTCTTTTATACATTGCAAGGCATGGCAACAATTTTGTAGAGTTGAGGGGTGCTCTAGCATCATATGGGTCATATACCCTTCAGTTTTCCTCACTTTTTCTAGCATGTATAAAATTTTTGTAGTTACTCAATACCTAGCCTTCTTACTTAACCTGCTGCCGCCTGTCTTCTTTCATTCATCCTGCATATATGTATTGGTGTCTGCTGTCTGCCAGAAATGATGTCCTAGCACAGGAGACTTTGCAGTGAAAATAGACAGTAATCCCTAGAGCATCTTACAGGGCATAAGTCTTGTGAGGGGTGCAAGTGATAGGTAGAATATAGTGTATATTAGTGATACTGCTTAGAAGAACATGCAAGCTGAGGCTGGAAATGTGGGGATGGGAGTATGCAGTTTTGGATAGAGAAGCCTCACTAAGAAGATAATGTTTGAGAACAGATCTGAAGGGTATGAGGGAGGAAGCTGTGCCAACATCTGAGCAAAAAGCATTCTAGACAGAGGAGACCATAGGTACAACAGCTGGAGGATCCATGTCTGGTGTGGTCAGAAACAGGGAGTCAAGGCTGGGGATAGTTGTAGGAGGTGAGTCTGGGATAGTAGGGAGAGTAGGGTATCCTGGGGAGCCTTGGGAGTCATTGAGAATAGTTTGGTTATTCTGAGTGCGATGAGAAACCATTCGGTATAGGAGTAATACGATCTGTTCTTTCTGCTGCTGTGTTAAGGTTGGGGTGGGGATGGGGAGCAAGGATAGAAGGAGAGATCATTGGCTGTTCAGGTGGAGAGGTGGTTTCTGGCAGTAGTGGCTGTGAAGGTGGCTTGCGCTCTGGCAGTATGTTAGCAGAGCTGATGGTACTTGCTGGTGGGTTGGATGAGAAAGTGTGGTGACCCCAGACTTTATGACCTGAGCAACTGGACGGATGGAGTTATCATTAACTGACTTAGGAAGACTTCCAGAGGAGCAGGTTTTGCGGAGAATATCAGGGGCTCGGTTTGGGGTTTGTTAGTGCTGAGATGTCCAGTTAGCTTCTGAGTGGAGATGTGAGTTGGCAGTTGGGTACAGGAGTTTGGAGTTCTGGAAGGGCTGTGAATTTGGGTGTCATCAGTACTTAAAGCTTTGAAATTGGGAGTGATGGTAGATGGGAAGCAGAAGAATCCAAGGACTGATTCCTGCCTAAGACGTTAATGTTTATAGGTCAGAGAGATGAGGAAAAACAAAGGAGAAGTGAGCAGAAACCTAAGGTGTCCTGAAACCCTCTGAAGTTAATGTTTCAAGGAAGGGAGAATGACCCGTGATATTTAGATCACTCTCAGATGAGGACTGAGAATTAACCATTAGATTTTGCAACACAGATATCTTCAGGGACCTGATGAAGCAGTTTTAGTGGAATTTACTTTCCTAGACTATAGGAACTAGGAAAATAAATGGTCTAGGGAAATAAAATATGGTAGGATTGCTGGGCAGCCTTAAGGATCCTTTGGATTTATGAACACAATTATAATGTTTAAGCTTTTATCTATCCCTGGCCTACACATCGAGGTAATATGGCTTATTAACCATTCATATGTATACCACATGATGACACCAACCATTTGGAACAGAGAGGTTGTGTTTCTCATTTTGCAACACAGCACTACTTTATTTGTTTCAGTGTTACTATTGCTAATAGGGACTTTCATTTGGGGGTAATTTTGCCCCTCCTCACCCAGGGAACATTTGACAATGTCTGAACACATTTTTGGTTGTCACAACTTAGACAGACAATACTATTATTGGTCTCTAATAGGTGTAGGTGCTCAGTATCCTATGTTACCCAAAATGGCAGTACTGCAGAGTTTGAGAAACTCTGTTTTATGAGTCAAAGTTGCTGGAATTTCATTTTTATGGAAGTTTGCTAAGCACTTATTTCCTTGTTTGTCCTTGACTTTCCCAAAGTAAAATTATATTGAGCTATGAGAATATACATATTGCTTCAGTCTCTTTATTTCAGATTTTAATTGAGACAAGAGGGAGGATGTATTCAGTCTCAAGTGTACTGTTCACTTATTGTTCTGATAAATAAATTCAGAACAAAGAACTTTTTACTTTGATGAGTGTAATAGCGCAGTATTCTTAAGATTGAGCCTGAGGCCCACACTGTCTTCACTTGGGGCTTGGGAATACCTTGTACTGAATTTCAAAATGAACTTTCAGCAGTAAATAGGAGGTATTACTTCTCTTTCTCAAATTGTGACTTTAGAAAGTCCTCAGACACACTGTCCTATCTGAATTAACTATTAATCTTAAAATTTGGCTTATCTGCTTCTTATCCTTTCCTGATCATTTTTTAAAAAGTATCTTTTAAAAATTATCATTTAAATTTGTGTGGGTAGGTAGAAAACCCCTGAATAATGAGAGTAGGGAAAGTGAGTTCCCATATACCACTGTCTTGGGCATGAACTCTGACAGTCTTGATTCTGCTGTTGGCAGCTGTGTGTGTGTGTTGTGTTGTGGTCATTCTGGAGACCTGGTTCACACCTAATTTTTTTTTTTAATCCCAATTTATGAAGATGGTGTGAAACTCAAGGACCTGAGTTTCCTGGTAAATGAAAACATTGCTTAGTAGCTGCTAAGCAGTGATAATGGTATTTGAATTTTAAAATGACCCAAGTTGATGGTAGGTGTTTTGTAAAGTTGCCTTTCAGTGCCTCTTTCTTTCTCTCTTTTCTTTATTTTTGAATTTTTCACTTGTTTTGATTTTTTGGAATACTAGTAGTAAATTAGAGCTATGGACAGACTTAAAACTTGGTTAGAAGTTTTGCCGGAAAACAATCCTAGCAGTAACCCGTGCCTCATTTAATTCCACCAACTTCCTATTCTTGAGTTTGTTTTCTCTACTGACTCTTCTCAGACTCTCACACATAAAAAGTCTTATAAGAGCTTTTGATTTTTTTTTTTTTTTTTTTTTTTTCCATACTGGGGATTGAACCTAGGGGTGCTCTACCACTGAAGTACATCCCCGGCCCTTTTTATTTTTTATTTTGAGACAGATGGCTAAGTGACCCAGGTTGGCCTTGAACTTATGATCTTCCTGCCTCAGACTCCCTAGTAGCTGGTATTACAGACATGTGCCACCATGTCTGCCCAACAGAACTTCAGTTTTAAATTGGTTTGTAGTTTTTAAAAATATTTTTATGATTTGTTGATGAACTTTTATTTATTTTTTGTGTGCAGTGTTGAGAACTGAACCCAGGGCCTTACACATGCTAGGCATGTGCTCTACCACTGACCTACAATCCCAGTTCTTGGTTTGTATTTTTAAGATTAAGGTTACTTCATTTTATATGCTTTAATTCAGTGTAATTCTTACAATTGGCCAGGAGAGGGCACATAGGAACTTTTGATTTAATACATAGTACTTGTAAATTAATGTTTGGAATAATATTTTAATTTGATGACAGTGTATTAGCATTTACTTGGTAGTTCAGTTTATGAACATTTGAACCTCGAAAGTATTATAGGTGTTCAGAAAATTTCTTATTTTTAATTTATAACATTTAATTTATTAAGCATTATACTTAATTCACCAGATATGTATTGAAGATTTGAGGAGTGCAAGGCACTGCGCTGTCTGGGTGGGATTCAGAACACAAGGACCTTGTCCTCAAAAAGTCTCCGATTGGTTAACACAGTAGTGGTGTCACTGAATGATTGAAATCAAAGCCAAGGTTCGTATTTCTAGCTGTCAGTAATGAGACAGAAGGTAATTAAAGTTAGGAGATAACTAGAAATGACATAGTCCAGTTCCTCTTTTTAAAAACAAAGAAACCAGGCCTCAAAAGATGACATTGTATACTCTCTAATTGCAACTACATAAAAACATAAGTTCTCATGATTACAAACTTAAGAAAGTTTGAAATTGTGTAATGTAAAGCTCACACTTCAGAGGCTTTATTTTGGGGGAGACAGGAGAGAGCTATTCACAGTGTCTAATTTTAAAATAAACTAGCTATCAATGTTTATCATGCTAGCACCATAGGATGCAGTATATTACTAATCCACCAACTGCACAAGGAGGTAGGCTTTATTACTCATAAGTAATTATATTTAAAATTCGAGTCATTTTAAGTATCAGATTAAGTATTTTACTTGTTATATCATTTGAGGTAATTTCCCATTTACTGGTGGGAAAATTGAACTCTAGAAATTGATGCGTCTTCCCCAAGGTTAAATACCTAGTAAATTAGAGTTAGGATTCAGGCCCTGGTCTAGCTAGCCTCTGCCCTCGTCACCTGGCTTATAGATTCATTAGGAAATTCTGCACTGTAGAATCATATATCCTTGTTTTGTACTTTTTAGTTAAAACATTGGAACCAAAATGTGGGTGGTAAAGGTACACATTTTAGTAGGTATTTTGATGGCACTGATTTTGACATTAGGATATGAAATAGTGAACTTGAAGTAAAGTAGAAGAAATGCCAGGAAGAGAGTAGGTTTGTTTGATTTTTAAGTGTGAATGGTTTGAGGATTAAACAAACAAACAAAAAAACCCAAACAATTTTGCCACATGTATCATCCAAGTTATATATACAGAGAGTAAGAACCTGCCAGTACACACGGGGGTTAATCTCTACTCAGCATCTGTGTGCCAACGTTGTTCTTGGTACTAGAATACAAGAGTGGTAGACTTGCCAAGTTGCTCAACATCTGCACTCTCGTTGTAGCATATGATTCCAGTACATGATACATGACAGTGTATGATCCAGGTGGCTGTGCTAAACTGTGGCCAAGTCATTGTAGCATGGCTGGCAACAACAAAGTATTCAAACAATGAGGGAAATAAGACATGGAGTGAGCTTCATGTTGCGTGGCTTTTGAACTGGAATTTAACATAGGATAAGCATTTCATTCTGGAGGTAATGAGAGAGGAGACAGCAGCATGAGTGAGTCAAGGTGTGAAGATCTGAAAGTATGGGGCTTATTTAGTGAACATCCCTGTGGTGAGCCATAAAGTGAACAAGGTGGGAAGGGCAGATTTGGACTGATTATGAAAGGTCTTCTGTGTTTTGCTAAGGGTTTGGACTCTGTATTTCAGATAGTATGGAACTAGCAAAGTTCGTGTTAACTTTTTATTTGGATACACTCAGACATACACAAAAGATACAGCATGATGAACTTCCATGTACCCAACATCCAACTTCAGCAATTACTTAGGGCCAACCTTGTCTGTAGCCTTTACTCTCCCAGATCATATTTTTAAACCAGTTCCCCATACTATATGATTTTATTCATAAATATTTAACTATGTGTTTCTTTCAAAGTATAAAATATTTTGTTGATGTTTAAATTTCTGTTGGCTTTTTAACTGTCATACTTTTAAAATTGTGATAGTTCACACATTAAAATTGACATTTTTCTTAAGTCTTTTAATTTGCAGATTCTTTATTCTGCATTTTTCTCTTGTAATTTATTTGTTGAAGACAATGGGTGGTTTGTCTTTTAAAGAATTTTCTATAGCCTGGGTTTTGCTGTGCGCCTCTATACCATATTATTTAATATGTTCCCTTTTCTCTGTATTTCCTGTTTTGAATCTGTAGTCTTGGATCAATTCAGATTTATCTTTTGTGGGAAAGACTACTTTATGGATGGTTCCTGGTGTGTTCTTCTGTAGGAGGCACTTATGTCTTCATTATCCATTAATTTACTAAGGATAATAAAATAATGTTATTATAATTCTTCTATTTCTTCATTATTAATTCCAGAGAAATCAAATTTTCCTACATCTATTGCTTGGCCACTTAGTGATAGAGTTTGTATAGAGAAAAGGATGAATGCTTGATTCTGTGTCTTTCTTGTTTGGAGGGAGGTACTGGGATTGAACTCAGAGGCACTCAACCACTGAGCCACATCCCCAGCCCTATTTTTCTGTTTTATTTAGAAACGGGGTCTCACTGAGAGGCTTAGGGCCTTGCTGTTGTTGAGGCTGGCTTTGAACTTGCGATCCTCCTGTCTTAGCCTCCAGAACTTTTTTTTTTAAGATCTAATATGGTCTCATGACTGTAAGCACATTTGCTGTATTTCAACTTGCTGCAGTTATTATTCTTATTAATGCTTAGAATGACCCATCTTTGGCCTGTGGATACATCCACAGATTAGCTCCCGAGTGCTTTGACATGCTTCTGGGAGTCTGATTGCTCCCCTGCTTTCTGGTATGATGAGTTGTTCCTTGTTCATCTTGTACATTTTCTGTTCAAGATCTTCAATCAGCTATTTCTCCCAGAAGTTTAGTTCTTTTCAATAGGAAATGAGATTTCAGAATCATAATCTGGACACTAGATAGGGGTGCTAATTTTTCCTAGGTTGGTCATTGTTTTTAGACCTCTTCAGTAGAGAGATCTAACACTTACTGGATTTTGAACCTCTTATTTTCTTATATGTGTTTGTGCATCTACTTACTCCTACACCAAGACTCCCAGTTCTCAATGGCACTAAAAATGTTAGAGTTAAAATATTTCATAGTTAAGCATTTGCTTTTTCTCAACAAAGGTGTTTAAGCTGGAGAATGACATGAACAGCTGTGTTTTGTAGAAGGGTAACTCATTTTGTACTCAGGCAGAGGAAGATGGGATGGAACTAGGTTAGCTGATGGAAGAGGAAGCAAGCTAGTGGCTATTGCTATAGTTCTGAAAGAGTACATGTCCTGAACCAGGATGGTGGCTGTTGGATTGGAGAAGAGATAAAGCATTTGAGAAATTTCATGGGAAACATCTGTAAGACTTGGTGGCTCTGGCAGGATGCTGTTTGGGAAGTTGAAGATGGGATACCATTCAAGAATAATTTCATGTAGTGATTTGGAAGGGTAGAAGATGCTGGAAGATGCGAGAGGGATTGTCGGCATTTGGAGTGGGGGAAGTCAAGAAGAGTAAATTTGAGTGAACCTTATTATCCAGTCCCCGCATATTAGTTTGAGATCTTACCCTTAGTTACCTTTCTGATATGTTCTAGTACCTAACAAGATTCTCTTATTCAGACTTCTATTATTTCTCAACATTGTGGTTCTGCATAGGTGATAACATGTCTTTGCCATTGGTGGGAATAGATGTCCAGGTTCTCTGCTAGTTGCAATCTTGTTCAAGATTAACCTGAAGCCACCTCTGAAATCCTCTACCTCTGTTGCCTGTGTTATAGTTATGTATGGTTTTATATGGGACTTTAATTGTTTTGTGTATTTGTCTTGCATATTCAGCAAAGCTGGACAACTTCACAGGTCCAGTTATGGATTCATTATGCCTTTTTCAATCTTATTTGGGCCTGAGCTGACTTATAGTAGAGAGTCAGCATTTATTGGCCAATCTGGGCAAAAGATCTTGGGTTAATACCTTTTAATTACTTGATTTACATGAATTATTGCTTCTTTTTAGTTGTACATGACAGTAGAATCCATCTTGATAAAATTATACAAGCATGGATTATATCTTATTCTAACTAGGACCCCATTCTTGTAGATGTATGTGATGGTGGGATTCACTTAGATATTTTCATATATGTACCTAGGAAAATTATACCAGATTCATTCTACTGTCTTTCTTATTCCTATCCCCCCTTGCTTCACCTAATCTACTGAATTTCTTTTCTTCCCTTCTTCCCATTTATTGTGGTTTAGCTTCCACATATCAGTGAAAACATTCAACCTTTGATTTTTTGGGATTGGCTTATTTCACTTAGCATGATAGTTTCCAGATCTATCCACTTAACTGGCAAATGTCATGAAGTCATTTTTCTTTATGACTGAGTAATATTCCATTGTGTATATGCACCACAATTTCTTTATCCATTCATCTGTTGAAGCATACCTAGGTTGGCTCTATAGCTTAGCTGTTGCAAATTGTAGTGCTATAAACAATGATGTGGCTGTGTCATTGTAGAATGCTGATTTTAAATCTTTTGATATATGTTGAGGGGTGGGATAACTGGGTCAAATGGTGGTTCCATTCCAAGTCTTCTGAGGAATCTCCATACTACCTTCCATAGTGGTTGCACCAATTTGCAGTCCCACCAACAATCTATGAGTGTACCCTTTTCCCCACATCCTTGCCAACATTTATTGGTACTTGTATTCTTGATAGTTGCCATTCTTACTAGAGTGAGATGAAATCTCAGTATAATTTTAATTTGTTTCTTTAATTGCTAGAGATGTTGAACATTTTTTTAAATATATTTGTTGACCATTCGTATTTCTTCTTTTTTTTTATTATTATTGTATACAAATGGGATACATGTTGTTTCTCTATTTGTACATGTAGTCAAGGCATACCATTTGTGTAATCATACGTTTACATAGGGCAATGATGTTTGATTCATTATTTTACCCTTCCCCCCTACCCCTCCCACCCCTCTTTTCCCTCTATACAGTCCTTTCCTTCATTCTTACCACACTCCTTATCCCTAACCCTAAACCTAACCCTAAACCTAATGCTAACCCCTCCCACCCCCCATTATATGTCCTCATCCGCTTATCAGTGAGATCATTCGTCCTTTAGTTTTTTGAGATTGGCTTATCTCACTTAGCATGATATTCTCCAATTTCATCCATTTGCCTGCAAATGCCATAATTTTATCATTCTTCATTGTGGAGTAATATTCCATTGTATATATATGCCACAGTTTCTTTATCCATTCATCAACTGAAGGGCATCTAGGTTGGTTCCACAATCTGGCTATGGTGAATTGAGCAGCAATGAACATTGATGTGGCTGTATCTCTGTAGTATGCTGATTTTAAGTCCTTTGGGTATAGGCCAAGGAGTGGGATAGCTGGGTCAAATGGTGTTTCCATTCCAAGCTTTCTGAGGAATCTCCATACTGCTTTCCAGAGTGGCTGCACTAATTTGCAACCCCACCAGCAATGTATGAGTGTTCCTTTTTCACCACATCCTCGCCAACACCTATTGTTGCTTGTGTTCTTGATAATCGCCATTCTAATTGGGGTGAATGAAATCTTAGGGTAGTTTTGATTTGCATTTCCCTTATTATTAGGGATGTTGAACTTTTTTTAGTATCTGTTGATTGCTTGTACTTCTGTGAAATGTCTGTTCATTTCCTTAGCCCATTTGTTAATTGGGTTATTTGTATTCTTGGTGTAGAGTTTTTTGAGTTTTTTATAGATTCTGGAAATTAGCGTTCTATCTGAAGTATGGTTGGCAAAGATATTCTCCCACTCTATAGGCTCTCTCTTCACATTGCTGATAGTTTCCTTTGCTGAGAGAAAGCTTTTTAGTTTGAATCTATCCCAGTTGTTGATTCTTGCTTTTATTTCTTGTGCTATGGGAGTCCTGTTAAGGAAGTCTGATCCTAAGCCAACAAGTTGAAGATTTGGACCTACTTTTTCTTCTATAAGATGCAGGGTCTCTGGTCTGATTCCGAGGTCCTTGATCCATTTTGAGTTGAGTTTTGTGTAGGGTGAGAGATAGGGGTTTAATTTCATTCTGTTGCATATGGATTTCCAATTCTCCCAGCACCATTTGTTGAAGAGGCTATCTTTTCTCCATTGCATATTTTTGGACCCTTTGTCTAGTATGAGAAAATTGTATTTATTTGGGTTTGTGTCCATGTCCTCTATTCTGTACCATTGATCTACCTGTCTATTTTGGTACCAATACCATGCCGTTTTTGTTACTATTGCTTTGTAGTAGAGTTGAAGATCTGGTATTGCAATACCCCCTGCTTCGCTCATGCTACTGAGGATTGCTTTAGCTATTCTAGATTTTTTATTCTTCCAGATGAATTTCATAATTGCTTGCTCTATTTCTGCAAGGTACATCATTGGGATTTTAATTGGAATTGCATTGAATCTGTATAGCACTTTAGGTAGTATAGCCATTTTGACAATATTAATTCTGCCTATCCAGGAACATGGGAGATCTTTCCATCTTCTAAGGTTTTCTTTAATTTCTTTCTTTAGTGTTCTGTAGTTCTCATTGTAGAGGTCTTTCACCTCTTTTGTGAGATTGATTCCCAAGTATTTTATTTTTTTTGATGCTATTGTGAATGGGGTAGTTTTCCTAATTTCTCTTTCTGAAGATTCATCACTTATGTATAAAAATGCATTGGATTTATGAGCATTGATCTTGTAACCTGCTACTTTACTGAATTCACTTATGAGTTCTAAAAGTTTTCTGGTGGTATTTCCAGGTTCCTCTAAATATATAATCATGTCATCAGCGAACAGGGATAGTTTGAGTTCTTCTTTTCCAATTCGTATCCCTTTAATTTCTTTGGTTTGTCTAATTGCTCTGGCTAGAGTCTCAAGGACGATGTTGAATAGAAGTGGTGAAAGAGGGCATCCCTGCCTTGTTCCAGTTTTTAGGGGGAACGCTTTCAGTTTTTCACCATTTAGAATGATATTGGCTATCGGTTTAGCGTAGATGACCTTTATAATGTTAAGGAATGTTCCCACTACCCCAGTTTTTTGTAGTGTTTTGAGCATGAAGGGATGCTGTATTTTATCGAATGCTTTTTCTGCATCTATTGAAATAATCATGTGATTCTTAACTTTAAGTCTGTTGATATGGTGAATGACATTTATTGATTTCCGAATGTTGAACCAACCTTGCATCCCTGGGATAAAACCCACTTGATCGTGGTGCACTATCTTTTTAATATATATTTGTATGTGATTTGCTAAAAATTTGTTGAGAATTTTTGCGTCGATGTTCATTAAGGATATTGGTCTGAAATTTTCTTTCCTCGATGTGTCTCTGTCTGGTTTAGATATCAGGGTGATATTGGCTTCATAGAATGAGTTTGGGAGGGTTCCCTCCTCTTCTATTTCATGGAATACTTTGAGGAGTATTGGAATGAGCTCTTCTTTAAAGGTTTTGTAGAACTCAGCTGAGAACCCATCTGGTCCCGGACTTTTCTTTGTTGGTAGGCTTTTGATGACCTCTTCTATTTCATTGCTTGAAATTGGTTTATTTAAGTTGTGTATGTCCTCCTGGTTCAGTTTAGGTAATTCATATGTCTCTAGAAATTTGTTGATGTCTTCGAGGTTTTCTGTTTTGTTGGAGTATAGATTTTCGAAATAGCTTCTAATTATGTTTTGTATTTCAGTCGTGTCTGTTGTGATGTTTCCTTGTTCATTTCGAATTTTAGTAATTTGAGTTTTCTCCCTCTTTCTCTTTGTTAGTGTGGCTAAGGGTTTATCAATTTTGTTTATTTTTTCAAAGAACCAACTATTTATTTTAATTTTTCCAATTGTTTTTTTTTGTTTCAATTTCATTGATTTCGGCTCTGATTTTAACTATTTCCTGTCTTCTACTTTTGGTATTGGTCTGCTCTTCTTTTTCTAGGGCTTTGAGCTGTAGTGTTAAGTCGTTTATTTGTTGATTTCTACTTCTTCTTTTGACTGTGCCCCATGAAATAAATCTTCCTCTAAGTACTGCTTTCATAGTGTCCCAGAGATTTTGATATGATGTGTCTTTGTTCTCGTTTACTTCTAAGAATTTTTTTATTTCCCTCCTGATGTCTTCTGTTATCCATTCATCATATAATAGTATATTATTTAATCTCCAGGTATTAGAGAAGTTTCTGTTTTTTATTCTGTCATTTATTTCTAATTTCAATCCATTATGATCTGATAGAGTACAAGGTAGTATCTCTATCTTCTTGTATTTGCTAACAGTAGCTTTGTGGCATAAAATATGGTCTGTTTTAGAGAAGGATCCATGTGCTGCTGAGAAGAAAGTGTATTCGTTCTTTGTTGGATGGTATATTCTATATATGTCCGTTAAGTCTAAATTGTTGATTGTGTTATTGAGATCTATGGTTTCTTTATTCAATTTTTGTTTGGACGATCTATCCAGTGGTGAGAGAGGTGTGTTAAAATCGCCTAGTATTATTGTGTTGTGGTCTATTTGATTTCTGGAATTGAGAAGGATTTGTTTGACGTACGTGGATGAGCCAATGTTCGGGGCATAGATATTTATGATTGTTATGTCTTGCTGATTTATGCTTCCCTTAAGCAGCATGTAATGTCCTTCTTTATCCCTTCTGACTAGTTTTGGCTTGAAGTCCACATTATCTGAAATGAGGATGGATACTCCAGCTTTTTTGCTGTGTCCGTGTGCATGGTATGTTTTTCCCCATCCTTTCACCTTTAGTCTATGGGTGTCTCTTTCTATGAGATGAGTCTCTTGCAGGCAGCATATTGTTGGATCTTTCTTTTTAATCCAATCTGCCAGTCTATGTCTTTTGATTAATGAGTTCAGGCCATTAACATTCAGGGTTATTGTTGTGATATGATTTGTATTCCCAGTCATTTGACTCATATTTGTTTTTTGACATGATTTGGTTTCTCCTTTATTTGGCTATTCCTTTAGGCTAGCGCCTCCTGTTGCTGATTTGCATCGTTGTTTTTCGTATTTCTTCTTTTGAGAAGGGTCTCTTCAGTTCCTCTGCGCAATTATTGATTGGGTTTTTTTTTTTTTTTTTTTTTTTAACTTTAGGTTTCTTGGGTTCCTAGAAATTAATGCCCTGAGGGTAAGCAGAAAAATTTTCTGTAAGCTCGTTCTTCATTTTCTTTGCTGTAAAGAAGCTTTTTAGTTTTATGTCATCCCATTTATTGATTTTTTAATTTATTTCTTGTGCTTTAGGAGTCTTGCTAAGGAAGTCAGTTCCTGAGCCAATATGTTCAAGTGTTGGGCCTGCATTTTCTTATAGTATGTGCAGGGTTTCTGGTCTAATTCCTAGGTCTTTGATCCATTTAGAGTTGATTTTTGTGCAGGATTAGAGATGGGTTCACTTTGATTCTATTACATGTGGATTTCCAGTTTTCCCACCACCATTTGTTGAAGAGGCTATCTTTTCTGCAGTGTATGTTTTTGGTGCCTTCGTCTATTATTAGGTAACTGTATTTATGTGGGTTTGTCTCTATATCTTGTATTTTGTTCCATTGGTCCTCTTGCCTGTTTTGGTGCCAATACCATGCTGTTTTGTTACTCTAACTCTGTAGTGTAATTTAAGACCTGGTTTTGTGATGCCTCCTGCTTTATTTTTCTCACAGAGGATTGCTTTGGCTCTTTTGGGTCTCTTATTTTTCCAAGTGAATTTCATGAGGACTTATTCTATTTCTATGAAGAATATCATTGGAATTTTGATGGGAATCACATTGAATTTGTACAGCACTTTTGGTAGTGTGGTCCTTTTGACAATATTAATTCTGCCTATCAAAGAATGTGGGAGATCTTTCCATCTTCTAAGGGGTTCTAGTGTTCTGTACTTCTTTGTTAGATCTGTTCCTAAGTTTGTTTTTTTGAGGCTATTGTGAATGAAATATTTTTTCTAATTTCTCTTTCAGCTAATCATCATTGGAGTAAATGAATGCAATTGATTTATGGGTGTTAATTTTGTATCCTGCTACTTTGCTGAATTAATTTATGAGTTCTGGAAGTTTATTGGTGGAGTTTTCAGGTCTTCTAAATATAGTATCATGTCATGGACAAACAGAGATAGATTGAGCTCTTCCTTTTCCTATTCATATCCCTTTAATTTCTTTCTTTTGCCTAATTGCGCTGGCTAGGGTTTCAAGGACTATGTTGAATAGAAGTGGTGAAAGTGGGCATCCCTGTCTTATTCCTGTTTTTAGAGGCAATGCTTTCAGTTTTTGTCCATTTAGAATGATGTGGCATTGGGTTTGTTTTATGTAGCTTTTACAACGTTGAGGTATGTTCCTTCTAATCTTATTTTTTTCTACTATTCTAAACATGAATGGATATTGAATTTTCTCAAATTCTTTTTCTGCATCTATTGAGATAATCATATGGTTCTTATCTTTAAGTGATGTATATATAATATTTCATTATAATTACATTTCATTGAGTTTGGCTCTGATTTTAATTATTTTCTGTCTTCTATTGATTTTGGTGTTGATTTGTTCTTTTTCTAGGTTCTTAAGATGTAATGTTAGATATTTATTTGGTACCTTTCTATTCTTTTAGTGAATGAGCTTAATGCTATGATCTTTCCTCTTAGAATTGTCTTCATAGTGTCCCATAGATTTTGGAATGTGTATTACTATTCTCATTTCCTTCTAAGTATTTTTTTATTTCACCCCTAATTTATTCTGCTATCCATTCATCACTCAATAGTGAATTATTTAGTCTCCAGGTCTTAGTTTCTACTTTTTTGTCTTATCATTGATTTCTGACAGAATGCAGGGTATTCTCTTTCTCTCTCTCTCTTTCTCTCTCTCGCTTTTTGCATTTGCTGAGAATTGCTTGTGGCCTAAAATATGGCCTATTTTAGAAAATGTTCCAAGTGCTGCTCAGAAGAAGGTGTATTCAGTCATTGATAGATGACTTATTCTATATATGTCTGTTAATTTTAGATTATTGTATTTTTTAGTTCTGTAGCTTCTTTAGTTTTTGTTTGGATGCATTATCTAGTGTTGAGGAGTGTTAACGTTACCCAGTATTATTGTGTTGTGATCTATTTGATTTTTGATATTGAGGAGGATTTGTTTGATGTATGTAGATGCTCCATTATTTGGGGCATAAAATATTTATGACTGTTATTTCTTCTTGTAAACACTGTGAAATGACCTTCTTTGTCCATTCTGATTAACTTTGGCTTGAAGTTCACTTTATATGATATGAGGATGGAAACCCCTGCTTATTTACACAGTCCATACTGGTGATATGTTTTTTCTCATCCTTTCACCTTTAGTCTGCAGATGTCTTTGCCTCTGAGGCAAGTCGCTTGGAGACAACAGCATATTGTTGGGTCTTATTTTTAATCCAATCTGCAATCCTGTGTCGTTTGATTGATGAGTTTAGACCATTTACATTCAAGGTTATTACTTAGAAATACTTTTTATTTCCTCTCATTTTGATTTATTTCTAGTTTTCTGGTTGAATTAGAATCTCCTTTGATTGACTGTTCTTCTAGTGTAGTTTCACCCTCTGCTGGTTTTCATTTTATTCTCCATTCTTCTCTTTTTTTCATTTAAAAGTTTATTTTTTATTTGTTCTAACTAGTTATACATGACAGTAGAATGCATTTATGCATTTTGATAAATCATACATAAATGGAGTATAATTTCTCATTTTTCTGATTTACATATTGTATAGTCATCCATTTCTTCTTAATGAAATATTTCACTGTGTGTTTTGTAGTGCTGGCTTTCTAGTTGTGAATTCTTTTAACTGTTCTTTGTCATGGAAGGTTTTTACTTCATCTTCAAATTTGAAACTTAATTTTGCTGGATATAGTATTCTTGGCTAGCATCCATTTTTTTTTAGACCTTGGTATGTATTATTCCAAGACCTCTTAGCTTTTAGGGTCCTGGGTGAAAAATCAGCTGAGATCTGAATTGGTTTCCTTCTAAATTTGACCAGTAATTTTTTTCTAATTTCTTTTAAAATTCTATCCTGATTCTGTATGTTAGGCATTTTCATAGTAATGTGTCTTGGAATGACTCTGTTGTAATTTTGTATATTTGGAGTCCTGTATGCTTCCTGTATTTGGCTTTCCATTTCATTCTTACAGTGTGGGGAATTTTCTGATATTATTTCATTGATAAGATTGTGCATTCCTTTAGTTTGTATTTCAGAGCCTTCATCTATCCCAATAAATCTCAAATTTGGCCTTTTCTTATTATCCCACATTTCTTGAAAATTCTTGTTCATGGTCTTTTAACCTCTTTTCTCCATGTTCAAACTTTATTTTTAAGATTACATGTTTCGTCTTCATTGCCAGAAACTCTGTCTTCCAAATGGTCTAGTCTATTGGTGATGCTTTTTAAATTTGGTTTTTAATTTGATTTATTGAATTTTTAATTTGGTTTATTGATTCCTTCATTTCAAGGATTTCCAATAGATTCTTCTTCAGAATCTCTTATCTCCTGACCCTTTCACATCTTGTATTTTCTCTCCGGTTTCACTCCTTACATCTTTTACCTCATAGATCACTTTAACCATAAACTTTCTAAATTCCATCTCTGACATTTCCTCCACTATGGTGTCAGTGGAGTCTGTTGTTGAAGTATTCTGTGTTGTGATGGTCTGTTCCCTTGCTTTTGTACATTGTTTGTGTGTCAACTCATCTATCTGGATGGATCTGAAGCAGTGGAATTTCTATTCTACAAGCTTATAGTATCTCTATAGGTTTCTAGTACCTCTTGAATTAGGGTTGAGCCCAATAATAGCAACAACCTGTGCAAACAATATATAGAAGTAGCCTAGGTACTTTGCTCCTGTTTTGATGTCTACAGTGTTAATTGGCACAATAAGCAGAAATGGTAGAATCAGCAATTTCCATCAGTAAAAACAATAAATAATCATAAATTATGTCTGGCATAAAATCAAACAGTAGGTGTTATATATGATTTCTGCCATATTAATTATTGCTGTAGCATCCGTGGTGGGGACTGGCATTATATAAACCAATTAGTGTTAAGAGGTGTTAAGGATAGAGTTGATTAAGAGGAATGAAGAGGTAGGAGGATAGAAAAGTGTTTGCAATTTCACAGGGTGAATAGAGCAAATGTAATGATGACACAGGATCTGTTGGTTATGAACAAGGAAAAAAAAATAGAAGTAAAAATTTAAAGGAATAGGGAAAGAGAAAAGTAGCCTCCCACAAACCAGCCCTTTATGATGTTTTTTGTAAAAGTGGTCTCTATTAGTGAATACTTCTAGAATGTTTCCATTTGTGATTCTTAAATTGTTTTCAACAAAATGGAGCTAATGTGGTTCAGAAGATGCATGAACTCTGCAGAAAGGTTCTAGGTTTCTCTTATTTTACAGGCTGTTTTCATCTCACAGTGTGTTACCCCAGCCATATGTCCACACAAGTGCTTCACTTGACATTTCTAGAAAATGGGAGAAGAAGAATAAAATAGTTTATCCTCCACAGCTGCCTGGAGAACCCCGGAGACCAGCAGTAAGTTTGTGGGTAGAACTAATATCTTAATTTTGATAAAATGCTTTCAGTCTTATGTAACTAGCAATGATTTATTATTCCCTGACAAGAAAAAATTATACAACCGTTTGCATGATATTTTAATATACCAGATTTATCTCTCTTAGTTTAGAAAGGTTGTCACTGCTTTACTTGTTTTCCTTTAATAAACCTCTTGATAGACCCTTAGCTCTAAAACCAAGCAGAAAGTTTTAAGACGTACTCCAGGAGGCTTGCTGATGAATTCTTAATGGAGCATGAGGAGTTGGCAAGAATGACTTAAACCAGTGGCCAATGTTTAAATATATATGGCTTTCCAGTGTTTTATATTTGAATAGACATGTTTTTTTTCCTTTTTGTAGTACACAAACCTTTGAACTTAATGTTGAATTAATCACTGGATTCCTACCAGAGATTTATCTTATCTTTAGCTGTTCAGAATAATTTTACCCTCTCCAAACTGCTAGAGATTATTCTAGTTTGAGATAAAACACCAACTTCTAGTTTAATGTGAATTTACTGTGGTGTACATACACATCTGCTAAAAAGTTTAAGAAAGTAATACCATAAACAGGATGAGAACCTTTAAATCCTTAAAGTATGATAAGTACTTCAGAAATGGAATTGCTGTTAATTATAGATTATTCAGTTTAGTAGATATCTGAGTTATGATAACAACCATGTCATTTGCTTAGTTTTTATATGAATTTGATAACATATGTATAATTTTATTCATTTATTGGTAATGGAAATTGAACCTAGGGATCACTGGGCTACATCCCCAGGCCTTTCATTTTTTATTTTGAGACAGGATCTCACTAAGTTGCCCAGGCTGGCCTGGAAATTGTGATCCAACAGCTCCTGAGTTGCTGGAATTACAGGTGTGTGCTAGTGCACCCAACTTTTGAAAGCATATGTTTAATAAAGAACGATTGAGTTGCTAAATGTTGGTCTGAATTAGTACAGCTTTATGTATTTTAATCTGGTGGAGTTACTTTATTGATTTTTTAAAGAGCTCCCACTTGGTTAAGAAATAAGAAAAAGAGATGTTAAGAGTTTAAACAAATAACTTTTAAACTTTCATATTTTATCATGGCAGCAGAATTTGACGGTTGGATTTGTCACAGAACCTGAGCTATAAAATATTGATTCCATTTTATAATTAGCCAAAATTTAGAAAAAGTTACATATTTGCACAGACTGTACATAAAATATTATTTTGTATGATTAATGTACTTTCTTTACTTCTTACCTTGAGTTCTTTGAACTTAGACATTAATTGGAAATATGTCATGATAGTCTCTGTCAGGTTTGGAATCTGAGCAAAATTTTGTATTGTGCAGTGCCAATCATTTTAGATACTAAAAAATAATGCTTTGGCATGTATCCCAAATGTCAAAATTCAGATAATTGATAGTATTTAACCTATTTAACTCGAGGAAGTGAAGAACAATGTCAGTCTAGTCAGTTGTATTTTTTTAAACTATTTCAGTTAACTTTTTTGCCACACACGCTCACATGCACACGTATACCACACATTCTTTATTTAAGTGTCAAACATATTTGATTTGATTTCATAATCCTTTTGGAGACAAATTATGACTTTAGGAAAATAAAGTTTGGTAAATTGATATTGGTGCACCAGTTAAACTTGTTCATAAATTATGTTTGTTATGACTGAACATATTAATATCTTTTGTTAATACCTAGCTTACTTACAAGGAGTAATTTACTCACCCAGCTACATATTTTATAATACTGTATCATTATGTACAGTGTTCCCTTGACTTGCTTATCTGCTAGTTGAAAACTTCAAAATTTTTTTCTGTTATGGGGATTTGACCCAGGGTCCCTTGTGTGCTAGGCAAGTCTTCTACCACCGAACTGCATCCCCAGCTCCTTTTATTTTATTTTGAGATAGGGTCATGCTGAATTGCTTAGGATGGATTTGAGTTTGTGATCCTCCTGCCTCAGCCTCTTGAGTAGCTGGGATTACAAACACGTGCCATTGCACCTTGCTGTAAACATTTTAAAAATTAATTTTATCTCCAGTTTAAAAGAGATAATATTTACTATTCTACTTAATTCTGATATTCCGCTTTGGAATACTTAGTTATTAACTGATAAGTAGAGGTAGTAAATAAACTCTAGCAGTTAATTAAATGAATGTCACCTGTGTAGACATGTTTTAGGCCACTCAATATTTTTAAGATGACTATTCCTAATGTGGCTAGTACCAATTTCTAAACAGATTCCTATTTAGACTTAGATGTGACTTCATTATGGTAAAGAAAATAAGAGAGAAATTAAAAGGGCTTTGTTCATTACTTGTGTTTGAGTTTTCTTTTGCAGAATCTTTGAAAAGATCCATGTGAAATAAATTATAGTGAGAGTATATCAAAACTGTATAACCATTTCTATAAGAGTCATGCTTTTAATGTACGGATTAATCGGTATACTGATAATAAGCCACCTGTACGGATCCCATAAAGCTTTTTAGTAAGGACTATGTGATGCTTTTCTTCATTTGAGTTATATGCATTTAAACAATAAATTGATTTGGGGGTCGTGGGTACAGTATAGCTCAGTAGTAGAATACCTAGCATACATGAAGTCCTGAGTTTCATTCTTGGCAAGACACACACATACACACACACACAAACAAACAAATAAATAAATTTATTTTTAAAAAAGTTATTGGTTTAGATAGTTTATAGTTTAGAATTTCTTTTACTCAATTTGAATAACTATTTTGTGCATTTTGTCCTCACCCAACTTTATCTAGTATATATGTATACTATATTTATCTAGTATATAGTGTATATGCTGTTATACACAGTTAACAGCAGCGACATATAACTGTGTCTTCTGATCTTCAACCTTGCCACTTTCTTTGTTTGCTTATAGATTTATATATTGTGAATTTGCTTTGTTTATATTTAGGAAGTTCTTCAGGCTGGGGGTGTAGTTGAGAGGTTGAATGTTTAGCATGTCTGAGATCTTGGGTCCAATCTCACCAGCACCAAAAAAAGGAGTGGGGAGTGTTAATCATTTCACCTTTACAAAGTACATGTAGAGCCTTTAGTTTAGAAGAGGATGCTTGAGTAACTTTCCCCTTTATTGTAAGCAGTCCATTCCTTTTTTTTTTTCCTGTGCTCTTGCCAGGATTACTATCTACATATTTAGATTAGTTTTAAACTAATTATTGATAATTGATTTAAAAAATATGTAGTTGAAAATAAGACATATTTAGATTAGTTTTAAACACACGTGTGTGTATTATTATTATATTTTTACAATTTAAGGATAATCACATACAATTCAGGTTTAAAGATATCCCATCTTAGGAATCCATAATTGAAAAGCTTTTATAGAAAAGATTTTATCAAGTGGATTAATTTTTGCACATTAGTATCAGTCACGACACTTCTTCCCTTGCTTGCTCTCTAGGATACTTTATTGCTGAAAATGTAATTAGGCTACTGGTATAGTTTTCAGCTTGTCAGCTTCTATTGCAACTGAAATGAAATTTGCAATGTATTTGTTTTAGTTAGCTTTTTTGCTTCTTTGACTAAAAGACCTGACAAGAACAATTTTAGAGGAGGAAAAGTTTATTTTGGGGCTCAAGTTTTAGAGGTCTCAATCCATAGACAGCCAGCTCCATTTCTCAGGGCTTGTGGTGAGGCTGAACATCATGGTGGAATAGTGTGGTAGAGGGAAGTAGGAAGTAGCTCACATGATGATCAGAAAGCAGAGAAAGAGACTTCACTTGCTAGATTAACAAAATGTATACCCCAAAGGTACTCCCCCCAATGATGCACTTGCCAGCCACACCCTACCCTCCTCCAGTTACCACTCAGCTAATCCCACGAGGGGATTAATTCACTGATTGGGTTCAGGCTCTCCTAACCCAGTCATTTCTCCTTTAAACCTTTTTGCATTGTCTCACACATGAGCTTTTAGGGGATACCTAATATCTAAACCCACCACAATATTAAAAGATGACCACTTTAGAAAACTGCTGTTTCCTAAGGTATTTGAAAATTTCCAACAGGAGTCAGAATGTTAGAAAGTTTTGAGATCTCCTTACTCTCTTGTGCCTTGAATGTTTTCTGATTAAAAAAAAAAAAAATGCAAGTAGCGATAAAAAGGAAAGAAAGTGGATTTTAGAGTCAGAGAGGAAACTTTGGAAGGTATACATGCTAGACCTTGAGTTACTGCCTTGTTCTTTGACTTCCAGTTTTTCTCTTACAAATTTTGTGGTCTTGGGCAAGTCATTTGAGTTCTCAAATTTTCAGTTTATGAAAGGATTATAAAATGTTTCCTTTCCCACGTCATAGAGTTAGACTAAATGAAATACTGGGTCTGAAAAGTGCTTTATGAACTATAAATTGTTTAACAGGTGATTAATTAAAAGGAAAGAAACAGAATATGTCCATTACTTGAAATAAAGATAATAAAAGCTGACCAGCAAAATGTTTTCAAGATACTTTCATCCAAACCTTTTACTGTTCTTCTGAACAGAGATGTTGCAAATGTTAGCACACACTAACCATTTTTTATAGTTTCTATTTATTCTTTAGTAATTTTTTAAAAAAAAATTTGGGATGCTGGAGATTGAACCCAGGGTGCTTAACCACTGGGCCACATCCCCAGCCCTTTTTATTTTTTTTTTTATTTAGAGACAAGGTCTCATTGAGTTGCTTAGGCTTTGCTAAGTTGCTGAGGCTGGCTTTGAACTTGCCATCCTCCTGCCTCAGTCTCTTGAGTTGCTAGGATTATAGGTGTGTACCATCATGCCTGGCTTCTTTAGGAATCTTTTTTTTTTTTTTTTGCGGTGCTGGGGATTGAACCCAGGGCCTTATGCTTGTGAGGCAACCATGCTACCAACTGAGCTATCTCCCCAGTGTTATTTAGTAATCTTTTAACATAGTGTGAATTAAGAAAAATCCAACTTTGTGTAGGGAGAAAGAATCTCCAAATCTTTAATATGTTTTATTTTTTACAGCAGCATTTTTATTGGGTATAAAAAGCAGAAACTTGAACAGTGTATGTCATTGTCATTTTGATAAACTTAATACAGTTTTTTTTTCCCCCCTATTTGTAAGGAAGTCTACCACTGTCGAAGACAAATAAAATACAGCAAAGACAAGATGTGGTATTTGGCAAAATTGGTAAGCTAAAATAACTATTACTATATGATGCTTAAGAAAAAAACCATGAATCCCCTCCACCCCCATTATTTGAACAGTACATACATATCTGTCCTGATTTTCCCAGTGAGGAATATAGCTACATGTTCGGATAATCAGAAGATAATGTAAAAAATGATTGTTCAGAGAAGTATGATTTTTGCTTGTTTTAATCTTTCTTCTGAGAAACTAAATCACATTGGATAGATATTCACAGTAGAGGCAACAGGAGTCTGAGCTGTAACCAAGAGCATCCAGGAAGCTAGCTTACTTCTCTTTAAAAGTTGATTAGACTTACTTTAATACTGTTGATTTTTAAGTTTTTCCCCAAGACATGAAATTTATAAATGAGAGAAAAGCAGCAAATAGTTGTCATTTATCCTGCAGGTGAAAGAGATGCATTTAATGCTAATCGCATTTGTTGCCAGTCTGTGATCTCTCTTGTCATGCTGTTCTCTTTTAATGTACTTAAAACTATTACATTCTAGGCTTTATGGTGTTTAAATTCAATTTTGATTTAAAGATGGGTGGTATCCCTCTTCACACTTGTTTTCTTGTTATGTAGGTTTAAGTCACTGTTTCTAGAAGTTATTTAGATTATTGTAAGCCTTTTGCTTTTCACTGAAAAGGGAACATTGGTTGTGTAAACTAATTTATTTATTCTCTCTGGTCTGTCACCCTTTAATTCTAGATACGAGGAATGTCCATTGACCAGGCTTTGGCTCAGTTGGAATTTAGTGATAAAAAAGGGGCCCAAATAATTAAAGAGGTAAGCTTGTCTGGCTGGGAGTGGAGGAGATAAGGACATGCAGCTATCTTTTAGGTGTTAGTACACTTAGCCCAAGCCCTGAATTTCCTGAATCTTCTGGTGTAAGTATACACTGTATATAATATAGATTTAGATTTAAAGTACTCAGTTTTATTAATTTTATTTCTCAGGAATGCAGTATGCTTTAAGCATTTTTCCCCCTGAGATACTTTTATTTGCACTACACATTTTTTTATTTTTTAATCTATGAAGTGATTAATCTTATTTTTAATGATTTGGGGCTTGGTGTAATTTTTAGAAGATTGTTTGGGGGGGGAGATCAATTCTAAAAGACAGCTTATGATTTTGTAACTAGCTGAATGGAAGGAACAGTGGAATGGAACCATGAATTGGAATCTCGTCCTTTCTCTGATATTTTTCTTGTGACCTTGGACAAGACATTTAACCTGTCCAGTTCTGTTTTGCATCTGTACACTAGGTGGAATTGGATGTGGTGGTTTCTAAAGATCATTCCAACTCCTAGAGTAGCTGATTCATTAGGTACAAGTGTGCTAGTGGTAATTTTGCTTACTCGTTCTAGGCCTATGGATATCCCTTTTTCAAAAAACTGTGTTCACTATTACAGGGATTTCAGCATTATTCTTTCTTCAGTTAATTCTCACTTGAAGTCAGTTCTTACTTTTCAGTTTGTAGTTGAATAGTTAAGATTGGTAGATTCTGGCTTCAAAGGTTCCCATGTAAAGCTTGGTCTTGCTTAAACCAGTTCAAAATGCATGCACTAGGTGTCTATTGTATACTCAGCATTGAACTTCATTCTTTAAAGGAGTAAAAGATCTGGTTTCTATTATTTCTGACAAGTTGTCCTATTTTTAAAAAATGTGTTCTCAAGGAAGTTAACTTTTTTTTCTTTTTTTTTATTGTACAAAAATGGGATACGACTTCATTTCTGTGGTTGTACACAATGTAGATTCACCATTCATGTAATCATACATATACATAGGGTAATACTATCTAAGTCTATTATCTTTCCTTCCTACACCCTCCTGCCCCATTTTCCTCTACATCATCCAAAGTTCCTTCATTCAAGGAAGTTAACTTAATTGAAAATATCTCTGGAGTATCAATGTATAATTTTGGCTTCTTTTTTAGAAAAATTAGCTTCTTAAAGGCATTTCTCAAGTATGATTTTGTGAACTGATGGTAATAGTTACTTTGGATCCAGAGTTTAGAATTTTCAGTAAGATGTAGCTCTTGAATTTCTTGAACTTTTTGACGAGTTCCTGACTGAAAGGCATCATGTTCCTTGCCAGGGGCCCTGCTTATAAGCACTGCCGTGTTCCTTTACAGCTTACATCTGCCACTTAAAATCCAGCAGAATAGATGGCATTCGGGCACTAACTGTTGTGTCTGAGGAGGGAAAGCTCACTGTATTTCTTATCCTTAGTACTTTTGTCATTTGTTTTTCTCTTTTAAAATTGACTATAAAATGGAGACCCATACTTAGCAGTTGTAGTACAGAGATAACAAGCGTTGAGAAATTTAGTCGTGTTCTAGTTCAGGATTAACCATATGAAGATGCCTTTTTTTTCCTTGTTTAAGGTTCTTTTAGAAGCACAAGATATGGCAGTGAGAGACCACAATGTGGAATTCAGATCCAATTTATATATAGGTAAGATTTTTAATATTCTTAGCATTAAAAAATATCTTTCAGTGCTGATGCCTTATTCTCTAATGACCGTCTTTGATATCTAACTGCTTTGTCACCTAATCTCTGCCCTACTGACGATATTTATTCTGCTTAAGTTAAAAAATTTCATCTCAGACTGGGAATATAGCTCAGTTGGTAGAATGCTTACATTGCACATACACAGCCCTGGGTTCAATCCCCAGCACCACGAAATAACAAACGACAACAACAAAAAAACCTCATCTCAGCTTGCCTGGAATTTATACCAACAACCATACCTCCTCCTTAAATTCAGATTATTTATGGTTTTCAATTGAAATATCTTCCTTTAAAGCTGACTTCTTTATAACTAATTTTATTCTGGTACATGCACAAATGTAGAGGGAAATCAAATTGGCAACTCAGAAGATGGAGGGCCACAGTAGTTCAAAATCATGAGCATTCTCTTCTGGGAGCAGCATGCATGAATACAGGGAAGAACCCAGAATCACTAGACGGATGAAATGGATAGGGAGCCAGCCCATTTGCTTAAAGCCTGTTGCTGACCTTTCCTGCTCTAGGATTCTGAATATCAAGTCAAATTTAATTAATTTTATTCAATTTCATAGGGATATGAGATCCTAAGCAGTTAGACTTCATAATAGATTCAGATACAAATGAAATTGGGTTTGTCTTTAAATCTTTTTCACAAACTGTCTTTAAATCCTTTTCAATAATTATACTAAAGAGAGAGAGGCTCAATAATTATGGTGTGTGGGGGGGAGGCTGAGGAGCTTAGTCCTGAGGTGGGGGGGGCTGAGGAGCTTAGTCCTGACATCCTACATGAAGGAGCAAAGTTCAGTGTTGCCATTAAGCAAAAATATACTTAACCAGTCCTATGCAGATGGGCCTTTAATTCTGATGAAAAATCTCTGCCCTATCTACAGTCTATAGAGTTTTGTGTACAAATCATTTTTCTTAAATAGGATTGAAAAGTTTGGACTTGTCTTAAATTTTTAAAAATTTATTAAATATTTTGATGCCTAAATTCATAATCAAGAGATGAGTATCCTCAGGCAGATGAAATATCTTATTATCATGCCATGTTGGACATTTCATCCCTATATTTGCCAAATTTCTTAATAAGAATCCTATGAGGTTTTTATGTACTCAAACCTTACCACAGACCTACTGAAGCAGAAACCCTAGGGGACAGACCTGGGAAACTTTAATAGGTACCCTAGTGATTCTTATAAAATGTGGGAAACTGATAATCTCCTTTCGTTCTTGGAAAGGCCTAGTTATTGCATTTCATAGACTTCTCTTAGAATTTTGAAAGACTAATTACTTATTGATGACCATTTTGGTTCATTAATGGCTCTTTCAGGGCCCTGAAATAAGTGTACTTATTTAAAGGAAAATTTTTTTTGTAGCTTGTGTTCTCATTATAAGGTAATTCCTTCAAATGCCTGTCATTGGTCTAAAGCTAATATCTGGTGTTGTATAACAACAGATTTAGAAAGTTCATTTCATTTTCAAACTTATAATGATGACTAATGACATTGTGAACAGATCTTAACAAGTGGACATGAGCTAAAGTCACTGTGTAGTGATTCATGGCATTTAAAATGATTCACTATAGGGAAAGTGATCAGCTGACTTTGTACATCAATCTTCTAGGATTAAAGTGATGAAGTGGGAGTTGGGAGGACTTCTGATGTTAAAATGTGAAGAATTGCAGTTACCTAAATAATAATAATTGAAAACATTGACAATATTTTAAATATATGATATCCATTGGGCATTATCTTTAGAAGAGCCTAGGCCATTCCCATTTTTGTGACTTTTCATGTTTTCTTTCATTTAAAAATTATTTGAATATCTAAACTGTGCATACCACCTACATAATTGGCAATGATATACCTTATATATCAGTTTAAAGCATCTAGCACATGTAATTTTGTTCTTTGACAGTAAAAATCCTTTGGAAGAATACATAAATTGTTCTAAGTTGGAGCAAAGCCATGTATATCATTAACATTGTATGTATTTGGAAACTTTGAAACTTGTTTCAGAATTGTAGTAAATTTCCAAAGATACATCTAATTAAGAATGTTATTAATTAGCAGAGGATGGTTTTCACAATAATTTTTGTTCTTTGTGGATGTTTTGGGGGTAGTACAAAAGGAATGTAAGTGGTTGAGCAAGTGATTTCTACAGATGAAACATAAGCATTTATAAAAGGTAGTGTATGATTTGGGAGCAAAAAGAGTAATACAGATATATACTATCAGTATGGATTAGAGTAGTCATGGAGATTTTCCAGAAAAAGTTTGGCTTTGTGGGTGGGTTTTTGGGAATCTGGAGTAGGGTCTAGGAGAAGAGCAGATATTTTTTAAAGTGGGTAACCACTTAAGCAAAGGCACATAGACTGGAGTGAGCAGAAATCGTGTGATACAATGAGCAGAATAAAGTGAAAGAGGTGCAGTAGATAGAATTGGAAGAGTAGGTTAGGCCTAGGTCCTAGGGGGCTGAACATGGCAGGTGGTGGCATTTGCTTCAAGCTGTTTTGAAGAGGAACCACAGAAAGTTTTGGAGCAAGAGATTTATGTTATTAAGGAAATTCTCTGAGATTATTAACTATAAGCGGTAGTTTTGAAATTGTGCTCTGAGGGGCCTCTGGGATATCTTGGTCTTGTTACACCCTTGGAACCCATTACAGAGCCTGGTACCTGGTAGGTACTCAAGAAATATTTGTCCAGTGAGGGAGTGGCAGCATTGTGGGTCTTTTCTGCCTGTGTTTCAGTGAGAACAGATTCACATGACAGTGCTTTATATATTGGGTGCCCGCATATTATATCATTTTAGTTGCAGTGGTTCCATAATAAGGCAGTTCGAAACCCCTAACATACAGGATTATGAAGGAGAGATTGGAGGACAGGAGACCAGAAACCTGTTTGAAAGCTCTACTAAGTCCTGATTTCACTGGGAACTCTGGGTGGCACTATGTTAGTCAGTTTTTCATTTTTTTTTTTTTTTTTTTTTTTGCGGTGCTGGGAATTGGACCCAGGGCTTTGTGCTTACGAGGCAAGCACTCTACCAACTGAGCCATCTCCCGAGCCCCAGGTTTCATTTTTGTAAGAAATACCTGAGACCAGTCAGTTTTAAAGGAGAAAAGTTTTATTTTGGCCCACAGTTTTGGAGGTTTTAGGCCATGACTGACTGGCTCTGTTGCTTTTGGGCCACTTGCAAGGTAGCACATCATGGTAGGAGTGTGCAGTGAAGCCATTTACCTCATGGCTGGGAGGTGAGAAGAGAGAAAGAGAGGTTCCTATAGCACCTTAAAGGGCATTCCCCCAGTGACCAGAAAACCTCCCTAAAGTTTCTGTCACCTCCCAACAGCACCAGAATTCTTAAACTTGGCCTTTGGGGGACATTCCAGATCTAAGCCGTAGCAGTGGCTGTCTGAGGCATTTCTGTTCCTGTATAATAAAGAGCATTGGCATTTCAGAACAATGAATGCTTTTGTTTTGACACAAAGATATGATGGCATTATGTACTGAAAGAAGGGTAGATGACCTTTCATGGCTTTGTGATGGAATCATGACTGGCGTTTAGCAGGTATTGTGCTTCTGTTCTTGGGCAGATCTCTGAATTTTGTGCTTCTGGGGAGATGGAAGGAAAATGGGAATTTAAACAGACCCCATTAGGGTTGATCATTGTGTTTTGATTGATTATATACTGTGTGCAGTTAGCTAGTTTTAATGCTTCTTTCACTGGTATTGTGTTCCTTGTCTTCAGGGTGTTTGGAGATTGGTGCTCAAATTGGGTGCAATAGCAGTTTTGGATAGAAGCAGCCATCTTGTTTGTGAAATGCTTTTTAGAAGTTTCCTACTCACTTCTGTCTCACCATTCTTATTTGTAGGTTTTCTCCAGGCAGGTTAATCCAGGGAACTCAGTGGTGCCCTCAAAGTGTGTAAGCTGCTTTCTTCTTGGAAATTCTTACCAGTGCCTTGAGTGCTGAGTAGACTTGGACTTGGACTTGGCGTAAAGGCAGTGGCACTTTACTTACTTCACCGAGACCTCAGGCAGCTTTCTTAATCACTTTCATCCTTAGCAAGGGCTAGGAGAATACTGCTGGAACGCCCTCCACGACAGGATATTGTGATTAGGGGTTGTCCCATATTACTTAGATACTGTCCCTGTATTTATAAAGTTACGTTATAATACAAATGTAGGAATACCAAGTGTTGAAATGGATGGGGTTGATATAAATTCTGCAGAATTTACTTTCTTAAAAGGTTTATTAACTCAAAAAGTAAGGACTAAATACATTTAGAAGATAGTAGAAGGTGGCTACTACTATGAGTGAACAAGTGATCAGTTTTTATGTACTATTTAAATGATTTCTTCCAAATTTAGACTTTGATAAGGATAGATTTTGATAGACCACATGACAGAAGGGAGCTGAGGGTGAAGATGTGCTGTCCAAGTTCCTAAAACTGACTGTGAATCAGAATTTCAGATGCGAGTATTTGCTAAGGATTTAATTTTGAGGGCTCACCCTAAATATACTAAATTAGAATCCCCAGAGGTGGGGTATCAGTATCATATTTTAAATGTGCCCCTAGGTTAGTCTGGTGTAGCTGGTCTTAGAGGCAGATTTGGGAACCCCTGGTTCCCATGGCTGGTCATAACAGGTAGAAGAATAAAATTAGAATTCTTTACCTTAGCCTCCAGGGCCCTATGTAATCTGTCTCCCATCATCATCTCTGATTCCTTTCTCTTTTTTGTACCACACTTTCCCTGGCTAAGCATACTTTAGCATGCTGCTCTTTTTTTCTTCCTAAAACAAACCACGTACATTCCCTCCCAATGTTCCCTCTGCCTGGAATACCTTCTCTCTAGACATTTGCTCGGATGACTCATTCTCACCTTAGATCTTCCTCAGGGATGCCTCTTGACATCCTTGGTATGAAGTTACCACATTAATCTCTGTCACATCTCTGATTTAATTAATTCATAGCACTTGCCATCAACCAGTATTACTGTGTTTTCTCCCTCCAGAGTGTAAACTGTGTGGAATTAGCAGCCTTGCCAGTCCTGTTCACTCCTGTGTGTTCAGCTCCTAGGATAGCGCTTGACCCTTTGTGCTCAGGAAATACTTGTTTTGAGATGAACCTGCTTCAGCCAGCCGGTGAGCTCATGTAATGAATGCTAGGATCTAGGTAGGAAAGGACAGGAGTCCTCCACTGCTCAAGCTGTGGTCTTGTGGGTAGCAGCCATTTCCTGTAACTCTCTCTTTCCTCCCTTGCAGCTCAGTCCACCTCAGGGCGAGGCCAGTGCCTGAAACGCATCCGTTACCACGGCAGAGGTCGCTGTGGGATCATGGAGAAGGTTTATTGCCATTATTTTGTGAAGCTGGTGGAAGGACCACCCCCTCCACCCGAGGCACCGAAGACAGCAGTCGCCCATGCCAAGGAGTACATCCAGGAGCTTCGCAACCGGACCATCATTCATACTCTGTGATGGGGGAATTCGGACTCCACAGTGTATATATTTTGCCATTTATTTTTTAAAAATAAAAAAATACAACTGCTTTTTATGATTTGTCATTGAATTATTGAAACATGGTGTATCACTGCAAGTTTCATATGAATATTTATAAGGTTTTGCCATCTCTCTTGAGCCTCTGGGTATGTTCATATGCATTTGCAAGCTGGAAGGGGAAATCAGCTTAAACCTCAGTAACACACTATATTTCAGAAGGGTTTTGGAGTGTCCTTTGAAGGAAATATTAGCTTTTCAACTGGTGTCCTGCAGATGGCAGCTTTGGTACAGGGCTTGAATAGAATGTCAGGAGAAGCTTGTCCTGATTTCACTTGATTTTCTCTTGGGACCAGGGGAGGGTGCAGTGGGAAGTAAGTGTGGCTGCATGTTGCTTCATTGCAGTATTTTAGGGCATTTTCAGCAGTTCTGATTTTCCTTTCACCCTTGGCACAGGCCAGTGTGTGAAGGATTATATATTCCTTTACTGTTTCAGCAGTAACTTGAAATTAGAGGAGTTAAGTATTCTAATCAAAAACTTGGTAAGCCCTTCAAATTTCTGGCTTTTCCTCTGGTCAAGCTAAAGCCTGTTTTCCTCTCCTACCAACAGTGCTTTGGATATCTTGTTCAAGACCTATTCATTTTTTCAAGGTGAATTCAATTGCTGAGAGAGGACTTGAGTCAACCTTAGCATTGCATTCTAAAACAAGACAGTAGGTGGCACTACCTCACCTCTTGTTAGCAGAAAATCGATCCTGTCAGGTTAAAGTGTTCAGCACTACCTGGTTTCCTTTAATACACATGTTTTCATTGACAGGAATCACTCTTTGTCCATAGCTATGTGGATAATGTGTCTCACACTTTTGTAGGCAAAGGAAGGATCAGAGGTGCATGCTTGTTAATGTAAACATCTGGGCCCTAGCCCTACCCCATTGATTCTGATTCATTAGGTCTTGTGGAGGGGCTAGTTCCACTCTGAGAACACTACTGTAGAGAATGAAGAATGTGGTTTAGTGCCATGTTTTTATATGGCATCAGTAATAACCACTAATTACTGGGACCCTGTTATTTGCCAAGCTCTGTGCTAGTATTGTATGTAACTCTTCACAACATCCTGCGAACCTAAAAATTGTTTTGCCACTTTACAAAGGAAAAAACCAAATCATACAAAATTCAAATAACGATCACAGAGTCACACAGTATGTAAATATTGGTGCTGTGACTTAAATTAGGTTTCCAAAGAACCTGGCTCTGCATTCCTAACAAAAACTGGGTTTTTGACTCTCTCCAGTTAAAAGTACTTCATGGGTAAAAAGGCATCAGGGCTCAATGGAAGAAATCAAAGTTTGGGACAGATTCCTTTTGAATCCTAAGCTGTATAGAGTCATGGAAATAACACTGGTATGTAAAGGCCAATATTCATTCCGGTCATTGTGTGTTCCTTACCTACAAAGAAGACTCTTGACACATCCTTTCCCTTCTGGCCTCTATTTTACTCATCTATAAAATGAGCTTGGTGTTCTCTGAGGAATCACTTGAAGAATTTGTTAAAAAAGGCAAATTCCTGGGTTCTACTCAAAATAAGTAAGTCTGAATTTCTGGTGTGGGAGACCAGGGAACCCCTGCTTCCGTGATTTGCTTGTTGGAGAATCACCAGGCCAGAGGATCTCCGTGTTCTATTTTAGCACAGGTGCTCCGTGATTCTTAGCTTTAGAGTTCAGAGTTCCTCAGATGCGACTCAGATAAACCTAGTGGTGACATGAATGCCATGCCATGACTGTAAATTATGTAAATAAGCACACTGCCTCAGTCAGGCTATGAAAGCTATTTTGAAAAGGGTAAGGGAAAAATTGAGGTTTTTTTTTTTTTGGGTGCTGGGGATTGCATGATAAGCATATGCTGTACCCCTGAGCTTCACCCCCAGACCCCTCACCCTGAATAGAATGTCATGAGAAACTTGTCCTGATTTCACTTGCTTTTCTTGTGATCTAAGAAAATGAAAATGTGCTTGTGATCTAAGGTTAAGCCTTCATTTGGAACTATCATGGTGTGTGATAAAGTATTAATAGCCAATATGTAGCATTTACTGTGTATGTGGTACCATTTTACGCATCTTATATATATGGTCTCATGGATTTTTCCCATTGTGACTGTGATGTGGAGAACATCTTGTGAGTCTCCACAGCTGAGAATGTACTTTCTAACATAAAAGAGCACTGTGGTCCCCAGTTGAAGCTTGATTTTAGTTTTCAGAACTGATGCCCAGTATTCCTGATTAATGCCGGTCCCTGAATCCTTGTAATTTTCTTTCTTTTTCAAAGAATTTTGACAGACTTAAACTTTTGTCATTGGAGTGGATTATATTCAGAAGCACACGAATCCCACGAGCATGCAGCTCAATCACTGATCAGCTGGTGAAGGAAGGTGCCCAGGTAACCCCCATTAGGTCAGAAATAGAGCATTCACAGCAACCCTGGTACACTTCATGCTCCCTTCTAGGCACTACCCACTCTCTGCTCCCCAAAGGTAACCAACCATTTTTCTGACCTCTGGCATATATATATATATATTTGAGTTGTCAGCTCTTTTTTTTTTTTCCCAACTTGGCATAATTCATTGAAATATCATTATATGCCTTGTGCTGAGGTATAGCCAGTGAACAGAGTAAATATGACCACTGCCCAATGGAGCTCGTACTGCAATGGGAAAGAGATTCCAAATCAGTCAGAGCAAGTGTTTGCTCTGCTGCATACAGACACAAAGGGATCAGAGACTAGAGAAGCAGATTCCACCAGAGATCTGGAAAACAAGTTTTTTGTTTTGTTTTATTTTTAAGTTTATTTCCTTGTAGAGAGGCAATGAGAGGCAAGGGTAAAAACAGCAAATGTGTGGATCAGTGAAGAGTTCTATTGACTCAAAGGGTTTTGCTGTTAAGAGTATGAACATTAGGATCACTTCATCCCTCCACGATATCTGTGTAGGATACAGTATGGTATACATACTATCTTTGCAGCTGACTTGGATTCAGCAAACTTTATAAGGCTCTAGCTAAGTCCCAGAGAAAGTCAGGTGAAATGTACCACAAACATTGCAAATAAAATGAACGTGTTTCTCTGAAAGTGATGAAGAGTAATTAGATTTTTTCCCATGCATTTTGTTTTAACAGTTTGCAGTAACAGTTTTAGTTGTTTACAGGGGGCTCAATCACATGTGTGGTTTTAAAATGAAATGTTTTTGGAGCATGTGAGCATCCAGACAGATTCCAAAGCAAGAGAAAGAGCACAGGTGACCTGACCTTAAGAGAACTGGCACCTCTTAAGCCTCTGTTCCTGGTATAACTGTCCAGGATCAGATTTCTATTTGAAAGGTCTATGCTTTATTCTTAAATTAAACCAACCTAGTGTGAATTCTCTTAATGTATAACTTACAGTCAGGTGCAATGGTGCACACCTGTAATCTCAGCTACTGAGGCAGGAGAATTGCAATTTCTAGGCTAGTCTAGGTAACATAGAACTTGTCTCAAAAAATGAAAAGAAGCAAGCACTTGGCATATAGTTCAGTGTTAGTGTGGGAGGTCCTGAAATCAATCTCCAGTCCTGCAGAGGGAAAAAAGTATAATTTTAGGATTTATCTATTATAAATACTTTGAGTAAAAGAGGAAATATCGGTAGATGAATTTTACTTGTCCACTAAATTTTTTTTTTAATGTTTTTCCATTAGAGACTTGAATGAATGAATCATTGTTATTCCACTTTGGAAAGCAAGGGATGGCAACATGGAGAATTTAAAGAAAAACATAAATGAATTGAAAGTGTTGTTTAATGTGAAATGTGGAGGAACATATTCTGGAGTCTATTTGAGGAAACCTCTAAACCTCCTAAAGATCATCTATAAATTCCAGGTGCCCATAGTGGACCCTACAGTTTAAAAAAAAAAAAATTGTGATTTTAATAATTTAAGTGTGACTAGCCATAGTTCTTCACTTTCCCCCTACCTATATCCTTGCTTTTTGTGCTGACTTTGCAGCTGCTCTCATTAAGACTAGAGTCTTTGAATCTGGGCTGGCTTCGGGACGACTTTGGCTTTGTGTTAAGAGTGGCTGTTTCCAGTTGTAAGCCTTGGCTTAAGAGACCTTGCTTGCTTCCTCTTTCCTTCTTGAGCCACTGCTGCTGCTGTCTAAGTATCCCAAGCTGCACTGCTAGAGGCCGGGAGATCACATGGAAGGGAGCAGTGGGCCCTGGCTGACAGCCAGCCAGCTTCTCAATGGGAGAGAACCCAGCCTATGGGACCAGAATTGACTACAGAAACTTGAAAATCCCAAATGAGACTGGAAAGCCACCCCCACACTGACCTATAGACTCAAGAACAATAACAACATCTTATGGTTTAAGCTGCAGAGATATGAAGTGTTTTGTTAAACAGTAATAACTGATAAATATTTCAAAGTTTGTACCCTATAGAAATTGTCTATCCTTTTTAAATGACTGTAACAGTTTATAAAATTGATTCTAAGCTTATCACACAAGTGTCTTCCAAATTAGGTAGTCAACTTTTAAAATTCATATTGTCCTAAAATTAGAAATGTGTTGTTTTAATAATGCTTAAACATTATTTGAGCAACTGGATAATAGAACACTCCTTACTCTTGTTCTTTGGGGAAAAATTGAAATGGACAGATCCTGTGAAGCCAATCAAGAAATACAAATGAAAAAAATTAGGTGCAGGGAAAAAGGCTACAGAGAAGATTAAGAATCTTACGTTGGAATGTGCTGGATCATTGTTAACTTGGTTGACCTGGATACATTCCCAGAATCCCCTTTCCTATTTGGTTTTGGATTAGAATTGGCCAAAAGATGAACTGGAATATGTCGGGTAGTTGGAAGCCACGCTCTTGCTGTCATTTTGGCATCCTGCTGTCTACGATAGTGGTGCCTCAAAGACACACCAAGGCAGCCAAGTGTCTGTATCGTCCACTGCCCAGTTATGCCAGGGCAGTGGGGTGGGTTGCAGACAAGCCAAAGAAAGTGCCCAGAGTCACCACGGGAGTCACGGTTTATTGGGGAATGCTTACAAGAGATGAGCTACTGCTCAGGAAGAGACTGAGGCCGGCAGCATCTCGGCCCCCGCAGAGCTTTGCCAGGCAGTGCTGCCTCCCCCCCATGGTGTTCTGTCCACTGGCGGCTGACTGGAAGAGTATCACATGTCCTTTCCACAGTGCCCTCAGTTTCACAACCGTCCCCACGCAGGAGTTTTATACCTTAGGCCACAGAAGCAGTGACATCAGCATTAGCTTGCTCAGTTTGCTTTTTATTTTATTTTTATATTTTTATTCTCTCCCAAGGTTTCTTTGGCTTAGCTTGATCGGCAGCCCCAGAGTTTCTTCTTATAGACTTTATCAACTCTCCCATTAATCCCAACCCATAATATCAATGTCTACATTCAAACACTTAGAATCTACTTAGATATGCAAATATAGGATATCTATCTATATACGCACACATACATATATGTGTATACACATATGTATGTGTATGTATGTATTTCCATACCCAAGAAAACTAAAGATAAATTGAGCTGATGATTCAGTCTGTGATGAGTGTAAAAGCCCACTGAGGATCGCATTGTTAAAGTAATGGAAGATAGGGTGGGATCACTAGGTACATGGTACCCCCTTCTTACCCATCAGTTTGCTTTTTTGATCAACTTCCAAGGACTAAGAAACTACCTTCCTACAGATAACATGAACTTGCCCTAGTTCCCAATATAAGAAAAGAGAAAGCCATTGTCCTTTTAACATTATATGTATCTGGACTTCAGCACAGGCTTGCTCTCATTGTTCTCTTAACTTGGCTTGGTTTTGGGGAACAGAAAGGGGCATTCAGGGACGTGGTGTTACACTGTCCACCTTTGCTTTAGGAATGCTATAGCATTCCATTCCAACATCTTATAAGAGTAATCTAAGCTAAAGGGAATTGATAAAGAAGAATAAAATAGCTCAAAGAATTGGTAAGTGGGTCCAAGAACTTGAAGACTTAGCCAGGAAAAAACCCTCCCTCCTCACAACAGGACAGTTCTAGTGAAAAGATCACCTGGGATGCTATGGACTTGATACCAGGATTCCACCATAGCTGCACCAAAGGGACCCAGGCATTGTCTTACTGGAATTCATTGTCTCCTAGTCTGTGATGACCTCATGTTGTTCTCTTCCCATGTTTGAATTTTTCAGTCACAGTTCACCTGTGACTGAACCTTAGCTGTAAGGGTGTCTGGTAACATACATTTTAGTTTTTTAGTCTTTTTTTTTTTTTTTTTTTTCTTTTTATTGTAAACAAATGGGATCCATGTTGTTTCTCTGTCTGTACATGGCGTAAAGGCATACCATTTGTGTAATCATAAATTTACATAGGGTAATGTTGTTTGATTCATTCTGCCATTTTTCCCTTCCCCCCCTCCCCTCCCACCCTTCCCCTCCATCTATACAGTCCTTCCTTCTTCCATTCCTGCCCCCCTCCCTAAACCCAACTCCAACCCCAACACTAACCCTTCCCACCCCCCATTATGTGTCATCATCCACTTATTAGTGATATCATTCTTCCTTTGGTTTTTTGAGATTGGCTTATCTCACTTAGCATGATATTCTCCAGTTTCCTCCATTTGCCTGCAAATGCCATAATTTTATCGTTCTTTATGGCTGAGTAATATTCCATTGTATATATATACCACATTTTCTTTATCCATTCATCAATTGAAGGACATCTAGGTTGGTTCCACAATCTGGATATTGTGAACTGAGCAGCTATGAACATTGATGTGGCTGTATCTCTGTAATATGCTGATTTTAAGTCCTTTGGGTATAGGCCAAGGAGTGGGATAGCTGGGTCAAATGGTGTTTCCATTCCAAGTTTTCTAAGGAATCTCCACACTGCTTTCCAGAGTGGCTGCACTAATTTGCAGCCCCACCAGCAATGTAAGAGTGTACCTTTCTCCCCACATCCTCGCCAACACCTGTTGTTGGTTGTATTCTTGATAATTGCCATTCTAATTGGGGTGAGATGGAATCTTAGGGTGGTTTTGATTTGCATTTCTCTTATTACTAGAGATGTTGAACATTTTTCCATATGTTTGTTGATTGCTTGTATATCTTCTTCTGTGAAATGTCTATTCATTTCCTTAGCCCATTTGTCAATTGGATTATTTACATTCTTGGTGTAGAGTTTTTTGAGTTCTTTATAGATTCTGGAGATTAGCGCTCTATCTGAAGTATGATTGGCAAAGATTTTCTCCCACTCTGTAGGCTCTTTCTTTGCATTGCTGATAGTTTCCTTTGCTGAGAGAAAGCTTTTTAGTTTGAATCTATCCCAGTTATTAATTCTTGCTTTTATTTCTTGTGCTATGGGAGTCCTGTTGAGGAAGTCTGGTCCTAAGCCGACATGTTGAAGCTCTGGACCTACTTTTTCTTCTATAAGATGCAAGGTCTCTGGTCTGATTCCGAGATCCTTAATCCATTTTGAGTTTAGTTTCGTGCATGGTGAGAGATATGGGTTTAGTTTCATTCTGTTGCATATGGATTTCCAATTCTCCCAGCACCATTTGTTGAAGAGGCTATCTTTTCTCCATTGCATATTTTTGGCCCCTTTGTCTAGTATGAGAAAATTGTATTTATTTGGGTTTGTGTCCGTGTCCTCTATTCTGTACCATTGATCCACCTTTCTATTTTGGTACCAATACCATGCCGTTTTTGTTACTATTGCTTTGTAGTAGAGTTGAAGATCTGGTATTGCGATACCCCCTGCTTCACTCTTTCTGCCAAGGATTGCTTTAGCTATTCTGGGTTTTTTATTCTTCCAGATGAATTTCATAATTGCTTGCTCTATTTCTGTAAGGTACATCATTGGGATTTTAATTGGAATTGCATTGAATCTGTATAGCACTTTAGGTAGTATGGCCATTTTGACAATATTAATTCTTCCTATCCAAGAACATGGGAGATCTTTCCATCTTCTAAGGTTTTCTTGAATTTCTTTCTTTAGTGTTCTGTAGTTCTCATTGTAGAGGTCTTTCACCTCTTTTGTGAGATTGATTCCCAAATACTTTATTTTTTTCGAAGCTATTGTGAATGGGGTAGTTTTCCTAATTTCTCTTTCTGAAGATTCATCGCTTATATATAAAAATGCCTTCGATTTATGTGCATTGATCTTATATCCCGCTACTTTACTGAATTCACTTATGAGATCTAAAAGTTTTCTGGTGGAATTTCCTGGTTCCTCTAAGTATACCATCATATCATCAGCAAATAGGGATAGTTTGAGTTCTTCTTTTCCTATTCGTATCCCTTTAATTTTTTTGGTCTGTCTAATTGCTCTGGCTAGAGTTTCAAGGACGATATTGAATAGAAGTGGTGAAAGAGGGCATCCCTGCCTTGTTCCAGTTTTTAGAGGGAATGCTTTCAGTTTTTCACCATTTAGAATGATATTAGCAATGGGTTTAGCGTAGATGGCCTTTACAATGTTAAGGAATGTTCCCACTATCCCTATTTTTTCTAGTGTTTTGAGCATGAAGGGGTGCTGTATTTTATCAAATGCTTTTTCTGCATCTATCGAAATAATCATGTGATTCTTGACTTTAAGTCTATTGATATGGTGAATGACATTTACTGATTTTCTGTTGTTGAACCAACCTTGCATCCCTGGGATGAAACCCACTTGATCATGGTGCACTATCTTTTTAATATGTTTTTGTATGCGATTTGCTAAAATTTTGTTTAGAATTTTTGCGTCGATGTTCATTAAGGATATTGGTCTGAAATTTTCTTTCCTCGATGTGTCTCTGTCTGGTTTAGGAATCAGGGTAATATTGGCTTCATAGAATGAGTTTGGGAGAGTTCCCTCCTCTTCTATTTTCTGGAATACTTTGAGAAGTATTGGAATGAGTTCTTCTTTAAAAGTTTTGTAGAACTCGGCTGAGAACCCATCTGGTCCTGGACTTTTCTTTGTTGGAAGGCTTTTGATGACTTCTTCTATTTCATTACTTGAAATTGGTCTATTTAAATTGTGTATGTCCTCCTCGTTCAGTTTAGGCAATTCATATGTCTCTAGAAACCTGTTGATGTCTTCGAAATTTTCTATTTTGTTGGAGTATAGATTTTCAAAATAGCTTCTAATTATGTTTTGTATTTCAGTCGTGTCTGTTGTGATATTTCCTTGTTCATTCCGAATTTTAGTGATCTGGGTTTTCTCTCGTCTTCTCTTTGTTAGTGTGGCTAAAGGTTTATCAATTTTGTTTATTTTTTCGAAGAACCAACTATTTATTTTGTCAATTTTTTGTATTGTTTCTTTCGTTTCAATTTCGTTGATTTCAGCTCTCAGTTTAACTATTTCCTGTCTTCTACTACTTTTGGTGTTGGTCTGTTCTTCTTTTTCTAGGGCTTTGAGCTGTAGTGTTAGGTCATTTATTTTTTGAGTTTTACTTCTTTTATTAAATGCGCTCCATGAAATGAATCTTCCTCTAAGTACCGCTTTCATAGTGTCCCAGAGATTTTGATATGTTGTTTCTTTGTTCTCGTTTACCTCTAAGAATTTTTTAATTTCCTTCCTAATATCTTCTGTTATCCATTCATCATATAGTAGCATATTGTTTAATCTCCAGGTGTTGGAGTAGTTTCTGTTTTTTACTCTTTCATTAATTTGTAACTTCAATCCATTATGATCTGATAGAATACAAGGTAGTGTCTCTATCTTCTTGTATTTGCTGACATTAGCTTTGTGGCATAATATATGGTCTATTTTAGAGAAGGATCCATGTGCTGCTGAGAAGAAAGTGTATTCGCTCTTGGTTGGATGGTATATTCTATAAATGTCTGTTAAGTCTAAATTATTGATTGTGTTATTGAGATCTATGGTTTCTTTGTTCAATTTTTGTTTGGAAGATCTGTCCAGTGGTGAGAGAGGCGTGTTAAAATCACCTAGTATTATTGTGTTATGGTCTATTTGGTTTCTAAAATTGAGAAGGATTTGTTTGACATACATGGATGAGCCACTGTTTGGGGCATAGATGTTTATGATTGTTATATCTTGCTGATTTATGCTTCCCTTAAGCAGTATGAAATGTCCTTCTTTATCCCTTCTAACTAACATTGGCTTGAAGTCCACATTATCTGAAATGAGGATGGATACTCCAGCTTTTTTGCTGAGCCCATGTGCATGGTATGTTTTTCCCCATCCTTTCACCTTTAGTCTATGGGTATCTCTTTCTATGAGGTGAGTCTCTTGCAGGCAACATATTGTTGGATCTTTCTTTTTAATCCAATCTGCCAGTCTATGTCTTTTGATTGATGAATTCAGGCCATTAACATTCAGGGTTTTATTGAGATATGATTTGTATTCCCAGTCATTTGGTTCATATTTAAAATTTTTGACACATATTGGTTCCTCCTTTATTTGACAGTTCCTTTAGGATAATTCCTCCCTTTGCTGATTTGCTTCTTTGTTTTTTATCTCTTCCTCATGAAATATTTTGCTGAGAATGTTCTGTAATGCTGGCTTTCTTTTTGTAAATTCTTTTAGCTTTTGTTTATCATGGAATGATCTTATTTCATCGTCAAATTTGAAGGTAAGTTTTGCTGGGTATAAGATTCTTGGTTGGCATCCATTTTCTTTCAGAGCTTGAAAAATGTTGTTCCAGGCCCTTCTAGCTTTTAGGGTCTGGATTGAAAAATCTGCTGATATCCATATTGGCTTCCCCCTGAATGTAATTTGGTTCTTTTCTCTCACAGCCTTTAAAATTCTGTCTTTATTTTGTATGTTAGGTATTTTCATTATAATGTGCCTTGGTGTGGGTCTGTTGTAATTTTGTGTATTTGGAGTCCTATAAGCCTCTTGGACTTGATTTTCCTTTTCATTCTTCAGATTTGGGAAATTTTCTGATATTATTTCTTCAAATAGATTGTTCATTCCTTTGATTTGTTTCTCTAAGCCTTCCTCAATCCCAATAATTCTCAAATTTGGCCTTTTCATGATATCCCATAGTTCTTGGAGATTCTGTTCATGATTTCTCACCATCTTCTCTGTTTGTTCAACTTTGTTTTCGAGGTTAAATATTTTGTCTTCAATATCTGAAGTTCTGTCTTCCAGCTGTTCTATCCTATTGGTTATGCTTTCTATGGAGTTCTTAATTTGGTTTATTGTTTCCTTCATTTCAAGGATTTCTGTTTGGTTTTTTTTTCAATATCTCTAACTCTTTATTGAAATGATCTTTTGCTTCCTGAATTTGCTCTGATAACTGTCGATTGGTGCGATCGTTCAATGCCTGCATTTGCTCTTTCATCTCATCGTTTGCTTCCCTAATCATTTTAATTATGTACATTCTGAACTCCCTTTCTGTCATTTCTTCTGCCATGCTGTCGTTGGATTTTATTGATGTAACATCTAGATTTGTTTGGGGCATTTTCTTCCCTTGTTTTCTCATATTGTTCAGGGATCAGTGGGTCATTAAGATATTGCAGATTTCCTCTATCAACTTATAATGTCCCTGAAGATTGCTAGTATATCCCCTCTTATCCTTCAGTAGCCTGAAGTCTTGGAGGAGGTTGATAATGCAGAGCTCCACGAAGAAGCTGCCTCTCTAGGTGTGGTAACCCTCAGGTGGCGTATATTCCCTGCTAGTGGGCAGAGGTGCCTCCACTTGTTGACCAATGGTCATCCAATGGGGAAGTAGACTGTGGGCTGAGGCAAGGCCTGTTTGTGCCTATGTCTCTGGCATTACCGTCCCTGTGGGAAAACCTCCCCCGGCCGGGAAGAGTCACTCGGTGGGGACGTCTCGCTAGTCAGTTACCCTCCTAGAGGTTCCCCTCAATCTACAACTACCACCTGGGCTGGGCTGTCTTCTTCTGCAACGATCCCAGGGGCCCGGACCTACGTCCTGGGCCTGGGAGCCTCACCCTTCGCAGGCGAGTCTCCTTAAGCTGCCTCTCCCAGAGAATCTGCCCGCCGCCCTGGAAACTTCGCTCCGCCCCTAGGCGTGTCTCTGTGCGGCTCTTCCAGCAAGAAGCCACCTAGCTCCTGGGACCCTGCTCTGCACCAATCGCCTGGCTATGCGGCCCCTCCTCTGAGCCACCACCTGGAGCCCCGTACAATAGCTCCGAGACCCAGAGACCCGCCACACACCTCCTCCTCCGGACAGCCGCCCGGTTTCCCACGCAGTCACTAGGAGTCCAAACAACTCACTTCGGGTCTCCTCCTCCAGCCAACCACCCGTAGCCCTAGGCAGTCACTCCAAGTCCAAGTGACCCGCCCTGTTCCTCCTCCTCCTCCTTGGGGTAGCCCCCCGGGTGTTCAGGAGCGGTGGCTCCGAGACCAGGTGACTCACCACGCTCCTCCTCCAGGCAGGCCACCGGTGTTCAGGAGCGGTTGCTTTTAGTCCAATCAGCTCACCACTCGCCTCCTCCTCTGGCAACCGCCTGTGGTTCTGATGCAGTCACTCCCAGACTAAGCGTCCCACCGCTCTCCTCCTCCAGGCAGGCCACCAGTGTTCTGGAGCAGCTGCTCCGAGTTCAAACAGCTCGTCACACAGCTCCTCCTTCGGCAACCGCCCGCAGCTCTGATGCAGCCACTCCCAGGTCAAGCAACAAGCCATGCTCCTCCTCCTCCTCCGGGCAACCTCCCGGCACTCAGGACGCTCGCTCTGAGTTCAAACAGTTCACCACGCAGCTCCTCCTCTGGCAACCGCCTGTGGTTCTGATGCAGTCACTCCCAGACCAAGCGTCCCGCCGTGCTCCTCCTCTTCCTCTGGGCAGTCCCCCGGCGCTCAGGAGCGCCCACTCTGAGTTCAAACAGCTCACCACACAGCTCCTCCTCTGGCAACCGCCCGTGGCTCTGATGCAGTCACTCCTAGACCCAAGCAACCCGCTGGGCCTCTCCTCCTCCTCCGGGCAACCCCCCGGTGTTCAGAAGCGGTCACTCTGGGTCCAAACAGCTCGCCATGCAGCTCCTCCCCAGGCAGCCGCCCGGAGCCCCAGCGGCTGCTCGAGTCCAAGCGCTATGCTGAGCCGCCTCCTCTACGATGATCCCAGTTGTCCATGTTTACCGCTCCAGTGGGGGGAGGGGCGTCTCACCGAGCAACTCCACTTCACAAATTCCCTGCGTTCCGGGGCTACTGCCCCATCCGGGACGCCTCCCCAACAGGAGAGACTCACCCGGCAGCTTTGAGTTGGTCCCAAGTCTCTCACTATCTCCTCTTTTGAATCTTGCGTCCTGGAGCAGCGTGAAATGCAGCCGCCCTCTAGTCCACCATCTTGGCCCCAGTTTTTTAGTCTTATTAGCATGCCAGTATCCTCCAGCCAGGGATATCCTCCTGCATGAATACTATGTAGTTGAACAAGTTTGGTTTATTGTTTTTGTGGTGAGGGAGAATATACACCATGAGGATGTTGGGGTGTCTCGCATCAGAACCAAGATTTGGGCTTCAATTGGGTGATTTGTGGAGGGTCTAAGGAAGCAGGAGTTCATTCTAGATTGAATGCTGTCAAAAGGGGGGCAAATCTATTACATCTCAAATTGAGAGCAGACTAGAGTGAGAAAAAAAAGTATTAATTGGTAGAGAAGTAATAGTCCCTCATTTTAACCACGATAAAGGAATGTTTGGTATTTTATGGATAGCACAGTGACCTTATTTTTGTCTGCACTTAAGCAAAATTGTGTAGATTTGCTTTCATCTCTTTCCATGATCTCAGAGTAACCTGGCTTGAGCTAAGTGTGAGATGGTTCACGTCCAGCAGAGAACTACGTGTCCTGTGGCTGGGTAAACCACATGTCAAGATCTGTACTTTTCTTTCTTAGGTACGGTCTAGAAGGGGCTTGGTGAATAAGCTGATGTATCCTATCTGCTGCAAGTCTCATCACATTTATGGTGAAGTCAGGCACAGTGTGCCCACTATCCATGATCATTTCATGTTTTCTGAAAGTTCAGTCAAAGGAGTAAAGCAAATGAAATAAGAAAAAAAAATTTGGAAGAAGAAGAGACAAGTTTTTACTTGCATATAATTATCTACCTAGCAACCCAAGAAAATCAACAGAAAAATTATTAGAAGGAGAATTCAGTAGGACAATTAGTATAAAATCTGTGCAGAAATCAATGCTTATCTTTTAAAATAAACAACCATCAGAAAGCACAATTTTAAGAAGGCATTAAAAATATAAGACGAAAATATCTAGGAGTAAACTAACATTAGGGAAGGTCCATATAAATAAAACTGTAAAATCTTATTGGGGGACTTGAAGGAAAGCTTGAATAAATGGTAGGGCATATAGCATTTATGGGTGACATAACTCAGTAATGACGTCATTTCAATTGTAATAAAAACCTCTGTATATATGTATATGTATATACATATATGTATGTATATATATATTTATATTTATTTTTATTTTTATTTTTTTGGTACCAGGGATTGAACCCAGGAGTGCTTAACCACGGAGTCACATCCCCAGCCCTTTTTAGTTTTTTAAATTTTGAGATAGGGACTCACTAAGTTGCTGAGGCTGGTCTCAAACTTGTGATCCTCCTGCATCAGTTTTCCCAGTCTGCCGGAATTACAGGTGTGTGCCACCATACCCGGCTAGACAGCATAATTCTAAGGTCATCCCAGAAGGATGAAGGAATTTTGGAAGGTTGAGGGGTGACTTACACTACTAGAAGGGAAGATTTATTATAAAGTAGCATAATTTGGGGGTAAGAATAAAAATAGCCCCAAGAAAGGCTTACATGTATACAAGTGGTATAAGATAAAGGCAGAATTTAAATGTACTTACACTTCTGCTTAGGATATAGACAGTTGTGGGACACACCACTCCCACCCCATCTACAAGAAAACGACAAACAATAAAATCATTACTTTTGTTGAGCTCACGAGATAGATGAGTTTGTGAGGCAGCCACATAACCTAGTTCAAAAGAGACAAGCTCCTCCAGGGACAGAGGGGCTATGCAAACTTCTAGCCTGGCAGAGCACGAGAAGAGGGGCTACCGTGACGCACATGGGTGAGAAGAAACCAGCCTGAGTGTCCAAAGCTGCCCAAATCCACGTGCGGGTCAGTGTGTCAGTGTGGAGTAGCTGAGGTAGCATTCAGCTGCAAACTCTCCCCAAGATTTCCACAGGGTGCTCACTCCAACCACATCCCTGGTGCTAGCAGGTAGGTGGCACTTAATGCTTGTTGGGAACACAAAATGCCATATATTTTCCTGGATTCTTCCCTCAGAGGAATCAAAATCCTTAAGCCACTGGGGGTAAGGTTGCAAACTCACTCTCCCACAGAACTCGGAGAGGTCAGTGGGTACAGAAGAGGCACAAAACCTCACTCTTGGGACAGTTTTCTCTGGACAGTAAACTAAGGCCTCAGGTCTCTTGGATGGCAAAGTCTTCCAGGGCAGATTGATAAGGATGCAAAGCTTAGAAGATGCATGAAAAGCATTTGATACAAGTGAGCATCCTTTTATAGTAAAAACTCAGCCAACTATAACTTCTCACTCTTATAAAGGGCACCTACTAAAAACCTACAGATAGCATCAGGCTTAGCACTTAAAGATTGAATCTAAATTGTGGTACATCCATGCAAGGGAATACTAGTCAGCAACAAAAAGGGTGAACTACTGATGCACTCAGCAACATGCATGAATCTCAGAAGCATCATGCTACATGAAAGAAGCCGGACTCAAGAGGATCATCTATGCTAATATTTGGGAAAAGGCAAAACTATAGGGCAGAGAGCTGATCAGAGGTTGGCAGGGAAAGGGGGGCAGGGGTGGACTGGGAATCAACTCTGGAAGGACACAGGGAACTTTTGGGATGATGGAAATATTATGTCTATATCTTGATTGTGCTTGTGACTGTAAACTATGTAGATCAAAAATTCAATACTCTTACAAAGGACAAATTTTTCTCTATGTGAATCATATATTAAGAACCTTAACTTTTAAGAACATTCTGAATAATGCTGAAATAATTGGTGAACCATTTGGAATAAAAAATTTTTTCAATTCCTCTCATAAGATAAATTCTAAATGAATCATAGATATGAATGAAAAAAACGATAAAAAAAAACTTAGAAGCAAGCAGAAAATATAGGTGATGAATGTGTAGGACATAAAAGCATAAAGCAAAGAAAGAAGAGAAGAGCTTAACAGTATAGATTGCCAAGAGGTAGAGGGAATGCATCCTTGAGAGAGGACCCACCAAAGCCCCCACGGAAACCCCCACCGCCTTCCCTCCCTCCTGATCTCCTTCCTTTCTAGAATGTGAACAGTAGTTATGTGGACATTTTGAGATTATTCATCACACTGTGCAGCCTTCTGTGTATGAGACATATCTTTATAACAAAAAAAAAAATGTACAGGTGTGGTGCACATCTGTAATCCCAGCTACTCGGGAGGCTGAAGCAGGAAGATTGCGAGTCTGAGGCCAGCCTGGGCAAAAAGGGATGGGGGGGTGTAACTTAGAGAGAGAGCACTCCTGGGTTCAATCCTTGGTACCACACACAAGAAACATGACAGGAAAATTTGGGGTCCAGTTATAATTTCCTGCATTTTACATACAGAGGAATTTAGGCTATTAGGCCTAAATCAAGTTTTCAATCCCTACAATGTTCTTACAGCTAAAGCAGTCACATGATTTAGCAAAAGTTAACACACTCTGAACTTTCTTTGGGGCGTGGGGTAGTGCTGGGGATTGACCTTAGGGCTTGGTACATGCTAGGCAAGCATCCTACCACTGAACTTACAACCATCCTTTAAAAAAATTTTTTTTGAGACAGGGTCTCAATAAGTTACCCAGTCTGGCTTCAAACTTGTGATCCTCCTGCCTCAGCCTCCACTCCTGGATGACTGTAAACTTTAAAAAATCAAGGCCAGTTTAAAAGAATCTAGGTTGCAGATATGAGATGTTTAATAAAAAAGAATAAATATTTCTGAAATCTATTGGCCCCGGGATGGAGAAAGCCATTTTATACTGCAAAGGCAGAAGTCATGAAGGAAAAGATGGGTATTTTAAGAGTATAACAAGCTATATATAGATAATAGGATTATGGGCAACTCTTAATTTTACTTTGTGTGTTTTTTTTTTTTTTAAACATTTTCTAGGTGGAATATATATCATCTAGGTAATTGGAAAAAAAAATTATAAAATTAAAAATAAGTCTCATTTTGAGATCCAAAATGGCGGGCTACAGGAAAGCTGTATTCCTTGTCGCTCAGTGACTTGGAATTCGAGCAGAGGAAATACTATTTCTCTGCAAGGCAGCCGTGGCTGCCCATTGATCTCCTGTTGTTTACCCCCCATTTGTCCCCAGCAGTCACCCACCATCTGCCAGCATAGCCCATCTTTTGAATGCAGATTACTCCCTGACCGCCATCTATCATCCACCATTTGCCTGTTTGCCCACCTCTTGCCTTTCACCTACGCATGGCCTGCTGCTGGACTTCCACCCACCAATCATCCACTGATAACCTGCTGACCACCAGTGGATTGCCCACTGCTGGCTACCCACTGTTGCCTGGAAGTCCATTGTCACAGCACCCACAAGTTTGGTTTCATGGGGCTACCACCATCTTGGCTGCCACCACTGCCGCCATCTTGGGGCATGGTCCCCTCAACCCAGTCTGAGGACACCTGGGGAAACATTGGGGTACCTGCAGGTCTGGTTGCACCTGAGGCCCTTTTGCTGGGTGTGCTAGTGGCTGCCATCTGGCCGCCTCTGTAGGGTCACTCTTTGTGTGAGCATATCCCCCTGGTGATCTGTCTGCAAGTTGAGAGAGGATTGAGATCTTGGAAATGCAGCAAGGCAGAGCCTGGGGAATCTGAAGCCCAGGTCCATCAGATTGCAGCTGGGTTTGTGTGGGCCAGACTGGATCTGGCAAGTCTTTGGAAAGCCTGAGACTAGGGGCAATTCCCTGGGGGGAGGCCACAGGTTAAAACTGGAGAAAACGGGACTCTCTCCAGCTCACTGAGTTCTGAAGTGCATGGGGATGGAAGGCACTGGCTACAATGGGATGGGAAGACTGCAAGATGGTGAGGACATCTTGTTATTGACTTGCCTACCCAACTGGTCTAGCACCTACCAGACTGGAGCTAACATCAAACTTCAGAAAACCCCACCTATTGGTGGAGATGGGAAACTGAGAAAGTTTTTGAAAGCCAACAGAAGCAATCATTCAATTTTCCATTGAGATTTTCCTTCTTTTTCTCTCTGCCCTCTCTCACATCTTTGGTAGCATCTTTAAATCCTATTATTTTTCATGCATCAATTTATGGAGGAATGGGATGTATGAATAGTACATCACAGTTTTGTTGTATATTCTTGTATTTTTAATATTTTTATTTAAAAACATCTGTACATATTTTTTCTCTCACCTACCTGTCTCCCTAGATTCTCTTTCTCACTTCTCTCATACTAACAGCCAACCTCTATTAATTGCTTCTTTGCTCTTACTGTAAAGTTTTACCTCTATCTTCTCTCCTTTTCCCTCATGAACATCACATCTTACACTACTTCTGTTCCCTCATTGTCCATCATTTGAAATGGAAAACCCTTTTAGTAAACTTACTGTTTATGTTGTAGACAATAATTGAACACATCATTTCTATTTATTGTGACAAAACTGTAGACACCTTAATAGGAGCCATTTGGTTTAAGGTTGTACATTGTTTGCATTAGGTGCTGTTAATATTGGTCTCCCCCTTAAAAGTGAGGTACTGGACGCCTTCAGGGACACTATTAGACTATAGGGTAGAAACTGTACTGCCTCAGATTCATACTGCTAGATGGAAAGACACAAAAACAACATGAAAAAACAAGTGAACAAAGCACCTCAAATAAACCAAGATGTTTCAACAATAGAATCCATAGACAACACCATAGAAGAAATGTCAGAGAAGGAGTTTAGAAAATACATAGATTGATCTTTGAAATAAAGAATGGTATTGGAGAGAGAATACAGGAAGTGAAAGATCATTTTAATAAAGAGGCAGAGACCATAAAAAGGAATCAAGCAGAAATCCAAATGAAGTAAACAATAAACCAAATTTAAAATTCAATAGAAAATATCACCAGACTAGACCACTTAGAAGACAGAACCTCAGACAATGAAGACAAAATATATACTCTTGAAAATAAAGTTGATCACACAGAGAAGATGGTAAGAAACCATGAACAGAACTTTCAAGAAATATGGAATAACATGAAAAGAACAAATTTAAGATTTATTGGAATAGAGGAAGGCATGGAGATACAAACCAAAGGAATGCACAGTCTTTTCAATGACATAATATCAGAAAACTTCCCAAATCTAAAGAATGAAATGGAAAATCAACAATAAGAGGTTTACAGGATCCAAAGGTACAAAATTACAGCAAACCCACACCAAGGCACATTATAATGAGAATGACTAACATACACAATAAGGATAGAATTTTAAAGGCAGAAAGAGAAAAAAAAAATCAAATTACATGTAGGGGGAAGCCAATTCATATTTCAACTGATTTCTCAATCCAGACCCTCAACTCCAGGAGGTCCTGGAATAACATATATCCAGCTCTGAAAGAAAATGAATGCAAACTGAGAATTTTATATCCAGCAAAATTAAGCTTCAGATTTGAAGATGAAATAAAAACCTTCCATGATAAACAAAAATTTAAAAGAATTCACAACTAGAAAGCCTGCACTACAGAACATTCTCAACAAAATATTCCATGAGGAGGAAAAGGGGAAAAAAAATGAAAACCAGCAAAGGGAGGAATTACTAAAGGAAAGACCAATCTAAGGAGGAACTAAGTCAAGTTAAAAATAAAAAATAAACCAAAATGACTGGGAATACAAATCATATCTCAATAATAACTCTGAATGTTAATGGCCTAAACTCATCAATCAAAAGACACAGACTGGCAGTTGGATTAAAAAATACCCAGCAATATTCTGTCTTCAAGAGACTCACCACCTAGGAAAAGACACCCACAGACTGAAGGTGAAAGGATGGGGAAAAACACATCACTCACATGGACTGTGTAAACAGGCAGGGGTTTCCATTATAATATCAGACAAAGTGGATCTCAAGTCAAAGTTAGTCAGAAGGGATAAATAAGGTTATTTCATAGTGAAATCATACACCAACAAGACATAGCAATTGTAAATATATATGCATCAAACAATGGAGCATCCATCATCAAATGAATATACTTTTTCCTCAGCAGCACATGGGTCCTTCTCTAAAATAGACCATATGTTATGCCACAAAGCAACTCTCAGCAAATACAAAAAAACAGAAATACTACCCTGCATTCTATCAGATCATAAAGGAATGAAACTAGAAATCAATGAAAAAATAAAAATAGAAGCTACTTGAACACCTGGAGACTAAATAATATGCTATTGAATGATGAATCGATAGCAGAAGAAATGAGGGAGGAAATAAAAAAATACTTAGAGGTAAATGAGAACACTGATACAACATATCAAGCTCTCTGGGAAACTATGAATGCGGAGTGCTAAGAGGAAAGTTCACTGCATTAAGCTCAGTCATTAAAAGAATAAAAAGTCAACAAATAAATGACCTGACATTACATCTCAATGCCCTAGAAAAAGAATGAATCAACACCAAAAGCAGAAGACAGGAAATAATTAAAATCAGAGGTGAAATCAATGAAATTAAAACAAAAGAAACAATTGAAAAAATTGACAAAACAAAAAATTGGTTATTTGAAAAAATAAATAAAATTGAAGAGAGAGAGAAAACTCAAATTACTAAAATTCATGATGAAAAAGGAATACCATGATGAACACTACTGAAATAGAGAAGATAATTAGAAACTATTTTGAAAATTTATACTCAAATAAAATAGAAAATCTTGAAGACATTGACAAATTTTTAGAGACATATGATCCTCCCAAACAGAAGCAGGAGGATATACACAATTTAAAAAGTTCAATTTCAAGCAATGAAATAGAAGACACCATCAAAAGCCTACCCACCAAGAAAAGCCCAGGACCAGTTGGATTCTCAGCAGAATTCTACAAGACCTTCAAACAAGAATTAACACCAACAGTCCTCAAATTATTTCATGAAATAGAAAAGGAGGTAACCCTTCCAAACTCATTCTAAGAGGCTACTATCACCCTGATACCAAAACCAGACAAAGACACATCAAGGAAAGAGAACTTCAGACCAATATCCCTGATGAACATAGATGCAAACATTCTCAATAAAATTCTGGCAAATTAAATACAAAAACATATTTAAAAGATAGTACGCTGTGATCAAATGGGGCTCATCCCAGGGATGCAAGTTTGGTTCAACATACAGAAATCAATAAATGACATACATCATATCAACAAGCTTAATGGCAAGAATCATATGATTATCTCAATAGATGCAGAAAAAGCATTTGATGAAATGCTTCATGTCCAAAACACTAGAAAAAATAGGGATAGAAGGAACATACCTCAACATTGTAAAGGCTATCTATGCTAAACCCACGGCCAACATCATTCTAAATGGAGAAAATTGAAAGCATTCCCTCTAAAAACTGAAAGAAATAGAGATGCCTTCTTTCACCACTTCTGTTGAACACAGTCCTGTAAACTCTAGCCAGAGCAATCAGACAGATGAGAGAAATTAAGGATACAAATAGGAAAAGAACTCAAACTATCACTATTTGCTGATGACATGTTCTATATCTAGAAGATCCAAAAATTCCACCAGAAAACTTATAGAATTCACAAATGAATTCAGCAAAGCAGCAGGATATAAAGTCAATACCCATAAATCAAATGCATTCCTGTACATCAGTGATGAATCCAGGAAATTAGGAAAACTACCCCACTCACAGTAGCCTCAAAAATAAAATAAAATAAAATAAAATAAAATACTTGGGATTCAAACTAACAAAAGAGAAGAGAGACCTCTATGATGAAAACTACAGAACACCAAAGAAAGAAATTTAAGAAGACCTTAGAAGATGGAAAGATCTACCATGCTTTTGGACAGGCAGAATCAATATTGCCAAAATGGCCATACTACCACAAGTGTTATACAGATTCAATGCAATTCCTATTTAAATCCCAATGACATTCTTCATAGAACTAGAAACGGCAATCATGAAATTCATTTGGAAAAATAAGAGAACTAAAATAGCCAAAGCAATCCTTAGCAAGAATAGTGAAGCAGGAGGTATCACAATACCAGACCTTAAACTATACTACAGAGCAATAGTAATAAAAATGGCAAGGTATTGGCACCAAAATAGACATGTAGACCAATGGTACAAAATAGAAAACATAGAGATAAACCCACATAAATATGATTGTCTCATACTAGACAAAGGTGCCAAAAACATTCACTGGAGAAAAGATAACCTAGTCAACAAATGGTGCTGGGAAAACTGGAAAGCCACATGTAACAAAATGAAATTAAACCCCCATCTCTCGCCCTGCACAAAAATCATCTGAAGTGGATCAATGACTTAGGCACTAGAACAGAGACCCTGTGCCTAATACAAGTAGGCCCAAATCTTCATCATGTTGGCTTAGGACTTCCTTAGAAAGTCTCCTAAAGCACAAGAAGTAAAATTAAGAATCAATAAGTGGGGTGGATTCAAACTAAGAAGCTTCTTCACAGTAAAGGAAACAATCAGTAACATGAAAAGAGAACCTATGGAATGGGAGAAAATCTTACCACATGCACCTCAGAAAGAGTGCTAATCTCCAGGACATATAAAGAACACAAAACACTTAACACCAAAAATCAAAATAACCTAATCAATAAATGGGCTAAGGAACCAAACAGGTACTTCACAGAAGAAGAAATGTAATTGATATACAAACATATAAAAAAAAATGTTCATCATCTCTAGCAATTAGAGAAATGCAAATCAAAAGTACTCTAAGATTTCATCTCACTCCTGTCAGAATGGCAATTATAAAATATAAGCAATAATAAGTGTTGGTGAGGATGTGGGGAAAAAGATACACTCATACATTGCTGGTGGGACTGCAGATTGGTGCAACCACTCAGGAAAGCAGTTCGGTGATTCCTTAGAAAACTTGGAAAGGAACCACCATTTGACCCAGCTGTCCCACTCCTCGGTTTATATCCAAAGGGCTTAAAATCAGCATTCGCAGCCACATCAATGTTTATAGCTAAACTATGGAACCAGTCTAGATTCCCTTCAACAGATGAATGGATAAAGAATGGATAAAGAATACACAATGGAATATTACTCAATCTTAAAGAAGAATGAAATTATGGCATTTGCAGGTAAATGGATGGAACTAGGGAATACCATGCTAAGTGAAATAAGCCAGTCTTAAAAAAACCAAAGTCCAAATGTTTTCTCTGATAAGCAGATGCTGATCCATAGTTGGGCAGTGGGGAGCAGAGTAGGGAATAATGAAGGAACTCTGGATTGTCTGTAGGGGAGTGAGGGGAGGGAAGGGTAGGGGTGGTGGGATGGGAAGGACTGTAGAATGAGACAGACATTATTACTCTATATACATGTACAATTACACTACTGATGTGACTCAGCACCATGTACAGCCAGAGGAATGAGAAGTTATGCCCCATTTGTGTACAATGTGTCAAAATGCATTCTACTGTCATGTATAGCCAATTAGAACAAATAAAAAAAATAAGTCTCATTTTAAGGATAGTGAACCAAAGGTAGAAGGCAGCTAACCCAGAAGAAGCAAGGGCTTTGGGCTCTTCTCATTACTCCGAGTTTTCACATTAAACCTTATAGGTTTAAACAGGTGGAGAGAAAAATTGGTGGACAGCAATTGATTAAAGGACCTTGAGCGGGTGTTGGTGAAAATGTGGCCGCATTAGAACGTTGAAATAGGATGGGACCGTGAGACCCTCCACCCTTGGATGTACAGATCGTAACTTGGACAAAACTGTCTTCTGACCCAGCCTTGCTCATCACAGATGTTAAGGTCCAGAGAAGGCCTGGCCCCGGGCAGAGGACAGACGGAGAACACAGCAGGGAGCCTGGGCCAAGTCACAGAGGCGAGGGAAAGTCCTCCGCCTTCGACGGGGATTTACGTGGGAGGTTAGGAGACGGTGGGCTTGGTGGCGGTCCAGCTGGTGGCTCAGGGCACTTCTGTGCAGCTAGGTGCTTCTCTGTGTCCGAGTTCCTTGTGAGAGGCGGTTGGTGTGAAACAAGAGTGTCAGATGTGACATTTCCCTTGGTGAGTCGTCTCCCTGTTAAGCTATGTTAACTGTGTTCATGGAACAGAGAAGTCCGGGACTGAGTGAGATGGACGCTGGTCTGTACCCCTAAAACCTTAGGCTAGTTTTTACTTCCCTCTCTGCTCTCTAATATTTCACTGCACCGTTTATGTCATGCCAGTGGCCTTCCACAGGCTTCGGGACAAAGTGGACACTCTGCACCCTGGCACATAAAGACCTGCTTTTCATTCTAGCAGCGTCCAGCATCACCACACACGACAGCCGTACCACACTAGCCTAGTCCTCTGAATGCTTAGCACCCTGTTTTATGGTTCTGGGCATTTATAATGTTGTCAATATTATCAACTCTCTACTATGTGCCAGACACTGTGCTAAACGTATGATCTCGCTCCTCCCGGCATCCTGTTGAAGTCTTGGTTGTTGTCTCCGTGAGAAACTTGGGGTTCAAAGAAATGAAGTGATTTGCCTGGGCTCACACAGCTAAGTGGCAGAGTTGGAATAGGAATACAGGTTTAACTCTAAAGCCTGACTTTTCTTTTAAAAATTTTGTGAAAATATAGAAAAAAATGACTATTAGCCTTTTTAAAATGTATGATTCAGGGCTGGGGGGATAGCTCAATGGTAGCGTGCTTACCTCACAAGCACAAGTCTGTGGGTTTGATCCCCAGCTCCATGAGGGAGGAAAAAAAAAAGTATGATTCTCCCATATTAAATATGTTTACTTTGTTATACAACTATTACTACCACTTGCCTTTAGAATTTAGCTTTTCCCTTCTAAGACTCTGTACCCATTAAATAATAACTCTCCAATCCCCCTCCCTGGAGTCCCTGGAAGCTACCTTTCTCATCCTGTCTATGAATTTGACTCCTCCAGCTATCTCATGTAAATGCGATCAACCAAATTTGCCCTTTTGTGACTGGCTTATTTCATTGAGCTCCTAGTATTTTATCTTTGATCACTTACGAGGCTGGCAGCTGGCAGGTGTCTCTACTGTGAAGTTACTCTTTATTCTCTTTGTAAAAATAAATATCTTTGAGACAGTACATCTCTCTTTCCTCACCAATCTTTCGCTCGCTGGAGTCTCAGCGTCTACTGATGTTTCTCTACTGAATTAACTACTATTGTGGTTGCTGAATGCTGATTTTTTTTTTAGTGTAGTGTCAAGGTCATTTCTTCTGCATCTAGTCGTTGTCTTTGTACTATAAAGCACTTTCTCTTTGCCATTTATTTCTAACAGTATGAATTCATGAGTGCTTATGAGTGCTTATTGTATTCAATAGATTTTAATGTGCTACTGTCATTATTTATTTTAATGATCAAAATTTCCCAGTTTTCCCAGTGGGAGGCACTTCAAGGTGATTCTTGTCTTTTTTTTTTTTTTTTTTTTTTTTTTTTTTTGGTACCAGGGATTGAACCCAGGTCACTTTACCACTAAACTACCTCCTCGCTCTTTTTATTTTGTATTTTCAGACGAGGTCTTGCTAAATTGCTGAGGGTCTGGCAAGTTGCTGAGACTAGCCTCGCATTTGTAATTCTCCTGCCTCAGGCTCCTGAGTCACTGGGATTACAAGCCAGTGTGTGCCAACCATGCCCAGATTCCTGTGTCCTCTTAACATCCCTCCATGATTGTTTGAGCACTTCCTTACTTTGTTATGGGGCGCAACTTAAGAACAGACCGATCACCACTGAGAAGTCCAAATTTGAGAGTCTTTATTAAGCCGTCCGGCTGACTGTCTCACACAATGCCCCCAAAAATGGCTATTGGGAGAACAGCCCTGATCACAGGGTTGTACGGGTTCTTATACCAAAAATCACATTAATCATAAGTGTCTGTTGAAATTACACATTAACATCATGAGATCATCAACAGAGGGGGAAGTGGGTCAAAATGACCCTTACCTAGGTACAAACTAAAGAATGGTTACTAACATCCATACAATCACTGTTCACATGGTACATTGTTTAGGAGCAATAGGAATCAAAAGAGAGCAATTCTTTACTACATAGGAGTTGCCATTGTATATTATTAAACATGTCACACCAAGTAACTGACGATGGGCACAGAGGCGAGGTGTTCCCATAGGAGAAGCTTATTTCCTACATAACATGGAGTCTCAGAGCAAAATGGAGTCTGTTTAGTCATTTCCCTTAGAGTCTGGCCTATAACATTCTCATGGAGCCAGATCTGTCAGCCCATCACAACTTTATGACACCGAAGGTGCTCCAGGCTCATGTTATTTTCACTCTGGGTTCAACGATCTGAATAGAGCATACTTATGTATAAAACAAGACTACCCCTAACTGTTTAAAATGCAAAAACAGAGTAAATTACTCAGTTTGCGTCTTGGGCCTACCTTCATTCCTGCGCCTGTTTTGAGACTTCACCCCATTTGTTACCAGATTTGTTAAGTATCAGCCCCCAAAGAGGAGATGTGCCTTTTATAGCCAAGTAAGTGTTACCTGGGAACCTGAGCATCCTTGAGATGGGTCACTGCAAGGAACCAATGAGGATCTGATGATCCACATTGCAGGATTGCTGGACTTCCTCCTCTCAGTCGCTGTAAGGGCCTGCCAGTGTGGGGGCTCTGTCTGGAGGGAAGAGAGCTTTTACATATTTCTCTTTAATGGTAACAGAAGTGAAACTATTGTTGTGAAAAGACACGAGGTTTAGAATGCACCATATGGCACTGGGAGGTGTTCATCGCCACAGCCTCTCATGGCTGAACTCAGAATGGCCCATATTTCTGCACTGATGGAAAACGAGCCACTGACTGCCAGGAAATACTCATTGTAGCAGCTCTTCAGCCATGTCATTTAAAATAATTACTAATTAAATGAAAATAAAATAGAGTCCATAATAACAATAATAACCGCTGTAGCGTCGGTCATTACCCGAGTACTGCTTGCTGGAGCGTTACCTAGGGGAAGATCGCCTGCGAAAGGAGAGCAACTGCCAGGCAGCCGGTGGCTTCCTCGCTGCTGCTTCTGCTGAGCAAGGCGGAGGGTCTGCTTCGGTGCTTGGTGACCACAGACCTCATTGTATATTCCATCTCTATTGCTGATCTCATGTGGTTTCGAGGAATTTGTTCACTAATACAGAAGCCAGCATGCCATTGAAAATCAAGGGAATGGAGAGCTGTGTGGCACTTGTTGATGGATTTATATTGTGGCAGGAAACAACTCAAGCAATTACCTTGTATTTGACGAGTATCGCTCTGACCCCCACCTCAAGAAAGGCTAGGCCCTTTGCAAGAAGGCCTTTGAGTGTGTGTCTCCAACATCAGGAGGTTATGAGCAGGATGTGGAACAGTGTCCCCGGAGCAGTTTCAGATGACTTACAGAGGTCTGTGGGTACTGAAGAAAGGAAAAGGTAGAGGCTGCTAAAGGCAGGTTTTCTGATTTTCTTTTGGGGTGGCCTAAAAGAAGAGGCATTCTTTTTAAAAAAAAATTTTTTTTGTTAGATGTTGATAGACCTTTATTTTATTCATTTATTTATATGTGGTGCTGAGAATCACACCCAGTGCCTCACACATGCTAGGCAAGCTCTCTACCACTGAGCCACAACCCCAGCCCAGAATATGCATTCTTTTCTTTATTCATCCATGCAACAGATGTTTATTAAGTATCTACTATGTACCAGATGTCGTATGATGGGAACGTTAATCAAGGCAGACAGGGTTGCTGACCTCAGGATCTGATAGTCTGTTGGGTAGGAAGGAATATATTAACATGAAAGCATAAAAGTATTATAGGAAAAAAAGAAGAGCTTGGAAGGATAGCAGAGAGAGCAATGTGGCATCCCTGAAGGACACTTTGAGAAAGTGCCTTTTCTACTGAGGCCTGAAGTCAAAGGAGGGCTTAGCTGGGTACTGTTGAGGGGAGAATGTTTCAGGCCAAGGTTGGGCTATGGGCAAAAGACCTGAATGAGCATGCAATTTAGTTCATTTCAGAAACTAAAGAAAGTCTAGGGTGTATGGATTTCATTCCAAGTGCAATGGGAAACTTCAAGGCCAGGAATTGGCAGCACCTGGTTTATATCTGTAAAAGTTCAGCCTGGTGGGGAAGGAGCCTCTGGGGAGCAGGACCTGAGCAGATGCAGGAAAACCAGGGAGGAGTTCATTTAAGAATTCAGGTAAGAGATGAAGGTCACTAGCAGGAGATGACCAGAAGTAGACAGACTGGGTGTTCATTTAGGCAGTAGAATGAACTTGGGGTGCTGGGGAGAAGGGAAGAATCAGGGCACAGATACCTGGCTTGAGCACTAGGAGAATGGTTATGCAGGATGCTCAGATGTGAACTATCGGAGGACAAATGAACTTAGGGATTCAAGTCTTTGGATTTTTAAAGTATGGTAACATATATGTAATAGTAGACTTAACATTTTGACTCTTTCTGAGTGTATAGCTCATTTGTATTGGTTGCATAATCATGATTATCATCCATCTCCAGAACTTTGTCTTCTTTCCTGCAGACACTCTGGACCCATTAAACACTGACGTCCCCTCCCCTTCCCTAGTCTCTACTCAGCATTCTGTTTTATGAGTTTGGCTGCTTCAGAAGCCTCACGGAGGTCCCATCAGGGTTAGTGCACTAGTCTGGATTTAAGAAGAGGCCTCCTGCTCAGTTTGAATCCTCCTGTTGCCAGGGTGCAGCAAGCCCTCTATGGATAATTTATCATGGTGGACCTACCTTGTTTGTTTGTTTGTTTTTTGGTTCAGGGATGGAACCCAGGGATGCTTTACCACTGAGCTACATTCCCAGTGCTTTTTAATTTTTTGAGACGTGTTCTCCCTAAATTGCTTAAGGTCTGGCTAAGTTGTTGAGGCTAGTCTTGAACTTGCGATCCTCTTGTCTCAGCCTCCCGAATTGCTGGGATTACAGGTGTGCTGCACTGTGCCTGGCTCCATGTTTGTTCCTAGAGGTTCCTATTCCTACCAGCCTGCTCACTCTTGGAGGAGGTGGATGTTGAGGCATTGGGTTCCCTTCTGGTGAGCACTTTGCTCCTGCTTCTCTCCTTTCTAATCCATGTTGTTGCTTAGTAGAAATTAATGAAGAATAACTAAATATGAACTGCAAACAAAAGTGATGGAAAAAGGGAGTTTATTGTCATTTGGGAGGGAAGGTATATCTATCTAGTGAAAATCAAAGAGTTTTGACAATCTTTAGAGTGAATGGAAGGCATTTGGTTTGTTTTTCCCTTTTTTGTAACAAAGAAAATGCAGTTTTAAAGTGTTTTTCAATTTCTCTCTGAGCTCCCTTTCCATTCTCTGATATCTTTACTCCTAATGGGATAATATAAACTAGTTTTCTATCGTCTATTATTCTTCAAAGCTGTCGATTTACTCTGAACACAACAAAAGCAAAGATGTTATTAACATAAAACAACTTCCAATTGAGCTGCTAATAAATGCTGAAATGCATCCACATTTTGCCTATTGATTATCTCCAGCCCACAAAAGCAAACACAAGCTTGTACGGCATGCTGCCTGTGGAAATGAGAGATTTAATTAGATGAAAACCGAATGAGCTGGAAGATCTACTGCGCTTGGCCATCAATGACGGTTATTCATAATTGGCTGTTTGAGATGTCCCCGCTCCTTGAGCCTTTTCACTTAAAAAATTCCCTGCAGTGCATTAAGACAAGCTCATTGTTAGACGATTTTCCCCTGTGCATTTCCCCAGCTCAAGGTTGTGGACTAGAATGAGCCCTGTCAGGCCATAAATCAGGTGTAATAGAAAATCTTGAAATTGAGAATTAGCAAGGAGAGCAGGGAGATCGGTTCCTCTCCATCTCAGGCCCATCTCCAAATGCTGAAGGTGGAAAAGAGGTGCTGGTGGAAGGTGGAAGAAAGGATCCATAAATTCGGAGAGTGGAATTCTTTAGAACTCACTAGCTCTGTAAGTATCTGCATTTAAAGTTTAGTGTCTGGTATTTAGTGAGGGGAGTGTATTAAGAAGTTGGTATTCGCTGGACCAGGAATATTTCCAACATCCTGCTTTCCAGGCCAGTGGGGAAAAGGAAGATGGAATCATGGCCTGCAGCAGCCACAGGGTACTCAGCCTACACAGGTTTTCCTACTTGGAAACCCAAGCCAATCATTAACCCTGGAAGGCTTTGGTTTCTTTCTTTACACAACGGGGATGTGAATTGTGCCTTTCTCGTGGGTTTGCTATAGGTAAAGCTTTCGGCACAGTGACTGGGCAAATGGTAAGTAGAAATGACGGTCGATAATCACTTTACACCTCTATAGGTCCCCAGGAGAAGACATTTGTTTCCCATAGCATCTTGGCCAATGCCATACCCTTCTGCCCTCTGTAAGAATTAAAGGACATGTCAGGGGCTCAGTATTTGGGTTCTCAGAGATTTGGTTGGGAACTGACATATTCAATGGGTATGCATTTAAAATCTTAAATTGTTTTTAAAATAGCACTTTGCTTTTCTGATTGCAAAGCAATGACAACACCTATCCTTGGTGAATATGGTTGTCAAAAGGACAGGTATGTGGGACCTAGACTACGGGCTGTAGAGCAGGCATAAGAGGGACATAGTCAGGCTCTCTTGTGGAGGTTTCTGGTAGGCTACTTTTTAAAAAAAATATTTTATTTTAGTCGTTGAGGGACCTTTATTTTTATTTATATGTGGTGCTGAGAATCGAACCCAGTGCCTCACACATGCTAGGTGAGTGCTCTACCACTGAACCACAACCCCAGTCCCAAGGCTATGACTTAGTATATAGTCAAGGTCATGAACGCCCTGATTCAGCGTATGTACTCAAGGTCATAAATATCTGCTTGTGCACATCCTTACTTATGTAACCTGCTGTCACTGGGGCTTCTTTGTCTGGCCTGCATATAAAACAGTCCTAGAGAAAGACTCAGGGTGGAGGGCTGCTGCCACAGCTGAATAAAGCATGTTTACTATCTCAAATGTGCCTTGCATCTTCTTACCCCTGCCAAGATCCCAAATCTGTTTCCCAGGGTCTGAGCCCCTATAGGACCCTGGCACACAGTCCTGCTCCCTACCAGTGGAGTCCAAGGACTGTATGACGATTCCATGAGTTGGTACATGTGCAACACTTGGAATGGGGTCTAGCACATCATATGTGCTCAATAAATACAAGCTAGTAATGAATAAAATATAGCAAAAAAAACAAAAAAACAAACAAACAAAAAAACCCAGATCACTTATTCTCATGGCCCTCAGATAATTGCTGATAAATATTTACAAAGTGTACTGTTATTAGTACAGTGCTAGGCATCCATATAGCCTATATATACATACCATTTATTTAGCTCTTAATGCCCTCATATACTGTGCTCAGTGATTTGCATATATTATTTCATTCAGCTCACACAGTAGTCCTATAAGGGAGGTGATATTATTGTCCTTTTGTTTGTTTGAGTAAAGAGGATCATTAAGGTTAGGTAATTTTTCTAAGGTAAGGTAAGCGAAGGAGCCAAGATTCAAATGCAGGTCTCCGATTCCAGCGGTCTCACACTACCTAAGAAGCCTGACACCGAATTCAGACCAGGCAACCCATATGAAAAAGGCAGAAGCATGATCTAAATTGGCTCCATGCTATGACTGGAGCTCTGATAATCAGGTCCCAGATTCTATCTCGCCACAGTAATTTGGACATTAAAACAAAGCTGGCGGAGGGGTGAAACCCCGTCGTGCCCAGCACAATGTGGTATATTAAATAGACACTCGGGAAGCTTGGATGGGTTCTTCTAAGAAGTCTCTATTGAGTGCTTCCACATTCAGGTCTGATTCTTCATGTCTTATTACACGGCATTTATGTGGCACTAGAATCTCAGGCTACTTATTTCCCTTTAATATTGAGTCCCTTTTATTTACCACAACTGTATAAAAATACTGTGGTGTGTTCTTGTTTCTCAAGTGCAATTTCGAGTCAAGTGAAGCAGATAAATAATGTCAATGAAAATATCTTTTGCACACTGACAGTACTTATCCCTCCAGAAATGAAGAGATAAAGGATGCATAAATGTTTAATTCTATTTTGCATGCTAATGTAACCATTGAGCACTCTTGGTCACCAAGCAAATTAATTGTCACGAAATGAGTCAGTGACACACTGCCTGTGCTGAACTGTTGTCCATTGAATCAGACACCCCTGGGCATGGTATTGTAGAGGAAGCAGGCCTCTGTGGCCAAATTTCATGACCAGCTGTGCTGCATTAGCATATTGGAAGGCTCCTTGGAGAACCCAGGGCACTGTTCTGGCTCCCCGTTGGTTCTTGGCATGTTGTGGAGTTGTTTATGCAGTGAAGGCTCCTTTCCTTTGTGAAGGAGATGCAGGGCAGGACTGGGAGATTCTGATATTGAATCACACAGTTGCCAGCTGTGTGACTTTTACAAGTCACAACCTCTCTGAGCTTTACTTGGTTCATGTGTAAAATGGAGTTATGACTAATAATTATATATATATGCATATATATATATATTTGTTGTATGAAAAAGTATTTTGCTTTCATCTTTGAAATATAGTTTTTATGGTAATGATAGATTTCAAAGTTGAAAAGTATTTTTTCTTTAAGCACTTTAAAAACTTATTTTTATTGTTTTCTGACTTCCTTTGTGTTAACTAAAAATTTTGAATTGTGATAAAATACACATAACCAAAATTTTAAAATCTTGACTCTTTTTAAGTGTACAAGTTCAGTAGACTAATAATTATATCTAAATATAATTATAATAATATGAATATCACCATCACTTGCCTAGCAGAATTATCATGAAGATTAAATGAGAAAAAAGGATGTACAGATGTTTCGTAAAATAAAAAGTCCTTTGCAGGTACCAGTTGTTATGGTGGGCATGACCTCATCCCCTCTCTTGGCTCAGTTTCCCCACTGGGAACTTAGACTTCATATGCCTCATTCCTAGCATTTTGTGAAAATGTTACTTCTTACCTGGTAGAAGTTTCCATCTCAATAGGGAGGCAAGCCTTATGCAAAAAGACTGAGTTTTCTGTAGTGAGACAAGCTTCATTATGCACATGGAGGTTTTAATACTTTTCTTGTCATCCAGGGAAGGAGTCATAGGTAAAGTCAGTGTGGCTTTTTGGCAATTCCATATTTCTCTCCATCTCTCTATATCTACATGTCATATCTTTCTATCTCTATATCATCTACATCTGTATCCCTATTCATTTATCCTTATTTATTGATTGATTGATTAAAAAGGTATTTATCCAGTACCTCCAAAGTCAGGCACTGTTCTAGGTCCTAGGGATACAGCAGTGAACAAGAGAGACAAATTTCCTGCCCCTATGGTGCATACATTTCAGTGAAGAAGGCAGAGGAGAAGTAGACACAAAATGTCAAGTAGGAAGTGACAGGTACTATAAAGAAAAACAGTACAATGTAACGAGATGGAGAGTGAGAGAGGACGGCCTTGTTAGTGGAGAGGTCAGGGGAGGGCTCTTTGAGGGGTGATGTTTGAGCAGAGACCTGAATAGAGTAAGAGGGTCAGCATGTGCAAGTCTGTAGTGAAGAAGCAATTCAAATCCAACAGCACATTAAAAAGATCATTCACCATGATCAAGTGGGATTCATTCCAGGGCTGGAAGGATGGTTCACCATAGGCAAATCAATAACCATGAGACAACACGTCGACAGAATGAAGGACAAAAGTACCCATCATCCCAATAGATGTAGAAAAAACACTTGATAAAATTCAATGTCCCAGGCTGGGGCTATAGCACAGTGGTAGAGCGCTTGACTCACATGTGTGAGGCACTGGGTTCGATCCTTAGCACCACATGAAAATAAATAAATAAAGATATTGTGTCCATCTACAACCAAAAAAATTTTTTTTAAATTCAAAGTCCCTTCATGATAAAAACTCTGTAATTAGGAATAGAAGGCACATACCTCCATGTAATAAAAGTCATATATTACAGGACAGAATCATATTGAGTGAAAAAGCTGAAGATTTTTTCTCTAAGATCTGGAACAAGACAAGGATGCCCACTTTCATCACTTTTAGTCAAAATAGTATTGGAAGTCCTGGTCAATCAGGCAAGGAAGAAAAGAAGGACACCCAAATTGGAAAGGAGGAAGTCACAGTATCACTGTTTGTGGATGACATGGTGTTTATATACAGAACCAAAGATTCCACCCAAAAGTATTAGAAATTATAAATTCTGCAACATTGAAGGATACAACATGCAAAAAGAATGAACAGTGTTGTTATAAATGGCTAGCAAATTATCTGAAATATAAACTGAAAAAAGCAATCCCATTTACAATAGCTAAAAACATTAAAATACCTAAGAATAAATGTAACCAGAGACTTTAACCACAAAGTTCTCTACAATGAAAATTATAAAACATTGATGAAAAAAAATTGAAGAGAGCACACAAAAAAACCAGAATGACATCCCATGTTCATGGATTAGAAGAATCAATATTGACAAAATGCTGATGCTTCCCACAGTGATGTATAGTTCACACCAGTGACATTATTCACAGAACTAGAGAAAACAACCTTCAGATTTATGTGGAAACACACACACACATACACACACACACACACCAAACCAAATCCAAACAAACAAACCCAAATAGCATGGAAACCAATAAAGCCTGTTCTTACTGTTGAAAATGTGTAGAACTAACATGATCCAGTCACCTGACTGCGGGTATATATTCAAAGGAAATGAAATCAGTGTGTTGAAGAGATACCTGCCCTTCCATGTTCATTGGAACACTCATCACAACAGGCAAGAAATGGGAGCAAGCTAAGCGTCCATCAACAGATGAATAGAAAGAAAAAGGGTTGTTCGTATGCACAATGGAATACTATTCAGCTATCAAAAGGATGAAATCCGGTCACTTGTGACAACAGGGATAGAATGGGATTATTAAGTGAAAGACTCAAAGACAACAGCTGCATGATTGCTCTCATGGAATCTAAAGATGACCTCAGAAGAAGTTGGGAGTAGGATAGTGGTCATCTAATGCTGGGCAGAGTAGGAGGGAGTGAGGAAGGGGGAGAGCTTGGTTAATGGGTACTAAGTTACAGGTAGGGAGGAGCAGGAAGTTCTGGCATGCTTTTGTGCAGTAGGTGAGTATGGCTAAAGATAATATACTGTCTGTATTTTTTAAAAACTGAAAGAATTGGAAATGATAAATGTTTGAGGAGATAGATATGCTTGCCCTGATTTGAACATTACACAATGCGTACATGTACTAAAAATTGCATCAACAGGACTGGGGATATAGCTCACTTGGTAGAGTGCTTGCCTTACATGCACAAGGCCCTGGGTTCAATTCCCACCACCATACACACATACAAAATTGCATAAACATGTCATGGGACCCTATAAGTATGCATAGTTTTTTTTTTTTTTTTTTTTTTTTTTTGTACTGGGGATTGAACCTAGGCATGCTTAACCACTGAGCCACATCCCCAGACCTTTTTATATTTTATTTTGTGACATGGTTTTGCTAAGTTGCTTGGGGCCTCCCTAAGTTGCTGAGGCTGACTTTGAATTTGCGATCCTCCTGCTTCAGCCTCCCGGGTCAGTGTTTTAATGTATCAGTTTTAAAACAACGGTGTGCAGCCAGCCCTGTGGCAGCAGTCTAGGCAGCTGTGGTGGGGGGAACGCCCCGCACAGAGTACAGAGGCCTTCCTGCCCTGGGCACGTGTGGCCATCTTCACCTTCCGCTCTTTCTCTTGTCCCTGGGCTCCAGAGAGGAGAGTGGTTCGAGAGCTCAGTTAAGTGCTCTGGGATTCTGAGGCTCCTCTGGGCAGCTGGGAATCAGCACTGGGAGAACAGAAAATCTTATTGGTCCCTTTGCCTCATTTTAACCCATGAATATGCCTCACCTTGAGCCCTGCTCATCAGAGGCCAAAGGGACACACATCTTCTGCGGGCAGCTGGGGTCGTTCAACCCTGTCCTGCCACTTTGAAATAAGTGGGGCTTTAGAGAGAGAGAGATTTGGTAAAGAGGGAGCAACTCTGGTAATGAGAAGAGGAAATACCTAGTTCTTGAAGCTTCTAATGTATCAGGTACTCAAATTACCATAACTTATTTATAATTTTGTGTTTATTTGGATGTTGGTTTAGCTATTTTAATAGAAGAGAATAAGAAAGGCTTTAAAGATGCAGAAGTTAATTTTTCTCCAGATACAGGTTCGAGCTAGCAGGTGGGCCTGGAGAGTAGAGCAGCCATGGTCCATGTGGTCATCCTGGGCCGGGCTCCCTCTGTTTTCTTGCTGCACCGTGTATGTCCTAGAGACAGCTCTGGTCCACGGGGTCAAGATGATGCACTAAATACCCCACCATCGTGCTCTGACCAGCAGGAAGGGGAGAGGAGAGTGAGGGCATGCTGGTTAGTTTTAAGGGTGTGACCTTAGAATTATAGACACTGTTGTATGTTCCATTGGCCACAGGGTTTGCCAGACTCAGCAAATGAAAATACACGAGGCCCAGTTAAATTTGATTTTCAGCTCACAATCAGTAATTTTTTTTTTGTCCATATAGGTCTACTTATACTAAAAAATTATTAGACTTTTAATTTGGGACATATTTATACTAAAAAATTATTGGTTGTTTATCTGAAATTTGAAGTTCACTGGGCATCCTGCTTATCACCTGGCAACTCCAACTGGCCATAACCTGATCACAGGAATCCACCTGGCTGCAAGACAGTGGGAAATGTCACCTTAGCTGGTTGGCAATATGTCCATCTACCACTTGGCGTTTCAATTGCTTTGAAGGAAGAAGGGAAGACTAAATGGGAGAGGGGTGGCAATTAGCAGTCTTTAACGCAAGGGACATGGTCTCCTTTGTATTCTTATTCGTACATCTTACATTAGTATTTATCAGGTATTTCTCAGAGGACAAATACTGGATCAATAAGACCAAAACGGTTTCTGCTCTCAAAAAGTTTATATATTAGTGAGAGACACAGTAACATTGTAAGATGTAGAATTTCAAGTAGTAATAAATGTTCTGAAGAAAAATACAACCAGAATGGTTCTAAATTTGTTAGGAAAGCTGCTTTTTTTCCCTCTTTCTTTTGGGTAGCAGGAATTGAACTCAGGGGCCCTCAACCACTGAGCCACATCCCCAGCCCTATTTTTTGTATTTTATTTAAAGACAAGGTCTCAGTTGCTTAGTACCTTGCCTTGGCTGAGCTGGCTTTGAACTCTTGATCCTCCTGCCTCAGCCTCCCCAGCCGCTGGGATTACAGGCCACTGCGCCTGGCAGGGAAGCTGCTTTTTAAATGAGGGAATTTCCTTGGGAGAAGACACTTGAGCTGAGACCTGTCTACAGTGAGGGGCAGCCAGGTGCATGGGCTTCTTCTGTACCAACTGGTGCAGACGCCTTAGCCTTGGCATGCTTCAGGAGCTAGCCAAAGTCCCACGTAGCTGGCATGCAGGGCCTGAAGGGGACGGATGTCTTAGAAGGCTAGAAAATGACACGCTCCCTGAGGATTTGGAACGAGACAGTTATGTGCTTCAACTTCCACATTTTTAGAAGCTCCCTGTGCACAGGGTACACAGTGGGTTGCAGGAGAAAGAGGGGAAGAATGGAGATGCAGTAGGTGGATAGGATTTTGTGGTGCAGCGGGTTTAGATGGGCTCTGGGCAGAGGGAGAGAGAAGTGGAGGGTGTCAGGAAGTGCAGGTAGACACCCGGGTCCTCACCTTACAGAAGAGAGGCTCAGAGCCACCGGAATCTAGGTCTGTGGGACTCCAGGGTCCTGCTGTTCTATGTGGTGGTGGGATACATGGTCTTGCAGCTTTGAGAGTGGAAGGAATGGTCAACCCTGGTTCTGACTTTGCAGTAGGAGCCAGAGAGGAGAATGGAGAGCGAAGCGTGCAGCTTTTCCCCTTCCAACTGTGGCTCTCTCAAGCACTCAATTCTGAGACTCCGGTCCAAGGTAGTCTTGTTATTAGCTTCCTTAGAACAAAGTCTTGTCTCACCCTCTAGGGAGAAAATAAAGCGTCTGTGCCAACTGTGTCATAGCTGGCAGCTCTGATACCAGTAGAAATGCCAGCTCTGGCAAGAGGGAGGTGACTATATTATTCTTTGTGGTTGTCAGGACCTGGTTTGTAGAGGAGTGAGGCTCTGAGAGCGGCTGCACCAGGTTCTGAATCCCTTTTACCAGCTGAGCCTTGGTTTTTTGCATCTGCAAAGTGGGACCATGGAACAGCTGCTCCACATAGCGCCCGAGCGCTTTTAAAGAGAAATGTACCTGAGAGGAGTGGCAGCCAGTGAATGTGAGTCCATCTCCCTTCTTTTGCATAACCAGGCAGCCACAATATGAAACATTTTGCGAAACTGTGATCACTCTGGCCCCAGCTTGCTCTCAGCACTCTTCTTTATCTTTCCTCCCGCTCCCTTTCTGACCCCAATCTTTTCAACATTCCCCACCACCTTCCCTCACCTCTTTCAGTCCTGTTCGGATGCCTGAAGCCAAAGACCACATGGCCTACTTGGAAAATGGAATGAAGAGCAGAGGAGGAAGCCCAGGAGGAGGGGTCAGGAAATGCGGGAGGCCCTTCCATCAGCCGGTTCTCTACAAGAATACGAACTTTTGATTAGAGGGAAAGGCCTTATGAACTCATTGTTCTCTCTTAATTGCAGAAGCACACTGTTGATAAGAAGAAAATAAGAAATGTACGTTCCCGCCCCTCACGTGCTGTTCAGAGTTGGCCTTTCCCTGTTGGCCAGTTGATGCTCCTCCCAAAGCAGGTGGAAGTTTTCTCTGCTCCTACTGAGGCTGTCAGAGACCAGAACCAGAATGTTCAAAAGGGACGTTCTCTCCTGCCTTCTTCACCCGGAAGGGGAAAAAAAATTCACAGACAGAAAACGTAAATCAGTTTCACTGTTCACTGCCAAAGATACTACTATGGGAAGCACTAGAATTAGCTTTGAAAGAAGAGAGAGTCCATCACGAGAACTATGCCGTCTTCACAGTTCCTGAGGCGGGGGAGAAGGCCAGTGGGGGGGAGGGGCAGGGGACAGTGCAAGGATGTCATCTACCAAGGACTTCCGCACCTGGGCTGAAGTTTGTTGTTTGAACTGCTGGACTCCAATCAAAACCAGGGTCATTTTGATCCTGACCCGCTGCAGCCCAGAGCAAAAGGGTTACATCTTGAGGTTTTCCACTGCCATCTGCTCAGGGGAAGGCCTGATTCCCAGCTGGCCGATGGAAAAGGCTCTGTTGGGATATGAGGCAGGGAAGGGAGAGGGTTGGTCAGTCATGGAGGAAACAGTCCAGCCGCAGCAGGTGGCAGGCGTTGAAAGGTGAAGCATCTCTGCCCTGTGCTTTATGAGAATTGTTCTCTGGCCTGCAGGGCGCGGGGCGTCTGAGGATCGCTGCCAGAGAAGAGTCCCTTCACGTGGAATGTCCACAGCTGGAAACTCCATAGAGGCAGAAAGCAGAGTCATGGTTGGAGAGGAGGGGGAGAGGGGAGAATGGCAAGTCATAACGGGGTTTCCTTTTAGCCTGGAGCAAATAGGTAGAAGTGGTAGAAATGTGGGAGGGTGGGGTTGTACAATGTTGAGAAGATACTAACCACCCCTAAATTGTAGATTTATTATATTATGTGAGATTTAGTTCAAAAAACAGGAACTTAAACAGAACTCCTTCTTGGGATCCTCTCTGGACAGACAGCCCAGCTGGGCTCTGAGCCTGGTGCAGTGCCTTTGATGTGGGTTCCTCAGTCCTTTGGCCTGCCCTGTCCTTCCCACTCAGGAGAGCCCACGGAGCTGCCTCCACCACCCCGCTGATAACCAGCATGGGCTTCCTTTGCAAATATAAAGAGTCACTTGTTCCTTTTTGATCCATATTCCTTTCATTTTCCTTTCTTGCCTTATTGACGTGGGTGGAACTTGTAGCTCTACCTTGAATAAGGGTAGTGAGAGTAGACAGCCTCATCTCCTTCCCAATTTTAGGGGAAAACCTTCATGATTTCTCCTCAGTATGATGCCAGCTGTAGGATTTTTTCTATATGCCCTTTCTCAAGTTAAGGAAGTTCTATTTGAATTTTTCTGAGAGTTTACTTGTGAATGGGTTTGAAATTTGACCAGTTTTATTCTGAATTAATTGATAGGATCATATGATTTTTCTTCTTTGGCCTGTTACTGAGACTGATGATTATTGAATGTTGAATCAGTTTTAGGTCCCTAGAATCAGCCCCTTCGTTCATGATGTAGAATTTCTGTATATATTGCTGAATTCTATCTCCCAATATTTATATCTATATTAATGAGGGATATTAGTGTATAGTTTTCTTTTTTGTATTGTCTTCTTCTTCTCTTTATTTATTTTTTGGTACCAAGGTTCTACCAGCTTTAAAGATGAATTGAGAAAGTGTTCTTTCTTATTTTCTGTAAGAGCTCATGTAGAATTAGTGTTCGTTTATCTTTAAATGTCTGGTAAAATTCTGTAATGAAACTTCCTAGTCCTGAAGATTTCTTTTTTGGAAAAAATTTAAATAATTATTAATTCACTATCTTAATAGTTATAGGACTACTTATTTTTTTCTTTTATTTTCTATTTTTTTTTTTTTTATTTGGTACTGAGGATTGAACCCAGGGGCAATTTCCCGCTGAGCCACATCCCCAACCATTTTTATTTTTTTATTTTGAGACAAGGTCTTGCTAAGTTGCCAAGGCTGGACTTGAATTTGCCATCCTCCTACTTCAGCCTCCTGAGCAGCTGGGATGACAGGCCTGCACCACTGCACCCAGTTTAAAGGGCTATTTAAATAATCTGTTTCATGTTGGATGAGTTGTAATAGTTTACCATTTTTGAGGAATTGAACCATTTCATCTAAATTGTCGAATTGATTTGTAAAGTGGTTCTTTTAGTATTCTTTTGATATCTGCAGGAATTGTAGTGATATTCTTGTCTCATTTGTAATATCGATAATATGCATCTTTTCTGTCTGTCTTGCTGGAAGTTTGCTCATTTCCTTGATATTTTCAAAGAACCAGTTCCTTGTTTCATTATCCCCCTGTGTTTTTCTGTTTTCAGTTTCATTGATTTATGCTCTCATCTTGATTACATTCTTTCTTCTTTTGTCTTAGGTTTCTTTTGCTTTCTTTGGATTTCTTTTGCTCATTTTAAAAAATATTCTTTAGGTAGGAGACTAGATTACTGATTTGAAAATTTTCCTTTTTTGTATACACAGCATGCAATAAACTTCACTTTCCACAATTTTAAGCCGTGTCTCATTGAAATGACTTTCATTCAAATCACTGTGTTTTCCAAATGTCCTGGAAACTTTCCTTTGGATCAGTTGGTAAAAGTATGCTGCTCAGACTCCAAGTGTTTGGAGGGTTTTGTGTTATCCTTCTGTTACTGAGTCGTCGTCTGATTCCATTGTGGTCTCACACTGCGTTTTCAGCTCCTTTGGATGATTTGAGCCTGTTTTATGGCCCAGGATGTGTCCCCCTGAGCTCATGTTCTGTTGTCACTGAAGAGAAGTTCTGCTGCTAACGGATTTTATAACTGCCAAGTAGATCTATTGGCTGGTTGTGTTGCTGAACTCTCCTGTCCAGTTGGTTTAATGATTGAGAAAGGGATGTTGAAGTCTCTAACTCTAACTGTGGTTTTTTTGATTTCTGTCATTTTGGACAGTTTTTGCTTCACACATTTTACAGCTGTGTTGTTTGGTGCGTACACATTCAAAATTGCTATGTGTATTTGTGGGTTGAACATTTTTATTCACATCAGTGTCCTTTTCCATCTCTGGTACTATTCTTTGCTCTGAAGTCTACTTTATCTGGTATTAATATAGCAATTCACATTTTTGTTTTTGGGTTTTTTTGGGACCAGAACCCAGGGGAGGTAACCACTGAGCCACATCCTGGTCCTTTTTTATTTTATTTAAAGATAGGATCTTCCTAAGTTCTTAGGGCCTTGCTAACTTGCTGGCTTTGAGCTTGGAATCCTCCTATTTTGAACTCCTGAGTGGCTGGGATTAGAGGCACATGACACCGTGCTCAGTCACTTCCTGGTTTTTAAAATTTATGTTTAGTGTTTGGTAGTTTTACTGTCTTTCTATTTTTATTTTTAACCTGCTTTAATTTTTATATTCGTCTGTTAAAAAATTCACTCTGACAATCTGTTTCTTCCATGACGTATGCAGACCATTTCTATTTAATATAAGTATTGCTATGTTAGGTTTAAAGTGTGTAATTTTATTTTGCTTATGTTTCTTATCTCCGTTTTTTTTGTTTTTATTTTTTCCTGCCTTCCTGTAATTATTTGCTTGTCTTGAAATATGTTCGATCTATGTGTTCTGTAGTGTTTCAAAGTATATATTTTTGTATAGCTTTTCTGGTGGTTTCTTTGTTTTCCATGTATGTAACTTAGTCTACTGGTATTGTTATTGTATCAATTTGAGCAAAGTACAAAAACCTAACCTTCTTTTACTTTCCCTCATTTATAATTTATTATCTCAAATAGTTCCTCCATTACATTAAGAATCTCATTAGTCATTACTGTAATTTACTTCAACCATAAAAATTGTAAAGAAAACTTAAGAGTGTGTCATTTACAGAAAGTGGATCAAAGTGAAGGATATTTTGTGAAGTGAAATAGTGCAGCTCAGAGAAGTCCTGTATGTTCTCTGTCACATGTGGAGGCTGAAAACATTGACCTGAGTAACGGCAAGAGGCTGGGGAAGGAGGAGAGTGGGAAAGGGAGGCTGGGATTTGATCAGTGCCTGCCACATGTGTGGTTAGAAATATTACACTGAGTCCCAATAATTGTGATGTGTACAATGATTACATGTCAATAAAAATAATTTAGAGTATTTTTAGTTAAGAAATTTTTAAATTTGAAAAAGAGAAATTGTGAGAATAGAAACCTGTTTTACTTGTCCATATTATTGCTCATCAACCTCTCTCTTCATATTTTAAAAAATATTTCATTAGTTGTTGACGAGCCTTTGTTTATTGATCTGTGTGTGGTGCTGAGAATGGAACCCAGTGCCTCATACGTGTTAGGTGAGCCTCTGCCCCTGAGCCACCACCCAGCCAGCTCTCCTCATGTCTGATGTTCCAGGATCCCTTCCTTTATCATTTCTTTTTCAAGGTGAGAACTTACTGGGCCGTCCTTTTTGGGTAGGACTGCTGTCAACAGATTCTCTTAGTTTTCCTTCCTCTGAGAAGGTCTTCATTTCCCTGTTATTTGCCAGATATAAGATTTTTTTTCTTTTTTCTTTTTTTTTTTTATCATTTCAAAATGTACCACTTCCTTTGGCCTCTGTTGTGTCAGATGAGAAATTCTAATTGGTGTGTCCCTATAAATAAGGCATGATTTCTTTCTTTTTATGGGTGTGAAATAATCTTTTGGTTTCTCCTGCATTTTTTTTGCTGGCGGAGGTTATTGGGGATTGAACCCAAGGGCTCTTAACCACGCTGAGTCACATTCCCAACACCTTTTATTTTTTATTTAGAGACAGGGTCCCCTTGGTTGCTTACAGCCTCCCTAAGTAGCTGAGGCTGGCTGAGAATCTGTTGTCCTCCTGCCTCAACCTCCCAAGCTGCTGGAATTACAGGTATATGCCACCGTGATGGGTCTCTCCTGCAATCTTGAGGTCTCCATGGCTTTGTGTGTGTGTGAAAAATAATATCTTTATTATAGGATAAACAAAATTGCTTATCATAAAGTTCACATTGAGGTACCATATGGGGCAAAGATGGAAAAGCACACAGTATGTAGGAAAAAGACACAGGACTTTAATTATAATAAAGTTTGATGTTTTTGTTTTTGCTTTTTTTTACAGTTTTTTTTTAAGGTAGGACATTAAAATTTTATTCTGAAATTATCTCTGACTATAACAATAAAAATGAACAAATATTCACTAAACAGTCTTTCTCCTGTCAACAGCTGTACGGTACATACAGTATCATAGGATTCAAATCCACTAGAACATATTTCATGTGAAGTGGTAGCAGCAGCATCTCACAGACATTTTGACATACATATACAGACAGTCCATGTTCAACCATTTTCACATATTTTCGGTACACACAGTGGCACCACATTATAGTCACGTGTCCAAGATATTGCTGAATAAGAACCCAAGCACTGCCTAGACATAAGTGTAGCAGTTAAGCTGAGTAAAATTCCAAATAGTGTTACATGTGTCCATAGCAGAGAGATGTCCAAGCCCCTGGGCAACAGAGTGCAGAAGGACTTGTTTCCTGCTACCACGGCTTTATGTCAGGCATATTAAAACCTTTACCCACCAAGTCAGATGTTTAAGAAGTCTTCTGCTTACCAGAATTATTCTTGAGGAAAAAATTACAAATTGAATGCTCTCTTTAAAATAATTCACACTTGTATTTTAAGATTCAAATATGGCCCAATGATGCCTAAAGTATTTTCTGACATTCTGATGGAGACATTCAATATGACTCCAAACCACCCGTGAAGCTTCAAAGTGACTGAAGTGCCTTGTACCATATTGTAAAAATCCCTCGTCATGCTTACTAGAGCCAGGCACATATAAAAGGGCTGCACTCTGGCTCATACCAACTTCCCTGGGATTAATCACACTATAAAATTACATGGTTTGAGGTAAATTTTTACAAATAAGTTGATTTTTTTTAAAATTTATTTTTATTGTAAATAAATGGGATACATGTTGTTTCTAAAGTTGATTTTTGTCAAGTGTTAGCATAAGAAAAAATATCCTTTAAAAAATCAGTCTGATGTTAAGGTACAACAAATGACATCTTTAACCCCTTAAACACAAGAATTCCCTGCGTAAGTAGATAATAGGTATCTTGTTCAACACCCCATGATGATTCATGCCTTATGGTTTCTATGAAGGCCTGTAACTAGACAGCTAAGACAGATGTATCTTTGCAGATGTGGGTTGCACCCCGACTGTCCATGACAGATGACCAGATCTGTTACATCTATAAAATATCAAGTTTTTATAACTAGTGCATTTCTGTTATTTTCTGGGTTTCATCATTTTGTCTAAAGTAGGATATAAGTATAAACTTACATAAGTTTATTTTACTTATATCCTATTTCTATCCTATTTACCTATATCAAAAATAGGATATAAGTAAAAACTTATGCATCATTTTGTCTAAAATAGGTTATATCTATTTTATATCCTATTTTCTTATTTTAGACAAAATGATGTATAAGTTTTTACTTATATCCTATTTTAGACAAAATGATGTATAAGTTTTTACATATTTCTTGTTTTAGATATAGGTAAATAGGCTAGAAATGGGATATAAGTAAAAAGAAATAGGATATAAGATAGAAAGAAAGAAATATAGATAGAAAGATAGAAATAGGATATAAGTAAAAAAACATATACTTTATATTCTATTTTAGACAAAATGATGTATAAGTTTTTACTTATGTCCTATTTTAGATATAGGTAAATAGGATAGAAATAGGATATAAGTAAAAAAAAGAAATAGGATATAAGATAGAAATAGGACATAAGTAAAAAAAAATATGTTTACACTTATATCCCATTTTAGACAAAATAATGAAACCCAGAACATAACAGGAATGCACTAGTTATAAAACCTGATATTCTATAAATGAAACAGATCCAATCATCTGTCCCTTCTCTCACATTCCAAACAATGAGGCTTTCTGAGCTCTACTCTCAGAATGAACTTAAATAAATTTTTGCTTGGTTCTAATGAAATATACATTTTCAATGGCTGATAGTCCAGGTGGAAAAAGTACATAAAATTATTTATAAGTCAAAACATTTCATACAAAAGGAATGTTCATAACAAAACCCACACAATATCAAGAGAAAATGTATTGAATTAAAAAACTTCTGAAGCAGTTATTTCTTAAGACCACTATAGAAAATACTAAAAAGTTTGGAACTGTCATAAAGTAAAAATTTATACAGATGAAGCTAAGGGGTAAAAAGCTATCAAATGTATTAAAACCATTGAATGTCAAATAAGATATAAGTAAACTATATAATTTAAAAATAGGTTTAAGTGCATTTTCTTTGTGCAATTTAAATGACATGTAGAACTGTAAAATAAGATATGATATAATAATATCTGTCAGATAAGATATAAAAACTGTCATATATAATAATAAAAATAAAACTGTCAAATAAGATATAAGATATAATGATATATAAGCCAAATAACTAAACTATATAATTATAATATAATATAATATAATAACTAAACTATATAACTATATAACTTAAAAATAGGTTTAAGTGCATTTTCTTTGTTCAATTTAATTGACATGTAAAAACTGACAATTAGAATGCAATTAATAGAGATTTGCAAGCTTTTTGGCCATTATGCAAATATGAAAAAGTTAAGTAAATTGCCAATTGAAAAATAAAAGCTTACGTACATACTGCAAATACACAAATGGTCAAAGACTCACTATAAAACTGTAAGGAAAAAAACACCCACACCCAAGAAAGACCATTATAGAATTGCATTAGAACTTTGTGATGTTTATATTAATAAGTTAATAGTTTTTGAACTGTTTGAGTTGTGTTTTGCTTTTTTAGTTTAAAAATTCACTTGCATCAATGGAATATCCACACTGCAGATTTTTTGAGGACTACATCATACATTAGGGATGTATTTAAATGGACCATTTCATGGGGAAATCATTTGAAGTTTTAAAATGATGATACTTATTTCACGAATAACTTCAAAACCACAGAAGTTAAAGATGATTCCAGTGAGGCATAAATGTGGCCCGATCACAACACTACCATGCAATGTGACTAGCAAATAGGATACAAGGACAAACAGCAAGATATACACTTTGGCAATCCTATACAAAAGGAGTCCTACTAAACATTCTTTCATAAAACAAACACAATAGCAGAAAGCAGAAGAACAAAAAGAAAAACTGAATTTTGACAACCCCACACAAATTGTGGGACGTCATCGTGAAGGGCTGCCCACAGCTGCGCTGGTTTAGCACGTTGGACTCACGTCAGGCAGGCCGCGCTCCTCTGAGTTCTCTGGAGGCTGCCCTCCTGGCTGCAAAGGACCAGCTGAGGTGCTGTCCACGTCCGGAGCTGATTTCTCCACCGGACTCCGGGGAGTGGGAGCTGTGCCGGGAGGCACCGCTGCTGAGCGAAGCTGGCCTCTCCTCAGTCCCCTGACATTGCTGGTGGGGGTTCGTCATTTATAAAGAGGTGTCCAGTGCTGGGGCTGCAGCATTCTGGGTGCTCTGGCAGGAGCGAGAGGGTCGGAATGGGAGGACCGTCTCTCTGAGGCCTCTCCTGTTGACCTGGCTGGCTCTGCGTAGGGCCACTGCGTAGGGTGGTGTGGCACTGCTGGAATGCTCACCACTGACGCTGACGCTCATTGTCACCTTGTCCTGGAGTGCACTAGGCACGATCACTGCAGTCTTGGCACTCAAGTTTTGTTCTGATTGTTTTCCCCACGTTTTTGGTAGAATCTCCTGATCAAAGTCATTAAATTTGGAACAAATTTAGTAGTGGTATCTTTTCCATTAAGTCCTTCAAAGGTAGGATTCTTGCAGAACTAACCCACATTTCAGCTCTTTCTCTCACCAGGAAGGCTGGTAAGAAGTAACCTATCTCCAGGCAAACTGACAGGTCTACTCTTGGTCCTTGGTGTAGGCCTCTGCATATCGTTTGTTGCTCTATCAGATCACAAAAGAAGTGGCTTACTGGTTTTACAAATGTCGTCCTCCTTTTGGGGTGATGATTCAAGTTCTTTGTGATCAATGAGACATGTATCACGTTTTTCCAATGCATTTTGCTGGTGTTCTGATTCCTCAAAGGATGTAATTGATTCAAAATTTTTACTTTCACTCTCTGCAGTGTGGATATATTCCTTTGAAGAAAACACAGTGACTTCCTGCAATGTTCTGAATCTTTCTTCAGATGGTAACAGAGGCTTTGAAGGACTGTTTTGATCACCCTGAGGTGGAAGAGCATCTGCACTACACATAACATCCTGAGGCTGTAGGGACCCATGGAAGATCTTCTCTGAGTAAGTAATGAGGATCTCCACCACCTGTGCCTGATTTGAATATTCAGCAAGGGAGGAGATGGTGACAGGAGCAGTCGTGGGCCTTGGCCTAATGAGACTGGGTCCGAATATCACTTCCAAGTTTTTGGAGTCCATCTTGTTTTCTTCTGCATGATCTGCTACCCGCTTAAGATGTACAATGAGGTACTGAAAACTGTTAAAATTTGACATTGGCAATTGTCTTAGAAGGTCCTTGCTTTTGAGAAGAATTTGGTTTATTGCTATAGACATATTTGGATGTTTTTTATCCCCAGGGTCTTCCTTTTTGACTGCTTGTTCTTTACTAACATGTTGGATCTCTTTGGCGAAGTCTATAAAGTCTTTGTATGAGCGGAATAAAAGGAGTGGTTCTGAGAGCTGTTGAAGGTATGATTTTAAGACCTCACAGATGTCATGTGAACTAAATTCTGAAATGTCCACCAGGTCCAATTCATTCTCCAAAGCTCGACACAGCTTTTCAGTTCTTGTTTTGTTTCCACTCACATGATAGATTCCCTGTAAACACAAGGCTCTCTTCTCAATCTCTGAGGCACATATTTTGACTATCAAAGGAATGCCATCCGGCTCCTTTTTTGCTACTTGTGTGAATTCTGCTCCAAATAAGTGTACTTTTCCCAGAAGTTTCTGATGACCACAGATGATGACTAAGTTGTCCAAACATTTTCGATGACAAACAAGGAGACACTCTTCACATTCGACAACTTGGAACACTACAGTGCCTTCACAATCTCTGCATTTTGTGGGGAATCTCAATTGTCGGAACTTGTGAGTGACAACTGCTTTAGGCATCAGTGTTTTCTTCACTGCTCGAAGGGAATTGGGTCCAACTTGTGGAGGGGAAGGTGACTCTCTTGTACCTAAATCATCTGCAGGAGACATGGTTCCACTGGATGGAGTTTGTGGAAGTTTTTGATGAAAGTGGCCTGGACTTACAGATTCTGAAGCCAAAGATCTAGACTCACTGCTCGCTCCAGGTCTCTCAGAGTCACTGACCATCCCAAATGTCCCTGATCTTATGAAAGGAGAACCTGTTAGGTCTGCACTGTTAGACCATCTGTCCTCTTTAATTTTATCACAACTGTCAGGAAGGCCCACAACATCTGTTGGGAGAAATCCTAGTTCTTGGCTGGCAGCAGCGAACGTTTCAAGTGGGTAAGGAAAACTTGCAAGGAGGAGCGTTCTGCCTCGGCCACCTAGGAAAGTAAACAACTGCCCCAAGTTGACTCAGTGTTACCAAGGCAAACCATATAAGAACCTGGTGGTCTGATCCCCCGTGGCACATTGTGATTGGGCAAGAAACCTATAAAATATATAGTTGTTCCCGCAACAAATGAGTTTGCAGGCTGCTCGCCACAAGCCTGCTTCTACCCAACTCCCGGAGTCTGGGTCTTGACTCCATGATGCCCATACCCCATGTATGAGCTAACCCAGCACAAGAGAAGCTACAAACATCCTCTATGGAGTCAGCAGAGCATCTGTCCTCTTCAATTTTACCACAACTCTCAGGAAGGGCCACAACATCCTCTGAAGAGTCAGCAGGGCCACATCCAGATGTCTGGGAACTGCTCGCTAATGGTTTCCTTCCACTCCCGTCAACTTCTTCTTCTCCTGTTGAACTTGTAGCCTTCACACATTCACCGTACTCGTGACCTGGATCATAGAGTTTGGCATTGTCAGAGAGAGACTGGAAGCCGTTTGCAAGGGAGGCAGCCTGCAGGTGCTGCATCTGGAAGTGGTTAACTGTTACAGCTTTCAGGGTGCGATCACACTGCAAAACAAGGGTCCTGAGTCATGTTAAATTTCTCTCTTGGTATTTTCATGAGCATTCATCTTTCTTCAACCTTTGTTACACACACTTTGTAGAGCTCATTGGCTGCTTCCACTTTGTGAAGGGTTTGCTCTTCCAACCTGTGCTTTCTTGCTAGGTGCTTGTGGAGATGTTTTGCTAATCCCCTACTTGAACCCTGATGCCTCTCCTCTGCATGAAACATGGATGATTTTGCTTTTTCATACTCATGTTGACGTTGCGAGCATAACGATTTTGCCTTTTTGAGAGCAGCTTCTGTTTTAAGGATTTCCTTTTGTTCCTGTTTCCAAAGTTCCTTTATTTCTTTCCTTTGTTTTTCCATTTCATTTTTCCTGCCCCGTAGAGGTTCTAGAAACTCGTTGGCTTGGAGAGCTGCAATTCTTTCTTGTAAAAGGTGACTGTTCTTTGTGTCGTTGAGGAGAGCACTGGTGAACAGAGACTGCAGGGGCATGAACTTCTCCAGCCCAATGTTTGCTCCAGTTGCCTCTGCCAACTTTCTGATATTTCTGGTGGACTCCAATTGCAAGTGAAGCTTTTTCTCCACCCATGACACTATGTTCTTTGTATATATTGCCAAGGTTTTGGTGTAGGTCAAGGCCAATTCCACAGAGTCAGTGTTTCTTCCCAGCACCGGGTTTAGTTCCGTAGTAGAAAAATTTCCTTTAATATTGGATGAGTGGACTGAGTCTTGCAGATATGTTTCTCACACACATTTTCGTGAGAAACAGGCAGTTTGTCAGGATAGTCCCAAAGGAGACCAAGTTTTTAAGATATTCCTGAATCCAGCAGGGAGACGATGAAGGCGGGAGGCTAAGGAAAGGGAAAAAGACTGTGGGACGCCGGTGGGGACCTAAATGAGGAGGCAAGTCCACCGGCAAGTCTTGCCCTGGGCTCCCGCGTGCGGCATCACCCGACTCCCGCTGCACAGCGAGCTTGGCAACGTCCCCAGCCTGTTCACTTGCGAGCTGTTGACAGGATCCGAACTCCGAGGACCCCGCCCCGCCTGCATCCACCTCCATTCTGGGCCACTGTGAGGCCTCCTCGCCCCTGGATGGCACCTGGCCTGAAGTCTGCTCTGCAGTCCTGAGCCCCGTCCTGCGTCCTGGACACCACGCTTGCCCAGCGCTCTGGGCCCCGCCGTCCTCCACAGCTTCTTGCAGCTGTACAGTCGTGTCTCTCACCTAACTTGACCTTCTAGTCAGCATTTCTTTTTGTTCTTTCAGTCTCACTCTTTCTAAACTCTCTCTAAACGCTCTTTCTAAAGTCTCTCTCCTTCTGAAACTCCAATAAAGCCAAGTTTCCTCTTTGCGTCCTCGGGTGCCGAATGTCTCCTCGTTTTTTCTCAGTATGTTTTCTCCCTGAGGTTCCAAGGGAGCCAGTTCTGTTCATCGTCCTCAATTCGAGTCTCTCCCATGTGGTCACTCCAGGATCGAGACCACCCATCATGCTTTTCTGTCCGTTATTGCACTTTTCAATTGTGATTTCCCCTTGGTACGTGTTTATGGCTCCTACTTACTCGCGCCTGCTTTCTTTTCTTTGGAATGAACACATGGAGCGGCACCTATGGAAGGGGCACAGTGTCATATTTCAATCCATGTGGACAGTGTGCACTGATCAGAGCAGGGTGATTAGCATTCCCTCTCCTCATTATTTCTTTATGTTTGGAGCCTCTGAGCCCCTCTGCTATTTCCTTGTGAAAGATAGAATGGGTTCTTGTGAGCTACTGTCACCCTACTGGGCTGGAGATCACTAGAATGTCACCCTTCTATCTCTTCTGGTTCCCATTATCCAGCCTTCCCCTATCATACCTCTCCACCACCTTTCCCAGGCTCTTTAATTACCATTGTCCTTTTTGATGAACTTTTAATTTTTTCTTGTTTATTTATTTAGCTTCCACATGTGAACAAAAAAAATACAGTATGCAGTATTTTCTGAATTTGTCTTTCCATATCTGGTTTATTTCACTTAACATAGTGTCCTCCAGTTCTATGAATTTGGCTGAAAATATAAAATTTCATTCACTTTTATGGTTAAATAATATTTCGCTGAATTAATATATATGGATATACATGTATGTTTACACATATGTAATAAACATATACCTGTATCTGCATACCTATATATGAACAACGAGGTGAATTCTGTATGTTGTCTATTGTTTTCAGTGTGGAAACAGAGAAGGGACTACAAGTATCTCTTTGATATACTGATTTCATTTCCTCTGGGTACATACCCAGAAGTGGGAGAGCAGCTCCTATGCTTGAGCTTTTTGTAGCCTTTGGAAAAATCTCCATGACTGGCTGTATTAATTGATATTCCTACTAACCCTGGGTTTCCTTTTTTCAAATTCTCACCATTATTTGTTATGTTTTCCTTTTCTGATGATTACCATTTTAACTGAGATGACATGATGCCTCATTATGGTTTTGATTTGCATTTCCTGGATGTTCAACATTTTTCATGTACTTGTTGGTCATTGTTGTTTCTTCTTTTGAGAATGTCTTTTCAGATCATTGCCAATTTTCTAATCGGACTTGTGTGTGTTTAGGGTTTGTTTGTTTCTTTCTTTGTACTGGGATTAAGCTCAGTGGTGGTTAACTACTGAGCCACATCTTCAGTGAGTTGTTTAGAGCCTTCATAAATTGCTGACCTGGCTTTGAACTGCAGTCCTCCTGCCTCAGTCTCCCAAGCCTCTGGGATTATAGGCATGTGCCACTATGCCTGGCTGTGTTTAGGTTTTTTGAGTTCCTTATATTTTCTGCATATTTATCCTTTGTCAGATGAATAGCTTGCAAAGATTTTCTCCCATTCTGCACGTGGCATCTTTCACTGTTGATTGTTTTCTTTGCTTCACAGAAGTTTCTTTGCTTTATTCAGTCCCATTTTTTCCATTTTGGGTTTTGTTGTATGTGCCTTTAAAGGTCTTATCTAAAAAACCATTGTCTATACCAATATCTTGAAATGTTTCCCCTATGTTTTCTCCTACTGGAGAAAAAAATTTCCATTCTTATATCTATTTCAAATTTATTTTTATGTAACGTGAAAGAAATAAGGATCGGAGTTTAATCTTCTCTATGTACATGTCCAGTTTTTCTAGCACCATTCCTGAAAAGACTGTCCTTTCTCCCAAGTGTGGTTTTGGACACTTTGTTGACAATCAGTTAGCCATAGATGCGTTGAATTATTTCTGGAATCTCTATTTTGTTTTATTGGTCTTTGTGTGAGCATTTTAGGCCAGTACCTTGCAGTCTTGGTTACTACAGCTCTGTCATATGTCTTGAGACCAGAAATAGTGATGCCTCCAGCTTTATTCTTTTTTTTTTTTACTTAAGATTATCTATTCTTCTGTTTTTTTTTTTTTCCCCCTATCCATATAAATGTCAGAACTCTGATTTCTACCACCTTCTGCTGGACACTAGACACATTGCCTGCTTCTATGTGTGATGGGTGAGGCAGAATATCAAGGTATCACTCAGCCCTACTGAGACTTTTGGCTGCAAGACAGAGGATCTAGTAGGAAAGAGACTACTCCATGTTAGCCTGCTGAAAAGTCTTGGGCAAAGATTTGAACAGATTTTGAGTCAAGGAAGAGTGACTAGGAGAGTTTGGGAAACAATCTTTTGCTGCTAGTGAAAAGATGAGCTGATGTGATTTCTAAAAAGTGTTGGACTTATGTAGCTACATCTTCCAATCAACAGTCATTTTCTTTCCAGGATTTTAATAACAATAATCATAAATAAATGTAAATATTTAGAGATGAGACTATTTTTAAGGTGGTAGTTGCATACTTATTTTTAGGTATGATTTACTATTTTAGCTAATACATAAATACATTCTCTTCATAAAACATTCAAGCAATACAGAGACAGAGGAAGTTTTAAAAAATCTTTTGCTGTCAAACACCTGCTTACCTCTTGCCTATGCTTATGTTCTAAGCACCCATATTCTTCTGCCTGTGTGGACAGACACATGACTGTCGTCATCAACGTTTCTGGGCTTGTTCTTTTCATGTAACAGTGCATCTTTGTTATTTTCCTGTCCGTGAATATAGTGTTACTGCATTTTCTGTCAGCAAACATGTTAAATTTATCTTTGGATTTTACATAATGAGAGATTTCAAGCATTTTAATGGATGTAGGTAATGATCATCATGGTTCTTACCACTAAAGAGAGATGAGCAGGCATCATGTGACCTCTGTTGGAAATTCACATTCCACAATATGCCAAAAGACTGAATGTGAATCTGATCAAGCCTGTAGATCAGGATCAGTTTACAGGAAATACAGGGAGAAGAGAAGCATGTTAATTAGCTCTGTGGGGGTGAAATCCAGACTATGGAAATCAGTGTGTGATGCCACTTGATCTTTTAGCATAAATTGAAAGAAGAGGGCGAGAGAGAGTGAGAGAGGGAGAGAGAAGAAACTATGGACTAACAATCTTAAAAACCTGTTGTAAACATCAACTAAAAATAGATTAAAGACTTCAATATAAGACCTGAAACTGAAAACTGTCCCAGATAGGGGTCCAGGGACAATGCCCAGAAGGAAAAGGGGGTCTCAACTCAGCCCTGGCAGGTTATGACTTACCAGGGAATTTCAGGATCTGGTAAAAGAGGCACAAACCAAGATTTATTTAGGAGAGTAAGAAGATTTATCCAGGGAGGAAAGTGATAGAGCCTGATACACACCCATAGGGAAGCGTGTGGGTGCTGGAGAGTGAGACACATTTTGGGGGGTTCTCAGACCCTTTTTCTTTCCTTTTGCAAACACATTTTTTAAAAATTATTTTTTAGTTTTACAGACTGCATTTTGATTCATTGCACACAAATGGGGTACAACTTTTTGTCTTTATGGTTGTGCACAATGTAGATTCATACCATTCGTGTGATCATACATGTACATAGGGTCATGATGTCTGTCTCATTCCATCATTTTCACACCCCTCTCCCTCTCATTTCCCTCTTCGTAGTCTGAAGTTCCTCCATTCTTCTCTCACCCTCACCCTCCACCCCCATTGAGTATTATCCCACACCTCTCAGGGAAACATGCAAACTTGTCAATAATGAGCATGAGAAGCACGTGTGTGTTTGGGGTGTGTACAACCTGAAGGGCTCATCTCTTCATTCTGGAGTGCAGGGCAGTCACGGTGGCCAGTTCTTTCAGGATCACTAAGTTGAGCTCCTGTGGTAAGCAGATAAGCTTGGGAACATGCCCACATCATGAGTCTCTAACAGTGCTTTCCCCTGGCTTTATTTAGTCTAATTGAAACACATTGTGTAATCAGCAATGCATGTGGGCATTAATGAACTAGACTCAGTACTCTAACATGCAAGGCCTTTGAAGAATTTATGTCTGGAGAAAAATGGACTTGGAGAGTAAAGGAGAGGATGTTCATGAATTTAGAGTTAAAATTATAGTTTATTTTCCCTTTACTGTTAGTCTCTTTTCTATTTATCCTTACTTCTTCTATCCTACCTTGGAAGTACTAGAAGATAATAGGGGAAAAAAAACTACATTACAATGATGTTTTCATTTGGCCCCAAAAGCACAGGTAGAAAACCAACCACAGATCAAAGGGATTGCATCAAATGAAAAGATTTCTGCATAGCAAAGGAAGCAGTTAATAGAATGAAGATATGATATATAAACAGGGCAAAAATATTCGCAAATATTATACCTAATGAGGATTTAGTTTTCAAAAAAGTCAATAGCAAAAAGTCAAATGATCTGGTTAATAAATAGGCAAAGAATGGACCTGAACAGATGGTTCTCAAAGAAGTCATTCAGATGGTCAACAGATGTGTGCAAAAATCCTCTACATCATTAATCATAAGAGAAATATAAATTAAGTCCACAATGAGCTATCATTTCCTTAGTGTCACAATGACCAGTGTCAAAAAGGAGGAAAATAACAAGTAATGGAGAGGATGTGGAGAAAGAGAATTATTGGTACATTGTGGGTAGGAATGTGAATTAGTACAGCTATTATGGGAGACCCTATGAAGTTGCTCCAAAAACTAAAAATAGAATTACCATATGATCTTGCAATTCCACTTCCTGGTCTACATCCTAAATACTTGAAAGAAGAATCTCAAATAAATATTTGGACTCTCATGTTCATTTCAGCATTATTCCCAGTAGCCCAGATATGGAATCAATCTAATCCATCAACTAGAATGAATAAGAATGAATAAATGTAACGGGGCACATACACACAACAGAATGTTACTCAGCCTGGGACAAAAATGAGTAAACCTGGAGGACAGGCAAAAGCAGCCAGGCATAGAAAGACAAATGCCACACGGACTCACATACATGTGGAATCAAAAACAATAGACTCATAGGAGCAGAGTGTAGACAGGTGGTCACCAGAGGTGGTGGGTGGGGGAGGGGGCCAGATGCTGGTCAAAGGGCATAGGGTGGCAGGTAGAGCAGAGGAACAAATGAAGTGTTTAAGGTAATATGTTATTTAACTTGACTCAGTCATTTCACACTGAGTACACACAGCATCACAATGAACATTATAATCGTAGGTTAATAATTTGTCAAAAAATTAAAATAAATCTTTTTTCTTTTTCTTTTGGTACTGGGGATTGAACTCAGGGACACTGACCACTGAGCCACATCCCCAGCTCTATTTTGCATTTTATTTAGAGACAGTGTCTCACTGAGTTGCTTAGCACCTCACCATTGCTGAGGCGGCTTTGAACAGGAGATCCTCCTGTCTCAGCCTCCTGAGCTGCTGGGATTATAGGCCTGTGCCACCATGCTCAGCTACTGATTTAATTTTGATCTAGCTCAATTTCATTTTTCTTCAATGGCTCATGCTTTTGGTGTCTAGTCTGAGAACTATTTTGCTGATCACTAGATACAGATTTTCTCCTTTCTTTTCCCCCCTGAAATATCGTATACTCCTGTGTTATATACCAACTTAAATCCATGTCCACTTGAAGTTTAATTTGTGTCTGAAGGGTGAGATTAGACTTTTTTTTTCTTTTTGATTATGGATATCCAAATGTTTCAGCACCGTGTATTGAAAAGTTTATCTTTCCTTCATTGAATTGTGTTTGTGTATTTGTTGAAATCTACTGGGACTATTTATCTGTGTCTGGGTTCTCCTTTTAGTTCAGTTGATTGATGTGTCCATTCCTCTGCCAGTACTGAATGGGACTTAATGTGCATAGCTATATGCCTTAAAAATGGGTAGAATGATACCTTCCAGCTCATTCTACTTTTACAAAATTGTTTCAGGTCTTTTAGTTTCTGTGTCTTTCCATACATTTTTAGAGCAATTTTATTTCTGATATAAGAATTACATGAAATTATAAGAATTACATGAAATCAGCATATCAATTTGTGGATAATTGATATCTTCACTGTGTTGAATCTTTCAATTCATGAACAAAGTATGTCTCTCCACTTATTTAAAACATCTTTAAATTTACTTTCCTCAGTATTTTGTAGTTTTCAACATGCAAATCTTATGCACTTTCTGTTCGACTTACATTTAAGTATTTCTTTTTAATTTTAAATATTACATATATTTTTAAATTTCAGTGCCTTTATGTTCTTTATTAGCATGTAGAAATGATTGTACTTTATTTTGATGTTTATCTTTTATTTTGCATAGTTGCTGAGTGCACTTTGTAGTTCTAGGAGTTTTTTTTTTTTTTTTTTTTTTTTTAGGACTTGGGAGTTTCTGTATAAACAAGTGTGAGTTCTGTCCAGCGTGTCACAGAGGCTCCCTGGGCTTCAGTTCACTTACTTGCTAAGTGGGGATGATAATGTCTGCCTCACAAGGTCGCGTTAGAATGAATTGGGCATGTGAAGTTTATCATAATGCAGGGAAGCATCCTTACCCCTCAGTAAGTGGAAGTGGCTATTATCAATGATAATTCTGTTGTCTGTGCTATCTGCCCAGCATAGTTTGGATTTCCCAGATTCAGATACAGAAAGAATTGTTTCTTCAACCAAGTCCTTTAAACAGAATCCTCAAACTCCACAGTGGTTTCTTTTTATTTTTTATTTTATTTTATTTTTTCACCCTGGCTGAGAGAATCTTGAATCAATTGAAAGATAAGACAGAAGCCCAAGGAGAGGGTCATGAAGGTATCACCTTCATAGGGATCAAACTGATGCTGGGGATTAAAGGGATTTCTTAGAGTTGAACCCCAGAACGTGACTCCTCACCCATGACAGGCAAAGCCAGCGCTGCCCAGCCCAGCGCCGCTCCTGCTGAATGTCATTTTTATAGCTCAAGGAGCAGAGCAGCTGGCCCAGAGAAAAGGGCTTGTTCCCAGGCCAGCTCCCTGGGCAACCATCTGCCTCCAGGAGGGAGGCCAGGAACGCAGCCTCTAAGAAGCAGCCTTCCAAGAAAAGCCTCCAGAGGGAGGGAGGTGCCTCTTCTCCTAAGAGATGTCTGCATGGTGGGCCGGGAGGGGCTTCCTGGACCACAGGATCGTGCTGCCACCTCGGTCTCCACCTGGTCCACCATGGACGTGGACATTCTACTGAGGGCGACTCCTCCCTTTACTGAAGTGAATAGTTTTCGTTACCAGAGGAAAAAGTAGAGCACACACAAGACCTGGGAATAACCTCATCCTCCCCGAGCTCAGGGCAATCCTAAAGCCAAGTATGGAACATCAGCTCCATGGAATGTTGAGAAGCCTTTCAAAATGGTGTTTTCTAAGAGTTATCATGTGGGGATTATGGAGCATCGTGTTATGATGTGAAGTGAAAACACGATACAAAATCACACGCATCATGTCAACTCAGCTATTTCAGGACTTCCCTAAGAAAATGGAAAAGTTTTGGGGGAAATTTCCAAAATATTCATGGGGTTTGTCTTGTTAGTTTTCCCCTCCATATAGCTTACAAGTGTTTCTGTGATAAGCATGTATTTCTTTTGTAATGGAAAAAAAACCCAACTTTATTTAAAAAAAACCTCTTTTTTAAAATGGCAAAAAAAAAAATAAATAAATAAAATGGCAAGGGTTATGTATTACCAGTAAAACCAACAATTCAGAACTCCATGAATTCATGAGATTGCAGAATTTTAATGCTGTAAGGAACCCTAGAGATTTTTCTAGTTTAAGGATTTTTAAATAGTTTTTTTTTAAGGTCACATATTTTTTTGGAGAATCTTCTAGAAACTATGACTTTTTCTCAGAACATGTATACATATCATTATTTAAGTGACTTCTAGTTTCAAGTTACATAAAGCCCTAATCAAAGTATCTTAAACAATGGAGAAAATCCATTGACTCGCACAACTAAACACTTTTGGGAGATCAGGTGAAGCTTGATCTAGCACTTGAACAATTTCACCAACACTGTCATTTCTTCTATCTCTCATCTGTCATCAGCCTCATTCCAAGATTGGATCACCTGTGGGCTCCAAGATGACCGGTGGATGATTTTGACACTTCATTCTTAACATTTATATCCAACAAGAAAGAGTGTCTCTGTTTCCACATTGCTGGCAAATGCCATAATATTTGATCTGATTGTAAAGTTTAGACACATGCTTCTCCCCAAACCAAAACTTCAACCAGGAAATAGAGAGGGCCAATCACCTTAGCTAGGTCACTTGTTCTGCCTTGAAGTTGGTAGGAAATTAGTGTCCCTGGGACACTAATTACTCACATAGAAATTGAAGACACAAAGTCCCTACACACACAACTCTCTGTGTATAATTTATCCTTATTCTTCTTTTTTCCAGTATTGGGGACTGAACCCAGGGGCGCTCTGTCACTGAGTTACATTCCCAAGCCCTTTTTATTTTTTCTTTAGAAGCAGGGCCTCACTAAGTTGTCCAGGCTGGCCTCGAATTTGCCATCCTCCTGCCTCAGTCTCCCAAGTAGTTGGGATTGCAGGTCTGCCCCGCTGCACTGTTAGCCTTGTTCTTAAACTCCCGGAGCCTGCCCATGTCCTGCAGATTGAGAATTCTCGGTCTACTATGACCCTCCCAGTTTAAGGATCAGGACTTAGAGACCTGGAACGAGCTCATGAACATCCCCAAAGCCACACAGTCCACTGTCTGCCTGATGTTCTTCATGCCACCAAATTCCCTTCCAGAAGAAGTCAGAGATGAATGTGTAGTAAGTCAGACACTCAGCAGATCCCAGAGCTTCCTGAAGACCAAGACTGGTTGCATTTTGATGAAGAGACGGGGAAGGTCTTATGTCATGGGGTCAGAAAGGTCCTGTGGGGGTGAGGCAGCTGCACTGAGGCCTGGCTAGACATCTCCATACAACCTGGCATTAAAAGCAAGGAGAGAGGAGCAGCATGCCGTGTCTGGAAGATGACATTGGAATTTCCCATCAAAGAACCCCGCTTGCTCGGGAAACGACGATTCTAAGAAGCGCTTGTTTATGCAGCGCGGTAATTGGATCGGAATGTGAATTATTAAACTGCATGTGGGCGGCGCTGCTTGCCAGGTGTTTAATGATCATCTTCAAATGTGTGGGGCTGGCCTGTCGGTGGAGAAGATGATCCTGCCAGGAAGAAAATCATTTAAACGTGAGGGTGTCTCCCACAAGTTTCTGAAGTAGCTGTGCAGACGAGGTCTTGCAAGTGACCGAGTTGAGCTGCCTTGTTTTGGAGATGGGGAAGCTGAGACCCAGCGTGGCAAGGGACTTGTCGAAAGCTTGCAGTTAATTGCTTCTACTTTTTAAAGATGTATTTTTAGTTGTAGATGGACATAATACCTTTATTTTATTTTTTTATGTGGTGCTGAGGATCGAACCCAGGGTCTCACGTGTGCTAGGTGAGCGCGTGCCACTGAGCCACAACCCAGCCCAATGAATTGCCTCCTTTTCTGTTTTCTCCTGGTACACTTAAGTCCCTGCAGCAGAATCCTTACTTTGGCTTTCTAACCACCAGTTCCTTGTCCCCTACCTGGAGAGACTGGAAAACTAATTTTTTTTTCCCCAGCAATGGGTGTTGATCTCAGGATTTTGCATCTGCCAGGCAAGCACTCTGCCACTGAGCTGCATCCCCAGCCCAAGCCAACCTGTGTTTGTTGCTGCTAGGATTCCCATTGCAAGATCAGTCCCACCAGATAGCTGCCCTGCCTGAGGCTTCTCTGCCTCTGTGGCTGTGGAGGCAGGTGCTGGAGATGTGGGGGTCTCCAGGGTCCTAATGGGCAGTGGGACAGTGGCTTTATAACCCTGGAATTGCAGCCATAGTGGCATGACCTTGAGCTCCATGGTCCCCTGGAGACCTGGGCTTCTGTCCCCGTGGCCTTCGATGCTCACAGTCTCTCTCTTTTTAGCTCATTGCTTTTATTCAATATCTTTCTATTGTTAATAGAGTGATTTCTGTTTCCTTCACTGACCTGAAAAGTCCAAAACTAACATCGTCCTCTCTCTTCTCACGGGCTTCCTCTTCCTATTGACTTTCCTTCTGAGTACTTTGGACCTGAACTGTCCCTCAAAGGGGGCCCATGTGTAGAAGGTTTGGCCCCCAGCCCACAGTGCTGTTGGGAGGCAGTGGAACTTCTAGAGGGGGACCTAGTGGTGGAGCTTCTGTTCATTGGGGGTATGATATTGAAGGAATGGTGGGACCCTAGCCCCTTCCTCTTCTTTCTTTGCTCCTTGGCCACAATGTCAGTGGTTCTGCTCCATTACCCACTCCCCACCATAATGTAGTTCCTTGCCACAGGCCCCAGAAGGAATGGAGTCAACTGACCATGAACTGAAACCTCCAAATCTGTGAGCCAGACTAAACCTTTTCCCTTTATAAGTTGATTATCTCAGCTATTTGTTATAGTGATGGAAAGCTGACTCATACACCCTCATCCATCCCGTTTCCCCACTTCCTCCCAGTAACACAGGTTTGAAGGTAATTTTGACTTTTCTCTTACTATTGTATATAATCATTGGACAATCTCATAGATTCTACTTTCTTTTATGGTAGTCAGCCTGTTAGTTTTATACTATCCATTTAGATCAGATTAATGAACAGAGAGAATGTGAAGGCTTGCTTAACTACAATGAGCATCAGGCATGATTGGATCTAGGGGTTTAGACAATGCCATTGGGACTTGTTCTGTCTCTCTTTCTCCATGCTGTGCTTTCTGCCGGTCTCTCTCCAGTGGTATTCTGGTGGGCCCTGACAACTCTAGGCTCACGTGATCTTTACATCAAGCCTGTGAGAAGCCAGACACCTGCAATCCCAGCTACTCAGAGGGCCAAGTGAGGTGGGAGGATCACAAGTTCAAGGCCAGCCTCAAAGTATACTAAAGAGGCTGAGGGTGTTGCTCAGTGGTAGAGCACCTGCGTAGCACGTGCAAGGCCTTGGGTTCAAATCCCAGTACTGAAAAAAAAAAGTTCTTGAGACAGAAAGGTTTATCTTTTACAATATTTTTAGAAAAAATTCTAGATGAAGTCTTTGTGGGAAAAAGTGACCTTACCACTTACAGGTTGAATCGTGTTTTCTCCAAAAGATATGTTAAAATCCTAACCTCTAGTACTTCAGTATCGCACTCCCCGCCCGCAGAGAGACACGACACCTGGTTCTTTTCAGCTCTTTATTGCGCGCGTCTACTTCCTCATAGTTCTTTCTTTGTTCTCCCTCTTTGAGGAACTTACACTCCAATATATACAGTACTTGTAACCAATCAGCCTTTTAGCATGAGGGGAGAGCATGCACAGATATAGGCAGCAAAGGCAGGCATACAGTGGACCTGCACTGTCCATCAGGGAGCTCAGCCAATCCCTCGAACTTCCTCAATACGATGTCAGTTGTTTGTGCAAAAGTTAACTGCTCTGGCTCACTGCCAGGCGCCATCTTAGCCACACCTAGGGCCAGGGGTCCCGGGCACCCCGACAGTTCCCCCTTTTCTCTTTTAAAAAGAAAAAGAAAGCTCGGGATCGTGCCTGTCTTAGGCGGAGTGGTCAACCACCGTCCTTACCCGTCATTGGATAACTGCAGAGCATGCTACAGCTCCTGTCTTAGGTCGGTACGGGGGTCACCTCCTTCCTTACCCGTCTGGCTAGCGATCCAGCCTCGTGAGCCATACTTGTGGGGAACTGCCGGCCTCTAGGGCAGCCATGGCCTGATGGAAAATGATACGATCTCTAGCTTGATCTCGGCGCATGCGCATGATAAGGCGTGTGAGGAAGATAACAGTAATAACCATGAGTGTACATAGAGCTCCCATTCCTGCCCATTGCTTTACAAAGCTGAAAGAGGAGGATAACCAACTTAGCACTTCAGACATTGGAGCTACATCAACTCTAGTAGCGTTAAGGCTAACAATTTGAGATCTAAGAATAGCAGTAAGATTATCAAATTCATAAGACCAGTTGGTACGTAGCTGAACAGACAAGATTCTAGACAAGTTTGCTGCATAGCTGAAGTTATGGTAAGCTACAGGTGTAACGCACAGTCCCGCCAGATGATAAATACATCCTACGTTTAACAGTTCCTGTAAAATGTCCATTTGTTCTTGAAGTAAGTCCACTCGCTGGTTTACTAAAAGAATCCCTGCTTTTAAGTGTTGATCCACTGTCTGCTGAGTAGATAAGGCAGTAGCAGTCTGTTGAACCACATTATTGAGTGTAGCTGCAGACTGTACTGATGCATTTAAGGCTACAGCTGCTGCAGTGGCTGCTGCCGCTGATGCAACTATGGCGGTAATGACTGCTGCGGTGATTCCAAAGTCCCTCTTATTTCTGGAAAGCAATACTGGCAATTTATCATCTGTAACAGAGACTGGCATAGGCAAGAAGGTAGGAACACACATTAAGTCTGCCAGCAGGAACCTAGAAGCATTTTAACATTGAGAGATAGCACAAATCTGAAGTACAATTGAAAGAAGCAGTTGTTTTGTTACATAGTTGAACTGTTCCTCCTAAGAGACTAAAAAGAGGTAGTAAGTTAGTTTATTCCGTGGAAACACACAAACTGAGCCGCAGCTCCAGTAAAGCACCGGGTTACCCTTATTACCCACAGTTAAAAAAAAAAACCCAAACAAAGAGACAAAGAGAAAGTTTATCTTTAGGGGACCTGAAGGTCTCCTCTATTCCCCCTTTTTGTTTATAAAGAGTATTTTTGAGGGTGAGATGTGTATGTTTGACAATACCTTGTTTTTGTGGGTTATAAGGTACATCTGTGGTTAGAGTTATTTTAATTTTAGTGAGGAATAGGTTCTTACCAATTTTAGTTTTTAGAGAAAAATTAGGACTTTATAATGTAGTACAATCTTTAACAGTTGCTTAACCATAATTGTATAAACCCCTATTTTTAAGACAATTGTTCTAAAGAATAAAACTTAATAGACACAAAGTTAAGAATGAATCAGTGTTTTTAAGAAATCCTTGTCATTTTACCATGTCATTTTACCATATAGATTGAACTTTGGTTTATATCAACACATTAGTATTTCACCTTAGGAAAAACCTTTAATAGCTTTAGCTGTTTTACATACATACAACCAACTTAGTTACACACAGACTTTCTTAGCACTTACTTAGACCCTCATGTATTCCATCACACAGGCACTTTGTTACCCAGAAACATTTCCTTTTACCTTTTACTAAATATATTTCTATACCCAAAACCTTTTATTTATTTATTTATTTATTTTTATCTGTTGACACCTTTTTGTTCACATTTTGAAACAACTCTTATGAAATTTTTTGAATTTAGATAAATTACTCTATTTTAATAAGATTAAATATTTTGTTGTTTATAGTACCCTTAATTGAAACACAGTTGAAACTTTTGGGACCCTTTATATATAGAATTCCACTTGTTAGGACATAACTCTTAGTAACCTTGTTTTTAGTTTAGTGATGACACAAAGCAAGTTTAAACCCTTTTATTTACCATCCTATGAGAACACCAATAAGGTTTAAGTATGATACCCCATGGAATTTGAGGAGTTAAGAGTACCTGATGTTATTTAACAATTAGCATTTTAACCTTGTAAATTAACCAGATGTCTCTACAAACACATTTGAGTAATCCCATACATGTCAACTCCAATTTATTTATTTTGTAAAAACCAAGATATCAGACAAGTGTCCTGAACAGGATCCGTTGCCTCTTTCCTGCTGAAGAAAAAGTCCTAGAAGCAATTGATATTAGACATTGTTTAACATTAACATTTCATTAGTTTGACCACCTGGAGACTTATGAGTTATTTTCAAAGATATTTTACTTTCATTAGTTTACCCAATTTAAATTGAACCTTTTTAAATCACGTGAATAAAAGTATTTGGATCCATTTTTAAATTTTAATTTTAAGAGCGCTCAGTTTTGACAAAACATGACATTAGACAGCACAACATAACACATAACACAAAATCAAAGGCCTTGTAACTTTATAGGTAAATGTTCATTGCAATGAAACAGCTGTTCAAAAACTTCAGTTGAATAAAAAATAGAACTGATCAAAAAGAAAAAAATCATTAACCTAGGTATGTAGGATCAAAATTATGAGCTCAAAAATACAGCATTAAAGAAAAAACAAAACAAAACAAGAATCCTGAAGAATAAGTTAGTTTTGTGTAGCGGCCCAGGAGTTTAAAACGGACACTTCTCTTTTTTTTTTTTTTCTTCTTATCTTCAGGCTACCCCCCTTTTCTCCTTGAGACGCTGTAGCCACATTCCAATGTGGCAGGGGGGGGGAGGATCACCCAGGACTTTTTAACCCTTTTTTTACCTGGTTGAGAAATCAGGTTAGGTTTGAATGCAGAAAATCACAAAACATTATTTTTTACTACTTTAAGGAATGGAGCTGCTGAGCTCTCTGCCTAGGGGGACCCTCCCCTAAACTGATTTCCCTCTTTTTAACAAGTTGTTCTTCACACCCACTTTCATTTTTATTTTGTTTGTCCCCGATCTTATTGACACCCTTTTTGATGTTTTAGACCTTTTTTCTTACATTTTCTCCAAAACCTGACTGCCCTCAGTCAGAGGCTCCACAAAAGAGTGTTTTTTAACTATTGCCCACAGGTCTCGAGTCTTCACCGGTGTCAATGTCATCATTAATAGGGCGCTTAGACTGCATTGTTAGCTTCCCAAATGTCCTTTCTAGCTCCCCCCCTGAAAATTCCTCTTTTGAATCTTCCCCTTCTGAGTTATTATTTCTTTCTGAGTTCTGAGAACAGAACCGTTTCTCTTTAATCTCTTCTAAAACCTGACTTCCCTCTTCCAGGGGTCCCTTTAGATTTTGTTTATCTTTATGTTGTAAGCAAGATTTAATCAGGGACCAACTGGCTAAAGTTCCAACAGGTAACAGCTTTTGTTTTTTTTTTTTTTTGTTATGTGTAGATCCTCTCCCAGGTGCTTCCACTGAGGAATATATTTAACAACCCTTTATCTAAAAACCACGGAGAGACCTTTTTTATGGTATCAAGGAATGCTCAAGCTGTTAGGCTGCTGCATTCCAGTCTTAGACAGTTCTGTTCCTATGATTAAATCTTACAGCACTAAGAGCTCCAAGCACACAAACAAGCCACACAACAAACACAAAAATAACACACCACACACACAATTTGGTACCACTGCATCTATCTATGTAGACTCAATTTTTTCTGGGTTCTTTACCCTTCACTGCCGGCTACCAATGACGGACTCAAGGTCATAAATGAACTACCAATGACGGACTCAAGGTCATAAATGAAATACCAATGACGGACTCAAGGTCATAAATGAAAATAAATAATTACCTTTTACTTTATCTGTAGATTCCCGGGTTTCGGCGCCACCTATCGCACTCCCCACCCGCAGAGAGACACGACACCTGGTTCTTTTCAGCTCTTTATTGCGCGCGTCTACTTCCTCATAGTTCTTTCTTTGTTCTCCCTCTTTGAGGAACTTACACTCCAATATATACAGTACTTGTAACCAATCAGCCTTTTAGCATGAGGGGAGAGCATGCACAGATATAGGCAGCAAAGGCAGGCATACAGTGGACCTGCACTGTCCATCAGGGAGCTCAGCCAATCCCTCGAACTTCCTCAATACGATGTCAGTTGTTTGTGCAAAAGTTAACTGCTCTGGCTCACTGCCAGGCGCCATCTTAGCCACACCTAGGGCCAGGGGTCCCGGGCACCCCGACACTTCAGAACATGACCTTACTTGCAGACCTAACCTCTTGCGTACTTCAGAACGTGACCTTAGCTGCAGATGTAGTGAGCTAAGTCATAATGTGATAGTAGAATGGACCTCAGTCCAATATGGCTGGTGTCCTTAAAAGGAGAGGAGAGAGAGGCACAGGACACCGCCAGGAGACACAGAGACACGGAGGGAAGGTGGCCTTGTGAACAGAGGCAGTGATGCCCCCAACCCAGACACTGGCAGAGTCAGGGAAGTATCTCCCCAGGGGCCCATGGGGGCGTGTGGCCCTGCTGGTGCCTCAGTTTCGGACTTCCAGCCTCCAGAAGTGGGAACAAATGAATTTTATTTAGTTATTTATTTGTGGTACCAGGGATTGAACCCAGGGGCACTTCACCACGTCCCCAGCCCTTTTTTTTTTTTTTTTTTTTTTTTTTAATCAGAGACAGGGTCTCGCTGAGTTGCTTAGGGCCTCGCTAAGGTGCTGACGTTGGTGTTGAACTTGCAATCCTCCTGCCTCTGCCTCCCGAGCCACTGGGATCACAGGTGTGCACCGCTGTGCCTGGAAAATCCCTGTTGTTTTAAGCCACCTCGTTGGTGGCTCTTTGCTATGGCAGCCCTGGGAAACCCCAGGTGGCTGGAATAAGATGCTTGGCCAGGCCGGGGACCTGTGTCCACCCCTGTGTCATCTTCACTCCAACAACATGGGCTGGGAGGGAGGCTGTGCTGGATCCTCGAGAAGATCTGGAGAGCGTATCCAGACGAGGCGGCTGGACTCTCCCTCGCCAGAGCGGAGGTGCCCTGTGACGCGCACGCCCTGCTGGGTCCCAGCGCTCTCTCCCTGAACTGCCGGCGTGGCTCCCAGCGCCCTCCGGTCCTTCTCTGCCCCTGCAGCTCGCCTAGTAGGGACGTTGGATCATGGGTCCTCGTTCTGGGTCCCCTCTTGCCTCTCTCTGGGAAAACCCCTTCCGGGGCTCTCCAAACCAGAAGAGTAAGGTCCTATGCTTGAAATGAGCTTCAGGCTGGCTTCCAACTTGCCTCCATTTCCTCGTGGGTTTGTTTATTTAGGTGTGTGTGTGTGTGTGTGTGTGTGTGTGTGTGTGTGTGTGAGTGGTGTTGGGATTGGGTCCGGAGTCAACTTGCACTTGAAGTCTAAATCAGATTTGGTCTCCCCCAAGAACCTTCCCAGATGTCGTCTCAGCTGGTTTTCAGCAGACTCTGAGCTGCTTTCCTCCATTTCCGTTAAGGCCCTTGTGTCAGTTTTCTAGAGCTTCCGGAAGAAGATGCTGCAGAGGTGGCGCTTCACCCCGGGAGTTCATTTTCCCACCATTCCGGAGGCTGGGAGTTCAAGATCAAGGTGACAGGAGGCCTTCCCTCATCTTGCAGAGCCTGTCTTCTCGCTGTGCCCTCACATGGCCTTTGATTCCTGGACTCAAATGAAAATAGAAAGAGGTGATGAAGGTAAAATGAGGCCATCAGGATGGCCCTGATTCAATCCAGCCAGTGCCGCGAGGGGGAGGGCGGGTCCTGAGCACTCTGTGCCCGGCTCTGGTCCCAGACCCACGGTTCAGAGTGCACTTCTCCACTGTGCTGGGTCTGTCCCTCTTCCATCTCTCTCTACCCCAGCCCTCTGCCGTGTCACCGTGCAAAGGCACTAGGTCTTTCTGTGTCATTCTCTGCTATATTATCCAAAGCCTCTGGAGTTCTTCCAAGTCTCTGTTCACATTTAAGCTTCAGTGTGTTCCTAGTCACCCACAGCCACCTCACCCAAAGCTTCTCTTCAGTTGCATTTTTGTTTTGTTTTTTGTTTTGGGTGGTGCTGGGGATTGAACCCAGGGCCCTGTGCATGCTAGGCAAGCACCCTACCAACTGAGATCTCCCCAGCCTCTGTCCAGGTGTTTTGATTCAATCCTGTGGAGAAATGGGTGGGTACTGGGTGCCTCTACGCTACCATCTCAAGTCTATTAATCACCTCTTTGAAGGGCCTCTCCAAATATAGTCCTGGAGATTAGGGCCCACCCAAATGACCTCTTTTCTTAAGCATCCCTTTAAAGACCTCCATTCTAAAATTATATTTTGGGATACTGGGGATTTGTGACTTCAGTATATACATTTCTTTTCTTCTTTTTTTTTTTTTTTACTGGGATACAATTCAGGCCATAACAGTATTTAAGACCTTCCATTTTATTTTTATGAATATTTGTATACTCAATTTCTTTTTCTTTTTCTTTCCTTTCTTTTTTCCGGTACCAGGGATGAACCCAGGAGTGTCTAACCACTGAGCCATATGACCAGTCCTTTTTTTTTTTTTTTTAATATTTTATTTAGAGATAGGGTCTTGCTAAATTTCTCAGGGCCCTGCTAAGCTGCCGAGCTGGCTTTGAACTTGTGATCCCTGGTATCACATGAGTGTGCCACTCCCGGCTGCTGCTCATTTTAACTCTTAGAAGATGGTGGCACCTCAAAGGTAGAAGGTATACCTTGTCTATATCCTTTTATCTCCCACAGTGTTTAATAAGTTTTCTAGGATTTAGTAAGTTCTCGAAGTTTTGGTTCAATGAATGAATGATCTATAAAATAATTTTTGATTAATAAGAATTTTCATTTTCTGCCAGGCACATGCCTGTCATCCTAGTGTCTTGGGAAACTGAGGCAGGAGGACTACAAGTTCAAAACCAGCCTCTGTCACTTAGTGAGACTCTGCATCTCAAAAAAAAAAAAAATTCATTTTCCAAATTTTATACAAAAAAGTCACCTAGTTGTGGTAACTTTGGGTTTGATGTTAAAGTCCAAGGTTTCCCCAGCCTTCCAACTCTGTCACTCTCTGTGTGTTTTGAACAAGTCACTTGTTCTCTGGGTCTGTGTTTCCTCATCTGTAAAAAGGGGATACGAATGTTTTCAACGGTTGTTTATGAATATTGATGAAATAGTTTAGTCATTTGAAAATGTCTGGGAGCACCTACTGTATGCCAGGCGCTGCTCTAGGTACTTGGGTTACCATGGTGAACAAGGCAGCAGCGTTCCTGTCCTCATGGTTCTGTGGAGCAGCTGACCCCAAGGCTCAGAGTGCAGAAAACGCTTGCGGGAAGTGCTGAGTTCTGTGCAGACGGTAAGGCGTGGGCGGTCACAGTGCAGGCCCACCTGCTAGCAAGGAGCTTGGTGACCTGGAGGTGATATCTGAGCTGTGATGTGAAGAATGAGAAAGATGCATCTATTCTGTCATTGTGGGTTGAGGAGACGGGCATTCCTGGCAGAGGAACCAGCAAAGGCCCTGGGGGTCTGTGAGCATGGACATTCACATGAGCTGGCAGAGTAATGACGGAAGAGGCTCAGTCAGCAGGATCCCTGGAGCTGGGTTTTATTTCTGACTCGTCCTAGGTGCCCCCTGGGGCATTGCTTCCCTTGTGTGCAGACTGAGACGCCTCGCCTCTTCCCTGTCCCCTCAGACTGCCTGTGCTCAGAGAGGATCAAATGAGAGGAGGGTCAAGACGCTGGCAAGATCTGAAGTGCTGCACGGGTTCCTGGTGGCACCATTATTTGGAAACACGTTGCGCACAATTAGGGGATTTGGACTTTGAATTGGGCAACTAACTGGTGGATGAGGCTTCCCTGTGGAAAGCTGTGGTCACTCCAGCTTCGGCCTCAAATAATGCCTGTGCCAGGCATCTCAAAGCAAATTGATAAGAATTAAATGGATGTGACCGCAGGGATCTGAATCCAGCTGCCTTTTGGAGGCGTTGAACTCTGCCTTTTCTACTGAGGCTCTATACCTATTTGATATGTGCGATTGCCTTGTGGGTTCTTTTGGGTGAAACTATATTGGGGTTAGGACACATGTGTGTGTGTGTGTGTGTGTGTGTGTGCGTGTGTGTGTGTGGTGTGTTTTGCATTGTCAAAGAGCCTTCTGCCAGTTACCAAGCATTCTGATGCCAGTGAACCCTACACATATTTCTTCCATGATGGAACTGCACCCAGATGTGTCTAAATAACATAACAACAGAGCATTATTTCTAGTTTTTTTTCTTTCTTTCTTTTAGTACTGGGGATGGAGCCTAGGAGCACTCAACCTCTGAGCTACATCACCAGTCCTTTTTATTTTTTATTTTGAGACAAGGTCTCACTAAGTGGCCCTGACTGGCCTTGAACTTGCAATCCTCTTGCCTCAGCCTCCTGAGTAGATGGGATTGCAGGTGCGAACCACCAAGCTTGGCTACTTCCAAGTCGTTGGCAGTAGCACATATTTCCTTTGAACTTGATCTCCAGTTTCCCCTGACACCCCATGAAACACTTCCCTACATCTTTTGCCCCCCCAGTATCCTGTTCTTCACGCTTAAACTTTCATAATTTAAACATCCCAAGTGCCCAGAGACTCCTGTTCACTTTGAAGGTTGGTTGGGAGGTGAGACCTTTGAGATAATGGATGTGCACACAGGAAAGGTCACCGGTGCCGAGAGTCTGCAACTGTCAGGGAAAAGGAGCACACTTCCCATTTATCTGTATGGGAAGAAGTGCCAGGGGAATTTAATACTGTCTGAGTTCAGAACCTAACCAGGGTTGCGCCGAAATCCTTCCTGAGCTTCTGGAGGTTTAGAGACTTCACCGTCTCCTGTCTCAGCCTCTTCCCACCCTGTGTCTCTTGGTCGGACTCTTGCTCTCTGGCGTATGTTTCTCTCAGTCTCTCTTTGTCTGGCTCTCTGCTGTCTCTGCCCTACCACGCATCTCCACTGATTGGCCACAGTGGAATGAAGCTGTTCAGGGAAGGGAGCTTCCGTATTTGAAGCTTGGGGCATATCAAATGGAACAGGCAATGGCGACTTTTTTTTTTTTTTTTTCCCCAAGGCAAGATATCAGTTATGAATGGGTAAGCAATTAAAGATCAAAAGGATCCTATTTGCCCAAACTAGTGGATTTTAGAATGAGATGAAATGGAGATAGTAAGCATTTTTAAAAGAGAGGGGTGAGGGCCATGGAGCTGGAGGTACAGAGCTCTGGACCGAGGAGACTTCTTACTTTGGGTTCAGTCTTGGGCCACTTGTATACCATGTGGAGGGCGGGAGCCTGTGTCCAAGTGCCTGGGGAAGGTTAGCGGACTGGGGCTGCTAGATGGGGCTCTGCAGTCTGAAGGGTTAATACTAACCCAGCAGCTGTTGCCAGACTGGCTTCTTTTCCTGAGTCAGTGCCTGCTAGCAGTCTCCTGCCATCTCAGAATCCCGCAACTTGTGATTTTCAGAGGAGAATGCTGCCGGGAGGATTCCCCAGACACCCTGGAGCAAGCCTCTCCTGAAGCCCTTATCCCAGCACCTTCCCTGGGTGTGTTTGTCCAGGGAGGTGTGATGACTATTGTGCTCATTTTCTCTGTGTCTCTGTGTCCTTCTCTCACACACCCACACCCTGCAGAAGCTTCACTCCCCACCCCACAGCACATTCTCAGCTACAGAGACAGGGAGAAACTCTTGTGGAAGCACATCTGGCTAATTAATGGGGGGAAAGGATGTGTATAGCATTTATGATTTCAAGTAGCTATGGAATAGTATGTTCAACATAGAAAAATTACAAAATACAAACATAAAAACAAAATCCAACATATATTTATTTTCAAGTTAAAATTTTAAACTTTTTAAAATTAAAAGAGAAATCTATAAATAGGAAAGATATACACACTGGATGTGGTGGTGCATGTCTGTAATTCCAGCCATTTGGGAGGCTGAGACAAGAGGATTGCAAGTTGAAGACCAGCCTCAGCAACTTAGCAAGGTCCTAAGTAACTTAGCGAGACTCTGTCTCAAAAAAAAAAAAAAAAAAAAAAAAAAAAAGACTGGGGATGTAGCTCAGTGGTTAAGTATCCCTGGATTAAATCCCCAGTACTGAAAAAAAAAAAAAAAAGTAAATCAAAGGTAAAAAAATTACTCACGCACTTTAGAATGACCTGAAATAAAGGGCAAGATCCCCTGTTACTAAATCTGCAGACTTTTCCTCTTTTCTTTTTGTAACAGGAATTAAACCCAGAAGCACTTTACCACTGAGCCACATCTCCAGTCCATTTATTTATTTTTTATTTTGTGACAGGATGTCACTAAGTTGCTTAGGGCCTCGCTAGGTTTCTGAGGTTGGCTTTGAACTTATGATCCTCCTGCCTCAGCCTCCCAAACTGCTGGGATTACAAGCATGCACTAAGATGCCTGGCTCAATCGTTTACTCTTGAGATAGAAAATTTCAGAAATTTCCTGTGATTGTATATGCAATTAAAAAAAAAGAAACACAATCAAGAATATTAATGAATACACTGTTCTATACCTTGTTTTTTTCCAAAGGAAAGTATTCACATATTTATTACTGAACCAACCTACAGGTGCAGAGTATAGAAACAAAGAGAAAAATCATATTCCCCATAAAACATGTCTACCTGTCCAGAGAGCAGTGGCATTTCAACTTGATAGCACATGAGGCTGCAGTATAAATGTGCATGCCCTGCCATGAGCAAGTTCCCAGGGTCTCGGCCGGGTCTTTCTCCTGTCTCCTGTTGAAGCAGTACTGACCTCGATGTCAGCGTTCATCCAAACCCACTGGGGGAGGGAACCATTTTGCTTTTGTTTCTTTGTGTCTCTTTCTTTCTTTCTTTTTAGGCACTGGGGATGGAACCCAGGGGGGCTTACCCACTGAGCCACATCCCCAGCCTTTTTTGTACTTTATTTAGAGACAGGGTCTCACTGAGTTGCTTAGAGTCTTGCTAAGTTGCTGAGGCTGCCTTTGACTTGCCATCCTCCTGACTCAGCCTCCTGAGCCGCTGGGATTACAGGCATGCACCACCACACGCGGCTAATTTTTGTTTCTTGGCCAGGAATTGCTTGATCCTGAGAGTCTTGAATGTGGACACAGCAAGAGATGGAGTCAGGCACACACACCACGCCATGGTAGAACAAAGGATTGCCTTGTGTTTTTATTCACTACATCTCAGACACCTTTCCACCATAGCACACACAGAGGAATGGTTGAGTACGCAAACATTCCTTAGTTGTTGTGTGCAGTTATGAAATACCATGCCAACTTGCAAATAACTCTCCAGTGCATATTGGAGCACAAAGAGAGGCAAAACAAAACAAAACAAAAACAGAGACACTCAGCACTGCTGGGAAATGATATTTGGTTATTTGAGGATCGATCACATTTGTGCCATCTTTGTGGAAAGCTGTGGAAAATTAATGAATTGTCTCCTCTCTAATCTGAGCACTCCCACCATACGAATGACCTGACAGCTGAATGACCACCCCTGAGGTCAGCAGTGGCATGACCTGCATGCCCTTGTTGGAATGTACAAAGCTGCTGCCCCCGCCCTTTCCGGTGCAGCCATTTTCCCCGCCTCCCACCCACTTGTCAATCTGTGAACATCCTAGCTAGCTATTGGTTCATCAGTCAGCTTGCAAGTATCTTTCTCCGTTATTGGTCCCCTGTTAGCCTGGAGGAATTCAACGGCTTTACTGTAGCTACCCGCCATCTTTCCTCATCTTTCTCTCTCTCCTCCTCACTTTCTCTATCCTCCTCGCTTTCACACTCTCTTGCGTGCACCCTTTCTTGTTCCCTTTCTTTTCCTCTCATTTTCTCTCTTACCCTGCAGGGAGACACTCTGTTTGCTTAGTAAACTCCCTTATGTGATGTCCCGTGTCCAGCATGGTTTCCATGGGATCCCTTACACTTGTGACACCTGGACTCAGTCCCATTCTGTTGGGGGACTAGAGCAAGACAGTCCTGCTTCCCTAAGCCTGAATGGAGTTGAACTGGAGGGCGGTGTTTAGGGTCTGAATCTGGAATGTCCCACAAAGGCTCCTGCGTTGAAGGCTTGGGCCTCAATATAGCAACGTTCAAAGGTGGAGCCTTTGGCAAATGCCAGGGTCAGGAGGGTGCCAACCTCAGCAGTGGATGAATCTGTCAGTACATTCGTATTTGAATGGACTATTGGGAGGGGATAGAACTGTAGGAGGTGGGAGTTGGTTGGGGGGGCGTGGCCCTTGGGAGTGTGCCCTTGGGGACTCTCTTGTCCCTGGCCCTTCTGCTCTCTCTGCTTCCTGGCTACCATGAAGTAGCCACATGATCCCCACCATGATGCTCTGCCTCACCACAGGTGTCCACAGCAACAGGGTCAAGCAATTATGGACTAAAACCTCTGAAATTGTGAGCCCAAATAAACCTTTTCTTCTCTAAATTACATTTTCTCAGGTATTTTGTCACAGCAATGAAAAATGGTGCCTCTTTCTTAAAATGTGGAGTCCAGGGCAGAAACTCCTGCCCAGGTCTGCGGGTAGGCCTGTACCCTTGTATGACCATACTGGTTATTAAAATTTGAATTATATCCATACGCTTGGTAATTGCTGCTGCTCCGAGTTTCCAGTGCTTCTTCCCCATAACTCCATCCATCCTGTCCCTCTCCAAGGATCACCTCACTGGCCCTTCCCCTGATTCAGCAATCAAAAGTTTAATGTCAAGCATAGCCAGGGCCACCAGAACACTGCTCCAGAGCTATTGCTTGTGCCTGTTCTAATTGGCACAAGAGCAGATGGTGGGTGTTCTGATCAGGCTGTTCAATGGTTTGAGTGTTAACCTGCTTCTGAGTGATGACCAGTGTAAACCACAACCCAGCTTCTGCAGAGACAGTTTGTGACAGGGAGACAAGGGATGAGCCTAGTAAGGTGAGTATCATGAAAAAACAAAGCCCAGGTAACAGCAGGGGTGCTACGGGTCACACCTACTCCATCAGGTGGCACCCTAAGAGCCACTTTGACCACTGGGGTTGCAAGCATTTCTGGCAGGATCCCAGCAGCAAGGCAAACTGGAATTATGAAGGGTGGTGATCTTGCAACCCCCATGTGTCCTAAGAGCTGTGCTTGGGAGCTTGAAAACATCCTGCGGGGACCAGCGGTACACATTCAGGAGGACACGAGGTTGGTGTCAACCCTTCCTTCCCCGTCACTGTGAGGGACAAGTCCCTTCTTCAAGAAACTTAAAATGCAGGGGATGTAACCTAATGGGGTGGATTGGGTAGAAGTGGGATAAGTTGCTTTTCTCTGTCCTTGATTCTCTTAGGTAACCAGGGACCAATGGGAACAAAACCATAATCTGACTTACCCCAGATAAATATCTGTTAGCACTGTTGTTTCTTCCAGTCTTTTTTTTTTTTTCTATGCATCTAAATATAAATAGGTGGCTGTATTTTCATAAAATTGAAATGATTATGTTTTACTTAGTTTTGTATTCTGCTGTTTATACCTAACATTATATTAGAAGCAATGAATAAATCATTAAATATGCTTCTAGAACAGAATAGTTAATATTTATGTCATGTTTCATCACAGAGCTGTATCAAAATTTATCTAACAGTTCTCCCATTTAGGTGATTCCCAGGTTTTTGCTAAAATGAATAATTGTGTAGTAATCATATCTTTTCATATATCCTTTCCTTAGGATAAAGAGTCTCATCTTCAGAGGTATTTCTTTCTTTTTTTGTTTATCTTAGCTGCTGCCATTACATTTGATTTTCCCTTCATCCTTTTTATGGTCTCTTGCACTGATCATCTCCTTCAATTCTCTTTGAACCCCTCTAGGCTCAATGAGAGAATCCAGAGGCCAGTCAGCAGTTCTGGTCTGCGGGAAGCTCTGGTTTGTGGATTTTCCAGATGATGGGGCCGACTGTGGCCCCTGCCAGCAGCTCCTAAGTTTGTCTGTGTAGTGTGGGTATCTAATACAGCATGGAGTCTTTCTTCCTGTCTCCTCCTGCTTCTCTATCTCCCCTCTCTCATCTTCTCTCTCTGTAAAAGACAGATTTGCATAACATGACTCCATACTCACATCTGGGCACATAAAATGTAAGCCAGCTAAGGCGGGTTACATAAGTGAGCACAGCAACTTCTGCCACAACCTCGTGCTTGATGGGAGGAAGAAGAAGGTCCTAGAAAATAGACTGGCCAAACATGAGGACAGGGTCTCTGACAATTGAGTCCTGTGAGACAAGGTTCTAATCCAGGCTCTGCTCTCAACCTGCTGTTTGGATTTACGCCTCTCCTTCTCCTCAGGACTCAAGGTGCTAATCTTGGAAAGCAACCGTTGGCCTGACGGGTCCCCAGATCCCCTCTCGGGTTCTTCAGCTTGCTGGTTTTAAGGTCGAGGTTGTCAGCCTATTTAGAAATAGGGTCTTTGCAGATGTAAGTCATTAAGATGGGGTTATTCTCGATTACAGTGGGCCATAATCCAGGGCCTAGGATCCTTATAAAAAGACAGAATTGAAGACACAGAGACAAAGGAGAGAGTGTTACGTGAAGGTGAAGCAAAGATTGACATTATGTTTCCACAGTCCAAAAGATGTCAAGGATTGCAAGGAACCACCAAAAATTAGGAGAGAGCATGGAATAAATTTTCCCTTAGAGACTGAAGACAAATGCCAACACCTCAATTTTGGATTTATAACCTCCGACATGTGGGAGATCATTTTCTGTTGTTCCAAGCCTTTCATGTGCGGCACTTTGTTAGCAGACTTCTCCAGTCCAGTGTCCTGATGAGTTCCCTGACTCCCATCTGCTCCACCAGGCCACCATGAAGACGTTGACCTTTGCAGTTGACTTTCAAGAAAGATAAGTGTGTTTCTTGCTTTACACGTGACATGGGAGTCACGGGATTTGGGAGTCTTTTTCCCACTGACTCTGACTGCATTATATTTCAGATTTTTTTTTTTTTCTTCAGAGAATGTGAGATAGTGAAAGGCTTTATAAATAATTTAATTTTAGACAAGTACTTGTTAAGTTGCTTAGAACATCATTAAGTTGCCGAGGTTGGTCTTGAACTTGCTTGGATTATAGGCATGCACCACCACACCTGGTAATCTAGGGGTTCCAAATCTGTATTTTGGGAACCCCTGAGGTCTGGGAATATGATAAAATTATAGAAAGAATGTTGTGTGTCTATATATTTATGGATCCATGGAGGGGATCCTCTTAAAAATCCAGTTTATTGTTGAGATGTTATTTACATTAAAAATACAGATTAAGTATTTAATTTGATAAATCCATAATCTGATCAGCCACCATCTGAAGAGGATCTATAACATTTCCATTATCCCAGAAGGTCACTCTCTGTGGTCCTTCCTGGTCAATCTTCCCTCTACCTACCTTATCTCTATCAACCACTTTCTGACTTAATTCACCAGAGATTCCTGTTTTACTGTTTTAGGATTTTATGTGAATGGAATCACAGAGTTTTTACTTTTTGATCTGGTGTCTTTTGATTTGCCTACTTTCTAAAAAATTCTTAAAAACTTTTATAATTTTTATTTTTTCTTTCCACATTTTTTATTGGTGCATTAGTGTTATATGTAATAATGGGCTTTGTTTTTACATATTCATACTTGCTACTAATAATATAATTTCGCCTGTAACACTTCCCAGTACTCTCCCCTTCCCTCCTGTCCTCCCACCCTCTGGTCCCTTCCTCTACTGATCTCCCTTTGATTTAAAAAAAAAAAAAAAAAAAAAAAGACTTTGTAGTTGTAGATGGACAGAATGCCTTTATTTTATTTATTTGTTTTTATGTGGTGCTGAGGATCGAACACAGTGCCTCACACGTACCAGGCAAGCGCTCTACCACTGAGCCCCAGCCCTGCCCTGCCTTTCATTTTCATGAAATCCCCCCACCCCTTTTTTCCCCTTTTCCTCTCTAGCTTCCATATATAAGAGAAAACTTACCACTCTGACCTTCTGAGTTTTGGCTTATTTAATACAATGGCCTTAAGTTCCATCCATTTTCAGAAAATGACATAATTTCATTTTGCTTTATCTGCCTAATTTTTTAAAAGACTAACTTTTAGAACAATTTTAGGTTCCCTGCAAAATTAAAGAGATTTCCCACATTTTCCCTGCTCCAGCACAAAGGTAGCTTCCCTACTGTCAGCACCTGCTACCAGAGTCAGACATTTGTTACAGATGCTGAATCTGTGTGGACACATGCTTCTCACCCAAAGTCCACAGTCTACATAGGGTATGAGGTTCATTTCTTTCTTCTTTATTCAGTCCTGGGGATGGAATCTGCCTTGTGCATGATAACCAATGTTTTACCGCTAAGCTACATCCCCAGCCGGGAAGGGTTCACCCTCCCTCCCTCCCTCACTTCCTTCCTTCCTCCCTCCCTCCCTCCCCCCTCCCCCCCTCTTTTTTTTTTTTCTCTTTTCTTTCTTTCATACTGGGGACTGAACCCAGGTTGCTTAACCACTGAGCCACATCCCCAGTCCTTTTTATATTTTATTTTGAGACAAGATTTCACTGAGTTGCTTAGGGCCTCACTAGGTTTCTGAGGCTGACCTCGAACTTGCCGTTCTCCTGTCTCAGTCTCAAGTCGTTGGGATTACAGGCATGTGCCACTGTGCCTGGTAGGGTTCACACTCATTTTTTTTTTTTTTTTCTATTTGACTGTTTCTTTTATTTATTTATTTATTTATTTTTATTGTAAACAAATGGGGTACATGTTGTTTCTCTGTACATGGAGTAGGGTTCACTCTTGATGTTGTGTATTCTGTGAGTTCTGACAAAGGTACAATGATGTGTACCTCCTATTGTAGTTTTAAACAGGACATCTGCACTGCCCACAGTCCCTCTGGGCTCTGCCTACTCATCCATTCCTTCTTCCATCAGCCTGACAACTGCCGACCTTCCTGCAGTGTGCATTGCTTTGCCTTTTCCAGAATGTCCTATAGTTGGAATCAAATAGTATATAGGCTTTTCAGATTGGCTTCTTTTGCTTGGTAATACATATTTAAATTTCTGCTATGCCTTTTTATGTCTTGATCGCTCATTTCTTTTTGGTACTGAATAATGTTCCATTGTTTTTGTGTACTGCAGTTTTATCCATTTGCCTATCGAAGGACATCTTCAGAGGTTTACCAATCATTCTACGAACATCAGTGTGCAGGTTTTTGTGTGGACATAATTTTCAGCTGTTTGTGTGACTGTCAACGAGTGTGGTTCTTGGGTCATAAAAGAATGTTTAGTTGTGTAAGTTTCACAGACCGTCTTGCCAAGTAGCTCTGCCCTCTTGCATTTCCATCGGCAGTGACTGAGAGGATATCACTCCACACCTGGCCAGTATGTGGTGTTGTCGGTGTTCCAGATTTCGGCCACTTTTGCAGGTGTGTGGTGGTATTTTATTGTTGTTTTGATTAGTGTTTCCTTGATGACCTTTGAAGTGAGCATCTTTCTATATGCAACTTGCCTTTTGTGTATCTTTTTTTTTTAATTTCTTTTTCTTGTAAACAAATGGGATGCATGTTGATTCTCTGTACATGGAGTAACGGCCTACCATTTGTATAATCATACATTTACTAGGGTAATGTTGTTTGATTCATTCTGTTATTTTTCCCCTCCCCCTCCCACCCCTCTTTTGCCTTTTGTGTATCTTTTGGGAGGTAGCTGCTAAGTTCTTTGAGCCATTTTAAAATCAGATTGTTTATTGTTCCGTTTTAAGAGACATTTGTGTATTTTGTATAACAGTCCTTTATCAGTTGTGACTTTTGCAAATATTGTCTTCCAGTCTGTAGCTTGTCTCCTCATTCTCCTAGAATTGTCCTTCATAGAGCAGAAGCTCCCCACCATTTTTTATTGGTGCATTATAGTCCCATGTACCGATGGGATTTGTGATTACATATTCACACACAAACACAATACACAACATAACAATTTATTTTGGCCAATATCACTCCCCAGCATCCCTCACTCCCTTCCCCTCTTCCACCCTCTTTTCCCTTTCCTCTACCGATCTCCCTTTAATTTTCATGAAATCTGCCTGAATCTTTATTTTCCTTTTTCTCCCTGGCTTCTGCATGTGAGAGAAAACATATCATCCTAACCTTCTGAGTTTTACTTATTTCTCTTAACACAACGGTCTCTGGTTCCATCCATTTTCCTGCAAGTGACATAATTTCACTTTTCTTTATGGCAGAATAAAACTCCATTGTGTATCTAACCACATTTTCTTTATCCACTCATCTGTTGATAGACACCTAGGCTGGTTCCTTAGTTTGGCTGTTGTGAATTGTGCTGCTATAAACATGGTATCCATGTGTCACTGTAGTATGACGACTTTAATTCTTCAGGGTAAATACTGAGGTGTGGTATCGCTGGATCATATGGTGTTTCCAGGCCTTGTCTTTGAGGAACCTCCATGGTGATTTCCATTAGTGGTTGTACTAATTTACATTCCATCAGTGTGGTGCTCCTTATTCTCCACATCCTCTCCAGCACTTATTATTTGTACTCTTGATGACTGCCAGTCTGACTGGTGTGAGATAAAATTTCAGTGTAGTTTTGATTTGCATTTCCCTAATTGCTAATTATGTTGAATATTTTTTCACATATTTATTGGCCATTTGTATTTCTTCTTTCAAGAACTGTCTGTTAAATTCATTTGCCCACTTATTAATTGAATTATTTGATTTTTTTGGTGTAAAGTTTTCTGGAGGAGTTTTTAATTTCAGTGAATTCTAGCTTATCAATTCTTTCTATAATGGATGGAGTCTTTGGTATTGTGTCTAAAAAGTCATCACCAAGTCCAGGGTCATTTAGATTTTCTCCTATATTATCTTCTAGGAATTTTATAGTTTTGCATTTTATATTTAGGTCCATAATCCATTTCTGAGAGAGTATAGATTCACTTCTTTTCCAGGTGTACCAGCAGCATTTGTTGAATAGTCTTTGTTCTATTGTATTGTTTTTGCTCCCTTGCCAAAGATCTGTTGACAATATTACGTGAGTCTATTTTACTTTATTTTTATGGACTTTCTATTTTTGTTCCATTAATGTATTTGTCTAATATTTTGCCAATATCTAATTTTCTTGATTACTGTAGCTTCACAGTAAGTTCTAAATTTAGGTAGTGTCAGTCTCTTGACTTTGGTATTCTCTTTGCATACTCTGTTGACTATTCTAGGTCTTTTGCCTGTCCATATAAACTTTAGAGTTAACTTGTGAATTTCTACAAAATAACTTGCTGGGATTATTTCTATTTTTATTTGTTCTTTTTAGTTTTACATGACGGTAGAATGTATTTTGACATATATACACGGAGTATAACTTTCTGTTCTTGTGGTTGTACATGATGTGGAGTTAGACTATTTGTGAATTCATGTATGAATATAGGAAAGTTATGTCTGATTCATTCTACTGTTTTTCCAATTCCCATCCCTCCTTTCTTTCCCCCACTAACCCTTTGTTCAATCTGGTGAATTTCCGCTTCTCCCTCCCACCCCACCTATTTTAAGTAAGCATCTGCATACAGAGAGAACATTCAGTGTTTGGTTTTTTGGGATTGACTTATTTCACTTAGTATGATAGTCTCCAGTTCCATCCATTTACTGACAAATGCCACAATTTCATTCTTCTTTATGGCTGAGTAATATTCCATTGTGTATATGTACCACATTTTCTTCATCCATTCATCTGTTGAAGGGCACCATGGTTGGTTCCATAGTTTAGCTCTTGTGAGTTGAGCTGCTATAAACATTGATGTGGTTGTGTCACTGAAGTATGCTGATGTTAAGTCCTTTGGGTATATGCCAAGGAGTGGGTAACTAGGTCAAATGGTAGTTCTATTCCAAGTTTTCTGAGAAATCTCCATATAGCTTTTTTTTTTTTGCACTAATTTGCAATCCCACCAGCAATGTGTAAGTGTACCTTTTTCCCCATATCCTGGCCAATATTTATTATTACTTGTATTCTTGATAATTGCCATTCTGATTGGAGTGAAATGGAATCTCAGTGTAGTTTTAATTTGCATTTCTCTAATTGCTAGTGATGTTGAACAGTTTTTCATATATTTGTTGACCATTCATATTTCTTCTTCTGTGAAGTGTTTGTTCAGTTCCTTTGCCCATTTATCGATTGTTTCCTTTGCTGTGAAGAAGCTTTTTAGTTTGACACAACCTCATTTGTTGATTCTTAATTTTACTTCTTATGCTTTAGGAGTCTTGTTGAGGAATTCAGTTCCTAAGTTGACATGATGGAGATTTGTGCCTACTTTTTCTTCTAGTAGGCTCAGGGGCTCTGGTCTAATACCTTGGTTCTTGATCCACTTTTAATTGAGTTTTGTGCAAGGGGAGAAATAGAGGTCTAAGTTCATTTTATTACATATGGATTTCTAGTTTTCCCAACTTGCTGGAATTTTGATTGGGATTACACTGAATTTATATATCAATTTGGGAAGCACTAACATCTTCACAATAGTCAGTCTTCCTATCCATGAACATGGATTATCTCTCCATTTATTTAGTTCAAAAGATTTTTTTTGCATCAGAATTTTGTAGATTTCCTCATATAAATCTTATATATATTTTGTTATAGTTTAACCTATGTATTTAATTTCTGGGGTGCTAGTGTAAATGATATTTTGATTTTAATTTCAAATTCCACTTGTTCATTGCTGGTGTATAGGAAACTGATTTACATTTGAATATCAACCTTGTATCATGGAAACTTACTATAATCATTTATTAGTTCCAGGATTTTTTTGTTGATTTTTTTGGGATTTCCTTTATAGAATGATGATATAATCTGTGAACAAAAATAGTTTTATATTTCTTCCTTTTTAGTGTGTATACATTTTGCTTCCTCTTCTTGTCTCATTTCATTATCTGGGACTTCCAGTACAATGTTGAGAAGGAGTGGTGAGGGAGGAGACATCCTCGATTTGCTCTGTATCTTATTGGGAACACAATGAGTTTCTCACTGTTAAGTGTGATATTAGCCAAAGGTTTTGAATGTATTTCTTTTTTTTTTTTTGCAGTGCTGGGGATTGAACCCAGGGCCTTGTACTTGCAAGGCAAGCACTCTACCAACTGAGCTATATCCCCAGTCCTTGAATGTATTTCTTTTTATCAAGTTGAGGAAGTTTAATTCTATTCCTTGTTTACTTAGAATTTTTATCATAAAAGAAAGAAACTGAATTTTATCAAATGAGTTTTCTAAATCTATTGATGTAGTGATTGTGTGAATTTTCTATTTTAGCCTATTGATGTGATAAATTATGTTAATTGATTTTCCTGTGCTTATTGACTATAAATCTTCATTGTAAAGTGTCTATTCAAAATATTTTGCCCATTTAAAGCCAATTTAAATGATTTGTTACTTGCAAATGAAAGAATTTTGATCAAGACAACATCCATGTATGAGTATGTGATATTCCAGATTAATTGACCTGGTGTTGAGTATTGATAAAAAGGTAACGTTTACTCTTTGGAGTCCAGGTAGAGGGAGTAGCATAAGTAAAGCTACAGAAGTATATTCTATCAATGAATGAACCATTTAGTAGTGCATTATGACTGAGAATGGGAATTTTGTCACCAGAGTGTAGAGTTTGAAAGCATATGGAGATACAGGATTGTCCATCCATGTCTATGTTGACATTCCTTACATGTAGTGCTTGTAACTTTTTTCTAGGATTGGTATGGGATGATTTGACTTACTCCAGTGGAATGGCATGATTAAATGTGTATTAAAAATTCACAGGGGCTGGGGAGATAGCTCAGTCGGTAGAGTGCTTGCCTTGTAAGCACAAGTCCCTGGGTTCGATCCCCAGCACCAAGCAAAAAAGAAAAAAAAATTTTTTTCACAGAAAAAGTACCTACTTTATATATACCAGTGGACTTTTCCTATATCTTAAATTGTTCCATTACGGTTGTACATAATGATGGGATTTGCTTTTACATATTTGTACATGCACACAATAAAAATATAATTTGACCAATATCATTCCCCAGTATTGTCCCTTTTCCTCCCCTCCTCCTTAGCCCTCACCCTTTCCTCTACCGATTTCCCTTCAGTTTTCATGAGACTCCTCTAGTGCTCTTCCTTTCTAGTACTCTATTGAATAGGGATGGTAAGAGTGGACATTCTTGTCTTGTTTCACATTTTAAAGAAAATGCTTTCAGTTTTTCCCCATGCACTTTGATGTTAGTTTTGGGTTTGTCATATATAACCTTTATGGTGTTGACATAGCTTCCTTCTATTTCTAGTTTCTTCAGTGCTTTTTTCTTTCCATGAATGAGTGCTGAATTTTGTTGAAGGCTTTCTCTGCATCTATTGAGATGACAAAGCAATTTTGGCCCTTAATTGTATTTATGTGATGAATTACACTTATTGATTTGCATATGTTAAAGCATTCTTGCATCCCCTGGATAAAATCAACTTGATTATGGTGTGAAGTCTTCTTAATATGTTGTTAAATGTGATTTTCTAATATTTTATGAAGTATTTTTGAATTTAAGTTCATCAGTGATATTAGTTTGTAGTTTTCTTTCTTCGATGTATCCTTATTTAGTTTTTGTATGAGTGTGATACGACTTCAGAGAATGAATTGGAAGAGTTCAATCCTTTTCTATTTCATGGAATAATTTAAGGAGTATTGACATTACTTCTTCTTTAAAGGTCCCATAGAGTTCAGCTGAGAAACCATCTGATACTGAAATTTTCTTTGTTGGAAGACTTTTTATTACTGCTTCTCTCATTGTTGGTTATTGGTCTGTTTAGATTTTCAACATTCTCTTGATTAATTCTTGGCAGGTTACATGTGTCTAGAAACATATCCATATTACTTTTAGGCTTTCCAATTTATTGAAGTGTAAGTTTTCAAAACAGTCCCTAATAATCCTCTGGATTCCTATGATGCCTGTGGTGATTTGTCTTTTTTATCTCTAATTTTTATTAATTTGGGTTTTCTTTCTTTTGGTTAATTTGGTTAAGGGCTTATCAATCTTCTTTAACTTTACAAATAACTAACTCTTAATTTCATTGGTTCTTCGTATTTTTAAAAAATTCTCTATCTCATTGAGTTCAACTCTGATCTTAAATATTTCCTTCACATCACTGGCTTTGGAATTGGTTTGCTCTTCTTTTGCAAGGGACTTGAGATGCATCATTAGGTTGTTTATTTGGGATCCTCTGATTTTCTAATATAGGCACTCATAGCTAAAAACTTTCCTCTTAAAACTTCCTTCATAGCATCTTAGAGCAATCTGGTTTGTTGCATCAATATTCTCAATGAGTCTAAGAATTTTAAAATTTCTCCCCTGATTTCTTCTATCACCCATTCATGAATCAAAAGTGTATTGCTCAACCTCAATGTGTTTATATAGTTTCTGAAGGTTTTTTTGGTTTTGATTGCTAATTTCATTCCATGATAAAATTCATGGAATTATATAAATTATTTTATATTTGCAAAGAGTTGCTTTGTGGCCTAAAATATGGTCTATTTTGGAGAAGTTTCCATAAACCACTGAGAAGAAAATGTAAAATATTGTTGTTGTTTGATAAAATATTCTATAGATATCTGTTAAGTCCATTTGATTTATAATATTTTTCAGGTCAAAGAGTGTTTACTGAGTTTATGTCTGTATAACCTATCTATTGGTGAGAAAGGAGTGTTGAAATCACCCAATATTATTTACTGGTAACTACCCGAGTCTAATTCACGTAGTGTCTATTTTATGTAATTAGGTGCCTCGATGTTTGTCATAAATATTTACTATTGTTTTATCTTCCTGTTGAATTGTTCCCTTTATCATGATTAAGGGACCTTCTTAGTTTCTTCTAAGAAACTTTTTTTTAAAATAATAAATTATTCAACACTGACATTTTATTTTCTGAAGTTTATCATTTTTACAAAACAAAACAAAAAACAAAGAGCAGGTATCAAAAACGGCAGAGTTTAAAGATTTCTGCACCAGTTTTCACATAAGTCAGTGATTATGAAACTGGTAGCCAATGTAAATACTAAACACAGGCTAATTTCCCTCTTGCTCATATGTTTTTGGGTGGTTTTTTTTGAAGCTACTCTGTAATAATAGCTTTTTATAAGCATCATTCACTTTTTGAGAACCAATTTGGTTTGTCCAACAAAGTAAACAATTTTTTGCTGTGTGGCATTTTCTTTTTTTAAAAAACACTGAGCCGAACACAGAATATGTTGTTTGGAACTGAACCAAATCTTTTGAGATCCCAGTTACCCTGAAGAACACTGAGGACATTTATAGGGCATACTAAATGGTATATTAAATATTCATATACATCATCATAATGTGTAAGGCAGCTACTATTTTTCTAAAGAAATAATATTTCATTCAGAGGCTGCCCAGAGTTTGAACTATATCATAGTTTCTACATCCTTTTTTTTTTTTATTGTAAACAAATGGGATACATGTTGTTTCTCTGTTTGTACATGGAGTAAAGGCGTACCATTTGTGTAATCATAAATTTACATAGGGTAATGTTGTTTGATTCATTCTGTTATTTTTCCCTTCCCCCCATCCCTCCCACCCCTCTTTTCCCTCTATACAGTCCTTCCTTCCTCCATTCTTGCCACCCTCCCTAACCCTAACCCTAAACCTAACCCTAACCCTAACACTAACCCCTCCCACCCCCATCTACATCCTTTCTGATTTGGAGTAGTTTCCCCAAAGGGAGCCATATTATTGAAACAAAAGTTTTAATATCATGCCAAATAGGCTCTGATATTTTACAGATACACCTGTATAGAACAAGATTCCTTGTTCTGGACCCTGGGTGGCCACAAAGAAATCAAGAGGCCATGATAATTAAATGTTGAAAGGAAGTAGCATTCATAAAACTCACAGCATAATCTGGAGGCAAGGAGAAATGAAAGTGGAAATTAGTAGTGGTTTTCACTCACCACTTTTGCTTAAATAAGAGAAGTAATGTCCAGTTTTGCAATTAATAGCTGCCAGTTTCTCAAATAAATAAATAAATAAATATATACATATATGTAAATAAATGGATAAATATATACATTTATCCATTTATTAATTAAAAAAAAATAAAGATCACTTCCTGACTAGCAACGAGTTAGGAAACTGGCCTCAAATTCTGATCAGATCCCTCAATATTAGTCAAAAATAATATAAAAGAGCACAGAAATCAGCTGATAGGGGTTTAATATTATACAATTAAACCTGAATGTACATGATACTATACACAGACTGGTATACACATCATTGAAATGATTATGAGAGGATGAAACAATCCTACTGAAGCCAAATTTCCTCCACATTATCCCAATTTTCATGAAAGAAAATCTGGTATGTAATTCTCTTCTTTATAGCTATGAAAAAGGAAGCAAGAAGTCAAAACTGAGAGAAACAGATGCTACCCACAGGGCAGTGGTGGCATTTGGTTGTTTTGACATGAAGTCATGAAGTGTGTTTTTTTTTTTTTTTTTTTTTTTTTTTTTTTTTGATATGAGAGTAGCCACTCCTGCTTCTTTTGAGGCTCCATTTCCCTGGTGCATCAATTTCCCTTCTTTTGCTTTCAATCTGTGACTATCTTTGCCTGTAAGGTGGGTCTTTTGCCAACAACATACAGTAGGGTCTTATTCTTAAATCTATTCTGCCAGTATATTTCTTTTAGTTGGAAATTGAGACCATTTATATTAAATGTTATGGAGAGATCTTTATTAATTTCCACCATTCTGGTTGATTTCTAATGTACAATTTGGTCTTGTTTCTCATTTGCTTAGCTACTCTTGAAATGAGATTTGTTCTTTTGTGAGTTCTGGAGTTAGTTTTTATTTTTTTCTGTGTGGAATATTTCTCTAAGTATTTTCTGTAGTGCCAACTTAGTTTTAATTTCTGCCTATCTTTGAAGGTTTTTATTTCTGCTTCAACTCTTAAGAATAGCTTTGCTGGATATTGCAATCTTGATTAACATTTATTTTCTTTCAAGACTCGGAACACAGAATTCCAAGCCCTCCTGGCTTTTAGAGTTTGTACTGAGAAGTTATAAGTAATTTTAATTGGCTTGCCTCTAAATGTGACCTCATGTTTTTATCCTGAGGCTTTTAAACTTTTATTCTTATTCTGTATGTTAGGTATTTTAATTATAATGGGTCACGGAGAGGTTCTTTTTTGATCTTGTCTATTTGGGGTTCTAAATGCCTCCTGTATCTGAATGTTCATCTCATTTTCAAGTTTTGGAAAATATTCTCTTATAATTTCCCTGAAGAGGTTATTAATTCCTGTAGCTTACATGTCATAACCCTCTTCAAAGCCAATGATTCCCACCACCTCTTTTGTACTGAGATTGAATTCAGGAGTGGTTAACCACTGAGTCACATCCAAAACCCCTTTATTTTCAATTCCAACAATTTTAAATGTGTTCTCAGTATGGTCCCATAGTTATTATATACTCTGTTCATGTTTACTTATTTTATTTTCTTTAATACTGCCTGAATGTTCAAGGCTGGACACTTTGTCTTCCAGGTCTGAGATTCTGTCTTCAGAATAGTTTACTCTATTAGAGAGACTTTCAACTGAACTTTTAATGTGACTTATGTGTCTTTTAATTCCAAGATTTCTGTTTGGTTCCTTTTAAATATCCCTATCTTTTTATTTAATTTCTCATTCATATCATGTACTGACTTCCTTAAGTCATTCAGTTGTTTTTATCTTGGAATTCATTGATCACTTTTGTAATTATGCTTTCAGGTTCTTTTTTTATTTATTTATTTTTATTATTGTATACAAATGGGATACATGTTGTTTCTCTATTTGTACATAGAGTCAAGGCATACCATTTGTGTAATCATAAATTTACATAGGGCAATGATGTTTGATTTTTTTTCCCTTCCCCCCCACCCCTCCCACCCCTCTTTTCCCTCTATACAGTCCTTCTTTCCTTCATTCTTACCGCTCTCCTTATCCCTAACCCTAAACCTAACTGCTTTCAGGTTCTTTATGTGACATTTACTTCATCCACTTCAATATCTTTGGAGTCAGTTGCTGGTGAATTATTAACTTCAGAAAGTATCGTGCTAGGTTGGTTTTTTGTATTTTTTGAGTTCCTGTTTTGGGTTTTATGTATCTGTTGGAATAGTTTTCTCTTCTACTCTTATGTGTGAGCCTTTTTAGGGCACAGCCTTCTCTTGCCAAACTGTTCTGGAATGATCTCAATTGAAACCCCCTCATAGGTGTTGTACCCACAGCCTTTGTGTTAATTCTCTCTTTTTTTTGCTGTAGGAGTGTATGTCCTTGAGTGGAACCTGAGGGCCCTTCCCTACCATTACTACTTGGGACCTGGTCATTCATTTTTTTCCTCTCTTTTATTTGTATTAAAGTATATCTGAAGTTTGAGTGTGGTTAATTTGTGTGTGGAGCAGGGTGTACAGTCTTTTGGCTGGGTTTAGTTTAGTAGCTGGGTCTCTATCATGAACTTGTGTCCCTGTAGTTTCCCAGCAGTTTCTGAGGTTTAGTTCATAGTCAGTTGATGTCGTAGCTCTGGGCCCAAGGCAGAATATCATGTCTTCTCAGCCTAGTTCATAACATCCGGAAGCAGAGCTATACTAGTGGATTGTGGAAGGTCCCTGGAAATGTACCCTTTATGGAGCCTGAGACACCTGTCACTGGCATATGATAATTTTTCCTTCCAATGAGAACATGTATATTTAAAAGACTATGACGACTGTTGTCAAACAAGCCTGCTAAGGTCTTGGTGTCCCTCATGAAAGATAGGCTGCATTCTTGCTATGGGGATAGATTATATAATTTTTGGAAATTAACTATTTTTCCTCATTTGCTTTTATGTCTTTACAGCATATTATGAGAAACATGCCTTTCGGTTTTGATGGGGGTTGCTAATATGGGTTCCAAATTTCTTTCACAAGGAAAGCAATGAAAGAAGTCAGAACAGCCCTGAGACCTGCATCTTTTACTTTGTGAGACGAGCCATGCTCAGGATAGCCTGGACGGGTGAAGAATCCCACCTTCCAGAAGGTGGGACAATGCCAGAAGTATTTCACATCAGAGAAGGTTCTTAGTGACAAACAAGATATACTTTTGCTGTTTATTTCAGGGAAGGAATTCCTTAAAGATTCTAGGATGGTCACAGAAGCTCAGGAAAGGCCACTACAGTGAGGAAGACACTACTGCTCAGCATAAACGCTGGCACTCTCACTAAGAAGGTTAGGGAGTGGACTTCCTGCCTCATGAATTGAAATACTTTGATTATCTTATTTGTCAAATTATGGATTTGGCACAATATCTGCTTCTTCCTATTGCTCATTTTTAAATTAAAATGTCTCATAAATCTGATTGGCCAGACTAGATTGCATGCTTAAACCTGAGCTACAAAGAAGCCTGGAAAAGTGAGTCCTGGCTTCTCTCTTGTCAGAGGTGGGCTACTAACATGCTCACAGGATTCTAGATAGCTGTAATATGTGTCCATTGTTCAGAACAACACAATTACATATAAGTGACATTACTAAGTACTGCAGTTAGATGAGATTAAAAGGAGATGAAAACATTTTGATTAACTCTGTTTCTTTGATTCTAGGAAAATTAACAAAACAAAACAAATGCTTTGAATAAGGAGTGGAGAAATTCCTAATTTTATCAGGTCATGAAAGAGATTGTATGAGTTTATTTATTTGCCCGGTTTTATACATCAACCTATTTATATGCCTGCTTTGTCACTGAGCTAGCATTGTAGGATTAAAGAGGTTTTGTGGCCTTGTCTGGGAACCAGTCATCACACGGAACATTGTGCAGGGAACAGAGACAGCAGCAACAGCTGAGACAAAACTTCCCATTTTTTAACTGATAATCTCCTGATGCAGGCCCGACTTTGCTGGCTGCAAGAAGCATCTTGGCAGGTAATAAAGTCATGTCTGGAATTATGAAAATCTTTACATCACAAAGCCCAGTGTCCATTAAAATTTATTGCAAGGCTACAGAGTTGTCTCTTGGCATTCAGAGGTAGGAAGGGCAAGTGGGATTGAGCCAGGACTCTGAAAACACAGAGACCAATAATAGAGCGTCTCTGCCCCACTTTGTCTGTCTGTCTCTCCATCTGTTGCAGCATACTGTGTCATCTCTGCTTCTCTCTAGCCATCTGCTTCATTTTTTCTCTCTGAAAACTGATTTTCTCTGCTTTTGTAGAAAATGGCTACTTCAGATCTTTGTTTCCTTTCTTTTCAAGAGCCTGCAAAAACAACTAGGCGTTTCCAAGTCTGGATTCCAAGTGTCTGGAATAGATAATCCCCAGACAGTGTGACTTGTGTCTCCCCCAAATGCACGTTTACCTGGAGCCTCAGAATGGGACCTTATTTAGAAATAGGGTCTTTGCAGATGTAAGTCATTAAGATGGGGTTATTCTTGATTACAGTGGGCCGTAATCCAGGGCCTAGGATCCTTATAAAAAGACAGAATTGAAGACACAGAGACAAAGGAGAGAGTGTTATGTGAAGGTGAAGCAAAGATTGACATTATGTTTCCACAATCCAAAAGATGTCAAGGATTGCAAGGAACCACCAAAAGATAGGCGGGAGCATGGAATAAATTTTCCCTTAGAGACTGAAGACAAATGCCAACACCTCAATTTTGGATTTATAGCCTCCAGACATGTGGGAGGATAATTTTCTGTTGTTCCAAGCCTTTCATGTGCGGTACTTTGTTGCAGTAGCCCTAGGAAACTAATGCAATCTCCTTGGCCCATTTGGGTCTAATGTCCACCCAGGCCAGTTGTGGTCAGGGTTGAGAAGTTGAACCAGCGCCCCTAAAGAAGCTACTCTAGGGAGGGGCCGTGGAGGGGCAGGCAAACTGATGAACAGATATAACAATCTTTTCCATGCTTCCTCAAACCAGAGATGTCTGGGGGTACCCGGCAGTGACCAGGGGCAATGTGGGACTCCAGGAATAAGTCTTGACCGTTAGTCCTTTAGAGTTGATACGTCTCTTGTTACATTTGTGGGGATGGGATTTTGGTAGATTGAAAAAGTGCTGACAACCCTTTACTCCTCCCTGTATTCACAGCCTTTGCCTCACTTCCCTGCAAGAGTTAGACTCTATTTCCCTGCCCTTTCATTCTGGGCTAGCTTTATTGCTTGTTTTGCCAAAAAAATGCAGCAGGAGAGTTGGGTGTTGGTTCTCGGCATAGGACTCAAAAGCACTACGTGTTTTGCTGTTGCAACGTAAATGACCTCAACTAGCCTGCAGTGTGTAAAAGAGATGTGACCAGTCACTTCCATCGCCCCAGTCACCAGTCAACCAATTGCCCAACTTGTTACTATTGTCATGCTGGACCCACTGAATCCCAGCTGACCAGCCAGGGGATGGCAGACCATGAGCAAACCCAGTGAAGATCAACTGGTTCTGGTCCACACCAACAGAATCACCCAGCTGACCCATAGACTCTGGAGCACTTTTAAGATACTAAGTTTTGGAATGATTTGCTGTGCTGCAGTAGATAGCCAAATCAGAAAAAAATGGCAATCTGGATTTTAGTAAACCTCATATTTGAAAACTGGGAAGAATTTATTCATAAAACAGATAATTACTAGGTTCCATGTTAATAGCTGGGTCAGTTGGGCAAATCGTTATAAACTTCCTGGGTGTCAATTTCCAAATCTGGTAACTGAAGTTAGGGTTCTACGTTGATTATGGGAAGAGTAAAGGAGACAAACATGAAGCAGCACATGATGAATCATAAACAGGTATCATTTCTCTGTGTTCTTCCTATTGCTTCTTCATTGAAGCATTGATAACTTGAGAAACTAATAGAGTCCATGTTACAGACATGAGAGCGACATGCTTCTTACCCGGAAGGCCCAGCATGATCTGGCCTCTGAGCTTTCTGTTGGCTTCTCGTTCCTCCCTGGCTCATACCTCCTGAACAATGGTGTCCTCTCATTCCGTACACACCAAACACCTTCCCTTGTGAGAACCTTTGGGCTTCTGTTCTCTCTACCTCAGAGAGTCTTCTTTTCTCTGTCTTGGTTTGAGAGTTTTATATCATAATATAACATCTGTTTCAAGTATATCCCATGATTTTGGCATGGTTGTAGAGTTGACCTCTACCCCAATAACCTAATTTCAGAACATTCCCATCTCCCCAAAAGAAACTTCACACTCATTCTCAGTGGCTTCTTTTCTCCCCTACTGACCCCAGACACTAATATGGCTTCTGTGTCTGTAGATTTGCCTTTTTGGATGTTTTTATAAAAATTAAATAATTTTGCATTTTTTTATACACAATGAAATTTTATTTTTTATTCTTTTTTAAATTTTTTCTTTTTAGTTATACATGACAGTAGGATGTATTTTGACGTATCATACATACATGGAGTATAACTTCCCATTCTCATGGTTATATGTGATGTGGCCTTATACTGGTCATATATTCACATATGAACCTAGGAAAGTTATGTCTGATTCATTCTACTGTCTTTCCCATTCCCATCCCCCATTCCTTCCCCCATACCCCTGTCCAATCCAGAGAACCTCCACTCCTCCCATTCCCCTCCACCTATTGTGTGTTAACATTTGCATATCAGAGAGAACATTTGGCCTTTGGGTTTTTGGGATTGGCTTATTTCACTTAGCATGATAGTCTCCAGTTTCATCATTCACTGGCAAAAGCCATAATTTCGTTCTTCTTTATGGCTGAGTAATAGTCCATGGTGTTTATGTACCACATTTTCTTCATCCATTCATCTGTTTAAGAGCACCTAGGTTGGTTCCATAGCTTAGCTATTGTGAATTGAGCTGCTGGGAACATTGACGTGGTCACGTCACTATAGTATGCTGATGTTAAGTCCTCTGGGTGTAAATCTAGGTATGGGATGACTGGGTCAAATGGTGGTTCCATTGCAAGTTTTCTAAGGAATCTCCATACTGCTTTCCATAGTGGTTGCATCAAATTTTCAGTCCCACCAGCAATGTATGAGTGCACCTTTTCCCCCACATCCTCACCAACATTTATCATTACTTGTATTCTTGATAATTGCCATTCTGACTGGAGTGAGATGAAATCTCAGTATAGTTTTAATTTGCATTTCTCTAATTTTTGCATCTCTTTTAATGGCCTTTTTTTCCCCTATTCTTTCATCTCAGCTAAAGTCTTACCTCCTCTTCCCTCAAACTTCACTTCGCATCAGTTCCTTGTTTGTTTTCTTTGTAGAACTTAATTTTTAATTGTTTTACATTTTCGTTTACTTGATTTTGTCTGTCTAGGCTACTAGAAAGTACAAACCATCAAGCCCAAAAGGCAGCAAGTGTTGTTGATGATGTGGACAAATTGTTATCCTTATGCACCATTGAAAAGGAAGTCAATTAGTACAGCTGTCCTGGAAAACAGCATGGAGGTCCTCAGAAAATTAAAAACAAAACTACTGAATGATCTGACTCTCCCACTTTTGGGTATTTATCCAAAAGAATTTCAATCATGGACTTGGGAGATAGCTCAGCTGGTAGAGTGCTTGCCTTGCAAGCACAAGGCCCTGAGTTCATATCCCCAGTACTGGAAAAAAAAAAAAAAAAAAAAGAATTTCAATCAGGATTTTGAAGAGATATTACTGCTGTCATGTTCATTGCAGTGTAGTTCACAATAGTCACAATGGGAAACAAACTGAACTGCTGGATGAATACGTAGGAAAATGTATACATGCACTGGAAAATTATTAACCCTTACAAAGAAGGAAATTCTGTACAAATTCTGTTGTACCTGCAACAACCAGGTGAATCTTAAGGACATTTTACTCAGTGGAATTAGTCTCAGAAGGACATGATTCCACTTATATGAGGCATCGAAAAGAGTTAAACTCAGCTGGGGAGGCTGAGTCAGGAAGATGGAGAGTTCAAAGCCAGTCTCAGCAACTTAGAGAGGCCCTAAGCAACTCAGCAAGGCCCTAAGCAACTCAGCAAGACCCAGTCTCAAAAAAACAAAACAAAACAAAACAGAGTTGGGAGAGTGGAATGGAGTGGAATGGTGGCTGAAGGGAGGGGAAGTGGGGACTTGCTAATCAACAGATCGACAGGCACAGAGTCACAGTTATACAAGATGAACTGGTTGTAGGAACCTGCTGGGTGACATTTTGCCTATAATCAGTAACCCTGTGTTTCATGGTTTGTGGAAGTGAGGTCTCATATGAAGTGTTCTTATCACAATAAAATAAAATTTAAAACAGTGCTGAGTTTTAAAGAGAAGCTCCAAACTTCTCCCTGGTAGAGCTCATAAACTGTAACAAAGAGTACCCACACATGGCCACCATTGTTTGGAAGTAGCTTTCCTATTGAGGTCCAATACAGCACATGTCCCTTGCTAAATGACTGGGGAAACAGCAAAGACAGCGACTGATTTGTGTGCAGCATTTTCTAACCTTCTGTCATCTGGTCTGTGGAGCTCTTGGTTGGGGCTTTGCTTATTTTCTGGCATGTGGGGAGCGACGGGCCCTGCATTGTTCTCCGAGTTCTGTTAATACAGCTGGGCTGCTGGCTTGGTCCGTTGGCTGCCAGCGTGTTCTCCTACATCAGCTCCTGGCTTGTTTCTTCAGAGGTTTTGGTCTGAAGCGAAAGCATTTCCTTTGTTCATTTGCAAACTGAGGATTAGCAGCATCTAGACTTTCTGAAATGGGCCAGAAAAAACAATGTTTCACACAGAGGGAAGCTGCAGGGACCTGTGGGAGCTGTTGAGCAGACTTTGAACTGAGTAGAGACGGAAAAGAAGCCTTTTAGGGGTCCAGTGAGCATCCAGATCAGGAACCCTTGGTTTAGGGGTCCAGTGAGCGTCCATATCGGGAACCCCTTGGCTTAGGGGTCCAGTGAGCGTCCAGATCGGAATCCCTTGGCTTAGGGGTCCTGTGAGCGTCCAGATCAGGAATCCCTTGGCTTAGGGGTCCAGTGAGCATCCAGATCGGGAACCCCTTGGTTTGGCACATGTGCATCTGATGAAGTGGTGAAGTCCTGGCTCTGCTTCCTTCTCGAAGACTTTACCATTTCTGTGAGGAAAGGCTTCAATTTGAAAGCATTACTTGGGAAATGCCAAAGTGCACTGATCTCTTTACATGATTCTCATTTAATCTCCCAAACTCCCTGTTTTCTCCTTTTGTAATACGAAGAAAAACCTGAAGAACACCACCTAAGATCTCTTAGCTAGCAAGTGGCAGGGTTGAGATTTGAACCTTCTGATCACAAAGTTCCTGTCTTTAAAAAAATTATTGTTCTTAGTTGAAATAATTCTTAATAATTAGACTTATTAATTATAGGCCAGATACTGCAGTCCACTCTGTAAAGGACCTAGAGACAGAAAAAAAAAAATTATGTGGTTGTGCTTAAGTAACACATAAAAATACCTGGATGATGAATAGGCATTCAATTTTATCATAACCGTCTATGTGACCTTGGAGAAGTGACATGAACTTTCTGAGTCTCAGTTCTCAGGCAAGTAAAATGAAATAGTAATCTCTACCCACTCCAAAGGGTCATTGAGAAGATTTAGAGAGAAAATAGATCATTCATTCACTCAACCTATAAATATGTATCAAGTGTTAACCACGTGCCAGGCAGAGAGCTTTAGTTATTAATCTAATGGGGAACACGCTTGCCCCAACCCATCATGGAGCTTACAGCATAGAGAGGAAGATAGAAAAGAAGTACAGTAATGTAAATGAGGGATACTGTAATATCGGAAGCAGGGTGTACTATGGAAATGTGTAGCATGGACACTCAGCGTCCATGTGACTCCAAAAATCTTTGTGAACCTCAATAGCCCTGCACACATTATAAGGCATATTATTTTGTCCACAAAATTGAATTATCTAATTTCATTAAATAGGCTGAAGTACAGTGCTGTCGATCTAGAGTAATCTGACATTATGAAATCTATGTTTCTGCCAGAGACGGAACTGAAGAAAGTTCTGAAGTCTTGTTGGGGAAAATTTGGGCAGAATATTCGTAACCCTAAGGTAAACCAAATCCCTCAAGATTTGGTTTGAATGTGGATGAGAGGTTCAAGCCCAGGCCTGGACATTGGGTGACCCAGCTTTGTCACTGGCCTGGAGCATTCCCTGGGCAGGTCACTTCCCTGACCAGGATGTGAGGGCCACCAGGGCGGGGATTCTTTCTGCTGTTCTTTTGTTTGCTGAAGTATCCCAAGAACTTTGGACACAGCCTAACAAATTCTAAGTACTCGACAACTAGGAGGAGACGGACTGCCTGGTTGAAACCTTGAGCTCTCATTTTCCTCTTCTTCCACGGGAGGTGGAACTGAAAGGGACTGAGCTGGCCAATGAGCTCTTCTGAGTCCACAGTTGAATCATGACACACTAAACCCCATGTGCACAATGGTCATGGGAATAATGTCACTAGCATGTGAGTGCCTGGGAGTTTCCAGTTGGGTATATATGGTTTTAAAATACTTAATTTGGATCCAACTTTTCCCATGAATGTTTTATTTTTCTCATTGGTTCTTTGTGGGATCTCATGACAAGCTACTTGAATTTGTGAGAAATTATTATGGCATTCTAAAAGGAAATAAGCAAACAATACATTTATCATTATTAGTGCTGTTGGAATGAACAACCCAGAAAATATAAGATGACATTTTCTAAAGATGACATTTGAAAACACAAATTTTCAAGAAAAGTAAAGACATACATATTCGAATAGTTTTTTTTGCATGTACATGTCTGCGAATTTTGCACTAGCCTGGATGTTTAGAGAGTAATTGTTCTGAACAAGTTTATACATTGTTCAAAATAAGATGACATGAGCTTTAAAGGTGTTTGCTGAGAATCTGTCAAGTTGTAGGTACTGTGCACGCTCCTACTTATCATAGGGGGATAGATGCAGAAAGCTTATTATAGTGGCAACTGAGGCTCGTGCCATCTGCCCCAGAGGGAAACAATATGTATGAAATATTCAATGAACATTAACTATTATTGTTATTAGATAAGGTCCCAAAGCAAGTGATTGACAAAGCTGTACAAACCCATCTGTCTGCTTTATGAGTCCAGTAGTAGCAAAAAATAATGCCGCCGCCAAATATTCTCTAGTTAAATAAACATACATGTGTTTATTTCATATATATAGCGAAAATATATATGTATAAATATGTGTAGGTATATTTATATTTAAGTAATATATTTTTTCCTTTTTCAGTTCCATCTTAGGCAGCGTGTGCTGCCAAAACAAAAGGACCATGGGCAGGTGGCATGGCCAACAGAAGAGACTGGAAAGTCAAAGACCAAGATGCCAGCAGCTCAGATGCCTGGTAAGGGTCTCCTTCTTTGTACAGTACTGTTTTCTCATTGTAACTCACTGGTAGATAAAGAAGGGACAGAGACACAGCAAGCTCTATGTTTCTTCTTATAAGGGTACTAATCCCATTCTCAAGGGCCCCACCCAAGTGACTAGCTAATCCCAAAGACCCTGCCTCCTAATACCATAGCACTGGAGTTAGGATATCAGTGTAAGAATTTTGGGGGAACACGAGCGTTGTCTGTAACCAGCTCTATATATGTTATAAAAGTTTCTTGTTACTATTAATACTTTTTTTTTTAAAGTGTCTTTCTCCCTCCCTGACCTCCCTGGTAGAACACAGAGGGGTCTCTTTTGACTTCATGGAGTTCTGCCTTGTCAGAGAAGAATGTGCCTTTCTAAAGCTCATGTGACCTAACCCCATTTATGTGACTGATGGGAGTCTGATGCTCAGAGGGCTGGAAGGCTTCCTTGTGGTCACTTGGTGTATTAGTGCTGTGGTGGGGACGACAGCCCAACTTTCCTTGATGCCTTTGTGAGGAGCTCTGAAGTCTCCCACTGCAGCCTGGCTGGGAGTGGCAAGCCACTGCCAGAGGAGGCTCAGAGACAAGCAAGGCTGAAAGCTGTGACAGTGCTTCATACTGTCAAGTGCAGAAAACCACAGCAAGGAGTCTGAAGGCACTCTCTGGAAAATAGTGACAACAGGCAAGCTTTCTGCAGCTATGTGAATGCAGCCATTGCTTAGCGACAAAATTATTCATGTAAGAGCTGCTTTTCTCAGGACGCTCGTCAGTCTCCAAAGTCCTATAGGACAAAGTATTGGTGTTAGTTTAATCTCCTCCATTTCCTCTTCCTTCCATTGATTGCTCTTTCTGTTCATGCTATGACAGCATAATCCCACATGGAGTGGCGAAGGGAAACCTGGATTCAATCCCAGGAGAGTGGGCAGGAAGAAAGCTCTGGATACAAACTGCATAGCTTTGAGGCACAGCTCTGCTACTTCCTTGGGTTGTCAATCTGGGTGAGTCACTTAAATACAGGGAAAAAAGAAAAACCTTCGACCTTTTTAAGAATGTCAATTTGGGGAAAGATGCTGCTTCTCTCTGAAGCTCAGTATTTCCAGCTATAGCTCAGACAGTTGTCAGGAAGATTCTTACCACTTGGTTATTCTAGAATTGCAGTCTTACTGTGTCCTTCATCAGTCATAACCTCTTCCTCCCAGTTCCTGATGGTCCTGCCTTTGGACTTCTCTTATGATGTGTGTCCCACTCTTTGGTTATAATTATCTTCATCTGTGCCCCCTCATGAGCATGTTTACCCCATTGACTTCCTCATAGTAAATACTCACTAAAGATTTGTTGAGTGGTTGGACAATTATGAGAGTTTCTGGTCCCCATGCATCTCAGAGTGAGTGGTCATGTTGGTGTGCTATGCTTTTTATTAACCTTTTATCATAGATAACTTTGAATATGTCCCTAAGAAGAAAGAATAGCAAAATGAATGCCATGAGCCCATTACTCAGCAACATTAATCATCCATCACATCTAATCTGGTTGCATCTTGTCTTCACACCATCCCCTCCCCTCAGATTTTTAAGCAAATTGCAGACATCACATAAAGTTCTGTAGAAGAAATTCAGAATGTACTTCCAAAGGGAGGGTATTTCTATGTGTAACAACAATACCCTTAACACACCCAGAAAATTACAATGTATTTTTAATATTATTGAGAATTTAGTGTTCATGTTTCCCTGACTTTTTTGTGTATATATTTATATACATATTTACAATTTGTTTATCAGAATTAGGACTCAAATGAAGTACATGTATTGCTTTGTATTTTGTTGACATGTCCCTTAAGTCTCTTAAATTGTCTTTTTCTCTCTTCAATTCTGTCAGTTATCTTCTTTGTGTATTTTGGGGCTCTGTTGTTAGGTGCATATATTTTTATAATTGTTATGCATTCTAGATAGATGATGAAAATTTGAAATGTTTTCTTTGTCTATATCTTTGTCTATATTAACAGTTTTTGTTCCAAGGTCTATTTCATATGATATAGTGTAAAAAGTCCATCTGTCTTTTGCTTGCTGTTTGCATGCTGTCTTTTCCAGTCTTTTTACCTTCAATTGATTTGGGTTTTTGAATCTAAATTATGTCTCCTGTTGACAGCATATGGTTGGTTCATTTTAAAAAATATCCACTCTGCCTAAAAGGATGTTTGATATATTTGCCTCTAACATATTTACTGATAAAGTGGGTTTGTATGTGCAGTTTTACTATTTGTTTTCTAGAAATCTACTTATTTTTTGTTCCTTTGTCCTCAATTTTTACCTTGTGTGTTAGATGCAGATATTTTCCAGAGTACAATTTAAATTCCATTGTTATTTCTTTTATTATAGTCTTGAATTTAAAATTTTTGAGATTACAATTAACATCTTGATTTAAAACAACTAGTTTGTATTAGTACCAACTTAATTTGAATAACATTGTTCCTTATAGTTTTTTTTTTTTTTTTGTATTGTGGATTGAACTCACAGGTACAACATTCTTGACCCTTTTTACATTTTATTTTAAGACAGGATCTCACTAAGTTGCTGAGGCTGACCTTGAACTTGTGCTCCTCCTGCCTCAGCCTTGTGAGTTGCTGGGATTACAGGTGTGTGCTACTATGCCCAGCTACAAATTAAATCTTTAAGCATTGTATGCTTGTCAACACAGATTTATAATTACTTTATTCAGTTGTATTTTATGTCATATAGGAGAAAGAATTTCAAAGGAACAATATTTCTATGGTGGCTTTTATATTCATCTACATAGTTACCTTTACTGGTACTCTTACATATTTATTTATATGCATATTATTTGTTTATTTTTGTGCTGAGCATTGAACCCAAGGTCTCCTGCATGTACTCTACCTATGAGCTACACACTAGCCCATTCCTTTTATTTTTTCATGTGAATTCAAACTATGATCTAGTGTGCTTTTATTTCAACCCAAAGGATTTTCTCTAGGATTTCAAGTAGGGCAGGTCTGCTGGTAACCAATTCTGTGTGTTTGTTTATCTGTAAACGCTTAATTTCTTCTTGGTTTCTAAAGGACAGATTTGGCACACACGGCATTCTTAGTTGATAGAATTTCTGTTGATGCCACCTCACTGCCGTCTGGGCTTGAAGGCTTCTAGTGAGAGGCGCAGCTGTTCATTTATGGAGGATCCCTTATAGGTGACAGAAGGGCTCCCTCTTGTGCCTTTGGGATTCTTTCCTTGTCTTTCAAGGAAAGACATGGTTTGGTCATGATGTTCTAGGTGGGGAGTCTTTGAATTGATCCCACTAGGAGTTTGTTGAGATTTTTGGAGGTACCAATGCTTTTCCATCAGATTTGGCAAATTTTGGCCATTGTTTCTCCAAATATTCTTTGTGTTCCTTTTATTCTTTTTACTGAACCTCTCATTATGCTCACATGGCTCAGTGGATGTGTCCACAGTTCTCCAGGTTCGTTTCCTTCATTTCCCTTCTTCATTACTCAGACTAGATCATCCGAACTGACTCACCTTCCCGTTTAAGGATTATTATCTTTCACTTGCTCAAACCTTCTGTTGGGTCCTCTAGAGGATTTTTTCACGTGATTATCGTAATTTTCATCTCTGGAATCTTTATTTGCTTCTTAAAATAACTTTTATCTCTTTATTGATATTTGATTTGGTAAGATATCATTCACATACTTTCCTTAGTTCTACAGATGTGGTTTCCTTTAGTTTTTAAATAATAATTAAAAGAGCTGCTTAAAGTTTTTGTCTAGTAAATCCAATGTCTGGACATCCATGGGGATAGTTTTTATTGATCTACTTTATTCCCATAGTTTGGCCATGTATTCTTATTTATTTGCATGTTTCATTTTCTTTGTTGAGAGGTGGGACATTTTTAGTAATGTAATATGACAATTCTTCCCCTTTACCAGAGAAAGATTTGTTTTTATTGCCATTTGCTATTGTTTGTTTAGTGATTATTAAAAAAAAAATAAGTCCTTTGTAGCTTGTATTCCTTCTCATGTATGGTCCATCAAAGCCTCTGGTCAGTTAGCTTAGATAGGTCAGTTAACAATTAGAGATTTTCATAAACGTATGGAAAAATGTGTCTGTGCTCTTGGTGAAGGGCTCTGTTTCTGCTGCGGCACAACTTCAATGTTCAGCCATGTAGTTTACAACTTTACTTTAGTCCTAACTTTTACTTTGAACAGTGCCTCAGTATTAGCTAGAGATGTCAGCATGCATAGAACCTGGTGTTGGCATGCAGACTTCTAAATGGACAGCAACATGTTAGAGCTCTTCAAAACTATCTACAGACATTTATTTCTTATTTATTCCTCTTGAACTTTTTGGTTAGCCTATTACTTGTCTCAACTAATATCCACTACCCTAGGCACCCAGGATATTAAACAGCAACTGCTTGGATAAATACCTCTGGAGAAAAGTTTCACTGAGTGAGCTCCAACTCAGGAGTGAGACAAATGGACTTCAAGTGGGATCCTCCAGGGAACCACTAACCAGCTTAAATGATAATTCCCTGAGCACAGGGCTTTGAAGGAGCTCCAGCCCCTTCGTGCCCCTTCGTTGACTGCCAGGCTGCTGCCCTTCCGCATGATGGCAGGCTCTTGGTTTTCCAGTACTGCTGAGCTGGGGAAAGGGAAAAAACTAGGACAACTCAAAATATCACAAAGCTTATTGTTCTTACTGGGATCCTTTAATTTCCCCTGGGTAAATTCTCCTCAGATTTCAGCAAGACTTTGGCAGATTTGTAGATCTCTAAAAAAGATGATTCTGACAATTTTTGCCACTATTCTCGTTGCTTTTATGGAGAAAACTTTTGGAGGTTTTTACTGTGCTATTTTCACTGATAGTAGCTCCCTTTTAAGTTTCATTTAATCTTTAGTTTCCCGCACCATCATTTATCTTTGAAATATTTTTTGGTTGATGAAATCAGATTATTTCCTTTATCAAATCTAGATTTGCTGATTGCATCCATGTGGTATCACCTAACATGTTCCTCTATCCCTGAATTACTATATTTTGTGAGTTAAGAGTTGCAATCATTTTGGTATTTGGTTTGTTTTTGCAAGACTACTTCATAAATTGCTATGTTCTTCCAAGAGAAGGCACATAAATCTGATCTTTTCAAAAATGATTTTAATACTATTAGTGGATCGTTGCAAACATCTGTTGATACATTGGGGCTTGCAAAATGGTAATACTCCAATGATTTCATTTATTCATAATTTAATACTTGGAATTCTTGTATAATGAAAAACTGCCTTCATCAGCTATAGTTCAGAGAAGATAAGCATAAGCAACTTGGAAGGCTGAGGCAGGAGGATTCCAAGTCAAGGCCAGCTTGGACAACTCAGTGAGACCCTATAGAAAAGGAAAAAAAGAGTAAGCATAATAAATTGGTATTTTCATTGCTGGTGGGGCTGCAAATTAGTGCAGCCACTCTGGAAAGCAGTGTGGAGACTCCTTAGAAAACTTGGAATGGAACCACCATTTGACCCAGCTATCCCACTCCTTGGCCTATACCCAAAGGACTTAAAATCAGCATATTACAGAGATACAGCCACATCAATGTTCATAGCTGCTCAGTTCACAATGGCCAGATTGTGGAACCAACCTAGATGTCCTTCAATTGATGAATGGATAAAGAAACTGTGGCATATTTATACAATGGAATATTACTCAGCCATAAAGAATGATAAAATTATGGCATTTGCAGGCAAATGGATGAAATTGGAGAATATCATGCTAAGTGAGATAAGCCAGTCTCAAAAAACCAAAGGAAGAATGATATCGCTAATAAGTGGATGATGACACATAATGGGGGGTGGGAGGGGTTAGTGTTAGGGTTAGAGTTAGGTTTAGGGAGGGGGGCAAGAATGGAGGAAGGAAGGACTGTATAGAGGGAAAAGAGGGGTGGGAGGGGTGGGGGGGGAGGGAAAAAAAATAACAGAATGAATCAACCAACATTACCCTATGTAAATTTATGATTACACAAATGGTATGCCTTTACTCCATGTACAAACAGAGAAACAACATGTATCCCATTTGTTTACAATAATAAAAAAAATAAATTGGTATTTTTACAAAAGGAAAATAGGGATTCATTAAGTTGATTTAATCATGGGAGAATTGGGCATAGTCTCTGGCATAAATGTTAAAGAGACCAGTAAAATGATGATTGTGTAGGATGGTCAAGTCTCCATTAGTTGGCACTATAGTTGTTCTTTGGGAAGTAATTGTTTTACCTTAGGGAAATAATCTGACAGTCCACCTGTCAGAATAGGTGAAATCCCAAGGCTACAAGCCATCATAGCAAATGAATAAACTATTTTACTTTTAAATTCAATAGAAATTAGGAAGTGGGGTCAGGGGACAGATTAAGGGCCATAGCTGTTTTAAGATTAGTAATAAATAACAGAAAACAGAAATAACAATTTTACATAAACTAAAAAGTTATTTCTCTCATGTATAAATGGATGTAGTTCTGTGGTGTCATCAGGGATCCAAGCTCTTTTGCTTTTATTCCGGGGCCACTTATTCAAGTTCAAATGCCTTCTGGTGTTCTGGTCATTGTCTCTACATCCTAACCAGCAGGAAGTAGGAGGGTAAAGGAGCACATGCCTCTCTCATTAAGGACATTTCCCAGGAATCATGCACATGACTGATTTCCTCTTTCATCCCATTGGCCATAATATATGGCTTCACATGATTTCATGGAAGACTGAGAATTGTCTTTCCTGAGATCATATGCCCAGGTAAAAACTAAGGATCCCACTATTGAGCAAGAAGGGAAAACAAATATTGAGAATGACTAGCAGTCTCTCCCACAGAGAAGAGAGAAGAGAGGACACAAAGCTGGGGTAAGTAACCAGTAAGAATTTTCTAGAAATGTAGTACAAATGAACTCTCAAGAACAAAGATGCTAGCTAAACTTATATTCTTCCAGAAATAGACATTGAAACCAGCAGTTTATCTAGTAGTAAGTTTAATTTTATATATATATATATATATATATATATTTCTTTTTTTTTTTTTTTTTTATGATTACTAGGGATTGAACCCAGGGCCTTGTGGGTGTTAGGCAAGTGCTCTAATACTGAGCTACATCTCAGTATTTATTTAGGATGTGATTCCAGGACATCAGTAGGGGAGTGGAGAAGTGAGGCAAGGACTACCAACATGGAGTGCATTTTAAGTCACATTTGCTACTGTGGGAAACCAATTTAAGTCTGCTGATCAACTCTGGGACTTACAGGACATTTGCTCAGAATTACCCCAGTCCAGAAGGGAGGGATCAGGGGCATTGATATACCAAATCCTGTCCATTATTGGTTGGGGATTACTTGTAGGAACTGTTAAATCTCTAGTACGTTTAACCTCCTGTGGGCGTAGGCGGAGCTGGCTCTGCCATCAGAGGAAGTCTTTGACCAAAGGAAGTCGAGCCATCTTGCTCTGCCATGTAAGGTCTGATGGGATTGGGTGAGGCCCCCATACTCAGCTGTCGACATCTAATATTCTCTTTGATTGTTTTGTTGAACTGTAGTTCTTCTCTCAGCTTTTAGAAATAAGTTCCTGACCGGGTTATGAGGGTACAGTTTAGAGATTGAAGAGGTGGAACAATGAAATGATCCACAAATCAAACTAAACTAGGAGTTTAATCTAGAAGAACATGATAACATAAATAGGCTGTGATTTGCAAAAATCTTGGGGAAGATTTTGGATTTCTAGACTGCAAGGGCACACTGTCTGTTGATCTATAACAGATTACTCCAAACCTTAAAGCAAAACCCAGTATCTCATACTCCTGTAGTTTAGGAATTCAAGCATAGCTTATCTGGGTCAACTGCTGGAGGTGCTCTCACGAGTCTACAACCAAAGTGTCAGCTGTGGCTGGGGACTTATCTGAAGGCTGAACGAGAGAAATGTATTTTTTTTTTTTTTGATAAAATGCCTAATTCCTCAAGGGCTGTTGGACTGAGGCCTGTGTTTTCTTGTGAGCTGTCGGCTGAAGACTACTCTGAGTTCCATTATCAACGTCAACAAGAGAGTTTGTTAGCAAGACAAAAATCACCACCTCTGTTAGTCAGTTTTGTGTTACTGTGACAAAATACCAGAGAAAAGCATTAAAAAAATTTTTTTAGTTGTACATGAACATAATACCTTTATTTATTTATTTTTATGTGGTGCTGAGGATCAAACCCAGGGCCTTGCACCTGCTAGGTAAATTCTCTACCATTAAGCTACAACCCCAGCCCAGTGAAAAGCATCTTAGCAGAGAAAAGATCTATTTTGACTCATGGTTTTAGTCCATAGTAAGTTAGCTCCATTATTTCTGGGCCTGTGGTGAAGCTGTGTCATGGTTCAAGGGCATGGCAGAATAAAGCTACTCACTTCATGTTGGCCAGGAAGCAGAGACAGAGAGAGAAAAAAAGGGACTGGAGACAAGATATACCCTTCCAGGGCATGCCCTCAATGACCTATGTCCTCCAACCAGACCCTACCACCTCGTTTCCACTATAGTCTACTGAATTATGAACCCATGAATGGATTAACACATTGATGAAGTCAGAGCCTCATCACCCAGTTATTTCCCAAAAGCTTTAATGCACTGGGGACCAAGGCTTCATCACATGAGCTTTTGGGGATATTTGAGATCCAAAGCATCCTTCATAATCTAATCAGTCATGGAAATGATGTTCCATCATATCGTCTATATATTTTTTGTCAAATTCAAGTTGTTAAACAAAGTCCACAGTCAAGGGAGGGTATAAGGATGTGAATGGTAGGAGGCGGGAATCTTCGGGGGCCTAGCACATACAGCATGCAGCTTGTGTGTACACACGTGTGTGTATCGCATACCTGTAATTCAGTTGCACTCCTCTAGAATCTGCAGATGCAGTAGTAGGACAAAAAGATCAAAATATATTTTACCTTCTCTGGATGACAAGGGCAGAGAGACCCTAGCTGACTGCTGGATTTCAGTTGGTGCTAAGACACTGGTTGTTCTCTCTGTAACTGGAAACACGCTTGATCTGATGAGGGGTAGGAAACATCTTTCTGTTTCTGAGATGTGTCTTTATGAGGACTTCTTTTCTCACAGAGGACTGGATGTTGGGCTGTTTGCCTTCTTTGCTTTCTTCTACTGAGATTGTGAGAATTCAGGAAGGACAGAGGAGAGAGGGAGCCCACTCTGAAACTTACGTGAGGGCAAAGCTAGAGAAACCAATTGTAGAGCGTGATTCTCTCTAGCAGAGGGGATGGGAGAAGAGGTTTCAAAGAGGTTTACCCAAGTTTATCATAAAGCTTCTTCTCTGGGTCTTTAAGACTAACGTTTCCTGTGGAGAAACAGTCAGTGCCTAACCTCTGGTACCAATTCCTGCTCCTCAGCTCCCAGAGTGCATCTCTGGTTTTTTTTTTTTTTAATTTATTTTTATTGTAAACAAATGGGTTACATGTTGTTTCTGTTTGTACATGGAGTAACAGCATACCATTTGCATAATCATACATTTACATAGGGTAATGATGTTTGATTCATTCCGTTATTTTTTCCTTCCCCCCACCCCTCCCACCTCTCTTTTTCCTCTATAGAGTCCCTCCTTCCTCCATTCTTGCCCCCCTCCCACCCCCCATTATGTGTCATCACCCTCTTATCAGTGAGATCATTCATCCTTTGGTTTTTTTGAGACTGGCTTATCTCACTTAGCATGATATTCTCCAATTTCATCCATTTGCCTGCAAATGCCATAATTTTATCATTCTTTATGGCTGAGTAATATTCCATTGTATATATATACCACAGTTTCTTTATCCATTCATCAGTTGAAGGACATCTAGGTTGGTTCCACAATCTGGCTATTGTGAACTGAGCAGCTATGAACATTGATGTGGCTGTATCTCTGTAGTATGCTGATTTTAAGTTCTTTGGGTATAGGCCAAGGAGTGGGATAGCTGGGTCAAATGGTGGGTCCATTCCAAGTTTTCTAAGGAATCTCCATACTGCTTTCCAGAGTGGCTGCACTAATTTGCAGCCCCACCAGCAATGTATGAGTGTACCTTTTCCCCCACATCCTCTCCAACACCTATTGTTGCTTGTATTCTTGATAATTGCCATTCTAATTGGGGTGAGATGGAATCTTAGTGTAGTTTTGATTTGCATTTCTCTTATTACTAGAGATGTTGAACATTTTTCCATATGTTTGTTGATTGCTTGTAGATCTTCTTCTGTGAAGTGTCTGTTCATATCCTTAACCCATTTGTTGATTGGGTTATTTGTATTCTTGGTGTAGAGTTTTTTGAGTTCTTTATATATTCTGGAAATCAGTGCTCTATCTGAAGTATGAGTGGCAAAGATATTCTCCCACTCTGTAGGCTCTCTCTTCACATTGCTGATAGTTTCCTTTGCTGAGAGAAAGCTATTTAGTTTGAATCTATCCCAGTTATTGATTCTTGCTTTTATTTCTTGTGCTATGGGAGTCCTGTTAAGGAAGTCTGATCCTAAGCCAACAAGTTGAAGATTTGGACCTACTTTTTCTTCTATAAGATGCAGGGTCTCTGGTCTGATTCCAAGGTTCTTAATCCACTGTGAGTTGACTTTTGTGCAGGGTGAGAGATAGGGGTTTAATTTCATTCTGTTGCATATGGATTTCCAGTTTTCCCAGCACCATTTGTTGAAGAGGCTATCTTTTCTCCATTGCATATTTTTGGTCCCTTTGTCTAGTATGAGAAAATTGTATTTATTTGGGTTTGTGTCCGTGTCCTCTATTCTGTACCATTGATCTACCTATCTATTTTGGTGCCAATACCATGCTGTTTTTGTTACTATTGCTTTGTAGTACAGTTGAAGTTCTGGTATTGCGATACCCCTTGTTTCATTCTTCCTGCTAAGGATTGCCTTAGCTATTCTGGGTTTTTTATTCTTCCAGATGAATTTCATGATTGCTTGCTCTATTTCTGTAAGGTACATCATTGGGATTTTAATTGGAATTGCATTGAATCTGTATAGCACTTTTGGTAGTATGGCCATTTTGACAATATTAATTCTTCCTATTGAAGAACATGGGAGATCTTTCCATCTTCTAAGGTCTTCCTCAATTTCTTTCTTCAGTGTTTTATAGTTTTCATTGTAGAGATCTTTTACCTCTTTGGTTAGATTGATTCCCAAGTATTTTATTTTTTTTTTTTTGAGGCTATTGCAAATGGGGTTGTTTTCCTCATTTCCCTTTTAGCTGTTTCGTTGCTTGCATAAAAAAATGCTTTAGATTTATGCGTGTTGATTTTATAGCCTGCTATTTTGCTGAATTCATTGATGAGGTCTAGAAGTTTTCTGGAGGAGGTTTTTGGATCCTCTAAATATAGAATCATGTCATCCGCAAATAGTGACAGCTTAAGTTCCTCTTTTCCTATTCGTATTCCTTTAATTTCTTTGGTCTGCTTAATTGCTCTGGCTAGAGTTTCGAGGACAATGTTGAATAGAAGTGTGAAAGAGGACATTCCTGTCTTGTTCCTGTTTTTAAAGGGAATGGTTTCAGCTTTTCTCCATTAAGAATGATGTTGGCCATGGGCTTAGCATAAATAGCCTTTACAATATTCAGGTATGTTCCTACTATCCCTATTTTTTCTAGTGTTTTGAGCATGAAGGGGTGTTGTATTTTGTCGAACACTTTTTCTGCATCAATTGAAACAACCATATGATTCTTATCCTTAAGTCTGTTGACATGATGGATTACGTTTATTGATTTACGAATGTTGAACCATCCTTGTGTTCCAGGGATGAACCCCACTTGATCATGGTGCACAATTTTCTTAATATGTTTTTGGATACGGTTTGCCAATATTTTGTTAAGGATCTTTGCATCTATATTCATCAAGGATATTGGTCTAAAATTTTCTTTCCTTGATGTGTCTTCCTGGTTTGGGTATGAGGGTGATATTAGCTTCATAGAATGAGTTCGGTAGGTACCCTCCTTTTCTATTTCCTGGAATACTTTGAGAAGTATTGGAATGAGTTCTTCTTTGAAGGTCTTGAGAACTCAGCTGAGAATCCGTCTGGTCCTGCGCTTTTCTTGGATGGTAGGTTTTTAATGGCTCCTTCTATTTCATTGCTTGATATTGATTTGTTTAAATTGTGTATGTCCTCCTGGCTCAGTTTGGGAGGAGCATATGTCTCTAGCAATTTCTCAATGTCTTCGGTAGTTTCTATTTTGTTGGAATACAGATTTTCAAAGTAGATTCTCATTATGTTCTGTATCTCAGTGGCGTTTGTTGTGATATTTTCTTTTTCATCACGAATTTTAGTAATTTGCGTCTTCTCTCTCCTTCTCTTTGTTAGTGTGGCTAAGGGTTTGTCTATTTTGTTTACTTTCTCAAAGAACCAACTTTTTGTTTTGTCAATTTTTTGAATAGTTTCTTTTGTTTCAATTTTATTGATTTCAGCTCTGATTTTAATTATTTCCTGTCTTCTGCTACTTTTGCTGTTATTCTGTTCTTCTTTTTCTAGGGCTTTGAGCTGTAATGTTAGGTCATTTAGTTGTTGACTTTTCATTCTTTTCTGGAATGTGCTCCATGCAATGAATTTTCCTCTTAGTACCGCTTTCATAGTGTCCCAGAGATTTTGATATGTTGTATCATCATTCTCATTGACCTCTAAGAATTTTTTTATCTCCTCCCTGATGTTTTTTGTTATCCATGTTTCATTCAATAGCATATTATTTAGTCTCCAGGTGTTGGAGTAATTTCTGTTTTTTATTTTGTCATTGATTTCTACTCTTAGTCCATTATGATCTGATAGAACACAAGGCAGTATCTCTGTTTTTTTGCATTTCCTAAGGGCTGCTTTGTGGCATAACATATGGTCTGTTTTCGAGAAGGTTCCATGTGCTGCTGAGAAGAAAGTGAATCCACTCGTTGATGGATGGAATATTCTATATATGTCTATTAAGTCTAGGTTATTGATTGTGTTATTGAGTTCTATGGTTTCTTTGGTTGGATTTTGTTTGGAAGATCTATCTAGTGGTGACAGTGGTGCGTTAAAGTCACCCAGAATTATTGTGTTGTGATCTATGTGATTCCTGAAATTGAGAAGGATTTGTTTGATGTACAGGGATGCACCATTGTTTGGGTCATAAGTATTTACTATCATTATGTCTTCCTGATTTATGGTTCCCTTAAGCAGTATGAAATGTCCTTCTTTATCCCTTCTAACTAACTTTGGCTTGAAGTCCACTTTATCTGATATAAGGATGGAAACCCCCGCTTTTTTACTGAGTCCATGTGCGTGGTAGGTTTTTTCCCATCCTTTCACCTTTAATCTGTGGATGTCTTTTTCTATGAGATGAGTCTCTTGCAGGCAGAATATTGTTGGGTCTTTCTTTTTAATCCATTCTACCAGTCTATGTCTTTTGATTGATGAGTTTAGGCCATTAACGTTCAGGATTATTATTGAGATATGATTTGTATTCCCAGTCATTTGACTTATTTTTGGTTTTTAATTTGACTTGGTTTCTCCTTTGAGTGGTTTTTCTCTAAGGTAGTTCCTCCCTTTGCTGACCTCCATTGTTGTTTTTCATTTCCTCCTCATGGAATATTTTGTTGAGAACATTCTGTAGCGCAGGCTTTCTATTTGTATATTCTTTTAACTTTTGTTTGTCATGGAAGGATTTTATTTCATCTTCAAATCTGAAGGTAAGTTTTGCTGGGTATAGAATTCTTGGTTGGCAACCATGTTCTTTCAGAGCTTGAAATATGTTTTTCCAGGCCCTTGTAGCTTTTAGAGTCTGGGTTGAGAAGTCAGCTGCTATCCGTATTGGTCTCCCCCTATATATAATCTGATGCTTTTCTCTTGCAGCTTTCAAAATCCTATGTTTATTTTGAATGTTAGGCATTTTCATTATAATGTCCCTTGGTGTGGATCTGTTGTGATTTTGTGCATTTGGTATTCTGCAAGCCTCTTGTATTTGATTTTCCATTTCATTCTTCAGGTTTGGGAAATTTTCTGATATTATTTCATTGAATAGGTTGTTCATTCCTTTGGTTTGTATCTCTGTGCCTTCCTCAATCCCAATAATTCTTAAATTTGGTCTTTTCATGATGTCCCATAGTTCTTGGAGATTCTGTTCATGATTTCTTACCATCTTCTCTGTTTGGGCAACTTTATTTTCAGGATTAAATATTTTGTCTTCATTGTCTGTCTTCCAAGTGGTCTAGTCTTTTGGTGATGCTTTCCATTGAGTTTTTTATTTGGTTTATTGTTTCCTTCATTTCAAGGATTTCTGGTTTTTTTTTTTTTTTTTTCTTTTTCTTTTTTTTTTTTGAGAATCTCTATCTCTTTTTTGAAATGATCTTTTGCTTCCTGTGGGTGCTCTTTCAACTGCTTATTGGTATTATCTTTCATTGCCTGCATTTGCTCTCTTATCTCATCCTTTGCTTCGCAAATCATCTTAATCATGTATAATCTGAAGTCCTTTTCTGACATTTCTTCTAACATACTGTCATTGGATTCTATTAATATAGAATCTAGATTTGTTTGGATCATTTTCTTCCCTAGCTTTTTCATGTTGTTCATGTATCTTCCCCTCTAGCAGTGCAGATCTGGGGTATTGCAGATTTCCCCCTATAGGCTTATAGTGGCCCTATAGGTTTCCAAAACCCTTTCTTTAATGGGAGATCAATATTAGCAGTGCCCAAATAAGACACTATGCAATCCTAGACCAAATAGCCCCTATGGGGACAATAACAAAATTGTCATAGTAAACAGAATGAGTTCAAATATTATCTTCAGTAAAACAAACAGGTTTGCAATAAGGTTTGCAGTTTCTAATGGAGGACAAAGAGGATGCAGAGGGATGTAGAATGTGGCTGTTAATGGGATAAGAAAAGAATATACAGAAGTTCTAGAAAATAGAAAGGGTGAGAGTGTAATCAAAAGAACTTGGATGTTAGCATGCAGAAAAGGGAGAAAGAGACTCTGAGGGAACAGGTAAACAAAAGGAAAAGAGAGCAAGAAAAGTAAAGAAATAAAAACTTAAATTTTTTAAAAAGGAGTAAAAAAGAAAATCTACAGTATAACAGTCATATAGTAATAAAACCTCCCAGTGTTCAGTAGCCTGATGCATGAGAGGTACCTGAGAATGAGCTTCAAGTCTCCAGCAGGCGTCTCAGGATCTGGTTTTTATTTTTCAAAGTCTTTGGGTGTGACTATGGGGTGTGACTTTGTCAGCAGATTTATTTCAGAGCACTGTGTGCTTGCTCGGCTGGGTGGCAGCTGAGGCCTTCTGGGGTTGGGTTTTGTAAGGGAATTTCCACGAAAACACGCCGGAGATGGGAAATCACATATGTGAGACACATAAGAGTGTCTCCTTGCAGGGTAAGAGAGAAAATGAGAGGAAAAGAGAAAGGAAAAGAAAGGGCGCGCGTTAGAGAGAGTGGAAAGCCAGGAAGATAGAGAAAAGTGAGTAGGACAGACAGAAGAATGGAAAAGATGGCGGGGAAGCTACAGTAAAACAGTTGAATTCCGCCAGGCTAACAGGGGACCAATATCGGAGAAGGATACTTGCTAGCTGACTGATGAACCCATAGCTAGCTAGGATGTTCACAGATTGACAAGTGGTTGGGAGGCGGGGACAACAACTGCACCTGATGGGCGGGGGAGCAGCTTTATACATTACAGTTTTCCTGTCTTCGGATCCTGAAAAGAGTTCTAAAAAGTCTGCAGCTGGATTAGAGATCATCCGAGGTTGGGGTGGGTGAGGATGCAGAGTCCCAGCTAGACTAGGTTTAATGTGGTAAGTGATGAAGACCTTCGGGTGACTCTGCCCTACGGGTGCCTGATGCTGCTTCTATGTTCCCAATGGAAGTCAGAGGAAGTCCCCCAGTAGCCAAACAGATGGAATTTGGAAAGTGACAGTTTTGTCACTTGGGAGTCACAGGGATGAACTTTGCCTTTTGGAACCTTGGTTTTGTTAATTATAAGATGGGGACAGTTATTCCGGACTGATACAATCACATTATTAAAAATAATGTGCAAATGATGTTTAGTACTGTGCCTGCACAGGTGAACTCCTCAGGAAGTCATACCTGTGTCTAGATAGGGTGTGAAGGGTTATGGAAAATGATATTCCTAAAAGACAGCTCCCCAAGAAAACCAGAGGGACAGTGTGGATCAGGAGGAGGGAGGAGAAATTGGTTAAACCTTAAACCTCTTCCACCACACCCATTCCTAATAACAATGGGCCCTAAACTCAGACCTTCCTCGTAGCAAATTAACCTTAAATGGAGGCACAGCGAATACTGAAACTCTGGGAAACAATGGATTCCAGAATAAGAACTATGAGTTTCAGCCTTTTTACAACCACCCTCCTAAGTTAAAGCTTTAACCTGTACAACTTGCCCCTGAAGGTCAAAACTGCATGCACACGGCTTCCAATGATTACATCATTGTGCCCTATAAAACCAAAATCCCCTCTGTAACTGGGGGCCATTCTCCCCATCCAGAAAATGGGCCCCAATGGCATCTGAGTCCACGAAGGAATAAAGGCTTCTCTGACTCCGTTGTGGTCTGCCTCCCGTCCTGTTGTGCTTACAGGGTGGATCTGAGAGCGCCATCTTTACAGATGTGGAAGCCAAGCGCACGTAGCTGGACGGGGCCTGGGCGCCCTGCTTCCCCAGGTCTCTCTCCCTGGGTGCTCTTTGTCGCCCAGGATCCCATATCTTCTTCAGTCTCTGCAGGTTGAACCTCTGGCCAGCCTTCCAGTCCTCTGCTTGTCCAGCTGGAGGAGCTAAGGGCTGTTGGTAAGGGCCATCCACACCTCTGTCTACCTGGACCACATTCCTGCTCTCCTGGGCCTGGCAGGGAGTAGGCTGGAACAGAACAGAAAAGGAGCCTGAATGGGGTCTCCCGGGGAGGCGTCCAATGGGTAAGTGCTGACCTGCTGGTGGAGAGCGTGTAAGTGGCTCTCTGGCATTACCCTGAGAGCATTCATATGCAATCCAGGGCAGCACATTTCCTAAAAGGCAGAGAGAAAGGCATTCCTGCTGTGCTCAGGAAGCCGACTTGGGAAGGCTTCTTGTCCAATTAAAGTATTATGGAGCCCAGGGGCTTCTCAAGGTTGTTTCTGAAGAGGGAGGGGTGACTGTTCCTCATACTTTTAGGGTAGGAACAGAACAGAATGGCCATTGCCTGAGGAGAAGAAGAGGACGCCTGAGTCCACACAGCTATAGCTGGCCCTGAATCTGTGTGAGTGAGTGTGTGTGTGAGTGTGCGTTCCCTTTTCTCTCAGTGGCTCTGAGAAGTTAGACCTCCTAGGTTTGAGTCCTGCGATCCTTGATCAAAAGGCAATGGCAATAGTACCTGCTTCATTGAGTTGCGAAAGAAGGCGCGTGTCAGGGTGGCTGGCACATAGTAGGTGCTCGGCAAATTGTGTTTTTCTGTTTTCCTCTCTGTGTGTGAATTTCTCTACATTGCACGGGGTGCGAGTTGGTTTACTAGCCGTCTTGGTTGTGGGGAACAGGACGGGTTGCGGTTGGGCTCTCTGGTATCTGTTGTGTTCACAGCACCAAGAGCAGCACCTGGTTCAGAATGAAGTGCCACAAATAGCAGGTGACTCAGTGAATGAGTGAGGGGAACCACTAACTTAAGTAGGAAAGAGAGTAATGATGAGGACACAAGGAACCTAAAGATGGAGACAAGGAAGGCCCGAGAAAAGCCTCAGGAAGATACAAGCAGGGCCTGTTATGGGGACACACAGCCTCTCTCCCCACCTAGGCCCAGTGATCTGTTCTTTCTCTGTATGGATTACTTTCCTCTGCTCCTCAGGCCTTCTGGTGAATTCAGGCCACCTCGAAATTATTAGTCCTGCTAACAGTAGATACCGGCCTGATGTCCTGAATCCCAATTTCAAATTTCTAGGCGTGAATATGATTGGCTGAGGTTGGGTCAGGAATTCATTCTCTCCTTAATCGGAAATGTTTGGAAGCAGGGTCATGTAGCAGCACCCCTTCCTCTTGTGGATCAGGTGAGGTGGACATTTCTGGAGAAGAAACTGGGGAGCTGGCACACAGGCAGTTCAGTGGCTGCCTTGTCCAACTGCATGTGCAAGAAGCAGCCAATCAGCAGAAGGGGTGATGGGGAGCTGAGGGCATCGGCTGCCTCCCGAGGATGGGCGGGGAGAAGTTACAGAACTAGTGGATCTCCTGTTCCTCAAGGTGGCTTAGATTAGAGTGGTATTTGGGGGCATTTGGGAGAAACTCTTCCCACTGAGTCCTGAAATTTCCTGGGCAGTCTGCCTTCTAACATTTGAATAGGAATAATGAGTGTGGGTAAACGTAAGGCCCTAGTTATTGAGCAAGGAGCAAGGTATGGCAGAGATCACAGCTTCTTTCATGGGAACTTACCCCAGGGGGATGAGTCACATGTGCAAATCCCTTGTCTGCGGTTAGAGCTCCCTCCCGCTGGTCCTCCCTATTAGAGAGCAGTGAGCTTCCCTAATCCTCTGTTCCCAGAGTGGCCTCCACCCACAGGTCATTACCTGGGAGCTGGCTAGAAATGCAAGTCCATGGGGTCTCCCTCCACTCCATCTCCAGACCAGATGCTGTGGGGGGGTGCCCAGAAGACTTTACCACCCCCCACCACACACACACTCCAGGGTTCTGCATGTATCGTAAGGAGAACCACTACTGCCTCCCTGTCTTTAGGAGAGGCTTGTACTTTGGCTCAAGGAGTGTTGGGATACCTCTGTGTGAAGACTTTTCTGAGCAAGGTCTTTGAGATGGAGCCCTGAGGAGACTTGGAGTTGACATTGCCGTGAGCTCCAACCTTTGCTTCTCTCAACTGTGGGGAAGTTGTAAGTCTTGAAGAGATGTTGGCCTGGAAACTCCTTATGGAGGTTGAGCTGTAGAAGGTGACACCTCTCTGACGTTCATCCTTTGGATGCATCGGTGATGTCAGCAGGAGATTCATGCTGGGATGATTGACTTTTCCAGGTCCAGGCAGAGGGTGGTGGGTAAAGCATTCTGCACTGAATTGCAGTGGACCGATTTCAAATCTTAGCCTTTAGCTCTAAGTGGAGGGGAAGGTTGGTAGACTGATTCAGTGCCCGCTGTCCCTTTGTGTTACCCCATTTAATCCTAATAATGGCCCCCTATGGCCCTTGAAGAAAAGTGGAGTAGCTTGACCACTGCTTCACTGGGAGAGGGGGACTCAAATTACATGTCTGAACCAAATCGTCAGCCATGTCACAGTTTTGGCCCCCAGTACGTCAGCCCTCCCACTTCCTCTTGTGTTTTTCCCTCTCCCATTCTAGTGCTACATCCTGTTCTGCTCAGGACTATTTCCTCACCTCCGGGACTGGGAGGTGGAGCTTCCAGGCATTTTGTACTGGAGGATAGAAGATTTACAACTCCCCACAGCCCTATGCAGGCTAGAAAAGGACACGCATAGGGAGGAGAGTGAAGACGGAGGTGGTAAGAACAGTGTGCTCGTTGGACGTGTCCTGTCCCCGGGGCTCAGCCTCCAGCAGGGAATAGCAAGAGAAAAACATAATGTGACCAGTCTTGTCGGAGGGAGGCTTGTTGTAGGGACTTCCTGACTCAGAAGCAAGAGAGTCTGAAGACGTAAAGTGCAAAGGCTGACAAAGACTCCTTGAGCTCTAATCAGCCTCTTCTGTGTGTTCAAGACCCTGGTCTTGGGCTCGGTTCTTGGCCTACTTAGTTCCATTTTAGCAAAAGTCCTGCTGGGTCAGTTTAGCAGAAAGTCTCCTACCCTGGGTAACTCTTGACACTTGAAGGAGTTCCTTGTCCTCTGCCTTCACTATCTTATCACCTGGACCTGCCTTCAGCAGAGCCCTGCAGTTCTGTTCTAGCAAGAGTCCTCTCGCCTTCCTGTCTTCTCTTAGCTATTTTCCATTCACTGACTCCCACCTTTTTCCCTGGCTGTCAGTCCCCACTTGTTTCTGTTGAGTTGAGCCTAAGCTCTCCCCTGCTGCAAAATCCCACTGTTGCTGTTCCCCTGAATGAAGCCTGACTCAACATCTTTTTTTTGGTACCAGGGATTGAATTCACTAGTGTTTAACCACTGAACCACATCCCCAGCCCTTTTATTTTTATTTTGAGACAGGATCTCCCTAAGTTGTGGAGGCTGGCTTTGAACTTGCAATCCTCCTGCCTCAGCCTCCATGCCTCAACATCTTTAATATGTCTGAATAATTTACCTTTAACAAGACACACGGGCATCTGACCCCAGCATCACGGTTCTCTGAGACCCCCTCCTCTGCTGAACACGTTCTGTGACTGTATGTGTGAATGGGTATGGGGTGGCGTGGAGGTAACAGGTGACACTATATTGCTTGGAAGTGTTTCGGCCATGGTGTTAGAAGAGGAATTCAAAACAGGCATTTAGCTGGGTTATAGAAAACCAGGAGATCGGGTCTCTTGCACAACTGGGAATCACAATCTCTGCATGCAGTTGGCTCACTTTCTCCTCAACACCCCGTGAGGTGAGGAGACTCCCCAGGATCCATTTTTATCACTAATCCTGGCACTTTACAGCATTTAGCTATGAAATCCATCACAATCACCCTCCTTTTACCACCCCCTAAAAAGTAGGTATTTTCTTTCTAATTGTTGGTTCTGAAATTCCTCTTGTGCTTGCCACTAGGTGGGGTTATAAATTGCAGGATGCATAGGGTCTTGTTGGACCGTGTTTGTGGACTGTAGGATGAGCAGATGAAACAGACGAGAGGTGACGGTGACGAGCTTCTGTTTTGTGCTCACTCATTGCACTCTTCATCCTCTGTCACAGTATCTATACTCCTTACTTTGTCAAATTGGGTTTTCAAAATGACGTGAGTATTGTTAATTGCAAATAGCTCAGAAGTTTATCAATGAAAACCCTTGCATTTCTCTTCTTAGATATTCACTGGTAAGTTTGGTTTCCTGATTTTTATTTTTATTTTTGCCTCTACATAGTTACAATTACATGTACATCCGTGCCTATTTGGGTGTATCTATGTTTACTAATACATAGATATGAATAATACATATATGGTTTTCACCTTGCATATTTTGTAAACATGAAGCTGTTACCAAGTCCCAGGCCAGAGGTCCAACTAGGGGTTCCAACAAACCATGTCAGGTCACTTGTCCCAAAAACCAAACAGAAAAGGTCATGGTGAAAGGCAGAACAGGGGCTTTAATCAGTATGGCCTTATCGGAAAGGCTAGGTAAGCTCACTCGTCTCAGGCTTGCCTTTGGGCACTGACTTTAGGTTTAGAGCTGAGACAGGCTAGTGGTATACAAAAGCAAGCAGTCATGGACACACTGCCGTCTGTCTGATCCTTGTCTCAGTTCTGGCTCTGTGAGGGGCTCTGGAGAATGCCTCATGCTAGAGAGGCAATCTCCATTTAGTGGTCAGAATGCTTAGTTATGTTGCAGGACTCTCCTGGAGACAGGACCCCATGGCGTCCAGCAGGAAGCAGAGTTTATTAGTGCAGGCCTTGACTCAGCGATTCGTATTCAAAGGCTGAGACCCAGATGCAGGAGGTTTTGTCTTATATTCCTCCTGTTCCTCTTTTCATGCCAGCTCTCTGTCTCCCATGTAAGGTGATACACATTCTGATTGGCGTTCTGCTTCTACACTATAGAGTTGCAACTGTTGTGCCCAGTGTCTCGAGACCCCACAAAGACCACCAGAGACCACGATCAATGCAAGCAACAAAGAGTCATTTATTAGCAAGCTCGAACCTGGTCCTCCGCGCACTCGGTAACTGGTGACGCTAAGAGGCCCCGAGCCCATGTTTTGAAGGATTTTTATAATGAAAGGCAAGCAGTTTTACAGTGCTCTTTTTGATTGGTTAACATGTAAAATTGCATACAAAGTATGTTATCTTAAGTTCTGGGTCACTCTGACCACCGAGAGGAGGGTGGTCGTTATTTTTAAGTTCGCTTTTGTATCAGCAAAGTTTGCTTTTGGGTCAGCCTGACTGCTAGGGGAAGGGTGGTCAGCCACCTGGCCTTTACAGACAAAATAAGGGACGAAAATACTTTGCGGTTTTTCTGAGGGGTTGAGGGCAGTTTGGGAAAAGCCTCATATTTACACAAGTGCAGGCTTTTTCTATCTTTTCACAACAGTGTTACAACAGAGTTGTGGAATGTGCACAGTGATGCTGATGGTGCCTTGTTATCTTTCCTTTGTTCTGGGAAAGTCCCTACCACAATCAGACTTGTGATCCTGGAAGGGGCCATTTTGCTTCTGTGGGATGATTTGTCTTTAGAGGGGCGACTCATTGTGGAGTGACCTGCCTGCAAGACTCTGCTCTTCTAGGAAGGCGCAGGGCAATGCCTGAAGACTTCTAGGTGCAACTCCAGGGCTCTGGAACTGTATGCTGTACGTGCTGACAGCCCAACGTCCCTGAAAGTCTTGTCTCAGTCTTGAAGCGGGATGAGATAGGTAGGTAAACTTAGGCATCAGAAACCTCGTATTATCAGTTTTTGGATGAATACTCCTTAAATGACCAGCGTACCCATGTGTACAGCTGAGCAGGTCACAAGGTTGAAGGTAATAAAGGAGCAGATACAAAATGAAGGCAGAGATGCCAAGCTGCATCCTGCTTTTAGTTAACCATTGACATCTGCAGGCCTAAGAGCCATAGCTTTTTGCAAAAGCAGCACCTCTAAGTCCGATTTAGAGATCAGTGTCATGTATTAATTGACTACATAGAGTTTCCGTGGTAAAATTCCATAATTTTTTTAAAAACCATACTGCTCCTCCCTTCCTTCCTACTGTTAAAAAAAAAATCACTTAATTGGGAGGCCACTAGGCTAAGATGACCTTGGGTTGCTATGAAAGCAAACTGAAGCCCCAAACATGAGTGTAACCAATGGGAATTCACAAACTCACCTCTACCAGGGGCTCTCCACTCTAACCAATTAAATATAATTCTTTTGTCTTGCTTCCTCCAACGCGTTATCAAATTTCCCCAGACTGAATGGCTTGTGGTCTGCTGCCCGAACAGTCGAATGCTCAGATAAACTCTTCAAACATCTTATGTGCCTAAGTTGAACACCTTTCTTCCCTGCCTTCTCCATGTCTTTCTTCCTCCTTTTTTGATTTTTGCTATGTTGCAATGACTATTTTAATCTCTATAACTTTATGCCCTTGTTTTATTTTCTACCATCTTGCTTTTTGTTTTTTCTTTCACTTTCGCATTGCTGGATCTGAAGTTATATACACTTACACTTTGATAGCTGCTGCCAAGTTGCCCTTCTTCCAAAAGGTTGTACTATTTTTAACTCCCACCAGCAGAGTTACAAAGAGCCATGTTTCTAAATTCTGCATTGTACTTCCTGGGCTAATGGCCATTATCCTGCCAGACTGGAAGACTCCCTGAGGGGAGGAATCTGCCTGCCTTGCTCACCCAGGCACCCGGCCTTCAGTACCATGCCTGGCCCGCTGCAGGTAAATATTTGCTGAGTGAAAGAAGAGGTGCAGAATGAATACCTGCCAAGGGCTCATTCTTAGAAGTTTGCCTTGGAAAATTTAAAAAAAGAACTTTTAACTGACAAGAAAAACATTTAGACATGTGCACTTGGGGCAGTGAGGCTAAAAACAACAGCAGTAGCAACAAGGAGAACGATGTAGTTTAATTCCAAGGTGGGGGAGGGGGGTCACCTGACCGCTCCAGGTGTGCTCAGCTGGGTGATGTGTTTACACATCAATGTAGACCTGGGCCTCCTCTGGGAGACTAGGCATCCTTGCTGTTGATTCCCAGGCAATTCCCCTTGGCTTGGTTTTTTGCATGGTCTGGTTTTTGTGGCTGAGATGTGGTGCCTGGGTAATGTTTGTGGCACAAAGTTCCTGGCTTCAGTCATGCTTTTTGTTCTGTGACTTTGGGCAAGTCACATGACTTTCCTGGGCCTCTGTGAGCGCTGCTGCAGTTCCTGCCTCTTGACCAGTTGTGAATCCCCAGAGCAGATGGCGAGCTGTAGTGTGCTCTGCCAATGTGACTCATCAGCTGCGGAGCAGCCTGCTGGCTCCTTGACAAGACACGCAGAGGAGGAAAAGAATATTCTCTCCACCCTCCTCCATTCTTAGTGGGGACTCCCCATAACAAAAGACGGATTAACAAGAGAAAAACAAGTCCAAAAACATGTACCTCTCTCCTGTATCCCCCTTATCCTCCAGGGATACATTGCCAAACTCCCAGGGCCTGCCTGCAACTGTGGATAGTACCAAACCTTATACAGTTGATACCATGTTTCCCATACATAAGTATCTGTGATGAAAATTTAATTTATGAATTAGGAATAGTAGGGATTAACAACAATAATCAAACAGAACAATCATAATATACAGCGGTATTATAATATATTTATTATGTGTTGCATATTACAGCACGTAATTATATACTATAATAAAAGTTACATAAATGATTTGTTATCACTTGTTTCAGGGGATCCCTTTTTTTCTTTCTTTCTTTCTTTTTTCAGTGCTGGTGAAGCCAGAATTGGGGACAGGCAGTTAATGTAGAAATAGGAGATCAGGTCAAATTGAGGAAACAAGGCCATGAAAGCCATTTGCATGTGGAAGTTGGAGACCGTCCCTGGGAGAATGGAATGTCAAAGAACTCTGGAGCCCATTGATTACCAAATCTACCTGTGCTTATGGAGGACTTCAGGCAGAGAATTGCTAATTAATGCCCCCTGGGCCCCTACCTGCCTGAATCCTCCCTGTGGCCCTTCCCCCTGCCATCTGCTGATCACCTTTTTTTGCTATGTCAACTCCTGGGCCTAGTCATGTAGGCAGGAAGGAGAGATGGGAGGTGGGCAAAAGAGACCCTAATCTATAAAAGATGTAGAGTGTGCTCACTTCTTGGGACTCTAGAACATCAGCCCTGGCACTTTCTCCCTCCTGGGAGGTCTGTATTATTACATTTAAATAAAATCTTCTTAATATGCTTGCCTTGGCGTGTTTCTCTAATGTTCAAACTTCAACGTTTGAGGAAGCAGAACTCGTCACCGGTAAATGGCAGTATCATGAGGGATTGAACCCACAGCTTCATGCCTGCTTGGCAAGGATTTTGCCACTGAGCTATAGTTCCAGACCCAGGGATCCTTCTCTGAAGTCTTTACATGTGCTCAAGGCTTTCTGGAGCACCACACTGCCATCAGTTGGGACACATTTTCTGTTTGTCTTTCACTCACTGATTTAAGGTGTTTTCCATCTCAACTAAGCACTTGCCATGAATGGTGGCTGTAACTTTGGCAGTTTGAGTTATGATAGCAAAACTGGCATGATTTTCTTTTTTCTTGTAACTTCATGGCCAGAAGACTCATTCTTATTACAGGCCTTAATAACTTCAGCACTAGATTTTTTTTTTCTTTCCTTATTAAAGTTCAGAACTTCCATCTTTTTGCTTAAATGGAGCACTTTAAGGCTTCTTTTTAGCATATCTGAGTTGCCAACGTTATTACCCTTGTGCTTTGGGACCGTTATTAAGTAAAATAAGCGTTACTTGAACACAAGCACTGAGATACTGCAACAGTCATCTGATAACTGAGTTGGCTGTTAGGTGACTAACGGGTGGGTAGCCTATACAGTGTGGACACACAGGACAAAGGGATGGTTCATGTCCCGTGTGGGGCAGAGCTGCATGGCACAAGATTGTATCACACTACTCAAAAAGACTCACAGTTTAAAACTTATGAATTGTTTCTGGAATGTTCCACTTCATCTTTTTGTACTGTGGTTGGCTGAAGGTCACTGAGATTACAGAAACTGAAACTGCGGATGAACAGGCATTGCTGTCTTCAGGGAAATCTCAGAGTCCAGTCTCAAGAGTAGATCTCAACCGTTGTCCTAGACTTTAGGCTTACATACCATCATCCCCCCAAACAAAAAGAAGGGCATAGGAAAAGGTCAGATTACAGGGAGGTGGTCCAGAAAAGCACCATAAACAAGCTTAAGGTAGTTGCGCAGGTTTAAGTTGGTGCCTTCTCCGTTGACAGTGGCTAGTTTTACCTAGTGCAAAGATGGTGCAAAGATGCTCTGTGGAAGATTTCCTTTAAGATGTCAATTTCCTTTATAAAAGGGCAACTTCTACTGTCCTTTCCAGAGCTCCTCCTGTGTCTGCTTTCTCCCCAAAATAACCAGCTCGGAATCATCCTTATGTCAAGAAGCATGTTTCAGGATGGTGTATTCTGGTGTCCGGCGTGTGGTGTGTCATGAACCTCATCAATGCAAACGGGTGGGAAGATCAGTGGGAAGAGCAAGACTTGCTTTATGCTAAAGGAGAACAATGCTAGAAGGATCACTGGGCAGACAAAACAAGATGAGTTAGAAGATGGAGAAGAGTGTGAAGGGTGGGGAGTGCAGCGAGGACCGAAGCCCCTCCTGGGGACAGGATGGCAGCCTGGCCACCAGGGATATGAGGACTTGGCTCTGTTGCCTCAGGGGGCAGGCACCTGTCTCCTTGGGCAGCCTTTGTTTCATTTGGTGTGTTGTTAACCTTTGCTCAGCACCAGCCTGTTGTTAACTAGGGGTCACAGGCAGGGGGAGAAGGTCATAACAAATTTAGTGGGAGGCATTTTAAGTACTTAAAACAATAAATCCTCCTGTTCCTCTAGTCGACCCAGGCTTCACCAAACCTGGGAATTCAATTTTGTGCAGCGCACACAGTTTGCCAAGCATGTTAAGTCACCAGGAGAACAACTTGATGCATTGCTTTTGGGGGAAAAATAGCTAGGTCCCTTTCTTTATTCAAATCAACACCTTTTCATACTGGGCTGACAAGTGACTGATCACCTGAGAATATATCCTGGCTTCAAGTGATTTCGTGTCACTTCCTTCAGTTTCCCTATCTTTATTTTCATGCCTTACAAAGTAGCGAATAGGAAACATTATTATTATGATTGCTGTAGAATCAGCACCTGATGCATAAGCCCTAAACCCCGGGGCCTGACATATGGTAGGCATTAATAAATGATGAGTAAATAAATTGCTGGATTAGGTTGACAGCTGTAGACTGCCCTCTTTTCTTACCAGGGGGTCAGAGGAAGCTTTTGCTTTGTCTCATTTTTCCTTATGCATTCGTTCTTTTTGCATGGTGGGTGTTGTGTAGGACGTGGTGTGCCCTGCTCACACTGCCCTTGAGTGAGGGTCACGTTTTCCAGGTTGCTGGGAGTGCTGGCGGCTCTTGGAGGTGCTGCCCGAGTTTCAGAGAGCAGCTTGACCAAGACGGGCCTTTCCTGATCCATGTGAAATTCCAAAGCCCTGGACCGATTGTCTTGACCGGGACAATCAGAAGGATCGGTCTGGCTCTAGATATTTTGGGAGTTGACTGTCCTTGGGCTTGTCACAGGTCCACTTTCTCTCTCTTCTGTTCCTTTCCTCCACAGGTGTTGAGCCCAGGATTAATCCTCAACAACCTCCTACCTGCTAGCCTCCATCTCTGAATCTGCCTCCCAGGGAGTCCAGCCTTTAGCATTCTGGTTTATTTTTCTATATCACTCTGGGCTTCTTCCTCATTGGCAAGAGAATCAGCTAACTTTTACTGGGTGCTTCCTACAAGCTAGGCTCTCTTCCTGCCTTGGCTCATCCAGTCCTCACGACGCTCTGAGCGGCTCCATTAGAGTCTGCATGTTGCAGGTTAGAGTGGGACTGGAGCTTTGGTGACCTCTGCCAGACCACACAGCCAGTAAGTGCTGGAGCTTACTCAGATCCCAGAGTCCAGCCTCTTGGGTTCCAGAGGTTACTACTCTGTGGTAACCTCAAATTTGGTGTTCGAAAAGCTCAAGCAAACATTTCCCCAAAGTTCTGTAGAACGCAGATGCTTCCTGACAAAGGGATTTTGGGGGTGAATAGATAGACATTATTTCATGTCCTGGTCCTCTGCAGAATTGAGCATATGCATTAGCGACTAAAAGATTTGAGAAGTCCTGCTGAGAAGTCTTGGGAAGGTCTCCATTGATATCAGTATTTTAAAATTCAGGTACATTAGAGGGCTGGTTGACAAAACTCATCCCTTTTATAAAACTCAGCTTTGAAAAATATCTGATGGGAATCAGTCCTATACATAAGTTTGTTAAGGGCTATTTGAAAAAAGAATTATAATTAGAATACATATGATTAATGCTATTAGGTCATTTTTATAAGGAGATATATTTACTCATCAAATAATTTTTGAGCATGCACTCTGTCTTGGGAATGTTCATGGGAATATAAGTAAATGTAGATTGTGGACCTATCTCTGCCATGCTCATTGCAGACCTTGCTAATCTATCACTGCATCATTGAACCCAGACATGGCCACAGAATTCTCACTGTAGCACTGTAGACAGCCACAACTAATGGAGAGTTGGCACATGAGATGAAACCTATTTCTACAAAAACCTTATCTACAGAGTTTAGACATGCAAATGTGAAGGTTAAGTGCCAAGACAGAATGAGAGAAATACCAAAAGAATTATAAAAAGTCAGCACATGCAGTCCATATCGTAGGCCAGAGTAGTCGGGGAGGACTTGTAGAAGAGTCAGGAGTTAAATTGAGCCTTGGAAGATGGGAGAAAATTGGGCAGTAGTCTGGACAGGGGAGATGACCCAGGATACCCCTAAGAGGAATTAAATCCAAAATACACAAATGATAGCCTCAGTCTAAAGCTTTTGCTGATACCCACATCACTGAGCATGGACACTGGTGTTGCCTTACCCTAGAGTCCAGAAGACTGATACCTTTCAGAGTCACTTTGACCTTCTGGTTGACTGCCAGCATCTGGATGGTGATTTCATTGTCTTGCAAAGTAAGAGACAGAGAACCCACAATTCTGGGGGCCCATAAATTACTCCTAGTTATTGCAATGACAAAAGGCCTCTTCGAAGGTGACTTGTTCACTCCCTGTTTTATAGCCTCATATATCAAAAAGGGAGGTGGAGCAGAGTCAGGAGATCCAGGCGGCAGGAGAAGCGGGTGGCAACTGTCTATGAAATTGAGCACTTTCTGTCAAAACTTAATTAAATTAGCCCTGATTCTATAAATAACAGAGCAAGATTTCCCTTTTGCATCCTTCCAGAACCCCCCTGCCTCTCCCTGGGCCTCTGGAGAAAACTCAGTTTGGGTGCATTGCATTAGGAAGCACTTGTAAAAATTAGGCAATGATTGGTTGAATTCAGCCTTTGCATTAATTTGCAGAAGCAGAAGAAGCTGCAGGTCAGAAGAGGCAGTGAGCTGCAAGACGTGTGGGTGCTCAGCAGGCTGTCACGGGAACGCGTAACTGGTGGGATGCCAGAGACTTGGATGCTTGCCCCTTGGTGCCTCTAAGTAGCCAACTCTGTGACAATGGGCAATTCTTTTTGCTTTTGTGTCCTCTGTGTCCCCATCCAGATAATGTGTCAGGTGTTGTACCAGGAAGCATAGTCATGACAGTGACTTCTGTCCCCAAGGTTTACTTCTCATTCATGCTGCATGTCTACTGGGGTCAGTAGGGTTCATCCCATGTCCCCTTGCTCTGGGACTCAGGTCGATGCAGCTGTCCCAGTTCCATTGCTACAGGTTGCTGTGGCAGAAGGGAAGAGGCACTGAGGCTTTCCTACTGTGGTCAGCTGGTCTAGAAGTCACATATGTCTTGTCCTTGCACAACTCATTGGATAGAATGGATCCCATGATCTCACACCAGCACAAGGACCAGAGTATGCGGTCCTACCATGTACTGGCTTCTGGTGACCTGCCTCTTCCAACACCAGTGTTCCATATTTCTCTCGTCTCCACTGAACTCTGAATTTTTATTCCTACCTTTCATTTCGATTTGGATTCCTGAGTGGATTAGGTTTTGATTGGACCTCCTTCATCTATCCACCAAATGCTGACTGACGATTCCTTAATTTCCTCCAGGACAGAGGCAACTACACCTTCATGGCTCTAAAAGCTGTGCAATCCTGGGCAAATTGCTCTGTGACTCAGTTTCCCCATCTGTGCAATGGGAGTAGTAAAGGTACCTACTTACTGAGGTTTCTGTGCATTGGTCTTTAGAATGACATTTGGCATGTGTTGAATTCTCAAAAAGCATTACACATTTCTGGGGAGGGCAGTACAGGGCAGAGGCCATGAGGCCTGGAGCAAGTCTGCCTTCCTCTACTTCTGATAGCCGTGGTACCTACGGCCGGCTCATCTTCTCTGTAAAGCAGGGATTGTAATAGTGTCTACCTCATGAGGTTGTTGTGGGATTAAAGGAGCTGATGTTCTCAAAGCACTGTGCCTGGCGGGAAGGTAGGACTTGAAACTATTGACCTGTAATACTGTTACCAAACATGTAGCATTTGGTACTATTGAGTCTACCCTCTGCTTTTTGGAGCTTGTCATTGGTGCCACTCATTCCTAATTCTCCTCCCGCCTTGATTGTATTTTGTTTTTTTTCTGGAGATGCTTTCCTGATCTAAACTCTGAGGTTCCCCAGAGTTCCATCCAAGGTTGTCCACTCTGCTCCTTTTCTACCTGAACTTGTTCGCTCTCTTGGATTTAATTTCACTACTCACTGATGGCTTCCGAAGATTCACCCTCAACACCACCTTTCTCCATGTCTACTGGCTGTGTCCGTTTGGATATTCCTTGGTATCCATATTTCTGTGACTGAATTCTTTATCTCCCCCATTGTCACTGTCATCTGGCCATCTGCCACTTTCTTTCACTGACCATGAGCATGGTAGCCCAGAGGATGAGCTTTGAAGTTACATGGGCCTGAGCTGGAATCACTGCCACATACTGGATGTGTGAACTTGGGCAAGTGACCTACTTTCTTAACCTCTGAAATGGACATGATAGTGCCCACCTTGTAGGATTGGTTTAAACATTGACTGGGGTCATTATGAAAATCACTGGCATCGTATCACTGGCATTAGCAGTAGCTACCATTTATTGAGCACTTATTATCATTTGGATGCTTTATTTCATCATGGGCCACATATGCAATGGTGGTCCTCAGATGATATCACCTAGTGACATCATAGCCATCTTAGTTTGTGAGAGTACACTCTGATGTTCACGAAACCATGAAATGAATTGATGAAGCATTTCTCAGTGATCCATGACTGTTATCAAGATGATGATGATGTTGATATTCTCTGTAGTCGGGAGCTTCTGCTTATTTAGGCATTATTTTCTCCTGCCTGGATGATTACAATAACTCCTTCATCTTCCTGCCTCATTCAGTCTTGTTAACCTCCACAAAGTCTTTTTTAAAAAAAAATTTTAGGGGCTGGGGAGATAGCTCAGTCGGTAGAGTGCTTGCCTTGTAAGCACAAGGCCCTGGGTTCGATCCCCAGCACCCCCCAAATAAAAATTTTAGTTGTAGATGGACACAATACCTTTATTTTATTTATTCATGTGGTGCCGAGGCTCAAACCCAATGTCCCATGCGTGTAAGGCCAGCGCTCTACCATTGAGCCACCACCCCAGTGTTGTGCCCAAAGGCTTGAGACCCCACAAGGACCACCAGAGACCACGATCAATGCAAGCAGCAAAGAGTCATTTATTAGCGAGTTCGAACTCGGTCCTCTGCGTCCTTAATCAACGACGCTAGGAGAGAGGCCCCGAGCCCTCGTCAGCAGGGTTTTTATAAGGAAAAGCAAGCAGTTTTACAGTATTCTTCTAATTGGCTAACATTCGAACAGCTAAACCTCCCCTGGTTGGGTCCGGTCAATCTATTTGATTTTCATTGGGTCCGGCCAGAACTGGACGGTCCTAGAGGAAGAAGGGAGGAGGGAAGGGGTGAACTATTCAGGAGCTGAGTCGGGGCTAGGCCCTGCTCTCGTCCTTGACGGATAAGGTCTCCAGGCAACTGCACATTCCTCGGACAAATATCTCTTAACAACCTTGGTAAGCACAGGGGCCCAGCAGTCCTGTTTGTCCTTGAGACAGTTAGCAGCACAGTTACATTGATAAGCAGGAACCATGAAAAAAAAAAATAACCTTACCCTTAGATGGCCAATAAGAAACCTGTTACTTACCCCGCGCGAAACCTGCCCCTTCACCCTATAAAAACCCTGTACCCCAAAGCCCGGTGTGCCACTTCACCGAAGCTCCGGCTGAGGTTTTGCTGCGCACCCGCAGGCGCCTGTGTACCTAATAAATAGCCTCTTGCTTTTGCAGCCAGTGTTCGCGTGATTTTCCTTGGACAGGGGGACGGAGGGTCTTTCATTTGGAGGTTCCACCGAGATCTGCTGCCCCGAATCCCTGCCCGAGGAACTTCTGGAAGAACTACTGGGAGGTAAACTGGCCAGCTCGTTGTCGTGTTTGTTTCGTGTTTCATGTTTGTTTCTACGTCACTTGAGTGCAGCGTTTGTACGATCACTCGTGGTCACTTTGTACTTTGGGCAGCCTGAGAAGCTCAGACTTCTCCCCTGCCACCCTGGGAGACGTCCTAGGGGTTTTGGTGCCCGATTCGTCGGGACTTGCTTGGTGCCCGATTCGTCGGGACTTGGTGCCCGATTCGTCGGGACTTGTTTGGTGCTCGATTCGTCGGGACTTGTTTGGTGCTCGATTCGTCGGGACTTGCTTGGTGCCCGATTCGTCGGGACTTGTTTTTGGCCGGAGGGGCTTGCACTCTCCGACCAAGACGCGCAGCGCTTGTAATCTGTTGTCTGGTCTGTGTTTTCTTGTGTCCTGTGCTTGTTTCTTAAATTCCTTTTTTTACCAGCAAGACTGAAATGGGGCAATCCATGGTAACCCCCCTGAGTCTCACCCTCGACCATTGGCAAGACGTCCGGAACTGTGCCGGCAACCTGTCGGTCGAGGTCAAAAAGAAGAAGTGAGTAACCCTCTGCACTCTAAATGGCCAACCTTCAACGTAGGCTGGCCCAAAGAAAGGTCTTTGCGACTCTGTCGCATTTGAGTGACTCTCACATCTGAGCAGCTTTTGTGCTGCATTCTGGCGACTTGTCGCTTCTGGTTAACTCTTGGTCCCATTTGGGCATTGTGTTGCGCCTGGGCAACTCTTTGATATAATTGGAAATTGTTTGTTTTTATTGACAAAGTACCAGCTAGCCAATTTTTGATTTAGCGTGCTACGTGTCTGTCTGTTTGTGTATTGTACTATATGGTCTTTACTCTTGCCTTCTATTAAATTCTTCATTGTGTTAATCCGATCTTAGGCTTAGGGATACTCATTGCAGGGTACTTTACAGTCCTTCTCCTTGTTCCTGAGAGATTTGTTTACTCCAATCCCCCTAGGCAGAGAGCTTAGCAGCTCCATTCCTCAAAAGTAGTGAGAAATGATGTTTTGTGATCTTCTGCATTCAAACCTAACCTGATTTCTCAACCAGGAAGAAAAAGGGTTAAAAAGTCCTGGGTAATCCTCCCTCCCCTCTGCCTGGCCTTGCCAAAACGTGCATTGGAATGTAAGCTGCAGCAGTCTCAGCGGGAAGGGGCGGGTAACCTGAAGAAAAGAAAAAAAAAAGTGTCTGTTTTAAACTTCTGGGCTGGTACCCAGAACTAACTTATTTTCTAGGATTCTTTGTTTGTTTTGTTTTTCTTTAATGCTGTATTTTTGAGCTTATAATTTTGATCTTGCATACCTAGGTTAATGATTTTTTTTGATCAGTTCTATTTTTTATTCAACTAGAGTTTTTGAACATCTGTTACATTGCAATGGAGATAAAGTTACAAGGTCTTATCAAAACTGAGCGCTCCTAAAATTAAAATTTGAAAATGGATCCAAATACTTTTAATTCACGTGATTTAAAGGTTCAATTCAAATTGGGTAAACTAATGAAAGTAAAATGTCTTTGAAAATAACTCACAAGTCTCTAGGTGGTCAAGCAAATAAAATATTAATGTTAATAAAATGTCTAGTATCAATTGTTCCTAGGACTTTTCTTCAACAGGAAAGAGACAGCAAATACTGTTCAGGACACTTGCCTGCTTTCTTGGTTTTTACAGAATAAGTGAATTAGAGTTAACATGTATGGGATTACTCAAATGTGTTTGTTGGTGACATCTGATTAATTTGCAAAATTAAAATGCTCATTGTTAAATAACATCAAGTACTCTTAACCCCCCAAATCCCATGGAGTATCGTACTTAAACATTATTGGTGTTTTCATAGGTTGGTAAATTAAAAAGAGTTTAAAATTGCTTTGTGTCATTACTAAAAACAAGGTTATTAAGAGTTATGTTCTAACAGATAAAACCTCAACTCGGAGAGTGAGTGTTCCATCTGCTCCCTTACCACTTCCCCCTGCTCCCCCTCCAGTTCTGCAAAGCTCCAAGGAGCTCTTAGACTTGGATTTAGAGCTACCATCTCCCCTTTCACTGTGTTTCAGTTAGAGTTGTTTCAGAATGTGAACAGAAAGGGGTCAACAGGTAGGAAAGAAAGAATAAAAGGTTCTGGGTTTGAAAATATATTTAATAAAAAGAAAAAGAAAATGTTTCTGGGTAAGAAAGTGCCTGTGTGATGGAATACATGAGGGTCTAAGTAAGTGCTAAGAAAGTCTGTGTGTAAGTAAAGGGCAAGTTTCAACAAGTCTGTGTGTAACTAAGTTGGTTGTGTGTATGTGAGACAGCTAAAGCTATTAAAGGTTTTTCCTAAGGTGAAATACTAATGTGTTGATATAAACCAAAGTTTAATCTACATGGTAAAATGGCAAGGATTTCTTAGAAACACTAATTTACTCTTAACTTTGTGTCTATTAAGTTTTATTCTTTAGAACAATTAGTCTTAAAAATTGGGGTGTATACAATTATGGTTAAACAACTGTTAAAGTATTGTACTGTGTTACAGAGTCTACATTTTTCTTAAAAAAAAAAAAAACTAAATTTGGTAAGAAAAAAAGTGTCAAGGTAATTGTGAAATGGTTTCTAGTTGTATATTAAATGTGTTCATATTTTCCAGGTATACAAGTTTTTAAAGCAGGGAATTTATCAAGCTGCTATTCTCCAGATTAAACTTGTCTGTAATGGTAATCTTAAACTTATAAAGAGTAAATTTTAATTGGGGATTTATTTCTATCATTTAATGTTCTATTATAGGACCTGCTATCAATGGGGTACGTGTAAAATTTGTTACTTTTTACACTGAGATAAAGAACTTCAAATATAAATGTATTTATAAAAGTTAGAGCCTGATTTGTTTAAAGGTTCATATTGTAGAAGGTAAAAGCATTTTGCTACACAAAAGAAAAGTTAAAAACTCTCTCAGCCTTTCTTTGATTGATTCCTGTTTTGGATATAATGTTAGACTGTGTTAACTAATGTTCATATGGACTCAGAAATCAATATATGTAAACTTCTTAAATTGACATTTAAGAAAGAGTATAATGCATTATAGCAAAAATGGGACAACAATGACTGAGTGTGGGGTCCCTGACTTCATGACTGTAAAAGTTATGTAGATGGTCTAGTCTCTGTAACTCTCCTGAAAACAAAGAATAATGCTTACATAGTCTTTAACTTAATAATAAGACATGTATAAATGTTGCTAACATAACTCTTTAGATGTGCATTTCCATCAGAGAACAGAGCTCCATCTGATCTCAGCTTAATCTTCAAAATCTGTGTTTATAAACCTTTATTTTCTAATACTCCTTTGACCCTCACTGAACTTGAAAATTTGGTCATGCTGGTCATGGCAAAAGGGGCAAAAATTAGTTGTAGGATTAGAACACTTAAAATCTGTAAAGAGTCACGCCTTACCTGAGATAAGGCTCTGCCTCCCCCCTTACTGCATGTTAGAGTGACTCCAAGATAAGTCAGACTTCAGCTTATTTAAAGTTATAATCAAAAGATTGGTTTTTTTGTTGTAAAATTACTATGATCTCAAATAGGAAATATAATGTGGTTCTCAGTCAAAATTCAAGATAGCTATTATACAAGCAGAATATATTTTTACTCTTGCTAATTTCACTTTGTAAAACTGTTACCTGTTAATGTTTTGCAGACGTAGCTTCAAGAACACGCAACCTAGGTAACTTGTAATAATAAGCCATCACCTAACAGATAGTGGTAACAAATACCAGAACAGATAGTAGTAACTTCCAGTACTAATACAGACTCCAGTTAGATAAAAGGGTAAATAACTGTAAAGTTATGGACATTAAAGTTAAAGCCCAGTACTCTTACTTTATGACTGGTGAAACTGGCTTGCTGGATGATTAAGATCAAACTTAGAGATTGAAATTAAATACAGAAGGCAAGATAGGCCAGTATTTGGATCTTTTGTCCTCAGTCAGCCTGAACCCATGAACAAGAGAACTTCTCTAAGGAGCTTTGCAACTCTGTGTCACACAACCTCCTGATCAAGGAGATTGTTGAGACTAGAGGATGAAAATCGCTCAGTGCATCTGCTGCAGAGGAGGGTCATGGAAAAAAAGGAGACACCCCTAATGCTTTCAAGGAAAGCCACCTCATCGACAAGACCCTGCCTAACCAATGGCACTAATGGAGCTAAGAAGTTGCTCTTAAGTTCTCTATGAGTGGCCCCTGTGGAAACTCAGCTGACTCTTTAATAAGACAGGAACCAGGTCAATTTGACCAGCTTGGTCTTGGACACCCAGCAAAACAGTTAAAACCAAAATATAACCATTCTTGGGCATTTAAGAGAAATAACAGTTAAATGTAACTTAAGATGTACACTTGTGTTAATCCACTAGAATAAAAACTGGAAGCTACAAATGAAAGAAAGATTCTTCAGCAAATGTGCCTGATAACTATCAAGAGAAACTGCCAGAGTCAGAAGTTTTTAGTCAGTTTAAGGCCTACAGACCTTCCTAAGCTATACAGGTAAACTTGATCTATGTTTGCTCGTATGATTACCTAGCCCTAAGTAACAGAAGTATAGAGCTCTCTACTAAACACAGGTAATACCAATAAAGGGATATTTTACAAAAATCAGATGACATTAAGTAGCTTAACTATATTTTTGGGGATATCTATGACGTTAAAAGTTACATGTTGTGTTTACATTCCTGATAACCTGGACAATGTTAAAGTTCCCAAATAAAGGCCTTGTCCTTTCCAGCCTTTGCTAGGTCTAGTTATGGGAACAATTTCTCAGTTCTTCCACCTCCTGGTGAGAGATTGACTTCTGTCATTTTCATGATACTCAGTGGCATGCTCCAGATGCTGCAACATTTACTTTGTACTAATTTCATTTCAGTACTCATGTCTTCTTGTTCTTCTATCATAGAAGCACCCACCCCCAGATGACTTTACAACCTGCTCTTCCCCAACCAGACTTCTACCTTGGACCCCTCGATTGACCCGATTTTTTTAAAAAAAGAAACTCCAAACTGCTTGCCCCTCACTGCCCCCTTTCAGCTTCGAAGCAGCCAGAATGACCGACGCCCCCTTTTCCTTAAAGCAGTTGGGAGTTCCTATAGCTAAAGGGGGGAGAGAACTGAAGAACAAAGGAAACTTTGACCTATAGGGGATGTAGGGTGCGCTCACTTCTTGGGACTTTTGGAATATCAGCCATGGCCCCCTTCTCCCTGCTGGGAGAAGTCTGTATTATTCCCTTTAAACAATCCAAACTATGGTCCTTACTCAACAGTACCAAATGATTAAGCAAACTGATAACCGAGGCAGGATGGACAAATGGATATAAGATTCTATCCATGATAAAGAAAAGGGGGGAATGAAAGGCCCCAGCTCCATGCCTCAAACCCTGAGTCGAGGCTGAGCCCCACTCCCGTCCTTGGCGGATAAGGTTTCCAGGCTACCGCACATTCCTCAGACAAATATCCCTCTTAAGCACAGGGGCCCAGCAGTCCTGTTTGTCCTTGAGACAGTTAGCAGCACAGTTACATTGATAAGCAGGAACCATGAAAAAAAAAAATAACCTTACCCTTAGATGGCCAATAAGAAACCTGTTACTTACCCCGCGCGAAACCTGCCCCTTCACCCTATAAAAACCCTGTACCCCAAAGCCCGGTGTGCCACTTCACCGAAGCTCCGGCTGAGGTTTTGCTGCGCACCTGCAGGCGCCTGTGTACCTAATAAATAGCCTCTTGCTTTTGCAGCCAGTGTTCGCGTGATTTTCCTTGGACAGGGGGACGGAGGGTCTTTCACCAGCCCTCCAACCGAGGCTTTTCCAGAAGAATTTTCTTCCTGAACTTAGCTCTGATCGCATCATCTACCACTTAGGACTTTCAAATATCTCCTTGTTTCCTAAAGGAGAAAGGCCACGCTTATTATTAGCTCCATGTGTTGACAAGTGTTAATTTTGAGGACAGCGCAACAAATATCTATTGAGTGCTGACTTTCTTACCTGCACTCCACCAATGGCACAGCAAGGCTCATTGGGGGAGGAGGGCCACAGCTCTCCAGTAAGGGTTTGAGCAGGACTGGACACCAGCGGCTCCAGGGGGCACTTTATTTCCTATGTGAAGAAGCAGTGCCTGGACCACAGTGGGGCTCCCTGGAGTGGGGCGGAGCAGAGGACTGGAGGAATCCTGGATCCTTGCATAGTCTCTGTCCTCGGGCTAATCTCTTTCCCTTAGTGGTTCTGAGCCTTAGGTGCACAGTACTAGTAGCAAGGACTGAACTGCCTTCCATACAGTTGCAGGGTCGAGAGAGGGCTTGTGAATTCGAAAGGGCTTATAAATTAGGGAGCCCTCTCTGAGCCCACAAACGCTCTGCTCTTATTGCCCTCCGTGCTGACTGCGATCAGTACAGACTTAAACAGAACCTAATCGCCAGCAGTCAGCTTCCAAGATAAAAGCCCCATTATGAGCACCGGGTGTGTGAGAGGCCCGAGGAGATTATTTATTTGTAATTCAAACTACCTTGTTTCTCTTATTTTTACAGCAGTTCTCATAATGGCAAAAAATAATAGTGTAGCAAAAGGGAAAAAATAAAAACGACAATAATCCCACCCACACAGGAGCAAACATTATTGATTCCTTTTTGTATTCCCTTCTAGCATCTTTCCCAAGCTTGTGTGGTGTGCACGTCATTTTATAGCCTGCTTTCCCCACGTAATGCACCACAAACCTCTTTTCACATTAATAAATGTGCCTTCACAGCGTGATTATGAATGGCTGCATGTTATTCCAGTGTGAGGATACTCTTTAATTTATTTAGCCAATACACTCCTGCTGGCAGGCAGGTTAATTCTTACTTTTTCCTGTTACAAACAGGTGCAGAGACATCCTTACAGCTGCATCTGTGTGTACATCCTTCCCCTTTTCCTCAGGTTAAATCACAGAACCAGAATTACAGGGTCAAAGAATAGACATATTTTTAAAAAAAGACTTTTGCAGAGAACTATCACTTGCCTTCTAGTAAGATGGTATACTCAATTGGATTTCGAAGGTCATTTCTGTCTAATAGTGCATGGTGCCAAATAAATAAACTTTGAACTTTCAAATGGAATTAACCTCTCCTAGGCTATAATAAGGGTTTTGTCAGAAATGTTTATGATTCTATCTGGGGATGGTGCTCAAGGACAGCATTAGGCCCGTCAAGCCAAATTAACAAGTTTTAGGCTCTTCTCTTCATTGGATCTTTGTTAACATTTAAGAGTGAGAGTATAATTTATATAGGATATAGCTATATTTTAATTGATACCAGCAGGAGATGCTAACATTCACACATATCTGGTTCTCCCCAGGCCTATGGGAAGATCACACTCCCCAATTCTTTGCAGTAAGCTGGGGCTGGTGACCGGTCCTACCCAATGGCTTGTGAAGAGAATGATGTGGGTCACTTTTGGACTAGAAGACTTAATTGCCAGTCTTGACTCACCTTGACCCTCCTGCACACTGCCTGGGGAGACCCTGTGTTACAGATTGTCCCCTGTGGGACCACAGAACCTCAATTTCCCTGGGTCTCTGAGCATCTCCTGGAAGATAGTGGACCTGGAGAGGGTTACCTGCACTCATAGTAGACCATGCAAATGAGAAGTCAACTTGTGCTAGGTCATTAAGATTTGGGGTTTTTTAAAAAATTGAACTATAATCTAATTTATCCTGACTAATATAGTAACGTAATTGTATTCCAGATCTAAGTTATTGGTCACTTTACAAATATTCTTCAGGGTATCTGTTTTGTGCTGAGCATTTTGGAGGATAGATGAAAACATAAAGCTCTGTTTGCAGAAAACATAAAGCTCTGTACGTGCAAAGTATGTGCGACTTGTAACATGACTCATCTCTATCGTTCACTGAACAATGTGTATGTATATCAAATATCACAGATGGGTACAGCATGTCCTCTCTAGAGGCACTTGTGATGCACTTGTTAACCTTAGTAACAGTGCTGTGGACATCTATTGTTGTGGAAGGGCATCCCTTGCTCTGTCCTTCCCCTCTTTCTTTAGAAGACTTGTCTCCTATTCCATGTGGTCCCAGTGTGGTCACCAAATACAGTCCCCACTTCCCTGGCTACTGGAAAAGGCATGTGATTTCTCTGGAAATTTTCTGAGTTGAAGGTAGAGGTGGGAGTTTGATCTTGCTCCCTGTGTCTCAAGGTATAGAGGAAGTGACTCCAGAAACAATGTCCCCAAGAAGCCTGAGACAGGACAACTCACAGACCATAGCTGAGATGAAATCTGGACTGAACAGTGACAGATGCTAATGCAGTTTGAGTCCTTGGATCCAGATGGGCCTGAGGCTAGTATCACCTGTGCACCTCCAGGTATATAAGTTAATAATGTCCTTTCTTCCTTTGTGTTTCAGCTAGCTTCAGTCTCTTCCAACAGTAAGAACTCTCATTAATACAAGTATTTTGTTTGGTGACACAAGTAAATAAGAACATGCCAATAACCAAAACAAAAACAGAAAACTTCATGTGCAAATCTTGTTTAATCCTTATTGCAATCCCACCTCATTGGTATAGTTATTAGCATCAGCCCTGCTTTACAGAGGAAGATAGTAAGACTGGGTCAAGGTGGGTAACTTACTCAAGTCATGCTCAGTGGGAGACAGGAAAGAATAAGACCCAGTCTGGTCCCAAGCCCATCTGTCCACACGGGCACAAGTCTAACAAACGTCAAAGTTTGTAGAAAATGTTTTCGCCTCCTTTTTTTTCTATCTGAAATTATCTTCAAGGAGTGACAAAATAAATCGTGACTGTTTTGTAGAAGTGAACACAATTCCTCTGCTTTGCAGAAGGAAAATACAAATCCTTATGAAATATTTTTAATTTTTAAAGAATTTAAAAGAAACGTATGGTTATTTGGCATAGTTCTAGGATCTTTGCTTAGAAGTAAGAAGTAGCTGAGTTTGGAAAGGTGAGACGTCGTGATAATGAGAATGTTTAATGGATGAATTAATATCTTCCTGCCCAGGATTCTGTCTGCTATGTCATCCCATGTTGCCATGTATGGTTTATATTGTCACTTTCTCTCCTGAATATCAGGCCAGCGTGGAGGAACCCGCCCGCCTCTCTGGTGAGCTGGCCACCAGGGCAAGGGCATGCCAGGTGCTGAGGGGTTGCAGACTCTTGCAGTGGACGAACGTGGCTGCCTGCAACGTCATCGGAGCAGGAAGCAGAGGGGAGGCTGCCACTCAGGTGCTGGCAGTACCAGGGCTCAGGCAGCAAGCACAGTGGCCATGATGCTGACAGTGTCTGTGGAGCCAGAGCCAGTGACCCCCTGGGGGGACGCCAGAGCTCCTGAAGGTCCATGGAAGCCTTTGCATGACCAGGTTGAAGGCTGAGGACACTGTTCCTGGTGTCTTCTAACTGAGTTTACTTTGCGCTTGCACAGACAGAATGGCCTCTTTAAAGTCCAGTGTCCTTGTGGAGCCAACAGAAATTTAAGGCGAGACAGCATATTGAGACTGTGGAGTGCAGAATGGATGGCTGTGGACTCTGGACACAGACTGCCTGCCTCTGGCTCTCTTGGTCGTGGAGTCCTGGCAGTTGACTCTGCCTCTGTTCCTCCATTTTCTCCTCTGGCCAGTGAGGGTGACTGTAATACCTCCCTGCTCCCCAAGAAAGTTGTTAGAAGTCAACAATAAATTAGTGCATGGAAAACACTTGGATCACGTTGGACAGTGATCTTGCGCCTGGTCAGTGCTAGAAGAGACCCTTTGGGAAAGCTGGTGTTTGCATGTGAACAGAGGGGTCCTCAGTGAGCCTAGACCAGCACTTAGCAGCAGCGACCTTGGCAAGTCACATGCTTTTTCTGCCGTTGAATGAAATGTGATCACCTGAGGACACAGCCTCCTCAAGTCTGGCACATCAGAGGTGCGTAGTAGATGGAACTTTCCCTCTGGATCTCAGCCTTCCCATCTGCAGAGTGGAGGTGGTTGAGGTCTCTTCTGTCTCTAACTAAGAATTTGAATCTGATATTTGATGTTTAAATGAATGACAAGGAGTTGAAGGCTGTCTCAGGCTCTCCCCTGGCCATGGATTTGGGGGCACCTGAACGGACCTCCTGGCTGTTGCTGTGTTATGAAGTGGTTATGAAGTCTCAACCATCAAGCAGCCAGTGAGGCTGGGCAATGAGAACAGGATTCCAAACGCTGGAAAGGGACATCCTGGGTGCATGCGGACAGCTGCTCAGTGGCCAAAGACAGTGAACCTTCCCTGCTTTGCCTAAGGAGGCTGGAAGGTGCTGGAGGTGTCACCCCATTAGGAAGCCATTACAGCTGAGGATAAAAGGGAATTCATAGCTTCTCAGGCATTTGAAGCCCTGAGATCTGCCCAAGTCCCAGGCTTGGCAATCTGTCCTGACTCTTATCAGTGGTGTGATCACGGGCAACTTGCTCAGAGAGAAGCTCTTTAAATGTGACTTTTCTAAGACAAGGGTGGCATTATAATAGCTGCTTCACATGATGCTCTTAACGTACGCCAGTCCTGAGCCATCAGTCAAATGGCAGTCATCAGGTGGTGACAATCACTACAGGCAGATTATAGTCCCCCTCCTCTTCCAGTCTTGGGCTCTTTTCTCCGTGTTGAGATGCTCTGGAGGACTTGGGGTCCTTGGAACTTCAGATCCACTTACTTCAAGTAAATTGCTGTCCCTGTGCAAGAGCACCGCCTTATTTTCCCACACTTCACCCAAATTCTGGGGTGTCTAGGCCCCCAACACCTGACTCAGCCTTACCCCTTCAGCCCACAGGAGCTTCCGGGCCCTGCCATTTCAGTTGGGGAGTTTTCTCCAGAGTTTCCCATCAAGTGCTTCTCTTTCCATAATGTTTTGAGAGAGAAGACTCTCGTGCCACACTGAGATGGCCACCTGGTGACCTGTGGGCTGCTTGTGGTCCAGTGGAAGAGCAGATCATGGCTTCGAATGTTCTTTTGGATTTAGATGGGGCGCGCACCTCACCGCACCCCGCTCCACCGCACTACTTACGGTCCTTACCCTCACCCAGCTCACACACATTATTTAATTCTTTGGTCCAGCTCCCACAGGCTCTTGAGATTCCAACTTCTATTTGAGTCCAGTTTCACAGCTTTGTAATCAGAAGGACCTGGGTACAAAAGCCAGGCTCTGCCCTACGAGTTGGCTGGTCTTGGGCAAGATGTTTAACCTCCCTGAGCTTCAGTCCATTAGCGTAGGGTCCAGCTCATGGGAAGTCCTCAGAAAACATACTCAGCAACTTGGAGAGCCCTTTGTATTTGAGAAGAGGAGGCTCTGCTTCTATGGTCACTGTTTACAGTCGTCTTCTTGAAGCTAACACTCTATGAAGCTTTCTGGCGGGACTTTCTCGCAGTCCTCTTATTTTGGAAGCTTGACCGATCAAACATTATCATCCCATTTCTATAGCGGGGTGGGGGTGGGGAGTGCGCTAGAGAGAGATTCAGTGCTTGTAAGTTCCTGCCGTCTGAAAGCCACGTTTACTACTCCCAGTCCAGCTAGCAGTTACCGAGCCTCTTTGAGATGGATGCTATTTTTTTTTAATTTAAATTAAAAAAAAACTGTTGTTTGTTCTTTTTAGTTATACATGGCAGTAGAATGTCTTTTGACATATCATACATACATGGAGTATAACTTCCCATTCCCATGGTTGTACATGATGTAGAGTTACACTGGTCGTGTGTTCATATATGAACAAAGGAAAATTACATCCGATTCATTCTACTGTCTCCCCGCACCCCACTATTGTGAGTCCGTATCCGCATGTCAGAGAGAACATTCAGCCTTTGGTTTTTTGGGACTGGCCTATTTCACTAAGCATGATATAGTCTCTAGTTTGAAGTGGATTCTAATGTTCCCAGTCTACAGATGAGAAAACTGATTTACAGGTAAGTTTGGGTTAAGTGTCAGGGTAGCTGAATATGATATAAAATTTGCCAATAACGGGGCCATGTAAGTTAGGGGCAACTTGTTGACTTCCACAAGCCTTGGTCTTCTCATCTGAGAAATGGGAAATTTCCTCTAAGGATTGAGGATTAAGGATTGAGGATGAGATTGCCTCTAAGGATTTTTCAGCTCTGAAGTCCTAGATACCTCTATCTGCCTCTCAGACTCACCTCTACTCTCCTCCAAAGAGCAGAGTTGAACTTGACAAGTTTGTCCCTCAGGGGCCCATGTCCTTACCACTTTCTTGAAGACCATGTGTAGAAATTGCTTTTACTGCTGGACAGGGAAGTTTGTAATAAAAGCCAACTCCGCGGGTGCCCTAATTCCACTTTAGGAAGGATGAACATATTGTTTTAATTAATCATACGAAAGCAAAATTAGCATGATTGTGTGATAGGTGTTGTAAATCACCCCGATCCACATCGTCGAGCAGAGAGCATTTAGTTATTCTGAAGTTGTTAAAGATTTTATCTACCCAAGTGAAAATTCAATTAGCACTAGCTTCAGCTTATATAAAACTAGGAATTTTCAACTGTGGGAAAATACTCTTTGTGTGTGTGAATACCACCTTATGCCACTTTGATAAATTACTGTAATTAACTGTATCCTACGCAAGCTAAACAAAATTTACTGAACTGTTGTCGTATAAAAAGGAGATCGTCTCTTCTCTTGTCGGGGAGATTACTCTAATCTCTACATGATACTGACTTGAATATCATGCTTTTTCTGCTGAGGTCTGAGAATATCTACAGAGTTCTCACTGGCACCAGAGAGAGATGCTCGGTTTCCACCACACTCCACCTTTCCCCCTCCGGGTGCACAGACATCAGCGCTGGGCTTCGCTGTGATTCAATTAAATGTGCTGCATTTAATTAGCTGGCTGGGGAAACCCTGCAAGCAGAACGGAGGTGGAACACCCTGATAACTTAGCCAGAGGGCTGAGTTATTTCGGGAAGGGCAGAGGATGATGGAAGAGGCCTAGAGACGCACTCTGGCACGAACCTCCCAGCACTTTGCTCCTTGTGACTACCTGGCTCTGCCTTTCCATCTTCTCCCCTCCAGATCTTACCTGTACTTCAAGGTCAACCCCTCCTCTTTTCAGAAACCTTCCAAAGAGTTTTGTAAGTGTGTTCTTCCTGGAAATGTTTGCCACGTGCTCTCTCCTAATCCATCATGTATCTCCTTATGGGTCCTCTGAAATTTTCTCTTTTCCCCCATCCATGAGATCTAACTCTCAATGAAAGACCATGGACACTGGCAGGATTCCCACCAGGAACGGGCCAGCTTCATCCTGAACTTCGTCATACCAACTGTTCAACTCCCAACTCTTGGTGGGCAAAGCTCTTGGAACAAGATCACTGAGCCACAGAGTGTCTAGTGTTGTGATCATTTGGAAGGAGTTTTCAAGTTATTTTTTAGCAGCAGCTCTACTACTATTATTAGCTAACACCTACTGAATATATATATTCTCTGTGCCAAGCATGTTGCAAAGAGTGTGACAGGTATAATCATCTTTTTTTGTGTGCATGTGTGTGTAGATTTTTCTTTAATTCTGATTTGAACAAATCAAAAGTATGAAAAACATTTGAGACATCTAGGGGAAATTTAACACATATTAGATTTTAAAGGTATAATCATCTTTAATCCTTACTAGGACCTCTGCAATAGGTGCTATTAGCTACAACTCAAAGATGAGGAAACTGAGGTTCAAGAAGCATGAACCAGCTGGCTGTGGTGGTGCATGCATATAATCCCAGCAAGTTAAGAGGTGGGAGTATTGCAAGTTCAAAGCCAGCCTCTGCAACTTAGCAAGGCCAAGAATTTAGCAAGACTCTGTCTCAAAATAAAAAATAATAAAAAGGGCTAGGGGTGCAGCTCAGTGGTACAGTGCCCTGGATTCAATCCCTAGTAACAAGGGGGAAAAAAGGCCTGAACCTACTTAGGCTCACGTAGCTAGAAAGAGAATTCAAAGTCATGTCCTGTCTGATAACGAAGGCCATATTCTAAGGCTTTGTTCATAACTTCCATGCTAATATCTGTGAAAATATCGAGGTATTCAAATGATTTACCCACATCATGGTGCTGTAGGATGCTTTTCTGGCCAGGTGAGATATTTGTACAGGCTAGCAGCCAGGAGCGTGGTAAGATCCTGAGGATTTCCATGCAGGCATTCTTCATCTGTCTTCTGTCATCGCAGGGAGATGCGTGAGAACTGTCAAACCATCCTACTGCCCTCAAGGGAGGCAGCTCGGTGCCTTTGGAGTTTGGCCAGCACATTGCTGCCACAGGAATCCGTCTCTAATAACCTGGCTAAGGAAGCGTATGGGGCAGTTTTCTTCCCAGGAAACATAATTTTTGTCATCGGTATCACTGCCTTCCCTGATGGATCACCAGCCTGCAAGGGAAGAAGGAAGATGACAACCTCTCCAAGTGTCAGTTTTGTGTTCTGTAATATGTGCATGATAACCAACGACCTTACGCAGGGGAGTTTTGAGGATTGGATGGGAAATGGCCTTAAAAACAGAAAAGTTGTTTCTTCATATGACTTGTCATAGAGAAATCTTGACCAGAGTGGTGGATACCAGTGGTGTTTTTGGCCACCAATAGTCATTCACCTTCTGAATAGGTCACCCACCACTCTGGACATCCCCCATGGGAATGACTTCCCTCCTGGCACTTCAGGTAGGGTCCCATGCACAACCACAAAGCCACATTCCAGGGGCTCAGAGGATGCTGCAACTTCTGGCATGCCTGTAACATGTCCCAGCTGGCTCTAGAAAGGTGTATAAAAGAGGTTTGTTCTACGTACAGCTCTGAACAAATGTTTGCAGGATGGTTAAATTTAGGTGTCAATTAGAGTGAATCGAGAAATACCCAGAGAACTGGAAAAGCATGATTTCTGGATGTGTCTGAGGATGACTCCAGAGGACTTTAGCTTGTGAGTTAGTGACCGAGTAGGAAAGATCCACCCCCATGTGGGCACCATATGATTGACGAGGGGCTCAGATCCAACAAAAGATAGGTGTGTTAGCTTCGTGGTACTGTGACACAATACCTGAGATCATCGAGTTAATAAAGGAAAGGTTTATTTTAGTTCATGGTTTTAGTGTTTCAGTCCATGGTTGCTTGACCCTGTTGCTTTGGGCCTGTGGTGGTATGATAGATACACCATCATGGTGGGCGGGCATGGGGGAGAAGGCCTGTTTATCTCATTGCAGCTATGAAGCAGAGAAGAGAGAGAGGGAGAGAGAAATATATGTAGAGAGAGTGTAAGGGGCCAGGGTTCCAGTATCTCTTTCAACGACATACCCCCAATGACCTATCTTTTTCCTAATGGCTTCACCTTCTAGAGGTCCACCACCCCACAATTGCACCCAGATGGGGCACCAAACCTTTAACACATAGGCTTTTGGGAACACTTTTGTAAACCGTAGCCAAATAGAAAAGGATTTCCTTTACAACTCTGGAGCTGGGACACACTTCTTCTCTGCCTTGGACAACAGTACTCCAAGCTCTTTATTCTTTGGACTCTAGGACTCACCCCAGTGACTGCCCAGGCTCTCAGAGCTTGGCCTTGGACTGAGATTTCATCCTCGACTTCCTTGGTTAGGGGGCTTTGGGCTTGGATTGAGCCATGTGCTGGCATCCGAGGGCCTCTGGCTTGCAGATGGCCTGGGCGGGACTTCTCAACCTCCCCCAGATACTCCCCTCTCATCTCACCCTCTCTCTTTCTAACGATATCCTTCTGGTTCTGTCTCTCTGGAGAGCCCTGACTGATACGGTTTGACACCCTTTCTGGGTAGTCCAACAGCATGCCTACTTGAGTGAAAAACAAATAAACTGTTGGAAATGGCATCTTGACAACAGAAGCAGAAATAAAAGAGAAAAAAAACCAAAACATTCACAGTTGTACCGCCCTAGCAAATCACTTGAGTGTGTCCAAATTTCTTTGTTTACTTGAAATTTCTAGCCACCTGGCACTGTAGTTTTACATAGTTGTAATCCAAGTGTAAATAGCATTTCCTGACCTAATAATATATCCTAAATACTTTCTTATGTTACTACATAGTGTTCTCCATGCTAATTTTGAGTAGCTCTAGAGCATTTTATTAAGTGTATACGTCTTAAATTCCTTAGCCTCCCTCCCCCGCTTTTAGTTTTTGGGTCTTTGTCTTATTTTCTGTTGTCTGTTGTCACAAATTGATCTATTCATGTGCTCAACAATTATTTATTGACCCACTGTCATGGGCCATATGCACTGTGCTGGGCAGTGGGTGTGTGTGGGGGACACAGGGTCCTTGATCTGGCGAGGCAGACAGGCAGGTGACTAGAGTGAATGGAAGACATAATAAGGGCTATAAATAAATCATGTATAACTGGGAGCCAGAATAGCTGGTGGGGAGTCATCCATACCAGATAGGATGCGGAAGTAAAAAAAGCTTCTCTTGGATGGTGTCTTAGCCTGTTCAGGCTGCTATGACATAAAGCCTTCCACTGAAAAATTTATAGATGTGAGAAATTTATTACAGCCTGGAGGCTGCAGAATCCAAGATCAAGGTGCCAGTGGTTGGTGAGGGCTTTCCCTCTGCTTTCAAGATGGCGACTTCTTGCTGCAAACTTGTGGGGCAGAGGGTTCGGGATGGCCACTTGGACTCCTTTTCTCAGTACTCTTGATCCCATCCTAGTGGGTGAACCCCTTATGACTTCATCAGTCCCCCAGGGTCCTGCCCCTTAGTGTTGTCACCCTGGCTATTAATTTCCAGCATGTGAACTTGGGGGAACACAACATCCAGACCATTGCAAAAGGCAGGGTTTAAAATGAGCACTGAAGCGAAAGATGCATCTGAGTTTGGTAAATGCTGGCGGGAAAATGACTCCTGGAGAGGAAGGTGGTCTGGGGCCATGAAAGAGCTTGTGCGATTCAAAAATGAGTCAACTACTAGCTGGAGAGCGGCGCCTGGTGAGCTTGGAGACTCAGGAGCCCTATTTTGCAGGTCTTTAGAAGACATGATGTGTCATTGAATTATAACAAAACATTTCATATTAGAATAGTGCTTGGGAGCTTTTGTAGTGTGTTGATATCCTTATGTAGCTACGATGCTAACCCTATTAGTCATCATCTCTACTTTATAGGAAGAAAAATGGAGGCCCAGTGAGGTGAAATAACATCTTTGGAATTCCACCATGAGTCCGTATCTGGCTAAGGAATAGAGACCGAAGGTCGACTCTACACCCCTTTTCTCGACACCATTTTGCCGTGCGTGTCCATGAATGAAACTTCGGATGCTTTATCAGTCTCTGTTTATCAGGTTTTTATCTCCACACTTGGCTGTGGCCTCCCACAACCCTCTGGCTGTGTTAAGGAGGTCGCAAGGGGTGGAAAAGAGAACTGAGGAAACCTAGGTTCATCGAAGCTGCAGAAATTACTACCTGGTTGTTCTCGCAATTGGCCAAGGGGCAGCGTCAAGTGGGAGAGCCCAGTAGGATTAGTGATTTGCCAACAGAACATAACACAGCCCTGAGGGGCCCAGAAAAGGAAAGCCCGAGGAAAGAGGATTTAAAATGGAAGAAAAGCCGTCGTAGCCATGGCAGCCATGAGTTTATTGCAGCAGGCTTCGGTCACTGCAGTGACAGTTCTGTCTGGCCGCTGCGCTGGCACTCCGCTCGGATTCGGAGGCTTCCTCACCCGTGTTTTCCCGAAGACCATCGCTCCTGTGCGACACAGTACAGGCCATGGGAAAAGATTGTTCATCATCAAACGTTCTTCATACTATGACAAGCGTTTTTGAATTTATTGAAATTCTACATTTTGTTGACTGGGCTTCCAGTAGCAATTGGCATAACTCTGGTGAATGTATTTATTGGTGTAGCTGAATTAGCAGAAATTCCAGAAGGCTATATTCCAGAACATTGGGAATATTACAAGCATCCTATATCAAGATGGATTGCTCGTACTTTCTTTGAGTGCCCTGAAAAGAATTATGAAAAAACAATGGCTGTTCTTCAGATTGAATCCAAAAAGGCTGAATTACGGTTAAAGGAGCTGGAAGTTCGAAGACTAATGCGTGCGAGAGGTGATGGACCCTGGTATCAATATCCAACTGTTGACTAGGCGCTTATTGATTATTCTCCAAAAGCAACTCTTGACAACTAATCATTTATTTCTTTAAATACAAAGCATATTCTCCCAAGTGGAATATAAATGAGTAAATATAGTGTGTATTTTTGCTCTGTAATGAATAAAAGAGCTTCTTCCATTGAAAAAAAAAATAAAATAGAAGAAAAGAACTCTGCAGAACAGAGGGCGGGGGGAAGTTGTTCTGCCTGTTTGCAACCAATCAAAATAAACTTAGGACTTTATTTGAGAAAAACCAGGGAATTACAAACGCTCAGGATGGCAAAATATTTTAGGATATATATATATATATATATATATATATATATATATTTTTTTTTTTTTTTTTTTTTAATGTTGGGAGACCTGAATGTCCACTGCACGACCACCTAGTCCCTATCCCAGGGGCCCAGGGTTGGGGTAGCCGCTGCCTCTGGGGGCAACTTACTCCAGCAGCCACAGATACTAAGAACCAGTTCTTCATGGTGCACCTGCCAAGCATTGTGCTACGTTCTGGGTGTGGTGAGGTGACTGGAATAAAGCTGGTTTCTGCTCCTGTGGCACCTATAGTCAAGTGGGGGTTACAGACAGCAATTCAAAACACAAGTCAAATATTGCACCTTATGCTATTATAAAAGATAAGGGTGCTATGACAGAATAAAGGGATCGAGGCAGGGAAAAGTTAAGATTTGGGGGTTCAGAAAGGTGACATACAACCTGATGCCTGAAGCGCCCCTCCCCCCACTGTCTCTTACTTCTTGCCCTGCAGCCACATTGGCCTCCTGGCTCTGCTTTGAACTTTCCAGAGATGCTTCTGCCCCAGGGTCTTTGCTCCAGCCATTCCCTCTGCCTGGAGTGTTCTTCCACCAGATATTGGCTCACTCATTTCCTTACCTCCCTTTAAATACTGGTCCAAATATCAACTTCTCATTGAAGACTTCCATGACCACCGTACTTAAAATGGCAACTGGTCTGTGACCACCCCTGCCTCTTGCCCTAGAACTCTCTCTCAGTCTTCCCTTCTTTGCTCTTTTTTTCCCTCACAGCACTTATTATCAAACACATTGTCTTATTTACTCAATTCATTGTTTACAGTGTTTATCTCTGGCTAGACTTACGTCCCACAGGGCAGGGTTTCTTGTCTTCCGTCCTCTGCTGGGTTCTGAGCATCCTGAGCAGTTCCCGGCAGGGAGCAATACACAGTTGTTGAATGAATGCATGAATAAGACCTGTGAAGAGAGAAGAGGCGGAGGGATCTGCATGCACACTGGCCCAGAGGTCAGAAAGCTCAGAACATCCATGAAGCACAGGAAGATGGGCAGCCCAGGGGGAGTGGGCATGTGCAGGGGGCAGGAGCCAGATCTGACATCTCTGATTCTTAGGACTTTCCCCCTGGAAATCTTGCAGATTCTTACTCTGGAATATCCTTGCAGATATTACCGCTGTTCTTAGTTCTGTATCTTAGAGCAGTACCAAGAAATCGTTTTAACTTATGATGGTTGAAGTTGGACATCGTATCCATTTTCCACCCTGAGTTTTCTCCAAAGGTTCCAGTTTCTTTGACAAGGATGTCCTTTAAAAAAATTAATAGATTCCAGCTTATTTCTTGCCCACATAGTTTAATCCAGTATCTTCAATCAGCAGGGAAGTCATCTCCAAGTGGCAATACAGAGAGCAAACTTCCTACCCTTTGTGGCTGTGCTGTCTTCACAAATGGTCACCCTGGAAGTGGAGAGAACTTGAGGAAGGAAGTAGGGGAGACTTAGGGGCCCAGCCTGGAGCTGTCTTGCATCGCCTCCGCCATCCCACAGTGATTAGCACTCAGTTCATGGTCATGCCAGTTGCAGGGATGATGGGAACTTGTGCTCTGGTGTGAGAGCAGGAAGCAGGGGAGAGACTTTGTGACTGGGCGGCACTCTGAGATGGCTCGTCGGTTTGGCTGTGTCCTTCCCGGCTTTCCATCAAGGGCGGCTTTTGAATCTTCCCTCCTTCTAGTTATTCCCTTCTGCCTATGCAGCGATTGTCCGCATCCTCTGACAATGCCATTTCCAGAATGGAGCAGGGCAGAAACGGGCAGGCCAGGCTGTGTGAACTCAGGTGCTCTCAGCCCTTGGGGCCAGCGGGAGGACCAGTGGTCCATCTCCATTCCTCTGCCTCTGCGCTGCTTGGACAGATTTCTTGGCACCTCTCTTGGGAGGGATATTTGTCTTTCCAGTCATGCCTCCCCTGCTCCCATGAGTCCAGAGGTGATGCATTATGGCCCCTACCGCACGGGCTTCCACATCTGATATTTGTCTTTCCAGTCCTGCCTCCCTTTCTTACCATCTGCATAGCCTTGAACCAATAAGCTTTAGAATTATGAAATTTAAAAAATTGTTTATTATTTTTGGGGCTGGGGATTGAACCCAGGGACTCTACTACTACTGAGCTACATCCCCAGCCCTTTATATTTTTTATTTTGAGACAGGGTCTCACTAAGTTGCTGAGGCTGGCCTCACACCTGCAATCTCCCTGCCTCAGCCTCCTGAGTTGCTTCGATTTCAGGTGTGCAACACTGTGCCTAACTCTATCTAAAGCTTTTTAACAATAGTTTCCTTCTGTCACATGGAGATGATGACAACAGCAATAGCAATACAGAATTTCTGCAAAGAGTCAGTGAGATAACTGACTTCAAATGCTTAGCCTGGGTCCTGGCACATGCCAAGTGCTCAATTAGTGTGGCTTACCGCAATGACAATAAGTAACGACTCTCTCCTCCAGCAAACTGACCTACTCCACACGTTCTTTAAACAGTTGTTGTTTCCCCCTCTGTATGCTTCTTCCCAATTTCCATCAGCCGTGCTAACGACTTTACCTCCTCCATCAGTCCAGCTCCTCCTTGGATTCCTGCTGAACTTTCTGCCTTCCTAACTCACAACTGCACTGCGGCTGATGCTCATCCTCACTGAAAAATGAATGAGAGTTGATTCTCGAGGGTCAGGAGGGCACACTTTGTACAAGCTCGGCCTGAACCCTTTCTCCTCCCACCTGGAAGCTACTGGAAATGCTTTGTTGATCAGGATGAGTGGAGGTTTCCCAACGCTTCTCCATTGCACACTCAAGACTCCCTTTATTATCCAAAAGTATGGCCAGCACAAACAATTTTACAGTCTGACAAGCTGCTGCAGAGTATGTATCTGGTGGGCTGCTTTCTGTTTTCAAAACTAACTAGAGATGGATACATTCAAACGGTTGTGGAAGCCAACAGTAAAGCTTTATGTCTGTATTAGCTGAAATCATCCGCGTTTTCCCTTTCGCACAAACGAGCTTGATAAAATTCACACAAACGAGCTTCATAAAAATCAGGCTCTGCGCAAGGATGACACGCAAATTCATGAAGCGTTCCATATTTGTCAAGCACAAGGCCCTGGGTTCAATCCCCAGCACCGCAAAAAAAAAAAAAAAAAAAAAAAAAAAAAAAGCTCAGGCTCTGGTTCAGTGGGGTGCCGGAGCCCGTGGTACCTGATCACGCGTTGTTTGCCACCCTCAGCTCCACATTGGGTGATGTCACCTTGGTAGCTTGAAATTGACCCTGGCGGGAGTGTTCACTCCGTGGAAACTGGCAGATGCTGGAAGTTGGGGCTTTGCCGAGCTGGTTGTTAGGCACTTGCTAACTGCCCCCTGCCCTGACTGCCGCAGAGCAACCGGGTCCAGCTCTCTTTGAGGCTCACACATTTACATCAGGCATGATTTTGACAAATAAAATGTCTTTCAGGATGATTTTTTTCCCTTTGGAGCCCCCATACTTCAGTGAATGTCGAATGGAGACAGCACTTTTCTTAGGGGAGTCAGGGATGGTTGTTTCCGCAGCCACCTGGGCAGGGAGTGGGACCGGGAGGCGCTTTTAAAGCAGCACCTGCTGAGTTGTACCGCGCAGGTGAGTCCCTTGCAGATTCTGGCCCTGCAGCTCTGGGATGGTGCCAGGGATTCTTCATTTCTAATGTGCTCCCGGGGGCCGGTGCTACTCTGCTCCTCTCCACGAGGAACGAGTGTGAAGGGTCCTTTGAGCGTGGGCAGAGGAGGCTGAAACTTCCAGAAGACGCACTACGCGTTAAACCCACCAAAGCCCAGAGACTGGAGCTGCTCTTGCCCAGCTTGAGACCGGGCGGTTTCGAGGGAGAAAGACATTGAGGCTTCAGAAGCAGCAGCGCTGGGTCAGGCAGAGCTGGACTCAGTCTGTCACTAGCCAGCAGTGTGACTGGCAGATGGCTGGCCTTCCCGAGTCTCGGTGTTGCTGGCTGTGCAATGGGACCGTCACATGGTGGAGGGTGTGAGGATTAGAGGAGAGGAAAAGCTCTGCTCCACCTCGGAGCACCTTTCCTGTCCCTGTCCTTGTGACTGGTCACAAGTCTAAGCCGAATAACCTTCTTGAGCAAACAAATGAATAGTTCATCCCAGACTGCTACCTTTTTTTTAAAAAAAAAAAAAATCTTTTATTTGTAGATGGACACAATACTTTTATTTTATTTTTTTATTTTTTATGCGTTGCTGAGGATCAAACCCAGTGCCCCACACATGCAGGAAGCTCTATCTCTGAGCTTCAGCCCCGGCCCCCAGGCTACTATCTTATGAATAACGACAATTACAGATTACTTCACCACATTGTGAAAAATATTTTTAAATATACTAAAGAAAATAAAGACATCCATGTTCTCCCTACCCAGTTATTACCTAATTAACAGTTTATTTCCTATCAGACTTTTATATATATTTCATTTTAAAACAAAACAGGGTTATAGTCAGCATATTGTTTTGTCACCTCCCTTTTAATTTAATAATATACTACTGGTAGGTTTCCTGTCCACGTGTGGAGATCACTTGTTATTTTTTAATAGCTCTGCTTGTGCGAGGACGTCAGAGCAGGTTTCTGCAGTCTGGTTTGTGATGAAGCCACCTTTCCCGTGGACTTCTGTAGACTTGAGACGAAATCCAATTCCTGGACTTGGTTCACCTCTTGGGAAGAAACATGCCAGACTTCTTCTGGAACCTTCCTCTTGGTTTTCTTAGGAGCCTGGGTCTCCAAACATCTCCAGCTGACCTGGTGTTAAGAAGGCCAGCACTGCTAGACTTCAGGAAGCCCCAGAGGAACCCAGAGGATGAAAGCTTACTGTGGGGACAACCCCAAATAAGATTCTGGTCCAAGGACGATCTGAGACCAGAGGACATTAAAAAAAACCCGGACCTCACGGATCTGCAGATTGGATCATGGAATGAAAAATGTTGAGTGAAGGAAAAGACTGAGGAGGCCGAAGATGATGGACTCAACTCTCTGCAACTTCTTTACCCAGCAGGAGCCCCAAGGCCTTTGAAGTGCACTTCAAAAGAGTGAGTCCTGAGGGCTGGAGTGCCTGAGGCCCCGTGGGGAAGGAGGCCTTCATTTACTGCTCATTCCTCTAGTCAGTGCTGTGGCTCGATGTTGAATGTCCTCTGAGCCTGTGTTCAAGGCCTGGTCCCCACGGTGGTGCTATTGGGAGCTGGTGGAATCTTAAGGTAAGGGGGTGGTCTTGTGGGACGCCCTTAGGCCAAGGGGATTGTGAGCCCTCTCCCTCGTCCTTTCTTTTTGCCTCTGGACCATGATGGGGGCAGCTTGCCCCACCATGTGCTCCCCTTGCCACAGGCCCCAAGTGATAGCACCAATCAGTCTAGGAGTGGAACTTCCAAAACTGTGAACCCAAACCTTTTATCTTTATAAGTTGATTATCTCAGGTATTTCCCGATAGTATTTGACTCAGAGCAAATATTTACAGAACTCCTACTCTGTGCCTAAAACTCCTCTGTTACCAGAAGGTTAGAGTGAAGACAGTAAATAAGATTTTTGCTCTCATGGCTGGGTCATTCTAGTCAGAGAGACAGACTGACTTGAGCAGAAACAGGGCAGCTCTAGCTGGCAATAAACTCAAGAAAGAGAACAAAACAGGTTAATGTGATGGAAAGTGACTTATCGCACTCCCTGCCCGCAGAGAGATAAGACACAGGCCTGGTTCTTTTGAGCTCTTTATTTTGTGCGCTTCTTCCTCATAGTTCTTTCTTTGTTCTCTCACTTTGTGGAACTTACACTCCAATATATACAGTACTTGTAACCAATCAGCATTTTCGCACGAGGGGAGAGCATTAACAGATACAGGCAGCGAAGGCAGGCATATAGTGGACCTGTACTGTCCATCAGGGAGCTTAGCCAATCCCTGGAACTTCCTCAAAATAATGTCAGTTGTTTGTGCAAAAGTTAACTGCTCTGGCTCACTGCCAGGCGCCATCTTAGCCTTGCCACACCTAGGGCCAGGGGTCCAGCCGAAACCCCGACAGTTCCCCCTTTTCTCTTTTAAAAAGAAAAGGAAAGCTCGGGACCGTGCCTGTCTTAGGCGGAGTGGTCAACCACCGTCCTTACCCGTCATCGGATAACTGTAGAGCATGCTACAGCTCCTGTCTTAGGTCGGTACAGTGGTCACCTCCTTCCTTACCCGTCTGGCTAGCGATCCAGCCTCGTGAGCCATACTTGTGGGGAACTGCCGGCCTCTAGGGCAGCCATGGCCTGATGGAAAATGATACGATCTCTAGCTTGATCTCGGCGCATGCGCATGATAAAGCGTGTGAGGAAGACAACAGCAACAACCATGAACATACAAAAGGCTCCCATACCTGCCCATTGTTTTACAAAACTGAAAGAAGAGGATAGCCAACTTAGCACTTCGGACATAGGGGCTACATTAACTCTAGTAGCATTGAGACTAACAATTTGAGATCTAAGAATAGCAGTAAGATTATCAAATGTATAAGACCAGTTTGTTTGTAGCTGAGCAGACAAGATTCTAGACAAGTTTGCTGCATAGCTAAGGTTATGGTAAGCTACAGGTGTAACGCACAGTCCCGTCAGACGATAAATACATCCCACGTTTAACAGTTCTTGTAAGATGTCCATTTGTTCTTGAAGTAAGTCCACTCGCTGGTTCATAAGGAGTATGCCTGCTGTTAGATGTTGGTTTAGGGTCTCTTTAGTCTGTAAGGCTGCAGCTATATTTTCGGCCAAGTGATTGACTGCTGTTGCTGTAGGTATGGCAGTTGCTAGTGCTGCTGTTGCAGAAACCACTATTGCAGTGACCATAGCCGCTGTGATGTCAAATTCTCTCCTGTTTCTTGATAGCAACACTGGCAATTTTGCATCTGTAACAGAGACTGGGACTGGTAGGAAGGTAGGAACACACATTAAGTCTGCCAGCAGGAACCTAGAAGCATTTTAGCACAAATCTAAAGTACAATTGAAAGAAGCAGTTGTTTTGTTACATAGTTGAACTGTTCCTCCTAAGAGACTAAAAAGAGGTAATAAGTTAGTTTATTCCGTGGAAACACACAAACTGAGCCGCAGCTCCAGTAAAGCACCGGGTTACCCTTATTACCCAGAGTTAAAAAAAAACCCCAAACAAAGAGACAAAGAGAAAGTTTATCTTTAGGGGACCTGAAGGTCTCCTCTATTCCCCCTTTTTGTTTATAAAGAACATTTTTGAGGGTGAGATGTGTATGTTCAACAATACCTTGTTTTTGTGGGTTATAAGGTACATCTGTGGTTAGAGTTATTTTAATTTTAGTGAGGAATTGGTTCTTACCAATTTTAGTTTTTAAAGAAAAATTTAGACTTTATAACGTAGTACAAATTTTTAACAGTTGCTTAACCATAATTGTATAAACCCCTATTTTTAATAAAACTTAAGAGACACAAAGTTAAGAATGAATTGGTGTTTCTAAGAAATCCTTGTCATTTTACCATGTCATTTTACCATATAGATTAAACTTTGGCTTATATCAGAACATTAGTATTTCACCTTAGGAAAAACCTTAAATAGCTTTAGCTGTTTTACATACACACAACCAACTTAGTTACACACAGACTTGTTGAAACTTGCCCTTTGTTACACACAGACTTTTTTGTCCAGAAACATTTTCTTTTCCTTTTTATTAAATACATTTTTAAACCCAGAACCTTTTATTTTTTCTTCCCTATTTGTTGACCCCTTTTTGTTCACATTCTGAAACAACTCTTATGAAATTTCTGAATTTAGATAAATCACCCTATTTTAATAAGATTAAATATTTTGTTGTTTATAGTACTCTTAATTGAAACACAGTTGAAACTTTTGGGACCCTTTATATATAGAATTCCACTTGTTAGGATATAACTCTTAGTAACCTTGTTTTTAGTTTAGTGATGACACAAAGCAAGTTTAAACCCTTTTATTTACCAACCTATGAAAACACCAATAATGTTTAAGTATGATACCCCATGGAATTTGAGGAGTTAAGAGTACTTGATGTTATTTAACAATTAGCATTTTAACTTTGTAAATTAACCAGACGTCTCTACAAACACATTTGAGTAATCCCATACATGTTAACTCCAATTTATTTATTTTATAAAAACCAAGATATCAGACAAGTGTCCTGAACAGGATCCGTTGCCTCTTTCCTGCTGAAGAAAAGTCCTAGAAGCAATTGATATTAGACATTGTTTAACATTAACATTTCATTAGTTTGACCACCTGGAGACTTGTAAGTTATTTTTAAAAATATTTTACTTTTATTAGTTTACCCAATTTAAATTGAACCCTTTTAAATCACGTGAATAAAAGTATTTGGATCCATTTTTAAATTTTAATTTTAAGAGCGCTCAGTTTTGATGCAGATAAGACATAACACCAGACAGTATGACATACAAATAACACAAAATCAAAGGCCTTGTAATTTATAGGTGAATGTTCATTGCAATGAAACAGCTGTTTAAAAAACTTCAGTTGAATAAAAAATAGAACTGATCAAAAATAAAATCATTAACCTAGGTATGTAGGATTAAAATTATGAGCTCAAAAATACAGCATTAAAGAAAAAAAACAAAACAAAACAAGAATCCTGAAGAATAAGTCAGTTTTATGCAGCGGCCCAGGAATTTAAAACGGACACTTTTTTTCTTCTTTTCTTCTTATCTTTAGGTTACCCCCCTTTTCTCCTTGAGACGCTGTAGTTACATTCCAATGTGGCAGGGGGAGGGAGGATCACCCAGGACTTTTTAACCTTTTTTTTCCTGGTTGAGAAATCAGGTTAGGTTTGAATGCAGAAAATCACAAAACATTATTTTTTACTACTTTTAAGGAATGGAGCTGCTGAGCTCTCTGCCTAGGGGGACCCTCCCCTAAACTGATTTCCCTCTTTCTAACAAGTTGTTCCTTACACCCACTTTCATTTTTATTTTTGTTTGTCCCTGATCTTATTGACGCCCTTTTTGATGTTTTAGACCTTTTCTCTTATATTTTCTCCAAAACCTGACTGCCCTCAGTCAGAGGCTCCACAAAAGAGTGTTTTTTAACTATTGCCCACAGGTCTCGAGTCTTCACCGGTGTCAATGTCCGTGATTCCCCAACAACTCCCTAAGAGGCTGCTACATTCCAGTCCCAGACAGTTCTGTTCCTATGATTAAATCTTACAGCACTAAGAGCTCCAAGCACACAAACAAGCCACACAACAAACACAAAAATAACACACCACACACACAGTTTGGTACCACTGCATCTATCTATGTAGACTCAATTTTTTCTGGGTTCTTTACCCTTCACTGCCGGCTACCAATGACGGACTCAAGGTCATAAATGAACTACCAATGACGGACTCAAGGTCTTAAAATGAAATACCAATGACGGACTCAAGGTCTTAATATGAAATACCAATGACGGACTCAAGGTCTTAATATGAAATACCAATGACGGACTCAAGGTCATAAATGAAAATAAATAATTACCTCTTACTTTATCTGTAGATTCCCGGGTTTCGGCGCCAGCTATCGCACTCCCTGCCCGCAGAGAGATAAGACACAGGCCTGGTTCTTTTGAGCTCTTTATTTTGTGCGCTTCTTCCTCATAGTTCTTTCTTTGTTCTCTCACTTTGTGGAACTTACACTCCAATATATACAGTACTTGTAACCAATCAGCATTTTCGCACGAGGGGAGAGCATTAACAGATACAGGCAGCGAAGGCAGGCATATAGTGGACCTGTACTGTCCATCAGGGAGCTTAGCCAATCCCTGGAACTTCCTCAAAATAATGTCAGTTGTTTGTGCAAAAGTTAACTGCTCTGGCTCACTGCCAGGCGCCATCTTAGCCTTGCCACACCTAGGGCCAGGGGTCCAGCCGAAACCCCGACAGTGACTGGGACTGCATTGAAAGGACAATCAGGACAGGTTCAGCTGAGCTATGAAGGATAGGCTCATGTCCTTTGAAACTTCTGGAACTATATCTCTGGAGACTCCTCTTCCTGGCATGAGTGAGGACTTCAAGTATTACAAGGGTGAGTGTGCCATTTAGACCCTCAGTCTTCTCTTCTCTAGATAAGCATCTCCAATTCTTTCAGCTGTTCTCACATGACCCAGTTTTGCTCTTCTCAGTCAATTCTGTGTATGTGCATGTGTTTTGTTTTAAATATGTATTTTCATCTGGTACCCAGAATGAAACATTCTATATGACTAGGACAAAAGAACTATCATCCCCTTGTCCTGGATTCTATGTTTTTATTCATTCAGTGAAAGTAGAGAAAAGTTTTATTTTTGGTTGAGTGCATGACATTGTTTTCTTAATTGAGCTTTTTGTCAAATAAATCACGTAAGTCCTTTATACATCCTGTACTTGTGCCCTGGGATTTTGGAAAGTGAATGCAGAGGCTTGCAGTTATTTTTTTATTAATTAAGTCTTGTTCTTTTTTGCTTTTTTTTTTTGCCTCATTCCTTAAGCCAGTCTGGATCTTTTTGTTTTCTGGTTCTGCCAGTCAACATATTTCACTTGTAACTCGCTAAGGAGGTGCAGGGGTGTCCCGAGGAGAGATGATGGCAACTTGGCCTAAGATGGTAGGATGGAAACAGAAAGACCAGGTGGATTCAGGATGCATCCGGAGGTCAAGCTGCTGGGCTGGACATGGGAAGGAAAGGTGAGGGCCAAACATGGCGTTGGACATGGGGCCTGAGCCATGGGGCTGATCTAAATAGGGGAAGAGTGAATGGAAGCACATTTGTGAAGAAAATCTATTTCACTCAGTGGGACTACGGTACTGTTTCCTTCTTCCCCTTTTCTGAATTCTCAAGTATTCATGCTAGTGGGAGGTGAGAAAAAGAAGGCTGGAAGGGGAGTCCCGGTACTCGACTGCAGAACCAGACGTGGCGGGTGGGGAGGGAGAGGCGCAGCTGTGTGGACTGGGACAGGCGTCTTCATTGCAAACCAGACTGCAGAAACCAGCTCCGCTGTCCTCACAAGAGCAGAGCCCCAGAGCTGGTCCTGTCGAGCTACACAAATTTCTGACAGAAATAGAAAAGAAAGATGCTCCCAGTCTCGTTCAGCTTTTATCAAACATGAGAACCAGAGGGCTTGATCCAAGCTGAGGAAGGACTGAGCCCCAGGGAGTCGAGGGTGAGTGTGTTAAGCAGGGGCGGCTAATCCTTGGAATATACTTGTCGAAGGGAGCAGTGAAATAGCATAAACGCTTTTGAAATAGATTTCCTAGTTGGAAAACAGAAAGCTGGGACATAGGTGGCATTTTTATTGCCAGGCTCCAGCCTTGGCTTTGCTCTAGGACCTTTGCCAAGAGATTTTCTGTGTAATCACAGAATTCTGTGTATTAACGGGAAGGGACTTCAGACATTCACCTTGTGCAGGGACTTTAACCAGGCTGCACACTGGAGTCACCTGGGGCTTTATATCAGGGTTTTATAGTCTTAGATTTTGCTATCGAGCTGGGCACATTATTTTGGAAAAGGTCCCTGTGTCATCTGATGCATATTGCCCACCAAGGACTCTTGATCTGGCGTAACCCCCTCGTTACAGAGAGGAAGAGACCAAGCCTTGGCGAGATTAAGAGGCTGGCCTAGGGTTTCAGAGAAGGGTGATAAGGACCCTGGGAGTCATCTTCCTCTCAGGGGAAAAATAACAATAGAGTAAGGCCATTTGACCTCTTTGTGTCATATTAAACAGAGACTCAGCATTAAACAAGGAATAATTAACCAGATCCAGTAACACGTGTAGATCTGAAAACAGAGTTGAATGAAAACAGTTAAATGAAAATAGAGTGAGATTCATATAGATTCAGTTCACTTATATAAATAAAAATAACAGCCCTGGTTATTCATTGTAAAATCCCCTACACGTGTTTTGAGAAGATCCACATCAAACACTTTAAAGGAGCTGCCCGTGGGAGGAGAGGGAACGGGAGAAGCTTCAGGGGATGAAAAAGTTAACAAAGCCCAAGAGAAGGACCAATCTTGACTGATGATAGAAGTGTGCTGTGAATTAAGGTATGAAAATGTTCAATGCTCTGCACTCAAAGCTTCTTAAAAAGTAAATCTATCATCAATAGATGAATGTTTGTATGTATTATATATGCATGTGTATATACATGTATGAGTATTATTAAGTCATAAATAGGAATAAAATTCTGGCTTGGGAGGCTGAGGCAGGAGGATGACAATTTCGAGGCCAACCTCAGCAACTTAGTGAGACCTTAAACAACTTTGTGAGACCCTGTCTCAAATGAAAAATAAAAAAAGGGCTGAGGTTGTGGCTCGGTGGTTAAGTGCCTCTGGCTTAATCCCTGACCAAAAAAAAAAAAAAAAAAAAAAACCAAAAAGGAATGAAATTTGGATGCATGCCACAACATGGATAAACCTTGAAGTTAGTATGCTAAGTGAAGTAAGCTGGCCACAAAAGAGTAAATACTGTATAACAACACTTACATAAACACTGTGGTTCTTCCTTATCTGCAAGGGATGCATTCCAAGACCTTCAACAGATTTCTAGAACCACAGATAATACTGAGCCATATATATATATATACATATATATGTATATTTCTATACATACATACCTATGATAAAGTTTATACATGAGGCACAGAAAGAGATAAATGATAATATCTAATAATAAAATAAAAACATAACAATATACTGTAGTAAAAATTATGTGAATCTGTTTTCTCTCTCAGTCAAAATATTGCAGTTTTCATCAAACTGTGGTAATGTACTCTGAACATGGTTTTCTGCAGGTAGCTGAAATCATGGGAAATCAGGATAGGAGGGAACTAATGGATTAGAAAGGGCCAGTTCACAGGGTCAGGAGGTAGGTAGAGGCTGCTGGTGGCTTAGGTTCCTTGGGAGGGGAGGGTTGTTGCTCAATGGCTACAGAGTTTCTATTGGGAGCGAGGAAGAACTTTGGGAAATGGATCTTGGTGATTTTTGCACGTATAATCAATGCTACTGAATTGTGCATGCAAAGCTCTATAAAGTTTTGCAAACATGATTTTCCTTTCCCTTTTACTTTGCGGAGAAATGGAGGAACTGCCGAGGAAAGGAAGTAACAGTACTCAGGGTGGAACGGTGGTGGGTGCAGCCATTGCGTTCTCCACCCTGAAGTACCAGGAATGTCTGGGGCAGGCTTCTGTGGCCGGCATCCGGGGCAGCTCCACATTGCTCTGGCACTGTGAAGATTTGACAAGGTTTGGGAGCTGGGAATTTGTTACATACATGGCAGCTGTTGCTAAATACTTTAATGTGATGTCTGCTTGGACAGGACTTTCTGGTCCATGCTATTTGAATGGAAGTGTGAGCAGGTCTACCCTCCTTCCTTCTTAGCTTTTGGCAGAGGATGACTTTGGTGAGAGGAGTGTACGGTCTGCACAAGATTTGAATTTTATGCAATAAAAGCCTTTCAAAAATGCAATTGAGAAGGAACACACACTGGAAGAATTCTCCATTAATTATGCTGCAAACTTCAGAAGTCCTCCAAAGTTCTTTTATTTCAGCCATTTCCTGCTGTCATTCCTAAAAATAAGCTGAGAAGTAAGTTAAACACTATTAATCTCTCAGACCTCTAGTCTATGGAGAATAGAAAGGACCGTTGATAACTTTTTTTTTAAAATCGGCAAGAAAAGTTTAAGTGAGCTCTTTCAGCCCTGAAAATAAGTTTTGATTTGTGTAAGTTGAGATCAGTTCCTGCTTCATTTAAACTCCTTTCATCCAATCTTAATTATATCCATGTATCTCATCTTCTGGTCTTGTGGAATTATCATTCCAGCTGAAAGTGTGGATAGAACTGCCATTCCTAGTGATTGACAAAAGAAAGTGCATTTGTCCTATTGCCTTGCCAGTGATAAGCCAGTGGCCCAGTTAGCACTGGTCATTTGCATGCACAGTAGACCATTTCATTAAGAATTTCATTAAGATGGTAATGTTTAATGTTTCCTGGGAAAAATGAGTTTTTGGCTTGTTCAATTATATAATTAAAGTCAGAGAATTAGGGGAGATTGCAAACGGCTTGCATAATGTGGGCAAGTATAATGATAAAACTTGTAAATAAGTTCAGAAGAGTCCAGTTCTGCACGCATCCTGATGCTGAATCAGATAAGGAGGTTGGGCATGTGGAAAATTCAAGCTGCAAAGTTCACTAGATGCTAACTCTAGGGTCTACCAGCTAAACTCCTTCCTCTTTAGGACCTCACAGGAAGGTGGATGGTAGAACAGAGTGAGAGCTGCTGACTGGCCTGTCAGGTTCTAGAAAGTTCTCCTCACTTTTTCTAAAGGCAGTGACTTCTTTTATGCCAGTGAAAAAGTAACAGTATAGGTTTATAGGATTTAGTAACTGGTAGCCACAATCTTTTGTTTTTCCTTTTTTTCAAATTCTATGTGATTTATTAGCAATGCCATTGATTTATTGAAACCCAGGGCCTCATGCATGTTAGGCAAATGCTCTACCACTGAGCTACACACCAGGCCCTCTGATTTTCTTTTCTTGCTTCTCAGGTGACAATAAGAGTGTCCTCCTTAGCCTCTTCCTGCATTCTTTACTGACCTATGAAGTAGAAGTTCTGCCATTTTTAAACTGTCAATCTGTTTCTGCCTTTTCTTCCAATTCTTTACTTACTCTTCTCTAAGGAGGGAAAAGTGACTTGATAGTTTAGTAAGGTGGACCTAGCTTTCCTGAAGGATTGGGGAGGTGGAAAGTTTAATATTATAGCAACATTTGTGATTATATGTGAATATTGGTTATTTCTGTTCTTTAAAAATATTCTCTAGGCGGTGTGTCCACTGTGGTCCCAGCCCTCCTCTCTCTTCCTCTCTGCTGCTTTTCCAGTGATGTAGAGAATTCCATTCACTTCATTATGCAGAGCAGTTGGGTCTTCTTAGCTTTTACTTCCTAACTTGACTCTGACTTTTCTTACATAACCAAAGGCCCAGTGTCTTAGTTCTTTTGCTGTAAAAAAAAAAATACCTGAGACTGGGTACTTTAGGGACAATAGAAACTGATTTCTCTTAAATCCGGAGGCTGGAGGTCTAAGATAAAGGCACTGGCATATTTGTTACCTGGTGACCTCTCCTTCCAAGATGGTGCCCTGTTGCTATTCCTCCCAGAAGGGAGGACATGGTGATGTCATATGGCAGAAGGAACAGAAGGACATAAAGGGACTGAACTCATTCCCTCCAGTCACGTTATGAGGACACAGCTCTCATAGCCTGACACCTCTTAGGGCCCCACTTCTTGACACTGCTGCACTGAGGATTAGGTTTCAACATGAATGTTGGAGGGGACACAAATATGAAAACCATGACCCCCAGGAGCTGCTCTTTCTTTCTTCCTGTGATCCCTTCAAAGCCTGTGTTAAAGAGGAGGGTCGAGATGGGTGGGTTCAGTCTGCGTGAGCTGGGCCTATACAGATGTGTTCTTAAAGGTTGTTGGTGTGGCTGGGACCCAGGAAACCACACCAACAAGGTGTGGAGAAGGGACCAAGGGAAACTGTTGTATGCCCACCTCTGATCTTCTGGTACCTTCCAAAAGCTACATACTAGTAGGTCACTCACTTTTGAAAAAAAAAAAGTGCTTTCACCGGCTCCACAGCCCCGTTCTAAATAGCCAGAGAGCAGTAAGTCAGCAGCCACAAAAAACACATTCACAGATCTCCCTTCTGCATCTTAAACTTAATTGTCCTTTTGGTAACTGAGGTGTGCCACAGGATTTAAACGAAGAGTCCCAGGCCCAGGGTGGAGAGTCAGATGGCTATTTAAGTTCTGGCCCTCCACTTTGTGGCTGTGCTTCATCCAAGTCCCCCGTGTATATATATGGAGACGGTGGTTCTCACTTCCTGAGGCTCCTGCCAGGATGCAAGAGATCACCCACGGAGACAGGAAGCAGGGCAACGTGTGTCAACAGACTGGTTCTTATGACGGTACTCCACAGACTTACACAGAGGAGGAAGAATGCTCCTCCCCACCGCTCCATTTCTCCATGGCCTGCTGGCTTCGGCCTCTGCCAGTCACCAGAACAACAGGGGGTTAACTGGGAGCAGCTGGCCTGCCACAGGGACCCTGACCTCCAACACAGAGGAGTTCCTCTTCTCGTTTTTTTATTTGTGTGCAATTTTCATTGGGGTGATGATCCCAAAGGTGTTATTGGGGCCTGCCTCCTTTACTAGGGGTCTACATATAGGATCAAATGTGTCTAAAAGTCATGCAGATTCTATGAATGTCCCAGTAGAGAGATAAGAGGCGGGTTAAGTGTCTCCTATAATATTTTGAAATAGGTAAACATGAGCTGTATGACAGAGGCTGGGGCTACTTCATTAAAGAGGCTATTTGTGTTCAGTTCATTTCTGGAGACTGGTAGGAAAAATTAGCATAGAATAAAATAACTTTATTTTGATGTTAATTTTTTCCATAGTTCATTGGTGCATTAGAATTATACATAACAGTGGGAGTCATTATTATGTATTCATACATGCATACAATACAGTCGTAGAATTTGGTTGCTATTTCCCCTTTTTAGAATAAAATGACTTTAGTTCCATGTAAAGATCTCAAGGTATGCTAAACCGAAATTCTTTGCAGTCCTCTCAACTGTCCAATCTTCACTTTTTTTCTTTTTTTAAATTTTTTTAAAAATTTTTACAGACTGCATTTTGAGTCATTGTACACAAGTGGGGTACATCTTTTCATTTCTATGGTTTGCAGGATGTAGATTCGTAGCATTCATGTAATCACACATGTACATAAGGTAATGATGTCTGTCTCATTCCACCATTTTTCATACCCCAATCTTCTATTTAGTAGGGTTAGAGGTGGTATTTAACTGACATTTTGATGGTAATATCAAAGGTTGATAAAGAGATAATGATGATACTTTTACTCCTTTTTCTTGTAATACGTAAGCTGCAATTAATAGCTGAATTTAGATGATTACTGGGTCACTAGTGAAGTATTTCAGAGTGAACCCAAGGATGGCTATTAACAAACTGAATGGAAAAAGTAGTTACTTTGCTCAATTAAAGGAATGATTAACATTTTAGATTGAATAGGAAAAAAAGTTCTCAGGAACAATATTAAATTCCAGCACCTCCTTGTACTGAGACTAAAAATATGTCTTTGAAACCGTGTCCTGTACATTCTGACACCAGCTTGGCAGCATTGTGTAGCGATGTAGTGTTCGGGTCCTCTCTGCTGTGGGGTGGGTAGGTTCTTTTGCAGAACCTACGGGAGGAGACCAAGTTATTTTTCAACTTGCTGCATTCCCAGGACTTCCTAAAACAATAGCCATGGTGATGAAGACACTCAAAGCCGTGTTAATTCCAATCCCGGACATTCCTTCTCTCAAGCTGTCAGATGAGACCCCAGGTGACAATTAGCTACAGACATGAGAGGATATGAAAAGCAGGGGAGCCCTTCATTCTTTCTGACTCAGGAAACACATGAAAAGTTTTAAGAAATATTATGAGCCTCAGTCCTGATTCTTTCCAAAGGTGAGTCTTGGATTCCAGGTGTGTAGACCCCCTACTTTGTGCCTAGAATTGGGATGATCCAAGTATGGAATGGAATTACAATAGGCAATGGTGCTGGCAGAGGAAGGACTGAGGGAAGCAGTGGCAGAAATTGATTTTCGCCCCCACGGGTGTAATTTACTGGAGTTCCATAATCATTATTTTTTTTTTTCTATCTGATGTGTTAACAATAATATGCACTTTAAAATTAGATTACCTGATCTTTTTAACACTCAACAATGGACTGGTAAATGAGCTATTGCAGAATTTAAAATATAAAGAATGTTTTCCCAAAGATCTGACACTGATATAGATGCCTACTAACAAGACAGGCAAGTCCAGGCCAAAATACCATTTACCATCTTGCCGTTCGATGCCACTAAGACATAGCAGAGAGAGTCCTTAAAACCAGAGGCAGAAGCAGAGGAGGTGGCATTTGAAAGTTAAGTAGAAATCCAAACTTGAACTCAGCTTCTCACTCTCACAACATGTTTCTGACACCAGTTGTGCCCTCCCCTCAGGCAAGCAGGGCTGGGGGAGTGGGCATCAGCTGTCCATCCACTAACTCATGTCAATGCTGTCGATTTGGACATGGTGTCCTTGTGTCCCACCACTTGAGGGCTCTGTCCCACCAGACTCCTCCCCACTTCAGACATGAGTGGCCAGTCCAGGTCTCTGGAACTTCTGATGGACCAGCTATAAACTGGGGTTCCTGTGACTCCCTTCTAGAATTTACTGATTTGCTGGAGTGGCCCACAGAGCCCAGGGAGGCACATTTGCCAGCTTATTTTAAAGAGTATCACAAAGGATTCAGATGAAGAGGTTCAAAGTGGAGGTATGAGACAAGGGGCCCCTGGGCACACCACCCTCTAGAAGATTCCATGTGCTCAGGTGTCCAGAAGCTCCTCGACACCTGGCCTTTTGGGTTTTATGGAGGCTTGTTACACAGGCATGTTTAAAACCATTGACTAACCCAGCAGCCTACAGCCCTCTCCTCTCCCTGGAAGGTGGAGGACAGGTTCAAATTTCTACCCTGTTAGTGCTGCCTTCCTCTTTCCAGTGACTGTCCCCGATCCTGAGGGTACCTGGGGTCTTCCACCACCAATGAACTTCACTGCCATATGAAAACACAGTTTGTAGATTCCATAGATTTTATGAGTTTTATATCAGGAAATGGGGACAAAGAACAAATACGTATTTTACAGTATCACAAAGGTCCTTTGAGGCCATTTTCTAGATCCGAGTTTGGAAGACGTTTTCTGTAAACTAACTGCACATAGTAAGTTTCGTGGGCTCTGCGGTTTTTGTCTCAGTGATTCATCTTTGCTTAGGTATCACAGAAGCACTTGTGGGCCGTTCATGAACAAATAGGCAGAGCCATTTTCCAGTGCTGCTTTGTTTACAAAAGTAGTATTTGGATTTAGCCAATTAATTGACTGTGGCTTGGTGACACCTGCTCTAGATAAATTCCCTCATTTTACAGATGGGAAATAGTCGAGTCCATATGTATTTAAAGTACTGCTGTGGTTTGGATGTGGTGTGTCCCCACCACAACTCAGATGAGGCTTGGTCCCCAGTGTGGTGGTATTGAGAGGTTTCATGGCCTTTATGAGATGATCAGGTCATTAAAAGGGATTCGTGCTTTTTTAACTGGACTGACTTCTTTATCTCAAGGAACTAGATGGATTACCAAAAGAATGGGTTTTATAAAGTGAGCCCGGCATCTTCTCCCCGACCCCTACTTTTCTCTCTCTTCATATTTCTCCTTTGCACGGACTTGCTCATTGTATCTGCCATGAGTCGGAGCTGTACCAAGCCCTCGCCAGAAGCTCAGCGGATGCTGATGCCTTCCCAGCTTCCAGAACTACCAACCCAAGCAAACCCCTGTCCTTGATAAATCCACCCAGCCTCAGGTTTTCTTTTATAGGGCCAGAAACCAGACTAAGAGAAATACTTAGTACTTAGAAATACTACCATGCAGTAAATATTCAACAAATGGTAGTTATTTTAATCATTTGGAGAGTCTTTGCCCAATGAATGATTCAAGGGAGGTGTGAGCTATAAAAGTATTATGAATAACAACAATGACAGTATTGCCTGTTTGTTTATGTTAGGTACAGATACTTGTTATACTTGATTTTTTTTTTAAATTTGATGAAAATGTTTCTTTTCTAGGAAGGATTTGGAGTTTTTCCCTGATTTTTGTTGTTGCTAAATTTGTAAAAATGCAAACTGTAATATGCTAAATATGACACCACTCTTCAAAATTTAGTTATCTCATTTGGTTCACTACTCCAATTCCATGTTCAAATCCACAGACAATACCCCTGGACTCCTACGTGGGCTTCTAAGACAGGACTGTGCTATTTTACAATCTGATCTCTTTCTTTCCCTTCCTCTTTTCTTACCTTCCTATCTTAAATCAGGTTAAAATGCAGACTCTGGGGTGTAGTGTATCATTTTGAGAGACACTGAATGTTACTGAAGTGACTACAAAATTATAGGGCCATCTCAGTCTCTCTCTTTGCTGTTAATATAGTGAAATTTTACAGTTAATGTTTGTGAAGAGTGAAGGAGATGAAAAGCTATATCTGAGTGCTAAATGTTATGACTAAGAAGAGGAGAAGCAGAATCATCCTTTTTATATGTGTCCTGAGCCACCCCATCCTAAACCTAATATGGATGGAGTCTCATAACTTTAATGGTTCCTTTAATAATGTTCAATCAAATATAAAGTTAAGAAAATGAGGCTCGCTGACTTCTCCCATTCTGCCTGGGCTGATGTTTTCAGCAGAGTATTGATAATATTCCAGTTGTCATGAGGCTGACTAAGCAAATGGTGTGAGAATTTCTTCAGCACTGGCCACGTGCTAGGGGTGAGTTAGGGACACTGCTAGGAGGAGTGGCGGGCAGCAGGTAAGCAGTGTGAATGGGAGAAAGCCTTGGTGGGCATCCATTGCTGCTGCAGGTGTGGGAACTTCCCATGGCAAAGATAAGATCTTTCTCTACCTCCTCTGGGCTTCTTAAGAGCAGCTTTATTGAGATATCTCATATGCCATACAGTTTACCTGTAGAAAGTGTACAATTGGTGGTTTTCAGTGTGTTCTCAGAGTCAGGCAATCACCTCCGCCACCAATTTTAAGACATTTTGTCCTTTTGTCACCTCCTGAAAAGAAGGAGTACCCATTAGCAGTTACCCCTCTTCCCAACATCCACCTCAATCTCAGGCCACCACTAATCTTTTAGAGTCTGTTATTTGCCTGTTCTAGACATTTTATATAAAATAGAATCATGATCATACAATATGTTGTCATTTGTGACCGATGTCTTTCACTTGGCATGTTTTCGGCATTCCTCAATGTCTTGTATACATCAGTTCTGCATTCCTTTTCAATGCCCAGTAATGTTTCACTGGTTGACGGCACCATCTTTTACGTATCCACTCATCAGCTGATGGACATTTTTTCCCCCCACTTCTTGTGCTACTATGAGTAGTGCTGCTGGGAACATTCCTGGGCAGGTTTTTATAAAAATGTTTGCAATCCTCTTAGTCATAGGTCTAGGAGTAGAATTGCGGAGTCATATGGTAACTCTATGTCTAACTTGTTGCAGAACTGTCAAACTATTCTCCAAAGTGGCTACAGCATTTTGCATTTCTGCCAGCCTTGTAGGAGGGTCCCTATTGTTCCACATCCTCTTTGGTACTTGTGATTATCTTTCTTTTCTGTCATACCTACTAGAGGGTGCAGAGTGATTTTATGGTGATATTGATATTTCATTTCCCAAACAACTAATAATGTTGAGATCTTTTCATGTGCTTATTGATCATCTGTATATCTTTCTTTTCGGAGAAGTGTTCTTTTCAGATCCTTTTACCCATTTTCAGAGTTTTTATCTTTTTGTAATGAGTTTTTAAGAGTTTGTAAGAGTTCTTCATACATTCTGTGTACACATTTCTTATCAGATAAAGAACTTTCAGGTATTTTCTTTCATTCTATGTATTCCCTCCCCACTTCTTTAATGGGACTCTTTAGTGCACAAACATTCTTGATTTGGATGCAGTCTTAATCACCTATCTTTTCTTTGCTTGTGCTCTTGGTGTCCTATCTAGGAAGTGGTCACCTGATCCCAGGTAATGAAGATTTACACCTAGGTTTTCTTCTGAGAGTCTGGTGGTTCTGATCCATATGAGTTCATTGTTTTTGTGGTGGGAGTCATGGGTTCATCTTCTTTCTGCATCTGAATATCCAGCTGTAACACCACTCATCAAAGAGTTCATTCCTTAACAGAATGAATCAACCAACATTACCCTATGTAAATTTATGATTACACAAATGGTATGCCTTTACACCATGTACAAACGGAGAAACAACATGTATCCCATTTGTTTACAATAAAAAAAAAAAAAAAGAACATCACACAGTAAAAAAAAAAAAAAAAGAGTTCATTCTTTCCCCATTTGAATGATTTTAATCAGATCATCAACATCTATGGGTTTCTTTCTGGACTTTCAATTTTATTCCACTTATGTACTGGTATACCCTTGTGCCAAAGTACCTCACTGACTTAATTTTTGTAGCTTCAAAGTTTTGAAATTAAGAACGGTGAGTCCTCCCACTGTGTTCTTCTTTTTCAAGACAGCATTAGTTATTCTGGTTCTCTCGAATTTTCATGCTCCTTTGGGTTTTTAAGGAAATCTGTCTAAACCAGAATTTTAGTTCCTTTGAGAGGTTTATGACCACAGTAGTTCTAACAATACGTCAAGGCCAAAGGCAACAGGCAATATGGTCTGTGTTACCATGGTATAGAACGGGTGAAGTTATTTAAAGGTCAGATTTTCCCCTCAGCACAATGGGTTGCCCATATCTCAGTTTTATAATCATGCAGAAGGAGACATTTTTCCAAGTGATCATATAGGTCTTCTAATTATGCACAGCACATCTGCCTTCTGCCTTAAGGATCATGGTCACACCTCTAACCTGCATCTTTGTAGCTTAAATGCATCTTTCTAAGAGGGGCATTAAATGAGTTTACTTTGGTGGGTCCTGCCAATTCTGTGCAGACTCAGGGAATGTTGCTGGAGTTGGAGGTCTGGCATGAACGTCTTGAAGAAATGAGATGGGAGAGCCGGAGATGATTCAAAGAGAAACTCAGGTTTGGATTCTGCTCATGTCGCTGTGATCAGGGTTTCCGTTTCTTTGGCAGCCAGCAGAACATAATCTTCATATCTTGGTGATATTGGAGATGCAACGTGTTTGTTGAACAACTATTTTTTGATTGCCTGCTGTTTTAGTCAGTTTTTTATTTTCCTGCTGTGACCAAAAGACCTGAAAAGAACAATTAGAGGAGGAAAAGTTTATTTGGGGGCTCATAGTTTCAGAGGTCTCAGTCCAAAGGCAGCCGGCTCCATTCCTCAGAGCTCAAGGTGAGGCAGAACATCATGGTGGAAGAGTGTCGTGGAGGAGAGCGGTTCAGGACATGATCAGGAAGCAGAGAAAGAGCCTAAGCTCAACTCCCCAATTACAAAATATACACCTCGAAGGCACGCCCCCAATGACCCACCTCCTCCAGCCACACCCTACCTGCCTTAAATTACTACTCCATTAATCCCTAGCAGGAGATTAGGTCAAGGATCTCCTAACTCAATCATTTCTCCTCTAAGCCCTCTTGCACTGTCTCACACATGAGCTTTTGGAAGACACCTAACATCTAAACCATAACACCAGCTATGTGCAAAGCTCTGCTTTATGACACAGCAGATACGATGACAAGGGAGGGCATACTTAGAAATCCAAAGATATGAACAACTATGGAAGTGGAACAAGATGGCACTAAGACCCTCTAGCTCTTGTATCCAACAGAAACATCAATTTGAACAGTTATTCATGCATGAAACTACCTTTATGAGAGCTAAGGAAATCAGATGAAAGAACACAGCACCTGGTTTTAGCATAATAAGAAGAAATGACACTTTGAAGAAAGCAGGAAGGAGAGAGAGGCTGTAGAAGGCCTCCCCCAACTCCAAGCACTACAGCATGGAGAGGGATCCCCAAACTGCAGGAGGAAAAGAGAATTAAGTCCAAACCTAAGATTTGCAACTCAGTACCAGGCGTGCCATGGTGAAACCTAGGTAGAGTCTTGTGGGCACTGCTCTCCAGCCAGTGAGTGCAGACTGAAGCTTTGAAATGAGTTAGAGGACTAGCTTAGGTGGCCAGGGACTGCTTCTACCACCCCTCCCCCAACCTCAGAAGCAAGACACTGTCTCCTGAGGGGTAGGAAGGGAAGTAAGCATCGAACTTAGCCTCATGACTCAGTACCTGGACCACTGCAGTGAGACCTAGCACCCAGACAGAACGCATGGTCTCCAACCCCAGGCTAGTGCCTGCAGATGGAGCCTTGGCGGGACAGACATGTGTTTCGGCTCAGGGCACCACCAGCCAGTGTGAACCCCGACTACATCCCAGGGACTGCAGATCCCAGTGGTCACAAGACTTAGGTGTGACTTGGCTTAATGTCAGCTTTGGTGACCAAGAGACTGCCTTCACTATCCTTCCCCCAGCCTCAGGCAGCTCACATGGAGATAAGCTCCATTTTTGGAGGGGTAGGACAGGGGACAAGCACAGGAGTTTGCCAGAGAATTTAGTGGCAGGACAGTTAAACCCAAGACTAGCTGATTTGCAATGGTCCCTGTCCCTAGGCCAGTGCCCTAGAAGGAGGTTCTGGACCTGCTTTGTGCCAGGCAGAGACCCCCTGGCCCCATCTCATGGATTTCTATTCTGGCCAGTGGTACTTGTGGCTGGTTGCAGTAGCCTCAGGTCATCGGTACACAGCAGCAAGCAGCCCATAGCAGCATAGGCTGGGCCCTGCCCCTGTGCTGTGCTGGTCTCAGCAAGCTGAGGGCTCTGAGCATGACCCAGCATTGCAGCCCTGGTGGCTGTGGTACTTCCCACTCTATCCTTCCTCCACTTCCAAGCAGAACAACATGGAGTCAGTAAATTTCTGTTTCGGGGAAGAAGAGGGAAATAAAGACCACATTGTGGCATAGAAACCTGTGATCAGTCACCTCCACAGTGAGCCAGAGCTCAAGGGTGGCTGGTCACATGCTGAAGAGGTGTCTGGGCCAAGTTCAGCCTCAGGTGGAGGTGTTGGGAAGGGACTACCCTTTTTAGTTACTTCCCTAGTTCATGCTGAACAACATTCCCAATTGCAGTTTTGGGATAAACTTAAGTATGGGACACCCTGTAGTTCTGAAATAGTAGAAATAAACCAATGACCAGAGTCCCATCTAGTGCTCAAATAGCAGAATTGACCAGAAGCTCAGAGAAAACAGCAGTATGGTTGGATTTTTTTAGAAGGATAGGCACAGAGAAAGCTAGATTATGAAGACTGGAATCCATACCCAATTCTTCAATGCTCAGATGATATTGTATGCAAAGAAGCACCAAGAACTTTCAGGGCACCATGACCTCATCTAACAGACAAAATAAGATGTCAGAAACTGACCACAGAGCAATCAATATGTGTGAACTCATGGAAAGGTAAGTCAAAATAGCTGTTTTAAGACAGCTCAATGAACTTCAAGGAAACACAGAGAGAGAAGTAGGCACTTTATCAGAAAAAGTTAACAGGGAGATCAAAGTAATTAAAAACACTGAACAGAAATATATGAGCTGAAGAGTACATTAAAAACAAATAAAAATGTGGCAGAAGGTATAAGTACTAGAATAGAGAGATCAAAGAGAAAAAAGAATCAGTGAACTCAAAGACTAGCTATTGAAAATACAGAGAATAATTAAAAAAAGAAAATGAAGCAGAATTTAAAAAATCTTATGGGAACTTTGGGCATTATTGGAAGAGTTCTTCAGTTTCTTGGGGTTCAAGAGGGATTGGAAAATGTCAGAGGGGTAGAGAGATTATCCAAAGAGATAATAACAGAAAACTAGAGGAGGTTACAAATATGCAGATGCAGGAAGTTCAAAGGTTATCAGTCAGAGTCAACTCAACCTTGTCTACTCTAAGACACGTTATAGTCAAACTCTCAAAGGCCAAAGGCAAAGAGAGAATTCTCAAAGCAGTAACAGAAAATAAACAAAAAATACATAAGGGTGAGCCAGTTCACCTGACAGCAGAATTCTCAGGAGAAACCTTACAAGACAGGAGAAAGTGGGATGAAATTCTCAAGTAATGAAGGGGAAAAAACTGTCAACCAAGAATACTACACCCAGCAAATCTATCCCTTAAAAATGAAGAAGAGATAAAGTCATTCTCAGTAAAAAAAAAAAAAAAATGCTGAGAGAATTTGTTACCACTAGACTTGTCTTACAAGAAATGCTGAAGGGAGTTCTTCAAACTGAAAGAGAGACTGAGTAAGAAATATACATCAGAGGCATAAAATTCACTGGTAAGAGTAACTATACAGACAGATGCAGAAGGCTCTAAAATTATAAACATGGTGCACAAATATCCATATCTTTAGCATGAAGACTAAAACCAAAAACCAATTAAAAATAATAATGGCATTAATATGTTAAGAAATAGGCAATATAGAAAGGTATAAAATGGGTTATAAAAATTCACAATTCAGATAGGAATGGAGTACAAGTATAGTCTTTTTATTAGTATTCTTCTCTTTTCTCTTTTACTATCTTTATAATCAATGTGAAGTTGCTACCATTTCAAAACAGTTTGCTATAAATACAAAAATTTAGTAAAGCTCATGGAAACTACAAAGCAAAACTATCATAGATATACTAAAAGTAATAAGCAAGGAATAAAAAAAACACGCAGAGAAAATCAACTAAACACAAAGTAAGACTATGAGAGAAAGAAAGGAACTATCATAAAACTAGAAAACAAGTAACAAAAGGGCAGTAGTAAGGCCTTACTTAATTGATTTCCTAAAACTTAAATGGTTAAATTCTCCAATTAAAAAATGCATGACTGAATGGGTTACAAAACAGACCCAACTATGTGCTGCTTGTAAGAAACTCATTCACCTCTAAGAACATGTGTAGACTGAAAATGAAGGGATGGAAACGATATTCCACAGAAAAGGAACCCAAAAGAAAGCAGAAGTAGCCATAATTACATAAAATAGACTTTGAATCAAAAGCAGTAAAAAGTGACAGGAGAGTCAGTATATAATGGTAAAAGGGTCAGTTCAGCAAGAGAAAATTATAATTATAATATAATAATTACATAAGCACTGAATTTCAGAGCACCTAAATCTATAAAGCAAATATTTCTAGACCTAGAAAGAGAGATGGACTCCAGGTAGTAATAGTTGGGGACTTTGACACCCTGCTTTGTTAATGTACAGATCATTCACATAGAAAATCAATAGATGCAGAAGAGTTACCATGCATCCTACACCAAATGGACCTATCAGACATCTATAGAACATTCCATCCAACAACTGCAGGATACACATTGTTCTCAATCGTGTGAGGAAAACTTTCCAGAATGATCACATGATAGGCCATAAACAAGTCTCAATAAATTTAAAAAAAAATGGAAAAATATTGAGTATATTTTCTGCCACAATGTAATAAACCCAGAAATTAATAACAAGAAAAAACTTTTAGCCAGAGAGATGAAAGATCTCTACGATAAGAACTTTAATACAATGATGAAAGAAATTGAAGAGGACACACAAAAAATGGAAAGACATCTCACATTCTTGGATTGGAAGAGCAATATTGCTAAAATGTCCATACTAAGTGATCTAAAGATTCAGTTAAATATCTATCAAAACACCAATATGTTTGCTCTTCATGGAGTTGGGAAAAATAATCCTACGATTTGTATGGAACCACAGAAACTCCAAATAGCCAAAACAAGCTAGAGCAAAAAGAACGGAGCAGGAGGCACTATACTACCTGACTTAAAAATATACTAGAAAGCTCCAGTAATCAAAATAGCATGGTCTCTGCATAGGAAAAGACATAAGTCAATGGAATAGAACAGAGAGCCTAGGAGTCAACCCACACCTCCGCAGCCAACTGATCTTCAACAAGTGTACTAAAACCCTGCACCCAGGCAGAACAGCCTCCTCAGGAAATGGTGCTGAGAAGGCTGGATATGCGCACCTCAAAGAATGAAATGAGACCCCTCCCTGTAAGCCAAAGTCAACCCAAGGTGAATTAAAGACCTAAACCTAAGTCCTCAAACAGAAAAACACTGGAAAAAAACAAAGAGTAAACACTATGATCATTGGAATGCACAGAGTTTTTTTTTTTTTTTTTTTTTTTTTGGAAAGGACTCTCCAAAGCACAGGACGCAAAATCAAACAAATGGGATTATATCAAACAAAAAATTTCTGCACATCAAAGGGAATGATAACAGAGTGAAGAGGCAACCTACAGAATGGGAGAAAATATTTGCAGACTATTCATCTGACAAAGAGGTTAATAACCAGCATATATAAGGATCTCAAAGCAAAGAGCCTAATTAAAAATGAGCAATAGATCAAACTAGATATTTCTCAAAAGAAGATATATGAAGGCCAGGAAGTATATGTAAAAATTCTTAACATTACTTATCGGGAAAATCTAAATCAAATCCATAATGCAATATCATTTTAACTCTAGTTAGAATGACTATTTCCAAACAAGACAAAAATAACAAATGCTTTTGAGGATGTAGAGGAAAAGAAACATTTACACACTGTTGGTAGGAATGTAAACTAGTTGAGCCATATATAAAAACAGTATAAGAGATCACTCAGAAAATTAAATACAGAGCTACCTTTATAATCCAGCAATCCCACTACTGGGTATATAGCTAAAGAAAATGAAATCAGTGTGTTGAAGAGACATCTCTACTTCCATGTTAATCACAGGACTATTCATAGTAGCTAAGAAAGGGAAACAATCAAAGTGTCCGTTGACTCAGGAATGGATAAAGAGGATGTGGTAGGTATACACAATGGAATACTACTCAATCATAAAAAGGATGAAGTCCCATCACTTGCAGGGACATGGATGGAACTGGAGGACAGTGAAATAAGTGAAATAAGCTTAACACATAAAAGCAAACACCACATTAAAATCTGGAAAATGTTGATCTCTTAGAATTTGAAAGTAGAACCAGAGCTGGGAAGAGTGGGGAGAGAAAGGGGAGGGAAGTTGGATCAATAGATGCTAAGTTACAGTTAGTTAGAGGTAAGCAGCTCTGGTCTTCACTTGCGCAGTAGAGTGATGAGGAAGCAATGTTGTAGCGTATATTTCATAAGAGTTCTTGGAATGAGAGAGAAGTGAATGTGTGTTTGAGTGCTACTGAACCCCAAGTTGTATGTTCCTGACATCCTTGGAGTTTCTTTCTTTGAAGTTTTGAGTTATTCCAATTTTTTTTTTCTTAAACCTGTTTGATTTGGTTTTCTCTCACTGTATATTCTTTTGGGATGATTTCAGTGATAAGGAATCCACTGGCCACAACCTAAATTTCGTTTCCCCAGATTTCCTATGTTGCTACCCTCGACATCTCAGAATGTGACTCTTGGTAGATGGGCCTTTAAAAGACCATCAAGCTGGGGCTGGGGAGATAGCTCAGTCGGTAGAGTGCTTGCCTTGTAAGCACAAGGCCCTGGGTTCGATCCCCAGCACCCCCCCCCAAAAAAAAAAAAAAAAAAAAGACCATCAAGCTAAGATGAGGCGGTTTGTGCGGGTGGATCTAACCCAATGTGACTGTGTCCTGAGAAGGAGAGGACGTGGGGATGTACAGGAAAGACACCATGGAGGTGCGTATGTGGAGGAAAGACCAGTGGGATGCAGAGAGGAAGGGGGTCTGCAGGACAAGGAGAGGCCAGACTACCAGCACCCAGACCTTGGACGTCTGTGCGCGAGAAACCACGCCTCAGTAGTCGAAGACGCACCGACTGCGGTGTTTCGTCCTGCCGACCCCTGCAGACTCACCCCACCTCAGAGGGCGCGGACACGGAAGGACTCACTGGTCTACATAGGAGAAGCCCGAGAAGAGGGCGCTCCGGGTTGGCTCGCCTGGCCGTGCGGGGCTGCCGTCTAGGGCGGGCTCTCCTGCTGCCAACTGCCCGTCGTTCACTCAGGTTTGCTGCCTGAACAGAGCGGTGTGGGAATCCGCTGGTTATGCTCACGTGTCCTGTGGGGCAGGACCTCTGTCGGGGCTCGCACAGGGATGATTCGTTTCTGTATCATGATTCTGGACCCTCAGCTGGGGTGCCTGCAGGGGTGGGGTAGATTTAGGTCACTGAAGGTGGGGACAGCTGGGGCTGGAAGATCCCTTTCCAAGACAACTTCTTCAGTCCACATCTGGAACCGTGTGCGGGTCTTGCTGGGATTTTAGCCAGGATGTCTATACTTAGTTTCTGAAGCGTGGTGGTCCCAGGCTAGTTGTGTGTCTTACATGGTGTGGGTGGCTTTCCTCCAGGCCAGCAAGCCAGGAGTGAGTGTGCGAGAGATCCAGGCAGACATTGCACGGTAACGTTCTTTTTGCTGACATGGTCCAAACCCTCTTGAATTCAAAGATGGGGGACATAGATCCCATACCTGTGGAAGGAGAATTTTCAGCATTAAAAGCATTGCCACTCCAGGTTCACCATGGGAACCAAGGTGTCCTATGGTGTTAGAGGGCTGCAGCAGCTCTGTGCATCACATCACACATCCATGTCTGGAGGTAGAAAAAGGAAATAGTCCATGATGAATGGTCATCAGCAGGTTTCTTCTCAAGCCTCACTGACCAGAATTGGGTCATGTGGCTTTCCCCAAGTCAATCGTTGGCACAAAGAACGTGTTTAACCTTGCTCAGCTTAGCCAAACCTTGCCTTGCGCTGAAGACAGGATGGTTTTCCTTGAGCCCAATCTCACAAGGTGGACAAGCAGTCCTCACAGCTTGGTCTCTCCACCTTGGAAGAGCCTCGAGAGTGGATGGATTTGGTTAGGCGACCAACCTCGCCTACGTAGGCTTTCTACAGGGAAAGTCGGGCCTCATCAGGAAGAGTTGAAGGAAGAGGATCAAGATGGCTTTCACTGTGTCCATCGTCTCAGACCCTAAAAGACCACTTTTACACTCTTTTTCACTCTTCCTTCTTTCCCCGGCCTCTTTACAGAGATCCATTTCCAGTTTTAGTTCCAAGAGCCAATGCTTTAGTTCTTGGGAAATCAGATGATGGCACAGACAGCGTATTCTTAAAGCAAATGTGACAGTTACAATAGGGCTCCGCCCCCGGGCAGGTCCTAAGAACCCAGCATGACAGCTGCAGTGCACCCCTGACTCCTCATGATGAGCCTCACGGCTTCCAAGACTATCTCCACACAAGCTGGGCTGGGGTGATTGCTCAGTGGGTGACAAGTGCTGTGCAGACCGCCCTAAGATGGTTCTCGGAGAGCTATCATCTCCCATGTGACATGCTCTGACCACCGAGAGCACAGAGGGAGGCCTGTTCTCCATGGAACAGTCAGGGCTGGACAGCAGGTTCCCCACGACTCACTGACAGAGCCCCAGAGTGAAGGCAGGATCTTCCACACTGGAAGTTGCTAGAAAGTTGTTAGAAAGTGTGTTTGTGTTTGTGTGTGTGTGTGTGTGTGTATGTGTATTTGTGTCTGTTGAATCTCTCCGTGTGCAGTCCCTGTTGTGTGTCTTTGTATGTCTGTGCCTATGTGTGTGCATCTCTTTGTATCTTTTTATGTGGGTCTTTCTGAGTGTGTTCCTGTGTATCTTTGTTTTTCTGTCTCTTTCTCAGGAATGTGTATGATATGATTGTCTTTGTGTTTTGGTGTGTTGATATGTCCCTTTCTGGGTGGGTATCTCTTTCTGCATGAAGATTTCTCTGAATATGTGTGTGTGTGTGTGTGTGTGTGTGTGTGTGTGTGTTTGTGCATGCAGAGCTCAAGTGGAGAAGAAGAACCTGAGAGGAGGACCTCCATCCCTGCTGGAAGGTACAGATGTGTGTATGACAGGTGTGTTTTGCAAAGAGTATGGGTAGCAACTAGGTTCCCTGGGAGTTCAACCCAGTTTCTCCCTAAATCACTGGGTGATTTTCCATGATTGATTTCAACCTCGTGGGCCTTAGTTCTCTTGGAGATATACTACTTGCTTAGCCTAGCTCATAGGGAATTTCTGAGAATGAAATAGTAATGTAATTTAGAATGCTTTTGAGAAAGTTAAAAGCACTTTAAAAAGAAAGGCTTTAAATGGACTAACATTGAATCTGATTCAGGGAAGATCTCTATGTTCAAAATATGCATAGAAAGGGGACTTTGATTCATATCAAAAATCTTTGGTTGCTGGACCATAGAGGTTGAGCCAAAGGCACTAGAGGGCAGGAGGAGAGAGAATCAGCTTCTGGCTTTAGAAGGACATCTCGCCTCATCACCAAGGCAAAGCTCCTTCACCGCTGCCAGTTCTGACCAGCGGATGGTGGCTGTTGGGAACACGGTGCGGAGGAGCTTGTGGAGGCCACGTCCTGGCAGGAGTGAGAAGATCAGTTAGGATGGCCTGCCATGGGTGCCAGGGAGGGGGACTTTCAACCCAGAGATGAGTGCTTAACACCCCAGGGCGTGGGCCAGCTGGACAGTGTCCGACTTGGAATCTGAAGACACAGGCTGGTGTCTTGGAAGCTGCTAAAAGTACAGTCTTGGTCAGTTTTGAAGTCATTTGGTCTCTCTTCTCCCACAGTACCGTGGTGACCTTTCCCAGGCGGGTTGATGATCCAATTTAATTTAATTTCCTGTTACATGGAAGTGTAACTTTATGTTGACTCATGCATAGACTTGTGCAAAATGATGGGAAGACCAGGCCTTATTGGAATTGAGACTAGAGATCATTTTACGTTGTCACGATGGGTGTGAAGAGTCTCCTCCGCCATATTAACATAATCTCTTTTAGGATGGGTTTTGTCACGAGATTTTTTTTTAACTCTCTAATTTTTACTTATTCCCCTGAGTCCATCAGAGATCTTTAAAAACTTAGAGACATCTTTCATTCAGTGTCATAACACTTCTCTTTTGAATCCTGTTAAATATTTTCTTACTTTCCCAGCCTTATGAAGCTTAGAGGTATTTCCACAGAAGTTTAGGACTCGCACTTGAGCAGCGCCTTGGTTTTCTTTTCTAATGCCCCTTCTCCTGGCCCTTCCGACTGGAGTGGGTACGTTCCTTCTCCCTTTGTCTGAGTGAGCAGTTGGTGGCATTTTGGGTAGGTGAACGTGCTCGTATGAGCTTGTGTGCTGGCATCAGATATCAGTCAACCTCAACTATTGATCCCTTGCAAAAGTCAATAGGGAGAGAAACGCTGCTTTAAATAGGTTTCATTCATCTTTTTTCCCTAACTCTGGGGTGAGAGGGGGCAGCATGGACTGGAGAGCAGGGTGAGGAGGAAGTTGAACATTGTTTCTGAGTAGAGTGATTGATTTTATGAAATACTTCACGCCAGGCATGAAGAATGTCACAGCACTGTCATATGGCGATGTGGTGGGAACCAGGCAGACCCCACCCTTGCCTCACAATGAAAAACCTTTGCATTGGTGACGAGCGTGTGTTGCAGGAACAGCTGGCATAACTGAGGCTGAGGCAGAGGTGAAGGGTAAGGAAGGCTCCTGCGGAGCAGCGATGTCTAAGTCAAGGTCAAAGGCATGAGGAAGTGGCCAGGGCGCCCGGAAGCAGGGTGGAGGTGCAGAAAGAGCACACACAGAGCCCTGGACCTGGGAGAGAGAGCTGCCTTTAAGGAGCAGTGCGACATTGAGAGTGGCCCGAGGGTGAGGCAGGAGGAGGTGGAGGTTTGGCTGTGGAGGTTAGCCTGCATGTGACCTGGGAGGATTCAGGAAGACCTTTACGGTCCTGCTTCTGTACAGCACTTCTGCATCACCTGGAGAACTTGTTGAAAAGGCAGATTTGGATTCTGGAGGTCTAGGACGAGGCCAGACTCTGCTTTTCCAACGTCTTCCAGGTGATTATGATGCTCCTGGAAGCCCACACTTGGAAGAACAAAGCTTCTGACTCCAAGGGCAAAACCATTGGTGGACTTTAGGTAGGAGAAAGGCATGGCGAAGCCCTGTGGTAGAAAGTTACCATTACCAAGGTGCAATAAGGAAGCCTGGAAAGTGGGTATCAGTGAGGACTTGGTGGTTGGAGACGGTTGTATGAGACTCGTCAACTCAGGTGGTGGCAGTGGGCTGTGGGCACTGCCTGTGGCTCCTTCCTTGCCCTTCTGGTGGAGGTGCTTAGGCACTCTAGGGGGAGGAGACACAGCACAGTGCTTGAGAGCATAAGCCTTGGGGTCATCAGAGCCTGGACCCAAATCCTAACTTCACACGTCCTAGTCACTTAGCCTCTCAGAGACTCCGTTGTCACATCTGCTAAAGACGAGGACAGTATTTGCCAGTGTTGAGAAGATTAAATGAAGTGATGTAGATAAAGTGCTTAGCTCTATCTGTGTTTGACATTCATTGATGCAAAAAAAAAAAAAAAAAAAAAAAGACTGAATTCTTGCTGCAGCATGTTAGAGGCTTTGGGGATTTGGAAATGAATGAAGTGGATTTGGTCCCTGCCCTCTTGGAACACTTGATCTATAGCAGCAGTAGCTGAGTTATTCTCAGCTATAACTTCTTGCTGTTGTCCCATCCATATTGTGCATGGAGACAGAGGAAGAAGCTTCAGCAGCCACGGGTCTGGACAGTCATTCCCTGCAGCCACTGAGATGGACATTCTGTTCCATACATTCGATTTAATTGATTTCTCAAGCCCCAGCAGCACTCTCAGCTTAATTACCCATAAAACTGAAGCAAGGATGCTTGAGGTCTAACATCATTTTCCAGCTCAGTAATCTATATGTGGCCAACCCTGCAACATTACATTTAATGGTGTTCAAAGACTTGGGAGGGTATACGGGGCTCATCAGTAACTAGTGCCTTGATATGGCTCCAAATTCCCATGTAAAATAACTTTGCTCCATGTTTTCAGATGAGGAATAGCTCTGTTGACCACTTGAGGGAAAAGACAAGACAAGAGGAGCGTGAAGTAGCAGGGGAAGGAAAATGACGGGTGGTCCCTGGCGAGGAGGACTTGACCCGGAGGGAAGAGAGCTTTGGTGGTCAGTAGGACCTGCCCCGAGCGCTCCAGCTGCAGTGAATCAGGCAGCGTCCTCGACCAGAAAGACTCTGGCTACTTGAGCAAATGGGGAGCTAATGGAAGGTGTGGAAGTCGGCTTCCATAGGGAGAAACCGAGAAGACCGCAGATGAGACAGGCTGGAGGACCAGGCTCTGTGAAGGGCAGGAACCAGACAGGACTGGGCAGCGGAAGCCACAGTGATGGCCTCGTGGCAGTAACTCTGCTCAGTCCACTGGTTGAAGCATTTGTTCCAGACCCAAAGTCGCAGAAGAACGTCCAGCTGGCCAAGCACAGGTCACAGGTCCGCTCCCTGGGTGTTCTGAGTTTGCAGAGGAAGGCGCTGACGCCTGCAGCTTTCGCGTTGGGAGGTGGGCCCTCCCTCTGCGACCGTACACAGTGACATGGTGGTCGACCCTCATAACAAGGCACATCAGAGTGTCATTAGGATGGGAAGTGGATGTGAGCATCTGTAACGTGGAAAAGGGCGAGGTTGGTGACTTTTAGCTAAGAATTAACTTTGTGATTTTTTTCTTTGATGTTTATTTAAATAATACTTGACTTTCTGTGTTTCCCCAGAAAACTCCTCTTCCTTGTTCTTGTTGCCCCGTTTCTCTTAGCTCTTGTCACACTGTATTTTCTCTCCGCCTTTTTGTATTGGTGTGTTATTGTTGCTGCGTATCTGCACATGCACACAATAGAACAATGTAATTGGGCCAATATCTCTCCTTGGCACTTCCCCCTCCCTCCCTGTCTCCAGTTCCCTGGTCCCTGTCGTCTACTGATCTCTCTTTGCTTTTCATAAGACTCCCCCCTCTCCAACCTTTCTTCTCTTTATCTTCTCTAGCTTCCACATATGAGAGAAAACATACGACCCTTGTCCTTTTGAGTTTGGCTCATTTTGCTTAACATAATGGTCTCTAGTTCCATTCATTTTTCTGCAAATGCCATAATTTCATTCTTTTTTATGGCTGAATAAAACTCTATTGTGTATACATACCACATTCTATTTATCTGCTCAACTGTTGCTGGATACCTGGGCTGGTTCCATAGTTTGGCTGTTGTGAATTGTGCTGCTATAAACATGGGTGTGCATGTGTCACTACAGTATGACGACTTTAATTATTGAGGACAGATACTGAGGAGTGGTATAGCTGGGTTATATGGTGGTTCCATTCCTAGCCTTTTGAGGAATCTCCATACTGATTTCCATAATGGTTGTGCTAATTTACAATTCCACAACAGGTAGAAACTTCACTTTTTCTCTACCTTCTCTCCCACATTTGTTATTGTCCGTGTTCTTGATGGCTGCCTTTCTGACTGGTGGCCACACTACCTTTTGAGTATTTGTCCGTGAGGCCAACTCTCCAACAGTTCTCAGGGACCAGGACTGTCCCGATTCACCTGGGTATTTTTAGGGCCTGGAAATGTGCTTAGTACATAGGAGTCATTTGGTGAACTACTGTGGAAGAGACTAAGTATCTGTGGCATATATCTTACCAGAAACATAGTTGTAAGCAGCTGACAATTTCAATGGGTAACTTCTCTGGATATAAAACTTTTAAATTTTATCTTATGGCCTGTGTATGTTTAAAAAAACCTTTCTACAAAGACACGCAGATTTGAAAAATGTAGTCAGTAAAGCAGGGATTTAGGCCTCCTATGTATTTCAATTTTTAATTCACTTGATTTATTTTTTCTTTACATTTTAATTATTTTATTTTATCATCTTTTTAAAAATTGACGTGATTTTTAAGGAAGGTTTTCTTTCACAACAACTTTTTTTCACTGAATATCCTTGTCTTTTTTAGTATTAGGTAAGCATTTCCTTTTTCATGGAAAGACACAGTGTCCTGTGTCCCAGGGCATTTTGCATTTCTGCAGACCCCTTGGGCTCAGAACCCTGGTTCTAAGCAGAAACTCACTATTTGGGGCCTGGCGAATATAGTTGTCCTAGCCATGCACAAATGAGTTCTTTCAGAGCTGACCTTTACTTCTAGATGATAGTTTTATTTAAGGGTGCAGAAACTCCAGATTCTGGGTTTTATCATAAAACAAAATCCTCCTGAATCCCCTTTAGGGAAGAGATTGGTAGGGGCTTGTGGAGAACAGAGGCGTTTGTGATCCCAGACTTCTGCCTGCCTGATCTAGTCCCAATGAGCAACAAAAACTGACTGGACTGTTGCAAGCAGAGGAGAAATGTGTGGAAAGGTCATGGAGCAGTTCCCACAGTGGCCAGAAAGTCTAGGGAACAGGGCAGGGTCAAGGGGAGGCTGAGCAACTAGGACCAGTGCTGGAATGGTGGACAGACCCTGGCCACAGAGCTGGCCTGATGGGATCCCCACGGCCGTGCTGAGGGTACTGCGGGCTACAGAGTTGGGCCACAGCGGACACCACTGACCCCACTTCCCCTGGAAGTCACCACCTGTCCTCAGAGTGGGTTCTTTTCAGTCTCCCGTTCTCTGCGTCTCTAGCTCCCGTTTGGAAGTCCTGGGTGGGGTCATTTGAACACACAGGTCTGGGCCATGATCCCATAGTCTGTTTTCAAGGAGATTGGGAGGTGAGCATCACATTTTGAGACTCTGGCATCTGGTAAGTGATTGGAGGTGGTGGTGATAGTGGGATTCCCCAAACATGGAAAATGATTTCCTCTGCCGGGTAGTCAAAAGAAAATCCCAAGACATGTGCACGACATATTCATTTACAATAGTCATTGAAGTCATTGTTGGGAATAATAATAGAACCATCTTTTTGGTGTTTTAGATCTTGATAATAAACTGCCTTGATGGCTTAACATGGTGACAGGAGTGGATGGAGAGCCATGAAAAACCTCTTGTCTTTATCATTTCCTGAGCGTCTGGATAAAACGTCACTGACTCTGGCAAGTTTATGCAGAACTTAGTACAAAGGCTCTGGATCCACCTTTTAATCTGGGCTCTGCTGTTTGCTAGCTGAGTGACTTGGGAGCACAGCTGGGTCTCTCTCAGCCTCAGTTTTCTCATTTGTGAAGCAGAGAAAACCTTGGCACCTATGCTTTCCTTAGGGTTCTTGTGAGATGATCTCCAGAATGCCCTTAGGTCAGCGCCCAGAGTATTCTAGTGCTTAGTACTGGTAGCTGTCATGGCTAAGCTAGAGGGACTTAGGTTGGAGATTGGTCAGAAGGGTCAACATACAGGGCCTGCTGATGTCCAGGATGGACCAGATGTCCACCTCCAAGGATCGCCTGGAGGAAAGAGGTCGTAATAAAAGATGAAGCGGGTGACCTCCAAGTTGGATGACCTCTATCAAACACGGTGGGCATCTTCCCAAGTGCTGCTGGTCACAAGTGCCTGAGCAAAACAATCTGCTTGCAAAGTACAATTAAATAGGCAAATGCTCAATGATCTCATGAGGTAGACCCACCCTGGTGCCCCATCTGCTCAATTTAGGCACAGCAATTAAGGAGTGCAGGGAAAACGTTCATCTCCATTTAACAGAATATTTTTGGGGGGGTGAGGGCAGGAATTTCTTTGCAGAACTTAAAAGGATGTTGGCAATCAAGATATCTCAGTAACATTTGTGTAGGTTACAACCCTGGGAAGGTCAGCGGTCCTGGGACACTGACATTTCTGCTTTTATTCCAGCTATCCAGAAGATTAGATATAGGTTTTAATTTCTGCTAAATGCTAATTAGAGAAGCATCTCTTTTCAAAGCTGTGATCAGGGTAAAATCTGAAAGACACATCAGCCCCCCAAGAGGAAATGATCCATTGGTGTTGCTGACTCAGTTTTTCAGGTGTGGTGTCAATTTTGTTATTATTTAGCACTTTTGCCAAATAGAGAAGGGGAATGAATCACCTATGAAAGGAAGGTCCTAAGAGATGCACCTAAACGTTTGTTTTCCCATAACTGAGGATCATTCAAGTTTGTGTAAGTTGTCATTTCAGAGTTAGTGCATCATCTCTAAAACTTCTGCATTTAAAGCTGCATTGCTTGTGAAAAGCACAGCTGAGTGTTTTGATGGAGGGGTTAGGGCTGGAATATGTATACACTGGTCACCCAGCAGGAGGTTGAAATAGTCATTTACCTCTTTAATGGAGGCAGAGAATGTAATTAAGAACGATTTGCATGTAACAGTTGAAAATTTCATGGTGGTGACAATGATTCATCCCTATTTCCCATGGCAAGTAGTGCAAAATTAAACCCACGTCTATGACTTTCAGGCAACTGTAAGAGATAGAATTCGAAATTCATCCCACCTCCTGTCCTACCAGTTCACCCTCCTCCTGTCCTTCTAACGCAGGCAGCAGTTCTCCGTCCTGTACTGCTTTGCATCACCGACTTCTTTTCCAGAAGGAGCTTGGTTGGTGCAGGGAAATCAAATAGGTTTGGACGCCCAGATTCCAACCTCAGACTGACTGGTACTGGCTGCCGGAACAGAGTCGAATGGGCTTCTAAATAAAGTTGCCTCTAAGCACAGCGGGAAGTGGGTGTGGTGATTGGTAAGTAGTGCCTCCCTTGGTTGCCGAGGGAAGAGGGGTGACCCTGGTGGCATTCATCTTGCCATCCTCAATCAGTGCAAAAAGCACAGATTTGGGTCTGGCCTTGATCTAGCCATAACATGCTACGTGGTTTGGGACAGACTTCAGTATTCCTGTCGTCTTAAGTGCTAATTTGTAGAGGAGAAGACAGTCCACGAAACAAAATCTACAAGTCTGTTGTACACAAACGAACATGAAAGTGTAGGAATATGTATAGGATAGTACGATGTTCCCATTTCCCAAACTGAAGGTTAGTTGGGAGGCTCACGGATTTTTGTAAGATTTCGCGCTGCACTGTCCACGTATCTACTTACTTGACAAGTGTGGAAGGTCTAGGGAAAGCGGGGCGTGGAGTCTGTAAGTGGAAATGGACGAGAGGAGGCGGAGGTGGTCAGGTCTCCCGTGGTCTCTGGAAGAGTGGTTTTACAATCGATTTTGAGTCGGAGATGTTCCCTTTTCCTCTCAGACAAAATCCTTTGTGGCACCTGATTCAATAAACCAGTAAGTGATGCTCTTCTGTTGGGAGCTGTGTTTTCAAGCCTTCCCAGATTATTGGTGTGGAGTAAATGAGATTAGATACATTTAAATTCAATTAGGTGTCCCAGGCATCTCAGGAAGGGGTATGACAATGTTCTTAGCATGTTAAATTCCTCAGCCTCACCAATGACTTCTTGGATGTTGATCTCCAATGCATGTGACCAAATTTCCTTCACAGAGACACAAAGAGATAGGATGTCTGGTACGGGGGATTTGTGTATGAGAGAAAACCACAATTAAGTCATAAACAAGGACATAAAAAATGAACAGTGCTATTTATAAAATCCTTGAATGAAACAAGTCTTTACAGTGGCTTTGCCTGACATTCATCCAACAAATATTGATCGGTATCTATTGTGTATCAGGCACTGTGTTTTTAGCACACAGGATACAATGCTGGTCAAAATTGATGAGGTCTTTGTTTTCATGCAATATATATTTTGTTGGGAGAGACAGGGTGCATAAACATAAAATAAATAATTCTAGGGTGTAAGTTTTGGGTAGGATGAAAATAATTTTCACACAAAGGAACTGAAAGTAGCTCATTTATAAATGGTGCGCCACTCTTGTTAAGTGGATCAATGAAGGCTTACTATTGGCCACTAGTGGCCCAGACCACACTGGTTGACTGTAAATGTTTTAAAGAATAAAAAGGGTCAAACCAGATCCATTGTAATCGTGGAGTTCTCCTGGGACATGAGAGAAGCTTTATCTGCCTGATGGAGGGCGAGCTGGCTCAGAACACCGTGGCTAGAGCTTTTTGTTCCTTTATGTTTCTGAGCTTCCTGGCATTCTTTCTGCACCTACAGCAGTGTCCTAAAAGCTGCTCTCTGCTCACCGTAACAGAGCGCAGAGGAGTTGGGTTAGCAATTTATGAAGGCTGGAGAAGGGGCTCTGGAGTAGGGGCCAACTTATAACAGAAAAACTTTAATAAATTTTGTTGACCGAGAAAAGGAAAAGCATTTGTCACTAGCAAAAGTGGGTCTCAGAAAACTGGCCTCGAACTTGGGGGAGAAAGTGGTTCGGAGGGTTAATTTCACTCTGCCAGCTTGAGCAGGCGTGACCAGAGAAGACATCGTTCCTGGGGCACCTGCAAGGATGTTTTTGGATGAGATTAGCATCAGAATTGGTGCATTAACTGAAGTAGATGGCTCTTCCCCCCTGAACGGACATCATTCAGACCATTCGGCTCCTAAACAGAGGAGAAAGCAGAAGGAAGGGGTCAGCCTCTCCCGCCTGCCTGCTTCAGCTGGGGTACTGGTCTTTTCCTGCCCTGGAACTGGGGTTTCCGTCTCCAGCTCCCCTGGTTCTTCAAATTTGGGCTGGAACAACATCCCTGGCTTCCCTAGGTCTTTAGGCAGCAGAAGGCAAATCATTGTACTTCCTGTCCTTTATAAACCATATGAGCCACTGTCTCAGAGTAAATCTCTCTTTCTGTCTCATAAATCCAGATACTCCTCAACCTGCGAGGAGGTCACCTCCTGATAAGCCCATCGTAAGTTGAACACATTGCATCTGGGAAATGCATCCAGTGTGCCGGCCTACCCAGCACCCCGGCTCAGCAGCACAGCGCCCAACAGAGCCTCAGTGGATTCCTCTCCCGGTGGCAGGGCTGAGGGCGGCCGCCACCACTGTCCAGCTTTGTACAGTATATCGCACCGCTTACGGGCAGCCTGGGAAAAGGTCAGAATGCAGAACTGCTGCGTGGTTTCTACTAAACGCTTACCCCTTTTGTAGCACGGTAAAGTCGAGAAAGCACAGGTCGAATGGTGGGGTATCTCCCCTGTTGGTTCTGTTGGTTCTGTTTCTCTGGAGAACCCTGATAAATACACTGACCCAAGAAGAGATGCCTTAAATAAGGACACTCACGCACCCTGCGGAGTCAGTCCCCAGTGTGGACAGCAACAGTGCTGGCGGGTGGGAAGTGCCTTCTCTTTCCCTGGGCACCTGCAGTCCTCTTCTTCCTGGCCCAGGCGAATCGCTTCAGGTCCAGAGACTTCAGCTGAAGGAGGAAGACTGGGGAGAAATGCTGCCTTTCTCTTTGACAGGCAGAGAGGCTGCCCCGGAGGGCAAGGGACAGTGTGTGCATTATAAGGGCTGCCGAGAGAGTCAGTGTGAGAACCTGTTACCTTACAGTGTCATGGTCAAATCTGTGACATCTGAGTGCTTACCCTGTGCAACTCCAGAAGGCAGGAAGCCCAGGAGCCTGCGGCATCTGGAGGCATCTGGAATCGCCATCCCCCTGACCTCCTGGTATAGAGGCCTCCTGGCCGAGCTGGGATTAGTGACGTTCTCAGCACCACACCTGCCTCACAGCTGCGGTTCTCTGAAGCTGACCCTCCTCGGGTCAAAGTCCCTGTTTGGCTGCTCCCTGGACTAGGTGTTGTTTTTATCATTATTATTATTATTATTATATTTGTGGTCCTGGGAATTGAATCCCAGGCTTCGCACATGCTAGGCGAGTGCTCAACCACTGAGCTCCATCCCCAGCCCTGGTTAGTTCTTATTTTGAGCCAGGTTTTCACTAAGTTGCTGGGGCCAGGCTTGAACTTGGGATCCTCCTGCCTTGGCCTTCTGAGTAACTGGGATCACAGATGAGCACCACCTTGTTGGGTCCTGGGCTAGGTTTGATGTCCCTCCCTCCCGGTGTGCCCTAATCTCCTCTGTCCTCTCTATTTAAGGGTTGTAGAAGCAGAAACTGTTTGGCTCACCATCACATCCGAGCACAGTGCTACAGTGGGCCTGGTAGCAATAATAACTCGCCACCAAACGTTTGCCTAAATGTCCCGTCACATGACAGGATTTCCAGGAGAGCCAGATAAAGGGCAGAACTTCTTCTTTAAGGACCCCAGAGTTGCATGGCGTCAGTTGTGCATGGTGGTGGAAAGATGTCTTCGGAGGCGGCCCTTTTATTTGCTGCTCGTTTCCTGCTCTGCAGACACAAATATGTGCCAACGTCTGATCAGTGCTGTCTTGTCGGGGGGAAGATTGATGGCGATAAGCTTCCCTCTCTGCTTCGGTCAGGGTAATGGGCCCCACTGAGGCCTCGTCTCAATTTACCTGGTGCAGGACGTCTGCCTTATGCAAACTTATTGTTTTGATTTATGCAGCAGATTTGCCACAATGAAGGTGTCTTTTTTTGTCATTAAGATAAAGACTGACCTTGTCTTTCTCGAAGTGAATGACTGATGAGAGATTATTCTTTTTTTTTTTTTTTTCTCACCACCAGTCAGGTTAATTGGATGGTTTTTATCCAGGGACCAACGCGTTCTGATTTAACATCGAAATCTCTGTAAAGGTTCAATGCTAGGGAGATTAAATCTCTGACTAACCAATGGGCACAAGGGACCAGGAGATAGATTTTTTTTAAATTGGCTCATTATAAAGCAGAGCTGCGTAACAGGAAGCCAGAGGTGGGACGGGGCATCTCAGACTGGAGATGTTCTTGCAGAGGGTGGGTGGCCCAAGCAGGAATGGAGTAAGTTTGTTCATTCCATAGACACTTGAGGAACACCTACATTGCCCTCAACATGGGAATTGGTGCTGGAATAGCTATCCCAAAGCCTGGAGATGTAGGCCTGGTCTTATTTCAATAACAACAATAATGCAACAATCACAACCAACAATGACAATAACACAGAAGTAGCAGTTAGTGCTTATCAAGCACTTACTGAGTGCCAGCACTCTCATAGTGCCACAGTTAAGTGCTCATTTCCTCTCTTTGCCACTCACTTGCTGTGTGACCTTGGGAGGATACCTTTACCTCCCTGAGCATTAGTTTCTTCATTTGTAAGGGTTAATTAGATAATGTCAACAGTTGTACTGTGTGTGTGTGTGTGTGTGTGTGTGTGTGTGTCCTTTTCCTTCTACATTAGGAAAGCCTCCCAGGGCTCATACTTTAATTTTCAGGGAAATAGGCCCATTGAACAATATCAAACAAGGGGGAGTAAAGAGGAAGAGGGAAGTTCTGTCTGATAAACAGGACCCATTATTCTGGCCTGGGCCTGTCTGGATTCTTTTATTTTATTATTTACTTATTATTATTCTCTTTCCCATCGCCTGTCTAGGCTCTTTCTGGGATGCTACCTCTTGTCCTCACACTATGTTCTCCTCCGTGGATAGAGATGTAGGAGGACCTCTGGGTGCTGGGGAGCTCAGGTCTTGGATCTGAGGCCAGGCAGGAACCTGGCTGGGTCACAGTGCCTGAGCCCTCGTCCCTGGGGTGGACGTGCCACTCTGACATTTAGCATGGCGGTGCTCAGTGTGTGATGATCAAATCGCACTGACTTTGGTCGATTTTCAATCCTCCTAAGGCAACACACCTTCTATTACCTGCACACAGAACTGGCTGCTCCCACCGCCTGCCGAGGATCTGCTGGGGGGGATTGGGGCCTGGGGGTGAGCAGGAGGGGTTCGTGGAAGTCACCCATGGAGAAAGCTGATTTTGGAGCAAGTTCAAGATCTGTTTGAATTTCCTTAAAGTCAGGGGTTGGAGGGGTGTCAGAACAAGGGAGTTCATTCTTTTAATGCTCAGCAAATATTTGTTGAGCATGTACTTGGTAACAGGACCTGCGTGTTACATATGTCACATCACTGAATTTAATCACCATAGTTCGCCCTTTTAGACCAGCCATATCCCTGGTTTCCAGATGAGCAATTCAAGCACTGAGCTGGAGTCTTCAGGACGGTCCAGCTTGGCTTGGTGTGGCTTCCAGACCTGCTCAGACTGGATGATAACAACCCCCTAGTCTTGCACTGAAAATTTCCCGGCTCTGCATTTGCATGATTGCACAGGGTTTAAGCTCGATGCTTCTTTTGGACCGTGATAACATCATAACCACAAAGGGGTCCTGCATACGTTGTCATGGATACCTTACAACTAAGGGCGTCAGTGGAAGGCAAAGGCGAAGGCCGCCTGTTGTAACTCTGGAAAGGAGACCTGGGACCTGGAACCTGGAGTCTCAGTGCGCGGTCTGAGAAGTTGTTGGAGAGGATGGGAACGGGTAAGTGATCCCAGGATCTTGTCTAGGAGCAGAGTGTTAACGTCTTTACGGGAACTTAGCTGCGTCCAGTTGAGTACGGGGAGTGTTCCCTTCTGCTCCTGCTCGTTCCCAGCGTCCCCTCCCAGCACATCTCTGAGCTTGCTCACCTCCTTCTTCTCGATTTCATCTACTCGAGAAGCTCACTTTGTTCCCAGGCCCCAGGTGCAGAGCAGTTACATGTGGTCAGACATAAACTCCTGAGGAACCTGAAAGGTCAGATTTCAAGTCTGATTTCTTTGCACGTGTGTGCATGCGTGTCTGCACACGTGCATGTGCGTGCAAGAGAGACACACAAATGTAGGTGTTCATCTGCTTCGAGCAAACCCTTCCCCAACACAACCGAATTCCAAAGAAACTGGAAGGTTCCCGAGGTAGAAGTGATCAGCCCCAAGCAATAACCCTGAGGCAGAGGCAGAAAGTTTGATTGCTTTTTCTTGGCAGTGATTTCTTCTGTGCCCAGAAAGGCTTGGAGGAGACAGCAGCGCTCGGAAGAGCTCTGGGCGGACCTTGTCCGAGTGGCCTCGGGAGGGGCCGAGGCGTCCAGCCGAGTAGCTGGCTGTCACCAAGAGCCAAACATTTGGTTTTGAGTTCAGCTCCCATTAGGAATTCGTTTCCCAGACCTCAGAGTACGGGACGTTGCTGTTGTTATTTATTTATTTTCTCTGTTCGCGGGCTTGTTTGTGTGCAGGCGAGCAGCCAAGGGAGCTTGTGTGGAGGCGCCGGTCCTTAGGGGTTTGTAAGACGAGAAGAAAAGCCACGGCTGGTGCGTGAAAGGCTCGCTCAGAAATCGGGCAAAGGGAGTGAGGCAACCTCAGCCTGAATTACTTGCTTTTCTTTTCTTCTTAGGAAACCAGAAAGTCAGAAGCCATGTGATCCGGCACATGCACACGCCTTCCTTCCCTCCCTCTGTCCCTCCTCCCTCTCACCTTTACCCTCCTCCACCCCCCTTCCTTCATCCTTCCTTCCATCCATTCATCCATCTCTCCATCCCCCACCATTTCTTCTATCCTTATGCTAAAACTGAATTAAGCATCTCTTGTGACTAAGGGATACAAAGATGAATCTTTAGTCCCTCGGGTCTAGAAATTTCTAAGTGGGGAAGACAGGCACCAACCCAGCACAGCCACAGAGCAAGCCATGGTTACACAGAAGCTTGAGCAGGTGGCCCAGCTTGCGCAGTACCGAGGGTTGCCTGGCACGGGAGTTGGAGATCTGGAAAGGCTTCTTGGAGCGATGTTTTCAGGTGTGTCCTGAGGCACAAGGGGCGACAGGATGGGTTGGTGTACAGTTGAGCCCAGAGAGTGGGTGGCCCTTATGGAGACGGACAGGGATGAATTAAAGATGCACCACGGGAGAAAAAATGACAACGAGCTTTGAAAGTTAGGAAGAAGCAAATGGCAGCGTGGTTTCCAGAGGCTTCTGTACCGACATTTCCAGACTCAGTACCCAGTGTGGTCCAGGTGGGCAGAGGGCTTGCCAGGACCACGCTGGTCAGCTTTGTGAGCAATAGAAATAAAAATAAACATGTCTCCAGCTACTTCAGACCAATTCTGAACAAGCGCTTTGAATGCATTATCTCAGGGCACCTTAAATGTGACCTAGGTGTCCCAGAGATTGTATGAGGTGACGTGCGGCTGAGAGGTTAGATCACACTGAGCTGCGCAGGGACCTTTCCGTTTGCTGTGGAGCTACCTGATCACTTCAAGGAGAAAGCCTCAGTTTGAAGCCTTTGTGTTCTTAACTCCTTCCTTATTTGTGTTAATCTCCTTTTTGAGCAAAGAGGAGGCAGCCTCGGGCACAAAGCCTTCAGCAGGAACTAGTATTTCACTGGAATTTAACAAAATTTTGATTGTTATTGACCCAGACACATATTTCAGGATGATTTTTATTGCTATTGTTCTTAGGGTTACTACTCATGAATGGTGATACTGGTATTCCATTCTTGGTAGCAATACAAGTGAAAACAGATTGATTTAAAGAAACGTATTACCTAATTCGTATTTCAGGGTCTATGCCGATTTGGCACAGCTCAGGAAGGAGTACGTCAGCGACTAGTGCTTGCATTATCTCATTCACTGCAACACAGCATCAAGAAGATGCTACATTGTAATCTCAATTGTACATAATAAGAAATTAAGATTTATGGAGGTTAAGTGATTTTCCCATGGTCATTCAGCTAGGAAGAGCAAGAGCTGGGATTTGAACCCAGGACTGTGACTTTTAGCCCCATATTTTCATCTCGAGGACCTACACCTGTGCAGACCAGATATCTGACAGTAGGTGAAGGTCAGATCTCAGCATGAGGGGCCGGAAGGTCCTCGTCCAGCCATCCATTCCAGGGTCGTGGCGTGTTCCAGTCCCAGCACTGCTCTCATTATGTATTTTCCAATTTGTTAAAAGAAAAAACTCCACTTAATAAGCGATAATTATTTTACCCTCCAAGTTATTATAAATTAATTACTGGTATGCAATGCCCACTGGAGCTTGGGCTCAGTTTGAGCATTGTCTTGGGTTTTAAGAGAGTGTATGGAGAGTAGACTGATTCTCTGCGAGCATCTTCAGGCATTCATGGGTGTCTGTGGTTCCTGGGGCGAGAATGACCAATCTAGGCCCAGCCCCTGTTTATTAGCACAGAGAGAGGGAGTGGCTTTGAGACATGTAAGTGGCAGGACAAAAACAGAGTCCCGTTGAAGGGCAGACGTGCCCTTTCCCTCTGCTCTACTCTTCAAATGGACCCCATTCCTGTTCTAAGAGCTTTTGACCAAGACTGGGTCTCCTTGCTGTTTCCTGCCACTCCTGACCCCGTGCTGCTTCCTATTCAGTGTTTCCATCTTGGAGGCTTTTTAACCAAATTTCATCTCCATTGTTTGCTTCCTGCTGCAAATGTGAGCACCTCAGGAAAGTAGTCATAAGGTGGTTCTCAAGGAATTGCTGTAACTTTATCCCCAGAAGAGTGCTCTGGGGTTCTGTTAGTCAGCTTTCTGTCACTATAACAAATACCTGAGATAATCAACTTATAAAGATAAAAGGTTGATTTCTGGCTCAGAGTTTTGGAGGTTGCAGTTCATGTTTGGTTGACCCTGTTCCTTTGGGTATGTGGCATGGCAGCCCACTCTGGCAGAGAAAAACTGCTCAGTGCATGACTGGAAAGCAGAGAAGAGAGAGAAAGAAAGAGTCCTGTGTCCCACAATACCCTTTTAGGGCACTCCCCCAGTGACCTAACTTCCACCCACTAGGCACTGCCTCTTAAAGGTTCTGTCACTTCCCACTGGCACCACAGCCTAGGGTCCAAAGTCCACATGGGCTTTCTGGGAGGACCTCAATACAAACCATAGCACTCACAAGTCTGTCTTGTCTAATGACATCACTGTGCACATGTTTACCCTCCTACGCCCCCTTAAAAGGGCTCCTGGACTTTGCTTTGCTTCCTTCACTGGGCTCATCACTTACCATGTCCCCGATGCTCTGGCATCACTGAACTACTTTCCTGAATTTGCTGTGTCCTTTCTTACCCTTTGGCTCTTCTGCCTTGTTAATAAAGAAAGCAGTGCTGTTCGCTGGACACTTTCCTCGTGCCAGCCCCCGTGCCAAGAGCTCTTTGTTTACTTAATTTGGTCCTTATCATAGCTCTATGAGGAGGGAATTTTTATCTCCACTTAAATCATGAAGCACAATGAGACACAGAAAGAATCAGTAACTTGCTCAAGGTCATACCACTGGCAAGTGGCAGGGCCAAGATTTGAATCTGCAAAGTCTGACTTGGAGCTCATGCCTGGAATCACCTGCATGCTTTGTGATTCCTATGCACATGGCTGACTTTTGTACAGTACCTCTGTCAGGCCTCAATTTTAATATTGATCCCTCTTGGAAATCTTTCTGATGCCTCCAGGTTATATTAGAATTCCCCTTCTGACTGTTTCCACAGAATCATCTGTTTTTTTCCAGTTTGGTGTAACTTCCTCCTTGTCTATAATGTCTACCAGACAGTGAGTGATAAGATGTGTTTTCCACAGTTGTAACCTTTGCACCCAGCAAAATGTTGAGCATACAGTGAACACATGGTGCATAATCGTTGATGGAGCGAGTCCACCATTTTCGTCCCTTCTCTCTGTCTCAGCCTCTATTAGTTATCATGTATTGTAATTCCGACCTCTGAGTTCCATAAGCACCCATTTCCCTGCCTCTGTCTTCTCTGTCTCATGATCTCTTGTATGAACAATAATGTTCTCAAACATTTATTCTCACAAATAGACAATTTACTGGATGATAAAACAAGGTTAATTTTTCAATGGCTAGTGCTCAACTTGCAGTAAGCGATCTTTGGGTCTGGAATTGAAGAATTTTTGCCAGGTTGCTTCAGCCTCATTGAGCGTCTCAAACTACCATCCAGGTAGAAAGGAAGCTGGCCATGGATTCTGGTGCAAGATCTGACTCTAGGCTGGTTATCTGCGCTTTGACTCCTGCTTCCTCTCTGATTTCACATGGGCTGTATTGTCTTGTAGGAGTACTTGTTTCAGTTGACCAAAGCTAAATAGCAGCATTTCAGACCTCCTGGTGCAGGAAAGAGTGCAGTACTCACAGCCTAACCGACCACATGGAACAAGTTTAAGAGGTTGAACCTTGAAGTTTCAACACAGGATCCATCATTTTAGGCCTGATGAAACCATAGCTAAAGTTTTTGATGCTCTTTGTCATTTGACCTCACTTCCATCTTCAAATTTGCAGACTTATTTGGTTCTAGCTTCTCACAGAAACATTTTAAATTACTCCCAGAAGCAGCCAGAAGTCCTTAAATTCAACTTTGCCATCTAGCATTTTGGATGCCACAGTTAGTTTAAAATAAATAAGAGATGTAAAAGAGATATTTAACCTTAGGTGCCTTGAAGCACGTTTCAAGGAGATAACAAAATGCTTAATTGCAGTTCGGCTTTCATGATGCCAACTTAGCATGAAGTGAAATGTCACTTGGTGGGAAGGGACTTCTGTGACGCCCTGACAATGACCCCTTGACTACTGATCTTGGCTGTAGACTTTTTCTTTAATTCCAGTCTCCTTCCTGGCACCCTAAGCAAAACTCCGCCCTGTCTTCCCTTTGCCTTAGGACCTGTGTGCTCGAGACCTGGCACACGACTGCTCTGCTCCCCTCTGTCCTGCAGTCCTGCCCAACCATGCTGTCCTGCTCACCCGGAAAGTGCCGCCTAGATTTCTGCCTTTGTGCTCTGTTCCCTTTGAATCTCCTTGGAGGGTTTTCTTCTTGCATAGCGACCTATTTAATTTCTGCATCCTTCATAACCCAGTTCTAGTTCTCCTCAGTCAGGGCTCATCTCTCCCCTGAATCCCCAGGTTTTTTATGTCTGCATTCAATCTTTAATTTCTCATTAAGTTTTTCTTTATGAAAGAAAATCCAAAGCTTTTTTTTTACATAGTCAAAAGTATAAGGAAGAAAATTAGAGGTGACACATAATTTCTTTGCCCAGATGATATTTCCTGACTAAGAGGAATGCAAGTAAAAGCCTCCTTACCTCTGCGGCTCCTCCTTACTGTTGACGTGAACCGGCCACAGTCTGCTGTCCTTCGTGGGACTGTGCTTACCTCCCTCACAGGACTCTAACCTCCTGGAGGGTAGACGTGTCACTTTGTAGCGAGTGTGGCATATTGTATACAGTGAGTGCACAGTGTTTGCACAGTTGCATTCACGGGTTATCATTTTAACTATTTTCATTTGGTTAGGGTTTATGATGTCTACTGTGTACATATAGGCAAGGGCAACGCAAAATCCCCTCTTTGGCTTTTCATGGAAATGGACGGTTGCTTTCTAAGAGGTGAGGCGCCGGAATGTGCAGACCTTCTTGTGTCTAAAAGTTGCAGGAAATAGTGATTCTCCCAGTTTTTCTCCTCCCTTGTTGAAAGGCCATAGGTCCCTGGGATTTCAGAAAACCTTCAGTTCAAGTCTTGGGAAAGGGAGGAAGCGTCCCTCTCTCATCTCACTCTCTCTTCCCCACGTGGCCTGTTTCTCTCTTGGTGTCTGCTCTGTTTTCCTGTCTTTCCCAACGTGCTTCTTTTCTTGGCTCGCTCATCTTGCTCCTGGTCCCACGTGGCTACTCCTGTCCTGGCTCTGCAGGACCTTCTGCTGCCCAGTCTCCAAGCTTCCCAGTTCTCAGGAGGGTAACCTCATGGATCCACTTACGATTTTCTCACCAGACGGATGGACTTATGGGCGGCTGTGGTTGTCAGGTGTCCACCACTGGACCAATCCAGTGTGGCCCGTGGTGGGGTCAGGTAGCTAGAACCCAGGGAGCCCTACCCAGCAGGGAATCAGGTTCCCTGAGGGAACATCCTAGGAAGGTGAGGTGCAGATATGTGAGACTAAATTAAGTAATGAGCAGTTAAATACTTGGGGATATTTAAAGAAATAAAAATTCAGGGGAAACCAAAAGCTTTCTTAGTTGTTCGGTAAAAGTTTGCTCATAAAAGAAGAGGTCCTTTTTCCTGCTTAGCTCCAGGGAGTATACCAATAAGGAAGCGTTAGCGTGAGGTACTGAGGGTATTAGGAAGAAGGAACCCTAATGTAACAACTGCCCCAAACAGGACTGCCTCTGGAGGTTGTTTCCTTTGTGGGAAGGTTTGCACAGAACTTGGGTGAGCTCTTTTGTGCCTTTGGAAAGGTCGGGAACTGATGACCTTGAAAAGTTCTTGCCAGCATACACAATTCCAAGGACTTGGACTTAAGAGTTGCCTCTCAACCACATTCATGGAACATCGAGGCAGACACATGTACACCTCTGAGTTTGACACCTGGTGCATGGCACTTGCACAGTTGAGGAGCATTTCCTGATTTGTGCCTCCCCCTTTGACTGCAGTCTCATCAGAGGCTACTTAGCCATCTGGCTGCTGCTACCTCCTGTCTCCTGGAGCGCTGGTTGCTGTCAGCTAGGTTTGGTGGTCTTGGGCCCATTTCACTTTCTAAACAGCTCTGCAGTTATAATACAGGAAGCAAGCACAGGCTGATGGCAAAGCCACCCTGTTCTTAGAACCGAAGGAAATGCCTGGGTTCTTAGAGAAAATCTACCAGCGATTTTGAATCACCAAACTCATTGCTAACTAACATTGTAATTAGAGTTAAGCCACAAACGCCAAGATTCAGGAGACCATCTGATCTGCTGTTTGCAGAGAGGGAGAGAACATTCCAACCTTAGAGAATGGAGTTGCCGGGGCTCCTGTAAATGACCTTGTACTTTACTTGACTTCTTCCTGTTCCATTCTCTACCATGATGGATGGCAAGTGCTGTGCTAAAAAACACAGATGTTGTCCAAGACCTTGACAGAATTGGGCTTCCTCCATTCCTTGGCTGGAATCCAGCAGCACCAAATCTGTGGATGTTTACTGAGGGCCTGTTAAGAGCAAGATACTGGGTTCATCCATCTGGCATCTTCCTTTAAGGAGACTAGTATCTAATTCTAAATCTATTTAAATATAAATATTTGAATAGTTGAAATGACAAGACCAAAAAGGTCAAAGTAAAGGAATTCTGTGAGGTATGGAGACTAGCATCTAATCGGAGAACATAACATAAATACGTGAATGGTCGAAATAACAAGTCCAAAGAGGTCAGCTGGAGGGGCCCTGGTCATATGTCCTTTGAGGAGCTGAGCGATAACTGTGGCCTACATTGATCTATGTACACTCATTACAGAGCTGTTAGCGAGGCTTTATGGACTCGCATAGGTCAAAGCGCGTTCAAGATAAGCAGAGCTGTTCTGTGCAAGGCAAGTTGCTGGAAAGCCAAGGTGCACTTGGAGGGCCACAGGCCCACCAAGGGGAGGAGGGCAGTCCCACGGGTGTTAGATTTGGCATTCTCTCCTGGCAGACAGGGAGCCAAACAACTCAGACACGCCCCCTCAGCGGGCCCATCCAGCACTCTTTCTGTAAACCTTGAAAGCAGCATTTCAAAGGCAGTTTGTTGTGTGCTACTATCTTTGACCTTGAGTTACGAACTTGCATTGCTAGTCATTTCCTGACACCTGCCTCTTTTATTGAGGGCAAGAAGCGGCTTCTCTCTAACACCTACCTGTGGGGTCTAGCTTTGACCTTGAGAACCATATGGGAAAAAAAGTCACTCCTTTTCCGATAGTTGAAGTCAGCTCTTCCACTCCCTCTGAATTTTGTCTCTCTTGGGTTAATCATCTCCTCTTCCTTGCCCTGTTTCTCACAATATCACCGTCACCATTCTGGGTACCTTCTTGTTGATGAAGCTACCGTGTATAGGTTTTGACCAGTCTTGTACCTTGTGGCGAGATAACTGGGTGGTATGGATGGCTTATGTCTTTGATGGCAGCCTTCAATGAGTGCAATTACTTCTCTTAGGAGGAACTCTTGGTCATTATTGGAAATCTGTGAGCCGCAATCTTCTCCGGGACACTGACTATAAGGGTCAGACCGGAGGCATCCGCATCAGAGCGGGCCTTGAAGAATTATCTCCTACTTCCTGCCTCTGTCTCCTTTCACCTCCAGTCTTTTTGCTACAGAAATGATGCGCACACACAAAGGCAGCGCACGCCTCTCTTCAGTTGTTAAAGCCTGCAGGCTTGAGACGCACTTGCTTTCCAGATAACCTTCGCTGTTTTACTGGCATTGGCCTGTGAAACGATTCAGGCAATTAAATCATTTGCTCCTTTGCTTATTTATATACCAGCTTCTAGACAGACTTGTGCTACAGATGCAGATTCAGTACAGTCTGTGGTGTCCTCAAGGAGATTACAGGCTTCATAGAAAAGAGCTCCTGGGTGAGGAGGTTGCAGTTCAGTGGAATAAAGGCTAAATGGAACACTGGAGGGACACTAAGCAAGGAATGGTGAAGTTGGCCGTGCGGGGCAGTCGAGGGCCGGTCTTAGCAACAGCGCTGGTGATGGTGGGTTATGTGCTGCTCCTAGGCAGGGCCAGGCCTTTCTCCTCGGTTGCAGCCTCTGTTCTTAGCCCATCATCACTGGAACAAGCTGAGTGGCTGGCCTCCTCCACCAGAGCCGGAACATCTTGTTCTCTGGAGTTGTACCCAACAAGCGAGAGGTTGAAGGAAAAGTCACAGAGCATGTCCCCAATCGCTGGACTTTTGCTGAGAGAGTGCCGAAAGGGTTCATCAAGTTGAGTTTTTCAGCACAAAAATGCATGTTTCTCCACTGCTGAATAGTCAGCTCTCACCTGTACTTATTTATTTTTAACCTCTGCTAGAACTCATGCTGGGATCTGGAGGCCACTTATGTCCCAGCACCTGGTCTTGGGGAAAGCAGAGAAAATCACTCGGTTCCTGTGAAATCCCTCGGGCTCCTCTCCCCATGGTGGGCTCTCCTGTCTTCTCAGCAGCTTCCGATTCTCACTTCACTGGGTGGTCACAGCTGCCAATGTGCCACTCACAAGGCACAGGCTCTCAACTAATTGTCAGCTCCTCCTGGTATTTGCAGATTCCTTGGCCACTGGAAAATGCCCATTGCCCCATGCACCTTGGGTCTGTCTCGCTTTGCCCAGAGTAAATACTGAAATGTGTGCAAGACTTTACACGCACATTACCCCATGCACTCTTCTGTGAGAAAGGAGAGGTGCCTCTCCTCACTGTAATGAAAAGTAGGTGAAGAGCTTTGGTTTTCCAGCTTTAAACTGTTCTTAAATGATGAGATGCAAACCTAGGAATTAGTTTTCAGAATTATTTTAAAAATACACCCCCCCCCTCCATTTTGAAGTTTAAATACCATCACTGTAGGAAAGCTGGATAAAAGCAGAAAAGTAAAATCCTGACACAGAGGTAATTGGTGTTCACAGCTTGAATTTTTCTTTGGTCCTTTTTATTTCCATGTCCAGAAATAATTATACGTAGATGCATTTTGATTGGTATTAGAATTTCATCATACTGTTTTGTAATCTGCCTTCGGCTGAGTAGAGCACCCTATGTTTATCCTGTGCATTTAGGGAGCGCCTCCTGCATGCTAGTTGTGAATCGTACAGTCAGGCGGGGAGCCTGGCATTCAGCAGATAAGCCCCGTAATAAATGCAGAGTCAGGGCCTGGGATAAGTCACACGGAGGAAAAGGGAAGACAATACGAGGCGGGAAACAGGGAGATCTGATTTAGACTAAGGGGTGTTAGGGAAGGGTTTCCTGGGAGAAGTGGCACTTACAGCTGAGCCCTCTTGAGAATGAGGAGGGTTTTGCCAGGAGAAGAGTGGGGGTGGGGTGCAGGCAGCAGCCAACCAGATAGCTGTGGTGACGTCCTGGAGCCTGGAGAGCTTTCTAGGGCTCTAGGACTGAAAGAGGGTCCCTGGGACTGGAGGGAGGTAAGCAAGGGAGGGGAGGCTGCCCAGAGGGGAAGCTGGCAGGGGAGGTACGTCACAGGTCCCAGGGGGCCATGAAAGGCCTGGGGGATTGTTCCTGATACCAAGCAAAGGAGCTGGTGTTATGATTTGCGTATGAAGTGTCCCCCAAAGACTGATATGTTGAAGGCTCGGCCCCCCGAGCAGCAATGTCCAGAGGTGGGGCTTGTGGAAAGCAATTGAACCCGAACGGCTCTGAGCTCGTCAGTGCACACACCTGTCGCTAGTTGAGTGAGCTGGGTGGTGGCACATTTGGAGGTGGTAGGGCACGGTTGGAGGAAGCAGGTGACTGAGAGTATTTCTTGTCCCTGGTCCCTCCCTCTCTTCTTGCTTCCTGACTGCCAGGAACTGAGCAGCTTTTCTCTGCCATGGATCCAGCTCACCATGGACTGAATCCTCCGAAACCATGAGCCAAAATAAATCTTTACTTCTCTAAGTTGTTCTTGTCAGGTGTTTTGGTCACAGCGACCCAAAGCTGACTAACACAGGTATTTGTCATAGCGATGAAAAGCTGGCTACGCGGCTGAGGTGTTTGAAACAGGAATGACATGATCTGCTTCATTTAAAAATGATCACGCAGGTCCAACCGAGGGGTAGGGGAAGAGGTTTATTATTCAACACTCTGTAACACAGTTTTTACTGCAACTTACCGTTCTCTTTTCCTAGCTTAAAAAAGTCCTTAGTTTGGTGTTATTTTTGTTATCACTCTCAAGGTAATAAATGTCCCTGAAGATACATTATTGTGCACAGCAATGAAGTTCGCCTTTGACAAAGTCCCTAGAGATGGAATTGCTGGCTCTGTGGACATGAAGTTGTGAAGCCATTTTCCTCTATTGCTAAGTTGCCCCCTAAGAAGGTTGTGTGAATGTCAACTTCCCCAGGTATTGAATAAAGGTACTGATTTCCACATACCTTGGCCAGTTCTGATCATCATTTTAAAAAGTCTGTGCCAAGATAGGTTAAAAATAAGATTTTTAAAATCATGTATTAATTTCATAGATTACCAGTGTAAGGGAATGTGTATTTTTAAGTATAGTGATAATTTACAGCTCCTGAATTGCCCATGACCCTATAGTTTTGGCTAGACCTCCATCCAGAGTAGCTCCTGCCTCTTCTTTTTTTTTTTTTTTTTTTTTGCAGTACTGGGGATCGAACTCAGGGCCTTGTGCTTGCAAGGCGAGCACTCTACCAGCTGAGCTATCTCCCCAGCCCAGCTCCTGCCTCTTTATCATGTCTTCTAGAGAAGATTTTGGGGGATTTCCTGGCCTACCTGACTCTAGCTCCAGGGAAGCTGTCCTCAAGATGTCAAGATTCTGAAAGCAAAATGCCCATCCTATGAGCAGAGACCTAGGCAGTTTTGTTTACCGTGGAGACTCAGACAGAAGGGCAGTATAAAGAAAAGAAAAGATCTTAGAGATGTTCTTCTTTTGCTGATATGCAGTCACCCTTTAGTATCTGTGGGGGATTGGTTCCAGAATCTTTTGAAGATTTTCAAGTCTCTTATATAATAAATTAGTGTATTATTTGCATTTAATCTATGCACAGCTTCCCATATTCTTTAAACTATCTCTATATTACTTAAAATGCTTAATACAAAGTAAATGCTATGTGTACAGTAGACTATTGTTTAGGCAATAATGACAAGATAAAAAAGCCTGTACATGTTCAGTACGATTTTTCCAAATATTTTTGAACCATGGCTGGCTGACTTCTTGTATGCGTGACTCCACAGATGCAGAGCCGACTGCTTAGTACAACCGAGGGCTTTATGCATTCAACTGTTTAGATCTGTGCTGTCCAGTGGAAATATAATGTGAGCCACACATGCAATTTAAAATGTTCTCAGGTCACAGTAAAGAAGTGAAGGGAAACTGGTGAAACTAATTTCAATAGTATTTTATTTAACTCAGTGTATTAAAAAAATGATCATATGTGTGATCAGTAAAAAAACGAATGATATTTTCTACACTTTTTTCATACTACATCCATGAAATTCAGTGTGCATTTTTCACTCAAACACATCTGAGGTTGGATGGGCCACATGTCGAGGGCTTGGTAGCCACATTCTGGTGGGTGTGACTGGTGGCCCCCGTGCTGGCCAGATGCTTGGGTGGTACATAGGCAGCTTTGGCACAGATTCACAGCTTGATGGGATTTCAGAGCTGGAGAGAGTTTAGTCAGCTAATGCTCACTAAGGACACTGAAGGGAAGTTTCTTTGTAAAGCCATGTGACTAAAGAGCGCTAAGGAACTGACACAGGTCTCTACCTTCCCAGAACTGCTCCTTCTATCTCAGAACTGTTGGGAGGTCTTGAAGTGCACACCGCACAGGAAATTCTCACTAGGCGGGGAAGATGATGCTTGGTTGTGGTTGTTCTGTGTATGGCACAGTGGCTATGATAAAGTTAAAAATTGACTCTCCTGTCCAGGAAACAGAGGAAGGATGAGCAGAGAGATTTTTCCGGGAAAGGCTTCCTGTCACGTCTACTCTGAGCTTTGGGATCTGCCTGAGCCTTAAATATTTTCTGTTCCTTGGGGCGAATGGCTTCTGGTTCATCTTTAGAACTTTGATCTTTGTACTCTCAGGGTGCCTGATGGATTCAGCTAGTGGCCAGCAGGGGGAGCCAGAGACGGTTGGTAACCAGGGAGAACACTCGCAGTCCTAGGCTTGGACCTCTCGACCACTGGCTGAACACCAGAATTTGGGGCCCAGATGCTGGTACAGTGGGGAACTGGATGTGGCAATCCGTTCCATCCTCTTAAAATGACGAGTGGGAGCTAATTCTTATGTCTAAAATGCCAGTAAAAATACTTTTCACTTAAATATTTATCAGAAGTGAATTCCGGACTTGGCTGGGGCTGGGACAGAGGGCCAGGAACGTAGAGAAAATCCTCAGGAGATAATTTTGAAGGCCTGGCATTAAAAAGAACATAAAATATTTCATTAACAAATTGTGTATTGATTGCTGTTGAAATAGTCAAACCCAGAGTGGGGCGCAATGAGAGAGTGAAAAGGAACGTGGCAGAGAAGTAAGTGCTTTGTGGAGGGAGCAGCTTGAAACAGGAGTAATTAGTCCCAGGTGACTTTGTGGAAGAGGTGGTCCCCGAGGCTAGCCTGCAGGGTTGGGGAGAGGTGAAGAGGCCTTTAGGAAGTGGTAGGAAAGAGCACGGGGGAATTCTCAAGTGTAGAGAGAGAGGTTCACAGAGTCCTCAGCCTAATGTGGGAAGGGACGCCGACTAATTTGCAATATGACCCCCACCTCTTACATTTGATGCCTGAAGTCCCTTGTCAGAATTCCCACAAAGAGGCTGTAGATCTGTGAGATATGAAATGAGCGTTTGGGAGAAACCTAGTGCAGCAGATTGGCCAAGTCACAGGATATCTCCCCTAGCCCCTCAGCCTGAGCTGGGATCACACTTGTGGGTTGCATGGTCTGCAGTGTTTTTATAAAGATTTCAAATGTGTTGTCAATATGTACCCATCTGGCTTTATCACTGAACCTCCAGATTTCTGACTAAGGGTGAGTAGTGGCTGTCCCCTTTGGTCGCAAGTGTCCCTCTGCTTGCCTGGCCCTGATTTCACTACCTGACCCTGTAGGCATTTGGCTTTGAACTCTTCAGCTTCACTACTTCATCACTATAAGATTTCCGTGTTGACTGGAAGCAAGGAAAGTAGAGCCTGCACTGTATAAAATTCAATTAGAGACAGGGATACATTTCAGAATGTTGAGAAGTAGAAGCCATAGGACACAGGTGTGAGTAACGAGTCTTTTTTTTTTTTTTTTTTGCTGTGCTGAGGATTGAACCCAGGGCCTTGTGCATGCGAGGCAAGCACTCTATCAACTGAGCTATATCCCCAGTTCCAGCCCCAAGTCATTGTTTTATATTGGGGCATCATGATTATACATCATGATGGGATTCATTCGGCCATATTTGTATATGCACATGACATAATTCACTCAGTCTCCTTCCCAATACCTTCTCTTTCCTTCCCTTCCTCCCTTCCCTTGATAATTTTTGAAGGAAGATAATGAGCAGATTATATGCAGTGATTGAAGGAGTAATGGAAGAAAACTTTCCCAAACTGAAAAACCCCAAAACCAAAAACAAATAAACACTAGAATGTGAATGTGTTCCGCAAACTCTACGTGTTGCCAACTTAACCCCTGAGGCAATGGTGTCGAGAGGTGGGACCTTTGACAGGTGAGGAGGTCATGAGGCTCTGCGTGAGTGGCTGCTGATGGAAGGATGGACCTGGAGTCCCGGAAGCGTGTGCACCCGCTCTTGCCCTTCTGCTTTCCACCATGGGATGGTGCAGCAAGCAGGCCCTTGCTGGATGAGGCCCCTGGATCTCGGGCCTCCCAGACTCTGGAACCCTGAGCCAAATTAACTTCCAGTGTTTATAAATTACTCAGACTGTACTCTTCTGTTATCACAGCACACAGACCAAGACAGATGGGAAGTGAGCGTTTCCCCAAATTTTCAGGCAAACCTAAAATAGGATCTATGCCAAATCAAATAGTGGTAAGGATTTTAAATTTCAGGAATGAAGAGAGAGTTCTATAAGCTTCCAAACAGAAAATTAGAGGAAACAAGGTATTTATTTTAAAGGGACATATGTCACTTAGTTTCTGTTTTCTTATTTTAGATAACTATTATCTGCAGAACAGGGACAAGAACAGCAGGGTGCTGATAGGGTTCATTTGTGACCCAAGAATTTTATATCTAAAGAGGGCATTTTTTTTTTTTTTGGTACCATGATGAACCCAGGGATCCTTAACCACTGAATCACATCCCCAGCCCATTTATGGTTTAAAAAAATTTTTTTTTTATTTTTACAGACTACATTTTGATTCTTTATACACAAATGGAGTACATCTTTTTGTTTCTATGGTTGTGCTTGATTTAGATTTATACCATACATGTAATCATACATGTACATAGGGTTTTGATGTCTATCTCGTTCCACCATTTTTCATACCCCCCACTCTGTTTTTTATTTAGAGACAGAGTTTTACTGAGTTGTTTAGACCCTCGCTAAGTTGTGGGGCTGGCCTTGAACTCGCGATCCTCATTCCTCAGCCTCCTGAGTTGCTGGGATTACAGGCATTGGGCACCACGCCCACCCAGAAAGAGCATTTTTTTGACCACAGCATCCAAAGGGAATGTAAAACTCTCATAAAATATGCCTTCTAAATAGCTACACTCATGCATAATGAATCTAAATGTTTCATATCACAAGTAGTCAGGTCAGAAACAAACTAGCAGGTGACAAAGGACAGAAGGAATAAATGGCAGCTGCAGAACACCTAAAGAAATAAACCAAGATACTAACGGAGGGAAAAACGAGCAAGCCCATTGTCGCCCTAAACAGGAAACTCTTCCCGCCAGGTAAATGCCTCCTCACACAGACGTAGGTTTGTGCATGCGTGACCCTGAGTCCACACAGTGACTTAAGACTTAAGACTGTGTAAGTGTCCAGCCTAGGAGCCTGGAATGTGGCCTGTGTGTGTTTGTCATCCCAAATCCCAAACGAAGCATCCATACCAAGTACACAGCCACAAAAAGCATGAAAGGGACTCACTCCAGGGCTTGCTCAGTGACTAATTCAGAATTGACCATTTTCATTTCTGCTCAGCACAGTTGTACCTGCAAGAACCGCCCATCACTGACTCCGTGAATCTCGTTTAGAATGAAGAGGGCTTCAATCCCTTGGGCCAAAGTAAATCAGACTCCAGAACAGACAGTTTACAATTATTTTTTTTTTGTATTTAAAAATCTTTCTTCCCACTGCAAAGAGCAAAAATTGTTTGGAACACAAGACTTGCCTGTGCTCAGCTTTTGCTAAGGTAAGTGCTCCCCTTGGGCATTGACCTGTTGATTCCAGTCCAAGACTGGAGCAGAACCGTACCTACTACGTATTTCCAGGATGGACGTCGCCCGACTCAGCAGGTTTCTGTTTTCATTTAGACTCATGATTAGTAGTGTGCCTGCTCAGCAAGGACCACACCTGGTCTCTGTTTCCCTCGTGTTTATGGGACTTTAATGATTCCTAACATCGGCCAGCAAGTTTTCCTTTTTTATTTCTCTTTCTTCCTTTCTCTCTCTTTCTGTCTCTCTCGAGTCTATCCATTTCAAACAAAGCCTTAAAGTGAGTTTTTGTTTTCTTTTTGCTGGTTGCATAATCTTGGAATCCTACCCAGTGAGACTTGGAATGATTTCAGGAGTTCACCAGGCCTAATCTCCAGGTGGGCCAAAAAATGCCCTCAGCCTATCTGGGCAGGGGTCCTCCAGCCCTTCTGTCTTTATTTCCAGGGCTGGGGATTCACTGCCTCAGACTGGAATGGCCCTCTTAGGGGCTCCTTCTACCAGTTCCTGGAGTTAAGGGACCCTGACTTGCTTGGCACGGTCCTGAGTCTGAAAGGGGCAGCTTTGTCCTGCTGAGTAATGAAGGTCCCTGCGTCTTTGGGAAAGGACGCCTTCTTACTCCATCTGTATTCAGACAACTTCGGTAAGTGTGCAGTTTGAATGCACATGATGAGCTAACTCAGAATTTTTAAACAATGCTTCCCATGTGGCTAATGAGCTTGTTGCAAGCTGGTCTGAGTCTGTAAACTGCAAAATGCTTGGTGTGGCCCCAAAGTTCCACGAGTGGGCATGTGAGCGAGACCTCGCTCCAGGAGCTTCGCCTCCATGCGAGAGTTCATTCTGGTGGTTCAGAATCTGGTTCTGAATTCAGGCTGCTTGGTTCAGTCCTTTCCCTGCCCCTTAGTAGTAGTCTGGCTTTGGCCTTGTATGTCTTTCTCAGAGAATTGTTAAGGGGATTAAGTGAGATAATACATATAAATACTGAGCGTAACTTCTCAGGCATATTAAAGACACAATTAGTGCTAGCTCTTTTCGGCACTGTATTACTACTACTACTGACCTTAATTTCTAATTCTATCTCTAGGCCATACTTTAGTGTGCAGGGGTTCTGATTTAGGTTCAGACTAGGGGAATCTGTTTTTCAAACAAGCTCTCTGAGTGATTCTGACGCAGGTGGTTTTCAGACCGCAGGTTGAGGAACACTGCACAGGGTGAAGTCATTGCTTTTAGGATTTGAAGATTTTAGGGCCCTTAGGAGAGCTCCTGGTCAAAGTATAAGCATCTTTGTGAAGAGTTATCACTCTTGCCAGTTTGTTAACAAGTATTCATTCAACAAACAGTTCTGGAAAACATGCTCTTTGCAGTGCCCTGTGCTGGAGCTGGTGATAGAGAAACGAGAGCTCAAGTACTAAACTTAGAGGCTTGAGTCCCCTGGAAGGGGAAACTAAAGGTTAGTATGGGTTCCATTGGGGCATCCCAGAGGATTTTAGATGGTATGCGAATGGCCATTTAAACATGTTCACTATTGTGTATTGCCTTCTCCTTTAGATATGAGGTGCTGGTTTTCCACTTACCATATATAATATAGATACTATATATCATGAAGTATGTAGCCATATATACATGAAGTATATAAGGTAAAAGAAACCTTTTCACTTAAAACAGTGAGTTGATCTAGACGAATCTATGGAGTAGTGGTAGAAGGGGTAGACACAGTGAAGTCCTGAGGGGAGGTCACGAGGGACTGAAGTCAGCAGAGGCAGCGTTTGGGAAGATGGATATACCGCGCACCGCCTCTAGTCCTCTCGGTAGTAGAGGGGACAGCGAGCTCAACCTCCCGGTCGCAGAGCAGGCAGCGGTCTCCCTTCTTCCCTCCCGTCTGCCCCTTGATAATACTGAAGTCCCGTGGGAGGGGCTCAGCTGTGCAAGGTGCACCCGCCTCTCAGCGCTTCACAGTTTATCCCACTGAGAACCCAGTGACGTGGGACCAATGCTGCCCCCATTAGGCAGATGAGGAAATCCAGGTCCCCAAGCCGGTTAGAAGCAGGAGCCCAGGAGGCGGGGCCGGGTGCCAGCTCTGAGCCCGCGCTCCACCGCCACCACCTGGCGGGAGCTGAAGGGCCTCGGGCGGGGTCTGCGTAAGGTGGCCCGTGTGGCGGGGAAGGGTGGCGGGACTGGCTGCGTTTGGGGGACCCAGTGAAAGGTGAAAACCTGGGGACCCTTGTTCAAAAAATTATTAGGAATTTAAAGATGGTGAAAGCAGAACATTACAGGGCTGGCCCGAGACCCCGGTAGCGTGGAGAGGGGGCACCCAGGACCCTGCTCCTCTTTTTTCTTTTTTTCTGATGACTGACCTCAGGTGCTGCTGTCATAAAGTGATTTCCCCCTGGGCTTTCATGCCTTTTGAGGAGAAGAGAATGCTTTTGCACAAACACCAAAGCAGATGAGGAAGGTTCCAGCGCTCTGTGATGACATCAGAGACCTTAACGCAGCTCCAAATGTCAACACCTTCGACGGCTCTGCAAATAAGAGCTCTGTGCGTAATTACATTTTTAATAAAATGCAGTTTGCAGATTGAGAGTCAAATGCGTTTCTTGTTCTGGAAGCCTGGCCTCTCTTCCCAATCCTGCCTCTGCTCCCTGCTCACGAGATCCTTCCTGCAAATCCTTCATAATTAGAAAAGAGTCGACTTAAACCTTCTGATACTCTCAGTTCCTACTAATTGATCGTGTGCAAGAGCTAAACGCTATGAAAATAGCCATTTGTTGCCTTCTACTCATAATGTGCCTGTTCAGTGAAAGGAGAGAGAAGTGCGTTATTGTTGGACTCTATTGGTAGCTGCAGACCACAGTGACAAATTATCATGCATATGGAAGGCTTAAGTGTGATGTTCTCAGGAAATGCATAAGTGTGTTGTTTCGTCAAGTAACTTTGATACATGAAAGTGTAGATTTCTAACAGATATTTCGGGAATTATTATTTAGTGTTTGAGATGATTTTTTAATTTTAAATTTGATTTTTTATTTTGAATTGGCAAATGATTGTACATATTGACGTACAATATGTATAAATATGTACAATTATGTGCAATATAAAATATGTACAATAAATATATACAATTATATGTGATAATTCAACATATCCGTACGGAGTATAATGACCAAATTGAGATAATTATCAGTTCCATCTCCATATCATCTCTTTGTGTTTGAGAACTTCAAACTTATCTTCTGGTTCTTCATAAAATACATAACGAGCTATTGTAAACCATCCCCTCCTAGAATACTAGGACTTACTCCTGCTGTGTTCTTGCATTTTGTATCTGCTATCCAGTCTTCCTTTAGCCCTCCTCTCTCTACCCTTCCCAGCTTCTCGTGATCACTATTCTACTCTCTTCGTCTTTGAGATCAATTTTCCAGCTCCCACATAAGAGAAAGAGCATATTGTATTTGTCTTTCTGGGCCTGGCTTATTTCACTTAGTAAAATGTCCTTCAATTCCAACAAAAAGATTCTTAACTTTGCAAAAGAATTTGCTGTAGGGTTTTTTTTTTAAAAACACAGCTTCTTTAGGTATATTTGAAGAGTCTTTCATTTAAGAAGTAATCGATTTGCACACAGTTTTTCAAGATGCCCTCTTTGTGCAAAGCAAGGTGTTCCTGTTTTCCCCTGGAAGGCCCTGGATGTGCTTCTGAATTCTGTGTTGTTCTGTGTTTAGTGCTGGTGTTGGTCTCAGCACCCAACTTCAGTTCATTAATTCTGCATTATGGGCTTCTAATTGGAACAAATATGCAGCTTTGTCAAATTCGTGCCTGTTTGTAAAAATTCCTTTTCACAATTCCTGCAATCTGTGGTCAATAAGGAGCCTCTGGTGAATCCTGCTCACGGGATGATTGTCAGGAATGATACACGTTCAGACTCTGAGAGAGCAATGTATTTTAGAAAGAGCCTGAACTGGTTTCTTAGTGCCCCCTGCAGGGACAAATATGCATATTTCTATGAACGGGATGATTGTCAAGTTCATCCGAGGCTTATTCCCTGCCTAACACGATATCTGGCAAGGAGTAGTTTGGCGATAATGGATGTCAAGAAAGACTCAGTCAAACATGAATGCTCTGGAGGCAACCCTTCCAGAACTGGAAACCTAGATCAAAGGAGTTTCCAAACAACTAGTTTTCTCTTATATATATGAAGATAGAGTCATAGATAGGCCCACAGAAGATCAGGCAAAGCACATCTGGCCCTAACTTGAGACAGTAATAACTTGCGATGATGATGTGAATGTCATTCCTTGAGACACTGATACTGTAGACTCTTCAAATGTATCACCTCGGTTGATTCTCACAATAACTCTGCAAGACAGGTATTATTATACCCATTTAGCACACTGGGAAACTGAGGCCCAGGGAGGTGACGTAAATTGCATCAAGGCCACACTGCTAGTAGCTGACTTGAACCCAGATCTTGTCAATGCCAGGCAGGATCAGAAAACCAGGCTCTTGACTTTGATGTCAGTGTTGTTGACTCTATGTGGCAGGCTGCTACTGAACCTCAGGCAAAAGAAGAAAAGAAATGCAAATCAGGGTGCTTTGAAAGGCATTTTTAACTCTAGCCACCAGGGGTCAGAAAATTGGGGTCAAAAACTATCCTTCGTAAATCAACTTACTGCAAATTGGTTGAATGGCTTAGGGTTAGTCATGGACAATTTAGAATAATCAGGGTGAGATGTGCCCATGTAGCAGAAAAATCTCATCATTTGCATTTATGAACTAGGTTTTAATCCTGAATTGATAATGCATTAATTGTCTGATCTTGAAAAAGTTACTTGCCTCCCAACTTACAGAATGGAGAGGTGGCTTTTACACACACCTACTTGACACAGTGGCTAGGATATTCGATGAGATCTCATCTAGAAAATTTTTCTAGACTCAAATGTAGTTAGGGATGCTTTGTTCCCTAATACATTTCTCTCTTCTTTGCAGTTTTGGTTTTGTTTTCTTGTATAGATAATTTATAAACATTTTAACATGTATTTCTTACATGCTTTCTTTGATTCTTTAGGAAAACACTTCTTTCTCTTATTTTGGAACAAACATAACTGAGTATAAAGTTTATTAAAATTGGAAAATTATGTTTGGCATCTGGATTATAAAAATCATTTGCACAGAAGACGTTGGGGAATGAGTTTAATAGTAGTAAATGTGAAGAAGGGTTTGGAGTGTCAGCTGATGGCAGGTTCAGGAGGAGGCAGGGCCAGAGCAGCAGGAGGAGTTACTGGACATGGAGTGCCCGCAGTGCAGGCGATAGTGGACCTCCAGCCAGTCAGCTGACGCTGTGTTAAATATGCAGCGTGCACAGTCTCACTCTGAAAGGGGTGTTGATTCACAAGCTTGCCAATGCCGAGGGTCATCCGTCTTTTTAATCATACCTGTTGTAGTGAGTGAGAAGTGGTATCTCTCTGTGGCTTAATTGCATTTCTCTGAAAATTAAATATACACCTACTCCATGAACCCAGCTATTCCACTCTGGATATTTACCCCAGAGAAATGAAGCATACATTCCAGCAAGAGCTTGGGAAAGAAGGTCAGTGGCAGGTTTATTCAACATCGTTCCGCAGCGGAAATAATCAAACGTTGATTAATATGAGAATAGATGGATCATGGTGTATTCCTGTTAGATAATATAAGTAGATAAAGTAAATTAGCTCAAAGCAAGTGATAGTGATGGAAAGAACCTGTGTCCTGTGTAACACGTGTGACTCTCAAAAATATTGGGTTGAAAAAGCCAGAGGAAAAATTACTGTAATTATAGGAAAAAACTGATCTAGAAATCAGACCAGTGGTTCCCTAAGGGATGTTCACTGGCAAGGGACATGAGGGAACTTCCTGACGTGACAGGATGTTCTATATTTTATAGAGATGTGGGTTTTATGAGTTTGCATGTGTTGTCAAAACTCATCAAATGAGTTCCTGCTTTTATTGTATATAATTCAGTGATGTTGATTAGTAAAATAAAAGGCTAAAGAGACAATGAAGTGGGGGCCTTTTAGATCTTGAGGAATCTGGGAGCCTTCCCGGAGAAAGAGTTCAAATGTTGTACAGAGGAGGACAGGCCTGGGAGAAGGCAGAACTGCCAACCCCTGATGGCCAGGGCTGCCTGTGAGGGATCAGAACCCACGGTGTCACACCAGCAAGGAGAAGGGAGTGTCAAGGAAGCAGGTGGCTTGAACTCTATGGAAAAAAGAGCTTTCTGTTTTTTTTTTTGTTTTTTTTTTTTTTTTTTTTAAGAATTAGCGATGTCTTATGATGGACCAGGGCATCCTGGTCACTGAGCAGAGCTGGGAAATTTCCTGTCGATCATGCTGTGGAGTAGGCCCCTGAGTGACAGGAGATTTAACAAGATGACCCTAAGACTTGTTCGTGTGCAGAGAGTCTGCAGTCTGTGGTGGTCTTGGGTAATAGGCTGAGCATGCGCTTTGGAGTCAGGCTGCCAATATAGGCATCTGGGGCTCCTGGGTCTACTACTAGTGACGAGTCACCTCATGCAAGTTGGCATCTTAATGTCTCAATTTCCTCATATTAAAAATGATGTGTGTGTGTGTGTGTGTGTGTGTGCACATGCACACACATATGCATGTGTATTTATCTTTCTTCCAATCTGTAACCCATCTACAATGTGTGCAATCTCCAACAGTTATAACCAAGAAGACTCATGTAAAGGGCATAACAAAACACCTAGCATACATTAAATGCTCAACCAATTTTAGCCATTATTATTATTATTATTGCTATTATTATGATTCTAAGAGTTTTAGGCATTAGAACATGCGAAAAGTAGACATTTTGGGGCAAATTCTAGGAGCTCATACTAAATCCTTCCTACTAGACCCTACCATTGAGCTACATCCCCAGCCCTTTTTATTTTATTTTATTATTTTGAGGTAGGATTTCGCCTCAGATGAGGTAGGTTGCTTAAGGCTGAGGCTGACCTTGAACTTGCAGTCTGCCTACCTTAGCTTCCCATGTCGCTGGGATTACTGGTATGCGCCACTGTGCCTGGCCTTCCTATTAGACTCTTGAAGTGACTGTTATACTCATTTTAAAAATGATTAAGGCCTGGGGATGTAGCGCAGTGGTAGAGCCCTTGCCTAGCACGTGCTAGGTCCTGGTTTCCATCCAAGGTGGAAAAAAAAAAAAATGAATAACTTCTTATAGGTTAATTAAAAAAATGGAAAAGTAAGACTTTGTGGAATGCCAGACTTTGTAAATAGAAAAATAGGCCGTGCAGTGTGCCTTTGGTGTAAAAGGATTCTTTTGCAGTTGGTCATTATGTTCTTACTTGGCTCTGAGTCTCAGCACCATGGCCAACCTTATGAGCCGTCCTCTGTAGGATTAGGCTTATCTCCGTCCCTGTCCTGTGGGACCGATTGTGGTAGCACAATTAGTGCTTTCAGTTACTAAAGGATTGATTTCACGTAATCTAGGCCCCAACACAGCTTCCCCACAGGTTCTGCTGGATCCAATTTTTATGTCATTTCATCACATGAATCAAAATTTACAAAGAACAAAAGTGTGTACGGTGCCATCTTTTCTTCTTGCCCCCAGGTCCCCAGGCCACCCAGGTCCCCTCTCTACAGGCAAACAATGCAGGCAGTTTCTGTGTCTCTTTCTCAAGACAAGTTATGACATTCACGGCACCTCATGGATCCCTTTCTCAGTTTTTCATTTTACATAGCTCTTACCTCCAGTGTTTCTCACCTCCATTTTCACTTAACAATATTTGCTTAATACTATTTTGTTTGGGAACTTCAGAAAGCTTTCTCTTTTATTATACTGCTACACTGTATTTCATTGTAAGTGTACTTCATCTCACCCATTGTGTGGATGGATATTTAGGTCATCTCCACATTTGCTAATAAAAACAAGACTTCAATAAATTATTTGGTTCTTAGGTCATTGATACATGGGCAAGTCTATCTGTAGAATAAATTTCTGGAACTGGACTTTCTGGGAGATATGACACATGCACATTTAAAGCATTTTGAGAGATCTTGCCAATTTTCTCTTCATTAAAGTTATGCATTTACCTAATGTAAATGCACATGTAATCCCAAACGTTCACCAATGTGATATATTCTCAAAGCCTGTGATCTTTGCCAATCCAATGTGTGGAAAAGGGCATCAAACATCTCTTCATATGGTAGACAGCATTTTTTCTTTTCTTTTTTGTGAATTGTGTGTCAATATCCTTTGCCCAAAGTCTTGGTTGACTCACAAGTACAGTGATATTCTGTTGTCAGATTTATTAGAATGCATATATTTATAATATTCCCTTTACGTTCTGTTTCCTTTCAGACTTTAGACATTATTTAAAACATTAAATAATGGTGGTAAAGTTTGTTTCTTTGGTGTTGCATGAGTTTTAATGCATTCATACATTTCTGTGACTGCCCCACCATCAGGATATAGAAAAATTCCATCATCCCAGAATCTTGGGCTGCCCCTTTGAATTAGGCCCTCCCAACTCCTGAGCTTTGTCAGCCACTAATCTGTTCTGTGGAGCTGTAATTTTGCCTTTTCCCAAATGTGGTAAAAATGGAACCAAGCAGGCAGTAAGCCACCTTTGGGATTCGTTGTTGGTAGTCAGCATAGAGTCTCTGTGAGTCACCCTTGATGTTCCTTTTTGTTGTTGAGGGACATCCCATTGTATGGATGTGCTATGATTTGTTTATCCATTCACCCATGGAAGGGTATTCAAGTTGTTTTCTGCTTTTAGTGATTCTGCAGCGAACTGCATAAAGCCTTTGTAGAAAGGTATTTTTGGTGAACATTAGTTTTCATTTCTATCGAGTAGATACCTAAGTGTCTGTTTCTTGTGTGTGTGTGTGTGTGTGTGTGTGTGTGTGTGTGTTTTCTTCACTGTGGTTATATTTTTGTTTTATTCCCGTCACATCTTGTAATAGTTTATCATGTACTGCTCATTGATGACCTGTTGCAGAGACACCGGATTCCGATCCATTAATGTTTAGTACACAGTTCAGTTACTGCATGCGTGGACTTGGTTTTTTATCTTGTTGTGCCATATATGTGGAAAGCCCAGGGGTTTCCACGCCCTGTGTTGCTGGACTCTACTTCGGAGCCGCATTCTCTGTGGATCCTGCCAGGACTTGCTCTAAGACTTTGTTAGTGCTGGTCTAGAGTAGATCGCATTTTACTGAGGGTCCTAACTACTGGGAAGAAGCCTTTCTGGTATGTCAGCTGGCTGCCTGAGGAATTAAGGAGCTGCTAATGAAGTTTTCCCATTCAGATTGGGCCAGACATCTGCAGTTCTCTAGCACCACACGCTCACTTGTAGCTCTGCTCCTTCCCAAGCTTGTAGCTGCCATTCTCTGATAATCCTCATGCCGTCTCATCCTGTGTACGTGGGCGCAACCGTTGACTTTGGAGGAACCCCTGCACAACTTCTGTGGTGCCCTTTAGTTAGAGTTCTCTCCTCTCCAGTGCCCTGCCCCATATTTTCTGCTGCATAACCTGCTCTGAACTTTAATCTTTGATACTTCAGCTCAGCAAAACTACTGTGCTCTGCTTGGATTTCAGCTTGTTACATCTTAATTAAGAAATGGTCCCCAGGTAGACTGCTTTAATGCCTGGCAACAGTGACTTTGTCTATTTATCTATAATATCTATCTCTATCTGTCTATCTCTATCTATCTATCTATCTATCTATCTATCTATCTATCTATCTATTTTTTGGTGGCACAGGGCAAGCCTGTTAGCAATTTGCTTGTCTTACAAACTTCCTTGAATGACAGGTCCAGGATGATTTATTAAGAGAAACCAGGGGTCTTTTGCTTGCAACCTAACTTTTCATCAAGGACAACTTTGCCTTTTCAACTGTCAGATAACTCTGTGCTGAAGGGTTCTAGGGATCTGACCTGGTTTGGTAATTTTTGTGCTCTTATGTTTGCTAAATTGAGTGAATTGGGAACCTTTTCCAAGGAGCTGCAACATAGCTTCTGTAAACTGCACTAGGTAATGAATTTTTAATTTTCAGTCCACTTCCACCACAGCAGTAAAAACAAGTTCAATTATATGCTTGTTGGGAATTCTTGATTCTTATAAATTCTAAAGCACTTTATTACAGCAGAGATTAGATTCTTCCCCCAGCACAGTGTGACTTCAGGACAGTTTTGTCCTTCTCAGAAGGGGTAGTTTTTCTTATCTGTGGGATGGAGACACGGTGAGGGAAGGAAAGACTATAAAATGAAATTGGATTACTTTGTACTTTACTTAATCTGATGTTGAGAAATAAATTCTAGCTCATGTCTACTAACTTTTCAAATGTGGCCATGTGCTCTTATGCCATCATCACCAGTAGGAGGAGAAACAGGTGTTAGAATACTTACCAAGAAGCTAGTGACAGGGTTTCTTTCTCGTCACTCTCTGGGAGAGAGAGAATTGCCACCCTCAGTCCTGATACTTGTTCATTTATTCGCTCATCAAATGAGACCTTTATTGGTCTGCTCCTGCTGCAATGCGCTGCAACATGACTTTGGAATCTTGGTGCATACAATACTGGCTTTTATTTAGCTCGTGAGTTGGGTCGAGTGGGGGTTGACTGATCTAAGTTAGGCCCAGCAGGAGCTGTGGAGCCTGCTCACCACGTTTCTCACACTCCTCTGGGACCAGTGAGCTAGCCTAGAAACCTCCTTCTCATGCTACGGCACAGGTCCAAGAGAGCAGGTCCAACCTCACATGCCCATTCGTTCCATTCGCTGCCTGTAATGGCTAATGTGAATGGCCAACTTCATTGGATTAAGAGGTGCCAAGAGACCTCAGGGTGTGTCCATGAGGGCGTGTCTAGGAATGATTGGCATGTGGGATACTGCACTGAAGAGGAGCCCCTCCTTCAGCATGAGCAGCAGCACCCAACAGATGTAATAAAAGTTGGAAGAACAAGGAAGCAGATGCAGATGCAAGCCCAACTCTTCTTGAACCTATTGATCACTGCTTCAATAGTCTGAGGATATCAGACTCTTGCTTCTTCACTCTTCCAAAGCGGACTCTGCCCATGATTCTCCAGGTAGTTTCCAGAAGCCTTGGTCTCACACTTGGGTAGCACTGTTGATCCTTCTTGTTCTGGGGCTTCTGCATCTTGGACTGTGCAGCTGCTGGTTCTTCCAGCTCTCCAGCTGCAGATGGACATTGAGGACTATCCAGCTTCTGGTCGTGTAAGCCAATCTAATAAATTCCCTTTTATAATCACACTTCCTGTTGATTCTGTTCCTCTAGAGAACCCTGACTAACACACTGCCTTACATTTGCTAATATCAAATTGGCCAGAGCAGAGACTCAAGTCTCATCCCCACACCAGTGGAACAGGGATAGATATCCCTCCTGTGGAGGGGAAGAGGGAGAAGTGGATACTATTGAGCAGTAATCCATTTTACTGCAAGCTCTTGTTGCATACTGGTCACTAGTATAAAAGATGAGTAAGACAGTCATTTGCCCTAGAAACCCTCAATACATTGATCCTGAACCATAAAGGCAGTGATCTTATAGCTGATGGAAGATGTAGAAAAAGAGCTAAAACCCTAAATCAAATTAAACATAGATGTTCAGGCTTTTAGGACTTTTTTCTTTTAATTTCACACCCTGGAGGATGTTAAACTTGGATTTCTAGCAGTCTACCAGAGCACGGTGTTGAGCTGAAATCCCCTGCTCTTAGGGTACACTGTAATTCAGAGATTTAAAGCCACAATCTCATGAGAGAAACTGCAGTTGACCAGAAGCTGTTTGGGTTCACAACACTTCTAAAAGCACTTGGGCAAAGATTCTGGGGCTTAAAGGGAAAAGTGAGCAGATCTGTATGGAGGAACTCTAAGCTGCATGAATTTGTTTCAGGAACTTCCAGTAAGAAAGGTCAAATAGAAAACTGACATATGCTAGCCATTCAAATATTTGAAGCAATCATGTAGGGTTATTGGAATGAATGGCCTCAGATACCAAGGAAGATCTTGATGGATTCCAGTGAGTAGAGACTTAGCCTGAAAATGCTAGTACCGCTGGCCCTTTTCTGAGCATCTCCTGTTCATGGATGAGTGGTGTGGTTCCACTTAAGCCTGAGAAAGGCTCAGAAACTTCAGCTAGAGGCTTAATGAAATGCTTCTGCATTCTTCTGACTCATCTAAAATTCAGGACACCAAAGGCAGGGAGGCTGAGCTGAAGGACTGAGTTATAGTGCACAGGACTCTCAGATTGTTGACAACCTGCAAGGGTGACTGAACGAAGAAGATGTTAAAGTGGGAAAAAAATGATTGGGATATAAGAAGACTATTTTAGGTTTTGTGGATCCTACTTTAGAAATATCTGCTCTTTTCTAGTTTCACAGTTGAGGAAATAAGACTTTCTTGAGGTCATGTGAGTCTCTAGCAGGGCCAGGACAGAAGCAATCTTGTGTCCATGTGGAACCACGAACAGCTGACAGCTAACATTTCCTGAGCACTAGTACATGGCGAGTACTATGTTCTGAGCACTATGTGTCAACAATATCTTTTGGTCTTCACCCAAATTCCACTAAGTAGGTATTACAACTATTCTCATCTAACAGAGAAGCTAATAAAAGCATAAAGACACCACACATTTTATCATAGTTAATTGTGGAGCCAGGAACAGAATCAAGTGGTCTGACCCACCACCTGGACTCCACTTTGTGGTATGACACTGAGATCTGCTAGTGAGACGTGTCATTAAAGGTCCTGAACAGACAAGGATGTCCCTCTTCCTGGAGATTGGGAGAGCCTGTAATTATGAGGAGAGAGCCCTTACTTTACCCTCACACAGATCCTAGGATGGACCGTGGGGGAGCCTTGTGGGCTCTGCAGGAAAGCAGCAGAAACGCAGCAGGAAGGATGTGGAGCCTGCGGAGCTGTCCGAGGTGCTGAGTTCCTTCCTCCCCTCAAGCACCTCAGTCTGCTCTCATCAGCAGAGTCTGATACTGCTTATCTTGCAAGTCTACAATTTTAAAGCGGAACAGACTGAAATAAATAATTATTGTGTGGTAGGCATTTTAGATTAGTTATTTCACTAAGGCTTCACAACAATTCAGTGACCTTTCTTTTGAGGAAGAGAGAGTGGCAGATAGGCTACTACCCATGTCCCAAGACAGAATGAAGTCATTGTTTATTAGAAATATAAAAATTGGGGCGTGGAAAGGAGTGATGATAAAGCGTGTATGGAGGCCTCGAAGTGAGACTAGAGGCATAATTTAAGTGAGGCTAACGGGGCCAAATGAATGAAGGAATGGCTTCCTGGAGTGAGGCAAAACAGGTCTGTGTGACTTTGTCGAGACTACCAAAACCCTGAGCACATTTCTCCAGTCCCCTTGGTACATGCATGGTGCACATCTCTGGATATCACCTTACTCTTTCTGTATTGTGAAATAGTGCCTCAGAATCCTTCCCAGCATGGAGCTGCAAGCAGGCATTGCCTTCGAGTGGTATGAGCATGGGAGAGGTGCTGTTTTGCTTTGCCTGGAGCAGCATGTGGTGGGTGGGATGCATGGGGGCAGGTGAGCTCATCCACTTCCCCCTGCTGCACTCAGATGATACGACTGAAGTGAAACAATTGCTCCAGGTCATGCAACGAGTGAGTGGTGGAGCCACAGATATAGAGCCCAGGACTATTCACCGGGACCCCACCCACTACAACCTTCATCAGGGATTTTCAGGGCTGGATTTGCGGACCATGCATATCATGTGTGTCACGTAGATGCTTAATAAATATGTGTGATACTAAACTCCTTGCCAGACCTGTGGAACAGAATTCCTGGCAAGTGGTTCCAAGAATCCATATTTTAATAGACTTTCTGAGTTACTGTGGGTAGGACAAGGTTTGCAGAGAACACTGATAGTCTATTCAGCGTTAACAAGGTTGGCATAGGAAGTTGATATAATATGATTCCTTCTACAATTGATTTAAAGCTTATGTTACAAAATAACTTATATACTTATGCAGTTGCTTTACTCCTGTGATAATCTGCTTCTGAGAAAACTTTTTTTTTTTTTTTTTTTTTTTTGTACTAGGGATTGAACCCAGTGTTGCTTTACCACTGAGCCACATACCCAGCCCTTTCTACTTTTTATTTTGAGGCAGGATCTTGCTAAACTGCTTAGGTCCTCACTAAGTTGCTGAGGCTGGCTTTGAACTAGTGATTCTCCTGCCTCAGCCTCCTGAGCTGCTGGGATTACAGGTGTGTGCCACTCTTCCTGGCTAATATGCTTCTTTTTTAAGAATTGATTTTTGGTGTTTGAAATTTTAGTTCTGCATTTATTGGCTTAATGATTTAGAGTGCATTTCTTAGTTCCTCAACATTCCAGTTTTCCTGCATATAAATGGGACCATAACATCAAACTTATAAACTTGTAATGTTTACATAGATAACACTAATATGACATTTTGAATAGTGGGACATATAATAAGTGCTCTGTACATAGTATTTTAAATTTTTAGTGTTTTAAAGTATTTTCAATATTTGTTATTATAGTATTGTAGGTATTAAAATATTGCAACTTTTTTGGTGACTTTATAAGCTGCTATATTCTTTATTAAAGCATGCATGATATCTCTTGATTTCCTGTTTCTTCTCAATCAGTATATTATGTAAAAATGTGTTCCTGAGTCCAAGACTGTTATGTAGAAGCATGTAGTGGTTAAATGAAAAGACATCGAATCATGAGGGGTCTGTCATGCTGAGTAGTTTGGATTTTACCCTGCAGGCAATAGTTGCATATTGAGGATGCTGATCTGAAGTGTGATGAGACACAAATGGAGTCTTTGGAAAGTTAATTTGGTACAGGATACATTGGAGACGAGTAGTTCGGTCCACAGCAGTGACTCAGGTAGGAGTGATGAGCTCTTGTGTTAAGTTTGGCCACTGGGAGTGTGAATACAGGAGAGACCTGAGAGGCCACTATAAAGGAAAATAGGAAGTGTCTGGTTCATGGAAATGAGAAAAATTGTGAGAAATGAAGATAATTGTGGGGTTTCAAGCTTGAGTGACGAGGAAATTGATGGCATCTCTGACTAAAATAGAGATACCTAGAGGGAGACGGGGAGATGGGTGGGAAATCAGTGGACATCTTGATTTTGCTTTACAAACTGCAAAAACAGGATACTATGCAGGTATTTTGACTCCTTGATACATACATAACTCTCCAGTGAAAATTTTCTTTAAGAATTTCTACCTTACTCCTCCCATCTTTTTTAAGATTTTTATTTTATTCTTGGATGTATTGGGGTCCTTAGTTGCAAGCAAAAGAAACGGCCTCAGGCTGACTTAGACGGAAGGGATTTTATTAAAGTGATGTTGATGTGCTCACGGAATTGCTGTGAGGGCTGGAGACCCAGGCTCAGGATATGGACAGAAACAAGGGGAAACAGGTAGCAGGCACTGCACAGCCCAGGTCGTGCTCAGCAGCAGTCTGGAAGGCTCCATGGTCTCCATTGGGGAGTGCTGGGAACCGCAGCTGGTGCTGCCACAGGCGCTGGGTGCAGGATTCCATCCCCAACGGCTTTGAATGAAAACTAGAAGATTCTGCTGCCGTTACTACTCCACTTCTAGTCTTGTTCCTGCTCCTATGTTTCTGTAGGTCCTTACTTCAGTCTAGGGTAGAACCATCTGATTGATCAAGCCCAGGTCTTGTGCTTCAGTAGCAAGAAGGATGGGATTTAAGTGTCGTGCTCTCTTAATTTTATATGGGAGCTGGGCTCTGTCTCCCATCGCTAAGGTGGGACATCCAGTTTTAGAAAGGCTGTTCAGATATTTGATAGCTACAACAAAGCAAAGCAAATGAGCAAACACCCAGCAACCACCAATATCTCTCTGGTAAGTGACGTTTCTTCATATGAGGGCAGAGTAGCTAGAAACACTTTTCTTTTGTTTTTAGTTAGTTTCAAATACAGATATAGACTGTCCCAAGAATCAAAGCACATACAACCACAACTTAAAAGGTCAGAAAATCGCCCAGTATTTCATGACTGTAGTTGTTCAAATTGCAGCCTATTACAGACTCAAATAGAGCACCATTTGACCTTTTCATGTGGCAAGATGTTGTATTATCGGCATTCCCGCTTTCTATGTTTTTTTTTTTTTTTGGGTCTTCACCCTTTCCCACTTATTTGAATTCAGGCCAGAGAGGAACAGAAATGAAGATAAAAGCTATGACTTGATATTCCAGAATGGTGGTAAAGGCATCCCAACCTTGAACTTAGGGAAGAGTTTTCTCTAAAATTTCTGAGCAGAATATTTGTATCTTGGGCAAGTCTCCACTTCTCTCTGGATCAGAGACTCCTCATTGATGGGGTCTTTGGATTTGGACTCAGATAAATTCAAAATTATTGGCTGGTATAAACTTGGGAATATCACACTCTGAGTTTCATTTTTCTTTTGGGAGAAACAGGGATTAAAAATTTGTGCCATCCTCATAGTTTTATTATGTGAGTTAAATGAAACAGTGTTTTCAGATTCCATGAGAAATATAGAATGGTTGTATCCTTGATCTTTTTATGTTATTTTATTTTTTGTTGCAGATGGATACAATACCTTTATTTTATTTATTTATTTTTTATGCAGTGCTGAGGAAGAAACCCAGTGACTCACACATGCTAGGCAAGTTCTCTACCACTGAGCTACAAACCCAGTCCCTGTATCCTAGATCTTTAAGGACTTTCTAGGTGTCTAAGAATCTGACATTTCTTTTAATTTACAGAAAGAGTCTCACGGTGTATGTGTACATATTTTAGAGTTCAGATAGTATAGAATTAGAATGGGTCTTGCAGGGACACAGGGATGCTCAGAAAATCTAGAAAGAGACTTTCTTTCCTCCTTTGTTCCATCCCCCAATTTATGGGCATAGCACTATTTAAGACACTGTGAAGGATACTCAGAAGTATGTGTGATGCATGTTGAACGCCCACTCGAGGAGGCCAGAAATGGAAACAGAGTTCTACGTTGATATTAGTGGAAACTGGAATCATGTCAAGGTGGCATCATCAGGAGATGGGGGAGCTTGGAAAAGGAGAGGGTGACACTGGTGGACAGAGTCACCTCCTGGGTGCCCGAGGAATTCCTCAACAAGTGCAGTTGAGTTGACACAGGACGTCAGGGCAGCTCGTCATCTCCAAGCTGCCAGGTGTGACTAAGAGAGCTGAGAAGCTCATCTACCCATGCAGGTTGGGAAAAGTGACTGTTGTGGTGGCTTTAAAAACACATTAGCAAATTCTTTCGCATGCCTCCTTGTCAAGAGGTGGGGACTAATTCCCCTTCCCTTCGTGTGGGTTGGCCTTAGAGTCCAGCTTGTAAGTCTGACTCAGGGTGGCCCACACTGGGGTGTCAGAATGTCATCATCTGTCAGACCTGGGAATGGACAAGGTTTCAAACGACCTCAGTCCTAGCCTTCATACCACACCAACGGACACCAAGCACAGCAGAGATCAGTTGTCTCCATGAACTCTGTTCAGATTTCTGACTGGTGGGAAAAAAAAAATGTGCTTTTAAAAAAATTTAAAAAAAATTTGTCCTAATTAGTTGTACATGACAGTAGAATGCATTTGTACATTTTGATAGATCATACATAAATGGAGTGTAATTTCCACTTTTTCTGATTGTGTGTATCATAGGATCACATTGGTCATGCAGTCATATATGTACATGAAGTAATAATGTCTGTTTCACTCTACTATCATTCCTTCCCCCATGCCCCCTCCCTTCACTCCCCTCTACCTAATACAAAGTAGCTCATTCTTCCCTATCGCCACCCCCTTATTGTGAATTTGCATCCACATATCGGAGAAAACATTTGGCTTTTGGTTTTTTGGGTTTGGCTTATTTCGCTTAGCATGATATTCTCCAACTCTATCCATTTACCAGCAAATGCTATAATTTTATTCTTCTTTGAAACTGAATAATATTCAATTGTGTATATATACCACACTTTCTTTATCCATTCATCTGTTGAAGGGCACCTAGGTTGGTTCCATAGTTAGCCTTTGTGAATTGAGTTGCTATAAACATTGAGGTGACTTTGTCACTGTAGTATGCTGATTTTAAGTCCTTTGGGTCTAAACTGAGCAGTGGGATAACTGGGTCAAATGGTGGTTCCATTCCAAGTTTTCTGGGGAATCTCCATACTACTTTCTAGAGTGGTTGCACCAATTTGCATTCCCACCAGCAATGTATGAGTGTACCTTTTTCCCCACATCCTTGCCAACATTTATTGTTGCTTGTATTCTTGATAATTGCCATTCTGATTAGAGTGAGATGAAATCTTGGAGGATGAAATCTTAGAGTACTTTTGATTTGCATTCCTCTAATTCCTAGAGATGTTGAACATTTTTCATATATTTGTTGATTGATATTCTGTGAAGTGTCTGTTCAGTTCCTTAACCCGTTTATTGATTGGGTTATTTGAAAAAATGTGCTTTTTAAGCAATGAAGCTTTGGGTGGTTTTTTACACAGTGGAAAACCTGGTGACCTTGGACAACTACCTAAGAGAGTGGGTAGCTTGCTCCTGACATAGGAAACAACTTCATGTACAATTGTTCTTTTCTGGTTCTGAAGGAATGTGGATCCTCAGCCATCTAAGAGTCTGGTGGGGATCTCAGCCCTTGAATAGTCATAAGAAAAGGAGATAAATGAAACATTTAGGGTATTATAGTTGTAAACAAGGGAACAGAGACAGTCACAGTTGTTTGCAGAATTGTTTTTCTTTGGGGTTTGCAGCACAAATAATCAAATCCTATCTCTTTGCTCACTTATTGACTGATCCCAAAGATCCCTGACTATGGTACAGTTATAATGCTCCTGGAAAGGTGTTAAGTACACTATGTGCTAAAAATCAATCAATCATCAATCAATCAAACAAACAAACAAATAAAAAAGTTAAAGATCCTTTTTTCATTCTCCTGGTGGGATCTGTTTTCTCACTATATTAGTGTCTATCCAGCTGCACAGGCCCCTCTGATTCAACGCGCCAGAAATGTTACCTGTCCTCCCAAAATTGCATTTCATTCAGCCTTTTGGAGCTTAGTTGGTACTACTGTCATCTATCTAGTTACAGAGCAATTTGAGGTTAAGTTTCCCTTCACCTCTTCCCACTCTAGCCAAATGAGCCCTAGTCTGATTGAGTCAACCTCTGAAATGCTTCCTGAGCCCTTCTCTTCCTCTTTGTTGCCATTGCAAAGCTCACAGAAGATTAGAGAGGTTAATTCATATCGTCGAGGGTTATACAGTTTGTATATGTGTGTTCACAGCACAGTTATGGAGAAGTAGGAATTGTCATGTATTTTTGGTGTCATTGCATTTCAGTATAATTTGTGTATTGTTTTATTTGGTAATTTCTATCAAAATTTGAAATGCACAAAGCTTTTGATGCAGGAAATTCCATTTCTAGGTTTTATTCTGCAGGTTTTCTCTCATACTCTGCATATTGGTTTTTGTAAACAATGATTTTATCGCAACACTGTATATAATAATTACAAAGGACCAGGAAGTACCAAAATGCCTATCCAGCATTTAAATGAATAATAAAACATTCATACAATGTCATGCTTTGTGAAGTGATTATGTTTTAATAAATTGATTTTTTCATCAACCATCTCCTCCTGTATAGACTCCATGAGATCAGGTCCCTCATCTATCTTATGCTTTTTCCAACTTCTAGTTCAGGCCTGACCTGTAGGTGCTTAGTGGGCATTTGCTGAATGAATGCCAGTGTAGTTGGGAGGCTAGATGGATCCAGAGGTCATGAAGACAGAGGTTCAGATACTGATAGCATGGAGATGATGGCTGAAGCAATCAGGGTCGAGGTAATCACCCGGGGACAGTGCAGCGGTGAGCCCAGTGCAGAACCCCTCAGTGGTTCCAGTCCCCAGCTGGCTTTCTTATGATGGAATTCAAACAAAATCTCTGCTTCACTTAGAGGACATAGAGTGCTATGCTCGGGAGCAGGAGCTATGGAGTCAGACTGCCTGGGTTGGAATCCAAACCCTGTAATTTACTAACTCTGTGAACTTAATCCTGCCCTTTAGCCTTGTTGGGTCTGGGTTTCCTTATCCAATGGGGCTGGTGATAGTGCCTATCATAGGAATTCTGAGGGTTAAGTTACAGCCTAGAACCCTGTAAACCTTAATAAAAATGAGTTGATGTTATTATTATTCCAATTATTAAACACAGGATTTAAATGTACTGGCCCAAGAGGGAATGACTGTAATAAGGCATTTTTACAGTACTGTATAATAACTAAGGTGACTTTGTATTTATTAACTCATTCAATCTTCACAATAAGTCAACCAAGATCTGAGATGTCATTATTCCTATTTATTAATATCCTGTGAATAACAAATGGCAATACTTAGACAAAACCCTAGATTTTAATTTCCCAAGTCCAGCCATCTTTCAGAGTAAAGAACCAGAAGGAGAATATCAAATACAAAGATTTAAAACTGACGTTCATCCATCTTGAATAAAACTGACTTACCCCTGAAAGAATTTGGTGCCAAGTCTTTGAATTATATGTATCCTAAAGATTTCCAACCTTCAGTGGAGGAATGTCACTCTGAGATGGTTTGTTTTGACTATAACACTGGAGCGGTTGAAGTTAATCTTTTTCATTTCTTCATTCAACAGGTATTTGTAGAGCTTTGTGCTGGGTACGGTGTGATACAGAGAAGTACAATTTATAGATTTTGCCCTTTAGGGTTTTATGGCTTAATCACAGTGAGAGGACTTCAAAGAGACACAGTGTGAAATCATAGCTTGATAGAGTCTGAACTTTCAGTCCTTGTGGTTGAAGTTTAGAGAAAATCATATAAAATATGAGCCATATTTCCTCCTAATCAAGCAAGCATCACTTGGCAAAGAAGTCATTTGTCATGGCTTTCTGGTCATGGGTTGACTTGCTCAGCACAGGGAGGTGATTGTTCAAGGTACTAGGGACTCCACTCACAGTGCATGTCCTACAGTTCTGTGTGTAACTAGAAGATGGGAAGAAACAGGACCAGGTGAGGCTGGCCCCAGGGCCCTGCTTCAAAACTCCACTTTGACTTCCAGGGCAAGAGAAAGGCAGTTAATTCCTTCCTTCAACAAACATCCGATGGGAGCCTCCTTTGAATGAGGCGATGGGACAGACTCTGGAATGGTTGATAGAAGTGTCCCTGTCCTCAAGGGTACAGTCCACGGTATGGGATCACATCACTTCCCTTGATCAGAATGCTGGGTGTGTATTCAGTTCCTCCCACTTAGCAGCTTCAAGACCTTGAGAAAGGGACTTAGCCATTCTGTGTCTTGGTTTTGCAACCTAAGCAATGGATGTAAAAACGATGAGGAGTCAATGAGCTAATCCATGTAAATTTCCTAGTGAGTACCATGCCTGGCTACAGTCTCAATATTATTGTCCCCCCACACCCCAAATTCATGTGTTGAAATCCAAATCCCCAAGGTGATGATATTAGCAAGTAGAATCCTAGGGAGGTGACTAGGTCATGAGGGAGGAGAATGGGATTAGGGCCCTTATAAGAGAGGCGTAAGAGAGACTCTTTGCTCCTTCTACCATGTGAGGACACAGTTAGAAGGTGCTGGCTATGACCCAGAAAGCAGGCCCTCACCAGACACTGAATCTGTCATGTTTTGATCTGGGAGTTGCCAGTCTTCAGAACTGAGAAATAAATTTTGTTGTTTATAAGCCACCCTGTTCATGGGACTTTGTTATAGCAGCCTGAACAGACAAAGATGAGGAGTTGTGCTTCCACTCAGAATGCAGAAAGCTGGAAAGAGCATCCCTCCTGTTCTAAGAAGAGAATTGATAAACTACAAATTGTCATTGCCTTTGGACATGTTAGAAAGGTGGGGTCACACAGCAAGCAAGCAGCCTGAATTCTGAGAAGGGAGAAGTTCCTCCCAGGAGACACTGGGTGTGTGCACTGTCTCCTCGCTGATGGAGCACAGGAAGAGGGAAGGCTGCTGTGTAAGCGAGTAAGAAGAAATCAGCTAACATTAGAATGAGCTGCTTTAGGCTGAGGATGGGCTAGCATGGAAGAGGAGGATCCCAAACACCCCTGGAAATGAAAGGAGTTCACACCTACTCCCAGGTTCTTTTATATAGACCTTTGTCTGGGTTTACAAGAAAATTCTGAGGCAGAGCAAGAGACTAGCGAAGACCATCCTCATGAATGCAGGTATGGAGAGGGGGATTGGCCACTCACTATGAGAAAGGTTCGCGATCCCACCCGCCTCCTGGAATCAGATCTCCTAAAGGGTCAAGTGTGCAAACTGCTGGAGAGGGGCACCCCCGTAACTCTCAGGGAATAAGGAAAGACTCATTGTTAGGAGAGGAAAAAGCAAAGGCTGAGGCAATCACGTTTAGCTGCATGGGTATGTTCCTAGTCTCTGCTGCATTACATTTGCTAGGTTGACTGGACCCTGACACCAATAACCTGACCAAAGAAGAGCATGCCCATTCCAAACAGAAATACTATAGTTTTATTGCTGTACATACAAGACCTGGCATTCAGTTAAAAATAACAAGACATACAAAAAGATCAGTTAAAAATTCCATTACCAGGAGGCGAAGCAATCAATGGCATCAGACTCAGATGACCAAGATGTTTGAACTATCATTTTTTAAAAAGTAATTATAGTTAATTGTTAAAGGGTCTGGTGGAAATATTTCTATCTAAGGTAAAAATGAAAATATTGGGGAGTTTCAGTGGAAATAAAAAGTCTAAGAGAAAGTCAAATAGCAATGCTAGAAATAGCAACAGCAACAGCAAAAACAATAGTTAATCAGAAATCAAGAATTCCTTTGATGGATCATCAGTATATTTGACATAGCTGAGGAAAGATTCAGGGAACTAGAAAACAGGTCAGTAGGAATATCCTGCAGCTCAATAATAAAAAAATCTACAACAGAATATCAAAGATTGATGTCACATGCTTTGGCATTTATTTAACTGGAATCCCAGAAAGAGAATAGAGTAGAGGAAATATTTGAAGAGATAATGACTGATAATATGCCAAAACAATGAAAGACACCAAAGTTCAGGTCCAGGAAGGATGATAAAAACAAAACAAAGAAAACAAAATATAACAAAGTCCAGAAGAACCCAACAACAACCAAACAAAGCAACACTTGAATTGCTCAAAAGTAATAAGAAAACATTAAAAACACCCAGAGAAAAGAGACACCGAAAATATACAGAAATAAGAGTAACAATTATAGCTGACTGGTTTTAGAAGATATAAACAGTAGGTAACAGAGGGACTTTAAATAAGGAAGGACAAAAAACCAGAAACACCAACCATGACCTATAAAAACTTTATACTCAGTAAAAATACCTTTCAAAACTAAAGAGAGCTGGGTGTGGTGGCACATGCCTATAATCCCAGCGACTGGAGAGGTTGAGGCAGGAGGATTGAGAGTTTAAAGCCAGCCTCAGCAACTTAGCCAGGCACTTAACAATTCAGTGAGACCCTATCTCTAAATAAAATATAAAAAAAAGGGCTGGGGATGTGGCTCAGTGGTTAAGCACCCCTGGGTTCAATCCCTAGTACCAAAACAAAACAAAACACTGAAGATAAAGAATTTTTCAGGTTTTACTTCCCAAATTGAGAGAATGTTTTTCCAGCAGACCTGCACTATGAGAAATGTTAAAGAAAAAAATTCCTCAGGCATGAGTGATACCAGGCAGAAACTCAGATGGCAACATAACAAGGAACTCCGAAAATGGTAAATAAAGGTAAATTGAAATAGACTTTAAATTTTTTTAAAAATCATTCTCAAAGATAGTTGACTATTGGAAGCCCAGTGGAGTGATATATTTTGGGGTGTAACATATGTAGAGGTAAAGTGGACATCAACAACATCTCAAGGATGAAAGGGAGGAACTGGAAGTATATTGTGGTGAGGTCCTTATACTCCTTATGAAATAATATTATTTGATGGTAGACTGATAAATTAAACCTAGGGCGCTACTAAAATATTATAAAAAGAAGTATAAATAATTTGCCAACAGTAGAGGTAAAATGGGATCAGAAAAAAAGGCTCAGTTCTGAAGCACGGACTTGGAAAAATCATGATGCTTTGGAAATGGTGAGAAGTCTGGTAAAGGTGTTGATGCAGCGAGTGTGGCGTGAGCCGGAGGACCAGGAGAGAAAGCTGGCAAGGTAAGTAAGGGCTCCATCATGGTCAATGTAATAAACTACAGAGCGATAAGTTTTGAATATAATAAAATGAAGCCTCCCCTCAGTCAACTTTGATAAAGATTTCCAGTTAAGTTGATTTCATGGTGCTCCTTCATAGATTCCATTTCTTTTTTTAATTTTTATTTTTACAGACTGCATTTTGATTCATTGTACACAAATGGGGTACAACTTTTCATTTCTATGGTTGTACACAATGTAGATTCACAATGTTTGTTTAATCATACATATACATAGGGTAATAATGTCTGTCTCAGTCCACTGTCTTTCCTTCCCCCACTCCCTCCCCCCATTTCCCTCTACACAATACAAAGTTCCTCCCTTCTTCTCTTGCCCCCCTCTGACACCCCATCTCCTTATGTATCATCATCCACTTATCAGGGAAAACATTTGGCCTTTGGTTTTTTGGGCTTGGCTTATTTCACTTAGCATGATATTCTCCAACTCCATTCATTTACCAGCAAATGCCATAATTTTATTCTTCTTTATGACTAACTTTCCATTGTGTATATATTCCACAGGTTTTTTTATCCATTCATCAATCGAAGGGCATCTAGGTTGGTTCCACAATCTTGCTATTATGAATTGAGCAGCTGTGAACATTGATGTGGCTGCTTTACTGTAGTATACTGATTTTAAGTCCTTTGGGTATAAACCAAGGAGTGGGATAGCTGGGTCAAATGGGGTCCATTGAAGTTTTCTGTGGTAGATTCCATTTCTTTAAACATGGTACATGATAAGCTTGTGAGGTTCACAAGGACAGTAGTGCCATTCTGGTAAGAAGGTTAGTTATATCATTTCCCACTTTTAAAGGAAGGGTGGTTTCATCACGGGTAAGAAGCTTGTTTTATAGAAACAATAAACCTAGTCACTATGTGTAGGGGTATTTATGTGTTGCTTTCTTTGTATCCAAACTTCCTAGTCTATCTTCTTACTATATATCATAATGTGTCAACCCCTTTTGGGTGGGGTGCACCTGCCTCTCAGTTTCAGGGACAGGCTCTGAAGGACCAATGCCAATCATCATGTCCTACACCAATAACCACAGATACTGGCTCCAGGATAGACACATGGTCCAGGCTGCACCAATCAAGAGAAGGCTGAGTTCTGGGGTTTGTCTAAATTACTCATTGAGCACATCCTTTCTGTGTGATTGTTAAAGTTTCTGGCTACTATTAGAAAATATGAGAGACAATGAAGCTCAGTTGTGAGGTTAAAAAACTTGAGAAATAAAAAAGTTGAGAAATGTTCGATTCGTGCTGAGAGAGTCTGGGATCACACTGAGACCTGGATAAAACATCTCCTAAAGCTAAATTGCTTAACTGATATGGTGCTTTTTGAATTTTACCTGATTTGGTGCAAATTTGCCACTAAAGGCATTCTATGCATGGAACTAGCAATTTCAGTAACTTAGTGTGTGTGTGTGTGTTTTGGCATTCTAGTTTCTTTTATTTGTTCCAATCTTTCTAAAATATATTTTTTTCCCTTTGCCCTTCTTAGGCATCATTTCTAGCCTTCTTTTGGATTAAAGGTCAGTGGGCTCCCCATTTTCTCGCAGGTATCACTTAGTCCAATTGACATTTACACTTGAGTAAACCTTAAACTTCTCTGACCTTTTTTAAAAGCTAGATTTTGAAGAGATATTTTCTGTTTAAAAACAGTACATTATAGTTGCTTTTCTTTGTAAAAGGCCACGCCGCTCCTTCCAGATTTTTTTGGCTACTTTGTGCGCTCATTCAGACATTTTTGTTGTTGTTGTTGTTAAAAATGGGGTTCTGCTTCTTTTTTTCTTTCCTCCCTGCAGTGTGGGATGCAGATGTTTTGTAGAAACATGGGAACTATTCAAAAGTAAGTTTTAAAAAATATTTAGCTGTTTTCACAGACCATTCTTAGTCATGTGAAATAAATAAGGGAATAAATCAACCCTTAAATATCCCATTTACTGTTGAAAATGAAAAACAACAGATGTAGGTATTTGAGTGGGATAAAATATTGCTAGATGCAAGTCTGAAGTCTAGGCTGGTGCACGAATTTAATTCAGCCCGAGACAGATACATTGGGCCTTTCCCTTGGCCAACTTTTGGTAATCCACAGGCAAAGGATAAAGAAGACAGAGCCTCAGGGTCCACCTGTCAGGGTTGGTCCTGAGAAAATTTTCATTCTGTTTGCCAATGATGCCAAATTGCTCTTTCTGTTTGGGGGTGGTGGTCCTCATTTGACTTCCTGCTCAGCTCAGTTGAGCCTGTCCTTTAGCCCCTTTTCTTTCAGTGCTGCCTTAGGTTGAGTCTTCTACAGGCACTGTGCTGAAAGATTTGCTCAGAGTATCTCATTTAACTGAGCCACACTTCTAGACAATTCTGTATCTGCAAGATGGTTATAATCAGTGGATGCAATGAAACCAGGGCTTGGAGGGTAGGGAGCTTGCCTGGGGTCCCTCAGCTAGGGAGAAGTGTAGCTGAGGTCCCAACTGAGGTTTGTTTGGGTCCAGTGCACCATGCCTCCCTGCAGCTGAACTTGCCCCTTACTCTTGCACCAAAGTGCTGAAGGCTGACTGGCGAATGCCTCTGAGTTACCTTAGTAAACGTGTCACAATGGGATACGTTCGAGGAATGTATGTCACTTGGATTGATTTAGTGCTGCTCCAATAGTCCATCTTGGAAGTATTAGGGGTAGACAATCTCCTGGGGCCACCGACTTCCCTTTGGGTATTTGCATCCATAAAAACTGGGTACCGAACAGTGTTCCCCTAATGTTTTCTCCAATGTTGTAAAGAATTTTTCCTAATGTTATTTGCTGTTGTTCATTAGGTCTGTTGGTCACTACACACACACACACACACACACACACACACACACACACACACGATGCAGTATGAGATATACATATCTTATAGTAATGTAGAACCACTAGTGTTTAATATACATTCTTTGTAATGTTCTCTGGGTTTTAGACCTAACCTAGTCTCCACAGACCCTCCAACATCAGAGTTAGCACCTGTTTTCTTTCACTGATGCTCTCAGGACCCTGAGTACGCTTTGATTCCCAAGGTGCATGCGTCTTTCATTGACATGTCAGCAAAAGCTTTTCATTTTCCCTCACCCAAGTTTCTCCCTCCCATCTCCAGACCTGCTTTGATGTTGACAGTCAATGTCTTGGTGTAAGTTTCGGCCACTAAAACTTCCTGCTAGTGGACGTTCCTGAGCACTCCTGCCATGTCTTTGTATCTGCTACCTGTTCTTTAGCCCAGGGGACCCACCACAGACTCTCTCGAGCAGAGCCAGGTTAGGCTAGAAGGCCACACTTGGGCCCATGCAGGACAGGACTGGGAGGAGAGGACAGTGCAGGTCCCTTGGCACTCACCTCAGTCTGATTGGCCATCTAGCTCGGGTGGAGATTTAATGCTCAGTGGGGTTACAGCCATGAGGGACACACAGTCCCTTTCTATGTCCTTTTTATGTGCCATGTGGTGGAAGGGACCGTCTTCCCAAGCTGCTCTTTAACTTCTGATCCTGAGTCATGTATGCTGGGTGTGATGGAATGAAACTCTTGTTGGGGCAATTTTTTTTCTTTTCTTTTTGGTACCAGGGATTAAACCCAGGGGTGCTGTACCCATGAAATATTTTATTTAGCTACAGAATCTCACCGAGTTTCTTAGGGCCTCCCTAAGTTGCTGAGTCTCGTGTTGAACTCCAGATCCTCCTGCTGATCCCTCCTGAGCTACTGGGATTACAGGAATGTGCCACCACACCCAGCTAGAGCAATCTTTGATGCCAGACTGGGAGTAGGGTGCTTCCTGTTATTGACCTGGAGGAAACTTTGAAACTGTGTCCATCCAAATAGCAGGAGTCCTTTTCAGGATGAGAGGACTGATCCCCACTGGAAAAGTCCCACTCCCCTGGTGTAGCGTGGAGATTTCCCCAGGAAGAGGGAACACGTGTGCAGAGAAGGGACACCAACCTGTCCAGGCTCAGATTTCTACCTTCATGATATATATGTACATACACACAGATACACATATGTATGTTTGCAGTGCTGGGCATTTAACCTGGGTCCTCAGGCATGCTAACCAAGCTCTCTGCCTGAGCTTTGTTCAGCCCAGGATATGATTTTATGTGACACCTTTGAAAACCTTGTCTTGAGTTAGGTTCTGCAAGGGCATTGCTATACAATGGGTAGTTAATGTTTCACCAGTGGGTCTTGGTTTGTGCTGAAAGCTCCTCATGAGTCCACTGTATAAAAAGTTGCCAAGAGAACAAAGCATACAAGAGAGGATGTTTAAAAAAAATTGTATTCCATAAAATGTGTTAAAATGAAAATGTCTTCATTTACCTCTTTAGAACAAACCATGAGCAAGCAAAGGTATTGCTGATATTAACACATGACATGTGACTGACTTAATGAGCAAACTGCATTATTTTGCTTGTTGATGGAAGAAAGGATATTGAGTATTCTCCAATTATTCAGGAAATCACATATAAAGTGGTATTATATCCATTAGATAACCCATAAATCGTGTTGACCTTGCAGTTAGAAGCAACAAGGACTGGCATGGAGTAGGGAAGGGGCAGAGTAGTTGGACAGGAGTTCAGATGTAGTAGGGGAAGAGAATTATGTTAGTCTGCTTTCTGTTACTATGATCAAACACCTGCCAGAAGCAATTGAAAAAGTTTAAGAGACTTGAAATGTTTATTTTGACTCACAATTTCAATCCATGGTTGGTTGGCTCCATTATTTCCTGGCCAATGGTGAGGCAAAACTTATGACAGGAAACTCATTATGGAGCAAAGCTGTTCCCCTCATGGCAGCTGGGAAGCAGGGAGGGTGAGCAAGGAGGGGGCCCTGAAGAAGATATACCCTTCTAGGACCTGCCACCAAGGACGTACTTCCTCCAAGTAGACCTCCAATAGCCCATTACCTTATGAATCCATCCATGGATCAATCCACCAATGAGGTCAGAACCTCATGACCCCATCCCGTTCCAAAGGTCCTACCTCTGAACACTGCTGTCTTGGGGACCAAGCCTTTGATACATGAGCTTTTGGGGTGTATTTTATATCCAAACCATGACAATATCTATTCACCAAGGGACCAAGTAGGTCAAGGTTAGGCCTTTGGACTCTATTCCTAGTATGAGGGCGGTCTAGCGGGTGGGAGTGACATCAGCTGTTTTAAGTTCTGCAAGTGTCCTGTGCTTCTGCACACAGGGCAAGAAGGTGCTGCTGTTCCTGGGAGAGCCATGAGGAGGCTCTTGCCATAGTTCTGGTGAAAGACGACAGTGGCTTGCTGTGGACGTCTTGGACCCTCTTAGCACACAGCTTTGCATGCAGGATGTGCTCAGTAAATGCTTGTGATTTTTTTTTTTTTTCATTTGCCTGGACACCATGCATCCTCCCTCCTTCTAACATCTTAAAAAGCCATGTTGGAGGTGAACACATTAACTTCCCCTCTCGTTCTCTTTTTACAAGAATTTTTAGGTGTTTGGTTTTCTAGATCACACACACAAAAATGTGCTACCTTCTCAAAGGTTCCAGATGTTAACACAAGCATGGCATCTTTAAATGATTTTTTTAAACATGAAAAATTGAAATCTTTTATATTCTATTACTGTTGTCAATTGTGTCTTCTGTTTGAAAAAGACCATCTATACCCTCTTATTCACCTTAAAAAATTAAAACGTTTTAAAATTGCTGCATTCCAACTCTCCAAGACCTGCTCAAAGATTTAGAGACAATTCTCTTCCTGCTTTACGGGTATTTCTCCATCTGCCAAGGTTGACCCTTTCCACCCGTTTCCCATGGAACACTAGCCAAGACCGGATTCACTGAAGGGACCTTTCCAGTCCCGTCAGCATCTCTGCTGATGATCATTAATAACATCAGCTCAGCTCTGAAAAAGTTTGGGAAGCTGACCAGTTGATTCACTTCTGTCCTTATTTTGTGCTTGTCTGGGTACAATAAAGGCAAAATGTCTGCAGGGTGACAGGGGTTGTTTTAAGGGGCAGTGGACAATTTAGAAGCACGGGCAATCTGGGGGTAGCCGAGTGTTGTAGCCACCCTGATCTCAATCACAGCAGAGTTAAATCCCATGGACATTGAGCAGAGGGCCTTGGTTCTCCAATTGAAGTGTGCGTCAGAATCACCTGCAGGCCTTGTTATGGTAGGTTTCTGGCTCCACCCTCAGAATTTCAGACTCAGTCAAGTTGTTAAAGAATTTACATCTTTAACACATTTCCAGGTGATGCAGATGCTGGGGACCAAGCTTTGAGAACCACTGAGCTGGAGAGAGAGAGTGTGAGAGAGAACTTACATTAGTGGGTAATTCAGCAAGCCATTTTCTGACTGGCGTAAAGTGGGTGATGAGGTCCTCAGTCAAGAGCCAGGGTGCTCAAAGAAGTAGAAGCCATGGTCATTGTCTTTGAGAAACTTGTAATCTAATGTGGGAGAAGAAAAAAAATGCCACTTTCCTGAAATCAATGCATTATCAGAAGGTAAATCACCCTGAATGTTGAGTAGCAGAATTTGATGGGTGAAGGTGTAGAAGGGAGAAGAGGTGACTTGACTCAAGTGCCAATCACTTGGTGGGACTTGGTGGCATTTGTAATAGGGGCAATGGCTGAAGGTGAGCAAGTTCAGGGGACCAGGTAGGTAGGGAACTGGCTGCCTAGAGGACCAGTATCGGGGGAAGAAAGGGATAAGTTTTGGAAGTTGGCCTAACAGAGACCCTGGACAGCATATTCTGAATGGGCCATCATATCTAATGTGGAACAAAACAATTTCTTTCGAACAGAGCACGAGAATGTGCGTGAGCACGTGATTAGCTGAGATGCCTGCGCGCCTTAACTTCCCCTGTTAACGCAGACTTTACCTTACGAACAGGACTGCAGAGCCATGAACTCTGAGCAGGGGATGCACTTATGCTTTCAAACATCAAGAAGATGCATCTTTTATACAAACCCCGGGGGAGGGTGTAGCTATTAACATTCTATAAAAAGGCGCCAGCACCTGAGCGAAGCAGGTGTGCTGAATGCTTTCATTTTTATTTATTTATTTTTAGTCTCAAGTATTACGATGTGCCAAATTGACTTTGGCAACAGGCAAAAGATTGGTGGACAATTCCAATAATTTTCTAACAATATAAATTTGCCTTTGATTCTAAAGTACAATAAAATAATAAGAACCTCTGATAACCTTTTGCATGAGTCCTTGAATTTCTGAAGATATCCAAAATTTGGTAATAGGTTCTGTAAGTGAACAAATACACCCTAACATAAACAGACTTCCAAATTATTTTAGGGACGCAGTCATGTAAATGATGTGAAATGAGGGGTTTAATAACAATAACAAGCATTTCAATAATATGAAATAATAGTCAATGTGATCCACGTTTTCAAGTGCTTTTTCTCTGCAACTCTGTATGCTTGTGTGCATGGTGTGCATGCATGTATCATCCTTACATCCAGATAGCACATTTTATTTATTTATTTTGGTACCAGGGATTGAACTCATGCGTGCTTAACCACTGAGCTACATCCTGGACCCTTTTATATATTTTATTTAGAGACAGGGTCTTTCTGAGTTGCCTAGGGCTTTGTTAAGTTGCTGAGTTTGGCTTTGAATTTGCAATCTTCCTGCCTCAGCCTCGAGGGCTGCTGGGATTACAGGTGGGCACCACTGCACCTGGCCAATAACTCACTTTTAAAATAGCATTACTGATGTCAGGTTGCATATCACATTTACTCGCTGGATGGATGCAATTCAAGGACTCTAGTAAACCTAGAGTGTTCCATAACCATCACCACAATGCATCTTTAAAACACTCCCATCACCCCCCAGGTGTTGTCTCCAGGCTGTTGGTGGCCAGTTCACTCTCCCTCCCAGCCCTGGATTTATTCTGTTTTGCCATGTATTTGCCTTTTCTGGGCATTGCAAATAAATGGAACCATATGGCAAGGGGTCTTTTGTACCTGATTTCTTCCAGGTAGCATAATATTTTTGAGATTCATCCATGATGCATCACGTATCATTTATTTGTATTGCCAGTAGTGTTCCATGGTTGGGAGATAGCATTTTGTTTGTCTGTTCACCAGTTGATGGACATTTGAACTGTTTCCCATTTCAGATTATTACCAATAGTGCTGCTATGCACATTTGCTTACATGTCTTTGTATGCATGTAACATTTTAGTTGTCCCCAATTACCCTGTCCTATCCTTTAGGATCATTATAATTTATTCTTCTCCTGATAATGAAACTGAAGCTTGAAAAAAATCATGAAACTTGCCCAAGGTGATAAACACAAAAGGGATAATATTTTGAAAATACGTAAAATGCAATGTATAAGATGCACTCTCTTCTTTTGGACTTCTGTATACTTTAATGACTCCCCCAATTAGCCCTGAGACATCCATCTACCTCTGGTGGGAGGTGGGGGGCATTAGGAGCAACAGAGCAGACATGCAAAGATGAAAGAATAAATCAATCAGCTTCTGACATTCAAAATAAGATTTAGGGATGAGATGGTGAGATGAAAGCCAGGCTTCAGAAGGAAGGGTGTAGGGAGAGAGAAAGGGAGGAGGACAGGACATTGATTTTCTTAGTATGTCTAGAAGGAAACCTAGAAGATTTAGATCACAGTTTCTTCCACTGAGATGAAGCCAGACCGTGAGGCCACGTGACTCTCTGGCCGGGTTAGGAGCGGAGTGTGCAGCCTGTGAGGAAGGTAGGCGCCCTCTCCTCCTGGCTGGGACCTGCAGGGAGAAAAGGTGAGAGGGTCAGGGTGGCCCATGGGCTGTGATCTCCCTTTGCTGGACTTCGGGCTGCAGCAGGTGAGGGGGTGACAAGGTCAGGGAGCTCTGCACGGGGCACATTCAGGCTTGGGCGGAGCTGGTGTGCAGGCTGCCCTGCTCCCAGCGGGACCCAGAGCTTCCGGATGGCTGGCTGCTGGGCCTGGCAGGCAGAGAGAAGGCCGTTGTGGAGCTTTTCTGAGCTGCTCTCTGTGTCCTGGCGGGAGTGGAGTCTGCCTGCTGCTCAAGAGCAGGGCCCTGGAGGAGCGGGTCTGAGGGACATGAGCCCCACCTTGCGGGGAACCTGCCTGATTCTGGGCTCAGGTGGAGAAATGACTGAGATCCAGCAGCTTCAGCAAGTCCTTTGAGGCCCTCTCCAGGTCATTGAAACAGACTTAGGGAGGTGTCAGGCACCACAGCCACAGCAGGACGCCCTGGGGACAGAACCTTAATGACCCAAAGTCCTGAACTGTGAGGTTTGGACCGGCGGGATCATCACCGCCCGTCCCAGGGGAAGGCGCTAGAGTGACCCAAACAGAGCACGTAGGTGACGAAATCGAGGCTTCGCTCCCTCCAGGTTTGCCAGGCGCCTCCTGCGATCCTGCAGGCTGGCTGCGCGCCCTGGTCCTGGGAGGCCTCCCCACTCACCCCTAGGCCCCACTCCCTGGTCTTGGGGAGGAGCAGGCTGGGGTGCAAAAGCAGGCCAATGCTTCCATTAAAACCAGTGAGCCTCACCCAGGAGCGCTAGACTCTGCCCGCCTAGGTTGCTGGCTTGGACTGTCTCCAGGCTTTTCTGTCTGTTTTGCTCACTTCCTGTTGCCTGGGGGTGAGGGCTTGTGTGAAAGAACAGGTTTGTTAGGGAGATAGGCAACATCATTTCCTGGGCACGTGGGAGAGGGATGTGAATGGATCTGTGACCCATTTACACATCATTCGTGAGTCGCGGGGTTGGGATCTGAAACCAAATTTCCATGACTTCAGAGCCCGTTCTCTTAACCACTGTCCTTTGAGGACAATAATAATAAGGATAATAGCTTAACGTGTTCCAAGAACTGATTAGGTGCCAGGCACCATTCTAAGTGTTTTCTGGGGGTTAACCCACTGCGTAGCTACACTACCTGCTGGTGGGCGCTATGCTCACTTTACAGAGGAAGAAACTGAGATACAGAGAGGTACAGTAACTTCCCCAAAGTCACCCAGCCTGTCAGTGGTGGTGCCCCAGGTCCTCCGGGTCAGAACACGTGCTCAGAATCACTCCAACCTGCAGGCAGTCGGCTTAGTGGATACCATCTTCCATCTAGCACTTTCCACCTCTACAAGATCCTCTGTGATAGGGTCTTATTTTATCCTCAGGACAGGATCAGCAGTTAAGTTGGGCAGGGGTGACACTGCCACTATATGTATGAGGGACAGTGGCATTAATAACAGTTGAGGAAGACCAAGGGGGATTGGAAATGCCAGGGACGAGGGACACAGAGCATCGGGTGTGTGGAGAGGGATGCAGAAACCAGCGCCAACTCAAGGAGTTTGGCCAGGAGAGTTACATACAGACAGACTCCAGACCGAAACACAAAGATAGGGAAGGCATTCTTGAGGCGAATGGCTGGTTAATAATTCCTCCATAGGGTTCTGTCTGGGTCCTAAAAAAATTAAAAAAAAAAGCTGCTGTAAATTCTATAACAATATTCATCTTACATCAGTTCTCATTAAAGATTGGTTGGAAGCTGAAGAAAATGCCAGTTTTGCTAATTACTAAAGATATTTAAGGCATAATCTCCATCTTACAATGTTAGATGAAGCAAATAAATAGCAGTGAAGATTGATTGACGACCAGAGCAAACCTGAGGTCATCAATCACAAAAGTCGTCTACTCTGGAGGTATTCAGCGGAGAAATGTTTCCCCAAACTGCTGTGCGAGATGCTCACGTGTGACATCCGAAATGATGTTATTAGTTACAATTTCTGCTGTTTTTAGGAGAATATGGGTTCTCTATTTGGGAATTTTATACTTAAAGTTTAAAACTCAAGTTGATTTAAAGGAAATACTTATAGAGCTGGTGGCCGATGGATTTGGAAAAATCACAAAGAACATGCAAGTGGCCAAAGTTTGAGGGGCGAATATGAATGAAACGAAGACCAGTCAGTTACGTCATAAACCAAACGCCAAGACTACTGGGCATTTTACTGACATCCTGTCCCTTCTCCCAACTTTTACTTGGCTTTACTGCATGTTGTACACTGTGCTGAATGTTCTGCTTACAGCAACTCATTTTGCTTTGTAACTCTGTTAGTTGTGACTTTGAGAATCCTAATCTCCCTGTTTCTAGGTGGCAGGACCCTGACTTTATTGGGTGACATGACTCACAGTTCCGAGGTTGCATTCCCAGGTTGTGCAACCAGCCAAGCCTTGTGACCACGCAGTGATGGATGAGCTGCTAAGAGGAAGTGTTGTGTGGAACTTCTGAGACTGACTGCTTACATGGGCTAACTCACCAGGGAGGAAGTACCTACTTGTTCTTCCCTTTTCATTCTTCCTGGTGCTTGGAATATCTGCATGATGGCTGGAATTCCAGTAGCCATCGTGGAACAAGAGGTAATTTCAAAATGGAAGCCAAATGCTAGGATGACGAAGCAGGAGGAAGGCAGCAAGAGTCTCTCTGCCCCTTCCTGTGTACCTGAGATCTCTCTTACTTGAGACAGAAATAAACTTCTTTTGAACTTCCATTATTTGAGGTCTTTAGTAAAAACTATCAACCTTGATACTGACAGAGGTAGAATATGGATTTGAAATGCTTTTGAATAGAAGTAACACTAAACAAAACTTATGGCAGCTTAAACATAGGGGTTTGCTTTTTTCACATAAAAAGTACAGAAGGACATGGCTGCCCAATGATGCTACTGAGAGCCCAAGTTCTCTGCAGCCTGTTTATCCACCCTTAGCATATTGGCTTTTATCCTCATGCTTGAGATCTCAAGGCTGCAAGAAGGCTGCTGTTGCTCCAGACATTGTGTCTGCATGTCAAACAAGATGACTAGAGAAGAGTCAAAGCCCGGCTCCTCACAAGGCTTTGTTTTATTTGGGAAGGGATTTTTTTTCTCCAGTCAAGTCCCCTTCATATTTTATCAGACAGAATTGTATCTCCTACGTGTGAGGTGGGGTCCCTCCTCCAGATAGCAAGGAATTGTCATTAACTATTGAAGTCGAGAGCCCCTGTTGCTAGGGAAGAAGGCTGTGGGCAGAGGCTGCGTATAGGCCATGGAGAGCGAGCAGAGCAAGGCTGGGAGACAAGGTGGCCAGCCGATGCCACAGAGCCAGCACGGAAGAGGCAGGTTTTGAGGGAAGCTCTGACTCCCAGACCAGGGCCTAACTGCCTTGATGGGCTGTTTCTTAACTTTCCTGTCTTCAGGTTTTATTTTTAGACTCCCTGTCAGGCATTTTATACAGGAAGTCCTAGATTTCAAGGGACATGGAATGAGACAGACCTGAAAGAATCCCTTTCAGTGCAAACTTCTGGAGCAGGTCTGCCCAGGAGTGCTGTTGAAACGATGTGGCACCGTGTGACAAAGTGGCCACACTTGGCCACAGAGGACCTGGAAAATGGCAACTATGACTGAGAAACTGGATTCAATGTTATTTCAGTTCAATTCAAAGAGTCGTATGTAGCTCGTGGCAACTGTGTAGAGGAGCACAGTTCCAGAACCTCAAAATCTTAATTCCCAGAATAAGCTCAAATGATCAGAATCAAGAAGATTCCTCAAATAGACCTTTCTGTGGCATTTCATGCCACCTATCTCTGGAACCTGGGATTGTCACATGATTTGCCTCCTGATTCCTGGGTCCTCTTGCTGCAGCACTGGCTGCCATCTCATAAAAGACACAAATGAAATGCTTTGCCCTAACACTGTCTGAAGAGATGAGGTGATTTTAGCATGCGTCTGTCTCACGGCAGCTGGAAAGGGGCTGTCCCTTTGAAAAGTAGACAGTTCTGTGCTTTGCATTGGTTCATTTGGTTCAAGAGGAAAAATGTAGTCTAGGTAATATAGTTTTGTAATGTTAGATTAAAGATTTGGGACCTCCATCTGCAAAATAGACCTGCTTTAGTTTATCAGAATCACCTCTGACCTCAATCCTTTCCTTGCAGTGACAACACTAAAAAAGAAATTAATGATGGCAAAGGGTGTTGGGATCTTATATCCTTCTGGCCATTCTTGGTTGGGGGCAAGAGAAGCCTGGGGGGTCTTCCTGGGGGTCTGTCTTGGGGGTCCCTGCTCCCAGCCATCAAAGACTGCTTTGTAGACTGACTTTTAAACCTGGCATTTGGAAAACTCCCAATGGCACCTGACTAGCTAGGCTGTGTACTTCCGGGCTTTGGTCCATGCTCCTGAAGTTTGCAGCACAGGTGTTTCCACAGTGTTTTGGTCAGTTCTGTTTCACCGAGTTGGGTTTTTCATTCCAGAAAAGGTGGAGGAGTGACTGGCTGAAGGACTGTGGTGCCCTGTGACGAGTCCCGGGAGAGCAGGAGCGGGACCTGCAGGACGTGGCTCTTCTCCCTGGGCAGCAGGTTGGCACAGGTCCTCCCATTGGAGCTTCGCTTGGAGCTCAACACCCTGCCGCAAGCTCTGCGACTTTCCCTGTGCGGTTCCCTCCACCCCAGCAGGTTCCCGGCCCCATCTCCACAGCAGGGCCTCTTGCTCAATAGCCATGTGGGAAGACCCAGGGTCTGCGTTTCTGCAGGGCTTGGAAAGGACACTTTGCAGTGCCCTCAATAGAGTCATTCCCAAGTCACCGCAAGGTGCACGTCTTTGGTTTCAGGGTCCAACTTCCTTAATCACCTCTGTCTCATCTGGACGCCTCAGGATGAAGACAGGAAACCCCGTCACTTTTGTCTCCCTCCACTCCAGACACAGCACCGTTTCTGTGGGAATGCGTCACTCAGGGCAGGAGGCATGGCAAGCGCAGAGAGAGCTCCAACAAGAACCGTGCTCAGGGGCTAATTTGCAAACATAGTGCTTTTTTTTTTTTTTTTTAAAGTGCTATTGAGATGTGTATGTTGACACCTGGTATTATCACTTTGGCAAGAACCCTCATGCAATATGCATAGACCTTAGGCACACACAGAGCAGCATGGGCGTTGTCAATGATGCCTGCTCCTCAAAATAATAACGATTATTAAGCGAATCCAAAAAATAAAGTTGAAAAACTTTCTTCACCCTCTGCCTCAGAATTAAGAAACAGATGGCCATCTGTAGCCGTATATTTCTTGTTGTTGCACATAAATGCAGCCACAGGAGTTTATTTTATGCTAAAAGCCTCCATCTGCTAGATGTAATTTTTTGGTACCTGTAGAAAAAAATGAATAAAATAAGGACCTGCTTGCTTCTGTCCTTGACTCTCAGACAGATTCTGCACCTCCGCTTGGTTCCTTTTCTCCTTGACAGGTGTTCATCCTAAAACGATAGCACCGTGGTCTTATGACAGTTCCATCCTCTCACCTGAACGGGGGTGAACTTGGTAGTGTTTCTGGCTGCATATGCTTGTTGCTATGCAGGGAGTGCACTTTCTCCTAATGAGCACCACACCGAGGCCCTTCACAGCTTCCTTTCCTGTTGTGCAAATACTTGAGTATCCTTTGACTCTGTTTTTTTTTTTTTTTTTGGCTAAGCATAAATGAAAAATCATCATCAATGAAAATGGTCCTGAAAAAACACTTCCATGGGTCATGGACGCATTTCTTCAGGAAGGGAAAGCAGGGTAAACCCACTAAGTCCCTGTTAATGTGCTGATTCATTTGTCCTCAACTTCTCAGACCCAGCACCGCTGGCTCCCTGCCTCTTTTCCTGCGTTGATGGCTGTCACCCTGACATTGTTCTCCCGGGACCCTGGGTGTGTCCCCATGGTTATTTGTAATGGGAGAGCTGTTTGAACAGAATCCATTCTCACGCAGGCTTCCTCTGGCACAGATGCGTCCCTTCTGCTTTTACTCAGCTCTGCAGCTGGTTGGAGCTGAAAGAAGGGCCTCTGAGGCGACTCTCACTTTACAAGTCAAGAAACCTGAGGTGGGAAGGAGGGACCTGCAGCCCAAGGCAACATTTGAACTAGACACGAGCTCTTTCCTTCTCTGATCTATGGATTGTGAGCATCACGCGGGAAAGCACTGTGAGTCTTAAGTTTTGTATGTTGTGCTCGGATGCTTGACCCCAGACAGGATTTTCATAAACTTCCTCAGTGCTGACCTTGAGCAAAGTGGAAGGCATGAGAGTACTTATTAAATTTAAGATGGATTTAAGTACAGTTTCAACATTAAGTAGAACCTCAAGTTTATTGAAGAGCATGATCGGGCTCTAGTTTTCAATATAATTACTTCCTCACTCAACACATTTATTTTCATGATGGACAGGCCTTCTGTTGTCATAAAGGGAAAATATAAATTAAAAATTTGGGGAACAGAGAGAGGAGAACCAAGTACCTCTAGCTTTAAGAAAGAAGACTTTGGGCCAAGGCAAAATTCGCATTGGGATCCTGGGCAAGTCCCTTCACCTTGTTACACCTCAGTTTCTCCCCTTTCCAAAAGAGAACTTGGTCTGGATCTCAAAGGAAGGTCTTGGATCAGCATGGTGACCATCATCTGAGCACTTGTGAGAAGCATGGACTTTCAGAGGCGGCCGGACGGAGACGCAGACGCTCCGGGGCAGGCCCAGCACGCTGGCGGTTAACCAGCCCTGCAGGTGATTGTCACGTACAGGCAAGTTTGAGAACAGCTGTGAATAACCCTCCGCTGTAGAAGGCAAGGCCCTCGCGCCCCAAGCAGCTGCTGCAGAAGTCTCGACAGCCAGATCTTCCTGGCCTCAGGGGTCCCTTTCCGATGGTCAGTCTGTGATTCCAAGCGTCCTCCTGCATTTGGGCCAGGCTCTGGCAGTTCTGTGCCAGCTTACGCTTCCTGCCAGTGGAATCACCTACCTGCTGTGATTGCAGCGGGTTCTTGGAGCCTCACTTCCCGTCTGGGAATGGGGGAGCACTCTCCCTCCGCCGCAGTCATTGTGAACGTTCAAAAAAACACAGTTGCTGTAAATGCCTCTGCACGGCGGCTTTCCAGTGTTCAGCATCCGAGGACAGTTAATCATTAGTCCACGTCTCAGTTTTCCGCTGCTTTCGGGGGAGGGTGGTGACGTCTGTGTGGTATGCAAATGTGAAGGAAAATTAAATATTTGGAAATACACCCGGGAAATACGTGGGCTGCAGTGATCAAGGATCTCCAGGCGTTGGAGTGGTGACGGCTTCTCAAGAGAACAGTGGAGCGCATCTCCTCCCTCGGCGCCTGCTCTCTCTGCATCTCCTTTACGCTTTCCCAGGCTGAGTTCCAACCCACCTCTTCTGGATCGCTCCCAGCGCTCCCTGACTCTAACTCACAGGCTTCTCAGTAGGTGGGTCTCCTACTTTGGGCTTGCAGCACCTACTCAGTTCCTCGTTTGTGGCCCTCATTACTCTGGAAATGACTTGTTCAGTCTGTCTTCGTTGGGTTGTAGGCTCGGGCGGCCAGACCCACGCCTGCTAACTGTGTCTTCATGGTTAGCCCCGGTCTTGGGCTGCATGTCACCAGCCCTAGTTTTGGAAGCTCATTCCCCAGAAAAACCAACGTCTGAGGGATGAGTGTCTGGGAGGAAAACGGGCTTTTTTCAGTGGCTGAAGAATGGAGAACAGGGAGCCCAGACTCCCAGATGGATTTCCCCACCCCAGCGGGTGGAGTAGGTGCAGACAGAGCCCAGGAACAATGAGGGAGGGGGAGGCGAACAAAGAATGAGCAAGTCTATTCACATCTTTTCTGGGATTAGGCAGAGTTTTCCGGGAGCTCGGGCCCACATCTCTTTGTTCCTTTCCTGGTGTGATGTTTCCAGTCCTGGTGGCTGGCAGGTGTCTTTAGCCTTGAAGAAGAGGCACATCTAGGTCAAGGTAACCTTATAGTTTTGGACAAAACCTTTTTTAGAGGATCTGTCTACATGCAGAGCTGAATAGAGTCTGACCCAACAGTTAAGGTAACCAAAGGGACAGACACAATATGAAGGCAGAGTTGTGAAGTCTTTTCCTCCCAGTCCCGTCACCGGCTGAATCTCTTCAGCCCCAAGGGTAGTTGGGGTTTTCAGCAAAGGCCACCTTCAGAGCTCTGAAGGCAGCCATCATCCTAAAACGTCAGAGGTCTTATCTACAGCAAAGCTAGGGCGAGACTGGTCATGTACCTCCCAGCTGTGTGGCCTCCAAAATTAGTGATTAAAAAAAATAAATAAATAAAGTCAACTAAGAGGAAGGAAAGTAGACAGTTTATTTTGGTTTTTCCCTAGTAACTTAAGAACAATAACTTGGAGACACTCCATTTAGATGGTCTTGGCACAGATGTGTGCCCTGAAGGGTTACAGGTGGGATGAGACACTGACCACTGAGCTGAGGGAGGGGACAGGGTTGGGGGGGGGGGTCAGCATCAGGCTGATCCACCTGTAGCAGCAGCTAGGGTAATATGGAGTGAAATTGTCTTATGTGTGCTGTGATGTTAAAAAGGTTGGGAAACATGGCAGTATGTGTTGGATGGATGAAAGGGCAACTATACAGATAGATGGTTGGATGTCCTCGTTGTGAGACTTCTCCATTGAACAGTGCAATAGCATCAGAAGTAGGTGGAGCCTATCACAGAACAGGTTCAATCACCATTTAAATAGTCCAAGACAAAGCTGAACTGACCCATGCTAGGCAAGGGAGACCCCTCTCCCCAAACTTCCTTAGGAAAGTTGCTTTTGTTTTCCCAAATAGAAAGTAAGACAGATCTAGTCTGAGAAAGAAATTTTGTCTAAGTATCTGTCAATCTCTAATTGAATAAACGGACTGGGAAACCTCTGTTTGGACAGGCTGTTACTTGAGTCTCTGTCATTGTTGGAGACTGGTCCTCGGTCAGTTCTAGGACAGGCCAGTAGACCAGGCACCTTAGTGCTAGGAGTTCCTGTTCCAAGGGCAGGTACAGCTGGATTTTGACATAATATTGCTGTGAAGTTCCTCTTGTGAGCGAGGTTGTAATTTAACCAATCATTTTAGCAGAATGGCCTGCTGGTTTTGGTTGAGAGGAGTGTTTGTTGCTCATTACTGCTAGTTAACGACCAAGTGTTAATGGTTTCAGGTGTCCAAGATAGGGTGACGAGCAGAGGAATATCCAATAGGTCCACATTTCAGAGATTTAACATCCAAACAAAACTGGAGTGAAACAAAAGGAGAAAAACTGCACTCCCTTCCCCCTGCCTTCCCCCTGCCTCCCCCCTGCCTCCTCCTACCTACCTACCTACCTCCCCTTACTTGCCATCCCCCTACCTGCCATCCCCCTACCTTCCCCTTACCTTCCCTCTACCTTCCCCCCTCCCTTCCACCTGCCTTCCCCCTTCCCATTCTGCTTTGAACCTGACATTGGTTCCTGAAGGGCCATGTATCTGCCAAATGACTTTCCTGTTGTTTTCAACTTGCTGTCTTAAGGGGATTGCTTCCAGATGTTTCTGGATGGTTTGGGAGATGTCATAACTTACAAGATTTGTGAAACTTGGTTATTTAGGGTTGAAAATATTTGTATTTTAGGCACCTATTAGGTAGGGATATAAATCATGGAGTCTGTCTGAGGCTTATTTGGTGGTGATATAAATCATGAAATAACAAACGGAGAGGAAGACCCCAAACATGTAACCCATGAGAAAATTTCATCTTCCTTGGGTGGGTTGCCATGGTGATTGGGAGCGGTGATGGTAGCAATGAAGTCTGGAGGAAACGGGGAGAGTTCTGACAGTATTGGGACTTGAAAATATTTGTGAAACTGTTTCTCTAATAATCTGGGGTGATGCTGGGTGCCATTAAAATTCTTAGGATGTTGGAATTCAGAGTTGCTGCCTCCGCCCCCTCTGCTCTTAGCTCAGGGGCCACAACCACTGCAGAAAATGGAGTCTGGATCTAGTCACAAAAGAACAGTGGATTTAGGGTAGAATGTAAACCCGGCATGGGGTCTTGTTATTACTCCTCCTAGCAAGTACTGATCTAGTGCTCCCCCTTGTTACTCCCCTCGCTTTCTGTGGACATGCTGTCCTTGCAGGTGGAGAGTGACTTTAAAATAATGAGGACAGCTGCCCGTCATTTCCTGGTGGTGGGTCAGCAGAGAGTTGAGGCTGCAACATCCAGATAAAACCTTCCTAGGGAGAAGCTTAATGGCGGCTGAAGTGTCATAAATAAAACACAAGTCGAGGAACGAGCCGTAAGAAAGCACTACACCCGGGCGTGGGGGAGCCCAAACAAACTCCAATGTGAGAATAAAATGAAAATGTCATTTTAGAATGAGGGAAAGGAAAGCAATTCAGAGGAAAAGTGGGAAAGGTGAAATTGAACCTACACTTAATAACCTCTTGTTATTATCTAACTTGATTCTTCCTGGAACTCGAAGTTCTTTCAGAGGATCTGCCTTAAACCATTTGTTAAAATAAAGAACTTACATAAAGACCAGTTGTCAGTGGCTTTCTGAGCCACCCTGTGAAGACAGGCCAAGGAGAGTTGCTTGGAATGTTCGTGAGCCAGGTTGCCCAAATGCTTGCCCTGGATTTGCTTTCATGGGCTTACAGAGTTGGTGGTTCCAATCAGGTGTGTGTGGTGAGGTGGGAGGCGGGTGGGCAGGTAAGACCTTCTTTTTTGTTTTTGTTTTTTTTGTACTGGGGAATGAACCCAGGGGCACTGAGTCACATCCCCAGCCCTTTTTGTATTTTATTTAGAGACAGGGTCTCACTGGGTTGCTTAGAGCCTCACTAAGTTGCTGAGGCTGGCTTCGAACTCACCATCCTCCTGCCTCAGCCTCCCAGGTCACTGGGATAACAGGCGTGCCACCTGACTGGTCTATGGTTTTTTGATTATTCTTTTTTTTTTTTTTCCATGCCTTTATGTCCATCTCTCATTCTTCTTTCTCATTCCACTTTTGAGGAATGTGAATTGGCAAATAACATGCCACTGATTTGATGAACCTGATTTGGTGAATAGTGAACCTAATGGTGAATATCTGTGTCTAGGCATCTGCTGTGTTCTGTTCCCTGAGAAATCAAGATGCCTCCCACCAGTGTATTAAACCCTGTTTCATCTCCACACAGTCTCTGATTCAGTCAACGAAGGTGGAGTCTGGCCATCTGCCTTTTAAACAAGCACCCCAAGTAATCCTAAGACAGGTAGGCTAGGAAACGTTTTGAGGCAGCCGGTCATCCTATGTATGTGGTGCACCCGGATGTTACATAGGTACGCTTTGACTCTCAGCTCGGTCACTAGCTACCTGTGTGGGTAAGTTAGTTGATATCTCTGGGTCTGTTTTCCCCTATGTAAAAAGGGGATATTAATAACTATCTCATAGAATTGTATTTGAAGAGATGATGCAGAAAAAAACATTTGCATCATTTGCAGAAATCAATGCTACTAAAAAATTACTACAAAGGTACCAGTGGGCTGGGGGCCCTATCTTGGCTAATCTGACTCCTTTGCAGACTTTGTTCAGATATCCAGGACTCAAATTTGCTCTTTCTACTTTGAAGATGGGATAGTTTCACCTCCTTGTCAACAGCAGGTGATCAGATTAATAGTGGTAGCTGAGTTAGGGTTAACACTTATCAAGCCCTTACTGTATGTTCAGTAATGTTTAAGTCATTTTAATCCTCTCACCAACCCTGGTGAGCTGGGTATTGTTATCATTGTTACATAGACAAGAAAACAGAGGCACAAAGAGTCTTTAACCTTTTTTTATTGCTGCATTATAATCACACATAATAGTGGGATTCATCGTGATATATTTGTGCATGCACATACTATAATTTGGTCCGTTTCATTCCCTGGTACTCTTCCATCCCTTCCCTCCCTCTCCTCTTTCCTCCCCTGCTCCCTTTCCTCTACTCTACTGGTCTCTCTTGCACTGAGTTCTTAAGTGACCCTATCATTTATTGAGTATGTACAACGTTCATGGCTCAATGCTAAGTGGTTCTCATTATGCTAATTCACTGAATCCTTGCAATAATACTGAGAAGTAAGCACTATTTTTTTTATATGCAGTTTAAAGACAAGGCATTGAGGTTTAGACAACTTAAGAAGTCTCTGGACGATATACAGCAAACGAGTGCCAGAATCTCATCTTGGACCCAGGACATCGCGCTTGAGATCCTGTCCTCTTAACCACTGGGTTCTCATTTCCAGATGAGCTTGCCAATACAGAAATTTGTTAAATGCAGGCCTTGTCTCTGCAAATGCTCTCGAAGTAGAATTCGTGTTCTGTCTCTCATGATCTCCTTGGAGGCAAGGAGAGGCTCCCAGGTTTTTCCTTTCTTCCTGTTAGACCGCTCTCCAAATTAAGCTTGCTCTTGTATGGCTGCACAGAAGTGATACAAAGACGGCATTTTACGTACTTGGTTTCACATGCAAGCACCCCTAAAAGGGTGCTTAATCTATGGATCAAGTACTGTGCTTGGCTATGAGAATTCTAAGTAGGTTCTCCCGCTACCCTTTGTAAGGTTGCCCCAGTGGTTTTCTTCAGAGCAATGATGAGGATTTGCAGTTTTTATTTATTTACTTTTTATCATCCTTCCACATGCTGAAACAAGCCCTAGGAGGTAGAGACCATCTGTTTTCTTACCTCCTGGGTGCCCAGAATGTAGGTCAATGCTTGGCATGTTTTAGGTGCTCATTAAATATCTATTAAATGAACAAATGAAAAAATGAATCAAAGAACAAAAGAATGAGCCACACGTTTAACAGGCAATAAGTGGGTTTCCTTCTGGTGTGTGTGTATTATATTTCAACACCTTTACCCCCCTGAGCCCTGACATCTTGCATCCACACCTGACTTCTGAACATGGGCAGTAAATGAGCAGAGACCAGGAAGTCAACTTTTAGTTGGGAGGGAGGAACTAATACAGTGACAATAGTGGGGCCAGTACTGACTAGAAGTTATGTTCTAAAGAAGGACCACCCACAGGGCCTCAGTATGCAGTCAGCTCTCTGTCCCTGTGGACACCTACTTGAGGGTGCAACCATCCAGGGGTGGAAAACAATTAAAAACAAACTGCATCTGTATTGAACATGTACAAACTTAATTTTCTTCTCATTTGCTAAGCAATATAGTATGACAGTTATTTAAATATTACTTTCATGGTTTGGGGTATTATAATCTAGAATATACAGGAGGTTATATTGAATTGTATGTAAATAATGCATGGATTTGGGTTTTTCTGGAGGTCCCAGAACTAATTCTCTAGGGACACCAAGAAATGGTCCTAATTTCTTTTTAGTGAGGGTTGTAAAGTTCCTTCTATATGTGAAAAAGTGAAGTTTGTTTGGATGTGGTTTCTTTATTTAGGGTAAAATCCTGCCATTGGGTGTGGGGAGGAGATCTGATAACCTGGAAGTAGTGGTCCTGATTCTGGATATGTTAAGTGGGAGCTTAAGAATTTTTAAAATGCTCTGTCATAACCCGGCTTTGGACTCTATTGTCTTGCTGAAGTCAGGTGAGAATTTCTCTTGGACTGGGACCAATAGCTCAGTGACTGCAACAGAAAACGAGTGAAGGGAAAATCTAACCAGATTGGTAAAATAACAAAATTGTTCTATTTCTGGAGCTACTGTCTTAACATGACCAGGTGTAAAGAAGCACTGTTCCAGCCTCTGCACTAGTGTGCAAGGAAGTTTCCTGCCTTGTTCATTTGGAAAGAATGAAAAGCACATGGTGAGCCTAGATCTGGGGTCAGCCACGTTTTTCTGTAAAGAAAAAGGCTTTATACTCACTTTGTCACACTACTCAGCTGGATCACTGTGGCACAAAAGTAACTACAGGTGACATCAGTCATAAACGGTATGTGTATGAATGAGCGTGACTGAATTCCAGGAAGACATCGTTACAGACCCGGATCCGGTCTGTCCGTCTCTGGCCTCGTTGGTGTTTTGGTGTTTAACGTGCATATAATTCTGAAACCTGGAAACACACCATCTCCTTTCACCCTCCACCCCAACACACATAGTAGGTAGATAAGCCACACTGGCAACCCCACTTTGTTTTTTTTATATATATTTTTTTGGTTATAGATGGACACAATACCTTTATTTTATGTGGTGCTGAGGATCAAACCCCGTGCCTCACACGTGCCAGGCAAGTGATCTACCACTGAGCCACAACCCCCCACTTTGATTTTTGAAATAGCAAAAACCAGTTGGGCTTCTCACATTTCCACCCACTATATCTAGTTAAATCAGTTTTGCGTGAACATAACTTGATATCTAGATGTATCTAATATATATATATATTTGTTTTAGAAGCCAACTTGAAGTCTGACAATGGAGGGTCACAGACTTCAGACCAACATTTTGGGGGTGGATTCCCTTTAGAAAGGACCTTGAGTTGCCTCAACATTCTCCATGCCTGTCCTCCTCAACTCCAGAAGAGCTTCCTGGACCACTGCCTCCTTACCCCGAGGCCAGCCTAACCCTGGCCATCCATCTCTGCTTGATAAAGCCGGGCGCCACAGATCACAGTACTTCCCATTGACTTTCTGTCAGGGCGAGGTGACCGGAGCCCTTCTTTAAGCTGAGAGGCATGGCACGCGGCTCCTTTTCACCCACTTGCTGGGACAGGGCCTTCCAGGCCGAAGGAGCCCAAGTTGAGAGGAGGAGCGTTGATGGAGGCCTGTCTGTGCTGAGGGCACCGTCGGACCCTGGGATGCTCAGGTGGATAAGTCCCACTGAGAACCCTCTTGCCTTGAGATGTGCAAGGGGTTGTAGGACCGAGGTTCTGGGGAGGAGCTGAGAATGAGGGTGCTGCCTGTCGGCATGTTAGGCAAACTCCCCAACATCAGCACTCCAAGTTCTCTGGCCCATGCGGATTAGCTAAGGCCCGCGAGGGCGTGTCTACACAGAGCAGGTCTGATTGAGTAAAACGTGTCCTTGGCTTCTTCCTGCCAGGCTTGCTGTTACTCAGTGACTTCCACAGTCCCGTTCTTTCTTCGCAGCTGGCACGGGCTTCCCTCCCGAGGAAGAGATAGGAGCCACAATGCCTAAAGCGTGATGAGAGGCGCCTTCCTCTCCTCGCTGAGTGGGACTCTCCATGGTCCTGGGTAAGTCAGGAGAAGCAGAGGGCACTTCACTTGGGCAGCTGAGACTTCCCCCACTTCGAGAGAAGTTCTCAAACTTGTCTCTGGTACATATAACAGAATACTGTGATCACCTTTAATGTAATCTTTGCAACAGATGAATCTGTAATCTTTTAAGTCATTGATTTTTTCCATTCAAATGCAGGAATTCATTAAATATTATTTGAACATCTGCCATGGCAAAGTGCTGTTGGGTCTATTGATAATAAAAAGGTACATGTCCACTTGGTTGAGTTAGTCATCCCTTCCACAATTACTCGAATTCTCTCTCTGTCTCTCTTTCTCTCTCTCTCTCTCTCGGTTACCAAAATCAGGGGCACTTAACCACTGAGCCACATCGCAGCCATTTTTAAATGTTTTTTATTTTGAGACAGGGTCTTGCCAAATTGCTAAGGCTGACTTTGAAGTTGTGATCCTCCTGTCTCAACCTCCTGAGCCACTGGGATTACAGGTATGCCTGGTTCCTGCAATATATTTATGAATATATTTATATAAGGTAAGAACCAGGCTAATCTTTGTCCTTGACCTGAAATGGAAAGAGATATTATTGTCCTCTGAACTTTTAGGAAGGGAGATTTGTCAAGAGGCATCCTGGTGACAACTAAGGACCAAAGTGTCATTCTCCAAGGATTTCTTCCTGGACCACATAAGCTTATGTATTACAGCCTTAATACCACTCTGTACTTTCTCAATCAGAAAACATGATCATGTTTTGTTTGTGATCCGTGTACTTTTGTCCTCAGTGTTATAATGTGGGGGCAGGGTCATGTCCCCTCTGCTTGCTTACTGATTATCTACTTCTGGGTAACCCAACTTGATCTTCACACTGTAAGATTGTGAACCAGCTCACTGTCCTACACACAGTGGCAAATAATAATTCATTGTCATTCTTGCATTGTCTCACACATGAGGTTTTGGGGGACACCGCACATCCAAACCCTAACACTGCCCGAATTACTAGAAGATGTCATTATGGTTACGGAGCCATGGTTTTCCTCGTCCACAAGATAACTAGGCTGAAAGATGGTGGAAAAGAGGTCACATTTCTGGCTGATCCATGGCTGAAGCTAAGAAAGCAGACGGGCAGCTTCTCTACAAGGTGGGTGAACAACAACAACAACAACAACAAAAGGCAGGGGGGACTTACTGGAACCTAAAACTGGACATTAAAGCAGATTGGGAAAAAGGAGGCTGGATATAGTAGGGAAAAATTCCCCAGTGACAGAGCCACTGCCATAGCCAGGCTGGAAGTCCCAGCCAGGGAGATTCCTCCATGAGCATAGAAGAGGGATGGGGAATTAAAGGAACCTGCATTTTTGGGAGGCCTGGGGGCATGTCTGAGTACAGAGTGTTTAGAGACCAAGGACATTGCCCAACAAACCTGAAGGACGCACGGCAAGATATCCGTGGGTGGGGAAAGAAGCCGCCATTTTTCCAGGTGGTGTGTGAGGACAAAGGAAGGAACCATTTTGCAGCTGCAGTGTTGTGGAGGCTGGCAACTGAGGAAGCGGATTCCTGGTAAACCTGTCTGACCCAAAATTCAGGCACAGGAAACACACGCTGCATGACATAGAGTGCTTAAGTGATCAGAAGAAAACCATACGTGGAGAGAGGTTTACACAGGGGACAACTGGTCGCAGAAACCCACCTGGCTCTCCAACTGGCTCTCCCCCTCCCCTTCCAATCAACTGTTTGCAGGACCCACTGGGAGAGATGCCTTTGGCTGGGAACTTGGAGAGGTGGAGGTGGGAGAAATTGTTTGGAGACTGAACCCAAGACCAGGAAATGTGGAGTTTGCAGGTGACATAGAGGAATAAAAATTGGCTCCCCCATCACATGACTGGAACCCAGGGGAACCCAGCATGGAACAGCAAGTACCTGGGGGTGCATTGGTTTAAAATCTCCAGACCAATTTGCACTCAGTGAAGAACCTGGAGTCTGCCTAAGTAAGCTCTGCCTCCAGGAACTCCACCTGTTTCTCCAGCATCACACTCCAGACAACCCCACCTAAAACTTCTGAGAAGAGAAGCTGAGAATATTTTGAACTCCATGGAAAGAATTCTTTAACTTTTCATCAAGATTTTTAAAAAATTCTTTTTTTTTTTTTTTTACTGTTAATTGTGACTTTAATGATACATGGAAATTATACAGTTTCCTAATTTTTTTCTTATCTTTAGGATTTTTGAAACTAATTATTTTACATGGATTAGGTTTTATGAACTAGGATGTTTGTTATATTTTAGTTTTGTATTTTTATTTTTAATTTTTATTTAAATTTTTGCCTTATATATATGTCTTTATCCTATGTTTCCCTTGATTATCTCTTCTGCTAACAGCTAGAGAATAGAGATTCTCTTTTGCACTTAATCTTTTACTTCTGTCTTCTCTCTTCCTCCCTCGTAATCATCACACATCCTATATCACTTCTGTTCTCTCCCTGTCCACCATCTGAAAATGTAAACCCTTTAGCAAACTTGCTGTTTTTATTATAGGCATAACTGATTATATTATTTCTGTTTATTGTGATTATCAACATGGTAGACATCATAGTAGGAACTGTTTGGTTTAATACTGTAAATTGTTTGCATTGGTTGTTGTTATTATCTTTCTCCCCCTACACAGTGAGGTACTGGAAAACTTCAGGGACACTACAAGTTCACAGGTAAGAAACTCTGCCTCAGATTCCTACTGTTAGATGGTTAGACAAACAAACAACATGAAAAAGCAAGGAAGCAAATCACCACAAGCAAACCAAGATACTCCAATAACAATCCATTGACACCAGAGTGGAAGAAATGTCATAAGGGGTTTGTACATAGTTAAACTGGTCTGTGAGTAAAGAATGATGTAAGAGAGCAAATACAAGTAACAAAAATCATTAAAATAAAGAGATAGAGATTCTGAAAACAAACAGAAATCCTTGAAATGAAAGAAATAATTTAAAGAAAATTAAAAATTCAATAGAAAACATCACCAACAGACTTGGAAGACAGAACCTCAGGCAATGAAGACAAAATATATAATCTTGAAAATAGAGTTGAACTTGGAGAGAAAATGTTAAGAAACCATGAACAGAACTCCCAAGAATTTTGGGATAACATGAAAAGACCAAATTTAAGACTTATTGGCATAGATGCAGGCATGGAGATACAAAACAAAGGAATGTACAATATTTTCAATGAAATAATATCAGAAAAATTCCCAAATCTAAAGAATTAAATGGAAAGTCAAATATAAGAGATTTATAGGACCCCAAATATGCAAAATTACAACAGACCCGCATCAAGGCACGTTATAATGAAAATGGCTAGCATACAGAATAAGGATAAAATTTTAAAGGCTGTGAGAGAAGAATATCAGATGACATATAGGGGGAAACCAATTCAGATCCCAGCTGATTCCTCAACCCAGACCCTCAAAACTGGAATAACATAATAACATAAACTCTGAAAGAAAATGGATGCCAACCAAGAATCTTATATCCAGCAACATTAAGCTTCAGATTTGAAGGTGAAGTAAAAACATTCCATGATAAGCAAAAGTAAAAGAATTCACAACCAGAAAGCCTGCACTTCAGATAATTCTCAACAAAACATTCCATGAAGATGAAATGAAAAAAAGAAAAGTGAAACCAGCAAAGGGAGGAACTAATTCAATTTCAAAACTAGAAATAAACCAAAATGACCAGGAATACAAATCATATTTTAGTAATAACTTTGAACATTAGTGGCCTAATCTCATCAATCAAAAGACATAGACTGGTAGATTGGATTAAGAAACAAGACCCAACAATATGCTGGCTCCAAGAGATTCATCTCTTAGGCAACGACATTCACAGACTGAAGGTGAAAGGATGTGAAAAAACATCACTCACATGGATTATGTAAACAAGCAGGGTTTTCTATCCTCTAAAATAGACAAAGTTATGTAAGCTATATAATTGTAATTATACAATTGTAATATTACCTTAATACATTTTTGACTTCTGTAGAGTTGTTTTGATAGCTCCCTTTCCATTGATATTTTTTCTTTTTTTCTTGATTACACTTGTTAGATTTTTATCAACTTTTAACTGTATTATTTCTTTTCTGTTTCACATATTTCTGCTCCTACTCTTATTTTTTCCTTCCTACGACCTAATTTGAAAATAATTTGATTGTTAATCTAGCTTCTTTCTGATATAAATACTTTATTATAAGTGTTTATCTGAGTACTATTTTGTCGCAGAGATTCTGATGTTTTAAACTTTTATTATCACTTAGTTCAAAATGCTTTTTATTGTGCTCTCTTCTTTGATCTGTGAGATATTTAAAGTGTGCTGTTTAATTTTGAAGTAGTTGAGATGTGGGGATGGGGGTTATACATATCTTAAGTTGATTGATTTCTAATGTAATGAATCATGGAGGAAACAGTCTGTGTGATTTCAAATTTTTAAAATTTCTTAAAGCTTATTTTATGATGGAATGTAGTTTATTCTTAATTTTCTACTTGTCATTTTTGTGTATAGTTCTCTATTAATAACAAGTAGGTCAATGTGGCTGATAACATTGTTAAGCCTTCTATATCATTACTCCTTCCAGCAAAGTGAGGGGGCTTAAAATCTCCAAATATGACTGTGGATTTGTCTTTCTAGTTTTATTTTTACTTCACATAGTTTAAAATTTTGTTATTGGGCACCTACACACTTGGGATTGTTATACTTTCTTGAAGTTACCCTATGACGGTTATAAAATGTCCCCCTTGATATCTGAAAATACTTTTTATTGAAATTTATTCTATATTAACAGCCCTACTTCAGGTTTCTCAAGCTTATTTTCCCCTTCTTTTGCTTTTAACCTATTGGTGTATTGATATTTAATAGCATGAAATATGTACAGAGCATATAGTGTTTGCTTTTTACACATGTTGAACATTTATATCTTTTAATTACAATATCTAGTTCATTTATATTTAAATGAATTATTGATATTGTTGGAAAAAAAAGAACACCTGACATGGAAACTGGATAAATAGTAGGTTTGATGATGTAATATTTTGGAAAAGGGGTTGAATAGTCCTGCTGTAAGGCTCAGAGAGAAGATTGCTGGAATGCTTTTGTTGTAATTGTTCATTCTCTCATTTATCATATGGTACACAGCAACAGATTTATTTTATTTTATTTTATTTATTTAACACTTTTCATTTTGCGAATAAAAATAATATATACATATGCATATAAGCATATATGTACCATGGTAATCTCTTAGGTATCCCATTATGGTTTCAATGTGACATTTTCTAACAACAAATAATGCTGGGTATTTTTTCATATGCTTATTTGCCATTTGATTATCCTCTTCAATGAAATATTTATGTGTTTTGTTAATTTTTAACTGCATTATTTGCTGATCGTTGAGTTTTCCAGTCTTTGCATATTTTGTAAACAAGTTTGTGTATTGCAAAAAACAAATAAAAAAATAATTCATTGTCTCAAGGATAGCATTCTTTATTTCCAGGTCTAAATTCAAAAATTAAAACTTGTGAACACTTATGTCCACCTGTCTCACACTGGGCTGGGTGCTGGAAGTTTCATAACTATGGGATACAATCCCTGATGTTACAGTAGATTTTTCCCTTACTTGAGAAAGCAGAATGGCATATTGAGAATGGGGACTTTGTCATCAACCTGGGCTCAAATCCCTGTTATACTACTTACTGTCTGACTTTGGGTGACTTTCTAACTTGTAAAACTGACATCATAGCATGCATCTTATAGGACTGTAATCTTATGAATTAATATACATAAGGTGCTAATATACCCACCAAATAGTAAATAAAAAATGTTTAAACCAGCTCTTTAGACTTGGGGAAGAGTGACTGCATGTCCTTTAAATGTTATTTTGAAGCAGTCTAACTGGCCCACCCAAGGATTATTTAAATCTAGAGCATGTACCACTGTTGGTCTTGCTATTTATTGTTGATAAAGATCCAGACTCTGAAGCTACATGTTTACTCAAGGATCTTGGCTGGGGATATAAATGATTGCTGTCCACTGCAGATTACTTCCAAGGTTCCGGTTTTATTGTCCCTTTGAACTCGAACCTAGCAAGTTTAACAAACTTACTTAGGCACATCTTCCTTTTATATATAAATCTTTTTTCCTCAAATGCTCTGTGAAACCAGTGTCACTGTGCTGCTGGATTCCTTATTAATTAAATTGTTGGCATAGGTTCATTACATATTTGTCTGGGGTTAGGTTTTTTTTTTTTTTTTTTTTTTTAGCTTTTTTTTTTATTGTAAACAAATGGGATACATGTTGTTTCTCTGTCTGTACATGGCGTAAAGGCATACCATTTGTATAATCATTAGGTTTTTAACATGGTGAAATTATACTTTGAGAAATGTCATCTATCGCATGGGTTGATGTGATCACTGTTGCTCTCATTTTTTTCAAAGACTGATGTGGTAGCAAGATTACTGGGCTAATTGGAAGACCTAGATCTAAAGTTCAGCTCTACCAGTTTTCAGTTTTCTCAGTCAAGTTATTCAACCTCATTTCCTGCATCTATGAGATGGCAAAAATAATACTTAGGTTAATGAGCAGCTATGTCACTTTCCAGTGACTGTCCCCCTGGACTAGCAAACACTGATGGAGCAACTTAGACACATGCTTCTTTCCCCTGTAGCTGATGACAGCCTCAAAGCCAGGCTACTTGTAGGTTCCCTTTCATACAGCCCCTCTCAGTAGAACCTGTCTCCTCATCCTGCACCCCTCCTTTCTCCCCTGCCTAGAGAGAAAGTAATAACAGCATGAGCTGTGTTCCTGTCTCAAAGCAGCAGGGTGCAAAGCATTTTCTGTTTTATTATAAACAAAAAGGACTACTGTTTGGTGACACTTTATGCTAAGCTTTATGCTTAAAATCTAGCATCTTTTTAAATCTTTACCCCGACTCAGAGGTAAACATTAGCAAGCCCATTTTACAGTTGAGGAATTTCCACTTGGTGGTGAGGTAACTTGTCCAGGAACATCAGTTAAACAATCAGTTGAAGCCTGGATTCCAAATGACATGTGACAGCATCCCACAGTTGTATTTTCTCTCACTGTTGAGCCCTAGGTATGCAAAAGGTGCCCTGTGAGCATGGGGAGGACAGCGAGGTGGGAGGTGGTGCCCACTCCAGAGGTGCTCACCTTTTACAGGTGAAAGATAAAGAAAAGAAAAAGATGGTCATCACTGTTGATTTGGTGGCCGCCATGTGCAAGGTGTGTGTGTCGCACCCTTGTCCCAACACCTCCTCACCTCCATCTGCCAAGGTAGCTGATACCGTCTCTGTTTTATGTTCCTGGAGAGGAAGTAACCTGCCCTAGGCCACACAGTTATAATGATTCCAACTCCTGCCTGTGAGTTCTATCATTTGTAGCCCCTGTACTAGACTCACTGGGATACAGTCGCTACTGTACAGAGGTTGAAGAAGCTCAGATGAGCTTGATGAGCCCTGCGTGGGTTGATGGAAAACTGCTGCAGTTCATTTAGTCCGTGTTCACTGCCCCCCTGCTGTGTGAATGGAGGGGAAACGATGGTGTGGACCTGAACTTGAGCAGCTCATGGTCCACCGTGAGGGCCGGTGGCTAAATGGGTGATTATGACATATCAGGGCGAATGATGTGCTGGGGGGCAGAGTGGGGGCACAGAAGCGGACCCTTAATCAGGTGGGTTTGGGGGAGCAGGGAAGGTATCTACCCAAGGCTGCATCTCAAACTTTGAGTCTCATCTACTGGCCACCAGGAGAGGATGTGCCCATCACTTGTCTTACCTCTGTTTTCAAGGCTCAGCACTGGCTCCAGTAAACCACCCACATTGGACTTGCAAATGTTTCTTTTCTTGGGCAAGTAGATCTACCTTCCTAAACCATATTTGCTTGGATATTTGTTTAATTTGAAAATGAGTTTTCACTGGAAAAGAAACCATGGTCCGCTGAAATGGCTCAAAAGGATGTTGAGATTTAGGGTTAATAAGCCTCGGAATGGAAATAAATTATGGTGGATAGCATGCAAAATTGTGTCCTGTGCACACAGATGACTGTAAGTTAAGAACATTCACTTGCAGGGCTCGTTGTTAATTCCTGTTATACCCCCCAGATGGGTTGGAGGTTGCTTGGATGTAGAGGTTTAATGGGTCTCTATAGGATATCCTGGTTATGAAATCTACAAATTACCTACATAAAAAATTCTCTCATCTATCCTAAATTCTGCAAAAACTGTAATATTCAAATAACCTCAAATTTGGAAAATGTTCCTTCAGTTCTAGGAAGGCATCTATTGTTACCCTTGTATGCCTTTATGTATTCTTCCATAGGTAGCATGTACATATGTGTATAGGAGTGTGCACATACATGTGTATGCATAAACACATGTCCCATTTTTGGTTGTCTTTAACATAAGCAACAGCATGCTATAATACTATGTCTTGCATCTTGCTCTGTTGTCTTCATTTAACAATGCACTTTGCAGGTTACCTGTCCTGCTATGGTACCTGTGGATCTGCTTTATCTTTTTCAATGACTATTTCATGTGGACATATTTTAACCAGATTCCTTTTGATGTATATTTGAAATGTTCTTGGTCTTTAGCTCTTAAGAAAAAGACTGAAGAATATACTTGTACATATAAGTTTGCCCATGTGTGACTCTTTTTTGGATACTTTCCTAAAAGTGGAATTTTCAAATGAAATGTTTATCATAAGTTTTGCTCCAAATCGCCCAGTTGCCCTCCAAAGATGTGGTCCCAATTTCCACTCCTCTCAGCAAGATGGAAGCATTGCCTTGTTTCTTCATATATTCCGTGATTGGTTTTAATCAGCTTCTGGGGCACATTGCAATGATGAAAACAGGTGTTTTGTGTGGAAAATTGGGTGCAAGTTAGATTCAGGAGAATGTGAACTGATATGCAAAACCCACCTGATGGGCTCTGAGAGGTTGAATGCCGTGTTTTAGGATGAAAACCCCACTTCTTTGGAACTTCCAGACTCAGAATGCCTATTTAAATCCTGGATGCATTTTGACTTGATTTTTTTTAACTTTGGTCATTTTTTAAATGACAGCTGGACACCTTATGTTTGTGCTTCCTTGATACCTCTGGCTTGATTTTCTTTTCTTTTCTTTTCTTTTTTTTTCCCTCTCCCCCTTCAATTATTTTTTGTTCTTCGAAGGTTGCCTTGGATCTCTGTATCAGGCCTGGTCACACCATGTTGGGGCTTTCCGAATTTCCATCCACCTTTCCTAGTGGGTCTTGAATGGGTGACCTTATCACTCCAGGAGGCAAACATTCACGGCCCGGATCTGCCAAGCTCAATATCCTTTTACTTAAATGTTAGATGGATTTACGTTATTGCTCTGGGAAGCAGTGATCCAGGCGGAATTAGTGTTCTGAGAGGACTCTGGTCCTGTTAAAATGGCAACAGGAGGGTGTGGGCACCTGCCCAAAGTTAGGGCTACTCTAGTTTCTTTCCTTTCTTTCTCTCCTTTTAGTCCTTGGTTATTTGAATCTTCTTTGCCTCTGAGCTTCTAAAGTGTTGGGGTTTCCAGATATAGAATGCCATTAACTCTGCCCTAGTGACTTTCAATGTGGCAAAAAGAAAGGCCAATTGCATGGTGCTGCCTGATCTGGGCTTGCATGCTCTCACAGTGCTGGATTGGCCCGGCTGGAGCCTGGTATGGTGGGAACTTTGGAAGGGAGGTCTTCCTTCCAGAGGTTCTTGGGACGGCACATCGAGTTGTAGCAATCAAGGTCACGTGCGAGTTGGGTCAGTTTCCAGGAATGACTACTATTATCCAAATATTTTCCTCTACTAGAGTGTCCTGCCCTGCCACTCAGGCAGGCTTCTAAATGACTGCAAACAAGTGAAAATCGGGTGGTGGAGTCAGGGAGGTGTACAGACCTGGGACTTGGATTCTTCACAATCAGTTGGTTTATTTTAACTCTGTCACTTTCTAGCTGTGAATTTTGGATACTCTACTGTTAGGGCCCAGGTCTACCCTTTTATGAAAAAAATAATTGTGGCTGCTTATCTTTATCAGAAGATTACCAGTTGGAAAAAGTGAACTACTTGTTGATAATTTTTTTTTTTTTTTTTTGTCCAGGGATTGAACCCAAGGGGTACTTAACCACTGATCACATTCCCAGTCCTTAAAAAAAAATATTTTATTTAGAGATGGGGCTTTCCTAAGTTGCCTAGGGCCTTGCTAAGTTGCTGAGGCTGTTTTAACTCGTGATTCTCTTGTCTCAGCCTCCTGAGTCTCTGGGATTACAGGTGTTGGGGCACCACGCCCAACTCATTGATGATTTTGAGCTGGAAAGACCTATCAATTCTTTGGCAATGTGTACCAGGTGATGTACCTACATCATGTTTATTTAAAGCTTAAAACCAGCATCAGAGATGAGCACGTTGTCCCTGTTTTGCCAATAAACATGTTTGGAGCAGTTAAACTGGACTAAAGTCACATATTTTACAAAGCTGGTAAGTGTTAAAGGCAGGTTTCAAACCTTATTTTATAAAGGTGACTGAAGGTGAGGGTTGGCTCTTACCTTGGAGTCCCAGACCCTCCATGTATCCCAGTGGTTCTTGAGCTGGGGTGTTTGTGTCCCCCAGGGGGCCCTTTGGACAATGTTTGGCAACAGTTTTGGTTGACACAGCTGGAGGAGGAGGTGTCCTAATGGTTTCTATTGGGTAGAGATGCTGCTAACATCCTAAAATGCAGCAGACAGCCACCCACAGCAAAGAAAGAGCCAGACTCAATATCAGCAGAAACCCCAGGCAAAGCCAGGTGACTGACATTTTTCTACAGAAAAGATAAAAGTAGGGCAATCTTTCCCTGAACTATTTTTTCCTCCATAGCATGGTGACCCTATAATATCCTAGCAGAATTAATTTATTATGCTCTGTGATATCTCTTCATCAGAAGGTAAAGTTCTCAGGGCAGAGACCCTTGTTTTCACTGTTTAAATGCTTATGGTGGAACATAGGCACTGTTGGTGCATAGTAAATAGTTGTTGCTTAAACAAACAATAAAAGTTCAGCAGACAACTTTGGAGATTCCTGATGCTAAGGGAAGGGAGCAGTAAATTTGGATACTAGGATGAATTGCTGGCCATTCGACTTGACTCCTGACAGGGTCTCTGCCCAGAGGGTTGGACTGGGGTCCTCATTGTGCAGCTCATTGTCTTTATGAGGCTCTGAGTTAAGAGGTGCTGAGTCCCTGTCATCCGCCTACCACCAAGGGGACAAGGCGCCCTGTATTTCATTTCCTGGGCTTTTGAGGCACACACTCTTCTGGATTCTCTGTGGAGGTGTTAGGGGGACAATTTTGACTCCAAAGCAGCATACTTTCCTTATAAAGCATTTTCCCCATAATTCAGAGACAAATTACTCTTAGGAAAAAGAGACGACGTCTTCCTCAAGGAGAATCAAAGGCTTTCACGGAATCCCCAGTGCTCGCAGGGCCTGCCGAGCTGCTTCCCTGTCCCGCTCTCCACTGCTGTGCTCGGGGTGGAGGAGGACGAGCCTCAGGATGCTTCACGATGGAGCAGGAAGGGCGGGTGCGTCTCCAACCTCCGGAAGAGAACCTGCCCTGTCGTAACCACGCCTACTCTTTTCTCAGCTTAGCATGATCGGTTCTGAGTTCTTCTCAAGTTCTTGTGAGTCTGATGGGCCAGGTTTTTGTTGTGACAGCTGGTCCTGGAGCTCCTCCTCTTGGGGAGGAGATGCTTTGCTGGAAGGTGACTCTGGGAATGTGGGAGGTCAATGCTGTTTTCCTAGTTTGGAACGAGACAGCAAAACAAAGGAGAGTTGGACGTTCTGCTTAAGAACTGCACCGAGTCAGGAGTGAGGAGAAGGGTCGAGAGGGACGCTGAGTAAACGGGACCAGTGACTCTGGGGATGGGTGGCATCAGTGTTGCCATGTCCTACCCGTCCCCCTTGCCGACCTTCAGTCTGTGTTGTGTGGGTCGAGGACAGGAGGCCAAGCTCCAGGTCTGAGAGCCTAAGGCAGAGAGAGCCCTAGACATGAGATGCCAACGACACGGAGCCTTTAGTACAGTGACTTGGGCCAAAATGAGATGAGGTCTACACCTTCCGGATTCACAGAGCTCTGGAGAGAGGGGGGTTTTCCTTATAGAACGTGAGGCAGAGGTGTGGGGGCAGTTTTACCTAAATATCAAAGGGCACACGACTCTGGGTCATAAGGGGATTTAAGGTAGTATTGCAAGTGGCTAGTCCAGTGCCTAAGAATGTAATATGTGATCACAGACATGTAGTTATTTTTCTTCATTAAATCATATATACTCTTCCCTCAGAATCATTCTTGATTTCAGTGAAGAGGCATAGAGGAGTATATGTGAACATTTTGTTCGGGTTATTTTAAAAACTGTTTTCCTGTTCTTGGTTAGGGTGTGCTCTTTCTTGTTTGCCTCAGGCCTCACTTCTCCCTATTGTCTTTCTCCTTCTGGCTGATTCATGTATTTATGTGATTTGCCTGACCCCCATAGGCATGTGGCTTATACTCAACCAGTGGAGAGAGAAGAGCAGTCTCTGACATTGTCTGATGTCTGTCCTTGCCAGTGGATTATGTAATTGGTCTTGATATTTGCTGCCCCTCCTGTGGAAGGATTATTTTTTTTACATCCCTGTCACATTGATAAGTGATTTGATTTTGGTCAATGACGTGAGCAGAAGTGAAATGTGTCACTTGCAAGCAAAGTGACACAAGTTCTTTCTGCACAGAAGCCATTGCCTGATTCACTTTTTCCTCCCCTGCCATGAGACCAAGTGGAGGTTGCTCTGCCAGCAAGTGAGAAGAGCCCAGAACAAAGTTGTTGGCGACATTGACAGACGGGGAGCATGAATGGGAAACGTCTGCTGTGAGCCAGCGTGATTCTGGGGGTCGTTTTTACCTTAGCATAACCTTGTCTCTTATGACTCATGCAACCACTTCGTGTCTTTTAAATCTAAACTTGGGGAACATGACTGGCTTGGGTGAATGTTCATGAAACCATCTCTTTCTTTATTTCCACTGAGATAATGGAAATTTGAGAAGGAGGAAAAGATCAACTTTCTGTTCTGGGGAACATAAAATTGACAGCTGTAATGGTGGTTGGGCGTGATACCCTACTACATGCCTCCAAAAGGGGAGCTCATCTTGGAATATGAGCATTGTCATAACTAGAGAGATATTTCATCAGCGTGGCAGCTCATCTTTTACTCGTTCTTCATCAATTCATGATTAATTATTCAGGGTTTTCTTGGAGGTCCAAATGAGCTCGATGAATTTTGAGAAGAACACTATATGAAATGAGAGCTTTACTTCCAAAAACGAATCTGATTTGGGTGACAAATCGTTTCAGATGCCCCTCCTCTCTTAGCAGACATAAAATAATTCCTGTTCCCACTGTTTGTCATCTTTGCGATAGGCTCCTAAATCTACATCACTGGTTTTGACTCTCCTTCCTGTATCTATTAATTATTTCCCCGGCCACTAAAACAGGATTTTGGAAGCTCTGATACTCCTCAAACTCAACATTACGCAAATTTGAACTTGCTACTTTTCAGGCATCGTGAAATGATGACACTGTGATGTCATTCTTCTTAGGACCTGAAATTGAATTTGCTAAGTAGGAGAGGGCACCCCTGGAGAACAAATAGCAAGAGTGAAGGCTTAGAGGAAGGGAATCCCAAGAATGGTCCAAGGCATCGTGACTGCTGAGTATGGGTTCATGTTCAAGCACAGCAGATTGAAAGATGGCTTGGGGGGTTGGAGTGAGATTGTGGAGGGCCTGGGGTGCAGGACTGAGAGGTTAGGACTTGGTTCTATGACCAAAAGGAAGCCACAGATGGGAAAAGTTTTATTTTAGATGTTTTATAGCACCAGCATGGAGGACTGATGGAGGAAGGGGGAGTTTGGAGGTGGAGACTAGTTAGGCGGCCAGAAATAATTCTTCTGAAAGATGCTTACAACCTGGCGGGGCCTGAGGGAGTGGACAGAAGGCAGTGTGGGCTCTTGACCTCCCTGGGGAAAGAGGAGCTAGATATGCCTTTGCTTCGCCCTCTGTTCTCAATAAAATGCCTCTGCCACACTGACCTATGGAGAGGAATCGGAGCTGAGAGAACTCACTGAAATCCCCTGAGACTCTGAACTGAGGACCGCCAAGAGGGAATTCATGGCCTGAGCCAGCGGTTCCCTTCAGAGCTGAAGAACAAGGGTCACTCTGCAGAGCCATCTGCCCAACGTTAGCCACAGACTCCACCATCTTGCTCAGCTTCTTTTAACCATCTCAGGTTCTGCTTGACAATGGTAGCTCATAGAAACGTTGCTGCCCCCTTGTACTTCTCCCCTTTTGTTAAAAGCAAGAAAACTGTTTGAATGCTGTTTGCAACCCATGCAGGAAGAGTATTTCCCAGAAGGTGTTTGCGTAGCAAGCAGGTTTTGTGGCCATCCTTTCTATAACTCACTTTACCGCCACTCAGCAAATTGCTTAGTCCGCAAATTCTCATCTCCTTGCTGTCTGCATTAAACTAAGGAAAATAAAGATCATTAAAGACCCCTTCCCTTGATATTTTCTAAAGGGCATGAAGCTGAAGCTCTGGTATAACCATTATGTAAATTAGTACCTGCTTGAGGGGGTGAGATCTTTAAGATTTCATCTTCAGCTGTGGAGACTCATACCACAATGGTCAGTTTGAAGATCCCTCTGTAGTTATTAGTGGAGATAGATGCTTCTTAATAACTGTCATATTGATATCTTCCCAGAATCTCACATATGCAGATTTTTAATGTCGCATGTTAATTCTTTTGGTTGGAAGAGAGAAACTCACGGAAACTTTACTGAGAAGAAACATGTGGCAATAAAGGAAACAGATTTTATATGAATGCAGGAAAAATAAAAAAAAATCTATGGTGTATTTTTTTTTCCAAGACAGTGACAGATTAAAGATATTTGTAGGATGTCAGTAGGTGTGCGTCACTCTGCACAAGGGTCACCATTAACTCAAATTAGATCCCTCCATCTCTGCTTTCAGTATATCTCCTTCATTATTTCTGCTCCCAAGGCTCCACAACTCCTCCTCGACCTCAGTTCTTCTGCTCTTGGTTTCTGCCACTTTTTGTTCCTTCTCCTAACAGTGTGATCTTTCTCCAATGGTTCCCTGTCTCGCATTCCTAGCCTAGCCAGAAGGTTCTGTTCTCAGGAGAATTCAAGGTGCCAGTGAGCTCATGAGCTTGCAGCATTGCTCTGAGGGTGCCCCAGGCCAAAGGCTCTGCTGCAGCTCCAACCAACTGGACTTGGTTGCACGCCCACATCTCCCAGATGAGAGAGAACAACATAAAAAGGAAAAATGAATGGAATCGGTTTGGACAGAACAGGGAAAGCAGCTCACCTACCTTCCTGGGCTACCTAAGCAGTGACAATTTATAGAAACAAAAGTCAGGAAGTTTACATATGTAGATTCAGTCGGGCTGTGTGGGCCAGAGATACAGCGCCATTCTGGTTTCCCTGGCGCCCTCCCAGGCCAAGGCGGGAGGGGGGTTTTCAGGTTCCATTCTCGTATGAGGAACGGAGGTGATGGAGAAACGCTGCCTAACTGGATATTGGGGTTCTCGATTCTCACGGCACTCTGTTGCATTGGGATGTGTTACCATTGGTCCAATTAGTGGTAGGGGTCATAGATGTAGAAGGTTCCTTGGATGGGGATGTGGCCAAGGGGGATGCCATTACTAGAAAGGAAGGTTTCAGGTGTTCATTTAAAAACTACATTATGCCAAAATGTGACATTCACTTCTCACACTCAAATAGTTTGCTTTCCTATGGTTTTAAGGAGCTTTCTTTGTGGGACAGGGTCGTCATCTCTCTTGAACAGATTGGAAAAGTATGAATTAGGGAAGTAGTGACTTGCCCGAAGATGACAGTCATACAGGTGGACCTTGGTATATGATGCCATCTTTGTATTATGCTAACTCACATTGATTCTTCTGCATTAAAGGGGGAGTAGCTCCCCAGAGCTAAGCTTAGTTGAGGCTCTATGACAGACCTTGCAAAGGAAAATCTTATACTTCCCATGACCTCACCACTGTTTCTAGCTACGATGCACAGGGGTTGTCTGAAATCTGATTTCAGTTCCCAAAAATCTTTGCCTTTAGTGAACTTTTTCTTTTAATATGAGATATAATAACCTTTCATACTTGGGAAAATTTAAAAAAACAAACGAATCCCTTCACACACTCTGAGTACCTTATGTGTAAATGTTCCTAGCCCATACCTCTTCAGGCTTCCCAGGAAGAGGAATTCTTGGAAGGTCTGGGAGCCTTAGCTAGTAAGACTTGGACCCTCAGTGATGACTAGAATTCTCGCCAGCTTTGCCCAAGTCTGACCTCTAACCACTGAATCATTAACCGGTGCTTAAAGGAACTTGAACCCTGGTTGGCAGAAGCCAAGGATGCTCTGCTCAGCACAGCCTCCCCTTCTGGCACAGGAGCTGCGTGATGCTCTTCTGACAGTTCTCTCTGTACACAGTGCTCCTTTGCACCAAGTGAACTGTCAGGAGGATGCAGGCCCCCAAATCCACTAACTTATTCTGGGTACCTAGGTTGCTCTTCCTGGTGTCACAAAGATGGTGCCATCTGTGGATGATCCTGAATATTAAAGGATCCGCAAGCAGGAAAGCAGCTCCCAGGTCAGGCTATTAGGCTGGGACTGCATTTTGGGAAGGATGAGAAGACAGTATTTGAGAAAATTCAGACAAAGGCTTGGAGGATCTGCAACTCCTGGCTTTTTTCTCTGCTGTGAGGCCTCAGTGTCCAAAGGCTATGGACACTCTCACAAGACCTGGGTGCACCCATCTGCCAACTCCACGGGTAATCCGTGCACCAGACTTCCCTTCACTGTTGCTCCCTCCCACCTTGCTCCAACGTCCTCAGGAAGAGGAATTATGGAACTCAGGATGAATATATGCAGAAAGTGACCACAGAGCTCTCTGCCCGGTATCACAGGCAGTGGCCTTGGGTCTGACACTGGGCCCTCCTTATCCTGCCTGAGGATATTCCTAGCTACCAGCAAACACTCTCTCCTCCTTCGGTTTTCCTGGTTGTAAAGTCATAGCATTAAACACATTGAATGGTTTGTGTATGAAGAGTCCTGAGCCCAGATCTCTAAAGTTCTTAATTTTACCTTTCCAAATTAATGCTTTTGTTCTTTTTCTCCCTCACCTGTTCCTTCTCCGTACTGAAGATGAATAGCTACAAAATCACAGGAAGCTAGATTTTTGACTCTATGTAAGAAATTCTCAATGGACTTCACCTCAAATGGGGAGCTTTGAAATGTAATGATGGGGCTCAACAAAGTCTCTTGGCTTCTGCCTAATTTCCCAATGGCGGCACCTTTCTTGTCCCCACAGTCAAAGCTACTTGCCCCCCAGTGGCAGTCACCTGACTCATACCTTGGACCATTGATTCTCAAACTGTTTCCCAGACCAGCAGCTATAGTACCACCCAGAAACTCCTAGAAATACACATTCTCAGGTCAACCAGAGTCCCACTGAGTGGGAGATTGATTTCATTGGTGTCTAGGAGGGGACAGATTCCAGGTGACAGAATTTTTCACATCTCCCAGATGATTCTGATATTCAGCCAGGGCTGAGAGTCAGTGTTAGGATAGTGCTTTTCAGACTTACATATGCATCAGAATGTTACCTGAGGTCTTGAAGACACACAGACGTCTGGGTTTAGGACAGACAGGAGTTTTTGACTGAGTAACCCAGTGAGGCTGAACTCCTAGGTGATGAGAAGAGGGAAGTTGATATTTAATCCTTCCGCGTCTTGTTCCCCTGGCTGTGGGTAGTTGTCTTTCCACATTAGCTGATCAGTACTCTGTTGAACGCTTGGTGCTTAAACCCAGGGCTTCTGTGTGTGCTGCTGTTTGCTCTCCAGCACTCTGGACTCCAGTTCCCTTGCTGCCCCCTGAATCCCAACTCTGTTTCAATTGGGGAGTCCATCGGGCTCTGCCTGGGTCTCCTTCCCTGAACCGATGCTGGGAACTATCTAACACTAGCCAGCTGGGGAGACCACGGGGCTGACTTCACTGGCTTTGCATCTCTCAGGACTCACTGCCTGACGTTCAGGGTCCTCATAGCCACCGTTTGATGACTCGTGTCTGTTTTCCTATGTTTCGCATATGCAGGTAAATCCATTCTCTTCCTCCGAGTGGGGCAGCAGCCGTATTCCGCTCTGCATTTATGAGAGATGGCTGTCAGCTGTTGAGGAAGAATGGTGTGGAAGCAGGGAGAAAGAGAGGAGGCTTGCAGACAGGCTGGTGAGCCCTGATGGTCCAGGTGAGGATTGATCCACGGGGCGGTGGCAAGGGCAGCAGAGGTGACCACAAGTGGGGTCTTTGAGTTGGATATTTGGAGGCACTGCTGGGAGGACTTGCTGACAAGGGGGTTGGTTGTGCACAGAGGGCTCCTCTTTGTAAACCTGAGTCTCACCTGTTGCTTACTGATGAATTGATGTTGGAGTCTGGTATTCTATTACCAGCTTTATGGGGACAGAAACAATTCTGTTATTTATCATGTTGTTTATTGCTTTGTGTTTAGAGAAGAAAACATATGCTATATCTGCCTCATATAAAGAGGAATATGTGAGTCTTTGGCATAAATAGAAGCTTCCTTGTGATTCTCTTCTTTGGATGAGACCATCTTTCATCTTATCTACCTGCCATGATTTGGCTGAGTGCCCACCAGAGGTCCTCCTGTAAAGACTTCACCCCAGTGGAGTGGTCTTCAGAGGTGCTGTGCTTTTAAGAGGGGAGACAGAGAGGGAGGTCCTGAGGTCATCTGGGGTGTGTCCTTGAAAGCAATAGTGGGACCTTGGTCTCCTCCCCTCTATCTCTGATTCCTGGCTTGAGGTGGACCCCCCCAACTCTGACTTAAGTTCCCTCCATGATTTGCCCACCTCACCAGAGGCCCAAACTAGTGGGACCACCTAATCTCAGACTGAAGTTCCAGGACCATGAGCCCAAATAACTTTTTTTTGTAAGTAGCTTGTCTCAGGTATTTCATTATAGTACCATGAAACTACTATTTCACTGCCTCTTTTCATTTGCTTGTTCAGGTTCCCATTTTATCAGTCACTTGTTTCTATAGCTTTCTTAAGATGCAGCAGCACCAGCGCTGCCTGGCAATTTGTTTAAAATTCAGAACCTCAGATTTCCCCCTATACCGGCTGAACTAAACTATGCATCTTCAGACACTGATTTAGTTATTTTTCCTTCATAATTCATAATATATTTTCTGCTGTCCTATATAATAAGGAGTAAAAGAATTATTAGAAGAATTGTTCATTTAATTTTTATACACATTTAAATCTGACAGACCACCTCTAATGAATCCCGATATCCAATTCTACTTGGAGGATAGGACTAAGCCTAGTACCTGGCTCTCCTCCTTATCTGAATGTTCTAGTTGCCTACTTTGTCCAGAGAGTGTTTCCAATTTCAAGTCTGGATCTTTGCAGAAGAGTCTGTCAGTCTGTGTCTGCCTCTTTGTCTTTCTTTCCCTGACATTTTAAGGTCACATTTATCCTGTATGAAGTCTACAAAGATTCCAGAAAACCCCCTAATTAATACCAATGGGAACAGGCACGGAAATCCAGGAAGAGAAGAGCAAGGGAGGACATCCCATGGCATACAGGGAGGGTGGACGTCACAACCAATTAGAAGCAACAGGTTTCAAAAACGAAAGGGCACCAACCCAAAAGGCTCCATGCTCGGGGATTTGAGGATAAATGGCTTTTTCACGGTGGGTAATTAACTCATGGAGTGGGTTCCCGGAGGCGGCTGGGAGAGCTGATCTATAGTGACAGAGCCTGGATTTGCTTTCACAGCTCTTTCCCTGTTTGGCTAAGAATGCAGACGGAAGTTGCTGTGGAAGTCAGGCAGGAGGATACTGCCCGGCAACCGGCTGAACCCATTTGATGATAGGTGACTGTGGACTGGGGAGGGTACAGTTGCTCCTTTGTGTGGCTGAAGTGCTAACATGGGGCATCCTCCTTTAGCACCTGTGTGTGGACTCATGTTCTGTTTTATCTGATGTGGTGATTGACGTATGCAACAAAGGTAATATTATTCTTATCGAAGCATCCATTTTTTTTTTTTTGGTTGGAAAGAGGAAGAAATTGTGGCTCAGAATGAAATGAATTCCTTAGGGGGTTCTTCAGGACGAGGACCTGGGAATTCTGACCTGTATTCTAGTTGTCCTTTTTCTCTGATTATGTTTGTGTGTTCTGTTGCTGTATACAGCATGGTGGAAAAAGTCATAGGAGAAAGAATTCATCTTGCATTGGGTGGGATACTCTTACCTCTGTGTTTCCTTTTCCATTTAACATTCCGTTATATAGTAAGAGGAATATTAAGTGTCAAAATCATAAAGTTGAATAATGCACCTCTATTACTGATCATATGCCAGTATTTGTTAAATGTGTTGGACATTTTCTCATTTAATGACCTGATGAAGCGGGTGGTGGCATTATCATTTTACAAATCCACACAGACAAGGAGAGTTATTTGTCCCAAGTATTACAGACAGAAGTAATGAAGTTGTGATTCAAACCCAGACCCCTTGGTTCCAGATTTTTGAGCTCTTATTCCTTAAGAAAGCACCACTCAAAATGTGGCCTCAGGACAGACTGAGTCTCTAAACTGCGCTACCCATCCTTGATGACAAAAGGAACTTGAGCCAGCTTGTAAATCAGCTGTAACCTTAGGTCGGATCCTTGGGCCTGATGACATTCTGTGAGGAGAAAGGGAGAGAGAGAACTTTCTCCATGAAAGGAGCAGTGCCTTATCTCCATTCTTTCCTTGAGACACTCTGGAAACCGGCACCGTGAGCAGCCCGTCCCTGAGGTTTGCTGCCCATAGAGTGCCAGAGGCGGTTGCTAAAGGTTTCACCCTCTTTCCGCTTTGCACTGGTTTTTTGCTACTTTGTTTCAAAAAAGAAAAAAAAAATGTCAAGCTAAAGGGCTTCAGCTAACTAAAGCTTGTTGGAATGATTCATGTTTCTCATTCACTAAGTCTCTTTTGAGTGCCTTTATGGGCTTGCCGAGCACCCTATCTGAATCTATTTAAATCATTTGCACTGTTTTAATTTCTACAGCTCAAGGGTCATTAAATTATATCTGAGAGCCAGAGACTGTGGATGAATGAGGAACCACATCTCTATTTGTTTTGAACTTTCTCCTGGTACGCCTTTGGGTGGGTGCCAGTAGGTTTCGTGGATTCATTGACCCGCTGGAGGGTAAAGGAATACAGCTGAGCCGGCCAGGCTACTTACCTTGAGGGCAGGAATTGGCATCTCTGCTTTGGATTGGCCATTGTCTCGTGAATGCCAGTGACAAGAACATGCCCATGGTCCTATCTGCAAAGTGGCTTTGGGTATTTCGCAGGGGTTCAATGGAATCTCTTTCAAAGATAAAAAGAAACATTTCTACAGAAGATGATTGTTGTTACTGTGTTGTTTATAATTCTCAATCAAAATATGAATAAAGTGAATAAAGTTACTGCTTAGAAAAATAAGGCAGAGAGAAAACCAAAGGTCACACAATAACATTAAAATCTGAATTATAGATGATTATGATACAATTTTTTCATTCATAACTCTTTTGATTAAAGCATGTCCTCCTTTAGATAAAAAATGGTATATCTGGAACTCGGACTTCATCTGCTCTTGCGGTTTTCTCCCTGTATGGCTTTGGGTGGAAGTTCCATGCCTTGGGCGAAATGCCTAAAACAATATGTACATCATGGAGAGAGGCCCCAGGGCTCAATTTAAAGGAAGGCTAGTCACCTTACATTGCAAGTTGTTAGAAGATCATAAGAGTCTATAAAATTGCTCAACTGGAAAACAAAGGAACTGAGCCAGTAGAAATCACTGGTCAATTAAATTCTTGGAGACATAAATAACATCCCACGGCAATACAGGGTGTATATCAGCACCGAGGCTCCCGTGCTGGGGAGAATTTTCAGCAGCTCTGTCTGTGGCGCTGGGGACTCGGGCTGTGTCAAACATACTCTTTTTTTTTTTTTTTTTTTTGGGGTGCTGGGGATCGAACCCAGGGCCTTGTGCTTACAAAGCAAGCACGCTACCAACTGAGCTATCTCCCCAGCCCCCGAACATACTCTTAATAAGCTTACTCCTCTCTTCCTCCTTAGCACATGTCTGCAGTGCCATTAAAACATTACTTAGCTTTGTTGATTCTGCCAATGAGCATTCAGGAGTGTGGAGGCCATGTGTGTGCCCTATGACAGCTGAGTCTCCAGCCCTAGGTACTGTGGCCGGTGCAGAGGGGGTGCTCCTCTATTGAGTGAGTACTGTTGAGTGAGCACAGAGGAAGAGCCATGATGGTCAGCATAGGAAAGGGACTAGGGCACGCAAGGAAAATTGTGCAAATGTGCTCTCCTTTCTTATGGCTGACTTTGAAGGAAGAACCAAACAGAGCAGACCCCCAGCCCCTCCCCCTTCATACCTGCCATGTCCTTTTCCTGATGTGGTTTTCTTGAACATCATCTTCCTAGTGTAGTGACCAAAGTTTGGCTGTAAAATGAACATGCACTTTTATTCAGAGGATTACCTGCATCCTCATTTCGTGTTGCCTCTTGCCTTTGAGAGTTTGGTATGTACATTTTTATTCTTGTGTACCTCCATGACTATGGGTGGGTGACAGTATTCTGCAAAGGGGATTTTCCCACACTCAGTGGCACCTGAGGAGAGAGTAACAGGAAGATTCCCATTTGCTCCAATGAGCTATTTCCAGCCAGTAAAATGAAATGTTGTTGGGGACCAGGACAGAAGGAGATACATGAGTTTGTGATTGAGGAAGAATATTTCATATTCCACGGATGCTAAAAGTTTGGACTTGGGGTCACTGTGCAGGGTTGGTTTTCTGTAGTCAAATGTCACACTTACGGGTTGAGATCTTTTATTTCTCTCTTCCTCCTCTTTTGCCTTTTCTTCTCACGTGCTGTCCACGCCCTCACTCCTTGGTTGGTCCCATCCTCAGGAGACAGGGCACTGTTCTCAGCAGGAGCCGGTGTTGCTCCCTGTCGAGCAACAAGGTCCGATGTATCTCCTCAGGGCCACCTGAGGAGAATACGGGCGGAACAGGATGATGAGTGTCGGCGGCAATGGAAACCCACCAGAGCCGGGAGGTCTGTCAGCACACGAAGCACAGCAGGAACTCGTTTATTGAGGGAGTTACACAGCTTTTATGTAGGGTGGGGGCTAGGTGGGAACCAATCAGCTTAAAGGTCAGCAAGGCACAGGGAATTCATGAGGGAGAGAGTCCCATAGGACTAAATGGCAGGCATGAGCTGATCACGTTCACGGAACTGCTGCTAACCAATCCCAGACGGTAGGGGGTGGAGATGAGCAGGCCAATCGGGGAGTTGCTGGGTAAGAACACATTTTTCAGTTTCCGGAGGAGAGTGGCAGTACAAAGAAGTCCAGGTAAACTGTTGGTGGATCAGGCAGTGCCACCTATGAGGAAGAGGTTGTCAGGAGGGTGCAGCCGCCATTAGGGTGCATCCCCTACAAGCCGGCAGTCATGCAGCACGGGGAGACCAGCCCATCCTCAGCGGTCTTCAGTGTCCAGCCTGGCTGCCGCCTTTTGATGGGATTTCTTGTCTCTTCCGAGTGCTCTGAAGCCCTGAGCCCTTCCCTAACGGGGCCTAGAGGACAGAGCTGCCAGATGAGATGGACTGGGGAAGACCGTGATTCGGGGTTAAGATGGGCCACAGAAGCAGGAGAGGTCTGTGCCGTAGGTGGGTGGCATCAGGGGACGTCTCCATGTGGGCAAGAGGCAGAGAAATGGGGAGCTGGCGTTAGACTTCTGGGAGGTAGCCATGACTCAGTTCCAGGGAATGGGATAGATGGCCCAGCAGTTTTATTATTTGAACCGTTGTATGTCTCTGGTTTGTTCTGTGACTCTGGATGTTGACTGAACTCCTCTTCCACTCTAAGGACCACCAGGGTGGGAACTTTGTTGGTGTTCACTGGTGTGCTCCCCAGTTTAGTACGCCGCCTGGTACACGGGCGATACTCAACAAATTTCTGCTGAAGCGAGCTGAGAGTCTGTGTCTCTCATGTCTTTGGGACCTCTAAACTCTGAACTGTCTCCTACTTGTGTATTTTAATTACCTTCTGCCTCCTGAGGAAAGCTATCTGTACTTTCCATCGGTATCAAGCATGGTCTAAATTTTCTTGATTTGATCATTTCCCCCCAAAACACAGAGTCCTTCTTTATGTTATAAATGGAGTAAATAAAGTATCATACAGCAACCGTCTCGAAGCATAAATTTGCATAAACATCTCGCCGAGGCTTTGCAATTCAGAGTTAGCGTGGAGGAGTGGTGGGTTTGTGCGCTGCATGAACTGCTCTACCAGTCTCCCTGGCATAACCTTTGTGCACACTTCCAACAAGTCCTGGATTTCAGTTTTGACATATATGTTGCTTCAGGTGATTCCCACCTAGATGAAACTAAATTTGTGCATTAATGAAAATTCACATCCCCAAATGAAGATACTTAACATCTATTACATGCATTCCGGAAGGCAGGTAATATAATTTACTCAAGTTATCTCCCTCGATCTTCACAAAAGTCCTATTGAATGCCACTAACCCTATCTTACCAATTAGGTTTTGAGATTTAAGGGCATAAAGTTGGTACTCATGACCATTATGCTTGGGGCATTCAGTTAAGCTAGGTTCTAGTTAGCATTCTGAGCTGCAGATAAACAAAGGTAGGTTAAAGTATGGATTTGGTGGCACTGGCAGGATCATTGGGTAGGTGGATCTTGTGTTAATGAGCTGATTATAAACAAAATGTAAGATAATGCTATAATGAAGATTTTTATTTTTTGTATTGGGGTTTGAACCCAGGGATGCTTTACCATTGAGCTGTATACCCAACCATCATTTTGAGACAGAATCTCACTAAGTTGTTTAGGGTCTCACTGAATTGCTGAGGCTGGCCTTGAGCTTGGCATCCTCCTGTGTCAGCCTCCCAAGTCACTGGGATTGCAGGTGTGTGTCACTGTGCCCAGCGGTATAATGAAGATCTAAATCTAATATAATCAAATGCTTAAATGGGTGGTATAGACCAGAGTTCTTAAAATCTGGTCCTCAGATCAGTAACACCAGCATTGCTTGGGCCTTGTTCGACTGACATGTACCTTCCCAGTTCCTACCTCAGGCCTCCTGAATCAGAGTCTCTGTCGATGAGGCCCACTGCTGTTTTAACAAGGCATCCAGAAGATTCTAACACACACTAAGATGTGGGAACCAGTGGGCCGGGGTGCTAAGGCAATGTATTCATTTCCTGAGGTGCTGTGACAACTTACCACATGCTGGTTTGGTTTGAAAGAGCAGAGACTCAGTCTCTTGAATCAGTCAGGAGGTCAGGAGTCCATAGTCAAGGTGTCGACAGGGTTGGTTCCTTCTGGAGTCTCTGCGGAATAAACTGGTTTAGTATTTCTTTCCCAGCTTCCATGGCACCCAGCAGTCCTCTGCACTCCATGACTCGGCAACTGCGTTAGCACAATCTGTTTCCGCCTTCACATGGCTTCTCTCTGATCATCTTTTTCTTGTCACACCAGGCATTGGACTTGGGGTCCACCCTAATCCAGCGTGGCCTAATCTTCGCTCGGCAAATGTGGAAAGATGCTATTTGCAAATAATGTTACATTCTGGGGTTTCAGGTAGACATGAATTTTGGGGGGATGCTATTCAATCTGCTATAGGAAGTTTAGACAGAACTCGGGTTTGTGTGCCTTTGAGGAATGAAATTGATCTGAGTGGAGAAAAATGTGGATCTACTAAAACAAAACTGTGTATGTACTTCAACAGCTTTGCACATTCCTATTCCAGCAGGAAGACCTGAAAAGTGGTTAGAACAGAGACTTTTTCATTTTTATTATGATTATCTTACTGGTAATCAGTGGCAAAAATGGTCAAGCACTACACCACTTTTAAAGAAAGCCCTAGGGATTAGTCCAGTCTGTTTCCTGCATTACCTGCATGGGTCTGAAATGACCTCAACGCTAGGGTCCCATAGCAGATGGAGCAACCATCTCCCCACAACCAGTCACCAAAGGTCGAATAAAATGCCTCAACTGTGGCTGGGTTGGGGGGAGTGGATCCAACAGGACTGTGAGGTCATGGTAGGAGAGAAGGCTGGTGAGGGAGCAAGGAGTTTGGAGGGGAGCAAGATGTTGGGGTGTGGACAGGGTTGAAATCAAAACACACTTATTGATGTCGTAACACACTCACATCTAATAGAAATTAGTAACCTGCGTCCCCTTCATTTCCTCATATGGCTAAAGTACATATTACAAAACTGCTTTCCAACTGATCCAGTTTGTGGTCAGAATCAATCCTAGTATTCTAATAACGGTCATTTAATCTTAACATTTGGGGGCTTTTTAAATTTGATCTGTCACTAGCTAAATGATGCCCGAGTCATGATTTGACTTAGGCAACTACATCAAACCCTGCCAGTGACTTGGCCATTGATGCTCATGGTGTGAGATCATCTTGGCCTCTGCTAATCTCACACCATTACATCCAGATGTCCCTGTCCTCACACTGCTGTCTGAAGTTTTTAAATATTCAATATCTGTTATTAAATGTCACCAGAAGGGTTTATTGGAATGTCATCTTCGATGATGTCAAAATTAGCCCTCAGTCCAGAAGAGGGGAAACACAGCCCTGTTTCTGGAGTGCCTGGCACAGATTTTGGCCCTGTGTCTTACATAATCTCACTGAGCTTCAATTTGAGTTCATCCCTGTAAAATAGGTATAACTATATTGATGTTTATGGTAACCAAAGAAGTTAACCTTTAGCATGGTTCATGCTATGCATAAGATTTCATTGATATGAATGAGAACTAAGTGTTAATGTCCATGATGGATGAGAATACAGGTTTCAACAACTTATTCCCAGTAAACGAAGGTGAAATTCAATGGGGACAGAGGAGGGGCCCCACATCTTAGATACCCCCCTCTTCTAAACAACTGCTTTGGGTCCTGTTGTTAGTGCTTCTGTCCTCTTGGCTGAGAGCCGAATGGAACCCACTATTTTGATATAACCCACAGTTCTTGGCCTGTCTCTGTGGTGGACCTTGTCATTGACAGCCTACCTGTGCTTCCACTGTCCCCTGTTGAATTGAGAAGGTCTTAGAGTTGAAGCCTCTCAGAGGCTGAAGATCCCACCAGTAGCTGCATGAGCCTGACTTTAGGGGAGAGCAGGCTTTTGGCAGATTGTCACAGTCTTGGGAGTCTATGTGGGCCTAACCCTTATCCACCAGGATGTCAGGAACAGGTGTCAGAGTCAGGGATGCCCATTTCTCTGCTGGTTTCCTTGACTACTTTGCAGAGGCCACACAAGAGGCAGAAGTTTTGGGGGACTGATTGTCAGAAATACTGCCCAAGAAGTAATACTGACAAAGGCCTGTAAAAGGTCCTAGGGATTTCTGAGCTTTTCTGCACATTATCTCATTAGTTGCTGTGTGGTCAGAGGGCGAGGGTGAGATCTTGGGGACAGGTGCTCTTCACCTAGTCCAAAAACATGGCAGTGTATCAGTAAGTGGTGGAGCTATGCCAGGGAGTCCTGGCTGAGTCAGCCCCAGGCAGGGAGAAGATGCAGCTATGGTGAGAAGGCAAAGCTGTTTTCAGAAGGCCATGAGTTCTGGCCTGTGGGGTTGGACTTCCTCCAGTGGGCACCAGGGAATCATCGTTGGCAGTCCACCTGGGTCTTTGATTCAAGCAAAACAGGGCTCTAAGCCAGGGCTTCACTCAAATAATAATAATTTTTAAAAAAGACCCAAAGATGTAGCTATTTTTCCAAGGAGGGATTTTGCTTTAAAACATTCTTGTTTGTTTGGTATTCCCTTCATTTATGTGTTGGCACCAGTCTTTTGGAGGTTAATGTGATTTTTAGAGGAGAGTGGATAGCAATATTTAAGCCTTTGCAGATGCAAGTCTTTTTCTGATAATGATTTGGGATTTAATAAGTCATTAAAAATCCTTCAACGAATGCTTTGCAGGTGGTTCCTTTTATTTTTAAGAGGGAGGTTAGGGGAAAAAAAAGCCAAAATGATACTTAATCTTAGGTAAATATCTTCTCTAGTTTTGGAGAGACATAGTTGTAGGTTATGCCACTGTCCCTGTTTGGAAAATGCTGGCTCTGCTTTTGGACATAATGGATCAACATCAACACAGCCTGGAAAAGTTGCTTGACTGACACCAGCTCCCATTCCTGTCACTGATTCTGACTATGTCTCTTTCTCTGTGCTAGTCTGTAAAGTTTGATACAGACAGAAATTAATGAAGGACCTGAAGTCCTCATTGGAAGTTATTTTTACCCTCATATGATCCATTGAATGGATTTGGAGAGTGAGGTTGTGTGCATATTATAGCAGTAAAATTGGTGTAAGTGAGGGGTGAACCCCAATTTTTTTAAAGTAAAAAATTAAAAGGAAGCCAGGATAATCCTTAATCTCAGGTAAATAACTTCTGGTTTGGGAAGACTTGGCATTACTAACTGTATGCAGTATCCAATATGACTTTGGGAATCTTGGATAAATAATTTAACCATTCAACACATCAGCTTCCAATCTGTAAAATGGGGATAAAATACTGATTTTAAAGGACTGTTATGAGGATAAAAATAATCTATAGTCTAGCACAAGTTTGCTTTTTGTGAGGGGGTGAGTTTTGGTGGGACTTAAGACAATTAATACATATTTTACAATTTATGGACCACTGTGCATATGCATTGGTGTATGGATTAAAGGCCAGTTGGGGGAGAGCAGTCATGCAGTAATTTGAATGAGATTTTAATAGAGATTTAATCATTATACAGAGATGGAGTAGCAGAGAATTGACTAATAAGTACACAGAACTCAAAAAAGATAGAAAAGCATTTATAAGGAACAGCGACTACCCTTAGGGCTAAGACAGAATGCTACAGGAAGGAACCCCCTTTACCTCCAGGATGAGACCCAGACCTTGTTCGGGAGGATGTGGCCATGACTTGGTTAGTGACAGAAGTCACTACAGTGCTGTGCTGGTGGAACTTAACTAAAAATCTGCTCTCTGGAACTCATAGCATATCTATCTCTATTGTGCTGGGGTAAGCTGTCACAGAGTGGTGTCCCTCAGGAGGTACAATGCTATAAACCCCTCAGGTGCTTCTGATAACTATGCACTTTAGCAGGAAGCTTCCTATACTTCAGGAGCCCAGTGGTGGAAAAGCTGTGCATGCTGTAGAAGCCAGACCCAGAGAAAGCCATGTTCACAGCAGGAACCAGGCATGGGAAGACACCTGTGCTGCAGAAGCCTGCCTAGAGAGCACACTGGAACCAGGAAGAAATGCCCCTTCCCTCTATCTGCTTTCTCACCCTGTGCTGACAAAGCAGAACAGCATGCCAGCTGGCAAGGGAAAATTATTAAAAGGACTCAATTTTCACAGAGCAGACAATGAAGGGTGATTTTTGGAGCTGAAAGGAATACATTGAAAACTGGCACAAATCCTGACTTCTAAGTATGTGTTACTCTGCTCAGTTCTCTCTCCCTCTGGCATGAATAATCTACAATAGTATCTGGTACTCAGCATCCCCTACTAACTATTTATTTGGACTGTTAGTATTTAAGCTCACAATTTTAAGAAATGTCTTCATTCTGCAAGGTTATTTACATCAGAGAATATTTGCATAATCCTTCATGAGAATGAACCCCTATTGTGGTAAAACTTGGTTAGTACCCCAGTTAATAAACTGAGCCATTCTTTTTGCTCCAATAGGGTACTTTTGACCAAATTTGTTTTTGCAGACTGATAGTAGCTTTTTAACCGAATATATCTCCTTCTTGTATTTGTTTTGCCTTATTTTGAATGAATTAAAAGTATTAAACAAGAAATAGAGGCAAATTAAGATTTTTCACTGGACAGTGGAGTCAGTGAGCATTTTGAGCAGCACTGTGATGTGACTCCTTTAGGCAAAGTCAGCATGATACCTGGCATGAAGCAAATGCTTAATAAATGCTGGCTAATGGGGAGTATTGCTGATGAGGATCTCCTCTGTTTTGTCGGAGTGATGGGTGTTCACCTTCTCTGAGAGAGGTCACCAGAGGGCCCAGGAAGAAGTAATCAGAAGCACAAGCAGCCTACTTTTTCTCTAGCTCTGACTAAATAGAACTAGATAGAATGAGGAAGAGTGGCTTGTATTCTTTGGTGTGGGCTTTGACTTATAGCTCTGGAGCTCATTTAGGAGTCTAATTAGACCAGAAAGACCTTGCCTGTTGACCCAGGAGGAGAGGTGAGAAGAAAGGGCATGCTTAATTTAATGCCTGGGAGACAAATGCCACCCAAGGTCAGCAAGCTTCTGTGTACATCCTTCCCTCCCTTATCTCCTTCCAGAACTTTTTTTTTAAAGAAAGATTTTTAATTTAATTAATTCCCTTAAATAGTTCTAACCATAGTAATACATTTAACATCTTTGATTTTCAAGTACTGCTTAAACAAACAAAACCTTCACATGTTCTTAGCAAGTTGTAATCTAATAAATGTATATTTCAACTTGAACTAAGACAATTGCTCAATTGCATACTTATCCTTCCAGAACTTTTCACTGTGCTTCCAAATGAAGCTCTTACAGCAGAATGTCCATTGCATTTATTTTCTACAGGTGTTCACTTACTGCCTTCTCTGTTTGTGTGTGTGTGTGTGTGTGTGTGTGTGTGTGTGTGTGTGTGGAGGGGGCTGTGTAAGGTCACAGGTCCTGTGGCCTTCAAACAGAGCTGTGGGGCTTGAAGAGGACCTGAGAAACACAACTGCTCAGTCGAGCTGAATACAGCAAGCATCATAACAGCACAATTGGCATCTGCTCCTGCCTTTCTAGGACAAAGCACAGCCACCTCTGCCTGTTTGGGGCCTCAATCCAAAGGCTCTGGATTTCTCTTTCTGAAAGTCAACCCCTGTGTGTCCTTGAATACTTGTACTCATTGTGCACTCCACTGTCCTCTCCCTACACCCCGTTCTGGGTTGACTTACTCTATGTTCAGGGCCTCAGTGCTCATTTACCAGAGCTGGTTTTACTCAAATGGAAAACATGGACCCAAGTCATTCTCTTCAACTCCAACCATATTGATGTAATGGTTGGCAGGAGGATATTAGGCTTGGAGGATCCCACGAACATTTCATCCAACTCCCCTCTCAGTAACTGGTACTCCCATCCAGGCCAGAAATCTGAGCAGCATCCCTGTTTCTTCCCTACCTTCACCCACTCAGTGGTAAATCCTGTTGGTTCTGCCTCCTTAATGGCTCCCAAATTGGTTGCCTCATTTCCATCACCACAAATCATGTTAGTGGGGCTATGTTCACTTTTTTCCTCTGATGGGATGGAACCCAGGGCCTTGGATGTGCTAAACAAGTGCTCTACCACTGAGCGGCACCCCTAGCCCTGCCCTCAATTTGTAGCTGCATTTCTACCATAACTGGATCTGTTCACCTACCTTTGAAGGAAGGTCTAACCTCAGACACAAATGGTCTTGTATTTCCCTACTGTTATTCAGGAGCCTGCCATGGCCTCAGGAGTAAGGCCTGGCTCTTTCACGTGGTTCAAAACCCTCTTTAAGGGAGAACCTCATTTCCTTTCCAGTCCTTTCTATCACCACTCCAGCATGTCTTTGAATTCTCTGCTCCAGGTATTTTCAACCACATGCAGCCCTTTGAATGTACCCCTTGCTCCGTACCTGAATGGATCTTTTGTTTCTCCACTTCTTCATTGGATGACTCCTTTCTCATAAAGGATTCAACTTGGATGTATGTATGCCAATTCCTCCAGAAATTCTTGGCCCCCATCCCTACCTTAATCCAAGAAGAGTGTGTAGAATTACACACATGGATCCCACAACATCTTACCATATTCCTTACTTCAATATTACGAAAGTGCCTATTTACTGCTCACGCTAACGCTGTTCTTGTTACTTGCGCATAAGGTGGTGTCTGCATGTGGGGGTCTCTCGGTAGTTATCTGCTTATGTATGAAACAATGATGTTACAAAGAGTTCCAGAAAGGAGGAGAGAGTTCCATGAGGAAGGATTTCCTGTAATCACAGGAACGTCATCTGGGCCTCAGGTGGTGGGTGGTATTGAAATAACCAGCCAAGGGAGAGGGCATTCAAGATGGCAGATAGGGCTTGAGCAATGGTGCAGAGGCAAGAAAGTGCAAGGCCTGACTGGGGCCAGCCTGTCTCTAGGGGAAGAATGGGATGAGTTCTGGAAAGGCAGGTTGTGGTTGAGACCTTGAGAGGTGGACTAAGAAGTCCTTTAGATAATGAAAACTAATGTGTGTGTGAAATGATGAAATAGGAGCTGTGATGATATTAACCTGGCAGGCAGGATTCAGGATGGCATGGAGGGGAGAGAGCAGGGAGAGACGGGTTAAGAGGACAGGGTGCTGACTGTCTCCTAAAGGTGGGCAGGAAGTGGGTAGGATGGTGTCAAAAGGAAGGGAAGTGGGGACAGATATGAGATTAGAAAGCTCTTAGTGGATGCTCTAGGTTTTAAGACTATAGGAGGAGGGTATTGTGCTCAGGGTAAAGAGATACAGATTAGCTGAAGGCTTGAGAAATAAAAAGAGGGTGGTTTTGTGAAGGTTTAAATATGTGGAATCCCCCCAAAGCTCATGTGAGACAGTGCAAGGGATTAATTAGGTGGCCACTGTAAGCAAATAGGGTGTGGCTGGAGGGACCGCTTTTCTCTGCCATGAGCATCCATGTTTAAGATTTTACTGTTTTCATGTAGATTCCCTTTTCTCTGAGGAAACAGATGAAAGACAAAGGTTCACTTAATTAAATGGGGAAAGACAATAGTCACAAAGTCAGAAATGCTACCTAAGCCTATTTCTTCATCTCCTTTTTCTCCTCCTCATTCACTCTGCCTTTTAAACAAAATTGACTAACTTCTCCCTATAGGAAGATACATGATTTCCCTCCCATTATACTTGAATGCCATACTCTTCTTTCTTAATGAAATACAGAAATGAAATAATGTATTTTCCTCAGGGCAAAGAAATCACCCCAGTTAAATGGGACACTGCAGGGTTATAATCTTGCTGTCATGAATAGCAGGGTGGAATTACTGACTTTGAAACTGCTTCCTGGTTCATTTTTGTCAAAGGGAAATCCATGATGACCTCTCTGTATCTCCTGGTCACTTGGGATGAAATGGTCTAAGCAGACAACAGATGAGTCCCCAAGCCAGGGAAGGCCAATGTCATCCATATAAAATGATGGGAGACTGAGAGACTTGAATGTGTTGTGTAGATTCCATTCATGACTCTTGACTCCTGTTATTTCTGAATCATATCTTCCTGAACCTGTAAGAGAGCCAGAGAGTTGATAGTTTTAATGTTTGTAATTCAGTTTAAGCTGTCTAGATGAGTGTCACAATGATAAGACTTATTGCAATAGCACAAAATGGAAATGATTTAATTAGAGGTGGCCAAATGTTACTTTGAACACTCTTTTTCTAATATAAAAATCTTGGTACTGGTGATTGACAGTCATGGTGATTTTGATAGTTGCTATAGGAATCAACACTACTTTTATTCTCTATCAGGGTGAAAAGTACTTTAACATGCATGATCCTGCAGTAGCCCTGGGGATGTGCCGTTCTGATCTCCAGCTACAGAAAACATAATCAACCAGTGGCCCAGTGTCTGTTCTCTGAAATTCATTAATGCCATTTTGCCAACAATATGCTCCCAGTCAGTGACAAAGTGTGGCAGGGATACCAAGGAGAGCCTGTTCTGGAAGTTTCGCCTGATGGCCTTGTTGAGCTTTCCTTAGAGCTGTGCTGCAGTGCAGAACTTTCCCATCCTACCTTCCTTTCCTCTTCTTCACTTGGGATCAGACATGCATCACGGTCCAGAGGTATCCTGGTCCCTTAACCATTTTACCTCACAGGTATTTCCTCCAAGAAATTCTTACAAATTATAGTACAATATGGCAAAGATTTCAACTTCAACCATTTTAAGTGCACCAAATCATGGCATTAATTATATTTATGGTATCATATTACCATTACCATAACATCCATTTTTTTATCACCCCAAACATAAACTCTTTACCCATAAATCAATTATCCTCCATCCAAATACATGTCTTAGAGATTCCGACTTGGCATCTACTTTTTAGAGTGCCTTGAATAATGTAATCCCATGTAAAGTCTTCTACATGGTTGTTTAAAGTAGGTATTATTTCTATGCTGATGAGGAAACCGAGACTCCAAGATGTTAAGTGATTTGCACCAAATCACACACCTAGTAAACATTGAGTGAGCACACCAACCCAGACTTGTGTTGTTAAGCACACCCTTTGTATAACGTGTCCAGATGTGGGCCTCAGAATACCAGATGTGATCAGACACAGCAGAGGAATGTGATCCAGAGGAGGGAAATGGACCCAGCCAGGTGTATGCTTTTGTGACCTGGGAGATTGTGCCACAAAAGAACTCTCCAGAAAGAACATACCTCACCCTCACAGTATGCTAAAGGAGCATTCTAGTGGCATTGTACTTAGGTCTTTCTCTATGCTACCTCATTTAGTCCTTATGAGAACCACAAGAGAGAAGTACTTTTATCTTTACTATTTTACAGATCAGGAAAAGTAGGTAAAATGAAGAATGAAGACCACGATTTACAGGTATGTTTCTTGGAACTGGCAGGTCAAGGAGAACTAATGAACCAGTTTGTTTCCTTATTTTGATCACTGTAAAATCATAATTTAAACAAGTGATAGTTTAGCCATTAAGTCCCAAGTTTTCAATTCTTCACGTCATTGTCATTAATACAAGTGCACTAAAATGGATTGTGAGTCATAATCTAGAGCTGTATATATTAACTAGTTCATATTAGTTGTTATATTTTAAAATGATTATACCTTTATAATTATTTTATGCAACTATATTGTATTTTGCATTTATAGGTGTTCCACATCTGGGGCTGTGGGATAAAAATGGGTTAAAAAAATCCAATGACTCTTAATGGCTTATATTGAAATCAAGCAATGATGTTCCTCTGCCATTTTCAGACACATGCAGAGTTTTGTAAATACTTTTTATTTTATGTCATTTTGGTCATGACACTTGTAGGGTCACAGCTGACTCACTGATAACTGGCTTGGAAGGCTCAGTAAAGACTTCTTTTATCACATGGTCACTGGAAAGACCATGCACATTATCAAGGTAGTTTATGATCTATAGCATTGCCATGTGCACTGAATTAGTGAATACTGGATCATTGTTCTTGAGGGAAGATGGGTAAATTCTTGTGAGCTTCTTATCAAAATGTTTTTATCAAATGAAAAGTGTATAACTGTGATTTACAGCTCTTGTTTACATACTCCTTCCTTACTACTAAACCTCACATCCAAGAACAAAGCTTATGTAATGCACGTCTTCTCTGTAAGGCAGACACAGTCTTTGGAACACAAGGAGCATTTCGGCACTGTGCTGAGACTATTTCAAACAGCAAAATCACTATCAGAAGACACAAAAATGCAGAGGAAGTGCTACTAAGAAGACAACAAAAAGTATACATATCTCCATTGTAGGATTGAACCAAGAACTCAGCTGGGATCATGGACTTGGAGCAATTCAAAAATTTTTAGTGCTTTGAGCATGTTTGTGAGTGACTGAAAAACACCATGGGTATTGAGTTTTGGGTTACAGATTAATTTTAATTAGTGGGCAAATTCACATACCTTGAATCCAGAACAATAAGCTTCAACTGCATGTCATTAAAGGACAGTAGCTGAGGGGAACCCCTTCTGCCTTGATTGTTCTGAATCTCACTGATCAACCAAGTCTGCAATTCATTCCCTGACCTATTTCTCATGCACTTGGATGGTAATGAAAAAACATTGCTGAGCAGGCAATGGGAATGGTGGACTAAGTTGTGAATTCACTGATGTTGTCCAGTGTTTCAATCTTATATTGAGCTGATAGATGGAATATTCCTGGACAGAGTCACATGGCATGTTCCTGATGGTGCAGGAAAACTCTGTGCTCTTGCGAATCAGTCCAGTGTCTCTGAGTGAAGTGGCCCCTGCACCCGTACCTGGTTGAGACTGTCATTAAAGGGGTTGTGCTGATGGTAATCCAGGACCAGTACCTGCTGAATATTCTGTTACTATGAGCTCTTTGAAGGCAGGGGTCCTGTCTTGCCCATCGCCCTCATTCCCAACCCTGGCAAGTGGGAAATGCTCACTAAATATTGAGTACGTGGAAAGCATTCAGATGTCCTCAGTGACATGTTGACCATTTTAGGATTTCTCACTGAACATGAGCCACATGCACAGCAGCATAAGGTCCTATGGGAGATCCAGAATTATAAGTGATAGTCCCTATAATGAAGAAGATCATAGGTCTGGAGTTAGACCTGTGTTTGTGCCTGGTGGATTCCTTGATCAAAACACTTAACCTCTCTGTGACTTAGTTACCCTTATCAGTGGTGTGGCAATATCACTGGCGCTACCACATGGATAGGTTATGAGGATTCATGTGATAGTGCTTATAAAGAATTTAGCTTAATATCTCAAATTGTATTGTTTCAGTAAACATCAGACATTGACTCTTATCTCATTAGATTTTTCAACTCCATGGATGTAAGTATTCATTAAATTGTGAAGTGTCCACCATAAGATCCAGTGCCTGAAGGATAACTCAGGGAAGAGGGGATGGGAAAGACTTCTTGGAGGAAGAAGTCCCCTGATGTGGTTTTTAGGGGCAGCTCTGATTTTTCTGGAGTGCACAGGTGTCCAGGAGAAACTAAGGACAAGAGTGGAGGCACAATTGCAAGACTACCCCTGACATGCAGGGGAGGGTGGCTTGCCTATCATGCACAGAGCAGAACATGCTGGAGAGTGGGTTGGGACTTTGTGATGGAGACTTGGAGGCTGTTGGCTGGGTGGAGGCATCAACCTGCTCCTGAGCTGCTCTAAGCTCCACTAGAACTCACAGGTTATTTCCTTTGGCCAAAAGTGCAGCATGAATTCATCTCTTCAGAATTTGGAGAGTTCTCTTTCCTTAAAAGTTATTTTTGAAGTTGCCATCTGGATATGGTGTGCCCAGCAAATTCAGAAGGATAGTTCAGCTAGCTTAGGGATCATTCCTTTTTGTACATCCCTCCCTGAAATGCCCTGTTTTCACTGTGCAGGCTGAAGAGGAGGTGCAGAAAGAGGCTCACAATGGGGGTCAACAAGACACTGCGTGCCAGGAGGACCCTCTGCTGCTCATGACTGTGTTTGGGCTCTGGGCGCATTCCTGCCTCTGCTGAGTACGTCAACAGCCTCGACCTCTGAGTCCCAGGATTCACATTCATATCACCCAAAGCACCGATACGTGTCCATCAGCTTCCTTTATGGACATTTTCTTTCAGCGCTGGCTGCTTGCAGTGTGCTTGGGGTTGGTATTCTTGAAATGGGGAAATCCATCACTGTGGCTGGAACGTACTTCCTGTCTACCTTTGTGTACTTTATGTATGGATCCTTTCTCACAGTGGCTCAGGCTACCCACCAAGTTTCTGACTGTGTCATTTGTCACTGCAAAAGGCCAGTGTGTGCATGGCTTTATTTTTTTAAGATTGGTTTGTTTCTTTCAGGTCAGCAAGAGGGAATATCAATCTGAGGAGTGAATACCTCCTATACGTCACTATAACCATTCCTCCCAGGGACGTGGAATGTTAAGCCTTAGGAAGAAGTGAAGGGATCCCTTAGTTTATCGCTCAGCCTCTGTGCAGGATCAGCAACAGGGAATCCATGAGGCAGGGCTGGGCTGAGAGCCCATCTGGGCACCAGGCTCTGTGCTCGGGGCTGGGGACACGGGTACTCAAGAAATGATTTACAAACTGGGCTCCCGTCACGGGGGAGAGGTGGGATTTGTAAACCACCCAAATTAATGATCCCAGTAGAGGACAGGAAGTGCTTCAGCGGCAGTGGGTATGGCAGAGGTGGCAGCCCTGCTCACAGTTCATGGATGTATTAATTGCCTTTTTTTGCTGTAACAGGGTTACAAAAACATTTTTCACTCATCTTTTTCATTTAGCCGAGCGTGTCTCCATCTTTCATATTGTAATGATCGAGAGCTGGAGGACAGATCTGTTTTCTTCACTCTGATCCTTTAGTGTTAAAAGCCATGAATGAAAATTAGGTTCCACAATCTAGCTATTGTGACTAGATGCCTTTCAACAGACAAATGAATAAAGAAACTGTGGTATGTATACAAAATGGAATATTATTCAGCCATAAATAAGAATAATATTATGGTATTTGCAGATAAATGGATGGAACTAGAGAATATCATGCTGAGTGAAATAATCCAATCCCAAAAAACCAAAGGCTGAATGTTTTCCCTGATAAGTGGATGATGATACATAATGGTGGTGAGGGGGTAGGGGATGAGAGAAGAATGGAAGAACTTTAGATTACGTGGAGGGAAATGAGAGGGAGTATGAAAGATGGTGGAATGAGATAGACATCATTACCCTATGTACATGTATAATTACATGAATGGTGTGAATCTACATGGTGCACAACCATAGAAATGAAAAGATGTACCCCATTTGTGTACAATGAATCAAAATGCATGCTGTAAAAATAAAAAAAATTAAAGAAAAAGAAACTGAAAATTAATTATTAAAAAAAAGAAAATAAGGTCATTTTAGAATTTCTTAATAATAATGATTCTGTGAGTTTGGACAGAATTTTATTTCCCCCTCACCCCAAGTCACTTTTCTTCTTGGTGGCTCCTGCTAGGGACTCAAGCATTGCTCCTGTCGGTGGAGAAGGAAAGAAAACTGGAGGTAGATCAGCCCCTAGCCAAATGCTCTGCACAGCCATTCAGGCCTGGGTAAATGAGGATTTGGTAAAACTCAAGCAAATGCAAATAAGTCTCACAGGAGAGAAGGGCTATAAGAAGCCAGCCAGACTCAGTGTTCAGAACCACCTGGTTAGAAATTTCTCTTCTGACTCTTACCAGTTCTGTGGTATTGGGGCAATTTCTCCAACTTTTATAAAATTTCATGCTCTCATCCATGAAGTAGAACAATAATATATATTTTATCCATTTACTTCAAAGATTTCATGTCAACATATCAGCAAAGCATTTAATACACTGGCAGGGAACAGTAAATGCTCAATTAAAAGTAGCAGGCCACATAGGCCTTGGGAAGCCTGGCTCAGGGTCTGGTGCTCTGGACTCTGCTGCAGTTTCTCTTGTCATGGTTGCCACTGAGATATGGAGACTGCTGGCATGGCTGAAGTCGAGGCAGAGGGAGGGGCTTAGGGTTTGGGGTACCATTGTGCAACAGGCAGAAGAAACTCTTGATGGGGCTGAACTACTGTTCATGTGGCATGATGTTGGTCGACTCAAAACCCACGAGCTTCTATTTATTCAGTAGAGATGCTTTTCTTATGAGTTTTATAAGGACGAAACAAGATCAAGACTGTAAGGTGCTAGGTGTAATGGTGCATGCCTGCAATCCCAGGAACTTGGGAGGCTGAGGCAGGAGGATCACAAGTTCAAGGTCAGCCTCAGCAACTTCAACCTTATTTCAAAATAAAAATAAAGAGGCCTGGGATGTTGCTCAGTGGTAGAGCCCTGCTGGGTTCAATCCTTACTACCACAAAGAAGAGGAAAAGCTGTAAGTTGCTGGGCACTACTGGGCCCATTCGGTGCACTCAGGGAAGGTAGTTGCAGTAGTTTTTCCCACTGTCTTTAGTTCTTCAATTCTCCCCTTCCTTGACTCTTAACAACAGCGCTGATGTCATTCCAGGCTTATGTAAAATAGGGAGTCAGCTTTAAACCGATTCTTGGGGGTGATGTAAGAGGATGCTAACTAGAATTTCAAGTCCAGATACTCCAGAGCTGTCCTGCTGAGAATCTTACCTGTTCCCCCCAGAGGACCTGTTAGTGCCTTGGCTGTATGTGTCCGTCTCTGCACCCAGTCAGGCCCTCCCTCCTGGGGAGCAATGTTTAGTACCAAAACCCACTTCATGTTCTTCTGTCCTGTGGCCTTTTCACCCACTGCCTGGTGCTACCTGGCATGTGGCTTTGATTGACAAGATTACTAATCAGTGGAAATCATATATTCATAATTAGTCCCTGTGAGGCCTGCTGGCTGCTTGTGCCCAGGTAAGCTCCTACCTGCTGCAGACTGTTTCTACCAACTGTCACCTCCCCAGGAGGGACCCGTGGGTCTGGCACCCACAGCTGTTGCTAAGAATTGCTTTTGAATTTTTCCTGATCTTCCTTTTTTGGTGCTTGGCTGCTTGGAATCTTTGCTTGATTAAAAGCTACAGTTATTAACTTCAGATCTAAATGGATCCCAGGAAGGACACTGCTTTCTCCTCCTTGATCACACACTGCCCCTTCCTCTTCTGTAGTTCCTTCCCTCATGTCCTCCCACCTCCAAATCCCCGTGGCAAGGTCCAGGTGAAACTTCAAAGGCACTTCTGAATAAAAGAAACACTGCAGGACATCAATAATTTGCCAGGCAAAGTTTTAGCAGGTGCAGGGGCCTTTCCCTGTTTGTCTTGCTCAAGACAGTGAGAACAGCGCCTTTGGAGGTGGCACCTTGCCCACCCACACTGACCACGTTGGCCACCGAAGGTTGGTGAATGTTCAACCCTTGACCTGCACGTGGCTCTGCTGGTTCAGTAACCGCCAAGGTGATTGCTACTCACTGAGCCTGTGCTGTTGACTAGACACTTTGCAAGGGCTTTCTGTTCTTCTTATTTGATTCCTGCAGTGTCCTTGGGAGTGGGATGCTAACTGCTCTGTTTGTGATAGAGGAGGAGCCACTGTATACAGAAGTGCAGTCCCTTGCTCAGATCCCTGGCCTAGAAGGTGGTAGATGTGAGACTTGAGCCAGGGTCTCAAATCTCTGGGCTGGTGGCTATTACACCACACCGTGCTCTGTTTTAAGGATGATCTGGAGATTTGGGGAACTGGTGTGACTAAGAGGAGGTAGCAGTGTCCTTAAAGACAGGGCAATCCCCTTGGAGGAAGAGACCTAGGAGATGGGTCATTTCTAGTTCTTTGGTTAAATGGAGATGTGGGTGTGAACTTCCTTTGAACCCTAGATGGGGCCAGCGGAGGATCCTACTGAAAGACTGGCACAAAGATTCTGGCTCCTTTCCTGGGAAAGTGGAAAAAAGAGGGAAGAGGGGAAAGGTGTGTGTGGGGGAGGAGTTCAGATTCCAGAAAATGGGGTAAAAGATTTTGGGGGGATTATAAATCTCAGTAGGACTCAGGTTTCAACAACATCTTTATTGTTCATTTCCTGAAACTGTTTCATCTTGCCTGTTGGCATGAAGAAGAACTTCATGTTTACATGAAGTTAGTTATGTGATAATTCTGTGTGGCTCCATTAGTTCCATTTGTATTAGCCAAAATACTTCAACTAGGTGAAATGATAGTTTTCCAACCCAAATGTTGTCACAGCGTGTTTGTTAACCTTGAGGAACAGATGTCAAAATGGTAGGTTTGCATGACTCAAGTTAGGAAGCAAGGGTAGTGGAAAGCAGGATCACTCAGGGGATGTCCCCTTCCTGCCTCCTCTCCTGGATGAGGTCACATAAGCAAACTTCATGTCCATTTGGTACTCACCTGTTTTTATTTTTCCTCTAAAATTTCTAGAAAAATATGAGGTTCAAAGGATCCCCATTGACTTCCGAGAACAGGTTTACCAGCCAACAGAGGAGGTGGTTGTGGCTGCTAACTTCAGAGGCCTGCTGTGAACTGTGCTGTCCTTCTGGACAGCATCCCAGTCTCCCATAGCTCCAGGAGTCCCACTCACTTGGACGGTGACGTCCCGACTCAGGCACTGTGGACACCTGGATTCCTATTGAGCTGTTTCCTGAATGGAAGCAATTTCCCTTGCACCTCTTTGCACTGGAAGTCAATGCAAGTGTTCTGAGGGGCAGTGGTATTGGGGTGGGTGCAGTGTGCACACCCCGGGCCCCAACACTCTGTTGCCTCATCCTGTGGTATTGCAATGTCTGCATTTATGGCCTTGTTTTCCCACTTGTTTTCTGGAGAGCCAGGCCCAGGAGATGGCCACTGGAGGAGGACCTGTTATTTTCATGGCAGGAGGACATGGGCTTAATGGGTTTGGGGTGAGAGTCAGGTTTTTTCAATGGCTTGTTGTCTTAAGACCAGGAAGCTGTGTCCACATGGCTATCCCCATGCATCTGGATGAGCTCTGGCCTAGTGAAGTCTGGAGCATCCACAGCCTGTTGGTAGAGGTAAAGGAATAGCTCAGAGGGAGTGGAAAACATGTCAGAATTCCATGAGCTCAATTTGATGTGGACTGGTACCTCCAAGAACCCCCTTTAGCTTTCAAATGACTCGGAGAACATTTACAATCAAGCTCTTTTTTAAAAAAAGAAATTGATTTGTAGATTGTCACAATACCTTTATTTTGTTTATTTATTTATATGTGGTCCTGAGGATCTAACCCAGTGCCTCACACATGCTAGACAAGTGCTCTACCACTGAGCCATGACCCCAGCCCACAATCAAGCTCTTGTCAGTAATTAAAGCCATGGTGTGAATGAATTCATCAAGCTAGCATCCTGTCTGCTAGCTACTTAGAACAACTGCACAGAGGTTACATGCCTGGGAGTCTGAATTGTGAGGAGAGAGCAGCAGAGGTGAGGGAGGTGTGCTGGCAGAGGAGGGAGGGGCTGGGGAAAGATAGGCATTGAGCAAGCAAAGGAATGTGGCCCACTTTGTGACTTGAGGAGGATCCACTCTGCTAGACAGGAAACATTGACAATTTCTAAGCTGCCAAACCTTCCAGGTTGTGTGCAGGTATGCCTGGGCCCCAGCCTAATGCCAGTCCACTGTTATGAGTCCCTTGCAAAAGTTTCCTGGGTGAATTCACAGCAGTCGTCAACATTAGCCTTCTTAGATAATGAAAAGACATAGTAGCCAAAGGTGATTCATTTCCTCACGAGGAGCCACCAAGCCTGCCATTGTTCACAGTTTGAAGGAAACTTGGTTAACTGAGGGTCAAGAGGACCTCCTCCTGGAGATCTGCACAAATCTGACCACAGGGTTAAGACCCCATTGCTTTCTTCATGTTTCCTGATCACCCGTGTAGTAATGGTATGTGGCAAGTAGGAAATGCAAGCTTCTGGTCTGGAGGAGAGAAGGTGTTGGGGTGGAAACTTGGGAATTTTTTTTCAGAAGATATAGCATGAAGACTGTGTGTAAAGGCCAGAGCGGAGTGAGTAGAAGCCGACATCTTGTTTGGTAGGTGGTCTACAGTGAAAGGGAGAGGGACAGACTCTCTAGACTGCAGAAAACCATGAGGCTGGTGGTTGAAGAGATGAAGCTTAGAAGCTCTGCCCCTCAGGGACCAGGTGGGTGGGATCCTGTCTAGATGTGCCGGGACCATGATTGTGTGATTGGACCTTAAACATTCCCTGGAGTTCATGTGTTGAGGGCTTGGTCCTCAGTGCTGTGCTGTTTGCGTGGGGACTTTGGGCAGTGACTGGATCATGGGACTCTGACCTCATGAATGGATTAGCTCATTTATGGATTCATAACTTAGTGGCTATGGGAAAATGGAAATCACGGGAGGGAGGGCCGAGCTGGAGGAGGTGGATCTCTGGGGGTACTCCCTGGGAGGGTATCTTTTGTCCCCTGCTCCCTGTCCCCCCTTGTTTTCCAGCCTCCATGAAGTGAGAAGCTTTATACTACTCTGGGCTTCTCACCATGATGTTAAACCTTACCTCAAGCCCAAAGTGACATGACCAAGTGACCATGGGCTGAAAAGTCTGAAACCATGAATCAAGGTAAACCTTTCCTCTTTTAGGCTTGATTTTTCTCAGATATTTGATCACAGTTACAGAAAGCTGATAACACAGTGATCATCTTGACAGGGGCAGGGATATGGCTAACAGCCTCTGAAATCATCATCTGAATTTAGAAAAATTGCTTTCAGGGCTGGGGTTAAAGCTCAGTGGTAGAGCCCTTGCCTAGCCCGTGTGAGGCACTGGGTTTGATCTTCAGCACCACATAAAAATAAATTAATGAATAAAATAAAGGCATTGTGTCCATCTACAATTAAAAATATTAAAATAAAATTCGCTTCCACTCACATTCCTTTGGGGACAGTCACATGGCCCAGTATCCTCACTCTCAGCAGAACAAGAGACATATCCTCTGAAATACCCCAAAGTTTCATCAGAGATCTCCTGAGTGATTGTTCTATGGGCATTTATATTGACCTGATCATGGTGGTGGAAACCTGGGACTTCTGACTAGTATTCCAAGAAGAGAGTCTGTAAGATAAAGAATCCAACAGGGAAGTAAGTAAAGCTGAGTGAACAATAGAAATTAAATTCTAAGAGATACTTTGAGGTGCTGGGTCCAGCTGTGCCTGAAGGCAGCCTGAGCTTCTGCCTTACGGGAAATGATATGACCTATTTTTTTCTTCTTTCTTCAGGCCAGTGTGCATTGGTTGTCTGTCATTTGTTAGCTACAAGTTTCTTTACTAATAGAGTAATGGCAAGTGTTACTTCACTTCTGAATTCTCAGATACTTATTCTTGGAGCACCTGCTCTACTTTTCTGATTTAGCACATGTACTGTTCCTTCTGCTTCTCTCTTCCCATCTTCCTCTCCTTTCTCTTCTACCTACTAGCCCAAATCTCATTTCTAATTCGGTTTATCTTTGGTTACCACCTCTTTGGAAAAGTCACTCCTCTATGCTCAGCCCGAATCAATCTTTTTCTCCAGTGTTCAGTAATGAACTTGAACATTTGTTGGAACATTTGTAATATTCTATCTTGGGGTTAGTCGATGCACAGCAGCACTTATTGCATACTGGAGGCTCTATATTCCTATAGGCATAAATTATTTTATTTTTTAAATAACCCTATAGAGTAGATGATTTCTATTGTATACAGAAAGAAGGAGCACTGTTAGAACAACTGGTGATTTATTTCCCTTAGGTAACAGAGCCAGAAGCTGGAATTTGGAACCCAGGAGATCTGGCTGCAGAGCTTTCACTGCTTGTTACTTGGAGACCTCTGAGACAGGATCCTGTCTCTGAGAAAGCCTGGAGTCAGACTGAGGAGCATACCTGGCAAGCACACAGGTTTGTTGAGCACGCCGTCTGAGTGCTAACTTCATTCCTGGCTTCACCTTATGCTTCTTGTTCACATTTAATTTCTTGTCTGATATTTTTTTCCACCAAGTTATTCAAAGTTTCACTTTAATCCATTTATAGCATTGCATTTTTATAATCCACCATCATCCTTTTTGGGTGGGGAAATAAATACATGCATGAAAGTAAAATTAAGTGGTAGATTGAAAGTTCCTTAAGGGTAAGGGCCAACTTCATTTATCTTATTTTCTGCCCGACCTAACTCTAGAACTCAAGAAATTATTTCTTGAACTGACTTGAAGTGCAATCCTCAGATTTTTGAGGAATGAAAGCAATAGGCATCAGGAAATATTCTGTGGTGTGACTTATCCGAAATTTCTATAGGGCAGGCATGGGCTGCTGGGGGTGGCCCCTGCTCTTCTCTGTACCATAGAGAATAAATAAAACATTTTGCTGTGGCAGAAAATAATTCCCTTTTATGTCCTTCTTTCTGGAGTGCTAAAAGTCTTACCTGTAGTGACATTCTGAATTCCTTGTGGAGACTCAAAAAAGTGAGTGAAAAACTATTTTTGAGTCTTTCAGTTACCCAGGAAAAAACTAAGGTGCTAACTGGCAAGAATGGCTGGAGGTGTTCTTCATTATGGCTCTTCAAGTTTGTAAGTTGTTGGTGTGAAGATGCAGAATGCAGTGGGAGTCACCCCCTCTGCTTGTTCCTTGCTGTAACCTCCTTGGAGAAGAATTTGGAATTTGTTTCCTTCTGTTGTTAAGCATTTCTTGGAAGGAGCAGACCCAACTTGGGTTGAAATGCTTGTGTTAATGCTCATTTACAGCTGGAGTTAGGAAAGCTGCCATGTTTGTTGGGCTCTAGGAGAAAGTGGTGGGAACCCTGGAGAGGAAGCCATGCACAGACACAGATGGTGCCTTCCTGAGTTGCTTTGTTCTCTAAGAACCCCTTCCACCTTTTCCTCATCTCTCTCTGACATGATTCCCCTGGTCTAGCACTTTCCAAAGTCCTGAAGGCATTCCTTTTTATCCAAACATATTTCCCAAATGTCTGCCATATATTAGACACTGGGAGAGATCCTGGGGCATTTAGGAGACATAGGAAAGGTGTTCTGTTGAGCAAATTTGTCACCTGGGCCATGATCATTGCTAGTGTTTTGAACACATTTGGTTGACAGGGATCAGTAAACACCAAAATAGCTACACAGAGTAATTTGTATGGGGAGTGTTAGCTTATTACGTATGTATACCTGGTGAAGACAGAAGAATGTGGTGACCCACTTAAAAGTTGTTCTCTCATACTCAACTTTTGAAAAACACATTGTTCTCTGTCTTCAGTTCATGCAGAATGTCAGACAAGAGTTGGCTAAAATGCAGGTACAACTTTTATCAATACTCAGGCACTATGGACTGGGCTATCACTCATGGTTGTGCAGCTTTGTAGTTCTATAAACAATTTATCAAGCTGTCTTCTCTTTATATTTATTCATTGCCCTCTGTCTCTCAGTCCTAGTCTTTCCTCTCCATGACCCTGGAGGAAAGAATTTCCTCCTCTTTTGAGCCTCCTATGTGGAGGAGCAGAGATAAATCCAAATGTGAACATGAGCTGATCAATGGGTTGAATAACAGCCCATTCAACACTCAGACCAAAACGTATGATGTCTCCTTTGACATGGATGAAGAGAAGCTGTAACACCACATGGAGAAACATTTGTACCCTCTGACTAAAACCAAGAGTTTTTGTGCATGGTGACTTGCAAGTGGAAGATGATAACCTCCATTCTTCTCAAAAGATGTTCTTTATTAAATAATAACTATATAAGCCCTAGTCACATAATAATCCAGGCACAATGTTAGTTTGTTGGTCAAATCATCATTCTGGCAGGAAAAGGGTGGGACATGCCAATAGGGTAATGCAGTTGAGCTTCAACAGAGGGAAGGTGTGGGGAAGCCCACTAGGGCCAGTGAGCACTTCAGGGTTAGCAGTGGTTGGGGGAGATGATGCACATAGCCCTGAAAGTTCAGGAAGGAGTTTCTGGAATGTGGAGAAAGGAGCTATGGCCTTTGGTAGGGAGATGCAGCAAGAGGAAATCCAGAAAATACTCTGACCTCAGGTGTCTTGTTGGTGCCTTTGATTGATTCCACTTATTAGAAGCTGGAGGACAAGGGATTCTGTTAATTCAATTGATAAAGCCATCCTCTCAGACACAGCAAGGTAGAAAATAGTTTTGGAGGGACAGATGGAAAAATATCTAGTAGTAGTTTATAGGGAAGCAAAGCAATATGGCAAACTAGCATATTGGGTCATGAGATGATGTGAATTTTAGAACTGACCATACCTCTAAGTGAGAAGATACACATTTTAGCATTTCCCAGTATGTGGGCTTTGGGAAAAACTTCATCCTCTGAGTCTGTTTTTGGCTTGTTAGGGCAAGTGAGTTTAGTTGTTAGTTAAGAAGAGTGCCCTTTGAGGGAATGGGTTGTCATGCAAATCCATCAGCACCACGGCTGACATTTAATCTGACTTGCATTGTGTGGACATAACTGAAGTCATGATGAGGTCCTCACAATCTACCCATGCTTTTGGAAGTATGCAGAAATAAGCCCATGTGGACCTCAGATGAGCGCTTCCATCACTGCTCATGTATGTGTTCGGCAGGTTCTGTCTTTCCTGCTCTGTTCGCGAGAAGGATGCCAAACTGAGCCATGAATAGAGAAGTAAGGGTCGACCACACCCCATGCCTGTCTCCTTCAGGTGCATGTGGGAGGTGGTTTTTGAATATGGAACAATGCATCTTTCTTGGCGCCAGTGGATGGAGGAGAAAGTAGCTGAAAGAATCCTAAGAAACACAGGCTTATGGGTAATGGACTTCCTCAGGTCTGGGAAAACAACCAGTGGGCTGTGTTTCCTCCTGAATTTTTTATTAATTTATTTTTTTGGTTGCCATCTCTTGGCCCTTCAGACAAAACCCTTTATCCAAAACATGGAGAGTCATACTTGTTGCTTCCATGGGCCCTAATCAAGGTCGAATAGCAGGTGATGCTTCCTGCCAGAAACAGGAAACCTCTACCCAGTGACTTCCAATTTCACAATTACATGAAATTATCAATAAAAGCCTTCCTGCAATAAAAGAGTGTGAATTGACCTAGTGAACTGATCTACCTCCTGAGCATATTTGTAATCAACAGTTTTAGAGTATCAAATTCTCTGCACGCTACCTCAGCTTCCTTTTAAGAATCCATATTTCTTGACTCTGGACACTCAGAACAACTACAGAAATCATTCTTTGATTAAACAGACCAACCCCACCCTTTTCTCAAGCATTTGTGAACCTGCATGCACACCAGTGGGAGAAAGGCCTCTTGGGGTTTGTGCTGGTTCCAGAGAAAATTGCTCAGTCTTATTACTATTAATAATAGTAATAGACTCAACCTTTCTAGTTGTGGCAGGAGGTAGATGCAGCTATGAACATTTGCTCTTTTTCATGTTTATTCATCTGAGCACTGGTACCTCCATTGGTAAAGGGTGTATATGAACTCTGGGCACTGGATCAAGTCATTTCCAGGCATTTTCTCATTTAAATTTTAAGTCCAATGAAGTGGATATTATTTCTCACACTTAACAGAATACGGGTTAAGCAACTTGTCAGAAGTCACATCGCTGGCCAGTGATGAGACCAGGGTTTGAAGCTGAGATGGAAATGTCAACTCTCTCAACCACTAATCAACAGGGGAAACTTCTTTTTCTTCAACCTTCCATTTCTAAAAAATTAAAAATGATTTTCCTGATTTATAATGATTGTCTGCTACATACTAGTCATCTACTCTTTCATGGTTTATTTAACAAAGTTTTAACTATCTCTCATGGTGTTTTCATTGCATGAGTTATTTTTTCTATTTAAACATGATCTTACAACAGATTTCTAAGTAAGGTTTACCATTCTTATTTGATAGAAGAAGAAACTGACTCTCAGCAATTGCCTCTGAGAAAACTGCTAAGTAATGAGGAATGCTGGATTTGAATCCAGAACTATCTGACTTCAAAGTCTGCTCTACCAGTGGGATTCTACATCATGAATAGCCAGAAGAAATTATACTCCATTATATATGATGTATCAAAGTGCATTCTACTGTCAGGTATAACTAATGAAAACAAATAAAAAACAAAGTCTGTGCTCTTTAGGTCACATTGAAAAAACAAAACAACAAAAACTAGAACTGGGAGTGGAACTCAAACTAGTTTCTCCCTGGTCCTCTTTCCACTAACTATAGGGATTGCTTGCTTTTTTCCTGAGTCATGAATCATAGTCCTGGGAAAGCTAGAGGAGGTATTGTGGGCCTTCTTCAAAAGTATTACCTGTGCAGTGATTTTTAGTCAGCATTTTCCACTGCTGTGGCAAAGACCTGACAAGAACAATTTTAAAGGAGCAAAAGTTGGTTTAGCACTCAGGATGTCAAAGGTCTCAGTCCATAGATGGCCGACTGTATTGCTCTGGGCCTGAGATGAGGCAGAAGATTATGGTAGAAAGGTGTGGTAGAGGAAACCAGATCAGGACATGGCAGCAGGAAGCAGACAGAGCTCCCCTCATCATGGACAAAATACAAACTCTGAAGACATGCCCCTAATGACCCACCTCCTGCAGCCTCAACCTACCTGCCTACAGTTACCAGTTAATTCCTACTAGAGGATTAGTGCACTGACTAGGTTAAGGCTCTCCTAACCCAATCATTTCTCCTTCAAACCTTCTTTCATTGTCTCACACATGGGCTTTGGGGGACACCTCACAATCAAACCATGACAGTGATACAATGGAGTGACAAGGATATAGGGCTGTGTGTCCTACATTCACTATAAAGGGGCCCATGAGATTTCTCTGACTGGAAAAATGGGGTGTGGACTGGTAGTGGGGAGAGATGGCCAAAGAGTTGAAAAGAAATGTCAAAAAATAACAAGAGTGGGAATGAAGTGTCTAGAAATATGCAGGCTGGTGGCTGACACTGAGTCAGTCAAGGAATCCGGTTCAGGGTGTTGGAGGTTAGGTCAAGCAAGTGGTTATTTTTCATGGTTCCATTGGGGGGCCAGAAATAAAAACTTCATCATTATCCAAACACAACACTAACATGAAGAGGTAAAGTAATTTATCCTTAAATAAGAGGCTGACCATACTATAGAGATACAGCCACATCAATGTTCATAGCTGCTCAATTCACAATAGCCAGATTGTGGAACCAACCTATATGTCCTTCAATTGATGAATGGATAAAGAAACTGTGGTATATATATACAATGGAATATTACTCAGCCATAAAGAATGATAAAATTCTGGCATTTGCAGGCAAATGGATGAAATTGGAGGATATCATGCTAAGTGCGATAAGCCAATCTCAAAAAAACCAAAGGATGAATGATCTAGCTGATAAGCTGATGATGACACATAATGGGGGCTGGGAGGGGTTATGGTTAGGGTTAGAGTTAGGGTTAGGGAGGGGGGCAAGAATGGAGGAAGGAAGGACTGTATATAGGGAAATGAAGGGTGGGAGGAGAGGGGGGAAGGGAAAAAGTAACAGAATGAATCAAACAACATTACCCTATGTGAATTTATGATTACACTAATGGTATGCCTTTTCGCCATGTACAGAGAAACAACATGTATCCCATTTGTTTACAATTAAAAAAAATAAGAGGCTGACATATTCAGAATTGTAATTTTAATGTAAGACTAACCTTTGTAAACAGATCAAGTGATATAAATTATTAAGGAGCAGACATTCATCAGATAGATGGTGTCTATTAGTAATTTTATGCATGAAGAGTTCTCTCCTCAAGTACAGTTGTGGCTGCTTCTGCACAGGAGAAAATGAAGAACCCAGTTACCCTTTTGTGACATGTTCGGCTGATTTTAATTAGTATTCCTCCTGTCAAATGAAATGGAAAGATTGAAACATGATCTCCCCTGTGGATGTACATGCACTGTCTCCACCTCCTCCCAGGCTGCTGCAGCAGGAGTGCTCTTGGTTCTCAGGAAATGGAGGGACACATTTCAAGCACCTGGTTTCCCCTTTCTGTAGGGAAAGATCTCTAAATAGGTGGTCAAAGTACAAAATATTTACCACGACTCATCTAGCCTAGGCTGTGTGTCAGGTGGAGGCAGGGGAGAGTCTAAGACATCTCTCATCCTCTTGGAGTTCAGTGCCAAGACCGGAAGATCCCTGAATAGAGTGCAGCCACGCCAGCCCATCTATAGCAGAGCAGGTTTGGGCGAGTTGCTAAACTTCTCTGGGCCTCAGCTGTTTTGTGTGTAAAACAGGGATGACAATAGTGCCCACAGGGCTTGATGCATATTCACTTACACACAGTTTATAAGCACTAGTCAGTGCCATTACTTCTGTTTTGCAGTGTCATGGGGTTGGGGTGGACACACAGCAATCCATCATTTCTTCAGGCGTTCAGGGTTCCTTTTCTCTTGGGAAGCTGTAGGCTGACCATGAGGAGCCCACACCTTTGGCAGAAGAGTTGTTCTTGTGGGGTGATTTGGAAGGAGCTTTTGAAAGGTTTTGGTGCCCAGGAAAATGATATTCTTGCTGTGTCCACAACAAGAACAATTGAAGAAGTCCCCTGGTCTTCCCAGATGGAGACTGGGAAGTCAATGGGTGCCTGGTCCCTAGGGGCTAGGAGTTCCTGATTTCTCAGGGAAGTTTGGTGATCCATTTTTATGATAGTGACTCCATAGCTGTCAGGTGGCTCCTCCAGGTTGAGTCTCTTCAAAACACTAGACTTCTTGATGTCCTCATCCCTAGGCCCTCCCCCTGTCTTTACTCAATTCACTCCATTGTTTTGCGATCACTAGCTATAGCAATGTCTCTTTCAAATCTGTTTCTCTTGGGCATTGAATTTGTTCCTAGCGCTTCAGTTTTTAGATGTTTGAGCATCAAAAGAGCCTGACTTCTATGACTCAGAAGATGTGTTACAGAAGCTCAGAAACAGCTTCTCTGCTCTTCTGCCCTATTGGCCATGTGTGAAGAATTGCCGGGTGGGATGCTTTCTGTTTCTACCTCAAAATTCTATCCTGAGAAGTGACTTTCCTCCTCTTCCATTCATCTTGATGATAATGGTGCCCACTTGAACAGAAAAGTAAGCAGGTTTAGACAAGTGGATACTGTGTTGGAGCATTCCAGGAGAGGTGTTGAGACTGGTTTAGGAGCACAAGTATTGGTAACTCCTCTGAAAGGTAAAGGGAGAGGAAGTCAATTGATCAGGGATAACTCTCCAAACAAGATGCCCAGTTGACACATATGGAAGAAAGGGAGGGAGCAGGTGCTTGGTGAGTGATAGCCTCAGACCACCATGCACATCTGACAAATGTGGCACTCCAGAGCAAAGAATCCACGGGAGGACTCCTGTGTTGAGTGGAAAGGACAAGGATCTAGTACCCAAGCCACATTTAGTCATTGCCTTGGGGCTGCCAGCTCAAAGTTCAAATGCATATGGAGGTGCTGGAACCACAGACTGTCAGCCAACTGCTTTCCTTGCAACTGAGTGTCCAGCTCTTTCTGGGAGGAGGATCCTTGTGGCTCACATATGTGCCCGTGGCCATGCAAGCATCATGAAGGAGAAGTACCCAGGTCTGCAGCTAGAACCCAGTGTCTCATTCATGGTCTACCTAGATATTCCTGAGACGGACTACTGCCAGATGTTACATAATTAAGCATGAAATTCCATAGCATAGACACAAATAAATTAGATGAATTACTTAACCAGATACAGTCTCCTTTGGAAGTTTTGCCACCCAGAGACCAATAAACCAAGTCAAAAGGAGTCACCGTACCTACAGCTATGATTACTTAATTTTTCCAACTTCTCTGATAATGCCATATTCATGCCGCACTACCTGTCTTGGGATTTTTATACCATTGATCAAAAAGATTCTGTTCAAGCAGGTATTGTTCAGTTGTGAGGTTTGCTGGAAGGTCTGAGGCCGTAGAGCTATCTATGTATGTTGGAATGTGCTTCCTCCTAATCATTTGACCAGAGTTCATTTGAGAGTAGATGGTTCCTGAGAAAGACTGGCCATGACCTGGTCAGTAGCTGAGGTACAGCTTTTTTACAAGGTCACTGAGGAGGGGCTGTGTCAGAAGGTGGCAAGGCTTTGCGGCAGAGCTGCAGTTTCATTCTAACCTGCCCATCTGTTGCCACCCAAAGTTTCACATTACTCAAATTGAGGTCAAATCTTCATAGTGTCAATGTGTGGGAGGGGATATTCAGAAATCCTTGTATCCCTACATTTTGATAAAAATAGTGATAATTCCCCCACCCCATTACTGCTTGGAGTCAAAATTTTCTTTTGCTGACATTTGCTGGGAAGCTTTTCAGTAAGGCTTTTTGTGAGAAGGGTATTATTCTCATAGTTCTATAGAAGTTTAAATTTTATTAATACTACTGATAAAAATGGTGATGGTTAATATTTTTTTTCTTTTTGCTGGGCAAGGAACTGTACTAAGTGTATTTTATTCCATTTAACACTTCAAAACACTTCAGATGTAGGCAATTTGCCAGAGGCTCAGGAACTCCTTGATGAAGGAATAAGAAGTAGCAGATGAAGAAATGAGACTTGTGGGTTTAAATAATTTGTTTCAAATTGCATCAATGGGAAATCAAAAGGGTGGAGTGAAGACCCAATTCTTGATGATTTTGAAGCCTATTTAATTCCTTACACTCTGCGTCTTCTCTCCTATCTCATTGCATCTGGCAAAAAGCATACAGTCTTATCATGTCATTTTATCGTGCGCAACCTGAGACTTGGTGACTGGTAGTCTGCATTAGAACTTCTGGATCTAAGCTCTTTCCCTCCATTAAACTGATTGAGCCAAGTGATGCTCACAGCTGGAGTGTGCCTTCGATGCTCCTTGTGAGTACCAAGAGGTCTTTTAGTTCTCTGAGCCTGGCACGCTCTCCTTGCTTTCACTCCATTTCAAGATTGCTACTTCTTATTCCTTCATCAAGGAGTTCCTGAGCCTCTGGCAAATTGCTAGGAAACTGAACAAATAGAGAAAATTGCACACATGAGGTATCTATGTCAAACTGTCCTCCTAGATTTTTTTAATTTCCAAAGCGTTTAAAATGGAACAGCTGGGGCTCAGCAGGCCACCTGCCCAGGATTTTGAGGGGTGGACAAAAGCATGCTAGCATTAAGAAAATGACTTGGGAAATGACTGAAAAGTGTCAATCAAAACTTCTTGTCTGCCAACACAGGAGATGTTTGACCGGGATCTCCTCCTGCCCTTCCTCCTCTCCATTTTACCAGCCTCATAGACTTTCCTTCTGTGCGTGGTTATTTTTCACTGTAATTTTGGGGAAAAGGAAGTATCAGGAGTTGAATAATGACTTGGGGAAAGACATTTTTATTGCTTAAATGATTCTTTTCAGGGAGACAACTGAAGCCAAAAAGGGATCATTGCAAACCTAAAGAAAGCTTGAGAAAATTTACACCCTTTAAGATATTTGAGGCCTTCAGAACTATTTTGAGTGAAAAGACTCTTTTGGGCTTGTGGAAAGTCCTGTTTCTTGAGCGGAGCTAGACTCCAGTCAGCTGGCGTGAAGTCTAGGCTTAACAGCTACCTGCTACCAGCGGGGCAGGTGACTTCACCTCCCTGTGCCTTCAATCCTCATCTAAAAAGGGAGGTGGGGACAATACCTGTAAATAACCACCTACCTCCACAGTGTTTTTGTGACCATTAACTGGGGTGTGTTGAAGTACTTATATTGATTAGGATGTTCTCAGTTGAAAATGACCCAAAACTGGAGTCAAACCAGCGTAAGTGAAAAGTTATTTATTGCTCACCAAAATGCAAAAATTCAGGAGTGGGGTTAGATTCAGGGCTCAAACAATATTATGGGAACTTTGTGACAAAGTAGAAGCAGTAGTTCAGATGCCTATTTTTGTTCTGGGAAAATTGGGTCATTGGCTTTGATGGATCCTCTTGTCCATCTCTGAACCAATATTGAGGCCTTTGCTGGATCGTATGTGATGCTCGAGTTGGCCCATATGTGGGTCTTACGATTCACCTCCAGGAGCTGAGGTTGGGTTCAGGTGTGAGAGAACCATGGGGTCTGAAACTGTACACACACGGTCACCCACTGGAATTGTGGCAGGTCACCAGAGGAGGTAACCGGAAGGTCCCGTGAGTGGCAGCTGGTGCTGTGATCACCATCATGATCGGTTGCCCAAGGAGGGTCCTGAAAGCAAGTACCTCTGTGACATTTGATTAATGGTTACCTTCCATTCTGGGAATTAAGAGATCAGAATTTGCACCTTCCCTGGAAGCCAGCTATTCATCAACCCCCTTCCTGTTGCCCTCTTCATTTTCTGGAGCCCACTGTCTCTGGCCCTTACTGCCTCTCTCATCTCAGGAGTGCCACAGCTCTCAGCATCTGTACCACAAAGCATTCTGGGTGTGAAATCTTAAAAATAACGAAGTGCTGTGAAGCCCTGTGTGTGCCGCTCAGAATGTGACCGTGGTGCTTACTCTGGCATTCTTTTGGATCTCCATGTTCAGAATGTGGGCTCTGAGACAAGACCAATCTTCCTCACTGACCTGAGGTTGGAACCTGGTGCACAGTATGGAAGCTTCTAAGCCTTGGTTTCCTCAATCTGCAAAGGAGGACCACACCACTCACTTCATGAAGCACTGTACAGAAAGTGTGCACTGAGTTCTAACCTCACCACCCTTATCTTCTTGTAAGCAACGATTGGTGGGAGTAGACACCCACCCCGCCATCTTTGCCCCCAGCTTTCCTCCTTTGCACATCAGTTAGTTTTATTATATTTTAAGACCAATAGCAAGAATCAACAGATACACAGAAATGACATTACAACTTTATAGTACAATTAAAGGTTTGACTTTAAGTTCAGAGTTCAGAGTTTAATTAAGTTCAGACTTTTTAAAGTTTCAAGGTCTCTTCTAGAACAGAGGTTCTCTAAGACACGACATCAGGAAATTTCTGCCACATTGACTTGGTCCTTGTCCTGGTGCCTCATTCCTTCTCCCACCTCTGTGAACAATGAGCCTAACCCTGCACCTTGGAAGTGGGTGGAGGAGAAGTGGTGACAAATATGGGAGTCATTTGTCCACCCTGTGCTGTGGAGCAAAACAAGGAGTGATACATTACAAGAGCCACAAATGTTCCTTCCCTGGAAATGACATAAATATTACATTTTGCTGAAAAATGACACCTGTGCATTGAAGCTATTAAGAATTCTCACAAAAACAGAGAAGCAGAGAGGCCCACTAACCTCCTTTTCATGTAGCCTGGTTTCTGCTGGCAGGACCCAGAATAAATGTACTTGGATGGACACTCACTGCAGGTTTTGGAACCAGTTGGTTATCTCTTGTTCAAGAGATCAAAAATCTTCCCTCCTCCAGTCAAGTGAGGGGGTGGTGTTGGGGGATGGAGCTATTGGCAGTCGGCAGGACCCAGGGCATGCATGCTCATGCATGTATGATTCTGGGAAAAAAGTTATGCTCCTTGGTGAAGACATTTAACAAATTTTTTTTTGTGTGTGTGTGGTACTGGGGATCGAACCCATGGCTTCATGCATGCTAGGCAAGTGCTCTATAACTGAGCTACATCCCCAGCCTTAACACTATTTTTGAGAGGAGGTCTCACTATGACACCTAGACTGGGTTCAAATTGTGATCCACCTACCTCAACCTCACAGATAGCTGGGATTGTAGCTACTCCACTGGGTTCCCACTCACAGGGTTTTGTTTTATTTATTTGAGTACCAGGGATTGAACCCAGGAGGGCATAACCACTGAGCCACATCCCCAACCCTTTTCAATATTATATTGAGAGATAGGGTCTCACTGCTTGCTTAGGGCCTTGCTAAGTTACTGAGGTTGGCTTTGAACTTGTGAACCTCCTGCCTTAGCCTCCTGAACCACTGGGATTACCAGCTGTGTGCCACTGCACCCAGCACATGGTTTTATTTGTCAGTGACTTTTAGTTGTAAAAGGCACAAATCTAGTGAAAACCAGATTTTTTTTAAGAGTCACACTTTTGTTTTGCAATAATTTTGTTTTGAAGTAAAATTCACATAAGCATCATTTTAATCATAAAGTGTACTATTCAGTGGCTTCTAGGGCTTTGACAGTGCTGTGATAATCCTATCAGGTTCCAGAACTTCTACATCATCCCTGAATAACACCCCACATCCACTAAAGCAGTGACTCTCCATTTCCTTCTTTTTCTACCCCTTGGTAACCACTGACTTATGTATTTGCCTCTTTTGATCATTTCATACAAATTGAATCATTTGTGAGTTTTGAATCTGGCTTCCTTTGCTCAGCAAGATGTTTCAAGGTTCATCCACAACGTTGCAGATAGATATCAGTGCTTCATTCCTTTCCGTGGCTCCATACCACCCCACTGGGGTTGTTTCCCAGTTTTGGCTATTATAAATGGACGATTAACCTTTGCTTTTCTATGATGTGGGAAAATTGCCATCTAGGTGGCTCATATAACCTCAGTCCATTTGGTCCACAGAGAATGTAAGGGTCTTATCTCAGTTCCGAGTGCCTCGGGAAGAGACTGATGGGTGCAGACATGTGCCGGGCAGTGGAACAGATCCTGGGGTGTGGACTCAGGACACATTCCCTAATAAACAGAGGAGGGCAGTGACCCTACCAAATAATGGTGCGTGGTGGTCACTCATCTAGTGCCCAGGCTGCTTCTCATGAGATAGGAACTTTCTCTCCATTATATAATGGAACACCCTGATGGCTGGGTTAGCGTCCTCCATGATGAAATGTGCATCCCACCAGCCCTAGTGCACCTTACAAGACTTAAATAACAGGTTTGTGAGACACTTTCATAAGTTGTGAGAACCGTAGGATCTGTTGCCAACAGAGTTGTTGCCCAACTCTGACTCTCCCCAGATCAGTCATTTCTCCAGATTCCCACCCTACTTAGTTTACAACTCCAGAAAACCTCCTGAGAAGCTGTGTTCTTTGTAGTCCACTTTGTTCACTGCTGTGGGGCCCTAGGTGTGAGGGAGGCAGGCAGCATATCTGTACGGGGGTCCTGGGACCCACGTGGGGTGCCTGGCATGCAGTGGTTGCTCAGTTAATAGCTAGCCACTGATTAATGGGAGACCTGTCAATCCTTTCCACTGCCATGGTAAACATCCTGCAGACTTACAATTTCATTTCTCAGAGAGCAAAGCCACACCATCCAGGCAAAAGTGCTAGTGGTTTTCCTCTTAGCTCCAACTTTCTTCTCCACTGTGAATCTTCACCCTACTCAGAGCAAGGATTTGCTGGTCTCTCTGAAAACCAAATAGATGGACTGATAGGCTCAGGAGATAGGCAGTGGGGTCCAGCAGATATGGCTGAGAGCAGGAAGCAAGAGGTTGTCTGCTTCAGGTTTCTTGGCCCTGGCTGTTGCCAATCTCTGAAGCCCTATCCTCTCCTGTGTCTGTGCAGAAAGTTTCCTCCCTCATAGGAGCCAGGAGGACACCATAGCAAATGGCCACTTGGGCCTCCCAGTGCTTTATGTATCAGCCCTGGTTCTTGCTTTTGTGTTATATTTATCAGATTACCTAATGAGCTGCCCATCGCTATCTCTTCCAGTGACTCTCTAGATGTCAGTCTTTTTTCAGTTTGTTTATTTTGGCAAAGAAATAGAAATGGGGTCAGCTGATGACTGTTTTGGCTGAGTGTGAAGGATCAAGTGTGTCTCTGCAAAACTGAACGGGAGACTGTGCTACAAAAAGCTGGTGTTGCACTGGTTGCCAGGGAACCTGCAGCATTGCCAGCATTGCACTGTGGGCCGTTGCACCGTGGGAATCTCTTATCATTCGGGGTCTTTGTCCTCACTCTGCGGAGGCATGCCTTGGCTACAGGACACCCTGGCTCCTGGTTTTCCTCCCTCAGAGTCTAGTAAGGATGCGATGTCAAAATGTGGCCTTGGCAGGCAGAAACAAATGGCACTGGACAGGTTTGGATTTAAATATCTGGAAACTCTGTACAGGAAGCCACAGGAAGGTAAAGAAGGATGGAGGAAATACTGGGGTTTTCCTTTGTTGCGCAACCTGAGGATCAGGGCCAGGCCCCACAGGGACATTGGAGGTATGGTTACAGCTACATTGTCCAATATGGTAGTCTCTAGTCACCTGTGGCTGCAAGCACTTGAGAATGGACTTTTCTGAACTAAAATGTGCTGGAAAGGTAAGATAAACTCCAGAATCCCAAGACAGTATACAAAAACAAAATATCAATTTTTTTAATTGACTTAATTTTAAAATTAATTAATTAATTTTTTATTTACTAATTTTCATATTGAAATTGTACTTTTGATACTGTGATCATTCCATTTTACAGCACCATTTTTGGTGTACAGGAGACCCACATGCATAATGCAATAAAATTGATGAAATAATAATTAACCTTGCCATAGGCAATGCATTGCAATATATTCTGTTTCATTCCTCTCCTCATTCCTTTCTTTTCCTGTCTATTCATTTAAAACAATGCTTGTCATGGTCTACTAAATTTATTTCACAACCCACAAGTGGGTTGTGCTTTGGTTTGAAGATCCAGTATTCACTTTAGTGTCTCAGCTCTCCAGTCTGTAAAGTGGAGCATTGTACCATCATCTCTCAAGGTGGTTTTGAGAATATACGTAAGATAGTATATACAAAGCCCTTAGCACATGTTACAGTTTGGATATGGTTTGTCCTTTAAAGACTCATGTACTGAAGTCTTTGTCCTCAGTGCAGCAGTCTTCAGAGGTGGGGCTTTTGAGAATTGATAGGATCACGAGAGTCCCAACTGCTTCAGTGGATCAGTCCACTGACAGCTGGAGGGACCGCAGGAGCTGGTGGAAATCATGGGCAAGGGGCATGGTTGGAGGGAAGTAGGCACTGGAGGTGTGCCCTTGGGGACTGTGCTTATCCCTGTCCCCCTCCCCTAGCTGCCTTGAGCGGAGTCATTTCACTCTGCCTTGTCCTTCTGCCATGATGTTCTGTCTCACCTCAGGCCCAAAGCAGTGGAGCCAGCCAACCATGACTGAGACCTCTGAAAGACTGCGCCAAAATAAATTTTTCCTCCTCTAAGTTGTTTTTGCCAGGTATTTTGGTCATAGCAATGAAAAGCTGATTAACACAGCACAATACTTGGTATATAATGAAGTACTTAATAAATGGATAAAAATGTTACAGTACTGTCCCCTATTCCAGTGGATGTACGAAACAGGATAGTACCTAACCCTATATATACATACACCATGTTTTCCCTTCATACACATACCTATGGTAAACTTTGGTTCATAAGTTAGACACAGTGTGAGGTTACTAACAATATGTAATAATTGAATAGTTATGTACTATAATTGGAATTATACAAATGCTGTTTCTTGTTCTCTCAAAATATCTAATTGTACTGTACTTCCTCCTTGGTAGGAAGTGGTAATGTGAGATGCACAATGTCTGCTTGGTGCAATGAAGTGAGGTAAGAGGCACAGGGATTGTGACACAGGACTACGGGACAGTTGGGTACTAACTAACAGGTGGGTACTATATACAGTATAGACACATTGGAGAAAAAGATGTCTTATGTCTCTGGTGGGATGAAGTGGTGTGATGTGAGATTTCATTGCAGTAATAAGAACAGTGTACAACCTGAAACTTAGGAATTGAATGCAAAATTTTTGGATTTTTCCTTTTAATATTTTTGAATTGCAATTGACTATAGGTAACTGAAACTTTAGAAAGTGAAACTGTGGGTACGGGAGGACTACTGTCTTCCATAAGGACCTTCAGTTTTCAGTTTTCCCCATGAACACTTGGCAGTGTTTGATACAGAGAGAAAATATCCTAGCTCTTATTATTGGTGTTATTTATTTTTAAAACCTTTATAGTACTTGGGACTGAACCCAGAGGTGCTTTATCACTGAACTATATCCCAGTCCTTTATGTTATTTTGAGACAGGGTTTTGCTAAGTTGCTAGACTGGTCTTGAACTTGCAATCTTCCTGCCCCAGGCTTCTGAGGCTCTGGGATTCCAGGTGTGCACCACTGTGCCAGCTTACTGGTCTTGTCTTCAATGGGTCTTTCAGCTATCATCCTTACTTTGTTTTCTCCCTCCAAAGTCATTAGGCGTGAGGGTATGCAGCATCTCCATAGTGAGAAGGCGACTCCCAGGCAAGTTCTCCTTATCTGTTGTTTTATAAAAGCTCTAAACCCCAGTGTTCTGTGTGTTCTCTCTCGACCAAGCAGGCTTGTATTCTCAGAGGACAGGCAGGCATTTTGCCCTTTGCTTTGTGAATTCTCCTCCATCATATCCAGGACACAGTGGAGTCTGAGATCCACATTCTGGCTCTGCCACCCCTTACATTCTTCAATCTTTGTTTACCTTCAAGCTAAAGGTCTCTTGGTCCCAGTGTCCTTGCCTGTGACATGGCAAAAACATCTCCGTTGCACAAGCTGTACCTGCCACAGAGCTGGGCACTGGGTGTTGAGGTTGTGGTTGCTGCTGGGTGATTTTTGTGGCTTGAAGTGCTATGCAGACCCCCAGTAGACTGGCATCGCTCCTGGTATACAGTCAGGGCACTTCATGTTCAAGACCTGTCCTTAGGCTTTTGCACATTGCTGGCCTCTGAAAACTCACTACATGCTGTTTCCAACAGGGCTGGATCATACACAAAGGCTATGTGTCCTAAACAGGGCATACTGAGAATGACCCTTTCCACTGTGTCTGGCCTAATTCTTCCATTTGCTCTTGCTCAGCAAAAAGGGAAGGTGACCGGAAATTGTCCAGGACAGCCCCCTGCGGTCCCTGAGCCACTGATCAGGGATGCCATTGGTTTGGAGAGTTACTACAGAGCAGAGGAGTCTGCACCAGGAGTCTTGGCCCAGCAGGGCAGCCCTGTGTTCTCTGCAGACATCACAGTTAGCAGGACTGGCCAGTGTGTCACCTTTGAAGCCTCAGTTCCTCCATTTTTCAACAAAAGAGCTTCAGGGGGTGGTTGTGAGTTTTCAAAGCAATTCAGTCCCCCATGTCTTTAATATAATTTTACCAAGTTCTGGGCTGGCACCAGACTGCAGAGACTACAGTGGACAAGATGGACAGAATCTTCCTCTCCTGGAGCTTGTTAGCTCGGGTGTTAGAATCCCCTCCTCTTTGTCCTGTGGTGAAGGAAGGAGTCCCACCCTAGGGTTATGGGGATGGCTGAATGCATGACACATAGCAGGGACAAATACAATCAATAGCAGTTAATTAGTCCAGGGACTTATTAAGGGGCTTGCAATTGGGAGCAGAATGAACAGTCTGGAGCCTGTGGGAGCCACACATTGTAGTGTGAAGGTGGTGTGCATCCTTGGTTCCTAGTGGAGGATGTGACTGACTTAAGTCAGTCAGGGAACAGAGATCCACCCCGCAGGGATGGGCAGGAACTGTGGAGCAGTTCCTCACCCAAGGGAGCAGAGTTGGAAGAACCTGTGCTAGGTCTTTAAAGCCTCCTGGTTTCAGATGTCAAAGCAGCACATGATATTGAACCTGAAGTTTGAGTGTGACATTGCCCAGGGAAGGGACATGTATGAACTGTGCCTTGGCAGAGCTGTGTGAGGCTGGATCTGGAGCAGTCATGTGTCTTTCAGGGTATCTCTGACCCAATATCAAGGAGGAAAGGCTGCTAGGACCCATGCCAACCACCTGGGACCCCAGGACGTAAGCTCAGTGAGAAGACAGGGGCTGGGTGGCCCATGCATACAGAGGGGCTGCTCAGAGTCTCCCTCTGCCTGTGAGGTAAAGGGCAGCTGCTTCCTAGGCATCCCTTCCCCTTCACTGTTTATTTCCCATGGGTCCATCTTCCACCCACTCCCAATTTGATCCCTATGCCTTTCTTCCTGGATCAGTTGTTCTCAAACATGATTTCTGACCTGGGAACTTGTCAGAAATGGCAAATGCTTGGGCTCCATCCCACAGCTATTTGATTCAGAAACTCTGGGGATAGGGCACAGAAAGCTCAGGTTTAACAGGCTGGGTGATTCTGATGAGGGCAACATCCTGAGAGCCTGCCCTTACTGACTCCCAGGTCCCTGCCCCTCTCCACCTATGGTACATTCCCCGCTGCTTGTAACATTGGCTGCTGGCAATCCCGCTGCCCTTCATGTCATAATTCAAGGTCCAGAGCAAAGGCTATTTCTCATGGCAGCCTTTATAATGCCTCCAGGTAGAATTCCTTTCCCCTGGCCCTGTAGACTTCTGTAGCACATTGTATTCCAGTTATAACACTCTGCATCCTCTTCTTTGTGTTCAGTTTTCCGTATGCTTCGTGTGGTGTTGAGCATGGGCATTGACAGCATCTGTTTAAATTCTGAGTTTGGATCCTGTCTCTACTACTACCTGGATTTGTAGCTTTGAGTGAGCCACCTAACTTTTCTGAACCTTACTTTACTCACCTGTAAAATGGGTATCATGGCAATAGCCAGCTTCTAGGGTTGTCATGATACCTAAATGATATGAGATGCTAAAGGCATTGGCATTGGGCAAAAGCTCAACAAATGTTAACAATTATTATTGAGCATGTAGAATTTGAGTTCCATCTTCACCATCTTTTGGTTTTGAGGACTTCAGAAAGTTACCTTCCTGCTTCAGGATGCTCCTCTGTGAAACAGGGAACATAATAGTATCCAATGAAAACGATTGCTGTAAAGAATAGATAATAGCGCTACTTCATGGTGGTCTTCCATGTGACCACTTGAAAAGTACAGCCGAGATAGAAGAATTGGTCCTAAGAACCTGGCTGCCAAGTGAGCCCTATCTCCTGGGATGTGCCCCCAGCACATGCATCCCGGTATTTTTCCTTTCCTCCTTTCATGTCTGTGTCTCCATGAAGATGACTCCTTCCCGGTTAGTCATGATCTTCGCTTATGTTTTTAAGCAATGACCTCTTCTGTTGGGTTTTAAGCATCGGAGAAGCTGCTTTGGGGTTCACCAATCTCTGCCTCCCATCCTCTGCTCCCCACAACCTGTACTCCTCTCGGAGGTTATAGGAGTTCATGGACTTTAATTAGAGAAGAAATCCACAGAAGAGGTGGGAAAGTGTGTCCCTCAGGCAAACCTGAGGGGCTTCGGGTCCATTTATATCTTGGCTCACTGTGGGGAGGCCCCATCTCTAAGCTGCCTCTTCTCCAGAGAAACGACTTTAAAGCAGCTGTCCTGCATTTTCTTGGGCTGAATATATAGTCAGTCTTCATTATTCAGGGTTCAGCTTTCTTTGTGTTTACTCTGTCATGGTCTTATTATAATCACTATGATCTTTAAAAATATTTTATTAGTGTGTTCGAGCTATACATAACAGTGGGGGTTCATTTTTACATGATGTTATATGAATGGAATATAATTTGCTCCATTTCAGTCCCCAGTACTCCCTCCCTCCCTTCCTTCCTTCCTTTCTTCCTTCCTTTCCCTCTTCTCTCTTCCTTCCTCTCTTCCCTTTCCCCAAGTCTACTGGTCTTCCTTATATTTATTTGTTTTTAAATTGGTGCTTTATAGATGTACATGAGGGTGAAGTTCACTTGGTATGTTCATATATGGACATAGCATCATTCTGTCCATTACATTTCACGTTTCCTCCCTTTTCCATCCTTCTCCTCCCCCTCCCCATTCCTTTCCTCTGCTTCACTGATCTCACTTCTATTTTCCTGGGATGCCCCCTCCCCATTTTTCCTCCTTATTTTGCTCTAGCTTCTGCATATGAGAGAAAACATTTGACCCTTGACCTTGAGTCTGGCTTATTTCACTTAGCATGGTGTTCTCCAGGTCCACTTCACTATGTGTTTTTTTTTTTTCTATAATCCTTGTTCATTATATCTTTTTTATTTAGCTACTCTGGTGACCACGGAAGATAAGGGCCTGCTTTTATTTACTGAATGCCTACTATGTACCAAGTTCCCCTACTAAGGGCTTGGCAAGTGCAACTTTATTTAATCGTTACCAACCCTGAGAGGTAGGTGGTTTTATGACCATTTTATAGGTGGAAAAACTGAGGCCCAAAGAGGGTGTGGTGGGCAAGGCATGCTCTTGGCAAAACTGTGAAGAAGGTGATCCTTTTCTGATATGTGCCTCCTCCTCTGAAGCTGTCTCAAAATCCCCAGTGTTTTGTCCTCTGAGACTGTTAGGGGAGTGCATGTCCCCAGGCATGCCTTCCCCAGCAGTGGACCTTATTTGAGTCCTTTTCTGACTTTGCATTGAAACTTGTCTGTTTTGGTTCCATTCATTCAACTGCATGTCTTTTTTCAAAACTAATCTAATAAATGAATGCTAGGCCGCAAGCTGATGGCTTATTGTGAATTGTCTTGTGTAAAATGATCATCTCTTCCAATTCTCCACTCATTGTTTTTTCCAATACTCTTCATGAGAGATGAGCCGTATGAGGAAAGGGAGGTCCAAAGATGAAGGGATGGGTCTGAGCTACTTAGCCACCATGTGTCAGAATGGGACCACCATCCTTGTGCTCTAATTTGGAGGGTGTGGTTTTTAACCTGTGACTTGAATGTGATTAGAGTCTGCATCTTGTGGTTAAGACCCCAGGCCTGGACTTTTCAGGTAAGGAGGCAGGACTGGGGTGGGAGTAATGGATGGTGCCCTGACATCTGTGTGGTTCCCTCTGACTCTCTGTGGGCTGCTGTCTTCTTCCACCTGCTTTGCTTTTCTAATATGAAGATGTGGAGAGGCCTTTATGCTGTCTAGTTTTTCAATAAAATGGAAGCCCTGGGGAAGTCCTTCCTCTCCTTCTTACATCCCTTGGGGAGATTGAATGCAGCACTTTCCAGAGATGCTCTGCTGTACCTACAAGTTTGGACACTAACTTCACTTACAAGCAACTAATTGCTAAATTCCTACCACTCATCCCAGTCCCTGATTGCCATGACCTTTTGGGTTTTGTATCAGCATGCCATCTGTAGTTGACCCAGGGAGGGCAGATATCTTAGGATCCCCTCATGCTGGTTGCTACTTTCAGATTTCTTTCTAGTAAGTACAGATTAACTGACACCTTTACCATATGCTAACAACTAATTAGAGCATAACCAAGCTATTGCTGAGACATGCAGGCCCCTGTGCTGAAAGCTCAGGCTTAAATCCTTTTTCTGTTGTGATTTCAGTGGTGCGTGCAGTGGATGTTATGAAGGCATTTTATGGAAGTGTCACGTGCCAGCCAGGTCTACTGTGCACTTTCAGCCCTTGGCATCTTCAGTATGCTAAGTTCCAGAAGAAGTCTGACAGCTGAAAATTGTTCTTGCTTGCTGAATCCTAGTTCAACTGCAGCTTGGAAAGAGCAGTGACAGGCCTAAGGTCACATGCAAGGGACAGAACTCCCTTGCTTTATGTGGACAGAAGGCTTATCAGCTCCCTGATTCAACTCTTGCTTCCCCAGGGAGGGTATCCACGACTGTCTACCCACCAGGATGTACTCAGCCCAGTTCTTCCCTAGCCCAACCCCAGTGGATTTCCTTCCAAGCGCTTCATAATTACTTTTTTGTTTATTTTCCCCCTCCCCTTTGCCTTTCAGATTGTCTTTTCAGTCAATAAATATTTGCTTAACTTGAACTGTGGGCCAAGCACCATTCTTAGAGCTAGGGATACAGAAATCAGCAAGATAGAGAGGGTCTCTGCATACTTGGATTAGAGTGGCAGATAGGGAGAAAAAAATCAAACATAGTATTTAAGAGAATGCAGAAAAGATGGATCAGGCGATGGGTGTGACCAGGATGGGGCTGCTATGTTGGACAGGGCTGTTGGTCAGGCAGTCTGTCTGATGAGATGAAAGATACAGGAACAGAGACCATCTGATTTGCTTTACTCCCTGGTACCCAATGCCTGGCACAGAAAAAGACCTGGATAAATATTTGTGAAATGAAGCATCAAAGGAATACAGGAATGCATGGAAGGTAATGGAATCTAGATCTGTAACTTTTTTTCTGTGGTGGTCTATCCTCTGAAGGTGCGCAGCAGGTCAGCTTGCTCTGAGCCAGCTCCTCTTGCTCCACTGACATCAGGGTGATCTTCTGACAAAGAGGCTCTTGGGAAATGGAGCAGTGGACTGGTGGCTGAAGGACCTGGTTTTTTTGTTTCCATGGTGATTCATCTCAGCCTAGGCCTTAGTGTTCTTATCTGTGAAATGGAGGAATAGTTTCATTACTGACTTTATGTAGAATTCATGGAGACAAAATAAATAGCTGAATAAACAGACAAATGCACAGATATGGAAATAAATAAATCATATTAAGTTGGGACCTTCACTGTCCCATTTACTCAGTTACGTACTTTTCACAACAACCTCTGATATTGGTACCACCAGAAGTGCCATTATACAGATGGGAAAATGGCAGCTCTGAGCAGTTAAGTAACTTGCTTAGTGTAATAAATTAGTCAATGGAGAGACTAGTGTGCACATTCAGTATTGTTGGGTTCTAGAGTCTGAGCAGTTAGCATCTTTTGGTTCCTGTCTCCCTCCCTGGTCTTGTCTGATGCTGGTTTACTCTCTAAAGCTCATTTTCTGTAGCTTCAATAGAAAGATGCTCTTTAAGTAGAACTCATTGATAGTGGCAATTAATAACTTACTAATAACATTAATGAAGTGAACAACACTGGCATGATTTTTCTCCTGGCATTATGCCTAAGTGCTTCTCTAGCTTACTTGATTTGCTAATCTAAGTATTTATGGAATGGGAATGGCTTCCCTTGGCACATTCATAAAACAGAACAGAGTCTTCTCTCCATGCTGCTTAAAAAGGCTGCACATTGGAAGGATGGAGAACAGGAAATCTGCTCTTTCACCCCCTGACAAACTTTCTAACTCAGTCTCTGATGAAGGGACATCTGCCAGTTCTTCTTGTGCTACAATGTGAAGTCTTAGTGGATGCCTGATCCCCATTCCATTATTACAGTACTTACTGTTTTGTAGCCAATTTGGAAGTTAGATATCAACTCGCCTTGTGAACCAAGATGAAGACAGATTTTACCCCCATTGGAAGAAGAGAAAACTGAGATTGGTGACACCGTACAGGAGGATTTCTTGAACTGTGCTGCGGATCCCCCAGAGCCTCATCTATTGAGCCTCTTATCAAAATGCAGCCCAAATACAGCCCACCATAGAACCAGAGCATCTGTCAACGTTCTTGGGGACCTCCAAGGAATATTTAAAACAAGTTTCATAGGTGGTTATAATATTTTAAGAATAATTTTAAAGTCTAAGAATTTCATTTTGGAATTTACATCACAATGCATTTGCACAGCTCTTAACAGATGATCCTGAGGTATGATTGTGGAACAAGTCTTAAAAGAATGGCCAGGGCTGCGAGAGGGACTTGGAACTCAAATGTTGGGGTGTCAGTTAAGGAATTTGTGGTGTTTACCCTGAATAAGAGAGGGCGTGGCTTCTTCACATAATGGCCAGGCTGCTATGTGGGAAGGATAGGATTTTTCTGTGTGGCTGTAGGGAGCCATTGTGTTGGTGGAAATTACGGTTAGGCAGATCTCAGCTCAACATGAGCACAAACCTGCTAATACTCAGAGTAGCCCCCAAATAGGAGAAGCTTCTAGAGGTGGTAAATTCTCCATCAGTCACCAGAATTGTACAAATCAGATAGCTCTTATTGGGCTAGATACAGAAAGTATTCAAGTATGGAAAAACTTAGTCCTTAACAAGGCACATTTTAATGCTGGCATTTTATTGTCTTGGCATTAGTTTTTCTACTTTTCAAAAACTATAAGGGGTGTGTGTGTGTGTGTGTGTGCACGCACATGTGTGTACCTGCTCATGCAAACATACTTTTGGGTGTGCTATGAGGGAAATTATGATTTACTTTGGGGAAAATCAGAAAATATTTATTATTCAACAAATATCTTTGAATGTGTCTTTTATCTCAGTTGCTGTACCAGTGGTTGGTGATTCAGAATTGCCTCACATACTTGACCTAGAATGAGGGAACTAGTCTAGTGGAGGGAACAGATTTAGAAGCAGAAAATTATGATCACCTGAGGTGCTTGCAGTGAGAGCATTTGAGAGCAGCTTCAGGTTAAAGGGAGAGCAGCAAGTAGGGGAACCCACCTAGCCTGTGGATGTCTGTGGAGAAGCCCTCTAGGAAGAGATGGGCATGCGTTGACCACTGAGGGAAGTCTGAGCAGGCCAAGCAGTGGGAAGAGAAGGAACAAAGGCAATAGAACAAGAATCACAAGGAGAGGAGAAATCCTGTGCTTCTGGAAAAAAAAAAAAAGTGAGGTCCTTGTAGGTCTGAGAAACAAGGCTGAATGTAGAGGTCTCAGATCACCAAGGGCCCGTGTCCCATGCTGGGAAACATGGCCCCTGTGTTAGTTAGGTTTTCATTGATGTGACTAAAATACCCGATCAGAACAACTTAGAGGAAAAGTTTGAGTTCATGGTCATCTGACTCCATTGCCCTGATCCTGAGATGAATCATGGCAGAAGGGCATGGTGGGAGCTCATGGTAGCAGGAAGCAGAGGGAGGAGCCTGGGGGACAAGATATAATCCCCAAGGCACACACCCAGTGACCCATATCCTCCAGCCATGCCCCACCTCCCTCCAGTTACCTGACAGTACTGTAGTCCTTTTCAAATTATTAATCCACCAAATGGATTAATCTACTGATTAGTTTGCAGATCTCATAATAAAATCATTTCAATTCTTAACATCTCTACATTGTCTTACGCATGATATTTGGGGAACACCTTATACCCAAACCATAATAGCCTCTATCCTGTAGGAGGCAGGGGTTCCTAGAAAATTTTTAAAGCAGTTGACTGGTATGGACTCATCAGTATGATCACTCTGCTGACCTTCTGGAGTTGTTTAATTAATGTTATTTGGTTGAGCAGATGTTTAGATAGCATATGTGATCATGGACACAATGGAATCACATCAGAAAAGACCTACAAACTTGAAAGCCACCCCACTGCCTGGAGACTCTCTTACCAGAAGTACCTACTTCCCAGTGTTAGCCCCAGGTTCTGTACTGCTCCATCATGCCTACTGTTGACCCAGTGTCTCTTTAAGGGAGGCCATTTAGGGACTTGACTACAGACCTAAAAAGCAGGGAACATTCTGAACAGTGTTTCTTAATTCCAAGAATTTTTTTTTTTTGGTATCCAGCAGATACATTGTTGTCTAAAATATCATTTTTGTTTTGGTATCCCATTCTTTCTGCCAAGGTACAGGAAAAATACCCTATTTTAAAATTTATGTAAAGTGTTTTCTCTCTCTTAAGGTCTCCAGTGTTTCATATGAATGGAGTAGGAGTGAAAAATTCACCAAGGAATTTAGATATATTGCAGATTAGCCAGGCTCCTCTTGTGTACCTGGACTCCCTTGGCTTGATTTGTATACAAACATCCCTGTCAACACCAAAAGAGGAAAGGTGTGTGATGCAAATTCTCTGTTTATTTTGCTTATCTGTAAGTAACAAACTTGTTGCAGGTAAATAAGTATGACAAAAGACCAATTCTTTCCTACTGCTTTTTGCTTCTGGGGGTGTTTTGTCAAGTTGCTAAGTTACCAGGCTCAGGGATTCTACTTTGGGGGAATGGAAATTATTTTAAAACGTCTAAGGAACATCCTACCAGAAAGCTCCTTTGCAGTTTGATAAAGAACTGAGTTGTGCTGAAGAATGCAAATGGATGAAGAAAGAATCCCAAAAGTCTTGGAGAGAAAACTCCACAAAGCATCAAAAAACATTGTAATCACAATATGCTGTTAACAGCTAGAGTCAATCACCAAGAACAAGTCAGGTTAGGAAGTTGGAATATTTAATCAGTGAGTTGTGGGGTACCATCTTGAAAATATCATGGAGTAGATTAGAATGAAGAGAAGTCAAGGACACTCTTGATCTGAGAAGTGTTGACAGTTCAGATGCCTGCGAGGCCTCTTGCCTCTTCTCTGCTGGGCCAGTTCCTGCTGAGGTGTTTTGAATTCCTAAAAGACTTATTCATTTGTTTACCAGATAATTTTCAAGCTGGGGATACAGTAATAGCAGACAGATACGGTTCATATCATCATGGAGTTCACTTTCTGTTCCTCTTAGACGCTGTCTTATGTTTGTCAGGATTCTTCTCTGCTAGTGACAGAAACCCAGATTATAGTGGCTGAAATGAACAGAGAATGAATGGCTCTATAAACAGGGAGTCCATGGGTGAGATGTGTTCAGCGCAGCAGTGATAGTAGGGACTAAGGCTCTTTTGCTTTCTCTACCTCTGGCTTTGTTTCCCTCTGGGTTCATCCTATAATCATGTGAACAAGATTCTTCCATGGAGCCAGGGAAGATGACTGTAACAGATACAGGCTTCAGTGGTCCCATCCTAGGACCCCCTGGGAGAGGTGAATTGTGTCCATTTTAACATCTCTGGATTAAACTTAGATCAGTTCTGCTCACAGTATAGCTTATCTCTGAACCAATGAAGTTATCATGGGCCAGGCTATTGCTTGGGCTGGGACACCATGAATGGCAAGAGCGGTTGGGTCTATTGCAGATGCAGAAGCTGGAAAGAGAGAAATTGATTGAATGACCCATAGTAACAATAAAACTACCTGTGGCCTCCTGAAGTAGTCAACATAGAAACGTCCAGAGATCCACTTGTTCTGGTAGAATCTGTACCAGCAATGGCCAGACACAGCCCTCTTCAATTCCATTTTCCTTGGTCCCACTCAAATAAAAGTTAACGTTTAGGAGCAGAGCCTCCTGGCTAATCAGAAGCAACCTCTCACTAGTGCCACCAGAACTTCCAGCCTAGATATTGTAGTTACATTATGTTTCCTTGACCCATGATGGTACTCACAAAAGCTAATAAACTACCCCAAGTGTGTCAAGACACAAACAAGTGGCGTCATGTCTGAGTGACATCAGGAAATACTGAACTACAGTTTTGCATCATAAGCCATGGAAGACAATGGGATCTATGGAGAAAGTGAAAAGGGATGGCTCCCTTTCCCCAGTGAGTTTACAATTTTATTTATATATATACACATTTTTTTTCTTTTTTGTACCTGGATTAAACCTGGGTCACTCAACCACTGAGCTGCTGCATCCCCAGCCCTTTTAAGTATTTTATTTAGAGACAGGTTCACACCTAGTTACTTAGGGCCTCGCTAAATTGCTGAGGCTGGCCTTGAACTTGCATTCCTCCTGCCTCAGCCTCCCAAGCAGCTGGGATTACAGGCATGCACCACTGCACCTGGCCTATAATCAATTTAAAGGGAAAAGATAAACACAAAAGTCTAGCATTAAGCTCTAGAATGAGAGGCATGTATCTGTTAGCATTCATCTATGATATAATAAAGTATTGCATTATTATTATCACAGAATAGAACAGTAAAGAATGGGGGCCAGCTGAGACTCTTTGTAAGCATTTCTGAGTCTACTCTGGCTGCTGCTGTAGGTTTGTGGCAGGCTTTCTGGAAAAGATAGAACCTAAAGTGGGTCTTAGAAGATAAACTGAAGAGATTATGTGCAGAGGATAGACTTCTTTCTCCGTACTGACCATGATTCACTTGGCATCCTCCCTTGTAAGCTGCATGATATGATGCTATTGCTTCTTACCATTAAGGAAGGCTGTTCAGGAGATCTGAAGGAACTGGCCACTTCTGAATGTGAGATGGAAGTTTATGAAGGTTGTCGACTAGAGGAATGTTAGCACAGCATACTTAGCATAAATAATGTATCATTTCTAAACATGAAGTTTATTAAAGGAAAGTGGGATCTTTGGGGGCCATTCCTAGCCTTTGAGTTTGATGTTAACTAGATAGTGATTTCCTTCCAAACTTGTAGAATCAAGGGTGGCCATAGCTACTTCTTACAGGGATAACAACCAATATGTGGACATTACAGTTGACTATGAAGCATCAGGCTTTTTCCCTGTGACCTCCAGACTATCCTAAAGTAAACATCTTATATTGAAAGTATTGGAAGGATAATAGGAATCCTTCAGACTTTTAATTTTTATTTCCTCAAAGACTTTACATTCCCAAAGTGGATTTTCATAATCCCTTGATTATCCCAAGTTTTACCATATCCTTCTGAAATGGGAGCCCAGGCTTCTCTGAGAAAGCCTGTTCCCTGGGGGTGTTCCAGGGTGGAGCCATGTGATCAGCTGAGCCAGGCTGGTGTTGGCAGCTGGGTGAAGAATAGCTTATGGCAGACTTGCTCTGGGGGGCTGCTCTTCCAGTCTGTCCTGTAGGTGCTGAACTTCCTGGAGACAGGCTCTCTTCTGTAGGGTGTCAGGAGAGAGTCTGCAAGTGAGGGTTCCCTTCCTGTTTCAGGCAGATAACCTGTGAACAAACCTAAGGGAAAGCCAAGTTCAGAGGAGGAGACCTCCCAGCTTGGACCCTATCCGGAGGATATTTGAAACCCTGCTGTCGAAATAGTGAGCTGTATGTCCTTGGATGGTAAATGGCTTTACCTCTTGTTAGTTTCTTCAGATAGACTAGTAATATCCATCTTTTTGGCCTCAACAATTGTTGATATCTCTATTGAGACTCCTTTGTTGCAGGCATTCCCCAGGGGCTCCGGTCCTATAATCCTTCTTGTATAAAGGTATTATTATCATAGTCATTTTCTAGATAAGGAAACTGAGATTTCAAAGTGTTAAGCAACTTGCTCACAGTCACACAGCTAGAAAAAGGCTCAATTTTCCCAGTCTGACCCCAGAGATAGTGCTAACTCTACCCAGGATACCATAGTTCCTGACATAGAAGGGACACTCCATAAATCTTAGCAATGAGCAATATTTGGGGATAAGAGTTGTGGAAAAACTGGTTGATTGTGGAAGCGAGTGAGTGTTGAGTGGACTTTGGTACCTGGACAGGAGGTGGGATGCCCCCTACCTGCTTCCCTATTCCACTCAGATTCCTTGCTGCCATGACTGTCTTTAATCCACAGTACCTGGCCTGAGAAGAGGACAGGCTGCTTTTTCTTCATTTTCATTTTAATTGACTTGTAACTGTACATATTCATGTACATGTGCAGTGCAGTGTAATAATTCAATACATGTATATAATGTGTAATGAGTAAATCATCTCTTTAAATGGTTATTATGTCTTTGTGCTGGGAACCTTTGATCTCCTCTCTTGTCATTCTGTATAAAATATCTAGGAAGTTGTTGTAAATTGTACTCCCTCTGCTCTGCTGCGGGACACTACAACTTACTCCTCCTGTTTAACTCCATTTTGGTGTCTATTACCCCACCTCTCCACATCTCCGCTTCCCCATCCTTCCCAGCTCCTAGTGATCACCACTCATTCTCTACTTGTATGAGATCAGTGTTCTTAGCTTCATGTACGAGTGAGATCATACAGTATTTGTCTTACTGTGCCTGGCTTAATTCACTTCATACAGTCATCTTTGGGTCTATCCAGGCTGAAGGCTACTTTTCCTAAAGGCTTTAGATCAATGTTAGAGCTTTGTTTGGCTAACATAAAAGGCAGAGGCTCTCTGCAGATGAATCTGTCAAAGGAGAGTTGGTTTCTGAGGAATTAATTGGAATTCTCTTAACATTCCCCTGACATTGGCCTGAACCCTATGTTCATCCCCAGTAGATTATCAATAATTCGGTGAGTAGGGAGACAGAAACAGCCTCTGATAGCTAATTCATTAACTTCTCTAAGAAGAAGGGGTGAGAGCTGGCTGAGGTACTTGGATTTACTTTGAGGGATTTGGGATAGCTCAGTGGTTGATGGTTTTGTGACCCTGATCTACATGGAGAGATCAATATCTTCATGTGGTCTCTACAAAGGTTAGGATGGGAATCTTTTTTTCTAACACATTTATATTATGAGGTATAGTTGATACATGAGGATATGTGCATATTTATTGTTTATAATCTAATGAGTTTGGACATACATAAACACCAGTAATATCATCATCTCGATCAAGGTAACAAAACTACCTCCCAACGAAATCTTGTGTCTTCTTTATTATTTATTTATTGTGTTAAAAACACAGCCTGTTCTTAACAAATTTTCAAGTGCACTAAATTCTGGAGTCCTAATGTACAACCCAGCATCTGTAGCCAATGATACAATATTGTGCACCTCAAAATTATGAAGAGAATGGGAGTTTTTGGAGAACTGTAATTATTTTATTACCTATTTCTTTTTCAGCCATGAGTTCTCCCTTTATAATTCTTCACCTATAACAAAATCTCCTAAGAGTGCATGCATGTGTTTTCTCTCCTAATTGGTGTGTTTTGGGGACACTGGTTTTCCAGTAGCCAGAAACCATTCATTCCAACAACTGAGGTGACACAGACATTGTATACCCTTTGCTTTTCTCTCCCATGCCTACTCTATCACCTTTGTTGTTACTTAACTCGGCCTATAATGGTTAGAATGGCTGAAGATGCTTTTGAAGACAAACAGAATGCTTATGGGGCATTGGCACTGGTGGACATAGGTTTGAATGCTGGTCTGGTCACTTTCTGGCCAAATGCAAGTTAGAAATGGACTCGACTTGGGCTGTTTCAACTTATGGTTTTCTGATTTTACAGTGATGCAAAAGCCATAGCATTCAGGAGAAACTGTATTTTGTACTTTGCTCTTTTCCTGGGCCTGTGATGAATGGTAGGTTACTTCCTTGAGATGCTGGGCACAGAAGTGAGCCACACCTCCCCATCAGCCACTTCATCTTGAGGGAGGACAGAAGATAACTCTGCAGGGTACTGTGTGTTTAAGTGCCAAGGTTTGGTAAGTTGGGTGTATTAAATGCATTTTGAACTTGTCATGTTTTCAGCTTACCTTGGGTTTATGAGAACATAACCCCATTAAAAATCAAGGAGTAATTTTACAACATCTCTGAGCATCAATGTCCTTATTGATAAGAGTATAATGTTAACTCCTACACTGGCTGCAGTGAGGTTAGAGGTGCTCCTGTGTGTTATGTCCAGACCACAATAGGTGCTAGATGCCTACTTGTTTGTTCTTTATTTGTCCTTCCTGGAGAGGGGAAAGGAAGGACATTCCAGCTAGGAGTGAGTGGGATCTTGACTGTGATCCAGTGTTAGCCTGGGTCTCCAGGAGTAGGGCAGGCAAAGATCTTACAGGTTCTTGCCCTGCATGGGCAGACTCCTCTCAGCAGGTTGCCCAAGAGCTTGCAGGCTTCAGCTCTGTTAATGGGCTCCAAGCATTACAGTATCTTCTCATACCAGAAGCAGCAAAAACCTCTGAAGCTAACCCCCTGCATCTGACTTGTTGGAATGTGAGTCGCTGCGTCTCCTCTCCCTCCTTCCTTTTCCACTGTAGATACCTCTGTCTTGTCTTGTCTCAGGGTCCAGGTGATTCGTGAGTGAATCATCACCTGTGATCGCTCTAGTTTCCCATTTTTTCCTACTCCCACTTGCTCCTACTCTGCACTGAAGTTGATAGGCTTATATTATGTGTGAAGAATTCTGAGGTCAGATGGTTGGATTTGCTGGAAGATTTAATTGTGCATATTTTAAAACCTCACATAAATAAAATCATGCTATAAGACTTACTTGACTTTCGTTCTTCAGTGTTAGTTTCTTCAGGCTCATAGGTTACATCTTGTCACTTTAATTCCCTTTTCATCCACTGTAGGGGATTCCACTGTGTGAACATGCCACAAAAATCAACTCCTAGTCGATGGACATTTAAGTGGCTTTCAGATTTTCTATCACTACAAACAATGCTGCTGTAAATATGTGTCTAATGTTAGTACACATTTACAAGAGCTTCCTAAGAGCAGGGTAGTTGACTTGGAAATTAGGAATGGTTAGTTATGGGTTATGCCTATGCTCAAATAGATTATGTCATAGCAACTAGTTTTTCACAGGGATAATAACTAAATCCACTTCTGGGTAAATATTTCATTGCACCATGTTGCCACTACTTCTTGCTATTGCTAGTCGTTTTTCTCCATTCTGGTATTGGTCAATAGTATCTTGGGATTTTAGTTTGCATTCTCTAATTTTCAATGAGTATTTATTGGTCATTTGGATTTTTCTCTTTGTATAATGTTGAAACTTTCTGCTTGATTTTTTTTCTTATTTGTGGGAGATCATTATATATTATTTATACTATTTTTATTGTTAAACTTATTGCCAACAGTATGTCCATGTTTGTGGCTTGTCTATTTACTCCACTGGTGTCTATGATGAGAAGTTCTCAATTTCAAAGCAGTCATGCAACAATGTCTGGAAAAGATCAGACACTGAGTAGGAGTTGATGGAAGTTTTGCAAAATTGTGTTTTTTAGATAATTCAAGGGCATTTTATTCCTGTCCCTGCCAGAGTGATTGTCCAAATAAAATAAGGAGTTTTATGACGGTAGAATTTAGACATTATTCCTTTCCACCTCCTCCCGGGTCTAACCCTTTCTTTTTCTCATGGCAATGGGATTTTTGTTAAAGCTCTGTTTATATAGCTCATAAAGAAACAATTTCAACAAAATCCAGTTAGAATCACTCGTGTGTCTCTGTGTCTGTTTGTAATCCTGGCTGATAACACTGCAGATAAAGAAAAATCAGGTTGTCTCCCTAAATGAGCACAAGGAGATTTGGGCATCTGTTCCTTTTAAACTAAGCATATTTTCACTGTCATAAAACATTTGATGCTGAGCTGGTGAATGGAAATACAAAGGGATTAGGAGTGCAGTGTCTCAGCGAATATCTCCTTAATCACAGAGAGTGGAACTTCTTAATTTAAATTCCTGATTAGGCGTGTTGGGTGCAGACAGCGCCACTCTGATCTCATTAGCCCAAGTGATAATGTGCACTAATTACCCCTCTTCCAAAGTCAGGGGTTCATTTATTACCTACGTGAATGAACCTTTCTCTCATTTTCAACATCGGAGTGAAAAATGAGCTCGGGAAAGTGATGGGGTGATGGGAGGGGGAGGAGGCATGGCAGGAAAATGGGAAGCATGGTGAGCCAACACTGTCTTCTACATCTTACCTGCAGCCTGGAAGAACGTGCAGCTCCTAATCATGTTCTTTCTTGTAAGTTGATTTCTTCCTGGCCAGAAGACATAAAAACATAATAACCAAACGTGGAAGTCTATGATGTGACTTGACACTTGGGACTTTGTGTGATACTGATAGGACATCACTCAACTTGGAACAGCCCAGTCAGCTTCTTTCCTTACCTTGCCTTCTTCAGAGGAACCTTGTTTTTGATGAACCCAACGCTGGGGGGAGCAGGTGGAAGTGAGGTTAGAAAGGATTTTCCAGTTCCTTCTGAATAGTGGGGACCCTGTGAGGCACCTTTGGAGTTCACCTGAATTCTTCCAGAACACAGGGGTTATGAACTCAAAGGAGTGATTTCCAAGCTAGTTTTCCAACAGGCCTCTACATAGTCTTGGATACTTAGAGATGTTCTAATTTTATAACAAATCAAATCCAAGCTTCTAGAAAAGTTTTTTTGCCTCACAGTCCCCAAAGTGTTTTTTTCCTCATGTTTAGGACATGATGTGAGTGCACATGAGGACTTTTTAAAGGGTGGTTTGGCATATCTATTAAAATTAAGTGAACGAATGTCTATTGTGTTAGCTTTTCGTCACTGTGACCAAAATACCTGACAAGAACAATTTAGAGGAGGAAAGATTTATTTGGGCTCACGTTTCAGGGGTTCAGTCCATGGTGGACTGACTGCAAGGCAGAAACATCATGGCGGAAGGATGTGCTGGAGGAAGGCTGCTCAACTCATGACAGTCAGGAAACAGAGATGGGAATGGCCAGGGACAGAGCAAGTCCCCAGGCCACACCCTCAGTGATCTTCTTCCTCCAGCCATGCCCCACCTGCCTATAGTTTTTATGGTTTCCCATTAAAATTATTAATCCATCAAATGGATTAATGCATGGATGAGTCAGATCATTCATGAACCAATTATTGCCTAAAGCCCCACCTATGAACCGTGCTGCACTGGGGACCATCCTCTCAACACATGAGCTCTTTGGGGGATATTCTAGATCCAAATCATAATGTCTGTTGACTCGGAAATCTCACCCCAGAACTCTATACTGCAGAATATTTGTATAAGACTTGAAGATAAATATATCATCTCTAAACATATATAACCTTATCCACGTTTACATCTATGTCATTTATGCTATCACCCACATCATCTTCATCTATGTCTCTAGAGAGACCTTTGCAGCCTCGATTTTAAAATGGGAAAGAAAGTAGAACCAGTTCCAATGTATATTAGTAGGAGATTGGTTAAATAAACAGTGGTACCTCTCCACAGGGGAATCTGCTGTAGATACTGAAAAGGTTTGATACTGAGCTGGTGCACAAATTGTCCAAGATAAATGAGGAAAGATAATTGTAGAGCTGTATGTAGTGTAGTAGCTCATCTGTGTAAAAGATGGTGCACATGTGGGTGTGTGCATGTCAGTGGTTCTTTGTGGTTACCTCCAAGGGAGGGGCGGGATGGAATTTGGATGAGAGAGACATTCGTATAGGTCATATGTTTCAGCATCATTTGAAATCTTGTGATGAGCTGACTTTATTTTGGTAATCAGCAAAAGCAATAATGATAAAAATTCTTGCCACGGAGTGCTATTGGAGATGGGGGTCTGCTCTCCTGAGACTGAGCAAGGATAGGCTGTCAGAACTGCAAAGCAATTGGAAATCATCGCCCTAAGTGTGTGGAGTGGGTCTGCTCAGTGACTGTTACAATATAACATCTCTCGCGGTGCAAGACGGTTGCAACTACTAGATAATATCCTTAAAAGAGTTGTGTTCATGGCAAATAAAAGGTATAATCTGCACTGGATACTATTTCAGGTTAATGCAGTCCTGCCACTGTTTACAGTTTGGAGTCTATGTCTGCCTCTGTTAGCGCTGCAGGGTTAGTGGGAGAGTTCCAGGACCTACGCGGGATTCACCAGGTTAACTTGGCTTGCTCACATCAGATGCTCACATTGTGCTATGCCCGATTCCCCATCTCCTGGTCCATCAATTCACTCTTCTAAAGCTGTTTTGCTTCCTTCCTTTTTCCTCTCCCTCCTCCCTTCAACAAACCTTTACCCAGTTGATTTCCCATGCTGGACTGGGTGGAGTGGGATATACAGGAATAAATCAGGATTTCTGTTTCAAGGAGTTAGTTCATGGTCTACCAGGCAAGACCACCATGAACACAGTGGATGATAAATCTGATAACAGGGCTTAAGAGCAAGATCGGAATAGATGGCCAAGAGCGCAGGGTCCTAGGTCTGCTCACAATTTCCCCATGAACTTGGCCAAGCTACTTCACATCCCCAAGTGCATCTCTTCATCTGATTTGAAAATAATAGTGCATCCCACCCAATAACTGCAACGTGAAATAATGCACGCCAGTGCCCTTAGTCCTCCTCCTCTCACCCTCCCCTCTTGGTCTCCTCCTTTTTTAATTTAATAATAATGATGACCAAAAGATGTATCAAGTGATAAGGGAGCAGGAGGGGAGCAGTGTGGGGGTCGCAGACATTCAAGCAAGGCCTTCGAGGATGAAGAGGAGGAATGTGTGTGGTAAGAACCGGAAAGGGTCCCAGGTGGGGGAGCATTGCAGGAGGCAGGAGCAAGATACGGCGTCCCTCGGGTCGGCCTGGGGCCTGGCCTGTGCCACAGGTGGTTTCTCCCTGTCTTCCCTTCCCTCTCTGCCATGGGAGCTCCAACCCTCCCTGTTCACTCTCTTCTATTCGTGTGAACTCAGGGGATGCTTTGATATTAACTCTTTGCTCTTTCATGTGGATTGAAACCACTATGTTCTTTCTTGTGCATTTTTGCATAATTTCTCATCTGTTATTGTAGAGTAAGTGAATTTTCCCTCTTAGAGGAGTTTCAGACATCCTAGAACAGGAAGAACTGACTTCCTGCTCCCCTTCTTTCCAGGGAAGTGCCTTTCCACCTGCTGAAATCCCTCCTCCAAGACTCTCTCCCAAAAGGCTGCAGGGATGAGCCTCATTCTACCTCTAACTTCCAAGGTCAGGAGAAGAGAAGTCTTGACGGCACCTCTCCAGAAGACGCCCCTTTAAGGACCTCACTAAATCATGACCCCAATCAGCCTTTTCATTAAAATGTAGTAGGGCGAGTATTTGCAAGGAGAAGAGGCAGGTACAAGATGAACAAGGCAGCTGCTGTCACTCACGGGCTGCTCCCTTCACTTCCAATATCCCACCCATTCATCACTCCACGGCCACACTTCCTGCCTCTTACCGGAATCTAGTTTTATGGTTGGGGTCAGCCCGGCTCCCCCCACGAAGACGCCACTTGAGTAGTCACCTTCAGGATTTATTCCAAGAGGAGGGAAGACACACAGTTACTTCTCCAGTCAAGGCCTGAAAGTCAAGTTGATTGATGCCCATGATGAGACTGTGAAGGAAGAGTGATGGGTGCTGAGACAGGGTGTAGGCGCTGGGCCCCCCCCCCCTTGTGGGCTCTGCCATTTTCCCTCGGACCCACCTCCTGCAGCTTTCTGTCCTGACACGATGTGCAGCATCCTCAACACGATGCCTGGGACATGGTGAGCGCTCAGTAAGTGCTAACTATTTTTAAATTAAGAATGAATGCAGGGGGCCGGGGTTATGGCTCAGTGGTAGAGCGCTTGCCTAGCACATGTGAGGCTCTGGATTCCATCCTCAGCACCACATAAATAAATGAATAAATAAATAAACAAAGGTATTGTGTCCATCTTACAACTAAAAAAAAAAAAAAAAAAAAAATGATGCTATCTCTTGACCAAAATGTAGGGTCTATAGATCCCCAAATGAGGATTGAAAGCAATTTCTCAGAATGTTAACAAGAAAGGTAGTAAGTATAGCAGGCAAGCCGGAAAGTACCGAGTTTGAATCCCATCTTCTCAGCTAATTCAACCAACACACAACTGTCCAGTGCCTACTGTATGCTCATCACTTGCTGTGGTCTGAATGTTGGTGTCCCCCAAATTCATAGGTTGGAACTTCATACCCACAGTTATAGTATTAAGAGGTGGAGGCCTGTGGAAGGGGATTAAGCCAGGAGGGCTCCACCCCTTGATGGGATTCATGCCCTTACAAGGGGCTCCAGTGAGCTCCTTTGCCCCTCCCTTTCACTGTGTGAGGATCTAGCAATGAGGTACCATCTATAAAGCAGGAAGTGAGCCCTCATCAGACACTGAATCTGCTGGTAACTTGATCTTGGCCTTTTTAGCCTACATAACTGTGAGCAATAAATTTGTTGCTTATAAATTACCCATTCTATCCTATTTTGGTATAGCAGCTCAGTTGGACTAAGGCCTCACTCACCTAGGCACTAGAGTGGAGAACCATCAGAGAAGGCCCTCTTGCCAGGCATGGGCTACATGATCTTAGGTATGTTGTTACTTTCTCTGAGCCTGTACTTCCACATCTTTGAAATGACACTGCTAATAACAGCAACTTTATAAGGTGATGACTTTTGTTAGCAGTTACCCATTACTTGGAAAATTGGATAGGATAGGTCTTATATCACTCTAGCTGAATAAAGGAGCAAGCATGCAAACTAGGTTATGGGTGAAGGATATTTTTTATCCTGACTCTTAGGCTCCAAAGGACTGATGTGTTCCATGATTGCAATCTAGCATCTTCTTTATTATTCTGCATAGTTATCCTCTTGACTCTGAAAAGTACTAGGGTCCAGGTTGGTATCCTGTGATCATTATGTCACCCAGAATCCTTTGCTAACTGTGATTTTAAAACTTTTCAAATGCACTGGGCACAGTGGCTCATGACTATAATCCCAGTGACTTGGGAGGCTGATACAAGAGGATTGCAAGTTCAAGGTCAGCCTCAGCAACTTAATGAGACCCTCAGCAACTTAGACCTGTCTCAAGATAAAAAATAAAAAGGACTGGGAATATAGCTGAGTGGTAAAGTGCCCCCCCATTAGATCCTCAGCACTCCCCAAAATAAGAAAAAAGAGATTTTTTTATTTTACAAATGTTGAAATAACTTTAAGTTTGGTTTTGGGTCCCAGAAAAATAAACAAGACAGAACTTTATCCTCTGCTTCCTCCAGCTCATCTAATTGTTTTATATGTCCTTACTATAAATTATTGCCTTTATGTCCCCTGCCTCTGTGCTCTTGATGATTTGCGTGCACCTTTACTATAATATTTACTCCATCTGCTCCGTGATTATAGTTACTTGCTTACTATATGTTTTTTTTTTTTGTCTATTTGTGACATTTCTAAGCATGAACATATAAATTCATGTTTTTTAAGATATTCCCTGTGCCTGGGACACTGCAGAGTGCTTTAGATGCATTAGCTCTATTATTGTCACATTTTACAGATGAAGTAATGGGGGCTTAGTAACCTTAGGTGACTTGGTTATAGTCACAAAGCTAATAGGGGTGGGATGGGGAAGGAATGCAGTCCATGTACTTCATCAGTAGACTCTTCTGCACTGTGCACTCCGAGATGGGTATGTGTTGTACCTTCTTGGTGTCCTCTGCAGCTTTGAACACAGGCTTCAGTAAATTTTGCTAAATAAGGTGATTCCCAGCCCAAGTCCTATTCCAAATTTAGGGCATAGTTCTCATAAGTTCAACTGCATAACAACTATTGCTTTGGTGCTGGTTCTCCATAAGGCCTTCTGTAAGTCTAAGTGTCTGTTCTGGGCGCTGACCTTCACGTGCTTGTGTATTATGTCATTTTCCCTGCTTCTGGCTAGTTCTACCCAGTTCCCCATTCCATGGGGAAGGGCAAATATTCATAGTTTGGGCTTTATTGGACAAGAGATCTCAGTTTCAGCTGTTTTGGGAAAGTGACCATGTCTACAGAAATAAGGGGATATATTTTAAAAATAAGGACTAACAATATGGAATCAGGCTAGAAGTGAGAAGAATGAACTGAAAAAGCCCTTAGGATCTTTTGGACCATCCAACCTCCCCCACCCACCACCAAGTGTACAGACGTGAAAACCCAAGCCCAGAGAAGAAAATTCAGTTTTCTAAGGTCCGTGGAAATGCTGCAATTTATATCAGGCGAGTCTTAATAGTCAGGATTTCTTCTGATACGCCAGTCTGATGCTTTATGGATTGTGATAGGCAGTCATTGTTATTCATGTCTTTGATTTATTGCAGGTAAGAAAAAAATAAAAGAGGAAAAGAAAAAAGAATGCTGCATGACTTCCTCTTTTCTCCGTGCCTTTTTTTTTTTTTTTAATGGCAAATTGTGTTAATCTCTACTCAAGTGGGTGAAGGAGTATGAATCTTGTTTACTAAAGTGATGGTGACCTCATGGCTCTGAAAAATATTTTAAGTTTTATTTATTTTTTCAAATGAACCAACATCTTTTGGTTCTTTGGATTTGATAGAAGTTTGTTAGATGGGCTCTGAGTTTGACATCAGTCTGGAAAGAACATCAGTCTTTTTCTAAAATTTAATTTATGTGCCTTTTGAATTTCGTATGTATGAAGATTTATCTTTGCAGTTCTTGCAAGGTTGCCTCACCTCGCCGCCCTGCTGAGCGGGAAGTCAGGAAACCCCCCAAGTGGCTGCCCATGGTCGGGGTTCCCTGGTAGGGTTTTCCACATCGCATCTTCCCACCTCACTTGGGGTAGACCAGTTCAGGTCTAAGAACTCTTCTGACTCTAAACTTATGAATGTTCACTGATATTTTTTGAAAGTAACAGTAAAAAGAGGAAGAGAAACACGACATGTAGGCCCCAAGGTGGGATCATCAGTTTCCTCTTTGGGGGAAATTCTGAGGCTCGTGATGGACCCTGTCTGCGACAGCTCCTGCCCCAATGCTTGAAAATCCCACTTGAGATTCTTTCTTTGAATTATGTCATCATCTTCTCCTCCACCCTCCTCACTTTTAAAACCTGGATGTTCTTACCAGCCAGTCTCACTGACCTCCCAATGTTTGCTCCAGTTTCTCTAGTGCTTTTTTGGCGGTTCAGGGGCAGGAGGTGTTCAGGGGGATGGCTGTCAATCTTGTGGTTGCTCCACCCCTCTCCCCATACCCTACTCCCCTCCTCTCCTTTTAGCTTTGTCCACCTGCAGCTGCAGCCCCTCTACTCCTCGCGAAGCCCTCGTCCATCTCTTTTTGTCTCCAAGAAATGTTCTAAATATTCTCTCACTGTCCTTCCTCTTTTAGGATGGTGAGTACAATTTTTTTTTTTTTTTTTTACAGTGCTAGGGATTGAACCCAGGGTCTTGCGCATGCATTCTAGAGCTGCTATATTCCAAGCTCCTCAAAAGGTGCAGCTTTTTGTTTATTTTATTTTACCATTTTAATAGTGTCTCTGGATGGGAAAGGGAACATTAGTAATACATTTTTTAGTACCCAAGAAACTCCTGGGAATGGAAAAAAGACTCATTATGACTTATGTTTGGTATAAAGCCAGCTTTTAAAATTTCATCCCACTTAATAAATATTCCTCTGAATACATAAATATTTGTACACAATGGATAAATCAATACTAATTTATGAAATTACATTTCCCCAAGTATTTAGGCATTGATGGAAAATTTTAATAAATTTTAATAAATTATTTGAGTTTATTGCAATTACATCAGACGGTGTTAAGAAGGGATCCTGACTATTAAGACTCAGTATGAATTGCGGTGCTTTCATGGACATCAGAATGTCTCCAGTGCCTGACATAGAAGAGAAGATACACAAAAAATTTTAATGATGACTAAATAGTTTATATATATTACATTTAAAAATAAAACTTGAAGGGGGAATATCACAAATTTCTTCATTAAAAAATTCTTCCAGTGTTCACCTTGAGTTTTCACTCACTTTAGTAGATATTATTTTACTTCCAAGAGTCGTAATCATATTTGCTGGATTCAAGGGGGAAAAAAACCCCACACCATTTAAGGTCAATGGAAATCTTAGTATCTGGATTGGTATTCAGTTGGTTAGGATGTGGACCTTGGTAATGCTGTCCAGGGTGATGCAAACCCAGACCATTTATTATTAGGTCACATCCCCTTAGGATCAAGATTTATTTTTAATGTTATAATTCTCTGACTTTCATATGGATTTTAAGTATTTTTTGAAGCTGGCATCTTTCCCAGAAATGGCGTATTCTTTAGGTTTTGCTAAGTTGGCATTATAAGTTCATTGTCCTACCATTGTGATATAGCGTCCTGATAGGTTCAGATTATTGGAAACTGGTGTGTGTCTTATCAGGACCCTATTATGATTAATAGGACCATTTTGATGTTTACTGTTCCAAGAGATAAGAAGTCAAGTCCATGTACCTACCCTTAGTCTCTGGAATATAGATAATTTCCCGTTTTAGAGTGCCTACTGTACCTTCTTTTTAATTGTTGTGTATGATCATTAGTCTATCTCTTTGGAAACCACTTTCATCATATTTTTAAGGGATTCATAGGTCTTTAAATACATGCCTGTGCATATGTATATACACACATATACATGTTTATGCTTATATAAGGTACATCTATTTGTGCTTTTAAACCAAAATGCACTACTAAATATTCAAATATGTAAAACATGGCTGCTTATTAAAACCTATAAAAATTAAGTATGTCCCATTTGTTCTTGTTTGTGTTACAAGTACCTTTTTGTACATTTTTTATAGTCTCTTTTGTGTGCCATTACACAGTCAGAGCCTGTGGAGTTTCTCAGCTGTGGTTGTTATTCCCTTGCTGATGCTCAAGGTGGATGGTGGGCTGCCCTCTTTGCTTTCTGCCCAGTCTGCTTTCCAGTAGTTGCATGGTGACCCAGACCAACTTTGATTTTCCCCTTGTTCCCAGACATAAGAAACCGCCCTTCAGGGAGCAATGTCAGGAGTCTTGGCTCCTCTAAGTGAATGGTAGTATTGAAAATCTGGGTTTCCTGAGTTCTTGTGAGTAATGGTTGTAAACAAAACCCTTACAGCTGCTTTTGGGCCACACTGGTGACAGAACTTGAAGAGATTGTTTATAGCCTCTAAGTTCATAATGAATTTTTCTAATTTAATGTACATTACTCTATTTTATTTGTGATTTTAAACTTATCTTATTTTTATTTTTTAAATTTTTTATTTGTTCTAATCAGTTGTACCTGACAGTAGAATGCATTTATACATTTTGATAGATCATACATAAATGGAGTGTAATCTCTCATTGTCTGATTATACATATTGCAGGATCAGATCGATAATGCAGTCATACTTGTACATGAGGTAGTAATGTCTGTTTCACTCTATTTTCATTCCCGCCCCCATACCCCTTTCCCTCCCTTCATTCCCCTCCATGTAATATAAAGTAACTCTATTCTTCCCTCATCTCCCCTGCCCATTGTGAATTAGCTTCAGAGAAAACATTTGGCCTTTGGTTTTTTGGGTCTGGCTTATTTCACTTAGCATGATATTCTCCAACTCCATCCATTTACTAACAAATGCCAGAATTTCATTATTCTTTAAAGCTGAGTAATATATTCCATCATATATACATATATACTACATTTTCTTTATCCATTTATCTGTTGAAGGGCATCTAGGTTGGTTCCATAGTTTAGCTATAGTGAATTGAGCTACTATAAACATTAATGTGGCTATGTAGTATGTTGATTTTAAGTCTTTTGGGTGTAAACCAAAGGAGTGGGATAACTGGGTCAAATGGTGGTTCCATTCTAAGTTTTCTAAGGAATCACCATATTGCTTTCCATAGTGGTTGCACCAGTTTGCATTCCCACCAGCAATGTGTTATTTGTGTTCTTTAAGTTACCAAGAATTTTCTTTACAGTGAAAACAATGCTATATATTCAGTCTATTTTGAACCAGAAAACCTTCTGCACGTGGTTTTAAATTTACACTGTTGCGATCATTCTGAACAGAAAATGTATCTTTTAATGTCATTGAAACTTAAGATTTTTCTCATTTTTATTACAAATTCTCATGGCCATGATTTTAATGGTTATGTAAAATTTCATTGTTTAGATATATGGATACATCTTAAATATTTCCTTTAATTGGACACCTAACTGTTGTCCCTTTCTTGCATTTTTTTCTTTTTTTTTTTTTGCTATGATAAATATCACATTCATAAAGCTCTTTGTAGGTGAAAGTCTTCTGGTTAAGTATTGTTTTCTAAGGGGGGATTCTGAGAATTGGAGTTAGTGGCTCAAAGAGGATGAACATTTAAAAAACTCCTCGTGGGAAAACCAGGATGATGATAGTAACACCTAGTTCGCAGGGACTGAGCCAATGTGTGCAGTCCTCAGGGTGGTTTCTGGCTCATTGTGAGGATTCGGTCCTGGTGAACTGGGCCGTTTAGAACCCAGCACTGCCTTCCACACCGCTGTGCTCCATTGACACTACTGTGAGCAACGCTGCAGAGAGCCGGCGAGGCATTTTCTGAGCACAGAGGTTTCCAGAAGTCTGGGTTTTACTGTGAACACATCTCCCCAGCTGACCAGCGAGGGTGGCTGCTACTGTGTTGGCTCCTTACCAAGAGGGCTGAGATTTCCATCTGAAGCTGCTGGAGTGTGGCTCACACTCTGACATGGTGGCGGATGATGGTTGAAGTCAGCCCAGAGACCAGACATGCCTTCGTGAAACATACGGAAGGACATGGTTTCCTGAATGAAGCTGGACAGCAGAAATGGGGAGATCCCCACCTCCTTCTAAAGGTGGCCTCCAAATAGCCTGACAGCAGGAGAAGAGTGGATCTCAGCTCTCCAGACCCTGTGCTAAGGGATGTGGGAAATGGAAAAAAAGAATCATCAGGAGCAGTGTCTGCCTCAGTGGCGATACCCTCCTCCAGTTCTAGGCTGCAGACAGGACATCCTGGTTATTTTCCCGTGCACTCATCCCTGGTGGCTGTGTTGTGGCTAATGGAACTTTTCCTAGAGCCTTGCCCTTGGCTGAGTCCATTCTAGGAGCTTACGTTCCTCTTCCTCCTGCTCCCTTCCAGAAGCAGCCAGTGAGTCACTGACATGGCCTGAGGTGAAGTGTGACCACTGCATCCTACTCTTTCATGCAAGGCTGGACTTTTCTGAATGTTATATTTCTGCTTCTCAATTTCCTCACCTCATCCTCATTCCCTCTCTCTCATCCATCCCACCCCATCCCTATGCATGCCCTGGATAAATCAGGTGTGCCTGACTCTCTGTGACCTAAGACTGGGAGATAACATGGGTGAACAGGTAGTGTTTCTAGAGGTTAAGCACAGGTATCAGCTGGATCTGAATCAAAGACCTGGTCATGTCTGAGAGATGGGGAAGAAAGAGTAGAGGAAATGGTACGTGTTCGTTAGCTTCTGTGCTGTGACCAAAATACCTGACAAGAACAACTTAAGGAAAAGCTTATTTGGGGCTCATGGTTTTCAGAGGTTCAGTTCATGGTTGGCCAACCCCATTGCCCTGGATCCAAGGTGAGGTAGAACATCTTGGTGGAAGGGTTTGGCAGAGGGAAGCCTTTACCTCATGGTGTCTGGGAAGCAGAGAAGTGGAGGATGGATCCTTCCTGGGCATGTCTCCAGTGACCTTCCTCTTCCCACCATGCCCATAGCTACCACCCAGTTAGTCTTTTCAAATTATTATTCCATCAAATGGATGAATCCACTGATTAGATCATAACTTCATAATCTGCTCTTCTCACCTCCTGCATTAACACAGAAACTTTTTTGGGAGATACCTCATATCTAAACCATAAGAGGACCCTTGAAAGAGGTTCTAATCTTTGAGCTGTGTAAATATATATTTATAACATAAAATTTTACAATAGACAAGTGAATTTTATGCAATGACAAGTATTATGAAAAGTCATGGTGATGTTTTAGTGGAATGTGATGATGTGTTGATTAGAATCGTTATTTTAACTTTTGGTTTGCTCAGCCTGATCTACACTGCTCTCAACATTAACTCTCTAACTGAATGGAAGTGCTCTGGTTTTCTTGCCAATGTCCTGGCACCTGGCTTCTGAAATTGAAGTTGCCATTCATTTAACAAATAGGTGTTGAGAATTTACTACGTGTTGTGCATTATGTTGAACGTGGCATAAAAAAAAATATTAAGCTGGTTTTCCTCTTCACTAATCCACTCATGGGTAAATGGAGGTGAAGGTTCTAGTCCTCTTGGAGAAGGACAGATCACACCCTCCCCGCTTAGCTTTCTCTACTCCTGGTTCACAAAGAGGAAACTTATTTGATGACTTTATCTGCTGTTTATTATATGGAGGAGAAAAAGGGCTGAATGTGAGGATTTCTGTAAAGACTTAACAATTTCATGATGACATAAGAGTCATATTGTTGTATCAAAGTCATTCTGCCTCTGTTGCCTCCACAGTAGAAGAAGGAATTGGAAACCCCAGAACTTCATGCTGTTTTCCCTCCTAGGACTGGAAACCATGGAAAAGCTATGTGAAATGTTCCAAAACAAGTTGCACAACATTTGATGGATAATAAACCCAGAGCCCTGAGATGTATAAACTACACAATTCAATAGAATTTGTTTTTTCAAAAGCAACTGCAAGATAAAAAAAGACAATAGAAGTCCCACACAGCTGAAAATCTATCCCATGGTGTAAAAAAGGAAATCACTATGTACTTCCCAAGAATTAATATTCTCCACTTCCAAGGATAAGAAGGGGCAGTTCGGGTGAGCTCAGGATAGCAGCTACAAATGTATGAGCTCTAATATTAAGAAAAATTAAGCTGTGTGAACATGTCAAGTGCATGGGAATTAGAGACTCACTTAAGATGACCTTTGTTTTGTCCACCCTCTTCAATGCTTCACCCTTCTTTTGTTAAAGTGTAAATATACCCCTTCTCCCACATGCACACTCTATCAATGGCAGTGATTTTTTCCTGGGTCCTTGGGTAGGGATTAGGCTTGTCCTGTGCTCTTAGATTATAAAGAGCCTGCCAGGCTTTTAGTTCGCCAAGAAGTCTTAGTTCAGCAACTAATGTATCTTTTTCCATTTGCTAGGAAGAGCTTGGGACCTCAAAGTGAGCCTTCCCTCTCTCCCCAGCTCTGGTGGTTTGGCTTTTCCATTTCTCCACCTTTCAGTTACTTGCCTCTTCCTCACCTGATCCATTAGCTAGTAAGTCTGGGAGATGGGGCAGGGGACAGGAAGCAGCAGGTAAGTGGAGCAGAATATGCCCCACCTCAAATATTCTGTATTGGCATGAGGACTATTCTGAGCTGAAGAAAATTGAGAATCAACAGATGCAGGAAGAGTTCCCTTCCCTCCCAGTACCTGCCTAACAGCAGAACAAACCTTTCCCCTTGAAAAAAGTTCCTCCTTGTACCAGCAAGAAAAATGAGGGACTTATCATTGAGGGTGTCAGCACCAAAATGAGTCTGCATAAACCCTTGACCAAATTAGCTCTCGTGTTCCATGGACTCCTCCCCTTTGTGTTTCTAACTGCCTGCCCTCAATTTATATCCTTCAAAACCTACACACCCTCTCCTGTGTCAAAAGGACAAGTAAGTCCTGATGTTTGTTTCTTTGAATTTAACCCCTTTTCTGGGGTCTCCTATGCCCTTAAATATTGATTAAAATGGTGTGACTTTACTCCTTTTACTGGTTTTCATTAGTTTGATTTGTAGGTCCTCAGTCACTGAATGTGAGAGGAGAGGAAAGCTATTCTTCCCGCAGCAGTAGAGAAGAGCAGGAAAACACTTAGGAGACTGATGCCGGTTCCTTCTCTCTTCTGCCTTTGACAAGTGCCTAAACCACACTTTCACTTGGACTTAGTGACCAATCCCAGCTGACCCCGCTTCTTGGAGCTAGTGGTGGCTTTCTGAGAGGGCATATCATAATGAGATAGAAATTTTTTTGATATTTCTTATGAAGCAGCTGATGCTTTTCATCTGTCATCCTTTTGTGTCTCCTCCATTGTCCCCATGACTCCCTGGCATCTTCTCACCCCTCCAAACTGTGCTCTTAGCCAGGACTTAAAGGATGTTGCAGGCTCACAGAAGAGGTACCTGCACATGCAGGTCTATCCAGCAGTATTCCCAATAGCCAAGATATGGAATTGGCAGGTGCCTGTTAACAGACGAATGGGTGGGAAAATGTGGTGTTTGTAAACTATGAAATTTTCTTCAGACCTAAAGGAGGATGAAGTCCCATTGTTTTTAGAAAGGTGGATGGAACTGCAGGTTATCATGCTAAGGGACATTAGCTAGACATACAAAGATGGTACCACACGTTTTCTCTTGTATGTGGAAACTAAAAACAACAGCAAAGAAAAACCAAACCAAACAACTACAAAACCTAGAAAATAGAAGGGAGGAAGGGGGAGAGGTGAGGGCAAGAGAGAGTAGGAGGGACCACAGACACAATCAAAGCAAGATAAATGCACATACGGAAATGTCACAGTGACACCCATTAATTTGTACAAGTAATATGATTGAATAATTATAAAGAAAATAAAAAGGACACTGCAGGTTGATTCTCTCCCTCTTCCCTATCGCTCATGCCCAGCCCCCAAGAAACCTTTAAGCAACGTGCCCCCTACCCTTGGTGGGTGAGTGGCTAGATCCCAGTGTAGATGGGCCCCTCTCTGCCCTGCTGCTCTGGTTAATAATCAAAAGCTCTAGCCTTTGGATTCCTAAGGTAATGGTCAGACATGGGCCTGTGCTTTCTCCAGGTCTTGGGGAGACTCATATCCATCTCTCCTGGGAAGCTAGGTGATAAGGGCCAACAGGGAGGAATTTTTAAAAATACTTGCATTTTTTTTTTTCATTAAAAATGCTACCTCCAGTCTCCCTGGGGGTGAATTAGGTGGGCAGTGGGTGAAGTCTACTACCTCGTCAACAGGGTGCCATGAAGAGAGACCTCAGGAGGCTGAAGACAGTTGCTCTAATAAAAAGTCATGATCCCTTGATCACTTTCCAGATCTGATTTAATTTATTTATTCTAATTACTTATACAAGACAGTAGAATGCATTTTGACACATCATACAAAAATGGAGTTTAACTTCTCATTCTTCTGGTTGTACACGATGCAGAATCACACCAGTCGTGTAATCATATATGTACACACGGTAATAACGTCCAACACAGTCTATTATCATTCCTACCCAATACACCCTTCCCTCCCTTCACTCCCCTCTGCCTAATCCAAAGTACCTCTATTTTTCCCTAGCCCTCCCCACCTGTTGAGTCAGTAGCCATATATCAGAGAGAATATTTGGCATTTAGGTTTTTTGAGATTGGCTTATTTTGTTTAGCATGATATTCTCCAGCTCCATCCATTTACCTGCAAATGCCATCATTTTGTTCTTCTTTAAGGTTGTGTAATACTCCATTGTGTATATATACCACAACTTCTTTATCCATTCATCTGTTGAAGGGCACCTAGCTTGGTTCCATGGTTTAGCTATCGTGAATTAGCTGCTACAACATTGATGTCATTGTGTCATTGTAATATGCTGATTTTAAGTCCTTTGGGTATAAACCGAGGAGTGGGATAGCTGGCTCAAGTGGTGGTTCCATTCCAAGTTTTCTAAGGAATCTCCATACTGCTTTCCAGAGTGGTGGCACCAATTTTCAGTTCCACCAACAACATAAGAGTGTACCTTTTCCCCCACATCCTTGCCAACATTATTGTTGCTTGTATTCTTGATAATTGCCATTCTGACTGGAGTGAGATGAAATCTTGAGTAGTTTTGATTTGAATTTCTCTAATTGCTAGACATGATTAACATTTTATTTTTAAAGCCAGAATTTATTGTCTGAGGAAGGGACTGGTTCCCAGGAGGAAGGACCCTGGAAACACTGTGGCAAAGGTACAGAGTAATGATCTTCCCGAGGCTGCCCTGGTTGAACCTTTGGCCACTTTGGTGACTATGTGCTGGGGACAGGAAGACCAGGAGGACTGTTGGACATGGGGCTCAACTTAACATTCACATCTGGTGCATTGATGTGAATGCACCAGATGTGACATACTTAGATTGACATCTGGAGATATAGACTAGAGGTGTATGAGATCCAGGCCCAGAGTCCTGTCCAGGGTCTAGTTTGCAGTGGGTCCTTTGGGGGTTACAGTGTCCTCTGGGTGGTCATTTTCCCTCTCCCTGAATGTAAAATTTTGTCCAAGGCTGTTGTATGGGGAAGGCTAAACAGAAGCTCCGACACTCATCCCATTCACAAAAGTAGAACACATCAAAAACAGAATTGCATTCCAGGACAGTTAAGGGAGGTGGCTCACATTACTGCCACTTTTGAGGATCCACGTGGCGTAGCAGTGACAATCACCATAGTCTCAATTAAATTTCCAGACTGACTCCTGAAGGAACTGAGGGGCCCTGGAGGATGAAAATGCTCTTCACAAACCCACCCATGCAGATGCTCCAATCATAGATGTGGGACTTTTCCAGAATAGATTAGCATGATCTCAGGAACGCGGCATGAGGCCTTTGATTAGGAAAATGCCTTCTATTCCAATCAGAAAAGAGGATCAGGAAGAGCAATTTTCATGCAGTGATTAGTATATATATTTACAGTGTTTGCCTGAGAGTGTTGTCTACTCTCCTGCCCCTGAAGAGATCTGGAACCTCTGGTCACTAGCAGAATATCACTTCTATTTACTGCTCTGATTTTATTCTGCAAGTAGAGCCCCATGAACAAGAAGCAGCCAGCCTGCTGGAGACTTTGGTGAGACACATGACCTCCAGTGGGTGACAATAAACTCTGTCAAGATTCAGGGCCACGCAGATCAGGAAACCTTGAGGGTCCCAATGGCAAGGGTGACTCAGGTCAGTCTTTATAGAATAAGAGACAAATTACTGCATCTTGCACTCTGAATTATTGCTGCTTGCACTTCCTGTCAATAAAAGAAATGCAGCTGGTCGGGGTTCAGAAAGCAGCTCACCTCATACCTGAGAATACTGCTCCATTATGTATGCCAAATCGTGCACAAGGCTGCCAGGTCTGAGTGGGCTGAGAGCAGAAGAGGGCTCTGAAGCGTGTCTAGGCTGTGGGACAAGCAGGCTGCTACTGGGCCGTACACAGCGGAGTACACTGTAGTGGTCGAGACAGCAGCAATAGAAAAAGATGTCCTGTGAGGCTCATGTCACGCCACAATAGGGGAAGCACAGAAGTGGCCAGACATCAAAATATACATGAACTTAAGGGCGGTCTTGAAAGGCCTGACCCTTGGGGGCATATATTTTCTTGCTATCTGCCTTTATCCCTCCCGCCTTTTTTTCTGCTCTCTTTCCTTCTCTTTAGTACTTGGGTGTGTAAGTGCTCACTATTCATTAAACACCCAGTCCTGCCTGCTCTCTCCTGGTCATTGTTCTAGGTGTAGACGGGAGCCAAAAGTGAATCAGAAACCACCATTCTTTTTTCTTGCCCGACAAGTATTTTCCATATGCTACATACCTGACACTTTACAAAGTGTTGTATGTGTGTAAATTCTGTTTTAACCCTCAGGGAAATTGCTAGTGCTTTGGGATGAACCTCACACAGATGTTTTCCATTCAACCATGGTGGTAAGTGGCTTGCTGCTATTTCAACCAAATTCTTTTGTTTTGACAAAAGAATTGATGCCAGTGTTCCAAGAGGTTTGGCACTTGAAATGACATCAGGCATGAGCACTGTTAGCATGTGTGAATTTTATTTTCTTGCATTCTTTGCATTTATTATTTATTTAATTATATTTTTTACAGGCTGCATTTTGATTCATTGTACACAAATGGGGTACCTCATTTCATTTCTGTGGTTGTGCATGATGTAGATTCACACCATTTGTGTAATCATACATGTACATAGGGTCATGATGTCTGTCTCATCCCACCATTTTTCATCACCCCCCCCCCCCATTTCCCTCTGCCTTTATTTTCACATTCGTGTGGGTAGGTTGCCTTAAACTGCTTTTGAATCCCCATTGTGCTGAGAGGTCATCATTCAGTAGTAAACTTCACTGGCCATTTGTTCAATCTGCCTTCTGAGATAGATCCTCTTTGAGCGCTGCAACATGATACTTTCCAGTTCTTTACAAAAAAGTCTTTTTCGTTTGTTGTCTTAAAGCATCCAGCTTCTAACACATCTGTGTGATTGCAGCAGCCATGTAGCCCTGTGATTGACAAAATGCAAAGGTGAGATTGCTCGCCTAAGGTAGTTCTGCAGGCTAGTGGCAATGGAGGCACATGATCTGTAAAGCCAGCTCCGTGCCCTTAGCTCTAACCAGTGGATCAAAGAGTCACCCTAAGATCAGGGAACACCTGAAAGCAGCTTTAGTCTGGCACGTGCATGGTGTGCTCTTGGTATTTGAGTCACTAACCATATGACATGCAGATTTACCCTGTTCTCAGTGATCTCGGTAATTGCCTATTCATGGTGGTAACTTGGCATTTTTGCTGGGTTTTCTTCCTTTGTATTCTAATTCATTTTAATGTTGATCAAATTATTGGTAACAACACAATATTGGGCAATTTTGAAAGAATAGCACTGTTAGTAATATATGAATGAAACTCTCTTACTTAATGTGCCTAAGTCAACCCGATGGTGTCCTCCTCGTGACAAAAATCACTTGTTTGGTGTTGATCACCTAATCTGCCAGCAAGTAAGACTTTTCTTAAAAACCAAGTGATTTTGCATAATTAGCCGAGGACCACAAAAATGATCTAATTAGCACATTTTAAGAGATGACTTTATAAGATGGAAAATGTAAGTCATCTTAGCAATTAGACAATGAATTAACAAGTTCCTGTTGAATATTATAAAATCGCCTCCCATGGAAAAACAGACCAAGAACCCTAGAAAACTGTATAACTTCTATGAAGATGTATGCCCTACAGGCTTGGTCATTTGCTTTATTCCTCATTTAAATTTTCTTTTATGTGTAGGGCAAGGATGAGGTTGAGGAGGGTGAGGTATTTGCCTTGGGAACAAAAGGTAAGAGGGTGCCCCAAATCTCAGGAGGCATGTGATATTTAAAAAGAACCAATATTAGGACTAAAACCTCCCAGTGAACAAAAGGTCAACATTTAAAGTAAAGGCGAGCTTCCACTCTGATTTGCATGCCTCATCTCTCCCCATCCTGGTCCTGTCTCCTTATCTGCGTACTTATCCACAGCGCCCCCATGCGGTAAGCTACAGGAGGAAGAGCCCATGGATACTTTTCCCCAAGGTACTTGTGGGGTCTGGCACACCAGGGATGCTAGTACATTCTTTTTTTTTTTTTTTCCATGAATGAATAAAAAAAATTGTTCAGTGGAAGGAAAACTGGATAGTAAATCTTACCAACTATTCACTGTGTGGCCTTCAGTCTTTCTCCGTCAACCTCATCTTTGAAAAGAGGATATTGAACACTATGAATCATGTGGTCTTTCCAGCCTGATGTTCTAAGATTCATAATTGGCGTGAGGACAGACTCTCACCATGGGGATTCATCCATTCAACCATCCAGTAGAATTTATCAAGTGCCATTCAAGTACCCAGAGGTGGGCGAGATGTTGGAGGCAGATAGGAAGAAGGATCTCTGACCTCCAGTAGCGGATGGTGCTGCAGAAGGAAGATGTGGGCAGGCGTGGGGGACATCATGAGAATGGCTCTAAGAGTTTGCAGATGAAATATCAGGAAGGAACCTAATGCGTCCAGGGGCACTCCACACTTTCACAGAGGATTCGAGTGCAGAGGGAAGGACAGGGAGGAGGAGTTTTTCAGCCAGAGAAGAAAGTACAGGGCATTCTCTGTTAAGGCAGAGCATGGGTGTGGAGGGATGTTTTCCTTTCTCTCTACCAGAGACTAGCATATAGGAGGCAATGAATGCTGGGAATAGGATGGAGCCTTTTAAAATCAATCTCAAGGGTAGAGGTGGAGACAGCTATTTTTTTTCCATATTTTTATTGGTGCATTATATTTGTGCATCATGGGAGAATTTTTTGTTACATATTAGTACAGGCACACAATATAACAATATGATTTGGCCAATATTACTCCCCAGCACTTCCCTCCTCCCTCCCATCCCCCTCCTTCTAATCCTTTTCCTCTTCTAATTTTGCTTTTCATAAGCTCCTCCCACACCTTTCTTTTTCTTTTTGTTTCTATATATGAAAGAAAACATATGAACCTTGACCTTCTGAGTCTGTCTGACTTATTTTCCTTAATATAATGGCCTCTAGTTTCATCCATTTTCCTGCAAATGCCATAATTTAATTCTTCTTTATGACTGAATAAAGTTCCATTGTGTATATGTATGACATTTTTTTTTATCCATTCACCCATTGGTGGACACTTAGGCTGGTTCCATAGTTTAGTTCTTGTGAATTGTTCTGCTATAAACATGGGTATGCATGTGTCACTGTAGTATGATGATGTTAATTCTTTAGGATAAATACCGAGGACTGGCTTAGATGGTTCCATGCCTAGCCTTTTCAGGAATCTCCATACTGACTTCCACAATGGTGGTACCAATTTACAAGCCCATCAACAGTGTGAAGATGTTCCTTTCCTCCACTTTCTCTCCAGCATTTATTATTGTTTGCATTATTTTTTTATGTGTTTTTTATTGTAAAAAAATGGGGTACAACTTGTTTCTCTGTTTGTACATGAAGTAGAGGCGTACCATTTGTGTAATCATACATTTATATAGAGTAATGGTGTTTGATTCATTCTGCTATTTTTCCTCCCCCACCCCTCCCACCCCTCTTTTCCCTCTATACAGTCCCTCCTTCCTCCATTCTTGTCCCCCTCCCACCCCCCATTATGTGTTATCATCCGCTTATCAGCAAGATCATTTGTCCTTTGGTTTTTGGAGATTGGCTTATCTGCAAATAAAAAAAAAAAAAAAAAAATATTGTTTGTATTTTTTTTTTCATTTTTATTGTAAACAAATGGGATTCATGTTATTTCTCTGTTTGTACATGGCGTAAAGGCATACCATTTGTGTAATCATAAATTTACATAGGGTAATGTTGTTTGATTCATTCTGTTATTTTTTCCCTTCCCCACCCTCCCACCCCTCTTTTCCCTCTATACAGTCCTTCCTTCCTCCATTCCTGCCCCCCTCCCTAACCCTAACTCTAACCCTAACACTAACCCCTCCCACCCCCCATTTTTTTTTGTTTGTATTCTTGATGACTGACATTCTGACCTCTGTGAGATGAAATCTCAGTGTAGTTTTGATGTGCATTTCCCTAATCACTAATTATGTGGGAGATTTTTCATATGTATGATGACCATTTGTATTTCTTATGTAGAGAAGTGTTTAATTCATTTGCCCATTTATTAATTTTGGGGGTGTTGAGTGTTTTTGTGTTCTTTATTCTACATATTAATCCTTGAGACGGTGACTCTTTTAGTATAGTAAGTAGAGGCGTTACACTCCCAGGTGTAGTGCAAAGTTCTGATTGTCTTTAAAATAACCTATCGTGGGGTCAGGTCCTCTTCAGGGTCTCTGTCCTCTCTTTGTCTGCCCTCACATCTACAACCTCTCCCTACCCTACCTGAGAGAATGATGGTCCTATCTTGGCTGGAGGTAGGACATATCAAGAAGGACCACCTGGACAGGATGTGTGTGTGTGTGTGTGTGTGTGTGTGTGTGTGTGTGTGTTTTCACACGTGGCAAACTGCCATGGGACAGTGTGGTTTGTATAGTTAGAGAATTATATGCTGGAATAAATTAATTTTCCCATAATGGAAAGGAATATCACCATCTTTGGGGAAAGTAGATTACAAGCAATAGAGTGGATTAAAGTACTTGAACTGTGGGGCTGGGCTAATCATATAAATGCTTAGGTCAGAAGGAGAAGAGTGATAAATGTATTTCTTTATATTGGAAATGTCCTCCTGGTGGTGGTTAAATTTTATGGTATATGTCACTTTATTTACTGTCTTAATACTACACCAGGAAACCCTTATAGCAGCACCCAGGGGTGAGATGCCAAAAGCAGAGAAGTGAATGAGGGAGGGGGGGAGTTCTGTGCTGTCAGATGGGATTATTAGGGACGACCAGGTGGATCCAGCTGCTCCCATCCCCCCAGACAGCGGTTCACTAGCTTAGCAGGCAGCATCTTGGCTAAGAACGCTGGGCACTAGAACAAAGAGAAACCCACTTTTGGGCTCCTGGGTTGAGGCCCTCATTTCAGGACGCCTCTCCCAGGAGCTCCTCTCTGCGGTCAGCTGAGGCAGAGGTGAACAATTAGGTCTTGGTGCATTTAGAGTCTTCGCTGTCTGGCGGTCATTTGGGAATGCTCTTGTTGTTTTTCTGAGGATTCTTGAGGTCACTGGGTTCTGGTGTCTTTGACCTGCGGCTTGACAGACAAACAGGAGGGCAGCAGAAGCTCATGTTCATTCTGTCTTCCTCCTCTTGGTTTCACAAAGGAAAGAACCTTTGCTAAAGGTCAGGCGATGTCCGAATTGTCTCGTTTCCTTCTCCTTCCCACTGGGATCCCAGTCTCTAGCTGGACAACTCAGGTACCACTGTTGAGATGACCTCTTGGATTTCAGGTTTTGTTTCCCATTTTTTTTGTCCTTCCCTGAGAGGGGAGAATTTTCCCACAATGACATGAAGCTGACTTTGTGCTGGGTGAATAAACCCTGACAGAGGATAGAATGTGTACCCACCAGAAAATTTTAATGACTCAATTACAAAGCAGTATCAAATATTATATTCTTCTTCCTCTTATTACAACCTGAAAATTGTAATCTACCAAATCTAGGAGGGTGTCTTTATCTTACAGCCCAATGGTAATTAATTGCTGCTTGGAACACTATGTTGAGAGAGGTAGTGAGGTTGCTTCCAAATTCAGTGAGGTGTTCCCTGCTCAATTAGGCACGTTTAAGGAGAAGATGAAAAGGCCAGGAATTTGCATCGTCTTGTTTTAACTTTTTAAAAATTCTTTCACAATCACAAGAACTCTTTTGCTTGCCTTAAAGCTCATCTCCCTGGTTCATGTTGCCGTCCAAAACAGCCAGGAACACACTTCAGTTGCAGGAATGTCTTTCTCTGCTGGAATTTATAATCCGTACCCCTTATTAATGTTTTCATGCTTAGTATTTCTGGTAGCAGATAGAGACTTACTAATCTCAAGGCAGAGTATTGTTTTATTTGGCATGTGCATGCATGTGCATGTGTGTTGGGGATTGAGCCCAGGGCCTCCTGCATGCTAGGCAAGCACTATACCACTGAGCTACACCCTCTGCCCCAAGTACCATTTTTACTTATCACTTTAGAAACCATTTTAAAAATGGCATTAGCTAGCATTAGTGATGATGGAGGATAAAATGGGCACTCCTTGTGGGACTGTAGCTTAGTAAATCCTTCTTGGAGCACGACTTGAAAATGTATATAACAGGCATTTAAAATGCAAATATACTCTTTGGCCTAGGAATAATAATAATTGTTTTTTTTTTTTTTTTTGGCATTTAACCTCAGGACCCATTGAAGAAGGCAGGAAGGACAGTTTTACATGACTCCTATCAACCATCCTTCAACCTCAAGCAAAACAGTACAGAAAGAGATACTGTGTACATGAGAGAAAGAGAGGACTTTACCCTGGATCCCAATACTGAGCCAGCCACTGTAAAACCCAGCACCAGGCCGACCCCCACAGAATTCAGGAGAGTCTGCAGAAGGAGCTTTCAGACCTATCTTAGTGCCAGGTGGGACTGTACAGCCCCAGGTTTCAGAATTGCAATTAATCTCAGTCTCAATCTCTGGTCTCTTCCTACTGCCGAGCTGACTTCAGTGGCCCCAGTTCCTCGACAGTCCTTAGAGCAGCCAGCCGATAGCAATTCTAGGCTTTGGATACCCCCAGAGTCATGCCAGCCCAAGTGGCCCTGGGCTTCTGGCCTGCCTGAGTGTTGCACTGACCCCAGGCTTTGAGACCATGCCAGATAGCCTGCCCAGAACCTCTGGATGGGCTGTCTATTGGAGGGCTTTTCTGGACAAAGCCAACCTGTGAAGACTGGAGTAAGTACCTCCTCCTTCAAGTGTGCAGACATCAGTGTACAGCCACAAGGACCAGGGAAGAGCAAGGAAACATCAGCAAAAGGACAAAATAAGATGCCAGTTACTGAGCCTAAAGAAGCGCTGCTATAAGAACTGCCTGCCAATTCAGAATATCTCAGTCAAGGGAGCTCCGTGAAATTCAGGAAAATAGAGACGCCCGATGCAGCTGTTTGACCCTTGGTCCTTGACTGGGACACAGGACTTGGCTGCCTCTTCTGGGGCAATGCTTATCTAGTTACCTATTTTTTTCCTTCTTGAACTTTTCCTTGTCCACACCTGGGGGTGACCCCATGCTGAGTACCAGAAGGAGTCTTGTCCGCCTGGTCATTTTGAGCCTTTAGTGCAATTTCTGCCTTCCCCAGGGCTGCAGCCCGGAGCTCTGTGCTTATTCTTTTTGGATTGCACAGATAAAGCAACACGGTTCTCTAATTTGTTCACAGCAGCAACAAAAATATACTAAGGGAGTGTAAAAGGGCAGAGTATTTTACCCCTGTGACCCAAGTAAGTTATCTGCTTAAGATAACCCGCTATAAGATGTTTTATTCCAATCCTATGGTAATCAAAAAGCAAAAGTCTATCATATTTACATAAAATTAAAAATCAAGGAGTTAAAACATTCCACTAGAGAAAAATCACTTAACTACAAAGGAAGACAATAAGAGAAAGATAGGAACGAAGGACCTGGCCCCCACAACTGGAAACAACCAAGAAAAGGGCAATAGTAAATCCTTGCCTATCAATAATCACCTTAAGTGAAATGGATATAATTCTCCAATCAAAAGACATGAAGTAGTTGAATAGATTAAAAAATACATCTAACTGTATGTTACTAAAACAGACTCACTTTATCTTTAAAGACACACATAGGCTGAAAATGAAGAGATGGAAAATAGTACTTCTTATAAATGATAAACAGAAATAAGCAGGCATAGCTTTGCTTATATCAGATAAAATAGATGTTAGGTTAAGTGCTGTAAAAAGAGACACACAAGGTGATTGTTGATAAAAGAATAAATGAGTGTTATAAAGGGATATTTACTCATATAATTAGTGAATAAACGGTTCTCTATAGAACATGGTACTCTACAGCAATAACCACTAATGAATGCCTATCACTACATGCAACAGCATCAGCAAATCTCACAATCATAAGCAAAAGAAAACAGTACCCAAAGACTGATCATCTAGTGTCATATACGTTTGAATCAAAGCTAATCTATAATTTTAGAAGTCAAGAAAGTCATTCCTCAAAGTGGAATTGAGAGGTAGTAACAGCATGAAGTAGGCTTCTGCTGTGTAGGTAACGTTTTGTATCTTGGTCTGGATGGTGATTGCATGAGTTGTCAGTCAGCATATTTAAGATCTGTGTACTTTTCTACATGTTTTTTATCCTCTAATAAAAACATCTTAAAGAACCACACAAATATTTAAATACCTGTTTAGACACAAATAGAGAAATGGTCAATGTTCTCTAAGCTCTCAAAAACAATGCTTGTTTTGTTGCTGTTAAGTGGAGTGATTTACAAATATTGTTTACATCCTGTTTATTGATGGTGCTATTCTTTTTCTATTGACTTTCTGTGTAATCATTACATAAATTGTTGAGTGAGGAGTTTAAGTTCTCTAACCATAATTGTGGATTTAATTTTCTTTTAATGCAACAATTGTTGTTGCACATGATTTTGTTTGGTGTATGCCTCTTTAAGATTGCTATATCTTTTTTGGTGGATTGACCATTTTTATCATTATATAATATCCATTTTTGTCTCTGGTAATTGTATTTGCTTTGAAGTTAATATGATATAAATATAGCTGTTCTGTGTGTGTGTGTGTGTGTGTGTGTGTGTGTGTGTTTGTACTGGAGATGGAACCTAGGGGCATATTACCACAGAGTCACATCTCTAGCCCTTTTTATTTTTCACTTTGAGACAGGGTTTTGCCAAGTTGCTTAGGACCTTATTAAGTTTTTTTTTGAACAATAGCAATTTATTACATTTCTGAAACACCAGAAATATTTTTACTATTTGCTAGAATAGCAAAACATTTGATTGGTGCATGCAAATATTTTTTATTTTTTATTATTTTTTATTTATCTTTTAATTTTTTACAGACTGCTTTTTGATTCATTGTACACAAAGGGGGTACATCATTTTGTTTCTATGGTTGTACATGATGTAGATTCATACCATTCGTGTAATCATACATGTACATAGGGTAATGATGTCTATCTCATTCCACCATTTTTCATACCCCACTCCCTCTCATTTCCTTCTACATAAAGTTCCCCCATTCTTCTCTCACTCCCTACACCCCACCCCCATTATATATCCTTCTCCACTTATCAGGGAAAACATTTGGCCTTTGTTTTTTGGGGCTTGGCTTATTTCACTTATCATGATATTCTCCAATTCAATCCATTTATTTGCAAATGCCATAATTTTATTCTTCTTTATGGCTGAATACTATTCCATTGTGTATATATACCAGAGTTTCTTTATCCATTCATCTGTTGAAGGGCATCTAGGTTCGTTCCACAATCTAGCTATTGTGAACTGAGCTGCTATAAACATCGATGTGGCTGTGTTACTGTAGTTTGGTGATTTTAAGTCCTTTGGGTAAAAACCGAGGAGTGAGATAACTGGGTCAAAAGGTGGGTACAAACCAAGTTTTCTGAGGATTCTCCATACGGCTTTCCAGAGTGGCTGCACCAATTTGCAACTCCACCAGCAATGTACAAGTGTGCCTTTTTCCCCACATCCACACCAACATCTATTATTGTTTGTGTTCTTATGTCTATTGAGTCTAGGTTTTTGATTGTGTTGTTGAGTTCTATGGTTTCTTTGTTTAGTTTTTGTTTGGAAGATCTATCTAGTGGTGACAGTGGTGTGTTAAAGTCACCCAGAATTATTGTGTTATGGTCTATTTGATTCCTGAAATTGAGAAGGATTTGTTTGATGTACAGGGATGCACCGTCATTTGGGGCATAAATATTAACTATCGTTATGTCTTCCTGATTTATGGTTCCCTTAAGCAGTATGAAATGTCCTTCTTTATCCCTTCTGACTAACTTTGGCTTGAAGTCCACTTTATCTGATATAAGGATGGAAACCCCCGCTTTTTTACTGAGTCCATGTGCGTGGTAGGTTTTTTCCCATCCTTTCACCTTTATTCTGTGGATGTCTTTTTCTATGAGATGAGTCTCTTGCAGGCAGCATATTGTTGGGTCTTTCTTTTTAATCCATTCTGCCAGTCTATATCTTTTGATTGATGAGTTTAGGCCATTAACTTTCAGGGTTATTATTGAGATATGATTTGTATTCCCAGTCACTTGGGCTTATTTTTGGTATTTAATTTGGCTTGGCTTCTCCTGTGAGTGGTTTTTCTCTAAGGTAGTTCCTCCCTTTGCTGACCTCCATTGTTATTTTTCATTTCCTCCTCATGGAATATTTTGTTGAGAACATTCTGTAGTGCAGGCTTTCTATTTGTAAATTCTTTTAACTTTTGTTTATCATGGAAGGATTTTATTTCATCTTCAAATCTGAAGGTTAGTTTTGCTTGGTATAGGATTCTTGGTTGGCAACCATGTTCTTTCAGAGCTTGAAATATGTTGTTCCAGGCCCTTGTAGCTTTTAGAGTCTGGGTTAAGAAGTCGGCTGCTATCCATATTGGTTTCCCCCTGTATGTAATCTGATGTTTTTCTCTCGTGGCCTTCAAAATCCTATGTTTATTTTGAATGTTAGGCATTTTCATTATAATGTCCCTTGGTGTGAATCTGTTGTGATTTTGTGCATTTGGTGTTCTGTAAGCCTCTTGTATTTGATTTTCCATTTCATTCTTCAGGTTTGGAAAATTTTCTGATTTCATTGAATGATTTATTTCATTGAATAGGTTGTTCATTCCTTTGGTTTGTATATCTGTGCCTTCGTCAATCCCAATAATTCTTAAATTTGGTCTTTTCAGGATGTCCCATAGTTCTTGGAGATTCTGTTCATGATTTCTTACCATCGTCTCTGTTTGGGCAACCTTATTTTCAAGATTCAATATTTTGCCTTCATTGTCTGAGGTTCTGTCTTCCAAGTGGTCTGGTGTTTTGGTGATGCTTTCCATTGAGTTTTTTATTTGGTTTATTGTTTCCTTCATTTCAAGGATTTCCATTTGGTTGTTTTTGAGAATCTCTATCTCTTTGTTGAAATGATCTTTTGCTTCCTGCAGTTGCTCTTTCAACTGCTTATTGGTATTATCATTCATTGCCTGCATTTGCTCTCTTATCTCATCCTTTGCTTTGCAAATCATCTTAATCATGTATAATCTGAAGTCCTTTTCTGAAATTTCTTCCAACATACTGTCATTGGATTCTATTCATATAGAATCTAGATTTGTTTGGATAATTTTCTTCCCTTGTTTTTTCATGTTGTTCATGTATCTTCCCCTCTAGCAGTGCAGATCTTGGGTATTACAGTTTCCCCCTATAGGCTTATAGTGGCCCTATAGGTTTCCAAATCCTTTTCTTTAAGGGGAGATCAATATTAGCAGTGCCCAGTTCAGATAGTATGCAATCCTAGACCAAATAGCTCCTATGAGGACATTAACAATATTGTCATAATAAACAGAATGAGTTCAAATATTATCTTCAGTATAACAAACAGATTTGCAATAAGGTCTGCAGTTTCTAATGGAGGACAAAGAGGATGCAGAGGGATGTAGGATATAGCTGTTAATGGGATAAGAAAAGAATATACAGAAGTTCTAGATAATAGAAAGGGTGAGAGTATAATCAAAAGAAATTGGATGTTAGCATGCAAAAAGGGAGAAAGAGACTCTGAGGGAACAGGTATACAAAAGGGAAAAGAGAGCAAGAAAAGTAAAGAAATAAAAACTTAAAATTGTCCAATAAGTAGAAAAAAGAAAATCTACACTATAACAGTCATATAGTATTCAAACCTCCCAGTCTTCAGTAGCCTGATGCATAAGAGATACCTGACAATGAGCTTCAGGTCTCCAGCAGGCATCTCAGGATGAGATTTGTCCCATCTAAAGATCGGAGCTAAGGCTTCCAGGATTATCCAAGATGGCTGCTCTGGCTTCCAAATGCGTTGGCAAATGGGGAACTGCAGCTCGGGGTGTGGATGTGGTTGGCTGGAGGTCCTGGAGGCAGGGCGGGATCAGTCGGTCTGGGGTCCCAGTGATAGGGCGCAGTCAGTTGGTCTGGGGGTTCTGGCGACAGGGAGCAGTCAGTCAATGTGAGGGCCCTGCAGGTACAGTCACAGTGAACTTCCAGGCAACAGCAGGCAGCTAGAACTCCACTGGCGGTCAGCGATCAGTTTGCTGACTGTTGTCGGATGATCGGGAGGTGAACCTCATGCGTTGGGTGATGGATAGGTGTAAGGCAGGCGAGGGACAGGCGAAAGGCAGGTAAATGGCAGATGATAGGTGCCTGACAGTGAGCAATCTGCACTCAAAAAAGGCGTCAATATGCTGGCAGACTGCAGGTGATCACATAGACAAATGGGGTAAACAACAGGGGATTGATAAGCAGCAAAAACTGCCTCACCAAGAAACAGATATCCTCTGCTTGAAACTGGAGTTATAGAACAAGGAATGCCACCTCCCTCTAGTCCACCATCTTGGATTCCCCTCTCTCTTCACATTCTTGATTGTATCCTCTGCTGAGAAAAAGTTTTTAAACTTGAGTCCATCCTATTTATTGATTCTTGCTTTGATTTCTTGTGCTTTGGGAGTCTTGTTGAGGAAGTCTGATCCTAAGCCAACATGATGAAGATTTGGGCCTACTTTGTCTTCTATTAGGTTTAGGGTCTCTGGTCTAATTCCTATGTCTTTGATCCATTTTGAGATGAGTTTTGTGCAGGGTGAGAGATAGAGGTTTAATTTAATTTTACTGCATATGGATTTCCAGTTTTGCCAGCACCACTTGTTGAACAGGCTATCTTTTCTCCATTTTATGTTTTTGGTTCCTTTGTCTAGTATGAGGTGACTGTATTTATGTGGTTTTGTCTCTGTGTCTTCTATTCTGTGCCATTGGTCTGTCTATTTTGGTGCCAATACCATGCTGTTTTTGTTACTATTGCTCTGTAGTATAGTTTAATGTCTGGTATTGTGATACCTCCTGTTTCACTTGTTCTACTCAGGATTGTTTTGGCTATTCGAGGTCTCTTGTTCTTCCAGATGAAGTTCATCTTGTTAAGTTGGGCTTAACTGTTGGGCTTGTTAAGTTTTTGAAACTGGCCTTGAATTTGTGATCTTCTTTCTGCAGCCTCCCAAGTTGCTGGGATTACAGGGGTGCAACATTACTCCCAGCTCCTGCTTCCTTTTGAATAATGTTTGCCTGATAAATCTTTCCCCTTTTACTTTCAAATCTGCAATATTATTATAGTGAGTTTCTTGTAGACAGCACTTTGTTGGGTCATATTTTTAAATACACTCTCTGCCAATAACTCTTTCAATTGGTATATTTACTTTTTAAAAATTTGTTTATTTTTATTTTTTTAATTTTTATTTTTACAGACTGCATTTTGATTTACTGTACATAATTGGGGTACAACTTTTCAATTCTGTGGTTGTGCATGATGTAGATTCATACCATTTTTGTGATCATACGTGTATATAGGGTAATGATGTATGTCTCAGTACGCCTTCTTTCATACCCATGCCCCCTGCCCCCTCTCATTTCCCTCAACATATCTAAAGTTCTATTTAACTATAATCATTGATATGTCAGGGTTTCAGTCTGTTATTTTGTTTTCTGTTCTGTGTTTAAGTTTCTATTTTATTTTTTCTGTCTTCCTAAGGTTACTTGAATGTTTTATAATTCCATTTTGATTCTTCGTAGTGTTTTAGTGTATGTCGTTGTAGCACTGTTTTAGTGGTTGCTCTAGGAATTACACACATATTCATTATATCACAGTCTATTGGTCTCATCATTTTATCAGTTTCAGTAAATTGAAAACCTTATTTTATGTCTCTTTACCATTCTTGTCTATAATTATCTTTAATATTTTCTCTACCTATGTTTAGAACCAACCAGACATATTCCAAGGTTTGCTTCAACTGCCAAACATAATTTTGAGGACTTAGAATATCATTGAATTCCATTTATTTATATTTTTGCTAACTATGTTCTTCCTTCCTGATGTTCCTAAGTTCTTTTTATTTATTTATTATTTTCCTTGCTGTTTAGTGGAATTTCTTTAGATTTTTTAAAAGGGTCTTGGCAACAAATTCTCTTAGTTTCCCTTTATCTAAGAATGTTATGATTTTCTCTCATTGTTGAAGGATATTTTTATGGGACATAGAATTCTGGGTTGATCTTTTTTTCCTTTAGTACTTTAAATATGTGTTACTTCTGGACTCCATGGTTTCTGATTTGGTATCTGCTGTCCCTTGATTTTTTTTTCTCTTTTATGTGAAGTATCATTTCTCTCTTACTGCATACAAGAGTCTTTTTTTCTTTGTCTTGTGTTTTCAGAAGTTTTGCTATGATGTTCTGGTGTCAATTTATTTATGCTTATCCTCAGTGTTAAGAGTCTGCTCAGATTCTTAAAATCAGAGGTTCCTGCCTTTTGCTGTATTTGGGCAGTTTTTAGTCATTAATTCTTAGAGTACTTAACAGCCCTGCCTTCTCTCTTCTCTCTTTCCAGAATATGAATGTTATATATATATATATATATATATATATATATATATATATATATTTATTTATTATAGTCCCATAGGTCCCTGAGACTGTTTATTTTTGAGTCTGTTTTCTCTTTTTGGCTCAGATTGTATAATTTCTATTTTCCTTGTTCCCAGTTCACTGATTCTTATCTCTACCACTTGCGTTTTGCTGTTGAACCTACCCACTGAGTTTTTTTTTTTTTTTTTAATAATTTAGGCTGTTACATTTTTCAGTTTTAAAATTTCTATTTGAAGAAGGGAGGGCAGTAGAGTAGAAGAAGAGGACTGGGTTCCATAGAAAGGAAGGACGGGAGGGGAGAGGAGAGGTACTAGGGAATGAAATGACTGAATTATGTTATGTGCATATATAAATAATGTTACACTATTATTTATAATTATAATGTACCAATAACAATGAAAAACAATGAAATATTTCTGTATGATTCATTTTAAAAAAATCTAAAATTTAGTAAGAACATCCAGATTCAGTGGTATTTGAATCCAGACCTGTTCCTTCCTTCTCTTCTCCTAACTCCTCTTCCAGCTGGTATAGCCAGGAACACAGGGGTCTCTCTCCTGCCAGATGCCAGTTGGGCTAATTTCTCAGTTGTGCCAGGATATCATCATTTCTTCTCCTGCCTCCAGATTCCTGTTGCTGGTGGGATTCTGTTCTGAGTGAGTTCAGCTGAGAGCTGGAGTTCAGACTCCCACGTACAATGGGGTCTCTACATTGGGCATGTTGCTTGCCTAGAACATTTGGGTTCTCCTGCTTATTATATGCAATGCCCAGAACAGGCATTACATGGAAACAGAGTAGATTTGTGATTGCTAAAGAGCTGGAGGATGGGCAATAAGGAGGAAGATAGCTAAGACAAGGATAAGGGGTTTCTTTCTGAGGTGATAAAAATGTTCTATAATTGACAGCAGTGATGGCTGCACTTACCTGTAAATATACTAAAATTATTGAATGGTATATTTGTAATGGGTGAGTCACATGGTAAGTGAATTATGTCACAGAAAAGTTGTTTAGAAAGTTAAAAAATAAAATTCCCACTTGGTTCTTTATATCTCCTAATTCTTTCCTGAACTTTTCCATGTTTGTTTTTTTTTATTTTTATTTTTACAGACTGCATTTTGATTCACTGTGCACAAATGGGGTACGACTTTTCATTTCTATGGTTGTACACGATGTAGATTCACACCATTGATGTAACCATACTTGAACATAGTGTAATGATGTCTGTCTCATTCCACCATCTTTCATGCCCCGCCCCTCCCCCCTCATTTCCACCTAAAGTTCCTCCATTCTTCTCTCACCCCCCACCCCCTCACCCCCATTATGCATCATTATCCACTTATCAGGGAAAACATCCAGCCTTTGGTTTTTTGGCTCAGACTTTGTTTTTCCATTTGTTTTAACTTGTCTTGCCTTTGTTTTTTGAAGCATCTTTATGATGTTCGCTCTGAATTTTTGTTACACAGTTGTAACATCTATTATCTTGGGTTGACATCTACTGCTTGTCTTTTTTTCATTGATTTTGAGGTCTTCTTAGTTCTTGATATGATGAATGCTTTTTTATTTTAAATTTAAACCTGGAAATTGTGGGTGTTATGGTATGAGACTCTCGAGCCTTCTGTTCAACTGGCTTTTTCCTGACATTCCTGTGACCGGGAAGGGGGAGCTCAATTTTTTTTACTGTCTGGTGGGGTAGAGATTCAGATTCCCCACAGGACTCAGGTGACATCTGAAGTTGTTCCTCGTTACTTCTTGGCAGGGCTGGTATTTCTGGCTGTGCGTGGATCTCCATGGATGCCTTTCTGTCTGGGTAGTGGTAGGAGCGCTTCATTTCTGCTCCTCAGATGGCCTGCACTGTCAATGGGGTGGTGACCTTGCTGCGGACTCCCCATGAGGCGTCCTCTGACACCACCCCAGAGGCAGGCAGGGGAGAATCTTTTTACCACTGGGTAGGATGGGAGACCTGGCTGCGTGGACTCCACGGACACCGTGCAGGGGTGGAGATCTAGCTCCCCATGGGGACTTCCCTGTACGATCCCAGTGAGAGAGTGTGGGCAGCAAGGGTGGAGCGGGTGTGAGCTCACGTGGGCGGGGGCAGCACCAGAGTGCTTTCCATGTTTCTTTGGCTGGAGCAGAGCAGATTTTATCAAAACGTTTTCTGTTTTGCTGGGCTGCCCCTTTTGTGGTCCTTGGCTGGAGAGAGCAGACTCCCCCCACCCCCAAATTATTTATTTATTTATTTTTTGTATCGACTGCATTTTGATTCATTGTACACAAGTGGGGTACATCATTTCATTTCTGTGGTTGTACACGATGTAGAGTCACACCATTCGCGTGTAATCATAGGGTAATGATGTCTTTTGTTCAAGCATTTTTTTTTTTTTTGTCTGTACCTGTTGGTGTTTTTAGAATGCTGGTGTTTTCAGCCCCACGTCTGGCCTGAGAAAGCAAAGCAGCAAGAACAAAATCCCAGGGACCTCACTGCTGTGTTGTACCTGGGCCCTGAGGTCCTCAGCAGGTGTGTGTGTGTGTGTGTGTGTGTGTGTGTGTGTGTTTTCTCTGCATTTTATAGCATCTTTACACAAGTTTCATATATAATGTCCTCAGTTTTTAGCTGTACTTCTGGAAGGATTTGAGAAAAGAATTCTATTCCATCTTCCCCCAAATCAGCTCATTTTAATTTATTATTAAGTAAATTTAATTTATTATTAAATAAAATTTTTAGCTGTACTTCTGGAAGGATTTGAGAAAAGAATTCTATTCCATCTTCCCCCAAATCAGCTCATTTTAATATATTTTAATATGGAAGGAAAACAAGGAAAAAACCCCACATATACATAAGACCTTAATTTGGTGAAAAATTTATGCAAATAAACCTTTACACATAGGACTGTGGGTGCAGAAGTCAATACGTGCAAAGGACACACACCAAAACTATTCCTTATCTTTGAGTAGTACATTAGCTTCTGAATTCTTCAAATTAGCTAGTTTTTGTATTTATAACTGGAAGAAATAAAGTATAAAAATAGTTTCCTTTTGTTTAAAAATAGTTTTTCGTAGATTTTTAAGTTGGTCATTTTATTACCTATCTGCGTAACTCATGTATTATTATATAGATCAGTAAGTAATAGGCATTGAAGTGTTAAAGGTGTTAAACTAAAACTAGAAAAATGCCAAGGTTGATTTCTATAGGAAATGAAAAGAAAGCAAAGGTACACACTAATTCAGACCCGCCCTTTACCATTACATGGCCGTGACTTTTCTTCAAGCTACTTCTGAATATAAAACAGAGGATGCTGGATCCATCCACGTTCCCGTTATCAGATGCAGCGAAGCAGTTCCTCGCGCTGTCTTTGAGCTCTGTAAACAAGCACCTCACCTTTTTGACCCGGACGCCTATTAGCATGGGAAATCTGTCTTCACCTGCTCTGCTGGTTAGGGTTACAAGTGAAGGGCAGCCTCTTGGCTTCTGTGCTGGGCTTCGTAACTCATGCTGAGCATGATGGTCACCCTGTCTCCCTTCACTCTCCCCTCCCGGAAGGTGAGGGTGACGATATTCCATGGAGGATAATGGAGTGGTTAAGGATTAGCTTGTATGTTAAGTAGGACCCCAGGGAGATGACAAAATCCCAGATTTCTGCCACCCCCTCATCCATCTGAAATTTCTGTTACTAAATCCAAGAATTCATGCAGCTCAAACAGTATAATACACATTCAAACTATTTTCAAAAGGATGCTTTTCCTTTTACTATGGAAATCTGAATGTGGGATTTATTAAAGCCTTCCTTAGAATGCTGGTCCTTTGTAGCTAACTGACTAAGATAAACAGTTTGTCTGCCTTCTTGGATGATAAATCAGAAATATCCAATATCCATTATTTAGGACACCTGTGCTTCAGGTATTATGAGACAGTTGGAGAGATCATCTGGCTCCCCTTCTTCATCCTCATGGAAATTACCTTCCATGCAAAAGAACAAAAACAAAAACAAGAAAATAAACTCTTTCTAACTGCCAGGTCTGAGTTGGGAAGATTTTCCATTTGTCTGCTGTGATCATTTAATTTCCCAAATATGCACCGTTCTCCTTTAGCATTTGGGCATTGGATAAAGGCCCATTTTTCCAGCTGAGTTAACATGTCCCAGGGGGTCAGCTTCTCACTCTGAGCAACATCAAAGGGTCCCCCAGATTGCCCTGTCTTCCAGTCTAACTTGGTAGACGGTAGATCTTCACTACCCGTTGCTCCTGTACAGACCTGGCACACACTCCCCTGTTTCCTAGTGAGAAAAAGAGATTCCAAGCTGCATTTCTTGATGTTATGGGATCTGAGTTACCACATGTAAAGCGACAGAGCCTGGGGAAACTGGAGAGAAATTTCTGTGTCCTTATCCTGAGTCAGTTGGGAGATGACTCACCTGAACATGACTTTTACACTAATAGAGAAACGGTCTTTGAAACCTCAGGGGCTCTGTTTCGCACGCCGTAGCTAAAGATGGCCTTTGCAACGCGTGATCCAACATCTGCAAGCGTGGTGTGATGGACACAGGTGTTATTTCAATCATGTCATGTTACATTATGAAGGACACGAGAATGCATAAGTCCTGTTTTTATCAATCACTGCAGGATCACTGAAGCGACTTCATACACCAGAGGGGGGGAAATAGTAATCAAAAGTACCATCACTTGAGGTCGTGGATTGTGCCTCCCCAGGAGCCGTGGGTTAATGCAGGCAGCTCGGGCTGGAAGTCCACCTGAGGCTGAACCTCTCTCCCTTCTAATTTCCAGTCTTACTCTCAAGTACTGGAGACAGTAATGCCCACATGCTTGGGTAAGAAAGAACATCGAAGAGGAGAAGCAAGATGGGAGAGATGGTTGCTCATATCTTATTCTCCAACACGTGACATGTATCAGCCACATCAGCATTGCCTGAGCATTGTTAGAAATGTCACATCTGGGACCTCATCTGGGACTGGGTCAGAATCTGCATTTTCAACAAGGTCCCCAGGTGCTTTGTTCATGTTTGAGAAGCACCATCTTGGCAGGCAGGTATTTGGTGGCCTGCCCATTCATGGCTATAGCTTCACTGTGGCTTAGTGACCCTGCCCTGAACAAATCAGGGACCACTATCTATCAAAAATTTGAATAAATCAAATTTTTACTCTCAACTTTTGAGGAAGGAGGACAGAAACAGCTGAGCTCCTGTCCATTGCACCTGGACAATTCTGGTTCTAATAAAATTCATTGCTATGGTTGAAGTCAGCTGCAGGTTTTCTCAGCATGCTAATGTGCTTGTGACTATCATGGCAAGAATATAATATGAGACATTGCCCAGACTTCAAATCATAGAACCACATTTTGAGGGATCCCTATTCACAATGAAGTTTTTGTGGAATTCATTATGGGAAGTGTTGATTTCAGGGAAATCAGGGTTCTGGTTGGAACAGGTGAAATTAAGTCCACCTGCCACCCATCTCTATCTCCATATGAGGTTCAGTTTTGTTTAATTGCTTGAACTTTGGATTTACAGATTTTTCAAAAGTTAAGACACCTGTAGTGAAGTTACATCTTACATGATAATTAGAAACTAAAGTTAGTACACAAAGCAAAAATAGTAGTTCAGTAAAAACTTCCTTTGGAAAAAAGAACTTTTAAATATTACTATGTTCTAGACTAACCCACCATCACTTAAAAAGTTCACTATAGCTGCTTTGTTATCTCTCCCTGGCATTTGCACAGCTTCTTTTTTTTATTGTTGCATATTAATTATACAGAATGGTGGCTTTCATTGTACCATATTCATATCTAGTTGAGAACCTGATCAGTGTTTGTACTGTATATAATTTGAGGAGCACATATCGTTAAATACTAGAATTACACTCAGCATGATGAGATTGCTCTCACTTCTAGATGTGGGTGGGAACTAAGACAGAGAGAACAGCATATTCATGTCTCCTGTCCTGAGCTATGGTGAGTGAATGCCTTTAGTGGAAAGACCCCGAATTATCCACACCACTTAAAGAGTTCTGTCTCTTTCTCTCAGCACATATTGTTAAATTTACATTAAATGTGCATATGCTGCAAGGCCTCTGTGTTACACAATTGCAGAAAGGGATTTTTGTTAGGGGAAGACCAGAAATCTAGATTTCTTTTTCTTTATTTATTGGTTCTTTTTAGTTACACATGACAGCAGAATCTATTTGGATATGATTATACAAGCATGGACTATACCTTATTCTAGTTAGGATCCCATTCTTACCAATGTATATGATGTTGGGGTTAACTATTATGTTTTCATACATGCACATGGGAAAATTATGTCAGATTCACTCCACTGTCTTTCCTTTTCCTGTCCCCACTCCCTTCCCTCCATTCCCCATTGTCTAATCTATTAAATTTCTATTCTTTCTTTTACCCACTCCCCCTTATTGTGGGTTAGCTTCCACCTATCAGAGAAAACATTTGACCTTTGACTTTTTGGGATTGGCTTATTTCACTTAGTATGATAGTCTCCAGATCCATCCATTTATTTGCAAATGTCATAAAGTCATTCTTTGTGGCTGAGTAATATTCCGTTGTGTATATATACCACATTTTCTTTATCCATTCATCTGTTGAAGAACACCTAAATTGGTTCCATAGCTTAGCTATTGTGAACTGAATGGCTATAACCATTGATGTGGCTGCATCATTGTAGTATGCTGATTTTAACTTCTTTGAATATATTTCAAGGATAGGGATAATTTGGGTCAAATGTTTCCATTCTAGGTTTTCTGAGGAATCTCAATACTACTTTCTAGAGTGATTGCAGTCTCACCAGTAATGTATAAGTGAACCTTTTTCTCCACATTCTCTCTAACATGTGTTGCTTGTATTCTTGGCAATTTTCATTCTGACCAGAGTGAAATGGAATCACAGCATAGTTTTAATTAGCATTTCTCTAATTGCTAGAGATATTGAACATTTTTTCAAATATTTGTTGACCAAGTTTTTCTTTTGTGAAATGTCTGTTTAGTTCCTTTGCCTATTTATTAATTGGGCATTTATTAATAACCCATTTATTAATTGAGGATTAATGCTCTAAGGTGCAGTTGGCAAAGATTCTCTACCATTCTGTAGGTTCTGTCTTCATGTTCTTGATTATTTCTTTTGCTGTGAAAGCACCTTTTAGTTTGATGCCATCCCATTTATTGATTATTGATTATTGATTTTATTTCTTGTGCTTTAGTAGTCTTGTTAAGGAAGTCAGTGGATATGTTGGAGTGTTGGACCTACATTTTATTTTTTCCTTTTTAAAAATTTTTTTACATTTTATTTTTAACTGTTTGTTCTACTTAGTTATACATGATAGCAGAATGCATTTTGATTCATTGTACACAAATGGGGTGCAACTTTTCATTTCTATGGTTGTACACGATGTAGAGTCACATCGTTTGTGCAAACATACATGTACACAGGGTAATGATGTTTGTCTCATTCTACCATCTTTCCTTCCCCCTGCCCTCTCCCTGCCTCATTTCCCTCTACACAATCCAACATTCCTGCAATCTTCACTTATGTCCCACCACCTTGCCCCTGTTTATGTATCGGCATCTGTTTATCAGAGAAAACATTCAGACTTTGGTTTTTGGGGATTGGCTTATTTCACTTAGCATGATATTCTCCAGTTCCATTCATTTACCTGCGAATTGGGCCTACACTTTCTTCTAGTAGGCGCAGGGTCTCTGGTCTAATGCCTAAGTTCTTGACCCACTTTGAGTTGAGTTTTGTCCAGGGTGAGAAATAGAGGTTTAATTCCATTCTACTACATATGAATTTCCAGTTTTTCCAGCACTATTTGTTGAAGAGGCTATCTTTTCTCTAACATATGTTTATGGCATCTTTGTCTATTATGAGGTAACAGTATTTATGTGGGTTTGTCTCTGTGTCTTTTATTCTGTTCCTTTGATCTTCATGTCTGTTGTGGTACTGATACCATGCTGTTTTTGTAACTATAGCTCTATTGTATAATTTAAGTTCTGGTATTGCGATGCCTCTTGCTTCAGTTTTCTCTTGAAGAATTGTTTTGGTTATTCTGGGTCAGAAAGCTGAATTTAGGGACTTGATAGATGATCTTAGGAAAATTTAAGAGTCTAGAGTCTCAAAAAAATGATAATGACTTCAGCACTTTAGCAACAGCGATAGTTTTGGTGGTTGATGGACACGGATGAGCATGTGAAGCAGAATGCCTGTCCATGTGGAGAAGCAGCAATCGCAGGCACTGGAATGATGGACCAGCCTGCAGCTCATCATCCGAAGCCACACTACATCCCCAGAAGCAATTTTAAATTCTTCAATGTGGCATCAAACTGGACGGAGGTCCCTAGTGAAAAGATTTTTGACAAATTGAAGAGTTAATTCATTCCTCAAGCACACAAATCATCCTCCTGGCTTGATTTGTGTGGGGTTCTACGAGTGGGGGAATTGGACCAATGGTGGACAAATCACTTTTTCGTCCAGCCAGTTTCCCCCCACCACATTCGCAAGGAAATGGATGGACATGAGTTTCCAATGAGGGCATGGTAGGATTCAGTGATGCGCATCACTGTGGTTTTCCTTTGTGTTTCCTTCGTTTGAAGACAGGAAGACCTTTGCCAGTCGAGCCAACTCACTTTGTTGGCCAAGTCTGTGGCCAAGGTAGGAGAAAACAGCAGCCAGAGACTCACTACCTGATGAACACAATAAGGGTTTGGTTGACATTTTCTTTCTTTTTTAATTTGAAAGCATTTTTTAAAATCTTTACAGACTGCATTTTGATTTATTGTACACAAATGGGATACATCATTTTGTTTCTATGGTTGTGCATGATGTAGATTCACACCATTTGCATGTACATAGGGTCATGATGTTTGTCTCATTCCATTATCTTTCATATCCCCTCCCCTCTCATTTCCCTCTACATAATCTAAAGTGTCTCCATTCTTCTCTTACTCCCCACCCCTGCCCCATTATGCCTTTATTAATTTTTATGTGGGGCTGAGGATTGAACCCAGTGCCTCACACATGCTAGGCAAGCACTCTACCACTGAGCCACAAGCCCAGCAAGGAGATTTTTTTTTTTTTTGGGGGGGCTAGGGGTTGAACACAGGGCCTTGTGCTTTTGAGGCAGGCACTCTACCAACTGAGCTATATCCCCAGTTCCCTGCTCCATTATGTATCATCATCCACTTATCAGGGAAAACATTCAGCCTTTGGTTTTTTGGGTTTGGCTTATTTGACTTAGCATGATAGTCTCCAATCCCATCCATTTACCTGCAAATGCCATAATTTTATTTTTCTTTATAGCTGCATAATATTCCATTATGCATATATACCACAGTTTCTTTATCCATTCATCTGTTGAAGGGCATCTAATTTGGTTCCATAGTTTAGCTATTGTGAATTGAACTGCTATAAACATTGGTATGGCTGCGTTACTGGAGTATGCTGATTTTAAGTCTTTTGGGTATAAATCGAGGAGTAGGATAACTGGGTCAAAAGTGGGTTCATTCCAAGTTTTCTGAGGAATCTCCATACTGCTTTCCAGAGTGGCATTTTCTTTTAAAGGGTCTCTTCAACAGGATGACCAACGTGACTCTCCTGCCAGCTGTTCCATTTTGGAGGGACATGAACCACCCCTGTGGACAAAATGATTCTCTGCTACTGAGGTGGAGCAAGCCCTCTTCTCCTCTTACCACCCGACCCTTCCTCTGCTACCCAGAAGTGGAACATTGATCATGTACCTACTTCTTTATGTTCTGGTTTCTTTCAGTTGAACTAAAGATGGCCTAAGGTGAGGGTTGGCAAATTTTGTTTTCTGAAAAGGGTCAGATGGTAAATACTTCTGGCTTGGTGGGCTCCACAGTCTGGGTCAACTGCTCAGCTCTGTCTCCAGAGTCCAAAAGCAACTATAAACAGTACCCAGATGAGTAAGCATGGCTGTGTTCCATTACTCTCTCGAGTACTGAAACTTGAGTTCTATGTAATTTTTACATGTCACAAAAGATTCTTTTGATCTTTTTCCTCACTCTTGAACAATATAGAACCATTCTTAGCTCATGAGCTGTGTAAAACGTAGGTGATGGGATATGGTTTGCTGGTGGATATTCATAGGATTTGGCTAGTTTTCCCAGCTATCGCTGTTTTCTCTTGCTTCGGTTGTTGGAGATGGACACATTACTTACCCTATAATTTTTTTCTTGAGGAGCTGAGGACGGAACCCAAACTTCACACATGCTAAGCAAGCACTCGACCACTGAGCTACACCCCAGGCCTTCTTGGTTTTGGGACAAGGTGTCCCCAAGTTGACAATACTGGCCTTGAACTTGAGATCCTCCTGCCTCAGCCTCCAAGTAGCTATGATTATGAGTGTGAACCACCGTGCCGGGCACTGACCTCATATTTTGGACTTGGTTAGAGATGTAGGATCATTCAGCAGTTGCAAGCAAGGCTTAGTCATCAGATACAAGATTCAAATCCTAATATTACTTCCCACTGCAAAATCTCTCTGAGCAACAGTTTCTTTGTCCATAAAATTAATAATTCCTGTACACTCATGGAATTTAGTGTTGTATGTGAAGCATTCAGCAGAGTGCCTACAGTGCTGTTATAAGAAACAGCAGCTCTTAGTATGTTCTTATTGTTGTCAGAGGACTTGGGTTTCCCATTTCTGGTTTTTTGTTTGTTTTTTGAACCTTTTATCCCAGGTAGGTCAGTCTCCTCTCTGAGCCTCCATTTTTACATGAGGGGAATTTAAAAATTATCATTGCTGACCTTGGAACTAATAATGTCTGTCTTTTTCTGCTTATAGTGTAACTCTTTGTATTATAAATGCATTGAAGATAATGACTATTTTAAAAATTGTATGTGTATATGTACATACACATACATACATATATATACACATACATATACACGTTCCAAGGGCAGACCTTGGGCTTTGGGAAGGCAGCTCTGTGAGAAATGTGGCAGGATGTAGGAAGGAGTCTTTACTTTGGTGATTCGTGTATTTGTGTTTAACAGAAGCACCGATTCCTTGCCTGTCTTCTTCTTAGACTGGTTGGCAGTTAACACAGAATAAAATTCTGTGGGATTCCCAGGGGACAGGTGTCATTATCTGAAGAACAACCTGGCACTCACTGTACCCCTTTAGGACCTCAGCTATGACACTGGGGTGTTAACAGAACCCAATTTGAAGAGCCCAGGTTAACAAAAAACAAACAACAACAAGAAAAAAAATACCCTCCAAATGCAGTCAGCGTGTCCTCCCAGCTCAGCCAACTATGCCGTCCAATCATTTCCAATTACAATTGCGTTTCTTTCTTGACTGTTTCCTATGCTCATCTCCAAGTTGCTAATGAAGCAGGCCTCTGCTTTATGATCCCCATTGTTGCCACTTGCTGGGCTTAATTGCTTTGTCTCCATAGCAGACAGACATTCTGAACAATTAGACAATAATAAGGAAGCGAGATGGGGAAATGGCTTAGATCCTTTCATTTTAATTATGCTGATAGTGCACCCTACAGTTTGGAATCAAGGCTGAAGTGCTATTTTTGATAGCATTCAATAACATCCAACTAGAGTTAATAAATTTATATTTCTAATGCAAAAGAACCCCCTCCTCTAAGTCAACTGACTGCTGCTTTTCGCAGGACAGCAGGACTTGCTGAGCGCCGGGCACCCTCTCTTCACTTTTGACCAGACAGCTCTGTTATTCTGTATCATCCCTGTTTCCCTGTGAGGGAAACGGAGCGTTGGAGCTGATTCAAGTTCACGGTAGCATCTTGGGTATCTAGTTTCCCAAGTATTTCCAAGAATGACTCTCGAAATTTTTGTTTGCTTAAATCTCTTTAAAAATGCCCCAAATATTTAAATGGGGCTCAGATTTCAGTCTAACCCGTGTTGGAAAGTGCAAGGCCCCGCGCGCCTGGGTGTCCCCCTCAGCTCCTCCTCTGCGGATTTCCACTCTTCTTTTCCCGCGTCTCCAGCTACGCTGGCTTCCGGTCTGTGAAGCGCATGAGCCCGGTCCTGCCGCTGGTCTTCCTCTGGTTTGCATGGCTGGTTCCCTCACATTTCTCCAGGTCTCGGCTCCGGTGCCACCTCTCAGAGAAGCCATCCCCCAAACCTTCATCTATTTTGCTCTTCCTCTCACACTTTGTTACTCTTTCGTTGGATTTAGATTGTTTCCTTCAGAGAAAACGTTGAGATTGCACATTTACTTTTCTGACAACTTGTTAATCACCTCGGAGGCATCAGCACAGGAACTACCTGTGCTTTATCAACTACTGTGTAGGCAGAAGATTAAACAGTGTTTGAAACTAGTAGATGCTCAATAAATATTTGTTGAGTGGCTAAATGAATAAATGAATGAGTCGATCCTTTTTCTTTCCTAGTAGGTGAGGACAGGGCATCTGTGGTCTACTGATTGCTTCTCTAAACTTGAGTTGGACTGATCTCCACTCGAAACTCTGGATGCCTTGAAGGCAGGGATCTTGGTCCTTTGAATCCCCAAGGTCTAACATGGTACTCTTGATATGGCTGTGAATCAGCCAATACTAGTGAGAGGTGGATGTGAAAGAAAGTTCCAAAAGGGGCTTGGGCCTTGGAATCCACTTTACATGCCATGACAATGGTTTGTCAATGAATAGATGTACTTAAAAATAATGTCATTTATGTCCACACAGTATGGTGAGTGGGAGTGTGTTCTCACTTATCTTCTTATCAAACCCACACTCATTTGCTGTTTCTTATTTGAGACAAATTATACTTAAGTGTTTACATGTACGTTCATCTTATTTTGCTTTTCTAAGGTATGTGATCTCCATGTAGAAGATGCAAACATTCAGAAAAGGATCTAAAAGTTCAGAGCCAGTCTCAGCAACTTGCTATCTCAAAATTAAAAATAAAAAGGGCTGGAGCTGTGGCTCGGTGGTTAAGTGTCCCTGGGTTTAATCCCTGGTACCAAAATAACAACAACAAAAACAACAACCCCCCCACCAGAATGAAGAAGAAACAAAAGTCCCCACTAATTTCACAACCTGGGAAGTACACTGTTAATCTTGTGGTGTTTACTTAGTCTTTCACATACATACACACACTGATCCCTTACAAATGACCAAATTTGTTCTATTTCTTATAAATTTGTGTTTTACGATAACATAAAGCTCTGTTGGCCATGAGCCTCTCTCTTGCTCAGCCCACTCTGTTCTACCTTATGGAGTAATACTGCCACCTTCCCTTTAATAAATCTGGACTTTGCCTGTTTAAAAACATCATTGTTACATCATTGCAATTTAAAATTTTCTTTCTTTCTCTTTTTTTGAACTTGGGATCAGACCCAGGGGTGCTCTACCCCTGAACCACATCCCAAGCTCTTGTCATTTTGACAACAGGGTCTTGCTCAGTTGCAGAGGCTGGCCTTGAACTTGCCATCCTCTTGCCTCAGCCTCCTGAGTTGCTGGAATTGCATGTGTGCACCACACTGCCCAGCGTAGTTTTTTAAAAATAAAATTTTTGATGATTGCAAAATATACAATCGAAAGATGAATTATAAAGGTATTTAGGCGCTTTCCTATCATGAAGTATCAAGTTTTTTTTTTTTTTTTTTTTTTTTGTCTTTAACAACTAACTCTGCTGTGGACACTCTGTCTGAATGTCTTTACCTGTGGACACTTACCCACCCCCGGACTCACTAGGTCACAGAGGAGAAATGACATCAGACCCTCATCTGGATGCTCGAAGTCCTTCCCAGGGAGTTGGACACGTCCTCTTTCCACCAGGAGGAGTCCATAACGTTGAACTTGACCCTCCCTTGCTAACTTTGACTACTTTCTCTTTTTCCTCTCCTGTGAACTTCGGTTACTATTTTTTCCCTCTTCCCCAACCCTGTCTGTGGAATCTTAGTGTTTTTTCTTATGAATTTCAATAATGTTATACATACAAGATTTATTTTTGTCACATTTATGTAAAAATCTCCTCCCTGCTGCCATTTTTCTTCCTCTTTAAACCATTATAATTGCCTTTATTGGAGTATGATCTATCCAAAATCATACTCATCAATTTTAAGTGTGTGACTTAATGAAGTTTGACAAATGTATGAGGTCTCGTCAGCACACGGTGCTCAAGATCAGAACGTGTCTGTCCAGTTTCCTTGTCCCCTTTGCAGTCTGTCCAGGGCAGTCTGTCCCCTGCCTCTGTTCCTGGAGCCTCAAAACCACTGCTCTGCCTCAGGCACTTCAATTTTACCTTTTCTAGGATTTCAGACAACCAGAATCTTCTATCGTGTAGTTTTCTGTGTCTGGCTTCCCTTCCTTCAGTTAGCTTAGGGCAATTTAATCACATTTTAATCACGCATTTTTGTGTCTATCAGTCGGCTGTTCCTTTTTTATCGCTGAGTAGTATTCCATAATATGACCATACCATAATTTGTTTATCCTGATAAGCATTTGAATTGTTTCTAGCTGTTTGGTTCTTAAGAATAAAGGTGCTATTGAGGGTGCCAGAAACTTTTGTTTCTAGGCAACTTGGATTTATTCTTCTAACTGAAGCAACAACAGTATTAGATATATAAAGCAATGTTTTTTCAAGATGTTCACATGAGACTGTGGAAGGCAGTGATCCATGAACATTGAGGAAAGGGAGAAAAGAATAGATGGCACAAATAGAAAACAATCAGGTATCGCAAAGTGCATTCATGATGTAAGTGTCTTATTAAAAGGCATAGGTTATCAGATTGGATAAAAAAGGAAGACTTAATTACATGCTGCATACAAGAAACCTAATTTAAACATAAAGTCACTAATAGGTTAAAAGAGAAAAAATGTATATGATTCTAACACTAATTGAGAAATCTGGAGTGGCTATATTAATATCTGACAAACCAGACTTCAGAGCAAAGAATATTTTCAGGGATTAAGAGGGTAATTTCATAATAATAAAGGGGTCAGTTCATCAGGAGGACGTAAAATTGTAGATGTTTATACACCTAATAACAGCTTTAAAATAAAAGAAACAACTGTTAGGATTATAAGCAGTAATAGGGCACAGTTTTAATAAGAAATTTAAATATTTTTCTCAATGTTTGAGAGAAATAAGCAGACAGAAATTAAAAAAAAATGGAAATTGTAAACAATACATTTATAGAATATTCCACTCAAGGAGAATGCATATTTTTCTCTCCTAGGGTATATAGGGTACAAATCAGACCTTATTTGTGTTACTAAATATGCATTATTGAATTTAAAAGAATCAACATTCAATATAATTAAATTAGAAACCAGTAACAGGTCTCCAGAAAATTTCTAACTGTAGGGAAATAATATATAACACCACTAAAGAGTTCCCAGGTCAAAAATAAAAGTAAAGGGAGATGAGAAAGTATTCTGAAATGAAGAAAAATGAAGACACAAATTTGTCAAAACATGTGGGATCAAATGGGGAGGGAGGGGTGGGGGAGGGGAAGAGAGTGAACTGGGACAGGCATCATGACCCTACATACATGTACGATCACGCGAATGGTGTGAATCTACATCGTGCACAACCACAGAAACGAAAAGATGTACCCCGTTTGTGTACAATGAATCAAAATGCAGTGTGTGAAAATGAAAAATATTTAAAAAAAACCAATGTGTTTGCAAAAGGAAAAATAAATGGCCTGAGACCCCAAAAGGTGTCTTACTCTCCAGCACCCATACATCTCCCTTTCGGTGTGTATCAGGCTCTATCACTTTCCTCCCTGGATAAATCTTCTTACTCTCCTAAATAAATCTTGGTTTGTGCCTTTTTTACCAGATCCTGAAATTCCCTGGTAAGTCATAACCTGCCAGGGCTGAGTTGAGACCCCCTTTTCCTTCTGGGAATTGTCCCTGGACCCCTATCTGGGACAGTTTTCAGTTTCAGGTCTTATATTGAAGTCTTTAATCTATTTTAGTTGATGTTTACAACAGGTTTTTAAGATTGTTAGTCCATAGTTTCTTCTCTCCCTCTCTCACTCTCTCTCGCCCTCTTCTTTCAATTTATGCTAAAAGATCAAGTGGCATCACACACTGATTTCCATAGTCTGGATTTCACCCCCACAGAGCTGATTAACATGCTCCTCTTCTCCCTGTATTTCCTGTAAACTGATCCTGATCTACAGGCTTGATCAGATTCACATTCGGTCTTTTGGCATATTGTGGAATGTGAATTTCCAACAGAGGTCACATGATGCCTGCTCATCTCTCTTTAGTGGTAAGAACCATGATGATCATTACCTACATCCATTAAAATGCTTGAAATCTCTCATTATGTAAAATCCAAAGATAAATTAACATGTTTGCTGACAGAAAATGCAGTAACCCTATATACACGGACAGGAAAATAACTAAATGCACTGTTACATGAAAAGAACAAGCCCAGAAACGTTGATGACGACAATCATGTGTCTGTCCACACATGCAGAAGAATATGGGTGCTTGGAACCAAAGTTTAGGCAAGGGGTAGGCAGGTGTTTGGACAGCAAAAGATTTTTTAAAACTTCCTCTGTCTCTGTATTGCTTGAATGTTTTATGAAGAGAATGTATTTGTGTATTAGCTAAAATAGTAAATCATACCTAAAAATAAGTATGTAACTAATACCTTAAAAATATTCTCATCCCTAAATATTTGATTATTTATGATTATCCTATTAAATTTCTGGAAAGAAAATGACTGGAAGATGTAGCTACATAAGGCCCAACACAGCTTTGGAAATCACATCAGCTCATCCATTCACTAGCAGCAAAAGATTGTTTCCCAAACTCTTCTAGTCATTCTTTCTTGACCCAAAATCTGTTCAAACCTTCACCCTAGACTTTTGAGCAGGCCAACATGGAGTAGCCTCTTTCCTACTAGGGCTAAAAGTCTCAGTAGGGCTGAGTGATACCTTGATATTCTGCCTCACCCATCAACACATAGAAACAGGCAATGTGTCTAGTGTCCAGCAGAAGGTGGTGGAAATCAGAGTTCTGACATTTATATGGATAGGAAAAAAAAAAAATGGAAGAATAGATAATCTTAAGTAAAAAAAAAGAATAAAGTTGGAGGCATCACTATTTCTGGTCTCAAGACATATGACAGAGCTGTAGTAACCAAGACTGCAAGGTACTGGCCTAACATGCTCACACAAAGACCAATAAAACAAAATAGAGATTCCAGAAATAATTCAATGCATCTATGGCTAACTGATTGTCAACAAAGTGTCCAAAACCACACTTGGGAGAAATGACAGTCTTTTCAGGAATGGTGCTAGAAAAATTGGACATGTACATAGAGAAGATTAAACCCTGATCCTTATTTCTTTCATGTTACATAAAAATAAATTTAAAATAGATATAAGAATGGAAACTATGAAACCACTAGAAGAAAACATAGAAGAAACATTGCAAGATATTGGTATAGACAATGGTTTTTTGATAAGACCTTTAAAGGCACATACAACAAAAGCAAAAATTTAAAAATGGGACTGAATAAAGCGAAGAAACTTCTGTGAAGCAAAGAAAGCAATCAACAGTGGAAACAGACCCCCTGCAGAGCAGGAGGAAATCTCTGCAAACTATTCATTTGACAAAGGATCAATATCCAGAAAATAGAAGGAACTCAAAAAACCTAAACACAGCCAGGCACAGTGACACATGCCTATAATCCCAGAGGCTTGGGAGGCTGAGGCAGGAGGACCGTAGTTCAAAGCCAGCTCAGTAACTTACTGAGGCCCAAACAACTCAGTGAGACCCATCTCTAAAGAAAATACAGAAAGCGCTGAAGATGTGACTCGGTGGTTAACCGCCTCTGACATTAATCCTGGTACCAAAATGCAAACAAACAAACAAAAAAACTCTAAACACAAACAAAAAGTCCAATTAGAAAACTGGCCAATGATCTGAAAAGATACTTTCAAAGGAAGAAACAACAATGACCAACAAGTACATGAAAAATGTTCAACATCTTTAGCCACCCAGGAAATGCAAATCAAAACCAAAGTGAGTCATCATGTTACCTCACTTAAAATGGCAATTATCAGAAAAGGAAAAACATAACAAATAATGGTGAGAATTTGAAAAAAGGAAACCCAGGGTTTATAGGAATGTCAATTAATACAGCCAGTCTTGGAGAGTTTTCCAAAGGCTACAAAAAGATCAAGCATAGGAGCCTGCTCTCCCACTTCTGGGTATGTACCCAGAGGAAATGAAATCAGTATATCAAAGAGATACTTGTAGTCCCTTCTCTGTTTCCACACTCAAAACAATAGACAACATACAGAATTCACCTCATTGTTCATATGTATGTATGCAGATACATGTATATGTTTATTACATATGTGTAAACATACATGTATATACATACATAGTCATTGAATGAAATATTATTTAACCATAACAGGGAAGGAAATTTGATATTTTCAGCAAAATTCTTAAAACTGGTGGACACTATGTAAAGTGAAATAAACCAAATACAAAAAGACAAATACAGAATCTACTGCATACTGTATTTTCTTTGTTCACATGTGGAAGCTAAATAAATAAATGAATAAAATTAAAAAGTCAATGTAAAAGGAAACTAGTAATTACCAGAGGCTGGGAAAGAGAGTGGACAGTTATGCTAGGAGAAGGCTGGATAATGGGAACCAGAACAGAGAGAAGGATGACATTCTAGTGATCTCCAGCCCAGTAGGGTGACAGTAGCTCACAAGAACCCATTCTATCTTTTACAAAGAAATAGCAGAGGGGCTCAGAGGCTCCAAACATAAAGAAATAATGAGGAGAGGGAATGCTAATCACCCTGCTTTGATCAGTGCGCACTGTCCACATGGATTGAAATATGACCCTCTGTTCCTTCCATAGGTGCCGCTCCATGTGTTCATTCCAAAGAAGAGAAAGCAGGCGCGAGTAAGTAGGAGCCATAAACACATACCAAGGGGAAATCACAATTGAAAAGTGCAACAACGGAAAGGAAAGCATGGTGGGTGGCCTCAATGCTGGAGTGACCACATGGGAGAGGCTTGAATTGAGGACGATGAATAGAACTGACTCCCCTGGAACCTTAGAGAGAAAATGTACTGAGCAAAAACGAGGAAACATTTGGCACCCGAGGTACGCAAAGAGGAAACTTGACTTTATTGGAGTTTCAGAAGGAGAGAGACTTTAGAAAGAGCGTTTAGAGAGAGTTTAGAAAGAGCGAGACTGAAAGAACGAAAAGAAATGCTGACTAGAAGGTCAAGTCAGGTGAAAGACAGGACTGTACAGCGGCAAGAAGCTGCGGAGGACGGTGGGGCCCAGAGCGCCAGGTGGCGCTGGTGGCCAGAACTCAGGAGGGGCTCAGGACTGCAGAGCAGACCTCAGGCCAGGTGCCATCCAGGGGCGAGGAGGCCACACTGTGGCTCAGAACAAAGGTGGCAGTGGGTGGGGCGCAGTACTCTGGAGTTCCCATCCTATCAATGGGAAGTTGCAAGTGGACTCGGTGGGGAATTTGCTAAGCTCGCTGCGCAACCAGAGTGGGGTGACGCTGAGGGAGCTGCAGGGCGAGACCAGAGGATGGACTCGTCTCCTCATGTAGGTCCCCACCCGCCCTGCAGCCTCTTTCCCTTTCCTTAGCCACCCACCTTCATCGCCTCCCTGAGTATTCAGGATTATCTTTACAAACTTGGTCTCCTTTGGGAATATCCTGACAAACTGTCCTTTCGCAGGAAAATGTCTGTGAGAAACATTTTTTGCAAGGTTCAGTCCAGTCATCCAATATTAAAGGAAATTTTTCTACTATGGAATAAGACCAGGTGCTGGGAAGAAACACTGACTGTGGAATTGGCCTTGACCTATGCCAAAACCTTGGCAATATATACAAAGAACATAGTGTCATGGGTGGAGAAAAAGCTTCACTTGCAATTGGAGTCCACCAGAAATATCAGAAAGTTGACAGAGGCGACTGGAGCAAACATTGGGCTGGATGGCCCTGCAGTCTCTGTTCACCAGGGCTCTCCTCAACGACACACAGAACAGTCACCTTTTAGAAGAAAGAATTGCAGCTCTCCAAGCCAACAAATTTCCAGAGCCTCTACTGGGGAGGAAAATGAAATGGAAAAACAAAGGAAAGAAATAAAGGAATTTTGGAAACAAGAGCAAAAGAAAATGCTCTCGAAAAGGCAAAATCATTATGCTCACAGTGTCAACATGAATATGAAAAAGGAAAATCGTCCATGTTTCATGCAGAGGAGAAACATCGGGGCTCAAGTGGTGGATTAACAAAACATCTCCACAAGCACCTAGCAAGAAAGCGCAGGTTGGAAGAGCAAGCCCTTCACAAAGTAGAAGCAGCCAATGAGCTCTACAAAGTGTGTGTAACAAAGGTTGAAGAAAGACGAATGCTCATGAAAATACCAAGAGAGAAATTTAACACGACTCAGGACCCTTGTTTTGCAGTGTGATCGCACCCTGAAAGCATAACAGTTAACCACTTCCAGATGCAGCACCTGCAGGCTGCCCTCCTTGCAAACAGCTTCCAGTCTCTCTCTGACAATGCCAAACTCTATGATCCAGGCCACAAGTACGGTGAATGTGTGAAGGCTACAAGTTCAACAGGAGAAGAAGAAGTTGACGGGAGTGGAAGGAAACCATTAGCGAGCAGTTCCCAGACATCTGGATGTGGCCCTGCTGACTCTTCAGAGGATGTTGTGCCCCTTCCTGAGAGTTGTGGTAAAATTGAAGAGGACAGATGGTCTATCAAAGCAGACCTAACAGGTTCTCCTTTTGTAAGATCAGGGACATTTGGGAAGGTCAGTGACTCTGAGAGACCTGGAGGGAGCAGTGAATCTCAATATGTAGATTCAGAATCTTGAAGTCCAGGCCACTTCCATCCACAGCATCCACAAACTCCATCCAGTGGAACCATGTCTCCTGTGGGTGATTTGGGTACAAGAGAGCCACCTTCCCCTTCACAAGTGGGACCCACTTCCTGTGGAACAGTTAAGAAAACACTGATGCCGAAAGCACCTGTCACTCACAAGTTCTGACAATTGAGATTCCCCATAAAATGCAGAGATTGTGAAGGCATTGTAGTGTTCCAAGGTGTCGAATGTGGAGAGTGACTCCTTGTTTGTCATAAAAAATGTCTGGACAACTTAGTCATTATCTGTGGCCACCAGAAACTTCTGGGAAAAATACACCTATTTGGAGCAGAATTCACACAAGTGACCCAAAAGGAGCCTGATGGCATTCCTTTCATACTCAAGATCTGTGCCTCAGAGATTGAGAAGAGAGCCTTGTGTGTCCAGGGGATCTGTTGTGTGAGCGGAAACAAAGCAAGAACTGAAAAGCTGTGTCGAGCTTTGGAGAATGGAAGGCACTTGGTGGAAATTTCAGCATTTACTTCACATGACATCTGTGAGGTCTTAAAACTATACCTTCAACAGCTCCCAGAGCCATTTCTTGTATTCTGTTTGTATGAGGACTTTATAGACCTTGCCAAACAGATCCAACATGTTAGTAAAGAACAAGCAGTCAAAAAGGAAGACCCTGGGGATAAAAAACATCCAAATATGTCTATAGCAATAAACCAAATTGTTCTCAAAAGCAAGGACCTTCTAAGACAATTGCCAATGTCAAATTTTAACAGTTTTCAGTACCTCATTGTACATCTTAAGCGGGTAGCAGATCATGCAGAAGAAAACAGGATGGACTCCAAAAACTTGGGAGTGATATTCGGACCCAGTCTCATCAGGCCACGGCCCACGACCGCTCCTGTCACCATCTCCTTCCTTGCTGAATAGTCCAATCAGGCACAGTTGGTGGAGTTCCTCATTACTTACTCAGAGAAGATCTTCCATGGGTCCCCACAGCCTCAGGTGGCTATGGGGAGTGCAGGTGCTCTTCCATCTCAGGGTGATCACAGCTGTCCTTCAAAGCCTCTGATATCATCAGAAGAAAGACTCAGAACACTGCAGAAAGTAACCATGTTTTTCTTCAAAGGAAGATATCCACACTGCAGATAGTGAAAGCAAAAATTTTGAATCAACTACATCATTTGAGGAATCAGAACACCAGCAAGATGCATGTCTCATTGATCACAAAGAACTTGAATCATCACCCCAAAAGGAGGACGACATTTGTAAAACCAGTAAGCCACTTCTTTTGTGATCTGATAGAGCAACAAACAATATGCAGAGGCAAACACCAAGGACCAAGAGTAGACCTGTCAGTTTGCCTGGAGATAGGTTACTTCTTACCAGCCTTCCTGGTGAGAGAAAGAGCTGAAATGTGGGTTAATTCTGCAAGAATCCTACCTTTGAAGGACTTAATGGAAAAGATACCGCTACCACATTGCTGAAGTGTCCACCAAGTGCCTTCCGTTCTCCAATTAAAACATTAATTTGTTTGTTCCAAATTAATGACTTTGATCAGGAGATTCTACCAAAAACTTGGGGAAAACAATCTGAACAAAACTTGAGTGCCAAGACTGCAGTGATTGTGCCTAGTGCACTCCAGGACAAGGTGACAATGAGCGTCAGCGTCAGTGGTGAGCATTCCAGCAGTGCCACACCACCCAAGGAGCCCCACACAGAGCCAGCCAGGTCAACAGGAGAGGCCTCAGAGGGACAGTCCTCCCATTCCAACCCTCTCACTCCTGCCAGAGCACCCAGAATGCTGCAGCCCCAGCACTGGACACCACTTTATAAACGACGAACCCCACCAGCAATGTCAGGGGACGGAGGAGAGGCCAGCTTCGCTCAGCAGCGGCACCTCCCGGCACAGCTCCCACTCCCCAGAGTCCGGTGGAGAAATCAGCTCCCGACGTGGACAGCACCTCAGCTGGTCCTTTGCAGCCAGGAGGGCAGCCTCCAGAGAACTCAGAGGAGCGCGGCCTGCCTGACGTGAGTCCAACGTGCTAAACCAGCGCAGCTGTGGGCAGCCCTTCACGATGACGTCCCACAATTTGTGTGGGGTTGTCAAAACTCAGTTTTTCTTTTTGTTCTTCTGCTTTCTGCTATTGTGTTTGTTTTTTGAAAGAATGTTTAGTAGGACCGCTTTTGTATAGGATTGCCAAAGTGTATGTCTTGCTGTTTGTCCTTGTGTCCTATTTGCCAGTCACATTGCATGGTAGTGTTGTGATTGGGCCCCATTTGTGCCTCGATGGAATCATCTTTAACTTCTGTGGTTTTGAAGCTGTGCATGAAATAAGTATCACTATTTTAACGTTTCAAGTGATTTTCCCCATGAAATGGTGCATTTAAATGCATCCCTAATGTGTGATGTAGTCCTCAACAAATTTGCAGTGTGGATATTCCATTGATGCAAGTGAATTTTTACAATAAAAAAGCAAAACATGACCAAGGTCGGGCACCATCACTGGTCGGTCTCAGTTGCGAAGCGAGCTGGCAGGTGAGTCAGGCCACCGGCATCACAGAGCTAGCTGGTGGGCACCCAACCCATCCAACCACCAGGCTAAAGTCAGACGCCATCACTGAGCGACCCCACTTGACCACCATTCTGAGGTCGGTCGCCATCGAGGAGCAAGCCAGCAGAAGAGCCAGCCCGCCTGCATCGAGGAGCTAGCCAGAGGGTGAGCCAGCCTGCCTGACCCCCATACCAAGGTTGGGTGCCATCGCTGAGCCTGCCTGCCTGCCCCCTACTGCTGAGGGACACTGTAATTGCCTCTGTGCTGACTCAGCACACCCTCTCTGGGGCCCCCCAGCTTCTTTGGAGGCTGGTGCATGCATTTTGAATTATTCCTGAGGGTGTGGCCATCATCATTGGAAGGGCGGTTCCCTTCCTGAGACACCTACAGGAGAGTGGAGGACCTTTGACAAGACCCAGCAGTCAAGAAGAGGAGGTATTGAGAGACTCGGGACCAACTCAGACCCACTAGGTGAGTCTCTCCCACTAGGCGGGCTCCCTGGATGGGGCAGTAATCCCAAAATGCAGGGAACTTCGTGGAGTAGAGTGGCCCAGTGAGACTCCCCTGCTGGAGCCTAAAACCCAGTCAACCAGGAGCATTGCAGAGGAGGGCCACACAGTGAGAGTATTCGACACAGAGTGAGGGTCTGAGGTCCAGGCAGTAGCTCCGGTCCCCAGGAACGTAGCCAAGGAGGGCCACTCAGTCAGGGAGTCCCTCACAGGACCAGGCTCCCCACCCCAGGCAGTAGGTTGGGACCCCTGGGAACATCGCAGAGGAGGACTTCCAAGTCCAGGTGGCAGTTCTGGACTGAAGGGAACTTCATGGAGGAGAGCTGCCCAGCAAAACCTCCCCACCGGTGAGTCTTCCCTGCTGGGCAAGGCTTTCCCACCAGGGCAGTAGAACCAGAGACACAGGGCCAAATCAGACATGCCTGAGTCTGCAGTCTAGACCCCTTTGGCTGACCATCAGTCAACAAGTGGAGGTGTCTCTGCCCACTGACAGGGAATGTACCCCAGCTGAAGGCCAGCACCCTAGAGGGGCAGCTTCCTAGTGGAGCACCACATTATCAAGATCCTCCAAGACTTCATGCTACTGAAGGCTAGGAGGTGAGTTATTGGAAATCTACAGAGACAATATTAGTCAATAGAGAAAATCTGCAATATCTCAGAGTTTCACTACTAGAGGGGTAGATACCTGAGCAATATGAGAAAACAAGGGAAGAAAATGTCCCAAACAAACCTAGATGCGAGAGCAATAAAATCCAATGACAGCATGGCAGAAGAAATGTCAGAAAGGGAGTTCAGAATGTACATAATTAAAACGATCAGGGAAGCAAATGAGGAGATGAAAGAGCAAATGCAGGAATTAAATGATTGCACCAACTGACAGTTAAAAGAGCAAATGCGGGAAGCAAAAGATCATTTCAATAAAGAGTTAGAGATACTGAAAAAAAACAAGACAGAAATCCTTGAAATGAAGGAAACAATAAACCAAATTAAGAACTCCATA